>NC_136063.1:1510489111-1511871113 GCF_964261635.1 Lissotriton helveticus | reverse complement strand
TCCACTCAAATCGTACTGCAAGCAAAATAATCACAAAGGCCGACACCAGTGGATCTGTTTTCGGTTTGTATTAGCGAATTTCTTCAGACAGTAACATCAAAGTCAAAACCAGCCGACACGTGTTTTGTCACCAGGGTATTCACCAGTGACTCTTCAGGGCTGAATGGCGATAAATAAAGGTGCAGAATCGCTGGACCGGTGATATTTCCAACCCGGTACGAACGTGTATTAAGTGAAAATAAATCAAATTTGCAGCATGCCAAAGAAATGAAACAAGACGGAAAGCGAGACAGATTCCATGAGAACTTTGGCTGTATCTACACACAACGGATGCACGTAGGACGGACGCACTAACAGGATCCGGTCTCCACAGGGAAGGGACCCACCCATCCTCCCCCTTGTTTCATTTCTTTGGCCATTTCTTTGGCCATTCAGCCCTGAAGAGTCACAGGCGAGTACTCTGCTTTTACTTAACAGTTTGATGAATGCATATATTGTATGCTAACTCAATCTAATGTTACTTAAGAAATATATGTTTATATAAATTATACGGACTAGCTCTGAAGCAGTCACAAGAGGCAATGGGGAAGGACTGTGAGCACAAAAGTCAATAGGAATTTTAACATATAACTCAATCCAGTAAACTGCACAGATTACACATGTACGTGGGAAATACAGACCCAAAGTGTAGATGCGCTTTCACTCAAATATTCCGCTTTTACACTGCAATTTAACCGGAAAAGATTCAAGGAAAAAAGCACATATTTCATGAATGATAAACTATCACACTTCTCTGCGAGACATAAAATAAATATATGAAATAATTAAGCATCACCTTGAGTCAGGGCTGTCCACTGTCATATGTGCCATATACATGGCACATATGACAGTGTTCCATATAGAAAAATCGGTATTAATTTGTGGCTGCCACCTAGAGATGCTACAGGTAATTACAAATGGATTTCTGAGATGTCTCAATTATTTTATAGTATCAGAAAAACATTCATAAGTATTTTTTTACAGGATTTGGGCAGCTTTGAAATATATTCCTAAAAGAGAAATAATGAGGGCAGATTGTGAAATCACATAGCAAATGGCTAGGGAAAAGTGGATCTGTAGAAAGGTGCTATATAAATATTTTTGAGACAAGATCACAATGGGAACTGAACAACTCAACATGTATAGATAAGGGCAAGAAAATCAGGAAGAATCTGTTAGGCTCTAACAATCAATGAAGTTGTGACCTTCCACATGAGAAACTGGACAGGGTCATCAAAACGGTGCTATATATTCAAAAGATTGTCACAATTCAAAGTCACTAAGCTGGTTGATTAATACAATACATGACCCTGATGTAAAGTGTGGTGGAGTAAACTATCTACCAAGGTAATGGTCCACCCATTCTATCAAGAGTCGGGTAGACCATCAGGTCTAAGGTGGCAGTGCCCCCACTGGCACCACCCGTGAAAGCCCTACACCAATGTAAATGGGGCCATCAGTGTAAGTACATCAGACAGTCCACACTATTTACCTTGGCAGGCCTACTGTATTTTGTTTCTGTAGACCACCAGGCCAAGCGTTGTTGTCTCAAACAAATAAAGCCAAAATCATCACCACACCCTTTGAGAAAAGTCCCAGAGTGTCAGTGTCATTAGTATTTTGTTTTTCAAAAGTAAACTCCTGCTTTGGAACTTTATTTTTGAAAAGCACTTAAGTTTACTGAGTGGCCGCATGAAACATGGTTGCTGCTCGGCAAACTCTCAATGCCTTCTCAGGAGGTGCAGTGGCGGACTCTTTGATGAGAGCTCTACACAGTCACCAGAGATCTCTAAATATGGAGGGTGGTAGTCCAGTTAGTGTGGCAGAGGTAATGGCCTCAGCCATCTTGACGGATGAGAGCCCACTTCCCAAATTCTAAATCAGGCTCTTGGTATTATAGAGAAAATCCTATTCAGTGGCAGCAGGAAGGTTCTAGAGTTATTAGAAAGTTGTACTTTCCATAAAATTCTTCTCAATCATGCTTTGTTGTAACAGCTACTCCATAATAATTTCAGCACAAGGTTATGTTGCAGTTAGTCAGAAATGTTTATGAGAATCAAAGAAAACACCTTCTGCTGCTACACATGGAGCCACCAGTCCTTCTAATTAATACATTTCAGATAACAAACAGACCAGATCACAATGAATGGAGTTCATAAGTTGCACTATATGCTGATTACATGTTTGTCTATTGGACAAATCCATTAGAAAGCCTCCAAGCTATACATACAATCTTAGAGCCCAGAAAAGCATATCCCGTTTTTCCACTAATAAAACAAAGCAGAAATAATATTCTCAAACTGGTAAGCAACCTCCTTTGCCCGATGTATTTGATGGCAAAAACAAATATGTAGGCATGTGAATGGCACAAGACCAAAACAATGTGCAAAAAAATTTATTTTGACAAGATTGGAGATATGACCCAAGATCTGATATTACCTATTATCTCAAGGACAAAGTTGGAATGTAATTTTTATGTTTCACCTACTGCACGCATGCACTGTCAGTGAAAGGTTGGCTTCCATGTCACACTTGTTTCCTTTCTTCTTACTGTCATGCCTCCTTCTTCATGTCTCACCTTTTCCTGCATTCTTCCAGGGACCTCTGTCCCTGCCAAGGAGCATGGACCTGGTACTGCTTTGTATGTCCTTCCACTGCCCGTGTGCTGCTCCAGGTACTTTTCTTTTTTTTTAGTTTTTGCTATGTACTCCATAAGAGTGCATTACCCTGTAGGTCTTCCACCATCTGCCCTTCTCACTCCCCTATCCTCACAGCACACTCGTTTTGCTCCCCGAGCCCTCCTTTCGCTGTTACTTTCGCCCACCCCTGCCCGCCTCCCACTGTCCGTTGTTTGTTTAACCCTGCCACCCACCCTCATATCATTGTTCTTCTGTCCGTGGTTTTCTCCACAACTTCCTGCTTTCCATTGTTAGTTTAACCCCACCCTCCTCATTCTGCCAGTTACTTGTTTCCCCAGCCCCTGCCCTCCTCCGAATGTTTGTTGTTTCCTGTGCCCTCCTCCAGCTGTCTGTTTTTTCCCACCCCTGCCCTCCTCCATCTGCTCTGTTTTTACACACATTGCACAGTAGAGCTGACTACAGTACAAAATGGCATTAAGAAAAAAAAACGCTATGAGGCTGTCAACACTGACCGCATCATAGTGCTTTTTTAAACTTTAGGCCATGTTGCACAGCAGCTTGTACTACTATGTAACATGTCTGAAAAAATTTTAAAAAAACAATAGAACCCACATAGGCAAAACCTATTGGATTTGCAAATTCTTGTTTACCATGCAGTTTGTTATTTTTCAACTTCCAGCTTAGGGGCCGATTCCGATGCCGGACAGACCTGAGTCCGTCCGACATCGGTCAGGAGCCTTAACCGACCGACCTGCTGTCGACGGTTACGGCCCTGCTAATACTATGCGACCGAACAGGATTCGGTCGCACTCGTATACTTCACAAAGCAAGCATGCATTTCAAGCGGAAAGCATGCTTGCATTGTGAAAAGCAGGGGTGCAGTTAATCCCTGCACCCTGTGGCCGGCACCCCACAGTGCCTGCCACCGGGTGCAGGGATCGACAGCCTCGCACCCATAGGGGCCCTACTGGGGTCCCCAAAGACAGTTTCTGACCACCTTTTCATGCCGGAAAGACCAGCACGAAAAGGCAGTGAAAAACTGCCATCGCACTCCCTCGGTCGCAAAGAGGCGCTGGGGGAGTACTGAGGGATTTCCGGATGGCGGACAGGCTGCCTGTCGTCCGCAATCCGGAAATCCGAGTCGGATTCCTCTCCGACAGAGCCCATCAGAATGGCTTGGTCGGAAAGGAATCAGTGCGACACGTTCCGGTTCGGTCGGAGCCCTTCCGACCGAAATCGGATTCGGCCCCTTAGGGTTTTCTCCTTTATGAAATTCCTAATTAAAGCATAGTGATAAAAAGCCTCAAACTGATATAATGTAAACTGACTGAGCAGAAGGAAATGAAATATGGGGGTCTGCCCATTCTTCAACAATATTTTCTCCAACCAATGGAGTCGAAACAGTAAGGTTGCCTCAACAGCACCCACACCATTGCAGGTCATGTGACTAATGGGGTCAAGTTCACAAGCAAAAACAGTTTATCATCGCCATGAGGCATTTAAAATTATCAACATGTGGTATGAAAACTGCCAGCATGCCTTAGCCGCACCTGCAATGTTGCTGTTCACCTGACCTTCATAATCACCAAAATAATTAAACATCAGTAATGAATATATAGAAAAACATGTTTTACACGAAACTATTACCTAAAATAGGTCAAAAATATTTTATACACATTTGTTAATTAAAAAAAAATATACTACCTCAACAAAATATGTACCGTTCACCATAATAAATTATAGAACTACAATATGAACAATACAACTCTAAAATAAAATTTGCATGCACAGCAAGCATTTAAACACCAAACCAATAATGTATATATATATATATATATATATATATATATATATATATATATATATATATATATATATATATATATATATATATATATATATATATATATATATATATATATATATATCAAAAAAGGGTGTGCCACTTGCTTGGAACGCACACAATGATAAGCCGGACTCCTGTGTGTTTAAAAGCGTCCTTTATTCCAGCAGGTCAGTATTTCTGAATTCCCATTAAAAACGCCCAACGCATTTCGAAGCTGACATGCTTCTTGTTCACGGGCTGGTATGCAAATGAGGCAGTGATTACGAGCTGGAGCCGTCAGTCATTATGATTACTTTTTCCCGCCCCCTGGTGGGCTTGCTCAGGTGCATACTGGAGAAGCATTCTGGAACTTCGAGTTCCTGCTCGTGTGTTTTCTCCCTCTGGTGGGGTCTGCCTGCTTTTTTGCATCCATTTCTTTAGTTTTGCTTCTCACCCTCCAGTGGGTATTGGGAGAAAGACGTACCCAGTTCAGCTGTTCTGTCTTGTCATTCTGCCGGTTTGAGGTTCTAGTATCTCGAGACAGCTCACATTCTTCCTGTGACGGTGCAATTCCACGACCATGGACTGGCCGTAAAAGTTCAAAAAAAGGGTGTGCCACTTGCTTGGAACGCATATATATATATATATATATATATATATATATAATTATATATATATATATATATGTATATATATATATATATATATATATATATATGCCACGATCCTTGCACCTCGCAAAGCTACTTCCGAACTGCAAAAAGACGAGCATAGACCCAGGTTTTTAATTTATTCGAAAACACCACCAGCCACCATCACAACGCATTTCGGCAGATCTCTGCCTTGATCACATGACAACATTGATGTGTACCACCTCCATATTCAAAGTGACAATGCATAAATAGACATGGAAAACATACTGTGTAAGGGCTCAATTGCTTTTTTTCTTTATCTTTTTGCATCATAGAATTCAAATGTTACGTATAAATACATTTTTTAAGAAAGGAAAAATCCTAACATGATACTCTATGATATTGATAATTTCCACAAAATGTGTTTATCGATTAGTTGTAAGCCGATTGATTTTAACAATTTTTAGCACGAATGCATGATTGCTCTTCACTGACCCGTATTGTTCTTATCCATGCCTATAAGAATAATTAAAAGTGATAGATTAGAACCCCTGTAATACCATAATAAAATAATTTAAAGTGAAAAATGTGTTCCAAGTATAGCCCCCTTGCTTTACTTCCGATGTGCAAATTAACAAATTTCAAAGTGCTACTGTGCCTATTGAAAATGTACTGTACTTATTCCACTCCTGCTTTAATTTAATGGTCTTTGACTCAAAGTCTTGCCACTATAGAATGATTATGTGCAATATGATGTACAAAAAAACAGCATGTGCAAATTGCCAATTAGTTTCCTAAATCGGAGGTTTCAACCAGAAAAATAGAAATAGATAAATGATTCCCACAATTATAAATATGATCCATTTAAAATCAATCATAAGTACTTAATAAATAAATAAATATTTATGATAAAAAGTCACATAAATATAATTCATTTATCATAAAAAACCTTTCTATAAAAACCAACCATACTAAAAATATTCATAGTCAATAAAATATTTCATTAAGTAATTCATGATTCTCAAAGTGCAAAAGAGGTTGTGAACCTTAGTTATTTCTTATTACTTATTCACATTTATACTGATGTTTAACAGGATTTAAGACAATTGAATTCTTCTCAGTATAGTGCAGTATATACACATTAGCTATCTGGGTAGGGAACAGAGATTTTCTTATTATTCTAAGTATGTATAAAGGTCCTCACTCATATTTAGCCCGTTCGACTGTTTTGTATTGAGCTGCAGTATGTAGTGGGTTCTTCAAACGTCTTAATTTCCCTTCCCTATCTCCTCCTCGTCTTTGAATTGGGACAGTGTCAATGACATAATACTTCAATTCCTTAGTGTTACCTCCATGAAATTCCTTGAAGTGACGTGCTACTGGGTAGTTCAGGTCGTTGTTAGTTATGGCCCTAATGTGTTGTAGCACCCATTTATGCGCTGCCAGTTTGGTGCTCCCGATATACTTTAAGTTGAAGCTACATTCAAGCACGCATACTGCAAATTCGCTTTTACAGGTTAGATGATACTTAATCATTTGAGGTTTACACTAAAAGATGTCAGGAATGAAGTTTTGTTGCACCCATAATTACAAGTCTTACAGTTCGAACATTTGAAAAATCCCTCCCTGGCCGTAAGCCACCCGGCTTCTTCCTTGTACTCTGAACTACTTTTAACCAATACATCGGCCATGGATATAGATTTCCAATATGTTATCAATGGGAATTCTGGGAGCGAACTGCCTATAATGGGATCGTCTTTGACTATGTGCCAATTGCGAATTGCGCTGAATAATTTAGAGCAATTTCTTTTGCTGTATACTAAAGGTTAAAATCAGTCTAGGAGGCTCTCCAGGGACTGACAAGTTATTCTCTTGAATGTTATGCGACAGCTCCCTGTCCTGTGACAAATCTTCCCTTACCATTAACCTGGACTTCCTGATAGCTATATCTATGATTTTAGCACTGTTTCCTCGTTCAATAAAAATAATTTTACTTTCCTGTTGGTGTTTTTCTAGATCCACATTGCTGCTACATATCCTCCGCAATCTAAGCATCTCCCCATAGGTGATGCTATGAATTAAGTGCGGAGGGTGTGCACATGTTGCATGAAGCATCGTATTGCCTGCAGTTTCCTTGCGAAACATAGATGTACAAATTTTACCGTTATTTATGGTAACCTTAGGTCTAAAAAAGGGACACTACAGTTGCTTATACAAGATGTAAATTTCAGGTTCACATCATTTACATTGATACATTTGATAAAATCCTCCGCTTCATTCACTGTTCCATTTCAAATAATAATCAGGTTGTCAATGTATCTTAGCCAAGATACCACCTTGTCTTTATAGGTGTCTCTGTATTGCTTCCTGAGGACCAGCTCCTCCCACCAGCCCATAAACATACAGGCGTAGCTGGGGGAGAAGCTGGCCCCATTACAACACCTTGAACCTGTCGGAACATTTGTTTTTTAAACAGGAAGAAGTTGTTCTCTAAACAGAAAGTCAACATGTCTATGAACATTCTATTGTGTTGAGTGAATCCTTGATAAAAGTATTCTGCTGCTTTTAAACCGTCACAATTCTTTATACAGGTGTATAGTGAAGATACATCTAAGGCAATGAGTTGATAGCCTTCTTGCTACTTGCTACTTTGTTTTACCAATTTTACATATAAAATCACCTGTATCTTTGATAAAAGATTCCAAGCCATGAACATGTTCTTGTAAAAAAAAGTCTATGTATTTAGACATATTTTCTAATGGCCCATCGCAGGCTGCTATGATTGGCCTTTCAGGCAGTCTTTCCTTGTTTTTGTGAATCTTTGCTATAAAGTATATGACGGGTGTTTTGGGATGTTCCTTTTTTAAAAATTTAAATTCATCTAAACTCAAGAGACCCAAACTCCTCTAAGCCTGCAGTTTACTATGTAGCTGATCCTACATGTTTTTGTATTTGATGGGGGATTTTCTATGGTAGCATTCATTATCATTTAATTGGCTGTATGCTTAAACCATATAATCTGAGAGAGGCCAAAGTACTATGTTCCCCCCCCTTGTCGGAGTTTCTAATCACAATAATATTTTCCTTCTTTAATTTATCCATTAGTTGTCCATACTTTCTTTCCTGATTAGTGAATTTTCTTTTAATCATATTAGTTGCCACATTAAGTTTCTTCACTTATGCCACTACCAATTCATTGAAGAAATCTATTGAATCTCTGGCCAATATCGGAGTAAATTTCGATTTATTTTTGAACGGGGTTTCCGGTTTCCTGTTGCCCATTGCTGTTATCTCATACGCTTCTCTTTGTGGAAATCCTTTAATATTCCACATTCCCTTGTGTTTGTAATATGTGGATTTGTTTAGGTTTGAGCTTTCGGATATATTGGTAAACATCTGCCCTGGTTTGGGTATATTCAAAATTTGATTCTGGACAGTACGAAAGTCCCAAAGAGAGCAATTGGGTTTCTGCAGAAGACAAGTCTATTTTTGCCAAATTAATGATTGTATTGGCATTTTGTTGGCTGTTCAGAGGCTTCTCATTTACTTGGCTTGTTTGTTCCTCCTCGTCCCCCGACCCCGTCCACCTCATTTGCTCCCGGTGGTTTTTTGCGGCCCTACTTCTTTCCCTCCTTCTCCTTGTACGTTGTTTTTTGCCGGTTGGGTCCTTGGGCAAAGGGTTTCCCTCCTGCTCCGTCTTATGTATTCCAGTTCCTCACCCATTGTAAGCCTTATTTTATTGCGTTGCTCCTCACGTCCTTCCGGGGCTGAACTTAATTATGATATGGACAAAGTTTCTGGCTCATGGGTTACTTGTATAGATCTACTTCCATCTTGTTGGCTTTTTTTCATGGTGGCATTGCGGAATGTATCATATTTTCTAGAAAAGGTAAATATTTGCCCATTATCATAGTCTTGTTTGCCCCTTCTAAATTTGTACGTCTCATGGGCTTTTATCTTATCTTCCTCCTTTTGCAGTCTTTGCATAATTTCTTCTTCTAATTTAGTTTTCTGTTGTTATGGGTCACTTAATGCTTGGATTTCACTTTTCAAGGCCTCAATCTTAGGTATTAGGTCTGCATATTTTACTAGTATCTCTTCTAGTTTCGGGACGAATCCAAATTACATTGGGCCCATTCTGCCATCATATTGGGATTAGGCGTGTCATAGCTAGGAGCTATCATAATTCTCAAGCCCGTAGGTATGCGCCCAACATCCAAATACTTTTTAAAGGATTTTGGCTCCCACCATTTGGCAGTCTTCTGGCACATCATCTTCTCAAGCATTCTATACTTTCATTTTAAACTCTTCCCCCCGGTATTGCTGTTTACACCGGCACTTGTTTTAGTTGCTCTCAGCTCTAATGCCACGTTCACAAACATTTCCTCTGCGGCCGTTTTTCGGTCACGCAATGTTGTGGCTGACATGGTGGCATTTTCAATATGTGCGTTTCACAATATGGTCCCGTTCCTTTGTTAACACCGACAAGCCTGTCTTGTGTCGGGACTCTTCTAAGCACACCGCCCCACCTGCTGTTTATCCCAAAACCGTCCCGTACCTTGTTCACCAGTTGCTGCTTGCTCCAGCTACCTCGCTCCGCTCCTCCGAGCGTTCTCTCTGGCAGCCTAAGACTCAGCTGCTTTCCGACTCACCCGCGGGACAGTGTTCCCATGCATTAGGGGGCTACGTGCGTTTCCGCTTTCGGGTCGTTATAACTCGACATCCACTCCCACGAAACCAGCAAGTCTCACAGGATACAGATGCCCTCGACTCTCCTTCTTCCACGAAGTCAGCAATTGAGAAGGAGGTCTACGTCACTGGGGAAAGTCGTCCAGTGCCAATATGCCACGTACCTCGCACCTCGCACAGATACTTCCAAACTGCAAAAAGACGATCGTAGACCCAGGTTTGGTGCTATTTTATTTTATTTGAAAACACCACCAGCCGCCATCATGACGCGTTTCAGCAGATCCCTGCCTTGATCACATGACACAAATGATGTGTACCACCTCCATATTTAAAGTGACAATGCATAAATAGACATGGAAAACATACTGTGTAAGGGCTCAAATGCTTTTTTCTTTTTCTTTTTGCACCATAGAATTCAAATGTTCCGTATAAATAAAAAATTTTAAGAAAGGAAAAATCCTAACATGATACTCTATGATATTGTTAATTTCCACAAAATGTGTTCATCGATTATTTGTAAGCTGATTGATTTTAACAATTTTATATATATATATATCTATATATATCCAACAAAACAGGTAGCCCAAGTAGAGAAGCCTCAGACAGGTAGGAGTAGATTCACAGAATTTATTCGCCCGCTTGCAAACAGGCTCAGGACGGAGCTGGGAAACAGAAATTCAATCACTTTCGCCAGACGCGTTTCAGGACATAACTTCCTTTCATCAGTGGCAGTGCTGCAATGGTTCACAAGGCGGTGGTTGTTTCCGTCCTTTATTTTCAAAATGTACCTGCCCGAGTGGGCGTGGCCAACATGGCCTTCTGGTACACGTAGTTCGACGTTTTTTACCCTGGTGGGTTCACTTTGTGAAGTCATAAATCATGCAAAATAAAAACCTGAGTGGGTCGTTTCAACAGTTCCGTGCTGAGGTCTGTCCCGCTTTGTAGCTGCAGAATCGGATTACATGACAGCTTTCCACCTGTGTTGGCGCTGTCATCCTGTCTCCTTGGTGCCAATTCCGGAGCTGGTATTGGCAGGACCTGCACTCAAGCAGTGGGTTTCTCCGCGACAGGCAATGCCGCAATAATATCCAACAAAACAGGTAGCCCAAGTAGAGAAGCCTCAGACAGGTAGGAGTAGATTCACAGAATTTATTCGGCCGCTTGCAAACAGGCTCAGGACGGAGCTGGGAAACAGAAATTCAATCACTTTCGCCAGACGCGTTTCAGGACATAACTTCCTTTCATCAGTGGCAGTGCTGCAATGGTTCACAAGGCGGTGGTTGTTTCCGTCCTTTATTTTCAAAATGTACCTGCCCCAGTGGGCGTGGCCAACATGGCCTTCTGGTACACGTAGTTCGACGTTTTTTACCCTGGTGGGTTCACTTTGTGAAGTCATAAATCATGCAAAATAAAAACCTGAGTGGGTCGTTTCAACAGTTCCGTGCTGAGGTCCTAAAACCTAAGTCAGAGTTTACAATAGAAGGACTCTACTGATAAAAAATTCCATCCAAAACTAAACAGACCAATAAAATATAAACAACTTTCACCAATATAATCAAACAAACAAATAAATCAGCACTATAAAAGGCACACTAACGTAAACAACAAAATACTTCAAAATCAACAAAAGCTTCAAGATGAGGAAACTCTGCTGGATTCTCTCACCAGACCATCAAAGAGGAAATATATACCTCTAATGAACTACCTTAGCCAGTAAGGAAAATTGATATTTAAACTAAAACATTACTGTTATTTAACTTAAAATGTAGAATAGTAAATAAATATTAAAACTGGTATCTCTTTACCTAGACTTTCTAAAAAAGCCTGCAACTTGAAAAACTGATAAGCTGCCAGAAAACAACTGTCACAAACCAGCAAAAAGACATAAGAAAGTAAATATAAATACATTAATGAAAAACTCTAAATTCACCCAAGTAGCAAGCAAAAACAAATTAGCACATAAAAAGAAATATATGTTTTTTGTCCAACCAACAGAAAAGAAAGCACCTTCTCCATATTAGAACACCCCCAATGGAAAAGATGCAAAACCATGTGAAAAATCTAAACAGAACATACATGTAAGTATACCAAATAGACGTAAATGCATATTTTTAGGTGCAAATAGCAAACGTACAAACTTTAAAATGACAGAAGCTGACATGTATATCACTATACAGAAAGGAAAGCAGTCACTAAATCAAATGGACTACACCTACAGCCAAAAAAGTGCATCATCTGAAAATATTAGCTCGTAACAAATGTACTAGATATTATTCTAATGAATGCAATGGGAGGTCGATTACAAATTCCTGATGCTATAACGCATGAAGAGACCACTACTTACCTCTAAATTTGACAGAAATGGAAGTAAGGGAGCTATTGTGGGAAAAGAGAGGCAAGCACTATCTCCCAGGAAGCCACTACCAACATCCTTGAAGATATACTACCTAAAATCCCCAAACACATAACAGGCCAACTACCCCCTATACCCAATTTAAACTACTTAATTGGAGGAACTAAAAAAGTCACCAGTGATACCCCACCTGCCCCTAGAAGAGATCAGGATATACACATACCCAAACATTTAATATTTACACATTATGAGAAACATTTACTTATACATTACAACTTAAATAACGAGAAACAAATCCTAATATTCTCAACAGCAGATAATTTAATAACAATTAGCCAATGTCAAATATGGATGATGGATGGAACCTTCAAACTGGGTCCCAAACAATTTATTCAGACTTCCACCATAAATGGCGAATATCAAAACACAAATATTACTTTTATACATGCCTCATTACCATATAAACATCACAGCAGTACTTACTAAACCTTTAAAACCATTTAAACCATACAACAAATATTTTGAGCAAGCTATGATTCAAACCATCCTAAATATGTATAACCACATATCCATACAAGGCTTTTACTGTCATTTCAATCAAAGTACATGGCGACACTTCCAAAAATCTGCACTAAGTGTAGAATATTCTACAAGCAGCCAATTTGCCTTTGAAAAAAAATTATGGCACTAGCCAATGTTCCTGTCACAGAGGTTGCCCCCACCACAATATACTAATAGAATGCCATGAAGTGATGAAGACAAACCTAGTCCCAAAATGGACTATTTTGAAGGCAAAGGTTGGCAGACTGCATTACTCTGGAAACAGACAACCCTAATTCCGAATATCATGGTGGAATGTCAATGACAGCACTTTGGCACAGGAAGCCAAAACAAACAAAGCAGTGGAAGGATGATACAATGCCTTTCAATCCACACTAGGCAGAACCCAACCTACACTCTACAAATTTATAGATGCATTAAAAAAGAGCAAAGGAACCATAAACTACTAACGGAGCGATCTATTAATCATATTGGCCCTAAACAGCAAATAAATCAAAAGAATGTACAAGATGCTACAATTTACAGTCAAACTCTTCATAAATAACGAAGGATTAGATTATTTAGATACTATAGCCAAAATATTATTATAAAATAAATAGTAACTTACCAACATTATAAAAAATTAAGACAAATTCTAAATCAACATACCAAATCTTTTTTATTTAAAATAATAAATGTGTTATTTTATTACAACAGTCTTAAAATGTATTTTTAATTCCAAAATGTATGAATGTGATTTAATAAAATGATCTAATAATTATTTTTGAAAAAATTTAACTGTCACCAAACAAGCAAATTAAAAACAAACTTAATTTGTCAGATATAATAATTACAACACATAAAACATACAATTCCACTCAACAATCACATAATGTTTACACTAACACTATAATATCACATTTCCTACCCAAAAGAAGGAAATAAATAAATAAATAAGACTTAGGGGTCCATTATCCCATGCAAAAAGGGACCGCCTGCCATAAGGGTGGGGGTCCTGTTTGGGCCATTAGGATGCGCCCGCCACAGTGGCGGGCGTATCCTGTATTTTTAACATTGCGGCAGGCGGTGCTAAAAGCACCGCCCGCCGCAATGCTAAAAATGCACACCAAGCAGTTCAATGTACAATGTGACAGGCACCATGCGGTGCCTGCCACTTTGTATATTTAAATGCAGGGGGGTACCTATGTGCACCCCCCACCCCCCATAATCCTTGGGTGCCTGCAACGGGCCCCCGCAAGTGATTCCCTCATGCCTTGACCGCCCCCATCATATTATGGTTGACGGTGTCTAACAGACACCGCCACCATATTAAACTCTTTTCCGTCCCGTCGACCGGGCGAAAAAGCGGCGGACGGTCTTTCTGTCCGCCGTGGTCCCCCCGCCATAGTAATATGGCGGGAGAAAATGGGTGGCGGGCGGGGGCGGATGTTGGGCGGATTGCCACCGCCATGTGGCGGTGGCGATCCGCCCGACACCCTAATGGGGCCCTTACTGTTTTGTTGCTGCCAATCATTCTCTACATCCACGTAATAAAAAATAGAAATCTACCAAAAATTGAAAAAGTACTGTCTAAAATAAAAATAAAAAAAACAAATCCAACAGAAATCCCACAAAGTAATCCAAAGTATCTAGTAACCATAAAATACCTGAAAAGTGTTTGAAGAAAAGAAGCACTCCAGGAAAACTGAAAAAAGGAAATCAAAGTAAAAATCATTGGTATAAACGAAAATTCGGTAATGTAAATAAAAAAAACACCCGCAAAACACATTACATTCCCAAAAATACATATACATAACAGTTAATCTTCAAACTATAACTAACATAAGACAATGTAATATAATGTAATAGTGTATGAAAAAATGAAACTACAAATTCGTGAAAAACAGTAACACTAATACTTCTAAATAAAGAAAAAATGCACAAACAACACTTTAACTAACTTGTAGACCCCCTTCTTAAATTCCCTGCTACACTTAGCTTTCTTGGCGTGTTTCCCGCTAATCTTTTGCCTTCAGACCTCCTGTCTTTGCTTACTTTGTTTTGCTGGTCTTTGAAATCTACACACTTTACCACTGCTAACCAGTGCCATAGTGCTTGTGCTCTCCCCTTAAAACATGGCATCATTGGCCTATTCCAAATTGGCATATTTAATTTACTTATGCGTCCCTAGTAAAGTGGTACTACATGCACCCTGTTGTTCTTTAAACATGTCTCAGGTCTGCCATTGCAAAGCTTGTGTATGGAGTTTAAACTGCTAATTCGACTTGCCGAAGTACGTCGTTTGTCAGGGCCAAACCTTCCTTTTTAATACATATAAGTCACCCCTGCCCAGGGGGCTGTGAATTAAAAAAGTTGGAAATGTACATCTAAATTTTACATGTCCTGGCAGTGAAAAACGTTTTTCTACTGCAAGGCCTTTCACTCCCTTAGGATAACATTAGAGTTGCCTTATTACATTTTATAAGTGTAATTTTCAACTGGAAAGAGATAACCAAAGCATTTTTGATGTCTCTGGAATCTTAATTCAAACCCCTAACTTATGGTGAAGCTGTATTTCCAATTAGAATTCTGAAATTGCTCCTTATAGAAAGATAGCATTTTCTTGGTTTAGCATTTGTTGCCTGCATCCTGTCTTTGGTCACATGACTGAGTGTAGTTGGCAGTTGGGCTTCGCGTATTCCTCCTACACAGCCACACACAATGGGAGTCCAGGTATGAGTGGATGGGCCATCACTGGCATGATGGGAAGGAGGATCTGGTCACAGCCCCACTTACATTTGAATATGCTGTGTCCTGTTTTCACATAAAGGGCTGCATACCCACTGTATTTAGTCTGGATCCAGGGCTGGGAAGGCAAGGTATATGCAAAATTGAAAAGCATTCCTCTAGAAACGTCTGGCCACATCAAATGCACAAATGTATCTAAAGGAAGGACCTCAGAAATCACCACTTCCGTACACTTATGGACATGTGGATATTTTGGCAGGGATTAGGGTTCTTGTGCTGCTACAAGGACTGCCACTCTGCTGGACCACTTCTCTAAAGGACTGTTGCCCTGCTGTGCTGACCTGCTGTCTGTTGCCCTCTTGCCTGGAGAAGAAAAACTGAACTTGCAACATCATCTTGCAACTGAGCTGAACTGAACTTGAAACATCACCAACCTCTGGCCAGCGACCTGCTCCTCAGTTGTGTTGCTGCCTCCAACAGGGATCTTGTAGGTGTTCGAGCCTGCCCTGCTGCTTCCACTGTTTGCCTGTCTCCCCCGCTGTGCCTGTTCTGCCCTGTGTCATCCTCCTGTCTTCGTTGGTTTGGCACATTGTATTTAGTTCTGTATTGGTACTGATTTTTTGTTATATCTGCCTTATTTCTGTCTTATTGTTTCATTCCGCATCACGTCTTTTGCCTGCTTTGTCCACGCTTTCCCGCCTCTGCTCCCAAGCGGCCCCTCCACCCTGCCATTTCCGCCCCCCAGCTGAGCTTCCCCCCTCTCTATTTCATGGCAGCCGCTGCGCAGCCATGCAGCGGGTGTGCCGCTGGTGCACCAAAGGCAATCCCGTCTGCGCCCCTCCACGACCCGACCTCTACCAGTGCCAGGGACCCTGGATCTCCAACCATCCACTGCTACAACGCGGCTGCCCTCCTTGCACTCAACCCCGGAAAGAACAACAACTGCCAGCTGCTACACCGGGCACCACACGGTCAGTTCTCCTGCCCTTACTGCCACTAGACCTTCACCACAGCCCCAGCTGCCAACACCGCTTATGCCCTGAGGTGCATCCTCTTCAATGTATGCTCCCTGCACAGAAAAGCCTTGATTTCCCTCCCACCAGACGTCGCCTTCTTTACAGAAACCTGGACCAATAGCTCCTCTGGCCTGACATCGCCATCGCCATCGCCATCTTGTACGGATACAAGTTCCAGAGGAAGGGCTGCCCCAACCACCCAGGAGGAGATCTCGCCATCGCACACAAAACTCCCTTTGCCTCTCCACAATGAGCGATGCCTTCTCTGCTGACGAACATCTCCACTTCCAGATCCAGACCAGCCCCAGAACCACTATCGGTGCACCCTCACATACAGACCCCTTGGTCCCAGCGCACCATTCATCACCACCATCACTAATCTCATCGCACCCCATGCTATCGCCTCCATTGACTACATACTCATCGGAGACCTGAAATTTCACCTCGGCAACACCAACGAGCCCAACTCCACCACCCTCCTGGATAACCTTGCCACCATCGGACTGAAACAGCTCATCACCATGCCTAGCCACGTGGCAGGACACACCCTCAACCCAATCTTCGCAGGAGGAAACAACGTCCACTTCAGCCACTCCACGCAACCCCCATAGACAGACCACCACTGCATACACTTCCTTGTCGACAAACTCATGCCACCCAAACCTCCTCCACAAAAGAACTGTAGCAAAGTCACCGAGGACCAGCTCAACACCACCCTCAACCATGACACCCCCGCCACTGCGACCCAAGCCAACCTCGCAGCAAGAGAACTGCACAAATGGATCTCCAACTGTGCAGACAAACTCACACCCCTACGCAATTCCAATATACAGCGCCCCAGGAAAGCCACCTGATTCAACACCCACCTCCAAGAAGCCAGATGCACCTGCAGATGACTAAAAAAGAACTGGAGAAACA
Source organism: Lissotriton helveticus (assembly GCF_964261635.1). Taxonomy (NCBI): domain Eukaryota; kingdom Metazoa; phylum Chordata; class Amphibia; order Caudata; family Salamandridae; genus Lissotriton; species Lissotriton helveticus. The sequence continues at coordinate 1,511,853,714 of NC_136063.1, read as the reverse complement.
GCAAAACATCTGAGGACCACACCACCTACAAGAATGCCTTGACCGAATACCACCAACGCATCAAAGCCACCAAAAGGACCTTCATACACAACAAAATCCTCGCCAACTCCAGCAACCCCAAGGAACTCTTCAGCGTCATCCAAGAATTCACCAAGCCCTCCAGCAGTGAAACCATGGACATTACCCCTTCCCAGGACCTCTGCGATAATCTCAGGTCTTACATTTACCTCAAATCAAGAGCCTCTATGACAACTTCAATGACCGGACTCCGCAACCACGCTCTCCTCCGGCAACAACAGCCAGCCCACCATTTCCACTGAGACACTGGTCGCAACCGAAGAGACTGCCTCAACCATGAAAAACATCCACTTGGGGGCCTCCACAGACCCCTGATCAATGCACATCTACCACAGAGCCACCACCACCATCGCACCAGAACTACAACGCACCATCAATGCCACCTTCAAGACTGGCACCTTACCCGATGACATGAAAAGCGCAGAAGTCAGACCTCTGCTCATGAAGCCCTCAGCAGACCCCAATGACCTCAAAAACTACTGTCCCCTCTTTCTCCTCACCTTTGCAGCAAAAGTTGCAGAGAAGACCGTCAATGCATAACTAACAAGATTCATCACAGACAACTCCATCCTTGACCCCTCCCAATCAGGATTCCGCAGCAACCACAGCACCAAGACTGCCCTACTTGCCGCCACAGACAACATCTGCACACTCCTCAACCAAGGACACACCATAGCCATGATCCTACTCGACCTCTTGGCAGCATTCAACACAGTTTTCCACCACACTCTCACCACAAGACTCCACAATGCCGGCATACAAGAAACCACCCTCGATTGGATTTGCTCATTCCTCACCGTCAGAACCCAAAGAAACAGACGGCCACCCTTCCTCTCCGAACCCACGGAAATCAACTGCGGAGTACCCCAGAGATCTTCGCTCAGTCCAACCCTCTTCAACATCTACATGGTCCCCGTTGCCGCCATCGTCAGACAGCACGGCCTCAGCATAGTGTTCTACGCCGATAACACCCAGCTCATCCTCTCCCTCACCAAAGACCCCACCACCACCCGATTCAACTCCAGGAAGGAATGCTGGACGTCGCATCATGGATGAACAACAGCTGGCAGAAGCTCAACTCGTGGAAGACAAAAGTCCCCATCTTCGGAACCTCCCTGTCAGGTTGGGACAACAGCTGGTGGCTCACAGCTCTTGGCAGCCCCCAATCCCCCACTGACTATGCCCGGATCCTCAGCATTGTACTCCCTCTCCATGAACAGACAGGTCAACGCTGTCTCCTCCAGCTGTTTTAACAGCTTCTGCACCCTCCGAAAGACCTTCAAATGGATCCCCCCCCCCCCCCGAGTCCTGGAAGACTGACACCCTCGCATTCATAACCAGCTGACTGGACTACGGAAACGCCCTCTATGCCTGGATAAACAAGTCTCTACTCCACATGCTCCAGACAATACAGAACACCGCATCCAGACTCGTCCTCTGCATCCCCCAACAGGGACACATCACCCAACACCTACGAAACCTTCAATGGCTCCCCGTCGAGAAGAGAATCACTTCCAAGATACTCACTCATGCCAACAAATGCCACCACAAGCCGAGACCCCAATACCTGAATGAGAGAATCACCTTCCACGTACCCAAAAGAAACCTCAGATCCGCCAACCTCACCCTTGCCGAAACACTGTGCCTCCGCGCAGAGTCAGAACAGGAGGAAGAGCCTTCTCCTACATTGCGCACAAGACCTGGAAGAAGCTCCCAATCTACATCAGGCACGACCCCTCCCTGAACATCTTCAGGAAAACACTCAAGACCTGGCTGTTCACTAAACGGAGCTGCCTACCCACTCCTCCCAGTGCTTTGAGACCCTTATGGGTGAGTGAGACACTTACATTTCCCTGATTGATTGATTGATCTTGATCTTGATCCCAGGACTTCAGTCAGAGTGACTCAAAGAGGTAGTCTGTTGGCCTCATGATCTAAGCCTCAGGGACATAAAAGGCTCCCCAACTGCTCACTGACCCTTCTTGAGCGAGTTCCTGACCCTAAGTGGTGCCTCCTAGGTCCTGGACTCTTGGTGTGGCTCTCAAGCTCTTAAAATCAAGCTTTTTGACTCTTTGTGACTGCTAACAGGCCAGTTTGCATCGGAATCGTGCCGCTCTAACCAAAAATAAGCATGAGCTGCCACCAGCCCATCTCTTCACACAGCAGCATTGACAATCCATAGAGGACCGTCAATGTGAAGATCCATCCTTTCCATCTGTGACACCTGGCCTTCTCTTTGCACCTCTCCAACACGAACGGGACTCGTGGCACAAAACTTGAGAAAGTAAAACTTCAGCGTGACTATCCATCACAGTTGGCCAGAACTTTTTACTTTAACCAGGTCCAGTGCAAACAGATAACCATGGTTGGAGCTTTTTGGTTTGAGGCACTATTTTACAGTTTATGTAACTCTGGTCCTGCTGATTGGATTTTTGTCATTTTGGTCTTGATTTATTTATTAAATGAAGGTCTTCTCTAGCCTGGTGTGGATTTCTTGTGTTGTATTTTCACTGTTTTACTGTTTAAAATGTTGCACAAATATTTTTTGTATGGCTTCTAAGTTAAGCCTGACTGCTCTGTGTCAAGCTACCAGGGGTTGAGCACTAAAGTCGTGACATTTATGTGAGAAGTTGGCCTGATATATGATGTTCACTAGTTCTAGTGACTACCTTGTATCAGTCCAAACAACCCTTATGGTGATTGGTTGTTAGTCAACCTTATAGACCAGCTATCCTAATGGTAGCATGGACAAAGCAGTCTTAGGCTAAACTCTTTTGGCATGTGAAGTCAGCTGTTTTACCACAATATAACCCCTTCATTACCAGATGAAAGGACACCACACAGGTTGTTATGAAAATAAACAGTATATTTATTAATAACAACACCTCTGAACTCTTTATGAGGTCAGAGGGCTAAGCACATGACAATCTCTTAAGAAAAATACGACAAGTTGCACAAAATTACAATGGTGCCCTAGGGGCACGACAAACCATATACTAAGTAAGTGGAATGTGAGAGTCGATAAAAGGAATGGAGCTGTCCAGAGGCTGTAGGATCGTTGGGACCACGCTACACTAACACTAGGTAAGTAATAGGAGGCCCACGGAACGCGTGTGCAGAGTGTGAACTCACACACGATATGCGTAACAGCGTCTATGGACAGTACAGTTCAAGTTTAAAGGTAAGTACGGACAATCCTGACTAGGTAGGACAACAACGACTGTGGAACTGGACACTAGGACAGTTAAACTACCCTTGAGCACCGAAATGCTCTTGTTACCTCACCCACGGACTGCGTGTGCACAGGTGTCAAAGTGCGTCGGGTTCTCGCGTTGAAGTCTATGGAGCCTGAAAGAAAAGATGCTGCAGGCGACCAAGAGGAAGATGTCCGGTGCGATCCAAGGGTGGATCGGTGAAGAAGAAGACCTGAAAGCAGAGGGGACAATGTTCACAGTCACTAGCCAGTGACTGGAGTGGAACCAGGAAGGAACCAGATGTCGTCGTCACGATCAGGTGAAGAGTGGACGCTTGACTCTGCAGCCACGTGGACCAGGAGGTGTCCTCGACAACCAAGATGGAGGCACGAGCTGTCCCACGCAGGCTCTCGCTGCTGGCGGTGTTGGATCCGGAATCGGCGTCACACGGGCTTGGCAAAGGCAACCCACCCGGTGAGTGGAGAAAGCGTCTAGTGCGGACTAGGAGAGTCCGGGGTGCCCCTCTTTTGGAAGGGTGCAAGGGCCAGTCTGGAGCAACCAGACCAGCAGCAAAGATTCAAAGGTTCGTCGTCTAGGAGGTCACTAGCCAGCCGGCAAGTGACCAGACAATGCGTCGAGCAGCAAACAAGCAGAAGGGCCCCACGCAGATCTCGTGGATGCTGGAAGGCTGATCTTCGGTGCAGGGGCTGCTCGGGGCTGGGGCTTCTCAGTCCCCAAAGCACTTGGGCGAGTTTACCTCGGGAGTCGTGCTGGAAGCGAAGTGCAGGTTCGTTCAAGATGGCCGGTCCCACGTGTCTCGTCGCACCCACGGGTCTCAGTTTTGCTGCAGATGTGAGTTGAGGTCGGAGAGGTCTGGGAATCCGGGTCTCGTCGGGCTCTGAAGTCTGGATCCTCGAGGGAAGACGACAAAGTGAAGCCACTGGACGCTTGATGGTGCCTGCATTGCAGGGTGGACACTCTTTGCCCACAAGGGAGATTCTTCGGTCTTCTGTGGAGCAGAACATCGAAGGCCAGAGTTTCTTCTTGTTGAATAGTTCAGGATAATCTAACTTGGAATGGGACCAGCTCCTACCTTTATCCTGCTAAAGGGGGCTGCACTACTGACTAGGTCCCTCCCCTGGGTGGGACCAGGAAGGGGGGTGGTTACACCCCCTATCCTTTGTCTGGTTTCCCGCCAGAGCTGGGGCAGGGATGCCCCAGCAACTGGTTTGAACCGGTGTATGCACAGGGCACCTTGTGTGCCCCAGGCATGTCTCATTCCTTTCAGGCCTATCCTACCCAATACACAAAACCCTGTCTGGGGTGGTGCTAGCACCTCCCAAGGCAGGAAACCCTTTGTCCAAGCCGCCTTCGCTGGAAGGACTCCCAGCAGCAGGAGGTCAGACTTGTGTCTGTGGTGGCAGCATCCATTTTGTGATGCTGAGGCTCGAGTTAACTTTAACCGGGGTTCACAGTTACATACATGTCGTGTCCCTCTAGAAGGGTGGAATGCTACCCCAGTCGCCAGGATTTGTGAGGGGGTAGTATTCCAAATCGTATGCCACCTTACTCGACATGTTTTGATAATGTTATACCAGAGTTAGCATTTAACCGCGAGGTTGATAATGCAATTAAGAGTATATGGTATAGCGTTATCATGGAACAGCTATTAGGACTTGGTTCCGCAAGCTGAAAACTGGCTCAGCTCATGCCAGAGCACCATCTCACATAATTCCAAGCACTCTGCCTTCAGGATTGATAAGGCCTTCCATAGGAGTGACTGATAGGAATATATGTGTCAATTTTAGGGTTAGATATAGGTATACTATATCTACAGCAAAGGGTGATTACACCACCTTGCCCCAGCTGTCATGCAGCCAGTTGTGTCAGTTTTGGATGGCCAGCCAGGGGTGGCATAATACATGCTTCAGCCCCTGGTAGGCCCTGGGTACACCTATGCCCTGGATACCTAAGGTATACTGTACAGGGACTGATAAGGTGGCCCAGTATCCAATTAGATATGTACCTAGGGTACATGGAGTCCATTTTAACAGAGAGAGCAGGAAGCCTGGGGTCCTCAATAGCAGGATCCCAGGCCAACTAAGTCAAAAACCAGCAAAACACCAGGCAAAAAGTTGGGGGCAACCATAGTCAGATATCCACCTTCCTACAATTTACTATTCCAACTCTAATCTAAACCAATTTGGAGGAAGGCAATGGACATTATAGGGTTGCCATCTACTTTTCCCACTCCAATTAAAAGCAAATTTGGGAAAGGTGATGGACACTAAAGGGATGACATTTACTACTCACACTCAAAACTAAAATAATTTGAGGGAGATGTTTGCTATTCTGAAAGCGCTGTCCTCAAAGAATGAGGGGCGTCTCCAAATTGCACTCGATGATAACTTGTAAATGAATTATTCCAATGATCATAAAATTCGTCTCCTTTTTTTATTGTATTATGACTTTTTCTTCATTTATTTCGTTCATTATTTATCCATAACGATGATTTCCCCTTAATTACATACTCAAGGTGCCTGTCACATGGTGCACGGATTTACAGGGGTGCTCCATAGGTGGCCCACAACCATGGGGCGCGGAGGCCGGGGGGCCCTGCTAGGGGCCCCCAAAGTCTCTTTCTGACTGCCTTTTAGTGTTGGAAAGGTGGGCACGGAAAGGCTGTTGGAAATCAACATCATATTCCCAACTATGGAAACGCCGTCCTATTGGGATTACGGTTGATGTCCGACTGACTGACGGGCTCCTCGAGCCTGTCGGAATCCAACCGGAATGAGCAACCGGTTTCAATTCCGACCACCTCGGTTGAGATTTGGCGGTCGGAAATGAAAACAGCAATGTCGATTGGAAAGCCTCCGATCTCCGGTCAGAAGCTTTCAGACCAACATCGTAATCGGCCCCCTAGGAGTTTTTCTGAGTCACCCTGTTTGCTGCTATGTCACATTTTCGTATCTATTGACTACCTCTTTTAGTTATTTACAAAATGTTTTATTGATCATTAGGCGCATGATGATTTCGAAAGGTTTATGCCTCCTTTTTCCTCCACTCAACCTTAACCCCTGACATCATCTTTACCTCCCTTTACCTCTACCTACCACCAAATCCTATAATTATTTGTATCCTCCTTTTACCTCTACCCACCTCAAACTCCTTAACTATACCCACCCATGATCCCGCAAGTCACCCTCACCTCTCTTTTACTTCAACCCACTCCTGACACTTCAAGTCATCCTCACCTCTTGTTACCTCTACCCAGACCTGAATCCTCGTCACTCTCACCACCCTTTACCTCTACCCCCAATCTTCAAGTCACCCTCACATCCCTGTAAGTCACCCCACCTGAACACTCAAGACACCCTCATTTTCCTTTACCTATACCCATCCATGAACCCTCAAGTCACCCTCAAATCCCTTTATCCCTACCCACTCCTCACACTCATGTAACCCTCATCTCCCTTCACCTCTACCCACCCCATAACCCTAAAGTCACCATCACCTCCCTTTACCCCTAGCTGCCCTTGAAACCTCAAGTCACCCTCACCTCCCTTCACCTCTACCCAGAACCGTCAAGTCTCCATCACCTCCCTTTACCTCTAGTGACCCCTGAAACATCAAGTCACCCTTACCGACCTTTACCTCTACTCACCCCTGAACCCACGAGTCACCTTCACTACCCTTTACCTCTATGCACACCTGAGCCCGAAAAGTTACCCCCACTTCCCTTTACCTCTACTCACCCTGAACCCTCAAGTCTCCCTTACCTTCCTTTATCTCTACCCACCCCCGAAACCTCAAGTCACCTTCGCTACCCTTTACCTCAATCCACTCCAAAAAATTCAAGTCACTCTCACCTCCTTGTATCTCTGCATACCCTGAATTGTGAAGTAAACCTCACTCTCATGACATCTACCCTCCTCTGATCCATCAACTCACCATCAGCACCCTTTACTCGGTTCATCCCCAAACCCTCAAGTCACCCTCACCACCCTTTACTTGCTTACCCCAAAACCTCAAGTCACCCTCACCTCCCTTTACCTCTACCCATCTGTAAACCCTAAAATCACTTTAAAAAAATGGCTTTAAAAAAAATATATATCTTACTTGCATGGAGAAGGATTGTGTGTGAAAGGTACAAATATTTACTTACCTGTGTGGTAAAAACTGTTTGTTGAAGGTCTTGCAGGTAAATAATGGCTGTGAGGTAAAGGCTGTTTTCCATTTGGCAGGACATAAATGTTTTGGAAGCACTGTTGGTTGTTTTATGTCCTTCAGAATGTTTGGCAACACGATCACCTCTTTGATAGTTTACCCCCTGCTCCCCCTCACCACACACCCTCTACTTTAGGTCTCCCCTGAAACAGCACATGAGCTGTCGCTTGAGAGATATTTTGTTTACTTAGGGGGATTCACTTCCCCTTCATGCCTTGGTTCATTCCCTGGAGCATGGTCCAAGTGCTGCTTCCCTTGCCTATTGTACTTCCACTGCTCGCCGTTTTCAGACATGCTTTTTTGTTCATTTGACTTACATTCCATTAATTCCTCTCCCTCCTGCATTGTTGTTTGTCCCATCCGCCCCTCCCCAGTTGTTGCTTGCCCCGTCCATCGCCCCACCCATCCCTATTCGTTTCTGGCTTCCTCCTGTCCTGCAGAAAAAAGCACCCAAAAGTCAAACCCATGGTTTTCAAGATGGTACAAAGATGCAAACGGCACTGCGCTCCCTGCTCTGTGTGGTCTTCTTGGTGCTGCCTTCTTGTGGGACCAAAACTTCAACTTGATTGTAAGATAATTAAATTAAGGCAGAAAAAAATCCTATGCTAAGCAAACGGGTCACTGCCTCCTGGGATAGGCTCTGGCTTTATCATAGCACTTTTTTTTCCTAGATTTCAGCCATTTTGCTGAGGTGTGTGCACTGCTGTACAACATGGCTAAAAGAAATTGACAGAGCCAATAGCTCTACCATAGGGAATACCCATTGACTCTGCCAATGCTTGTTTTTATGTCACAGATTACAGCATTTTATAGGAGCAATACAAGTACAATTTGAAAAAAATCCCAAAACAACTTGTTTTGAAATCTCAGTTTCAGCCTCCATTTTTACAAATGCTTGAATCGCTTCTTGGTGGTGAAGATGAAAGTAGCAGCAGATGCAGATACAACATAAATTGACACCCTTTCATGTAGATGTCTCTGTAATGATGAGTCATGCGTCCGGGCAAGTAGCAAATTTGCCCTAATCGAAGCTATGATGAAAGTGATAGACACAAATACAATTATTTTGCAGCAGTTAGAGCTGTGTGATGCATTTGCAGATCTTGCTATGTACACTGGGCTGATAAGAGAAAAAAAAGAAGTCACTAACATCTAACCTGGCATTCACGAAGGAACTAGATTCACAGATGTTTTCCCTGCACCAAGAAATAAACCACATAACAAGCAGAAAATGTTAGCGCAGAGTTAGGCTTCCTCTAAGAGTGAGGCTAAATTTCAATTTCCGTCTTCCTTCTTCTTTTCCTTTCCATATCTGATTTGACAGTAGAACAAATTTGAGCAGCACCATATATTATTATGTGTTGGGAGCTCTGTCAGAAGTGCTGCCAGGAGCAGTAACCGAGTTTCTAACTTTAATGCTTTAAATGTATAAAATATAAGGCGAACAAACTACAAAGGAATACACACGATAACAAGTCAATACATTGAAAGCTCACAGCCTTTTTGGTTACGACTGTGTACTTTTTTTTAATGCCTTTGTGCAAGAAGGAAACTACATCGCGCTGCAGGGAATGATTTCACAAAGGCATGGTGAGGAAATCTTTTCTCGAACGTCTACAAGATTCTTCTTGCAGTGCAGAGGCAACGATCGCATTTAAAACGGGGAAGGTAGTTGGCGTGAAGTTATTTGCACTTTCTTTGTGTGCTGCTGTAAAATAACATCTGTTATTTTCAATCGGCGTTATTTGTCATGGCGAGCAGGCACCCAAAGTCCTTAAGGGCATGTCTCTGTCCAAGGGAATGGTACTTCCTATGGACTGCACGCTCTTTTCATATCTTCCATATAGAAAGAAATCCTAAGGAACTGTGAGCAAGAAAGGCATGCAAATACTTGGTAATATTTGTCAGGCTTTATTTGTAAAGCAAATAATTTTACCTGGTGTTTTTCCATACCAACAAACACTTTATCTAACAATAAAACATGTTACATATTACAGGACAATTACATACTCATATTTTTGGTAGGAGTTTGTGGAAGCATTTGTTTATAATACAGACGGTGTTTTTTTTTTTTAGGGTTGGGGTGGCTTACTTTCCAAGGCAGACTTTTATTCATCAAATACTCCGTGCCAATTGCTGAAAACAATGCACCCCTTGGAATGCAATGGAAGTGCCCTGAAAAGAAATGGTAAAAAACTGGAAAGCATTACCCACATCCCACTTATAATCAAAACCTAGCAACAATGTGCCCACTATTATAAAAAAAACATTCTAAACCATCCACTGTAGTTGATTGTAATAGAACTCAGCGTACTGAACCTCGGTACATTAACACCGGCTAACAGTGAACCATGGGTGACACACACAAATCTGCGAGGGAAAGATTCAACACCTATTATTCTGGCACGTAATTACGCTTCACTTGTGATTTGTGCTATTTCAAGTATCATTATCATTTCATTAGTTTTCATTGTATGAACTTATTTTGCTGTTTATAACGATTCAGGGCTGCATTTTCAAAGTGCCATGTTGATTACCTTGCAACCATTTTCCATGCATACGTTATATTAAAAGTTTCTGTGTTTTCTCGTCTCTGATGTGCACAGGCCTTGTTTTCGTGCTTGTCACAGTGAGGCAAAAATTCTGTCGAGCTGTAACAGCTCTGAGATCTTCACTTTTGTGCATTTTGGTGTCATCACCTGGGTTTGTTATTAATCTCGGGAGTAAACAATAAGGGCCCGATTATGATTTCATGCGGAAAGCCTCCGACCGACAGTCGGATTCTCCTAGACCGTGTCGGAACCCATCTGCCTGATTATGATGCTCACGATAGGAAGGGGAACCATTCGTTCATTCTAAATCAGTTCCGGCCAGAAATGAAAGAATCTGAGTCGGTCGGAGCCAATTCGTACAGCTCTAGGGACAGCATTTCCAACTGACTGATCTCGATGTAGGATTCTGACAGCCTATACGACTTGGTCTGTCCGACACAAAAAGGCTGTTGAAAACTGACTTTGGGGGCTCCTAACAAGCCGTCCTTCATCCTGGGGCCTCCAGTTCAGGGGGAGTGGGTACCAAAGGGACCGCCCTTCAAACCATGCAATGTGTGGCAGGCACCATGGGATGCCCGTGATAGGGTGCAAGGTTTTCTGCAGACACCCATTTTCCCCATAGGACCCTGTGTTGTCGGGAGGTACACAGGCTTCCATAGAAGGCAATGGGAGTCCTTCCAAACGATGTTCGGAAGCATCATAATTGGTCTTGCTGAACTGCTGATCACGAGTCGTCGGAACCAAATTCGACAATGAACTGGCGAGAAATGTTTCTGCACAAAATCATTGTTGTATAGCATTTTAAGACCCTAGTGAAATTTTCCCGATTCATGCCCTTATATAGTTATAAATCACCTTGTCCTTATATAGGCATAGAAATCATAACCATATTTAGACATGACCGATCCAGTCCAAATACGGCATGGCTACTTCCACTAGTTCTGAAAATCCACAACTATTTCTTGGAAAACTCGGCTTCAGCAGTTAGGGACTTCCCCTTGCTTGAATATTGATTTGTCCAACAACTCATGGAGTTTTCAAAGAACTGAGACTCTTTGATGACGTTATTATGTCCACCTTTACGTCAAACTCGGCACGTTCAAGGTATATATATGCCCACACTTGCCCAAGCAAACACACAGTGGTTTGGAGCAATTCGACTATCGACTTGCCCGACACATCTCTCTACAGCAAGTGCAGAAGGAAGCCGACCCTCCAGCAGACGCACTGAGAAAGACGCTGTCTTTTCTCTTGCCGAGAAACCCAGCTCCAGTGTTTCCAAGCTCCACTTGCGGGGTGTTGGGAAATCAAGTCCTGAGACAGAGAGATACCAGACCTCCTTCTTATTAAACCAAGGTACGGAGCTGATTAAACCCTAAGAGAAATCTTGGATAGATTATTGGTAAAAAGAATACAAAACTTATGCTACACCTCACTTACTTCTTCCCTCGTACTAGACTTAGGTTAGGTACATCGGGATAGGAGTATTTTAGAAGCACCAGTTGAGTACCTTTAGTCTTTATTTATTTATGTATGCATTTTATGGCTTAGAAACCATACCATGCTTTTACAGAATTATTTTATAATACTCTTCCTGCTGTAGGCGTTATACTTTACAGCCAGTCTTATGATTGTAGCAGTTCATTTCCTCAGCATGAGAAAGGAGACTGTTCAATAAATACTTTTATTGAAAACGCCCGTCTCTCTATTTCTCTGCACCTCTGGTGAAACAAAGCATGCACGAATGACTGAGTAAAATATCTATCTATTGTTTCCACGACTCTGAAGATCAGTTTTTATTTTTTGGAAATAAAGTTGTCATGTTTATGCGGTTGTCAGAAACTAATCCCTTCTTGTTCATCCGAGAAATTTTCTAGTGACCTCTGAGCTAGCTGGCACTCACAATTAAGTCTAATATATTCAATAGAGACCTAGTAGACATAAGTCCTACGTCACATCTATAGGATATATTATTCCAATGCGCAGAGCCAACTGGGAATAAAGGAACTACACTACATGGCGCCCAACATTCGGTTAGGCACTAATTTAACGCTAGATACTAGAGTAACTCAGTCATGCTTTTCACAGAGACCCCTTTTTCCCTGTAAAATACTCCAAAAGACGGTTGGAGTGGGTTAAAGGATAAAATCCACCATAACTGAGTAGGACGAAAAATCCTATGTATTCGTTTTTTGGTTTTGTTCAACGTTGAAGGATACAGTGTTCCAAAAATATTGTGCACCTTATCTTTGTTTCCTTGAAACTTGCTCTCCAAGACTTTCACCAAAATGTCGAATAACGACAACAACGCAACTGGTGAAGCTGCAGTAAATGCAGCCCAACCGGGTTTAGACATTACAGGTTTCCAACAAGACGATGCGGATGCTATAATCATCCCGAAAAATGTACGGAAAACAATAGCTATAAAGCTGATAGAAATGGCCTGTCACCGAAAGGTGGTTGGGTAATTTTTGTCATAGAGGCACACGAATATCGGCAGACAGAGGTATTCTATTCATGGATTATCTTCCCTGAAGCAAATTCAAGAACACATGTGTTCCACTTCTATAAGATAGAGGAACATCCAGCGGAATACTTATTTGTCATGTGTTACATGAGGAATGTCTATGACATACCTCATGTTAGTGTGCACCTAGGTAGTAGGGTGCATATATATCCAGAGAGGCACCGATCCCAAATGATAGTATGTGAAGTGTAAATATTTTTGTTAATCCCAGAAACTCATGTCCTTCTCTGACTGTAAATGTATATGAGGTGCGCTTCCGTTACATTACTACCAACGATACTGTACTAATATCCAGCGGAATACGTTCCTTTCAAGGACATTGAAATTCCATTAACTTACCAAGAGCATCAGCTCTGGTTTAAAGGTGCCCTACAACATCAAAATCACATTACCAGGCTCAACCAACTAGGTAGACCAGGAGCAATATGGCCGGTACTAGCCAGCTATTCATCACATCCTGACATTGAAAGATTGACAGATGTAAAATTATTAGCTCCGCTAAAACAATTATTAAAATCCATAGACAATTGGTACAATATGTCATGCAGACTCTAACATTCCAACCTGCTATAAGAATTCCACAGCACACTCCTCATCAGGGAAACACAAACAAAATAACACCACAGACCATACAATCGGTCATTGGTAAATTACCAACAAAAAGGGAACAAATTCCATTCTGGTTAGCGCAAAAAATTTCTCAAATCGAGGCAGTATTTCCTGATAGTACACCTCATGAGAAACACAGGATTCTAACAATCTGTTTACGAATGGGGATCGCACCACACCTGGAGGACTGTGACACTTGGGGTACAGTCTTTGCTGCAATCTACAGAAAAACACATGGTGTTCCATCCTTGGCGGTAATACCAGACGTCCTGAAACGGATTCAAAATGAATATGGGGCAGAGCCTGCTTTAAATCTCGGTATGAAGTTACTGAAGGATTTCAAACAGGTCTCAGCTATAATAGCTAATATTAAAGGTGAAGCAGCATCCATGGCAATCTGCCAAAAACTAAAAGAACTTGATGTAACTGAGCTGTCATTTGAACTGGTCAGAATAATAGAAAAATACTATGAAGAACTAGGTGGAGATAGTTTGGGTGGGAAACCAGTAAAGCCCAAACTAACAGAAAATCCTGAAAAAGTGTTTATTAAAAACACTCTCACTACTCCTAAAAAGAAATGGGATAATACTAGACAGACACTTCCTAAGGAGAAGCGTTCTCAATCAAGAGGAAGGTCTCCACAAAAGGAGCCCTCTGAAAAAAGGTATAACCTCAGAAACAGGGATAATTTGAGAAAACCTGATAGATGAACAACAAACAAACTTAGAGGTCTAAATCAGAAACCTGATCTGAATATCTTTCAAAATACCTTCATGTCTAAAAAGTACATCAAGATAAAGAAGTGGCTAACAGTTATGAACAACAGACCAGATCGCCAAGAAAAGGGCCACCTGTAATTGCTAATCAAACCCCATTATGGATTCCCATCAATAACTTGTATGGATCAATGTTTTGAGACAGAATACCCTGGCAGGATTACCAAATGAAAACATTGATGTACTTTTTAGACATGAAGGTATTTTGAAAGCTATTCAGATCAGGTTTCTGATTTAGACCTCTAAGTTTGTTTGTTGTTCATGTTGTTCCTTCAAGGGGATAGAACTTAGACGGGTCTTTAAATGTCCCTTTAGCCCTCCGATACCGTTTTGTTAGTTATATATATAAAACCTGATAGATATCAAGATACTGATACACGTTCCTCTCGTACCTTTCAGACTTCCTCACAGAAATTGGAAAGAAGAGGATGATCAGAACAAAAGGAAGAACGTGTGAAGTCCAAAGATGAGCAACGCGTTCCAAAATATATGAAAACTCAATTCACCAAGAAGAAGGTAGCAAGTCTAAAAATCAGACATGCCGAGGATCTTGAGGACACAACTCAAGAACGGGGAGTGCGCCCAGACAATGCTGGACAGCGCAGCAGAAGTTACCATAGCTAGCAAAATTCTGAAGGATCATCTGCAGACAGAGGGCCTGAATGAATACATTCAAGTTGAAACTGCCGATACCAGGGTTAGTTTACCCCATAAGTTATATGAAGTAACACTCCGGATAGAGGGGGACATATCTAGAAAAATAAAAGCACTCTTTTGGGAAAAACTGTCTAATGGGTATGACATCCTTATGGCTGAAAAAGACTGGCCACCTGAATTTGTCAGGGATTGCCCACAAGGCGAAGAGATCATTATGCCAGCCTTCTCAAATCATATTCCTATTCATAAAAAATACACCTAAGCCAGAAAATGGGCTGTAGCCCAGGCTCCAGCATTATATAAAAATCATGTGGGATGGAATGAGGACTCACCTCACCATAAGATCCAGCAAAAAAATTAATCTACTGCTCACAGGCAGTATCCAGTTAAGCAAGAAGCTAAAAAACAGATCAGGGAGATCCTAGATCAACTTGAATACCAAGGGGTGATTGAAACATCCATAAACAATCCTTTGTTTCCTGGCTCCAAACCAGACAATACATATCGTCCAGTTTTGGACTACAGACATTTAAATTCTTGTTGAAAAACCTTTGAAGTACAAAATGCACACAGTGCAGCACTAATGAATAACATTGTGCACAAAAAAATATAAAACCACATTAGATATTTCAAAAGGTTTCTTCTGTCGAAATATCGTACCTGAAAGCAGGTATTTGACCACTTTCTCAATTATGGGGACACAGTGTCACTTCTGTCGTCTCCCCCAGGGATTCAAGAATAGTCCAGGGTTATTTTCAGCCAGAGTAACAGAGTTACTGCAAACGTATGATGATGAGGCATTATCTCATGTCGATGACATCTATCTAACAGACAATGACTTGGACAGGCACTTGAACCGGGTGAACACCATAATACTTGGATTCGCCTCTGAAGGGTGCAAATTCAACTTTAAAAAATCAAGAATTGCCCACTTCAACGTCCTATTCTTAGGATACGAACTTTCAAGTGAAGGCAAAAGCCTGACAGCAAACTTTTTAGAAAAATATGCTCCGCTCCAACCTCCAAAAATGCTGAAAACTTACAGTCAATTCTAGGCTTTTTGAATTTCGGAAGAACTTAGTCAAGTCAAGTCAAGTCAAGTCAAGTCAAGTCAAGATTTATATAGCGCGCTACATACCCATAGGGTCTCAAGGCGCTTGAGAAAGGGTGGGGAATTACTTGTCGAATATCCAAGTTTTGAGTTGCTTTCTGAATGCTAGGTGGTTCTGAGTAAGGCGAAGGTGGGTGGGGAGTGAGTTCCAGGTTTTAGCTGCCAGGTAGGAGAAGGATCTACCACCCATCGTAGTTTTGTTGATGCGAGGTACAATGGCGAGGGCTTGGTTGGAGGATCGTAGCTGACGGGAGGGAGTGTAGAAGGACAGTCGTGTGTTGAGGCATTCGGGTCCAAGTTCGTAAAGTGCTTTGTGTGCGTGGGTTAGGAGGCGGAAGGTGATCCTCTTATTTACGGGAAGCCAGTGGAGGTTTTTCAGGTGACCAGAGATGTGTTCTTTACGCGGGATGTCTAGTATGAGTCTGGCTGATGCGTTCTGGATGCGTTGGAGTTTTTTCTGGAGTTTTGCGGTGGTACCGGCGTATAGGGTGTTTCCGTAGTCCAGGCGGCTTGTGACCAGAGCGTGGGTGACCGTTTTTCTAGTTTCGGTGGGGATCCAGCGAAATGTTTTTTTGAGCATGCGAAGGATGTTGAAGCAAGATGATGAAACGGCGTTGACTTGTCTGGTCATCGAGAGTGAGGAGTCCAGGATGACGCCCAGGTTCTGTGCGTGATCCGTCGGGATGGGTGCTTTTCCAAGGGCCTCTGGCCACCAAGAGTCATCCCAGGTGGAGGGGGAGGTGCCTAAGATGAGGACTTCTGTTTTGTCTGAGTTCAGTTTCAGACGGCTGTGCTTCATCCACTCGGCTACTTCTTTCATTCCTTCGTGTAAATTGGTTTTGGCGGTGTTAGGGTCTTTGGTGAGTGAAAGGATCAGTTGAGTGTCGTCAGCGTAGGAGATGATATTGAGGTTGTGTTGGTGTGCGATGGTCGCGAGGGGACTCATGTATACGTTGAAGAGGGTGGGGCTGAGTGACGATCCTTGTGGCACGCCGCAGATGACTTCAGAGGCCGCTGACTTGAATGGTGGGAGGCTGACTCTCTGGGTTCTTCCGGTAAGGAACGAGGTGATCCATTCCAGTGCTTTCCTTGGATTCCGACGTTTCTGAGGCGTTGCAGGAGGGTACTATGACAGACTGTGTCAAAGGCAGCGGAGAGGTCGAGGAGGATGAGGGCGACTGTGTCTCCATTGTCCAGTAGAGTTCGAATGTCGTCTGTTGCTGCGATAATTGCGGTCTCGGTGCTGTGTTTGGCTCGGAAGATTCTAAACTATGCAGAAAGGGTTAAACCTCTCTACGAACTAATCAAACCTGATTTCAAACCTACTAATTGGACTCAAAAACACACAGAAATTTTGCGTTCAGTGCAAACAGACATGTTAGCAACAACACATTTACAGACATGCGTAAACATACACAACCTTGTAATCCGAATCATCCCAGGGAGATGCGGATTCACATACCTAACCTTTAATGAAGGTGAAAAGGTACCAATAGCTTATAAATCACACTTGTACACACACACAAGCAGAAATGAAATTCACTTCAACAGAAAAAATTCTGACAGCGGTTAAAACTGGAGTAGCAAAAGAGAGAGCCCTGACACAGGGAAAACACATAAAAGTCGTTACTCCTGTACCTGCCTTAGAGACAGTGACAAAAGCGAGCATTCTGAATGCAAAAGCTTTACATCCAAGGTGGATACAATGGGTTAATTCTCTTGCTGCAACAGACGTTGAATACATATAGTGCATCGTGTGCGATTGTCAAAGGTCGCCGGTGCGATGGTAAATTCAGACCTATGGTCACAAAAACTCAATCTCTCTGAGACTGTGCAGCTCAGCGAGCTGAACTACAGGCTTTCAAGATGGCACTTGAAAATACCGATCGCGAATTCTCCACACTCATAGTGTGCGATCGGTATTACTGCGTCCAATTTTACAATCAATACTTGCAGAATTGGGTTCAAAACGGTTTCAAAGACGCAAAAGGTGGCACAATCAAGCATAAATTGCTTTGGGACCAAGTTGTTCTATTACAGAAAGAACTACAAAAGAATCATGTGATCCATACACTGAGTCATCAGCGTGATGGCGTTCACGTTGCAGGGAATTAATTGGCTGATGAAGCCGCGAAGGCAGCTGTGCAAACGGCTTCCGTAGCTGCAATCACTCGTTCAAAAACAAAAATAGACGGTGAAACAATGCTAGCTGTCAATGCCACAAGCAAATGCTGCGGTGCAGCGTTACCTCTAAACTATTCACTCGAATATTCATACATAATTGATGCCAACTCCGTTCCTTTTGCTCGAATCCCTGGAGTGGGGGATAAGGTCATTCCAAACAGGAATCAGAGAGGTGCTTTGATTCAAGAAGCACATATGGGAGAGGGTCTGATACATCAAGGGATCTCAAAATCTCTACTAGAATTAAAAGAGATGTACTGGTGGCCAGGGATAAATGCCCACATTTACGAATTTGGAATTAATTGCGATGTCTGTTACAGAGATCACAGCTTAGAGCGCCGCTAGATTCCTGACTACAGTGTAGCCAGCCCATTACAGACACTATTGTTAGATAGCATTAGACTATCCACGCTCAGACGTCCCTATGGACAAAAGCGGGCACACAACTATTAGGACAGGATTCATGTGGATGTGGCCTCAGCGCTCGGCTGACGCCCGAAAAGATTTGCGAGTCTTTATAGGCACATACGCAATCGACACGCTACATTCTGACCAGGGTCCTGCGTTTAGCTCTCGAGCTTACAAGGAGGCCATGGCCAGCTTGAGATTTGCATTGTGGTACTCAAGTCCATTCCATCCTGAGGGAAATTCGGTTGTGGAAAGAAAAAACCGTGACATAAAGCAATTTATAACAGCTAGGGTATTGGGCTCAGGTGACGCGTGGGTCAAATATCTAATTAGTGTTCAACGTAGTCTTAACAATCTGCCAAGAACTTCTCTGGGTGGAATCACTCCATATGAAATCCTTTTTGGTACTAGAATGATTGTCGAAGACCTTGATCATCATACTTCAGTGGTAGAACAAAACCCCTTTGATATCAAAGACCGTTTAGCTGTTTTGCAGGACTTAAATGAAACAAGAAGAAGTCTAAGCAGCACTTTACAGAAGCCAACGACCACTGAAGAGAAACTACCTGTCCCAGCAAGACCTGTCTGGATTACAAAGATTGGGGATCTGGTCAGAGAGAAAATAGTGGACAAGAAGGAATTTGGGCCTTCTTACAGAAAACCAGTACCTGTACTAGCAATCCACGGATCAAGAACAGTGTTACTGCCGCCCCTTGCTGGAAGAAAGGAGAACCGGTTCGTATCAATTGACCTGGTAAAACTACACCATGTGGCCGATAATAAGTAGTAGGCCCAGTGGACTCCAAAGATGTAGCAGACAACCAAATCTTGCTACTATCCAAGAGGTTCAAACTGAAAGACTCATCACCTTTGAAGAATCTGCAGTGAGAAAAGAATGACTATGTAATAAAGCAATGGATCTTGTGCCTCTTGAAACCCAAATAACAGTTTGACAAGAAACTCCTGTCTACAATGGTGTAGCATCTGACTATACTAAAATGTCAAGGGAACAAGCAGCTCCAGCGATTTCAATTAATCCAGATGCAATAACAACAATTGACAGAACTGCCTCTGGCTATTTCATCAACTTTGATAACTTTTCTGAGGATCCCAGTGAGCCCGAAACAACGCCAGCTAATAAAACTTTCAAGGAACAAGTAACAGAACTTTTTTACCAGCTTGCAAATACATATCTGGTTTCACCATGGGTTGAACTTTGGATTGTGTTAGGTGTACTTTTTTTCCTGCTTTGGCTCATTCTTGTTTTAAGTTTGGGAAAGCTGATAGATGGAAAATATAGTAAAATGAACACAGCAAGTAAGAACATCAACTTGCTCCTGAAACCACACAAATCATCTCATCGTGAGCAAAGAGACCTGCTGTCAGTAAACATCACAGCCGTTCCCCTACCAGGTGATATAGCATGGGACAGAACTGATTCTGACATTTGTGGTCCGGTCGAGCTGTTGAAGATTCCACACCAATTTAAGGTTTGCTTGAGTGATTTTGTTTCACCCAGTACATTTTCTGATGATTGGGACTTTGAGACTGTTAATAACATGATGGCAGACTTAGAAATGTCAGCAAAATTTACAAAACATGAATACTTATAAGGTTCATCAGATTATGAACAAATGTATTGTTTTAATCAGTATGGTCATCATTTTGTGCACAAATCTGCAAACCCTAGAAATGTTTTAACTTATAATCAATGGAAACATTGTCCAACGCCACCAAAGGGTAGCTCTAAAACATTTAATGAAAAATGTCCATACTTCTCAGGTTTTAATATCACAAATCCAGAAACATTTTACTTTAAAAATGTTAATAAAACAGGAATGAAAAGTATGTTGACTAATACTAAGCAAATTTATTCTGCGGCTTTGATGCTCAATTGTCCAATTTGCTTTTGACTTTTGGAAAGACAACATTGAGACAAAAACTGTCTGGGGCACAAAAGACTGGCAGGTACAAGGTTTAGAAGCCTTATTCAGAGCCTGCATCATCCCAGAACAAATAATGTTTTTAAAGGAAACTGTTCAACAAACATCGTATCTTGGCCTGGCTAAGATAAAATATTTAAACAAACCGTCAATACCTAAACCCAGTCCTGATAGTAATAGAACTACAGATGAGGAGGTAGACGTAAATTACATTTTACAACAACACAGAACTAATCCTGATTGGAAAAAATGGTTAATCTGGCCCACAGACACAAGTAACTGTCAAGATAGATTCCTGAACAAGACACAAGGGTTTACAGTAACTAGGCCAGATCCAAGATATGTCCAGAGACAACATCCAGGGATAATACCAATTTACAGTGTAGGAAAACTGTGCCTTGAGTGGCTACAAAAATCCGCACTCCCAGATATAAAACAACACCTAACTTTACTTTAGGATGGCATGGATTTGAGAGAATTCTTACTAGGACCTCGCAAACCACCTCATAAACGTTTCATATACGCCGGTATTTACGCTGCTTATAATGAAGCATGGAAAGGGTAAACACACATTACAACGCATTTTTTACAACGCACTACCATTACAACGGAACTTTTACAACGCAAATACCATTACAACGCATTTATTTACAACGCATTTTTTTACAACGCAGGTACTTTTACAACGCATACCATTACAACGTAAGTATTGGTAAGTATATAATTATATTTAAAATGTTATATGTTAGGTTTTTTTTAAAGGGGTATTTTTAGGGTTTAGGGTCAGTTTTGGGTTTTTGGGTAAAGGGGTATTTTTAGGGTTCAGGGTCAGTTTTAGGTTTTTGGGTAAAGGGGTATTTTTAGGGTTCAGGGTCAGTTTTGGGTTTTTGGGTAAAGGGGTATTTTTAGGGTTCAGGGTCAGTTTTGGGTTTTTGGGTAAAGGGGTATTTTTAGGGTTCAGGGTCAGTTTTCAGTTTTTGGGTAAAGGGGTATTTTTAGGGTTCAGGGTCAGTTTTCAGTTTTTGGGTAAAGGGGTATTTTTAGGGTTCAGGGTCAGTTTTCAGTTTTTTGGTAAAGGGGTATTTTTAGGGTTCAGGGTAAGTTTTCAGTTTTTGGGTAAAGGGGTATTTTTAGGGTTTAGGGTCAGTTTTGGGTTTTTGGGTAAAGGGGTATTTTTAGGGTTCAGGGTCAGTTTTGGGTTTTTGGGTAAAGGGGTATTTTTAGGGTTCAGGGTCAGTTTTGGGTTTTTGGGTAAAGGGGTATTTTTAGGGTTCAGGGTCAGTTTTCAGTTTTTGGGTAAAGGGGTATTTTTAGGGTTCAGGGTCAGTTTTCAGTTTTTGGGTAAAGGGGTATTTTTAGGGTTTAGGGTCAGTTTTGGGTTTTTGGGTAAAGGGGTATTTTTAGGGTTCAGGGTCAGTTTTGGGTTTTTGGGTAAAGGGGTATTTTTAGGGTTCAGGGTCAGTTTTGGGTTTTTGGGTGAAGGGGTACAGGGTAAAAATAAAATAAAATTAAATTTAAATTAAATTAATTAAATGAAATTAAATTAAATTAAATTAAATACAATTACATTACATTATATTAATTTTAAATAATATACAATTAAAAAAAAAATATATACTTACCAATACTTACGTTGTAATGGTATGCGTTGTAAAGGTACCTGCGTTGTAAAAAAATGCGTTGTAAATACATGCGTGGTAATAGTATTGGCGTTGTAAAAGTCCCGTTGTAACGGTATGCGTTGTAAAAATATGCGTTTTAACGTCATATATCCCATGGAAAGTCACGCAAATGGAAACTGCAGAACGAATACAAGAAATTGATTGTATTCATTTAGAGAAAGCTCTCTCTGTAGTTGACAATGGGTTAACAACTCTGTCATCCAGAATTTATTCTTTGGACAGCATTGTATCCTCTGCCTTAGACATAATGGAACAGGACTTGCTCATGTTACAACACAGACAGTCTCAACTGCGTTCTATAATGCTGCTAGGCTGGACGTTACAAAACCTTCGTTCAGGCTATGTGCCTTGGCATCTAATCAACATCACGTCATTGTTTACTGGATTTAACCTTACAGATAAACAAATCTCTTTGGCACAGAGGAGAGCAGACTATACGGTGCTGAGCATAGAAAAACTGGAAAGATTACCATTAACCGTCTCTGGGAAACCAGCCGTTGAATGGATAATACATGGCACCATCACGATACCAGTGACGATTTTCCAGTTTCAGTATTGCTTAAAACACATACCAGCAGGCCTGTATGAAAGGTTGGGTAAAGAATACATAAAGTCGACCTGGGATTTACCATACACTCACAAATGTTAGAGTGGGGAAAATGAGGTATTTCTTAGTGGTAAAAATTACAAAACGACACTGAGCGGTACACTTCTGTGTCAGGGTATTAATTTATATGGAGCCTGTGATGGTTCTTTAACCAACTTATCGTGCCACCTGCAGGGTTCCCCAGCAGCAGTGATAGATCCAATTTTTAGGCAGCTTTCAAATGGGAGCTACTTAATGTTGAATGATCACAGCTGTTGTGGAATGATGCTAGGAATAGCCTATATTGTGTGTCAGCCAGGGTCACTTGTTGTATGCAAGTATGGTTTCCTAAAACTAAGACAGACGGGGAGTCGCCTCTAAGGCATTCACTGAACATCTCTTCTATACGAATTGATACTTTAAGCAGAACAAAGCCATTCTTTTACAAAAAACTGAGCCACTGACCTCGTCCAGAGAGACGTATGATCTGCAAGTTACAAGGTCCTCTGCAGAGATACATGCTCTATTATCAACAAACTGCCCCATACATTTCACAGAAATATTAGGTCGTATCTTATACATGTCTGATACCAGCGGTATTGTACATGTATTTAAGATGATTTTTTCGGGACTGTCAGCACCCTTTGAAGCAGTCCTAGGCATTTTTCCTAACTTCTTGCACTCTGTGTTCGGCGGCCTTCATCTCATCTTGGGACTCGTGGCAGGGATACTATTTTTGTTCCTTCTGCTCCGCTATGGCAAGTCCAGTCACCAGCGATACCCAGATTACCATGGAGAACACTCTTCTGGCAATGCAGTATCGTGAGCACATAACACAGATTCTTGGCTTGGCTTGTTTAAGAGATCTGAATACCACATAGTTCCACATTGAGACCAATCTGGCAAGATTGCATCTTACCTGTTCTACGATACCTGCTTTTGTGGAGAACAATGCGTGTTGGATATCTGTCTAACACTTCCATCAGCACTGCCAATGGATCTTGACGCTTTGCTTGGTTTGGTAACGGCTCATGCATTGTGTTGTCCCCAGCGGCTACCAATCCTGATGACGGCATTCATTGAGGTCTCACCAGCAATTCCAGCTGACAGTGAGAAACGTGGACCAACAGGCACACATTATAATAATAATAATCGTGTTTTTACTCGGTGACACTTGTTATTTGTAATTATCACACCTGAGCTTAAAAGGTGTGTTGAGATCCCCCTAGCGCTCAGCAGCGCCTAGAAATCTTCTTACCCCCTCCCTGCAGCTCCGGTCCCGCTCTCGGCTGAGTATTGACGCCGAGAGCGCTGGGCGCCGGTTTTGGCGGCCATCTTGGGTCGGGCTGGGTTGGTGAGGCCATCGACAGCACTATAAAAACAGACAGTGATGGCTCCGCGCAGCGGACGCTACCAGCGGACGCGCCGGACCTGCGCCGGAGTCGTGCCAGAGTCCTGCCCGTCTGCGCCCGTCCGCGCACGATCGGGCTCAGGGCTCAGAAACTCTGGCACACGCACCTGCTATACCTCATCGGATCTCCTAGCACTGAAATCTGACAGGCACACCCT
Source organism: Lissotriton helveticus (assembly GCF_964261635.1). Taxonomy (NCBI): domain Eukaryota; kingdom Metazoa; phylum Chordata; class Amphibia; order Caudata; family Salamandridae; genus Lissotriton; species Lissotriton helveticus. Next base: position 1,511,829,608 of record NC_136063.1, on the reverse strand, counting down.
ATCTCCTATTACATGTACCACTCTTAAGGAGAATAACATCTTGCACTTTCACAGCTGTAATAACTTCAGTCTTCCACCCCCCCTAAAGCTAGCTACCCTTAATACCAGGTCATTGCAGAAACACCACCTGGAAATTTTCACCCTTTTACAGGATGAGACGATCGACATCCTGACACTCACCGAAACTTGGTTGAGTGATGTCTCTTCCCCGGATATTATCGCCGCCCTTCCTAGCGGGTATGATATGATCTGGCATAATCGACCAGAGGGGGCCCGAGGTGGGGGTGTAGCAACGATCTTTAAAAGGCAGCTTACGGTAACCAAAATCTTATCGGAGACCATAAATACCATCGATCTATTAGGGATAAAAATTACTATGAACAACTCCTGTCTTACTATCCTAACAGTGTATTGTCCACCTCAAAAAACCTCAATGTTCAATGATCTCTTTTTTCCTATAATATCAGACTTATGCACACGTTATAAAAACATCTTGGTAACTGGCGACTTCAATGTCCATTGGGATAAAGGTGATCAAGATCCGTTAGTCCAGAAATTACAGACCACTATGACCGCTCTTGGACTGGTACAACTTGTGAAAGCTCCAACCCACATAAAAGTCCATATCTTAGATCTCATCTGGTCTTCTATGCCAAAGGTGGCCATCACAAGCATTACATCCTGCATCTGGTCGGATCACCACCTAATCCTATATGACATACCGCAAAACAATTTCCAAACCAAACTCCCTTTAAAAATTAAAAAAGTGCGCCAATGGAAAAAAGTGAATTCCGATACCTTGGCCAAAACCCTGCCCAAATACAAACAGAATTTCTCCCTAGATGGTATTGACCTCGACTCAAAGTATGATGCGATAATAACTACCCTCAGGCAATCAATTGATGAGTTAGCCCCCGAAAAGACACAAAAAGTAAAGGGTGCGGAGAAAGGAGCCCCTTGGTTCACCCAAAGTCTACGCGAACAAAAGAGAAAGCTTCGCTATCTCGAAAGATGTTGGAGGAAATCCAAAAAGGACACTGATAGGGAATCATATAGAACATCGTTTCAAATATACAAAAAGCTTATTGTTTCAGCGAAGAAGGATTATTACGAGATACGCATAAATAACGCTACAAACATCCAGAGAGAAACCTTCCAAATCCTGAAAGAGTTAAGCAAGAAGGAGGAAAAGGCAGACATATTGATCGACTGTGATACCTTTCAAGGATATTTCCTTGAAAAAGTATTGACCATCTTGTCTGATATCAAGAAGAACAATCCAGTCTCACACACCGAACAACTACCTCCTTTAAACTCCTTAATCCCTATCTTTACCAGATTCCCCGAAATCGACCCTACCATCCTAAGACAACTTATAGCATCCACCAAGTCAGGCTCGCCCGCTGATCCCTGCCCACCCGACATCCTTCGACTAGCAACTCCGATTTTAGAGGATCAGATCTTAGACCTCTTAAACACTTCACTAGCTACTGGATCATTACCTACCTCCTTGAAAGAGGCACGCGTCAGACCCCTGATAAAAAAGCCTGGGGCAGATCCAACCAGCCTGAAGAACTACAGGCCAATCTTCCAGCTGCCATTTCTGGCAAAAGTACTAGAACAGCACGTGCTAAAATCCCTGTCATCCCTCCTGGAATCTCACCATCTCCTCCAGGAGCGGCAAGCTGGTTTCCGTGCCCACCATAGCACGGAACTAGTAATGCTGTCTGTACTAGATGAGCTCAGATGCATGGCTGACAGTAAAAAGCCAAGCGCCCTGATATTACTAGATCTTTCAGCGGCGTTTGATACTGTCAGCCATGCACTGCTTCTGGGTAGATTGGCCAGGTTTGGGATAGGAGAGCAAGCCCTCAAATGGTTAACAGCCTTCTTGTCGGGGAGGACGCAGAGGATCCAGCTAGCAGATCAGGTCTCTGATGTGGGTACCTTAGCTTGTGGAGTTCCGCAGGGTTCTGCGCTTTCTCCACTCCTATTTAATCTTTATCTACAGCCATTGATAGAGTCCCTGGCAAACATGAACTGTAAAGTTTTTAACTACGCCGATGATACTCAGCTGCTGCTGAGTATCGACAACACACTATCGGCTCAGTCCAAGGCTCAAGACATATTACGTTTTACAGTAAATTGGATGTCGTCCAACCTATTGAAAATCAATCCAGACAAAACGGAGGTTCTAGTAGTTTCAACCTCCGCCTCCCCCTGGAATGATTTGTTTTGGCCACAAGAACTTGGACCTACTTCAAAACCGTGCCCTAGTGTCAAGAGCCTTGGTATGAAAATCGATCAGGAACTCTCGATGACTAACCAAGTGTCCGCTGTAGTTGGTTCTTGTACCAATTTGATCAGGCAACTGCGTAAGCTCGCCCCCCTACTCTCAAGGAACATGCTTAGAACCATTGTCTCAGCCACAATAGTGTCTAGAATTGACTACGGCAATGCGTTATACCTTGGCCTCCCAAAAAATTCCATCAACCGTCTTCAGGTTATTCTGAATGACGCAGCGCGTTTGATATTCGGAGTGCCGAGGCGGACTCATGCCTCCCCTTTGCTTTATAGGCTACATTGGCTGCCTATAGTACAAAGAGTCGCATTCAAGAGTATGTGCATCTGCCACAAAGCAATCCACGGACAGGCGCCAGCCTATATAAAAGACAGGCTTGAAATATACGAACCTAAGCGCGCCCTGCGATCGTCCGGTTCTTTTTTGCTATCTTGCCCACGCTTTAAGCTGGCAACAAAAGGAGGCAGATCCTTTTCAGTTCAGGCTCCAATTATCTGGAACAAGCTACCGGAGGCGCTTCGTAGAGAACCCAACCTCCTCCACTTTAGGAAGTCCCTGAAGACCCTACTCTTCAAAGACGCATTTACACCTCAGTAGTCGGCTACTAGCTTCAGACACTCTTATACTTTCATCTTGTTTCTTGTTGCTGTACTTGGTCAGAAGCGCTTTGAGACCTGTCGGTGAGCTGGCGCGATACAAAACCCAGTTACAAATTACAAATTACACAGGTACTATCTACTGCAAAAATTGCTAATGCGACTGACACTGACGGCGATGCTTCTCATCTGTGTACGATTGATCTACTTAATGAAGTGGTTCAACTTTCACCTACTGTGGTAGACGATTTCTTTGCCAGCTTAGAAGATTTAATGTTTTCTCCTGACACCGAGAATAACTTTTGAAATTAGCACACAGTGTTCTATCAACTTTGAATTCGACCTTTGTTTTTCAAAAACAACAACTTCTAACTTTGGAATTCAATTTTTCTATGATTTAATTTGACTTTTTCCAAATATAAACTTTGGCACAAAGTAATCTGCTTAAAGTAGAACTATTCTTAGAGAACAAGAATTATTTGAATACTTCCTAGAAACAATATTGACCTTATCCACAAACCTAAAAACTGTTTATATATTCTGCTATGTGATGGTCTCAACCTTTTTTCTTCTGGAATTAAGAGTCATTTCATAAATGCAATTTTCGTGATTCATTCAGTTAGCATTGCCAATGTCATATGATATGCTTACAATGAAATCATTGCTTTTAAATGCGTACAGTACAGATGCTCATTTTACGCATGCAACCATTTCAAATGCATTTTTATGTAGTGCTTAAATTTACTAATGTCGAACATAATAAAGTGGAGTGGGTGTTGTATAGCATTTTAGGACCCTAGTGTAATTTTCCCGATTCATGCCCTTATATAGGTATAAATCACCTTGTCCATATATAGGCAAAGAAATCATAACCATATTTAGACATGACCGATCCAGTCCAAATATGGCATGGCTATTTCCACTAGTTCCGAAAAACCACAACGATTTCTTGGAAAACTCGACTTCAGCAGTTAGGGACTTCCCCTTGCTTGAATATTGATTTGTCCAAGAACTCATGGAGTTTTCAAAGAACTGAGACTCTTTGAGGACGTTATTATGTTCACCTCTACATCAAACTCGGCACATTCAAGGTATAATTTTATTTATTTATTTATTTTTATTTATTTTAAAAGTTTTATATAGCGCTGGCTAGACCCGGAGGTATCAGAGCGCTTTACATGAGCATTAGATGATAGTTGCAGGTTACATCATTACAAAGGTTACACAGTTCTTAGAGCATGGCAACATAGTTACTTGTAAGGTCGAGATAAACAATAAGCACAAATACGTAAGGGGAAAAGAAGGCAAGGTGAGAGATTCAGGGGGGGTTGGAGTAGGGGAAATAGACATATAATGAAGGTGGGAAAGAGGAGGGGAGGGGAGGGTGAGAGTCACAGCATGGGGAGAAGAGGGGAAGGGTGACGGGGACACAAACCGGTAGACGAGTCAAGGAAACGTCCAAAGTCCAATAAGCTGTGATCCCAGGGGTAGTGGTATCCCTTTCCTATCTCTATTGCGAGAGGCTTCCTTTACGCAGTGGACTCTCTCAGAGAGGTCTCTGAGACTCCAAGGCCTACATACTGTATCCTTCCTCAAAAAGGGGAGAGGGAGTGCTTTGGCAAGGGGTGCCATACCATACCTCAAGTGTGAGTGGCTCCCTTGGCGCAGTGGACTCACTTAGTGGGTTCGCTGAGACTCCAGAGTATAAATATTGGATCTTTCCCCAACAAGGGGAGAAGGAGTGCTTAGTCAAAGGGCACAAAGGACAGGAGGTAGGCAGAGTAGCAGGCAAGGGGAGAGATTCAGGGGAGAGAGGATAGGAGCTAGGGAAGAGACAATAAGGAGAGATGAAAAGAAGTCTGCCTAAAGACCGACTGGGTAGGTTACGACCAAGGAGGGAATCCAAGGCCCATCTCCCCTATAGCTAAACCAAGTAGCTCCATCGGGCATCAGACAAAATAGTTCAGTCTCAAAACATTGAGAGAGGAGGGAGGGAGAGACATAAATAGAGGGAGGATGCGGTAGGAGACAATAGGAGAGATGACAGGAAGTGCAACAATGTGGTTCAACAATAGACTAGAAGAAAATCAACAAGTAAACATTAAATAAAACAATCAGCAAGACAATTAGGGGAGGAGTGAAAGGCGAGAGAAAGTAGTGGGGGGTAGGGGACGAGAGGGAGTGAGGATAAGGGAAGAGACAAACATAGAGACGAAAGGAAGTCTGTCTAAGGTTCACAGAAAAACAGGGTGGGGAACAAAGGGCAAGGGCATGTGAGGGCTGAGGACAGAGGACAGAAGCTGGAAAGAGTAGGAGCGGAGAGGGGGGAAGGTCGCATGAGGTGCATAAGGTTTGAACAGAGGCACGTATCTCCTGCCTGGTGGCTGTATTATTGGGACCATGTTTAGATAGAGAAAGGTCCTGGGTGAGGGAAGGGAAATTGAGAGGAGGCGTATTGGGCAAAGAAAGAGAGGTAAATCAGATAGTCACGTGAGAAGTCAAGGGAGGGCAGTGTGTTGAAGCTGTGGAGGGAGAGATGTGGAAAGGGAGGAGTGGAAAAACGCAGTGTTCGGCAGAGGAGAAGAAAAAAGAGAGGGAATGTGGTCACACGATGATAAGAGAAAGAGGCCAGAGACATGAGAATATGAGTCATGTAAATAGGTACGAAGGAAGCGGTAGTCAGATGGAGTTAGGAGGTAGTGGGAGAGACAGTAGTTGGGAGGTATAAGGCAAAAGTTATCGGACGTGCGTTTGTTTGTCAAACAATTTTGGAGGGCCTGCCGTAGACAATCAGGTATAAGGTATAAATATGCCCACACTTGCCCAAGCAAACACACTGTGGTTTGGAGCAGTTCGAATATCTGCTTGCCCGACGCATCTCGCTACAGCAAGTGCGGAAGAAAGCAGACCCTCCAGCAGACGCACTGAGAAAGACGCTGTCTTTTCTCTTGCCAAGAAATCCAGCTCCAGTGTTTCCAAGCTCCCCTTGCGGGGTGTTGGGAAATCGAGTCCTGAGACAGAGAGATACCAGACCTCCTTCATTCTAAACCAAGGTACGGAGCTGATTAAACCCTAAAAGAAATCTTGGATAGATTCTTGGCAAAAAGAATACTAAACTTATGCTACACCTCACTTACTTCTTCCCTCGTACTAGACTTAGGTTAGGTACATCGGGGTGGGCGTATTTTAGAAGCACCAGTTGAGTACTTTTAGTCTTTATTTATTTATGTATGTATTTTATGGCTTAGAAACCATACCATGCTTTTACAGTATTATTTTATAAATATCTTCCTGCTGTACCCGTTATACTTTACAGCCAGTCTTACGATTGTAGCAGTTAATTTTCTCTGCATGAGAAAGAAGACTGTTCAATAAATACTTTTATTGAAAACGCATATCTCTCTTTTCCTCTGCACTCTGGTGAAAAGAAGCATGCACGAATGGCTGAGAAAAATTTCTATCTTTTGTTTCCACGACTCTGAAGATCAGTTTTTATCTTGGAGAAACAAAGTTGTCATGTTTATGCGGTTGTCAGAAACTAATCCCTTCTTGTTCATTCGAGAAAATTCTAGTGACCTCTGAGCTAGCTGGCACTCACAATTAAGTCTAATATATTCGATAGAGACCTAGTAGACATAAGTCCTACGTCACATCTATAGGATATATTATTCCAATGCACAGAGCCTATTGGGAATATAGGAACTACACTACATCATAATCGTGCCCTTATTTGTTAAATTGGATAGAGTGGGTAACATGTTTCACATAAACATAGTTAGAACATTCAATGATGATGTGATGAAAGACTATGGCCTGCCAATAGCCGGCTTAAGGGTTCCTCACCAATGCCAACGCGGTTAGTCTGAAAGGCAGGGTACAAGGAAAATGATAGTTACACATTACTAAACACACTTTTGGTGATAGATAAAGATGACAAGAAACAAGTATTCAGAGTCTCCAACACAGGAGGCTACTTTCAGACCTAAAATCAAAGTGTGAAAAGACCTTGAAAAAAATAGCAGCCAATAGTGTCTGGGATGACAGCTTACATGGCCAGATAGTCAAGGAGCATTGAGTTAAAACTGAATCAGTTAAATTACTTACATTAATCATATCTCATTAAGTCATGTACAGTATATTTAAAACTGGTTCAGGCTGCTTACCCAGATGACATGTTACTAATAGCAAAACAAACATGAACTTCTCCACATAGATGAATACAAATACAGTACGTCTAGCCAGGATTTGGCCAGTCAAGACTGGCGAGAGGAGAACAAGACTTTTCTTCTTTGTGAGGTTACTCCCTATTATATAAGCATTTCTGGATTTTACACTGAAATATGAGAACAAGGGCAGCCTTATATTTCCACTGTTATCTCTGCTTATATTTAACTTCCCGTAGTGCCTTTTGGGTTTTCTCTTTAGATTGCATATGAGATGCTTCCATTATTCTCCGTCTCTTATGGGAATCCTGCGATTTCCAGCCTAACCCTAAACCTGGCTTAATCAAGATGATAACCTCCATGGATTCAAGATTATGATTGCACTATGGATTTGAACCAGTTCTTGAAATTTGTTGTAAGTCCCCCAACTAATGCTTTAATTAATTCAGTATAGATGGCAGTGGACACCCATCTTTGAACACAGACATCACCTTGATGAAGGTTGCACCATCTTCTTCAAACAGTTTCTAACTTCCGAAACGCGCGTTGTCAGAGCTAGGATAACTGAAGACCCTTACCATACACTTGCACAGGAACAGAAGATGCTTGTTCCCAACTCCCTCTCCAGGATTCTCCAGAGACTGGTTAAAATCTAGTCTCCAAACAAATCCCAGCGGGGGGAAGGGGGAGTGGACAAAATAACACACAAAGAAGAGACTGGCTGGAGACCTCCGGATTCCCTTTTTGCCACCTTTTCTTGCTGTCTTGTCAATTCAACAGTCTATCTCTCGAAAATGACACCTGAGGAAACTAATAGAGCACAGTTATTCAATAACTTGTCCAACTCTACATTTACCCCATATCCATAGTTTTACTCTGAGCACTTGTGGAATCTACATACCCCTTAGTCCTTACAAACTAGCCTCTCTTCATGTGGTAAGTGTCTGCAGCCTGGAGTTTTCTGTTCTTCTATTCTCTCTGTGCTGACTAACCTATAATTACATAACATTCAGTAAACATTTATTTTAGACTTTTTCCTAGTTATAATGATTTTATTTCACCTAGTTCACCTACCAGCTTTTTATGTAGTTTTAGGGCTTATCTTGCTTTATCAATAAAACCTTGGGTGTCTTGAATTTGATTCTGTTCTTTTCTTTTTAGGAATTTAATCACTAGTAAGATTTGTTGCCCAGTATGTTCTTTTCTCTATCACTCTTAATGTTATCACTAACTTTCTTTTCTTTTTTTTATATTTACAGCCTCGACTGAGACCTTCCAATATTTTCAGTATCTTTAGGTATTTCCACTCCTTAACTTATCATGCAAAGTCTTTTCCTTGTACAATCTTTCACCATGCAATAATGTCACTTAGCTTATTCTCTTCGTGTTTTCTCTTCTCTTCGTTCTTCAAGGATTAAGTCTGGCTGGAAACGCCGGTACGGGAGGAGCCACGACGAGAAGACCAACACTTGGGCGGAGTTCGGCTTTCTCCTGACTCGGAGGAAGAGTATCGGACTCAGGAACGTAGAAATGAAAGGTATTGCTTACTTTAACTGTGACTCTAAATTTAGTCTAGACAATTGGCAGTTTCTTTTCGGAATTTTATTGGAACGCTTGAGTTCAGGACTGGACCCGGGAAACGCTTCAGTGACATGCGCACTCGTTAGGGAGAACACGCTTCACCAAACACTCCTCAGAGGTGTGGAAATAGTAACTAGACCGCTACCGCGTCTTGCCCCACAGCGGCCATCTTTTAATTCCTTTTCTTCACCCAAGCACTCCAAATGCGTTTTCTTGCAGATCTTCCTTTTCTCCTGCACCAACTGGGGTTCAAATAGGTCATTACCATGTTGACCTCACACACAGATCGACTAGGGGTTCTGAGAGTACTCCCAAACAAGGAAGGTCCTTCCGCTCTTGGTTTTGTAGGAAACCTTTGATGAAAGGTTCTCACCAGTCTAGGAGCATGCACATCTGATTTAAGTTCCCAAGATCGCTCCTCTGGACCATAACCCTTCTAATCTATTAGATAGTACAGCTTTCCCTTAACCTTTTTTGAGTCCAAAATTTCCTTTACTTCAAACTCAACACCTGACTCTAGTTAAATTGGTTTTGGGGGAAACACCTTTCCTAAATGTGGAGTCGATTGTTTTAACAAAGAGACATGGAAGACTGGATGAATTTTAAGCCTTGGTGGTAATTTTAATTTGTATGTTACTGGATTTACCTTTTTCTCGATTAAGTAAGGCCCAATAAACCTAGGTTGGAACTTTCGATTCCCTTATAATCTAAGGTTCTTTGTGCTTAACCAAACTTCATCTCCTTCTACTAAGGGAGGGGCCTCCCTACTTTTCCTGTCTGCTTAGATTTTATTCTTTTCTTTAGCTTGTTCTAAGTTCCTGGAAGCTGTCTAATGAATTTGATTCAGGTGAGAAACTAAATCCTTAACTGCTGGAACTGAAATTTCAATTTGTTGGACAATTGAATTAGGATGCCTTCCATAGATCAAGTAAAATGGAGAATATCCAGTGGATACTTTTTTCTGCGTTATTATGGGCAAATTCTGCTGCCCACAAATAATCTGGCCAATCCTTATCTTGTTTTAGCAAGAATAGTCTTAAGTATTGCTCTAACGCTTGGTTCACTCTCTCTGTTTGACCGTCTGTTTCTGGGTGATAACTAGTTGACAGTCTGGCCTCTATTCCCAACCCTTCTACGAAAGCTCTCCAAAAGTGGGACAGAAATTGAGTTCTTCGGTCTGAAATGATGACTTTTGGAATTCCATGTAGTTTCACTATTTGTATACTAAAGTGGCCTGCTAATTGTTTTACTGTAGGGATCCCTTTCAGAGCCAAATAGTGAGTCATTTTCGAAAATGCATCTACCACCACTAAAACTGTGTTAATTCCCTGCAGGAAGGTAAGTCTGTTATCAAGTCTAAGGTGATCATGTGCCATGAAAAGGGGGGGTAGGCATGGGTTGTAGTAAACCTTTTGAGGCTTGCCGTTCTGATTTTCCCTGAGCGCCAATCTCACATGTCTTAACACATTGTTCAATGTCTTTGTTCATTTGTGGCCACCAGTAATTTCTCTTCATCAGCTCTGCCGTTTTGAGCTCTCCTTTGTGTCCAGCCAATATGTTATCATGGCACTCATGCAACGCTTCCTCCTTTAATTCTTGTGTCGGCAAGTACAGAACTCCCTTATGACAAGGCAAATTGCTTTGAACTTCTCTTCCTCCATTTCTTGGACCCATTTTTGCATATCCTCTGCCTTCATGACCTAAGTGATTTGTTCCTTCAAATTAATTAAAGTGTAGCACAGATTATTTAGGAGTCTGGTATTATTGTTTGATCTTTGGTTGAACCTTTCCCTTCTTCTAGTCCAATCCGAGATAAGGCATCCGCTTTCCCGTTTTGAGCTCCAGGTCTGTAGGTAATCACAAAGTCGTAATCTGCGAAGTACAGAGACCATCGAAGTTGTCGAGGCATAAGGGTTCTGGACGACTTCAAGAATTTCAAATTACGGTGATCTGTAAAAACCGTTTCCACATGGTTGCCTCCCATGAGATAATGTCTCCACTCCTTGAAAACGTCTTTAATTGCTAGCAACTCTTTCTCGGTTATAGTATTATTGATTTCAACAGGGGTCAACTTCCGCGACCTATATGCAACGGGATGCAGCTGTCCGGTCTCTTTATGCCTTTGGGACAAAACTCCTCCTACAGCCAAATCGGAAGCATCCGTCTCTACATAGAATGGTTCGGTTGGATCCATATGCAAAAGAACTGGCACTGAGGGGAAGTCTTCTTTCAAGGATTTAAAGGCTTCTTCTGCTTCGGTCGACCACTCAAAATGCACTCCCTTTTTGAGAAAGCGTGTAAGTGGAAGTATTTTTCGTGAAAACTCACTGATGAACCGCCGGTAGAAATTTGCAAATCCAATAAATCCTTGAACTTCTTTGACACTCAGTGGGGATTTCCAGTCAATCAATGCTTGGATCTTCTGTTTATCCATGTTTATTCCAGACGAAGAGATCACAAAACCCAGAAATTCCACTTGTGACACATTGAATGCGCACTTCTCCAATTTCACAAATAGTTGGTTTTCTCTGAGCTTTTGTAATACCTTCTTCACTTGTTCTTGATGTTGACTCTGATCGGCTGAGTAAATCAGAATATCATCTATGTATATGATTTCGCATTGATCGATACATTTGCTAAGAACATCGTTAATGAAGTGTTGTAAAGCTGCTGGAGCGTTGCATAGGCCATACGGCATAACTTGGTATTCAAATAATCCAAATCTTGTCCTGAAAGCCGTTTTCCATTTGTCACCCTCTCTTACCCTGATCAGATGATAGGCTCCTCTCAAGTCTAATTTTGTGTAGATTTGTGCCCCTTTAACCTGATCCAACAGGTCGGAGATGAGAGGAAGAGGATATCAATTTTTCTTGGTGAATCTGTTGAGTGCAGGATAATCCATACAATTCTCAATTCTCCCTCCTTCTTGGGCACAGAAAACAAAGGCGAGGATACTGGCGATTGGGAAGGACAAGTAAATCCATTTGCTAAATATTTGTCTATGTATTCTTTCAGGTGTTGTTGTTCTTTTTCTGTCAGAGCATAAACTCGGCTGCAAGGCATATTTGACCCTGGTTCAAAATCTATTTTACAATCATAGACACAATGCAGTGGTAATTGCTCGACTTCTTGTTCATTGAATACATCTACGAAATCCTGGTACTCCTGAGGTATTTCCTGAGAACAAATAACACACGCAAAAGCTTCTGCCATACACAAGGAGAGTGCTGGGTTCTCTTCTTCAGTTCCTCTCTTTACCTCAGTGTTCTTTGCAATATTTAGAGTTCATTTCTATCGTTCTGTTACTCCTTTCAATGGCTGGGTTGTGCTCGGTGAGCCACGGTAAACCCAATATGAGTTGAAACTGTGGGGCATCCATTAGGTTAAATTGGTTATCTTCTCTGTGCCCATCGTCAGAAATCATCTGCATCAGTTCCGTGTGGCTCACAATGGGCCCAGAAGATAGATTTGTGCCATCCACTGCTCTGACTGATTCGCTTTTTGTTTTTTGAATAGCTCTCAAGCCAACCTTGGCCGCAAATTTTAGGTCACAAAAATTTCCAGTTGCCCCAGATTCAACCATTACTGCCACTCTAGTTATGGTAACTTGCTGAAACTTTATTGTCATGGATAAAATTAAATGCGGTGACGATGATTGCAAGGTGTTTGCCACCTGATGTTCTTTTGGAGTTGATTCTTAATTAGCATCCACCGGTCCAACTCCCTCTGCAGGTGGTGCTGAGAGTTGTCCTTCGGTTTGAAAGAATTTTAGGGCTTCTTCGGACAGTTTCGCACAAAATGACCACTTAAGCCACAATACATACCTAAATTACTGCTTCTTCTCTTATGTTTTTCTATTTTGAAAGTGGACCTCGTATAGATCTTATCTGCATTGGCTCCGGGTTCGATGATCCTTCTGCGGCCTTTCCCGAATCTACTCTGATTCTGTCGAATCGTGGAACTATTGGTTTGAAATCTCTCTTTTTCTCGCCTCTTCTTTCTCCTTGATGGAGATCTAATACCAGGTATATAAGAGAAGAGTCCTCAGTGGGTCAATTTGGAATCTGTGCCAGGACGTCTTTTAATTCGTCTTTTAAACCTCGGACACGCGTCGGCACAACTCTGTCTTGATGTTGTTGCATTAATTAGAAAAAGGATATAAGAAATGTTAAAGCTATATGCATAATCGAATCACAATATGGATGTATTATTATGAGTTATTTGTACTTAATGTCTTGACATGTCTGTCTCTTGTATGGTATGATTGGGTACAATTGCCCTTCTCTTCCTAATATATAATGTTGTTATGTCTTGGTTATGTCTATAAATGTTTTGAATCTATGTGGAGTTCACCAAATCTACATGTGTGTGTGAGTGTGTGTGCGTGTATATATATATATATATACAATTGGAGGACCTCACGCAGCGTGCATTTATTAAGAATCCGCCAGGCAATACAGCAATGCAATTCGTAGATGCCGCAAGTTGTTCAGCCTTTGAGTCCCAATATGTTTCTGGCGTACATGCGCCCTTGGTCACGGGTTCGGCATTCTGGGAGATGCAGCGGACAGGTGACTTGTTTAGATCTTGATAGTCCCGCCCTGTGGGCGTTTCGTCGGCGCAAGGCCCTTTGGTATCTGTAGTCCTTGGTTTTACCTAACGTAGGGTCCGCTGCTTGTTCTCCTCTTTTCAATTAAAAAAACCACAGTGGGTTGCTTCACCTTACTAAGATTGCTGCCGCATTGTTTTTACCCTGACGAGATCGCATGCTGCTCTTGATGCGTTGATGGAGTATCAGCGCTCGACCCGCTCATCCGCTGGGGGTTCCTCCGTGACCTGGCACGGCCGCTATACATTCCATATGCAAAGAGCCCACAATTGGAGGACCTCACGCAGCGTGTATTCTCAAAGGCAGAACAACTTGCGGCATCTACGAATTGCATTGCTTTATTGCCTGGCGGATTCTTAATAAATGCACGCTGCATATTACATGCCCAGATGTACTGACAGTTCCTCCCCCCCATTTAGGCCTTCCGGGCTCTTGGTCTGGAGATCTACTATGTACCTGGACTCTAACCTGCGCAGCTTTAGGAGTCTGTCCCCTCCTCTGACATTCTCTGGTATGTAATCCAGACAGAAATATTGTAGCAGATTCCTATCGCTCTTGTGCTTTATGTAGAAGTGGCGAGCCACTGGGTAGGTGAAATCCCTGTTTGCGATAGCACGCATGTGCTCCAAGATCCTCAGCTTTACACAATTAATGGTGCTACCCACATATCTCATCCCGCAGGGACACTTTAAGCAATAAACTGCGTAGGTAGTTTGGCAGGACATGAATTTATTAATCTTCTTGCCATTCTCAAGTCCCTTTACCTCATAGGACAGAGTGCGTTTGCTTGCTGAGCAAGCTTTGCACCTTCCACATGGAAAGAACCCTTTTGCATCACGAAGTGTGCCTTGTTTCTTCTTTATCACTGGATCTAAGTGACTATGGACTAGGTTATCCCTCAACGATCGTCCTCTTCTAAAAGTGATCAGAGGATTGGGTGGAACATCCTTTCCAATGATATGATCAGCTCTTAAGATGTTCCAATGTTTTTTTACCATGCCTCTGAACCAGTCTGCATCTTGTGAAAAGGTGGTTATTATGCGAAATCTACCATCATCGATCTTTCTGTCCTTCTACTTAAAAAGATCAACTCTCGGGATGATAGATACTTTCCGAAGAGTGGTGGTGAGTAGTTTCTCATTGTAACCCCTTATTAGAAATCGATTGAAGCTCTCTTTTGCAGCCTCATCAAAATCTGATTTCATCGAGCAATTTCTTTTTAGTCGGAGGAATTCTCCGGGAGGGCATTCCAGGCAGCAGCAGCCCCTCGGCTGAAGCTTCTAGCCCCCAACACACTTTCCTAGTGCGTGGGATATTAATCAGTCCCAGAGTAGCTGACCTAAGGAGTCTGCCTGGTCTGTACCAGTGAAAATATTGCCTTAGGAACGCTGGACCAATTCCATGGACTGCCTTGAATACAAGACACATGCTTTTGAATAAAATCCGCTTCCGCACTGGAAGCCAGTGCAGCTTCACAAGTTCGTGCGAAATAGGTGAAAACTTGGGCAGGCCTGTGAGGAGGCGTGCTGCTGCATTCTGTATTATCTGTAACTTATTGAGTACTCCTTGCTGGGCTTCAAGGAGTAGACTATTGCAGTAATCAAGTCGTGTAAGCACCATGGCCGTCACCACTGTTTTTTTGCAGTCAACTGGAAGAAACGGGAGAACCTTCCGAAGGATTTTCAGCGTCCAGTGAATAGATGAGGCTAAGGCATTTACCTGGGGTCTGAACGAGAGTCTATCATCTATCACGACCCCCAGGTTCTTAACCTTACTGACCGGGATGGGGAGAATCCCCATCTCTTCCGGCCACCACCCCGGGCTCCAGAAGTTGACTGTGGAGCCAAACAATATCACTTCGGTTTTGGCCAAGTTAAGCTTTAAGCAATTCCTGGCCATCCAGGTGCTTACAGCAGTCATGCATTCCTGGAACTTACCGGCCACGTCATCCTCTCTCCCTGGTAGCAGAGACACCACTATCTGTGTGTTGTCTGCGTAAGATGTTAATTCGAACCCATAGGAGCGGATGACCGGGGCCAAGGAGGAGACATAGACATTAAACTGGGTCGGGCTAAGCGAGGACCCCTGAGGGACCCCGCAAGGTGGTTGAAAGGGTTTGGACTCAAAGTCACCCAACGCAACCACCTGGACCCTAATGGTCAAAAAAGATCTAAAAATGTCTAGGGCCTTCCCCTGTACCCCGCATTCTTCTAACCGGTCGACCAAGATGGTATGGTGGACCGTATCAAAGGCCGCAGATAGGTCCAACATAACCAAGGCCGCCCGACCCCCTGAGTCCAGCACTTTCCTGATCTCATTTGTTGAATTGATCAGGGCGGACTCCGTAAGAACATCTCATGAAGAGAAGTTGAGAAACTCAATATAGAGTCTCAAATAATCACAAGGTCTGAGGTAATGGGGACAGAGTCTCAATCAGCTCTGCTGACCAAAGTCTGAAAACTGTGAGACAACAGGAGAGAGGTCAGATAGGGAGAGCCGGTCAACAGGATCAGCAGCATCTGATCTGAGCTAGTCTAGGAACATGGGCTTAAGTAAACAACACATTTTGTTAGTAACTGCAACATGCTGTGTCTGCCATCTCCTTTCATTCAATCATTGTCTGAGACTCGTCTGAGAACCAGATCACACCCGACCATATGTTCCTTTGGGCAAAGAACTTCTAGACTTTTGTTAGCAAATTGTTGCAACTAAAAGGGAACACTCTTCAGTGCTGCTCTGGATGGTGCTTTCCCACATATACTGATAATGGGATGTCCTTCAAACTAAAGTAAGTTATGTAGAATTTGAAACTATCTTCAGAAAAATATTAACATTTCACGTTCATATAACCGAAAATGGAATTCCAAGTTAGTTCAAGGGGTCACAGTTGGAAAAATTCTGCTGATTCTTCATATGAAGCGGCATAGCTTCCATTTACTGAAATTTTATTCAAACTTTTACAATACGTCTTATAATATTTAGAAACATTCACAGAAAAATATGTGAAAAATGTTATAAAATGTTAAACTTTTTAATAAAAAACCTTCCTTTTGAGGTCCCGTTTACAATTGTGTAGTCTTATGATTTAGATGAAGAAACCAGCCCACCCTTCCCTTACTGTCCTGAAGAAGACTCGTTTTGTAAGGGACAAATACTCTACGCCATCCAGGGTCGAAAGGTAGACAACCTACCCCCCCCCCCCTGATACCAGCTTCTACCCTTAGCAAGATTTATACAGCATATCTCTGAAGCCTGGTTACATAAATTACATGACCTTTTGTGGCACTCTTGTTTGGCTCCCACGGGAAGCCATTATAGTATTGTATTTGTAAATAATGTATTTTTGACATGCACCAATTCTTCCTTTTCATCCTACACTAATCCTTTTCACCGCACACCCTCCCAATCCCCCCCCTTCTCTTTCTGGGCACAATTTTGTACCATTGAATATCTTACATGCAATGTATACCAAATATATGGTGGAGTACTCTGTGAATAAATAGCATTGTACTCTAAAGTTGTTTTGATGTTTCTAGATTCTCTTTAATTTTCCTTTTTCCTTTTGAATTGCTCTCCCAGTCTGGGACCCCTCTCTATACAAAAAACAAAAAAAATCCCTTCAGAGAGGAGTAAAAGTACACTTTTATGTTACATCTTTTCTTCATGACCTCATTTTAACAAAGTTCCTACGTTAGCATTTTCTTTATGAGCAGCATTTAGTATTCCATTCAAGGAGTGTAAGGCCTAGTACGTGCAAGGCCTAGAACGTGTAAGTGGGGCAGCAGTATACATTTTCATTTTTTAAAACATTTTGGGCCAGATGTAGGTGGCCCAATACCGGTCGGTAACGGCCGAAATTACTGAATTCCGGCCGTTACCGACCGGTATTGGGCATTTGGGATGTAGGGGAGGATTCGGTATTTACCGATTCGGTATTTACCGAATCATCATTTACCGATTCGGTATTTACCGAATCGGTAAATACATGTAGGAAGCACTTTGAAGAGTGCTTCTGTGCTTTAAGGATTCGCTATTTACCACCAACTATTAGTTGGTGGTAAATAACGAATACCTCTGTAAATGCAAATCTGTGCATTTACACCCATGCCATGTGACAGACATACATGCCCTTAGGGCATGTATGTGTGCCACATGTGCACACAAGCACTCTTCAGGGGTGCAATAGGGTGTCAAAGTGACACCCTGCCACCCTTGACTCTTTCCCTATTTTACCGAATCGGTAATTACCAATTCGGTAATTGACATTCATTCCTATGGGCCTCCAGGCCCATAGGAATGAATGTCAATTACCGAATCGGTAAATACCGATTCGGTAAATACCGAATCTTAACGATTCGGTAAATACCGAATCTTAACGATTCGGTAATTTTTACCAAATTATTAGCTACATAGGATTTACCGATTCTAAAATACCGAACCGGTAAAATTCGGTATTTTAGAATCGGTAAATCCTATTTACCTACATCTAGCCCTTTATCTTTTACTTTATGCATTTAAGCTTCTGCACATTTTTAAATAAATATTATTTGAAATTTAATATAAACCCTCTATTAGTGGGATCCCAAAATGTGACCCCAGAAGCATATGTATTAAAGGTATCCCTATATTCGGGCAAATCCAAATATAAAAGTAAATCCATTGACTTTGGACTCATCTTGGCAAAGCGAGAATAAACATGGGGTGGAATGCTGCCCATACCTCAGCAATAAGAGATGACAAACGGATGCAGTTAGATGGGCATCGGAAGAACTAGCTATCCTGCCATCATACTCCATAAAGGGAATTGGCCGCAAAGAACTAGTAAGCTGGCAATGAGCACACAAAAATTTCATCCACAAAAAATGACATCTAACCATGAATGATACCAGTCATGCAAACATATAGGATAAGAGAGCATAGAAATAACATCCCTGGTGTGTTTCATGTTGAAGAAAGAAGCAGCACACACATTCAGAATTCAAACTGCCTGGTCCTCCCTGAACTTGAACACAAGCAACCCAGGACATGTTTTCCCTATTTAAGGGCTCCTCAGCCGGTAATTTTCATATTGGACTAGGGTCAAGACTGATTTGCATACAGCTAGGTTCAAACTGAGGTGATATGGTGTGCAAAAGAGCAATGGATTGGGATGCAGTCCTGAGTACCAGTGGTTGAGATTAATTCAAGCATTTCATCCATCACTGTTATGTTATGTTATATTATGTTATTTGGAGCTTGATATACCGCACTACTCATCCCGGTGGGGAAATCTTGACATGTGCACAGCAGATAGTTGTAGCAGAGGCAGTGTTCTATAACAAGCAGGTCTTAAGATGCTTTCTGAATTCTGCTAAGCTTGGGCACATGCGGATGGTCCGAGGAAGTTTATTCCAATGAACCGGGCCCCGTTAGGAAAAGGCGCGCCTTCATATTTAGCCGTGAGTATCCAGGGGAGGCATGTAAAAGATTGGTTGCTGCTTGGGACATAAGGAATGAGCCTGTTTTGCAGGTATTTTGGGCCAGAGCCTGACAGGGATTTGTAAGTTATACAGAGCAGTTTAAACAGTGCTCTCATGAGGATCAGGAGCCAATGTAGGGCTCAGAGAGTGGAGGCAGATTGAGTCCTTGGAGGCAGGCTGTGTACCACATGTGCTGCTGTGTTTTGAAAGACTTGCAGTTGGGACAGGAGGGATTCTTTAGAGGCAAGGAACAAGGCATTGCCATTGTCTAGAAGGCTAATGGCAAGTGCCGGTGTGAGTGTTTTGTGTGAGTTCAAATGGAGCCATTTAAAGATCATTATAAGAAGACACAAGGTACCAAAACAGGTCCCGCATGTGGAGGATATATGGTCTCAAATTGAGAGTTGATTGTGTACGAGCATTCCTAATTTCTTGTGGTTCTACTGGGCAGAGGCATGGGGTCCAGTTCTGCTGGCCACCAGTCCTCTGCCCAGAGACTTTGGGCCTTGCCAAACAATAGAATGTATGTTTTGCTCTCATTTAGTTACAGACAGTTACAGGACATACAGGAGTCAATCTCCCACATACAGGTAGAGAATCTTTCTTTGACATTCTCAATGTCATGCCCAAATGAGAGAACCAACTGGGTGTCGTCTGCGTATTATAATGTCTCAGACTCGAAGGATTTCATCAATCGGGCTAAGGGTTTTTTTTATACATTAAAGAGTGTTGGGCTCAGGGTAGAAACTTGGCGAACTCTTTTGTTCAGCGAAAAAGTCTTGGAGAGGTAAGGACCCATGGAAACTGTTTGGACTCTGTCTTTAAGAAAAATACTTATCTGCTGTAGGCGTTGTATTAGGATTGTTTGTGATATGGTATCAAATGATGCTGATAGATCAAGCAGCACCAGCATAGCTGGTCATCCATCATCAAGAGATAGCCTAAAGGTGTCTACTACGGCAAGTAGTGCAGTATCTGTGCTGTGAGATGGTCTAAAACCTGACTGAGAGATGTCTAACAAGTTGTAATGTTCTAGGTAGTTGTTTGTTGATGTGGGCCTCCAAAGTCTTTCCCAGCAGAGGGAGGAGAGATATGGGGCAGTAGTTGGTTGCTTCTTGGGGTCAGAGTGCCACAAAAGATTTGAGATGCTGGGGGTTGGAGGATCAGGTGTGCAGTTGGGCGAAGGATTTTACAATTTTAAAAAAGCTCCTTGGAGGAGTTGGTGGGCTGATTGATTTTCTGGACAAAATAGTGTTTAGGAGCTGTCTTTATTTTGCCATGGTAAGAACATAGTTTATCTTTAAATATTTGTTCATCAGAATTTCTTTTAGACAGCCTCCAATTGCGCTCAAGCCATTTGCAGCGGAACTTATTGTTTTTCATTTCAGCTGAATATTAAAGTGCGTTGGGTCTGGTATATTTCTTAGTGAGTGCTTTATAGGAAGCCACAATGTCACATGCCTGAGCAAGGGAGTTGTTAAACTGTACAAGAGTATAATTGATATATAGTGGGTTATCTGGTTTGAAGGTGGGGAATACTGCTTGAAATGAGTCACCGGTGATTTGCTTCCTGAGTTTTGGTGCTGGGCCTTAGGTGTGCTGGGCACAGTGGTAAGTGGAATTAGGAAACAAATCAGAAAAGCATCTGTCCATGTCAGTGGCAGTGGAGGGTCAATTTGTGGGAGCCTATAAGTTCAAAGTATGCCCTGCTTGATTTGTGGGGACAGTTTTTATAAACTGTAGGTTTAGCATTTCGAGATGTGGTAGCAAGATAGAGACCTCGGGATCCATAATAACATTGCCATGGTAATTCAAATCTCCAATCAGAATAAAATCTAGTGTGGGACATACACCGGATGCAAGGCATTCTGTTAGATTAGAGCTGAAATCCTTTTTTTGTCCAGGGACATGGTAGATAAGAGCACCATTCCAGGAGTTTCCTTGTGGGGGATTCAATGTAAACACAATCAGCTCAACCCAGTTGGTAACAAGAGAGTGAAGGATTTCAACTCTAATTGTGTCCCGAAAGGATATGGCTGTTCCACTCCTTGTTTAAATTCTTTGTCTTGCATAATTAGCTCATAGTTTTTGGTGAAGGCTAAAGGAATACAGGGCAGTGCTGCCTGATGCTGCCATGTTTCTGTGATGAGGCACAAGTCAGGTTGCATTGATGCTAGACGATGCCACATTTCTAGTGAGTGTTTGGGGAATGATCTGGCATTGAAGTAAATGCCTTTGAATCGTTTTTGGCCACTATAGGTGTGGCAGGGTATACTCAGACATGAGTCCCTTGCTCACTGCTCCATCAGGATTCAAGCAAGCCGGGCCGACGAGGCTGAAATTCCAGAAACCGGTCCCCGGAAGCTTGTATCCTTTCTGGTGAAGAATTGGCTTGGTAGTTTGGTCTGCCCTGTTCCCATGATGCACTGGGCCAGGGACAGACTAATTTGCATATAGCCAGGTTCTGAGCTGGGATGGGGCAGTGAGCTAAATAACGGTGATGGATCAAGCCCTGATCTTTGGACTGGGTAAGAGTGGTCTGCTTAATTCAGACACTCTGTTCATCACCACCCCCTTTTCTGAATCGTTTGAGTGTGGGGGGCATGTTCACTGCGCGTCATTGCCAGCCTTGAAAGTTTTACAGAATGCTGTGGCAGCTGGATCACTGCCATCCAGTGGTTGCTGGCCATCACGGAATACACGTGTCACAGCAGTCACGTCCTGAGCTCCCTCTGCTCAATCGGCAAAGCGTTGCAAGGAGCCCAGGAAGAGATTATGAGGGACCAAGAAGCAAGGGGGTCACTGCTTGGCAGTATGGGGATAGAAACTGTTATTGTGGCTGACTGATAAACCCATGTGAGCAATAGCTAATAAATATTTAAAACACGGCTCAAATGGGAAAAGTTGAAAATAGGCATATGTAAATGCAGGCGAAAATACTACCAGATCTGAGAGTAAGGCTAAAATCATGTACCCTGGGGAAATACTCCTTTGAGGTCTGCCTGTCCACTGCATAACAGCTCCTTATCAAAAAGAGGGAGAAGGAAAAGATATGTAATCCATCCAGTTTCCTTGAAATATATTCTCAAATAATCACGGGGTTAGTAGACTAACCCCGTGATTATGCAGACACGAGAGTAACAACAGCGGAGAATCAAGATATACGGCTACCAGACAAAACCAACTCACATGTATGAGGGTTTTTACTAAGGGACATCCCACTTACCTGTAAATCCAGGTGTAGTACTGAAAATTCTGGACCCGTGTTATAAACATCATCGTACCATGACGATTTTTATATCAGAAGACCGAGAATGGCTAGTACACTATGCACAAGCATTTTCGTCATATTCGAGTGACGATTTCACCTTGAAATCGTAGTTTTTTGTCCTGAACCCTCGGGTTCCATTTTGTGTATGGCAGCCATTTTGTGAGTTGCCCTTACATAGGCCAATGATTAAGGCCAAACCCGATCCTGAAGGACACGAACACCTTTCCTGACTTCTCTACGACCTGGGCAAGCTGACTCCACTGCCCAAGGCCAAACCTGTTCGGTCAGTTCCTCTCCCAGTGGCCGAACGAGATAGTATCAAGGCACAACATGCCATAAACCTTTCATCGCACACGAACCACGCCTAATCTTGCACACACCTGTCCCTGTTTCCTACTTTATGACTTGCTTTACGAGGAGGAGGTGCCCGTTTTTATTGGGGGTCCGTTGATATCTGATGAAAATACTGGGCCTTGCCGGGTATTTGATTGTGGGCTGAACAAACTGAAATGTGGGATTGTCATCATGACTCTGCTTTTTCTTTGTAGTGAAAATATGTGAATGGTCAACTGTAAACTTAAGAATGTTGCCTAACGCGTAATATTTTGTATAAAAAGAGCAGGCTGGCTTTGTAAGAGGGAGCAATCTCCTGAGAATATACACCGTGTTGTACTTCTAGGACGCCTGTTACTTGGTTGCAGCCAATAAACTCGATCTTTGACTTCACCTAGAAGACTCTGTGTTTCTGTAGTCTGAAACAGGAAGGACCCGAAGTCATAGGGTGTTGTCCCTGGCACCGCTGGGTTACCGGTTCAGTACCGGTTCTGAAAAACCCAGTACTTCAGTTGGCGACCAACGTGGGGCGATATCAGCGGTACCGGTCCAAGCCAGAGGTTTGTGAGGAGCTTCGAGTAAAAATTCTGGAGGAAGGCCGCCACTTCATCGACCCCGGCAAGTCGACGTGGTCCGAAAGTCTTTGCTGCGAGGTTCCCCGCTTCCCGACGGCTACGAAGGACTGCTGCCCTGACTATCGCCCTGTTTTGGACCCTTGATGTTTGGTAGAGCGAAACGATAGACGAGTCTTCTGGTGCAGTCATCGATACCTCAGTTAAGTATAAGTGGAGCGTCTCCCAGTCCTTAGTTTGGGTATCCCTTGGGATCTTTGATTTGGAACTTGCAAGTACCAAAGCCGAGGGACTCGTGTATTCACGAGAATATCGTGTTCGATAATCCCTTGAAGTTTGAGGCTAGACTAGTGAGCGAAGATGCCTGGTCTTAGCAGACTTGGAAATTTGTTTTGTCTTGGTTGTAATAGGGATTCCCGATTGGAGGACTCGTGTCCGGTTCCTCCGATTGGAACTCTATGTGAAACATGGAGTAGGCCCCATCACATATAACGAAGTGTGGATCAAATACACCAGAAAGGATGGTGTTTTAAAATGGCCCCAATATGGTAGCTTTGACACCGAAATCCTAGATAATCTAGAAGTTAAACTTTTCAAGAAGAAAGCCCGCGGGCGATGTTTGACTCTTTCCGCCTATGGCGAAAAGAAGCCAAACAGAAGGAAATTAAATTAGCGAAGAAAAATAAAAGAGAAAAGGGTATCTTGATAATGCAAGCTACTATGCAGTTTAAAGATAACGAAGAGGAACAGATGAGCGAGCAGTTGCACAGACAACGTAAAATGATAATCGATAAATGTTTTCCAGTTTTGCCGCCTCTTCAGCAAGATGCAGCAAAAGACCTTGAAAAAGATCCCCTAATGTCGCATTTATTGAGTTCACCACCCCCTTATGCGCAGAGTGCTACAGCACCTCTGCAACCTTTAGTCGTGCAACCCTCGATTGTTGTGCCTCAAGTTCCTCCACAACCACCAGCTGCTCTTCAGTTGGCTCCTACTCTTCAGGTGCAGCCTCCACAAGGGCCACCGACTTTGACATCTGCTCTGCCTTTACTTCCTACAACTTTGACCACTATATCGACTACCACTCCTGGTATTCCTCCTGATACTGCCTCTGCGTCTGCCTTGACTCACTCTGCTTTTCCGCCTGTCCTTTCATCGACTTCTCCTTCTGTTCGCCAGAGAATGACTAGCACTGTTGCTAGACTTCTATATCCTCTCTTTGGAGCAACAGGTGCAACTCCTGTCTCAGAGCGTAACCAGTTACATAGCCAACTGCCTGATTCTAGGGAGAAGGAAACTTTGAATTATTTGGCACATAAATGGGTTACTGAACCGACGAGATATGAGCTAGAGTCTGTTATGGATGTCTTCCATCAGTGGGAAGCACCAAAACAGAGATACGTTTTTGAGAAAATGTGTACTTTCCTGAGTGAGGAATTAGAGGAGAATGATTTGGAGCCCAATCCACCTGAGTTATGTCATATACGGTTCGAGTTTGGAAAAGGCGCAATTGTGGGTTCAGATGTTAAGAAAGCAGTTGCGACATTGTTATAGTTTAGGAGTGAGGGTGTGTCTCGGTCTTTGTTTGAGTCTGATTCCTCTGTTAGGAAGAAGGTAAGACAATATCCAATGAGAGAGGTTCCTCCGGTATGGAAAGAGGCCGTTGCAGCCAATGTCGCTAATCACGTCGATGCTGTTCCAGCACATTTTCAGCGTGTCTGGGTACATGTTCCTTGGAAGCGAGCTGAAGTTTTGGCCCTTAAGCAAACTTTACCTGATCCCCGTAAAAATCCTGCAGGATATTACAAGGAATTGTCACAGACTGCAGGCTCTTGCATTATGAATTTAGCGGATATAGACATGTTGTTTGGAAATGTTGTTCCACAGCCTTTATGGGGAAAGATTCGTCATGCAGATCATGATCAAGAGTTAGGTGACTCATGGGCTAATATTAGTGCTGCAAATGACCGACAAGTTGGTGGCGCTAAACCTGAGCCTTTTGTGGCAGAACTCCCTGGTAGGATAACTACTTACATGAAGACTTTAATGCCTGTGATGCGAGTGAATTGGGATAAGTTGTCTGCGTGTAAGCAGAAGAAAGATGAAACAGTGTCTGATTTCTTCACTAGGTTTGAAGAGACGTTTATCGACCACAGTGGTCAAGATATGAGTACAGAAGGTGGTCAACGGTTGTTCGTTGACAAGTTCGTGCATAATTTGCTTCCTGAGCTGTGTAAGAAATTAAAAGATTCGGAAAGTTCTTGGGCCTTTTCCTCTTCAGCACAGATATTGGCTACTTCACAGTATTACGAAAATAGACATAAAGATGAGAAAGATAGAGCAGACAAGAAAACGAAAGAGTTAAAAACAAAGGTTCTCTTACAGTAGGGGTACCCGCCTCGTGGTGGTCAAAATAACTATCAGCAGCCTCAGCAGTTTCAGATAAACATGCAAAGGACCGAATATCCTCAACAACGTTTTCCTGTAGGCCCTAATCAGTGCGCATATTGTAAGGAAGAGGGCCATTTTAAAAGTAGCTGTCCTGCTTTATTACAGCGTATGAATGGTGTTTCTAGCGCAAGAGGTCGAGGTATTTCACAAGCACCTAGAGTTAGAGGACGTGGAAACTTCCCCCAGAACGTGCGTTCCCTTCCGCCTCAAAATTCAATCAATAGGTTTGATCAGCAGAATAACGCGTCTAGTAGGACAGCTCAGTACTATGCTGATGACTACTATGCAGAAGATGAACATATGGAAGGTAATGATTGCTAGGACAGCCATAGACAGAGAGAAGGAGTTGTTTCAGTTCCAGTAGATCAAAGTGGACCTTACGTTGAGGTGATTACATCAGGTGTGTCAGAACCTTTTCTGTTGGATACTGGTGCTACAAAGAGTTCTATTATGCACTCTAAACTCCCTGGCGCACCTTTGTCTGGCAAAATGAATGTCTCAGTAGGTTTTTCTGGCGCCCCGGTTAGGAACCCGATTTCTAGTCCTATGTCCCTTTCTGTTGGACCTTGCGAATTCGAAGCACCCCTTATTCTAACCACAGGTTGTGGTGAAAACTTGTTAGGATTAGATCTGTTGAAAAGATTGTATGCAACTTTGTATTGTTCTCCTTCGGGAGTGCAACTTACACTGGGTAAGAAAGTGGTCTCCCCAATTTATTTGTCAAAGGATAAACTTCCGACAGAATTGTCGTCTCTTCCTGACGTTCTTTGGGCCACTGGTCCTAATGATGTGGGTCTTCTGGAAATACCGCCATATGTTGTGACATTAAAAGCCAATGTTAAAATGCCACGAATTCCCCAATATAAGATTTCTAGTGAAGGTGAGAAAGCGTTGCTAATGATCATTTATGATTTAATTGAAAAGGATGTAATTGAAGAGACAAGAGGCAACGTTTGCAATAGTCCTGTACTGCCTGTTTTGAAGCGTACAGATCCTTCTCAGCCACCTGTTTACAGATTTGTGATTGATCTTAGAGAGGTCAATAAAATAGTTGTGCCACAATTCCCAGTTGTTCCTGATATCACTGCCCTATTGACTATGATTCCGGCTTCCGCGACTTGGTTCTCGGTGATTGACTTGAAGAATGCGTTCTTCAGTATCCCGATTGCCGAGGAGAATAGGGATATTTTCGGCTTCAGTTTAGGAGGTCGAAGCTTCCGCTTCAAACGCGCTCCCCAGGGCTACTGTGAAAGTCCATCGATATATAGTCAAGCTTTAAAAGCACAGCTTGACACAATTGTTTTACCTGATGGCGCTACACTTATTCAGTATGTTGATGATTTGCTTGTTGCTGCAGATACTGAGAAAATTTGTAAAGAAGCCACGTTGTCGTTGTTGCATCACTTGTCTGAGTTACATCACAAAGTGTCCCTTTCGAAATTGCAATATTTTCGACAAGAAGTGACCTACTTAGGTCATCTCTTATCGAAGGAGGGAAGGAAACTGACCCCAGAGAGAATTCGGGCAATTGCAAAATTGAGTGTGCCAAAGACACAGAGAGAAGTGTGTGCTTTCTTGGGTATTACATCATATTGCAGACAATGGATACCGAATTTTTCTTTGTTGGCCAAACCTTTGGTGGCATTAACTTGTAAAGATACACCGCATCCCCTTCCATGGTCTGAAGAGTGTCAGAAAAGTTTTTCCGAATTGCGCAATGCATTATGTTCGGCTCCTGTGTTGGGTACCCCGACTACAGTAAGCCCTTTACATTGTATGTCCATGAGAAAGAAGGTTGTGCATTGTCAGTGTTGACACAGTTGTTTGGGAACAGGCAGCGTCCATGCGCGTATTTTTCATCGACCTTAGATCCGGTAGCTAAAGCGTTGCCAAGCTGCTTAAGAGCCACAGCAGCAGCAGCAGTTTCTATTCGACAGTCTGCTGGTTTAGTCATGAATAATACATTGGTTGTGATGGTTCCACATGCAGTGGACACGTTGTTAAACAGAACCAAGACACAGCACTTAACTAGTGCTCAGTTGTCAGGTTACGAGTTGACACTGTTAGCGAGTCATGTGCACATAAAAAGATGCATCACGCTTAACCAAGCTACGTTGTTGCCAATCATAGCAGAGTTAGATGCTTCTGAACAGCATGATTGTTTTCTCAGAACAGAAGAAGAAACGAAAGGGAGAATAGATCTTAGTGACACTCCTCTTTCAAAGTGTGATGGTACCTTATGGGTGGATGGTTCATGCTTCAAGCTTCCGAATGGAGATACGACTGCGGCATATGCTGTTACGACTTTGCATACGATTGTTGAAGCTGCACGTATCCCACATAATTCAGCTCAAGCAGCAGAGTTGATTGCACTTACACGAGCGTGTGTGTTGTCGAAAGGAATGAAAGTGACCATATATACCGACAGCCAGTATGCATTTGGTGTGGCTCACAGTTTTGGACGATTGTGGAAAGAACGTGGGTTCCTGACTTCGCATGGAGCTAAGATACAGCATGGTCAGTTGGTAAATGAGCTTCTTGAGTCATTAACTTTACCGTTGCAAGTTGCGATTGTGAAATGCAGTGCACACAAGAAGGTGACTGATGATGTTGGTCATGGAAATGCATTTGCTGACAAAGTCGCCAAAGAAACCGCGAGGGATGTGATGAGTCGAATGTATGTTGCAGGCCCTGCAAGATGGATTGGTGACATTGGAATGTTAGAAGACACAATAGAGAGCGTAAAGTCTATTCAAGCTGAAGCTACAGAGAAAGAGTTGAGTACATGGAGAGAAAGTAAAGGGAAATTGGATGTGAATGGTTGTTGGGTTGAATTGTCAGAGCATCAGAGAAGGTTGTTACCCGATGCGTATGTGCCTGCAGTTGTTACAATGGCCCATGGAATGGCTCATATCAGTGTGAAAGGGATTTGTAAGTTGTTGGCTCCAGTATGGCAAAATGCTGGAATTCCCAAGTGTGCAGAGAATGTGGTCAAGAATTGCATGGTGTGTCTGAAATACAATCCTGGTAGGGGGACCCCAACTCCAGCTGGTCATTTTGTGCCTCCAACGTATCCGTTCGAGGTTTTGCAGCTAGATTTCAGCCACATGGAAAGGTGCAACAATCTGAAATACGTACTCGTTGTTGTTTGTGCCTTTTCAAGATGGGTAGAAGCGTGTCCCTTAAAGGACAATACTGCCTTATCCACAGCTAAAGCCCTTGTCAAAGAATTCTTCCCTAGATTTGGAATGCCGAGAATGGTCTGGAGTGACAATGGGAGTGAATTTGTGGGTCGAGTGATGAAGAAAGTATGTGAAGGGCTAAGCATCCAACAGAAATTTCACGCTGCAAATCACCCCCAATCAGCTGGACTAGTAGAGTGCTACAATGGCACGTTAAAGCTAAAATTGGCCAAAATTCAAGCGAGCTCTGGTCTTAAATGGCCTGACGCTCTGCCTTTGGCACTCCTATCAACCAGAATGACTGTACATTCACGAGTGGGACTTAGTCCCTATGAGATTGTGTTCGGCCGTCCGGCCAACATATGGGGAGTGCCAAGGCCGACGAAATTCACTGAGATGAACACCCTGTACTGCTTGACTATATGTACGAATTGACGGCTAAATTGCGTGTTTTACACCAACAGGTTCACGATACTCTGCCTCAGGTCTCTGAAGCTCCAGGACATCTGATCGATCCTGGATCCTGGGTGCTGGTCAAGAATTTCCAGTGAACAAAGAATGACCAGCCCCGGTGGACCGGCCCTCATCTAGTTCTTCTCTCAACAAGATCAGCTGTTTGAGTGGAGGTGAAGAAAAACTGGATCCACGGCGTACATTGCAAGAGGGTCCCTTTGCCTCTACCGTACGACCGGTGGGTCCAGGAGGGTGTCGCTGACTCAGAGACTGAAACTGTGCCTCGTTTTCTGCCTTTCAGTGATGCACGCATAAAAGGAACAATTACTGAACAAGAAAGTGACAATCTCTTGCAAGAAGCTGTGCCACCATCAAGTCGATTGGACACTACAGAGCCTGAACTCCTTTTTAAAGACCAGACAGTGTCTGGGAAGCAACGCTATAATCTGAGGCCGAGAACTATGGACAAATGAAATACATTTTTGAAAGTGCAGCTCTCTCATCTGAGAAACGTTTTTATTTTTGTTTTTCGAACCACCATCCGGGTTCAGCTGTAGGGTCGCGGTTGCCCAAGTCTTTGGGGTGCAGCCGAAGACGTTAGGTCGACGGTTCTGGTTGGTCTAAGGGAGTTGCCCTGGACTGACAGAAGCATCCTTTAGCATAGAACATCCTACCATCGCGAGCAGCATTTTAGAGAGGATGGAGTTTTTCGAGATGGAGAGACCTGCCAAACAAATGAACTTTAAGACTACAATTTGCAGAATGATGACCAAGAAATGTTTTTTGATATTATGTATTTTCGTGTTGTTCAGTGTATTGATGTTTTTTATAGGATATGTTTTATTCTCTTTTCGAGTGACATTTGCACCCACTTCATCGCCCATACCTCCTCCTACTACTATTTCCTCACATTCTTTTCAACCTCTTCCTGAACATGAATCCGCTAGGAGATTAGAATTTATTAATAACTCCTTCGTTCAGCTTTTGCACCAACACCAACTAGTAATGAACACGACTAACTATTGGGTGTGCGGTCTTATGCCTCACACAACGGATAAAGGTATCCCTTATCTGGTCCTGCCTTTTAGCCATAATGGTTCCGTGTGGGCATACAGAACAATGTTCATCTATGCACATGAAGTCTACCCCCTACGTTCTGTGGAAGATAATCCTAAGAATAGTGCTCTAGTTAAGGGTATAGTAGATATGATTAAGGAAGATATCTACTATGAGACTATCCCGAGAGATGAGACACTAGTATATATAGGATGGAACGTGACCGGATATGGAGTTACTCTGAGTGAGAAACAGCAAGCTAAGAGATCTTCCCTGATTTGGATTGTACCCCATCAGGGTCACTTATGTCTGCAAGGTATTGGCAAGAATCCCAGAGCTCAGTTAGGGAGGAGTATCTGCACTGAGACATATGTCTTTGCGTCTCAGACTTCCCCTCCATTCTTAGCAGCTAAGGGTACCTATTTCATTTGCCATGACAGAGCCTATACATGGTTGCCCCATGACTTTTCGGGCACATGCTTTGTTTCGTTCCTGTTGCCTCCCACCTACACAGCGGCGGCAGATTACCATAAGACAAGGATAGTTAGAGGTGTCTTCAGTGAAGAGGACACTGCAGATCAAGAATTTGGAGACTTCGTGAGGGGTTTTCTGCCGTTCTGGGGACCCATGGTTAACAGCAGGAACATAAGGCAATTGACAAGGGTGGTTGAATCCACCGTGGTTGAAACTGCCGGTGCCCTTAGTAACTTGACTGCTGAGCTCCAGTCGTATCGTCTTATGACCCTTCAGAACAGGGTCGCGTTAGACGTCATACTTGCAGACCGAGGTGGGGTATGTAGAGTGATCCAATCGAGTTGCTGTGTTTTCATTCCAGATAACGCTCCAACAGTGTACCAGGCAATTTCCAAACTGCATAAGATTTCCGAATCTATTCATGTAGACAAAGGAGATTGGTCGTTAATGGGATGGTTCTGGGAACTGGTATCCGGCTGGGGATGGAAAATTCTGATGGTCATTGGGATGATCTTAGTCATTCTTTTCCTGTTCTGTCTGTGCGTACAGTGTGCTCCTGCTATATGTGGCCTCTGTGCTACATCGTGTATAAGGAAGCCTGTATCGAGGGACGAGCTAAGTAATAGGATGATGCTACAGCAACATCTCAATGACTTTAGGAATATAGACCTGGACTCAGATTAGCATGAGTATAGGTTATTGCCTATGTAAGGGCAAAAGGAGGGGCTGTAGTACTGAAAATTCTGGACCTGTGTTATAAATATCATCGTACCATGATGATTTTTATATCAGAAGACCGAGAATGGCTAGTACACTATGCACAAGCATTTTCGTCATATTTGAGTGACGATTTCACCTTGAAATCGTAGTTTTTCGTCCTGAACCCTCGGGTTCCATTTTGTGTACGGCAGCCATTTTGTGAGTTGCCCTTACATAGGCCAATAATTAAGGCCAAACCCCATCCTGAAGGACACAAACACCTTTCCTGACTTCTCTACTACCTGGGCAAGCTGACTCCACTGCCCAAGGCCAAACCTGTTCGGTCAGTTCCTCTCCCAGTGGCCGAACGAGATAGTATCAAGGCACAACATGCCATAAACCTTTCATCGCACACGAACCACGCCTAATCTTGCACACACCTGTCCCTGTTTCCTACTTTATGACTTGCTTTACGAGGAGGAGGTGCCCGTTTTTATTGGGGGTCCGTCGATATCTGATGAAAATACTGGGCCTTGCCGGGTAATTGATTGTGGGCTGAACAAACTGAAATGTGGGATTGTCATCATGACTCTGCTTTTTCTTTGTAGTGAAAATATGTGAATGGTCAACAGTAAACTTAAGAATGTTGCCTAAAGCATAATATTTTGTATAAAAAGAGCAGGCTGGCTTTGTAAGAGGGAGCAGTCTCCTGAGAATATACACCGTGTTGTACTTCTAGGACGCCTGTTACTTGGTTGCAGCCAATAAACTTGATCTTTGACTTCACCTAGAAGACTCTGTGTTTCTGTAGTCTGAAACAGGAAGGACCCGAAGTCATAGGGTGTTGTCCCTGGCACCGCTGGGTTACAGGTTCAGTACCGGTTCTGAAAAACCCAGTACTTCACAGGTTAGCAGGACAAGCGACCCTTCCTCCCCCTAATTGATTTGAGAACACTGCATATCAACACCAGGCTTGAAATTTATAGAGAAAACTATGGCAGCTAGACTGCTGCAATTCATTTTTTTGCAACACATGCCATTCCAATTGGAGCCAGCCTTATGCAAATCAGTTTTCACCCTGTTCCCCATGGGAAAAGTGCAGCCCGAACTGCCAAGGGGTGAATGTTTGATTCATTCTGCATTCCGTCCTTCATTTGTGTGTCTTTTGCTTTCTTGCCCTGAGTGTGCCGGGAATGCCCGTAGGTGGGTCAAGGGCTCACTGTGCCACTAGATTCACACTAGCCTGGCTGATGATGGATAATACCCCGCAACCGGTCCCAGGATGCTTTTTTGTGGTACAGGGAGGACCTGGCTTGGAAGTTCGAGCTGGACTGTTCCCATTAGGGACAGGGTAAAGACTGATTTGCATATGGCTGGGTCTTAACTGGGGTGGCATGGTGAGCAAAAGAATGAAGGATTTAACTCAGATCTGTTGACTGGGGGTGAATGTTTGATTTGCTCTGCATTCTGTCCATCATTCGTGTGTCTTTTGCTTTCTCACCCTAAGTGTGCCGGGTATTCCCCGACGTGGGTCCCGGGTTCACTGTGCCACTGGATATAAGCTAGCCTGGTTGGTGAGGGGTAATACCCAGAAACTGGTCCCAGGATGCTTGTTTCTGGTCCAGGTAGGACCTGGCTCGGCAGTTCAGGCTGGACTGTTTCCATATGGAAAAGGGTCAAGACTGATTTGCATATGGCTGGGTCTAAACTGGGGTGGCATGGTGAGCTTAAGAACGATGGAACTGTCATATAGCTCCTGTATATCCTTATATCGTGTTAAGTTAGCATAGGTACATTTGAGGTTTAAACGCCATTTTTCTTTCTTGCAACTTCTGCACACGACACTTAATTGTTGACTTAGCTTTCAACCTAGTAGTTTGCCGTGGTGTATGTGAGAATAATATGTTATTGCTCTGATATCAGCTTTGCTTAATAAACTATGTCTGCACGAAGAGTGCTGAAGTTTCAGGAACAACACGATATGGAATTGTTATGAGGTCTGATCTCCACGCCTTCATAGTCATAACACAAGTGCAGCCTTTGCCAACTCTGGCTTCAGGCGGGATTGATATTGCTTTGCACGAGGCACATAGAACACACTTGATGCGGTGCACATGCAGAGAGAGCTGGTGTATGCTGATGTGATTCCTTCATGCTAGGACACTAAGGTATGGGCCCGCCCTGAAACAACCCAAAGAGACCTTCTTAGCTAATAATATAATATATGTGTTAGGGAGGGTGAGATATAAGTGTTGTTAACTCTTATTCATTACAGTATGTTAACATGCTGTCACCATTCGCTTTTTATGTCTTAGTAACTATGCTGATAATTTTGCTACTGATAATAAGTATACTTGTATTATCTAAGATACTGCGCCTGAGAAGACGGCATTAGTAAATAAACATTTCAAATGCACATGTGTCTTCTTTACTCCATGTTCTGGTTTGTAATGATAATATAACGAAAGAGTGTTCATGAGTCCCACGTACCCTGAGGTACTGTAAGTTCATGTTCTGGTTTGTCTAAACATTGGGAGTTTGATATGTCCAATGAGACACTGTAGCTAGCTCGGTAAGGGGTGAGTTGGTTGCTAAGGTGAGTTTTGGGACACCCTAATTTGCCGAGGTTCCACTCCTCTGTGCACAGTTCTGTGTGAGAACAGAAACCCTGCGACATGGCGCCCAACGGTTTCGGTGGTCTTATATCATGACACTCGAGTAGTTTATCGTTCATACCTTAACCCCTTCACCTCCGTTTCCGGAAAGCGGGGTGTCGGTGAAACCTACCTATTTTTTGAGATAGGTATTATTCAAGCTTGATTCTTTCTTAAACGGTTTCTTTGAATTACTACCCAGTTGTGCTACAAAGTATTCTTTGTGTTTTCTTGTTTCCAGTGTTGTCATGGCGGCGGTGGCCATTGCGCAGCATAGTCGCGTAGCGGTACGCAACCATCTTCAGACGTACCAGGTCCCTGTGGATGGGATGGCTGTGATTTTCGTGGTATGTGCAGATCCGGCGTTCCCTTACGAGTTGTTTTACTCTTGGGTTACGTTTCCGGCTGTGGATGCTAATTCTGGTTTGTTCCACTCCTACACCGCCTCGGCTGTCCCGGCTGAGTATACACCGTACAGGGCATTGGAAATACCTATTGATCATTGGCAGCATCGAGTTTGGTTTGATGGCGCCCTCCCCCACTCTTTGTCCGCTGCGAGGTTAGGTCCACTCTCAATTCCAGGTACAAATTGGCCTGCGTTGGGTGGCTTTACCCCGCACCCGAATCACGGCGCTTGTACCCTGCAGGAAATTCGTAGGCTGCATGTTGTTTCCATTTCCGTGATTCGTGCATTAGTGCAATACATCGGTCGCCACCTGCCTGGTGGTCCCCAGGGGGGTGCGGCCGTTCCCATGGATCGAGGCGGAATGCGTCTCAATCCAGTGATGGTTAATTCGGTTTTTGGTGCTCGTCCAGTTGACAACGATGACTTCCCATTCTGGCTAGCAGAGAAGTTTGATCAACTGGAGGCGGTTTTTCCGAATTCTACTCCTGCTGATAAGCATAGAATGTTGACGATTACTTTACCGAAGGATTTAACTCCTGAACTTGTTGACTGTGAAAGCTGGGGAAAAACATTTGCGGCAGTTTATACAAGGTGCTTCGGCACCCCGTCTATGACTGCCCTGCCTGACATCATTAGACGTGTTCAGAATGATCACGGTCCAGAGGCAGCGGTTGAATTGGGTATGCGCCTGTGTGGTTCTTTTGAGATTGTATGTGATCTCATTCTCTCCAATTTTAAAGGAGATGCAGTTAACTTTCAGGTGTCGAATGCTTTGGCTGCTCTGCCCGATGCCGACAAACCCCGTCAGTTGGCAAAAATTGTGGTGGCCGCTTATAAGACAATTGGCCGCACAAGTAGAGGTCTGAAATATTTTGCAGTAAAGGAGAAAAAACAACCTCAGGGACAATCTGCAGTTGCAGATGTCCCGCCCAAGTCCAAAAAACAGAATTGGCCTAAAAAACAGACACAGGGGAAGCAATATAAGCAGACTCAGGATTCTTTTCCTGCGCTTCAGGCTCCTGAGCCGACAGAGAAAGTATATGATTTGCGCGATCGCGCGATGATTAAATCACCTGATCGTTTTCAGGGTTCTGATCAACGCTCTCCTCGTTCCTTACAGGAAACATCGGCCCCGAAGACCGGTGGAGGAGGGGGTGGACGTGGACGTGGTGGCCAACAGGGACGTGGTCAGTCCCGCCAAACTGACGGCGCAGTGAAGCAGGAGGATTCTACGCCTAAAAGACCGCAGTTTGCGAAAAAGAAAGTCGCAGCCTTAACAGCGCATCGATATGCCACAGATAGTGAGAACGCGGCTTCGGAATCTGACGTGGGCTCTGACCTTGCTGGACAGCGCGGCGGAGATAACCATAGTCAGAGAGGCGCTGCGTCCACTACTGAGGGTGACAGCGACTGAAGTGTTCGTTGTAATTGAAACAGCCGATACAAGACTGGCTCCCCCTGAAAGACTTTTTGAAATTGTCCTGTTAATTGAAGGTGACATACAGCGTACTGTCAGAGGGGTATTTTGGGAGAACCTTTCGTCTACGTACGACATTTTGCTTTCTGAGGCTGACTGGCCCCCACCTTTTGTGCTCGCAGCGCCGCGAGGGGAGGAGGTAATCCTTCCCAGTTTCGTGCACACTGTCTCGACTGAGCATGCGCAGCATTTTGCAGAAGAGTGGGCTCGGGCTCTTGCACCGGCTCTGTACCGCAACCAATGTGGTTGGGATAAATTGTCTCCTTCCCACGAAATTCCTTTGCGGTCTGAGCCTCAGCCTCAGCCTCAATATCCCATACGGCGTGAAGCTAAAGCTGCCGTCGCAGAAATCCTTGAACAATTGGAATATCAGGGAGTTATTGAAACGTGTGTGTCACCGATGAATAATCCCCTTTTTACTGTGACCAAACCTGACGGATCATATCGTTTGGTATTGGATTACCGTCATTTGAACTCGCATTGCCGTAACTGTGCGGTACAGAATACTCACGGCTCTGCGCTAGTGGATAGTCTAGTGCGTAAGCGTTTCAAGACAACGCTTGACATATCTAACGGTTTTTATGCACACAGACTGGATAGCTTCAGCTCCCAGTGGACAAGTTTTACGTCCGCTGGTGTGCAAAAACGCTTCCGGCGACTTCCAATGGGCTACAAAAATAGTCCTGGAGTCTTCACCTCAAGAATAGTCACTATATTGGAGAGTATCGATCCAGATGCGTGTTCTTATGTGGATGACATTTATCTCACAGACGACGAAATTTGGATGCATCTGTGTCGGGTGAATTCAATAATTTGTAACTTTGCTGATATGGGTTACAAGTTTAATTTTGCAAAATCGCACATTGCAGAACACACAGTGTTGTTCCTCGGCTATGAGCTGAACAATGAAGGTCGAGGATTGGCTCCTCACTTCCTGGAGAAATGCGCACAGTTGCGCGCTCCTACAACACTGAAGAAATTACAGTCTTTACTGGGCTTCTTGAATTTCGGCAGAACTTATGTTCCGGAATATGCCCAGCGTATCAAGCCTTTGTATGCTTTGATACAACCAACTTTTTCAAAATCATGCTGGCTGCCTGAGCATTCGGCCATTTTGCAATCTTTGCAGGCCGATCTGCTCGCTTCTAAATACTTACTGACTCGTGATAACCACACCAACCTGGTGATAAGAATAATTCCAGGGGCGGTGGGTTTCACGTACCTGACTTTTAATGAAGGTGACACAGTACCTATTGCTTACAAGTCACACTTGTATACTTCGGCTGAATTGCGGTTTCCCACTGTGGAGAAAGTTTTAACTGCTGTACAGATGGCGATTCTTAAAGAACGAGCACTGTCGCAGGGGAAACGCATGTTAGTGGTAACACCCTGTCCTCATTTGGAGGCAGTCACGAAAGCCAGTGTACCAAATTCAAAAGCTTTGCACCCTCGGTGGATTCAGTGGGCTGCGTCATTGACATCCACGGATGTCACGTTCATTTTTGACGCTTCCTTACGGTCGCAAGAGTACTTGCAGTATGAATTCGTTCATCCTGCTCCTCTGGCTATGCGACCTTTGGAGGACTTCCATTGCATCATTTACACTGATGGGTCGGCGCAGGTTGCGCATGGCTCTAAACATGCCTACGTTTCCGCATGCGCCATTGTAGTCGGTGCTATGTTGAATGATGAGTTCATTTCCAGGGAAGTGCACACCTTGCCCCTGGGCGATTGTACAGCACAATTGGCGGAGCTTCGTGCTCTCTTACTAGCGTTGGAGTACGCAGATCCTAGTGTGACTACTCTGATTGTAAGTGATTCTTACTACTGTGTCCAGTCTTACAATGAAAACTTGTTCTTTTGGATTCAAAATGATTTTCATGATTCCAAGGGTAGCGCAATAAAACATAAAATGATCTGGGTTCAAGTGGCAGGGCTTAAGGCTTTGTTACCGCTTGTTTATGTAATTCATACTCTCGGTCATCAGCGCGTAGGAGTTCACGCTGTTGGCAACTCGCTTGCTGATGAGGCAGCGAAATCAGCAGTATCTACATACTTAGTTGCAGCGGTTACTAGGTCAAAAACCAAGATCGATAGCGACATCTTGGCAGCGATTGCTGCCTCTGAGAAGGGAAGTAAACATCCTGCGGGATTTCCTTCGAAGTACAAATACCACTTAAGTCCCGAAAAGGTTCCTTTTGTGACGATTCCTGGTGTTGGGGAACGGCTGATTCCCAACTCGGATCGCAGAGCAGACTTGATTACAGCGGCACATGAAGGTGTGGCGTCTGCGCATGCGGGCGTCTCTGCCACTGTAACTCAATTACAACAACGTTTCTGGTGGCGGGGACTGTACAAACAGACGCGTGATTATGTCCTTCTTTGTGACATATGTCAGCAGATTAAACCTTCGACTGCTACGCGTCCGCCACAGACTCAGTTGTACATTTCTAATAAACCGCTAGGTTGTGTTTATTTAGATCACTGCGGTCCTTTTTCATCTGATACTGCGTATAAGTACATCTTAGTAGCAGTTGACTCATGCACGCGCTTTGTGTGGGTTTGGCCACATCGCAGTGCTGATTCACGGACTGTCATTAGAGATTTGCGTGTCTTTATAGGGATTTTTGCCTGTGGTACCTTCCATTCGGATCAGGGTCTGGCTTTCGCCTCTAAGGCGTATAAGGATGCCATGACTTCGATGGGGGTCCAAGTCAAGTTTTCGTCTCCCTACAGACCTGAGGGTAATAGTGTAGTTGAGCGAATGAACCGTGATTTAAAGCAATCTTTGACAGCCCGAGTTATAGGCACTGGCAGAAACTGGCTGGCTCACCTCTATGGCGTGCAGCGTGCTCTTAATAATCTCCCTAGAAGGTCTCTGGGTGGGCGGACCCCATACGAAATGCTCTTTGGCATCAAGATGTACGTCCCTGACCTTGACGGTCTAGACTATGTGGTTCGCGCCACTTCCTTTGACGCAGATGAACATTGCAATGTTTTACAGAATCTACAAAAGACCAGAGACAGTCTTGCAAAGGAACATTTGCCCTCCACGTCGGATGATGCGTTGCAGATCCCGGTAGT
The DNA here is from genome assembly GCF_964261635.1 of Lissotriton helveticus. Taxonomy (NCBI): domain Eukaryota; kingdom Metazoa; phylum Chordata; class Amphibia; order Caudata; family Salamandridae; genus Lissotriton; species Lissotriton helveticus. The sequence continues at coordinate 1,511,790,786 of NC_136063.1, read as the reverse complement.
TGGCTGGCTACCCCAAGTTGGAGAACTGGTTCGGGAGAAGATCGATAACAAGAAAGAATTTGGTCCTTCCTATCGAGCTCCGGTTCCAGTCCTTGGAGTGAAAGGCACAAGAACTGTCATTTTACCACCACTTCCTGGACGTAAGGAAAACAGGTTTATTTCAATTGACAATGTCAAGATACACAGAGTGGCCGATTCTTCTTAGCATGACACCGGCTGTTTCCTGTCCTTCCATTGTGAGGAATTCAGTTATGCCCACTGCTTCTAATATTGAACCTAAAGTGGCCATCAAATTACCTGCTGTTTCCAGTCCTTTATTAAATAATTTACCCGGAACTAACATTGATGAGATAGACTATACCTACCCCACTGATTTGTCCATGCCTGACCTGCAAGCTCGTTTAGCCACGGAATCCAGATTTTCATTTGACTCTGCTTCCCTTGCCTCGAAGAAACCCTCTCGAATTGCAGTTTATGCTAGCCTGTGTAAAAAACATTTTTTGATACCCCCTTGGACTTACATTTGGCTGGTCCTTTTTTCAGTTTACCTTTTTATGTCAATTGGTTTTGTGTTTTATTTTTTTCGAATTATGAATGGACACTATGTCGAGGAGAGAACTTGCATTACTCATTTAAATGGAACTTTGGCCCCACTTTCCTCTTCACATTCTACACACAGATTAAAAAGAGACTTGACTTTGGTTAACATCACAGCATGGCCTGTCCTTGATGGAATCGTGTGGGATGCAGTTCGGTTTCAGATTCATGGCCCAACGGAAGTCGTTAATGTCCCTAATGTACTTAGAGTGAATATGGGGGATGTGGTGAAACAAAACATTCGTTCTGATGACTGGGATGTCAATGCTGTAGAAAGTTTATTTTCTGATTTGCAATACTATGCTGCATTTGATGCTGAGGATTTATATTTAGAATCTGCTAATTATGGTGAATTATTCTGTTACCAACATTATGGCAATCACTTCTTACACAAAACATCATCCAGAAGGGATACTGTTAACTTTACTCAGTGGGAACATTGCCCAGCGCCTCATCAGGGAAGTTCTGAAACATTTCTGAGAAAGTATACTTACTTCACTGACTTTAATCAGTCCAATCCCGAGTCCTTTTATTTTAAGTTTCGAAAAATGCCAATGTCCAAGGTTAGACTTACTGATACTAAATTGTTGTATTCCAAGTCCTTCCTTGATCAATTAGTTACTGGAGGCTATGAGTTATGGAAGGATACGATAGACCTTAAATCAGTTTGGGGTTCAAAGGCCTGGCAGGTACAAGGCACTGAGGCTTTGCACCGTGCATGTCTCATCCCGAATCATATGCTGTTTCTGAATGAAACAATTTCCCAGACCACATGCTTTGGATTGGCTACTTCTAAAAAATTAAACGCTCCTTCTTTCCCGGAGTTAGAGGAATATGAGGGTTGGAGTAATTTTACTCAGTTATCCATTAGAGAATTACAGACTCTACTTCTTAATTCCTCCTTTAACATTTCCAGTGTAAATCCTAAGGGTTGGCTGCTTTGGCACCGTAGTGCTGATTCTTGCCAACATAGATTTTTGAATTTAACTGACGGTTTTAAAACTGTTAGATCTGATCCCCGTTTTGACTTAGGTCATACTGTCACATCGTATTCTGTAGGCAAATTGTGTCAAAACTGGCTGACACATTCAACTTTACCTGCGGTTAAGAATCACCTTTCTAAACTAAATGCAGACGTGGACTTGAATGATTTCATTATAGGCCCGGCTAGTGGCAGGTCGAAAAGGTGGTTATATGGGGTTTACAATGAAATTTGGAAGCTATCACAGATTGAGGCTGCTACACGCCTTAGGGCCATTGATCAAGCAAATCTTGAGAAAGTGCTTGCAGTTGTTGACAATAGCATTAATGTGCTTTCCTCTAAAATTTACACATTGGATAATATTGTGTCGTCAGTCGTCGATATTATACATGATGAAGTGTCAGTATTATACCATGGTCAAAATCAATTACGATCAATCATGCAGTTTGCATGGACCCTTCAAACACTGAAAATGGGTAAAGTTCCCTGGGGGTACATGAACGTTTCTTCTTTATTTGCACCGTTTAATTTGACTGACAAACAACGCTTACTTTCAATGCGTGATGCTTCCTTTTCTATGTTACATATTGAAAGGTTAGAATCTTTACCTTTTTCCGTGGCTGAAGCCACTGCTGCAACGTGGCTTATCCACGGTTTAATAACGCTGCCTTTTGCTTTATATAAGTTTTCAAATTGCATGAAATATGTACCCATAGGTCGTTATGAACCTTTAGGTAGCGGTTTCCTTCATGAAGTCTGGTCACTCCCATACACATACAGATGTTTTAAGGATGACCAGGAAGTTTATCTGACAGGGGAGGAGTGCACTGAGACGCCAGATCATTCTTTAATGTGTAGACACATACAGTTACACGGTTCATGCAACAAGGACCGACCGAATATGGCTTGCGTTTTACAGGGCACACCAGTTCCTGCTATCATCCCCACGTTTAAATTATTAGAGAATGGTAGTTATTTAATGCTCAATAATGAGGACTGTTGTGGGTTAATTAAAGGTATTCCTTTCATAGTAACAGTAAGTGAGCAGGTTTTTTGCTGCAGAAATGTGCTTTATCCTCCCACACGTGAACATAGGGAGTCTTCCATCTGGCCACAGATACCAACCTTGGGAGCAGAATTCAGCGGCATGGCAAGAATAAGGGCTCTTTTGTCCCAGAAAGAGGTGGCCTTGAGCTCGGCCCGTGAAACTTTCGTGCTTCACATTGCAAACACCCGTACAGAGGTTCAGGCTCTTTTGAATACTGATTTGCCTTTGCATTTCGGAGCGATGGTTCGAACTATCTTTAACGCATCCTCCACAAAAGGCCTTGCACATTTTTTTAAAGTTGTTAGCAGTGGTCTCGTGACTTCCTTTGAAAATATTTTTGGAGTCATCCCTGCTTTCTTCCATTCTATTTTTTCATCCTTGTTTGGAGGGTTCCCGTTTTTACTTGCATTAGCAGCTGGCGCGCTAGTGGTTTTTTGTCTCTTTAAATATGGATGTCCATCCTGTGCAAGACCCCGCGCTACGGCTACTGACGCGGTTTCGCAACCGCATGCTTGAATATTATGGCACACTGCCGTTGGCGACATTGAGCACGGCATATGGATTATCTTTTCGATTCTCCTACTTCACCTGTGTCCAGCCTGTATTTCACTGCTTGACCTGTGATTTCCAGTGGGCCATTGATTTGTGTCTCTGCGGACCGGTTTCTCCTGACGTCGATTTTAATCAACTGATGAGTCCTATCATTGCTCACGAGTTGGTTTGTTCTGACGAGAGGATTATGGCCTTAGCAGTGGCGCATGGACTAATTGGTCCCTGGGATGTGTTGTCGGCAGCACGGAATTTCTTGGAACTGAGTTTTCTTGAAAACCCACCGAGCTGTCCTCTGATGGTTATAGAGGATCCGGTGCTGGAGGAACACGTATGTTCCTTTCATCTTTTGAATTGGATGGCTGAACTGTTTTCGGATGAGGACAGTGACTTCCTATTGGAGGCTGTTGCTACTTATTTTTCATATACAGTTTTGTCATAGACACTGCTTCGAATTGACTTGCTGATTTATAGCTTTTCGTTGACTTATTTGTCAAGATTTTTTAATTTTTCTTGCCTATTGGCTTGAGCCACATTATATTTTTGGGCTATTTTTTAGCATTACCTTTTTGATCTTTAGTTTCAATTCATGCTCGTTTACTGTTGAGTTCTGCTCTCATGAGATGGCACTTCTGTTATCATATTTAGTCCGTTCTCGGATCATGGGGGGGTGTCATATAGCTCCTGTATATCCTTATATCGTGTTAAGTTAGCATAGGTACATTTGAGGTTTAAACGCCATTTTTCTTTCTTGCAACTTCTGCACACGACACTTAATTGTTGACTTAGCTTTCAACCTAGTAGTTTGCCGTGGTGTATGTGAGAATAATATGTTATTGCTCTGATATCAGCTTTGCTTAATAAACTATGTCTGCACGAAGAGTGCTGAAGTTTCAGAAACAACACGATATGGAATTGTTATGAGGTCTGATCTCCACGCCTTCATAGTCATAACACAAGTGCAGCCTTTGCCAACTCTGGCTTCAGGCGGGATTGATATTGCTTTGCACGAGGCACATAGAACACACTTGATGCGGTGCACATGCAGAGAGAGCTGGTGTATGCTGATGTGATTCCTTCATGCTAGGACACTAAGGTATGGGCCCGCCCTGAAACAACCCAAAGAGACCTTCTTAGCTAATAATATAATATATGTGTTAGGGAGGGTGAGATATAAGTGTTGTTAACTCTTATTCATTACAGTATGTTAACATGCTGTCACCATTCGCTTTTTATGTCTTAGTAACTATGCTGATAATTTTGCTACTGATAATAAGTATACTTGTATTATCTAAGATACTGCGCCTGAGAAGACGGCATTAGTAAATAAACATTTCAAATGCACATGTGTCTTCTTTACTCCATGTTCTGGTTTGTAATGATAATATAACGAAAGAGTGTTCATGAGTCCCACGTACCCTGAGGTACTGTAAGTTCATGTTCTGGTTTGTCTAAACATTGGGAGTTTGATATGTCCAATGAGACACTGTAGCTAGCTCGGTAAGGGGTGAGTTGGTTGCTAAGGTGAGTTTTGGGACACCCTAATTTGCCGAGGTTCCACTCCTCTGTGCACAGTTCTGTGTGAGAACAGAAACCCTGCGACAGAACTAACTCAGACCTCTTGACTGGGGTTGAATGTTTGATTTGCTCTGCATTCCATCCATCATTTGTGTGTCTTTTGCTGTCTCGCCCTTAGTGTACCGGGTATGCCCAGATGTGAGCCCCTGGCTCACTGTGCCACTAGATTCACACTAGCCTCGCTGATGATGGATAATACCCCGAAACTGGTCCTAGGATGCTTATTTCTGGTCCAGTGAGGACCTGGCTTGTCAGTTTGAGCTTGACTTATGAGAATAGAGTCAAGACGGATTTGCATATTGCTGGGTCTAAACTGGGGTGGCATGGTGAGCAAATTAACAATGGATTTAAGCCAGATCTGTTGACTGGGAGTGAATTTTTTATTTGCTCTGCGTTCCCTCCATACTTTGTGTGTCTTTTGCCATCCAGTGGTTGGCGACTGTCTTGGAATAGCCGCATCATAGCAGTCACGTACTGAGCTTCCTCCGCTCAATCCGGAAAGCTGCGTCAGCCCGGGGAGCACCGGAGGAGAATATAAGCCACCAAGAAGTAAATGCAGGCAAGGGAAAGGAAACACTACCATCTCTGATGTGTACCCTAGGGAAATACTCCTCTGAGGTCGGCCTGTCACTGTTTTGTATTCTTACTGTGCCGCCCTTAGTGGTATGGGTTTGCCCAGACATGGGTGCCATGCACACTGTGTCCCCTGAATCAAGCTGTACCGGGTTGATTAGCCCATAACTAAACGGTTCCTAGTTGCTTGTGTTCCAGTTCAGGGAAGACCTGGATGGCAGTTCGGCCTGGACTGTTCCTACGGGAGCAAGGTCAAGAATGATCTGCATATAGCTGGCTCCGAACTGAGGTGGAACTGGTGTGCAAAATAACAAAGGATTGGGATGCAGCCCGAGCAATTATCAGTGGTTGAGATTAATTCAAAATTCCATTCATCACTGTTTTGTGTACTAACTATGATAGTTAAGTATTGTATATGTTACTCTTAGTAGGGTGTATGCCTCAGACATCTATGGAGGTGGAAATTCAGAACGGTACTATGTCTGAATTATACACTTCCATCTACACTGAGCCCTAGTGACCATTTAGGCCTTATTAATATTTCGACGGACAGGTCACTCCACCACAATAGTGAGGGATATCCTATCCACGGAAATATACGTCAGACCCATAGTTACATGAACATTTAGCTCTGATGCACATTGATTGTTATTACTGAACTGAAAACACTGAAACCCATAGAGTAACATGTAGATTAACATACTTGGTATTCGTCTGCACACACAGAAATTAACAACCTCCCACACCAAGGCTATGTAACTACAAACAAAAACTGATTGAGTTGAAATAAATGTCGCTCAACATGGTAGAGATGCTAGAACAGTGAGACCAAGTAATCATTGAATACGCCGAGACCTGAGTCAAAAACAATTAATCCCAAGCAAAGATATCAGAAGAGTGTTCAGGGGATGCATGGTGAGAGATTTAAAATGTCATCTATCAATGAATTATTCCTGCTAGAAACCTTAGGACACAGACTTAGATGACTGCCCATGAGGTCTTGGCTATTGTCGCTTCTCTTGCACGCACTAACAAGGTACAGAAAGGATAGCAAGGAAAGGCAAGAAGAAAGAGTCCAGCTTGTTTTCGGTGTGGCTCATTTTCCTTTTCCAGGATGGGTAAGGGGTGTTTAGTTGCCTACATTTCCATGAACTGTGCTCAGGCCGTTGCCTCTTTGGATACCACCTACGGATGTGGTTCAAACGCACTGCCCCATGGACTTGGTGCTCCTGTTGCTCGTGTTCTGGAGACACTTCACTTAATGAAATTAAAGGATGCCCACCCATTTGCCCAGTATGGATTTTGACTCAGAAAGATCTCAATAAATGTATTATGCATAATTCACTCTGAAAGAATTGAACTTAAAAGGTGCAGCCCCTACTTAGCTAATTGCTTCGCAGTCATCGGACTTAGACAGGCATTTATGCCATAACCTTTGAACTGGTCTGCTAGCTAATCACAGAGATAGAAAAAAATAGTAAGTATGACACTTTAAGGTTTATCTTACATTACAGTGAGGAGAAACTCTATAATACCCTTGGTAATTCGACCCCGAATTCAAAAAGACTATATTGGAAAAACGTAAATGATGTATATTATAAATTAGTCGGTCCTGATGAAATAGCTGATTTAACCATTGCTCGATAGCATCACTTAACTTGTTCTCTGTAGGCTGGTTTTTTTTAATCGCTAGAGATGTTAATAGAAAAGTATGTATGCCACATACTGACCTAATGCACTACCGGCTGTAAAGCTTGTGTTTACCTTCAAATAACCTTTCAGTTTATTCTAATTGTTGCTAATATTATCCGTTCACCACCTTTATTTCGACTCAGAGGCCATAAAGGCACATAAAAACAGTACATAAAACATGTCAAGCACAATAAAATAAGCCCGTCGGCATCGAAATCATTCATACCAATTGCTTTCCTCTTAAATCTAGACAATAAATAATTTAGAACTGACTTAAAATGATTAAGGCCAACAGCAGTAAAATTTCCTCCAGCGATTTCTCAGACTTCGAAGTATTCAAAAATGAAAAGGAGAATATTGTGCATATTTCGGCCCACTGCAAACTTGTTACTCTTAACAGACACACATCTTTTGCCTAACTCTCCACACTGCCATTTGATATCGAGATAGTGCAATAATCATCCATTTCCTAGTGTTCGATCTTAGATTCCTAGGAGCCTCTTTGAGCTTCCTAACACCCAGTTTCTGGCACAACGGGACTATCCAACAAGGCATGCTCTACAGTAACCTTGGGATGACCACAGGGTTGACAATGCATGGCCTCTGCCCTCAAGGCACGTGCCTCCTTTGAGGCAAATGAGTGCATGGGCACGGATTGCAGATACAGGCGCCTGGCTAGGGAAAGCTCTATTTCATCTAAAAAGTCTTCCTTGATAAAAGTATCTTTAACTGTGAGACGTTCATTGGTTATTGGGCCTCCTTACGTCTGAGAATGAGGAAGACACATTTTGTGCTACCTATAGGCTGAATTAATTTGTGGCTTAGAGAACGTCCCTGCTGTGCCTAGGGTGTTCCACAGGCCTGCTAGCCCGATCTCTAACAAGATGGCTTTCACATATTTTAGCCAGGGTATAATATAGGAACCAGCATGACTAAATATTTCCTCCAGGACCTGGCAATATGGTAGGAGCTCTCCGGTGCTCAAAATTCTCCTCCAATAAAAGAAGGGGCAAAGACGTATTTTATCAGTTACGGCTCTGAGACCAAAATCCAGCCTGAGTGGGAGCAAAGGAGTGGTAATGGGTACACCTGCCAACTGGCGCATGAAGCAGTCTTCTACTGTATATAAAGGGGTCACATCCAAATGCTCCCACAGTTCTGCACCATGTGAGGTTGTCCCAGGGGCCTGATGGTTGGAAATATGTACTGCCGGCTGGATAGTTTGAAATTGGGAACTGAGCGACTTTTTGTTATTCATCCCGCAATTTGTTCTAGCCTTAATATACATTGTGTCATTTGTGCATGCCACCCAATATGTCCTGTAAGTGAGATACCTAGGTATATAAAAGTGCCAACACACTCGAGTGGGGTTCCTGATAGAATTGGATAAGCACTGGACGAGTGTCCTGGGTTTAGGTTCATGTACTTAGTTTTGTCCCCGTTGATCTCAAGACCCATTAGTTTGCAAAAGCACTCAAAGCGGTCCAGGAGTTTTTGGAGACCTATTGGTTGTTTAGAGAGGAGTACTGCATCGTTGGCGAAAATAAAGGCAGGGACCCTCACGTAAGCCAACCTGGGTACGTCATTTTCACACTGTTCTAGAAATGTAGTATGGCAAGAGTGTGAATAATGTGGGCGCAAGTATGAACCCCTGTCTAACTACTCTATTTAAGGGAAATGGCTAAGTCAATTTGTCAGCTTGGTCACATCTATCTGTGCATAGATTTTGTCATGCAATCTCACTAGGGTATCCAGCAAGTAACCTGGGACCCCCATCTCTTAAAGCACCTGCCAAAGGATCACTCTTGGTACTAAATCAAAACCGTATTGCAGAAACATGAAAACAACATAGAGTCATCCTCCACCTAGGGTAACAATTTTGCAGTGCAACAGCTGGTGTTGGAAGACTTGGTCAGCTGTGCTTGTGGACTCTCTGAAGTGTGCCTGAATTTTATTAGCAGTTAGCCATTCCTGGAGTCTACCCAGAATTACCATACTGAATAACTTTTGTGTACTATCAATAAGACTTATAGGTCTATAGTTGTTGGTCATATGGGGATGATTTCATCCCCAGTCCACAGCTGTGAATATGCGGGTTCTGTGGAGGGTTTTGACGTGTACAGGAAGTGTGGCGCCTTAACTGGTAGCGGTGTGTGTTAGATAAATAACAACAATTTTGAAGACGGTGCAGCGAGGTCAGGGGAGACCCCGAAACCTCTACAGAGAGTGGCCAGGGCCCACTCAGTAATTATGACAAGAATCCTGTGCACACGTTAAGCGAGGTGTATACATGTATCATGCTTAATCAAAAGAACACAATAGGTAGTAAATGAAACAAAGTGGACACAATAGAAAGTCTTTTTGTTCTTCAAAGGATTGTATTTGACCTTCCTTTGTTGAAAGGTAACTTCAAAAGCAAATGACCAGCCGACACGTGTTTCGTCAAGCGGGCAGGGAGCCCGTGACTCTTCAGGGCTGTAAGCAAAAAAAATGGTTCCTTAGGTTTAGAATTATCCTATTATGCATGCACATCCAATACTGCCCCCAATGACCCTCAAGGGTCCCCTGCAGTGTCCTATGATAACAAAACCACCATTCCATCAGCAACCAGTCTATAAATTTCAACTGAGGACTTGAAAGAGTGTTTCATACTGCTCCATTTGACCCTGGGTCTGTTGCTAGTAATTCTCAATCTTCTATCAACTGGCTCCCCCTGATTAGTGATTTGGGAGTTGGTAGGTATATGCAAAAAAACAGTTGATGGACAGAATGCAGACCAATGTCATACATTCACCCCAGTACAGAGATCTGGGCCTAAATCCATCGTTTTTTTGCACTCCACACTACCCCAGTTCAGACATGGCTATGCAAATCCGCCTTGACCCTGTGCCTCATGGGAACAGTCCAGCCCGAACTGCCAAGCCATGTCTTTCCTGGACTGGAATCAAGCATCCTAGATCAAGAATCCAAGATCTCTGTACTGGGGTGAATGTATGACATCGTTCTACATTCTGTCCATCAACTGTTGGTTTTGCAATTGTCACCCCGAGTGGAATGGCTATGCTCAGACGTGAGTCCCATGCTCTCCACACCACTGGAGTCAAGCTATTCTGGCTGAAGACGGCTGATAGCCAGAAACCGGTCCTAGGATGCTTGATTCCGGTCCAGGAAAGACATGGCTTGGCAGTTGGGGCTGGACTGTTCCCATGAGGCACAGGGTCAAGGCTGATTTGCATATGGTCATGTCTGCACTTCCAGATCCACACCAACCCGAAGACCACCCTCAGAGGCACCCTGATCTACCGACCCCCGGGGCCACGCACACGATTCAGCGAGGACATCGCCGACTTCGTCAGCCCGCATGCCCTCCCCTCCGCCGACTACATCCTCCTGGGGGACCTCAACTTCCACCTGGAGAACAACAACGACCGCAACACCACCAGCCTGATCGACAACCTCGCCAACCTCGGACTCAAGCAACTGGTGTCCACCCCCACCCACCTCGCCGGACACACGCTCGACGCCGTCTTCTCATCCAGCAACGACGTCACCTTCAGCCACACAACAGGACTCCACTGGACGGACCACAGCTGCGTCCACTTCACCTTCAACAGATCGGCGAGCCACCACCACCAACAACAGGTTGCCCGCAGAAGCTGGAGCAAGATCACAGCCGACCAGCTCGCCGCTTCCCTGAGCCAGCACCCTCCCGCCAGCTCAGCGAGCCCCAGCCTGGCCGCCGACAACCTCACGAAGTGGATCAGCAACTGCGCGGACGAACTCGCCCCACTGAGAACCCCACCCAGCAGGCCCTGCAGCAGGAAAACACCATGGTTCACCGACGAACTAAAGAACTCCAAGAAGAACTGCCGAGCCCTCGAGAAAGCCTGGAGAAGGGAGCCTACCACGGACAACATGACCACCCTCAAGCTCGCTACCCGGAAACACCACCAACTGATCCGCGCCACCAAGAAAAATACATACAAGGATCGTCTGGACAACAACGCACACAACTGCAAGGAACTCTTCACCATCGTAAAAGAGCTCTCCAACCCCAGCGCCGGAAGCAATGACATCACCCCGTCGCAAGACCTCTGCAACTCCCTCGCCTCCTACTTCCACAACAAGATCGCGGACATACACAACAGCTTCAGCAACCAACCAACGCAAGCCACAACCGCAACAACGCCACCCACCACCACCCTCCGCACCTGGACTCCAATCAACACAGAAGACACCATCCGCACAATGAACTCCATCCACTCCGGATCTCCAACTGACCCCTGCCCTCACCACGTCTTCAACAAGGCCGACGCTGTCATCGCACCCCACCTGCGGGACATCATCAACACATCCTTCGACACCGCCACCTTCCCTGAGAGCTGGAAGCACGCCGAACTCAGCGCTCTTCTCAAGAAACCCACAGCAGACCCCACCGACCTCAAGAACTACCGCCCCATCTCGCTCCTCCCGTTCCCGGCCAAAGTCATCGAGAAGACCGTCAACAAACAGCTGCCAACCTTCCTCGAGACGAACGGATCCCTCGACCCCTCACAGTCAGGCTTCCGGGCCAACCACAGCACCGAGACCGCCCTCATCGCTGCCACCGATGACATACGAACTCTGATGGACAACGGAGAAACAGCGGCCCTCATCCTCCTAGACCTCTCCGCGGCGTTTGACACGGTCTGCCACCGCACACTAGCACAGCGCCTTGGCAACATCGGAATCCAGGACAAGGCACTAGAATGGATCATCTCCTTCCTCGACGGAAGAACACAGAGAGTCCGCCTACCACCGTACAAGTCAGAGGCCACCGAAGTCATCTGCGGCGTCCCTCAAGGATCCTCACTGAGCCCCACCCTCTTCAACGTCTACATGAGCCCCCTTGCGGCCATCGTACGCCATCACAACCTCAACATAATCTCCTACGCCGACGACACCCAGCTGATCCTCTCCCTGACCAACAACCCCGCCACCGCCAGAGCCAACCTGCACGAAGGGATGAGAGAGGTAGCCGAATGGATGACGACCAGCCGCCTGAAACTGAACTCGGACAAGACGGAGGTCCTCATCCTGGGCGCCTCGCCCTCCGCCTGGGACGACTCCTGGTGGCCCTCCACCCTGGGCACCGCACCCAAACCAACGGACCACGCACGTAACCTGGGCTTCATCATGGACTCCTCCCTCTCCATGACAAGACAAGTAAACGCCGTCTCCTCGTCTTGCTTCAACATCCTGCGCATGCTACGCAAGATCTTCCGGTGGATCCCCACCGACACAAGGAAGACGGTCACCCAGGCCCTCGTCACCAGCCGACTGGACTACGGCAACGCCCTCTACGCCGGAACCACTGCCAAGCTCCAGAAGAGACTTCAGCGGATTCAGAACGCCTCGGCCAGGCTCATCCTCGACATCCCCCGACGCAGCCACATCTCCGGACACCTGAGAGATCTGCATTGGCTCCCGGTCAACAAGAGAATCACCTTCCGTCTCCTCACCCACGCACACAAAGCCCTACACGACCAAGGCCCGAGCTACCTCAACAACCGGATCAACTTCTACACTCCTAAGCGCCTCCTCAGATCAACCAGCCACGCCCTCGCCGCCGTCCCCCGCATCCGAAGAACGACAACAGGAGGAAGATCCTTCTCCTACCTGGCCGCCAAGACCTGGAACTCACTCCCGACCGACCTACGCCTGACCCAAGACCACCTCTCTTTCAGGAAGAAGCTCAAGACCTGGCTGTTCGAGCAGTAACGGCACCCCCCCCCCACCCAGCGCCTTGAGACCCTACGGGTGAGTAGTGCGCTCTACAAATGTCATGATTGATTGATTCATGTCTGAACTGGGGTGGTGTGGAGAGCAAAAAACTGATGGATTTAGGCCTAGATCTCTGTACTGAGGTGAATGTATGACATTGATCTGCATTCTGTCCATCAACTGTTGGTTTTGCAGTTGGTAGATATAAACAACTTAAGGACCAAAGATTTGTGGTCCCTATCTTGGCAAAGTATCATTTCCATATCAATCAGATTTGGCCGTAGCTTAATATCGAACAAAATATAGTCGATTAGGCTGGTGTGGTTTATGTGATTGAAAGTGTATTTGCCAATCTTATCAGAGCTTGATCTTCCATTACAGGCATGGAGCCCCTATTTTAAAGTAAAAGCAATAATTTGATTGTCAAATTTGACCGGTTCTTAATAGGAGGGATATCGGGCTCAGAAAGTAGCCACACAGCATGCTTGTCTGCCATAATGGCCTGGATGTCAACACTCAGTGGTTCATATTGGCAGTTAAAATAACCAGCCATAATTTCCCCTTGCATTCAATGGCAGTGTGGCTAGATGTGATTTTAGAATATCTATGACTAAGGATTCCTGTTTTTTCCTGGCAGGCCTACAATATACATTATATATATATATATAGTAAAACATCCAGGAGTACAGTCAGGCTAATGCACAAGATATCGAGAGTCCATGCTGACCTCTATTTGCAACCCTGTATGGGTGTTCTAACACACATTGTGAGACCCCTCTGAGGGTTTGCCCTTCATCATGTAACAACTTCCTTGCAGAAGTTAACATATCCTGCACGTTCAATAATAGGCCACAAGTACCAACTTTGAAAAAGGCATAGGTAATGTTGGTCTATAAATCTGCATCACTCTATACAGTCCAGCGTAGAGGCCAAACCTGCTACAGTCTAAAAAATGAGTTTGGTTAGTGGGGTCATTGCTGGAGGTGGGACCCTTCCATCCACATTGGTCAATGGGGGCGATATTTTACTTGATGGGATAGTCCTGCCAGTTCTGTGTGATAATCGGACAATGTGAAATCATCAGTGACCCACGTCATTGCTGAACTTCCCTGACAACCACAAGGTTCAACCAAAGGGGTTTGCTTGCTCTCAGATGTCAACACATCTATTCCAGTTGGAAGGGGCTGGGACACACATGTAACAGGACCTCTGTGGTTGCTGATCTACGGAGGGGTGTTATCGGGCAAGATGCCTATAAAAGTGACTCAGTGGAAGTGGCTCAATATGACTTCCCACTATTTGATTGCTAGCTTGAACTTGAAACACCCTCTGCGCCAATGATGGAAATCAAAAATTTATTATAACACAGTAATCTCCACAATCAACCCTGCTAGGCCAATCCATGTAACCCTTCTAGTGAATAGTATGGTATTAGCTTGTGAAAATCTCTATGTCGCCCCAACCAGTCCAAGGTTATATTAAAAAGCTCTTCATATGTCTCATTCTGTTCTGCATTCAGATGTGGCACTCTAGTTAAGATTGGTATGTATGGGCAAGATGCTGGGGGAAGATTCACCATTGGTTGTTTAGGACTTCCCATACAGGTCCTCTGTCCAACAACTCCAGTGGTGTGTAGACGCCGATTCAGGAAACAGAGATTGTCTACCTGATCTCCAACGCCAAACCGTCATCCCACTCCCTGGACCAGCTTCCTATAAAAATGACCAAAGCCCTAAAACACACCCTAGCTCCAATCTGGTGCAAAATCATCAACAGCTCGCTGAGCTCAGGTACTATCCCAGACTGCCTCACGGTCGGCCAAGTCACGCCGCTACTAAAAAAAACAGGGTTAGAAACAGAAGATATGAACAACTTTAGACCCGTATCAAATCTCCCTCAGTTATCCAAAACACTAGAAAAATGTGTGCTCCCACAGCTAACCCAACACTTAGAGAACATCAAACTCCTTGACCCCCACCAATCGGGTTTCAGGAAAGGATGCAATACTGAAACTGCCATCCTAAACGTCATAGACGATCTCCACAAATCACTTGACTCTGACCAATGCTGCCTTCTCATTCTCCTTGACCTTTTGGCCGCCTTTGAAACTGTTGATCACACGCTGCTCCTAAAAGTCCTTCAAGATAGAGCAGGCCTGGAATTGACGGTACTGAATTGGTTCTCCTCCTTTCTACACAATCGCTCCCAAAGAGTAAAAATCAAAAACTTTGAATCCGACCCCCTACTCGTCAGTAGAGGTGTCCCTTAAGGGTCAGTACTCTCCCCCCAACTCTTCAATATCTACATGGAACCGCTTACCACAATACTCAAGAATTCCAACATCCCCTTCCACCTCTACGCTGATGACACACAACTCTATCTGGAAACCACCTGTATGGATGACATTCTCAAACTCAACGACACGCTCAAAGACGTTCAACAATGGCTCTCACAAAATCACTTAAAGCTCAATCAAGAAAAAACTGAAGTTCTTCTCATCTCCAACAGAGACAAAAAAAAACAAATTGAAGAATGCCTCAAAGCCATCGACGCCATCAATGGCACCCTCAAGCCAAAAGACTTGGTCAAATCCTTAGGAATCACCTTAGACCCCAAACTAAACATTAAAAAACACATTGCTAACTCCGCCAAAAGTGCTTTCCTCAATCTGAAACTTCTCTACAAAATAAAACCATTCCTGCCTCCCAAGGACCTCCAACAGGCCACTCAAGCTCTGGTGCTCTCCAGAATTGACTATGGAATCGCAACCCTGACCGCTCAGCCAAATCACACCTAGGCCCCCTGAAAACCACCCTCAATGCCGCGGCTAGAATGGTCACAGGAACCAAGAAATTCGACCACATTTCCCCGCGCTCAAGGATCTGAAATGGCTCCCTACTGAACAACGAGCAAACTTTCGAACAGCATGCCTTACACACAAAGCCCTCCACACAGGCAACCCAGAATACCTGGCTGCAAAACTCAAAAGGGCTGGCCAGTCCAGGACCCTCAGAAGCTCCAACACGCTTCTTCTCATCCCGTTGAAATTGCGGAAACGCAAAACTATAAGCAAATGCTTTGCAGGTAATGCTCCCAGGACATGGAACGCCATCCCTCCCCACATCAGAATGACATCCCACTTCCCAAAATTCAAGACTTTACTCAAAGCCCTCTTCCTGGAGGCCACTTGAACTGTAAGGGGATGCTCATAGTTCCCCTAACCCCTGTAGTCATTATGATCTGTATCTTCTTGTTTTTTGTTTTCCTCTTGAACTGTCCAGTTATCATTCTTTCAGCGCCGTTAAGGCACATTGTTGTACCTGATGTGAAGCGCTCTGATACCCTCGGGTCCAGCTAGCGCTATACAAAACTTATAATAAATAAATAAATACCCTCTGATGTAATTGCCTCTTTACTACAAAAGTGTTCTCCTGAGGAAGAGGAGGAGGGCAGTGGCAGCCCATCCATACAGATCTGCCCATGGGCCGGGATAGGGACATCTGAGGTTGATCTAGTTTCTCGGGACAATGTGCCTATAGGGGGGGGGGGTTCAGTCATTGCTCCTTGAGCCTCCTGGAATCCCTAGGAACAATAGAATATAATTTACCACCACAGTGGATACCTTGGCCTGTTTGATGAAGGTCAGCTCTTTCTCAATGGCTTCCAGGCGGGCACAGATTGGAGAAAGTTTCTCCGAAAGGAGCTCTCTAACTTTACACAGGCACTCACCCATAAATTGCTCAAGTCAGAGAGGTTTGGAGAGAGCAACACCTCTTGTGCCTTTATAAATTGACCTGTATGTCTGCTTACTAGGCACATAGCATTTGCGCGGGATTTGCGTACAGCCTCCTGTTTCTTTTGTCCTACTGGGTGTCAGCACTCTTAGCCATCCCAGAATGCTTGACTTCACCATTATCAGACTGCCCTGTAGTAGAAATGAAGTTAGTCCCTGATTCACTATTTGCGGGACTAGGTGAGATAGGCATAGACACAGGTACATTAGGGGATAGTGTAGCAGGGTCCGGACCCATCCCTGTGGAAGCCCCCGATTGAAAATAGAGTCTGCGTTCTGTGAGCTCTATCTCAGTACTAAAACCCCACAGCCCTCAGGAGCATCCTATCAATAGAGGTGCTCTTTGCAGGAAGTGGGGAAACTGAATGGCTCTCCCTGGCTTTCTTTTTACCCATCTTGTCTCATCAGCAACAGGAAGCTGCTCGGATCTCACCAGGTTAATAGGAGTGGGGGAAAACCCGGCATACAACTCAACAATCCCGTGAAATGTTTTGACCTTTGTTTGGTAATCGCTGTAGCCCCCTTTGAGCTAAGTTGGGCTTAAAAAGACAGTAAACATATAAGTATAGCTATGAAAGGGATCCTGTAGCACACACATTCTTCCAAAGCCTACTACAAAAGTTACAAATTGCCACAATAAACCTTCCTAGAAGTACCCGCCCTACACTCAAGGCAACCTGGCAGAATCCTAACTCCCACTGGTCACTCCGTAGAGCAGCAATACCCCCCTACCCCCAACCCTTCGATCAAAAATACACCAATTACAACTTAGCACAAAGTACTTACATCAACTCTAAGAGATTCACAGCAATAGTGACATATGGCTCGACCTTGCTATATGGCAAGCAGAGAGATGTTTTTTTTTATTTCTAGTCTTTGCAGGAGTAGGTGGAAAGGGAAACTCTCCAGGTAACAAACTAAATTAAGGGGGGGAGCTCAATTCCTCTATGAACACACAGGCGAAGCAGCAAAAACAAAACCACCTCAATAAGGGAATGGGGTGAGTTCAGCACAGCAACAACCAGAGAGCAAGTAACGGAACTGAAAGACAAGGTAACAAGAGAATAGGGAAAGCTAGTTAAAAGAATTTCCAGGGCAGTTCCGAATACAGTCTGGGACAAAAGTACCTTCACTCCAGTTAGCCCAACAATGTCCTGCCAGAGTGCCAAGGGGGGCGGCTCTGCTCGGTTTCTTCCTGGTGCTGAGGGACGCAGGGCCAGCCTGCCCATGGCCCGAGCTTTGCCCGGGTGCATCCTGCACCATGGGTGTCAAGCTGTGTTTTATAGTGCTGTCAGGCACATGTGTGGTTCGATGCAGGGCTCCTCTTCTGCCCTGATGAACACTGGGACAGGTAGTCCCTTGCTGGGGAAGGACAACGGCTTATTTTAGCTGCATTGAGATGGAAAGTGGTTATGAATTCCGGTGTATATCTGTCATTTTCGAGAAATGGAAGAAAGTCCCTAGTTATCCAAAAGTGGAAGAAACATAGAAAGTATGAACTCACAAACCCATAGTTGCCATAACTACATTACTAATAAATCACAATAAGATAAAAAAAAGATAAAAAATGAAATCAAAACAATTTAGGAGAATTGTACAATTTAATGAATATAAAACAATATTTTTGTCCACACATACAGTGCCATATCATAAAGTTAAAAAATTTGTCAATTCACATCGAGAACAGTTAAAAATATTAAGTTGTTGACGCAGCGTTTCGGTTTTCTAATAACACCTTCATCAGGACAATGTTCTAGTTAAAAAGAAACATACACTTAGGTACATTTAATATTTTCTTCTTTTGCACAGTACATTATTCAGTTTACTGACAATTTTATCACTAGACATTTAATTAATACAAGGACTAAAAGTACAAGGCACTTTGTTTTGTTATTCCTTTATTAGACATGTGGTTCGCTGGGTTTTTGGGGGGACGTTTATAATGACACCAGTGGTTCATACTATTATTCAAAAACATTAAACTATTGTTGCACATACCTTCTAAAAAGATGGAATGAAATTCCTGCCTCAGTATTCAATTTGAGGTTGTCTTCAAGTGTCTTTCATTTGGGGACACCTTCTTATGAATATGTGCCACTAGTCGGATATCAAAGCACGAGTCATTGGTGCACAGTCCTTTATAGGGGAATACATGATATCACGAGTTAGAATATGTTACTTAACCGATTTAATATACTAGAAAAAGAATTTAATAGACTTTGTTTACCTTAAAATATGTTTTCGCTCTATCTACTTTAGAAGGTCAAGGGAGCCACCGTTTGTAATTGATGGGGAGCTGATGCCCTAATGAAAACAAAATTAAAGGTTTCTCAATATTACTTGTTGAACGTTCATGTGACTGTAAAATCAGCTGGGAGATGGATTCCCGACTCACCCTATTGTGTGGGGTTCAAGAGAACAAGGCAATGCGTGCCTGGATGCGTTGATAATTTACTCGTTGCCTGGGCATTTGTAAATATGCGCGTCCTCCTTCTAGCTCGTCTTTGGGGAACCACTTTTGTAGAGTAACCGACTCTAAAAGGAGAAAAATACGTAATTTTCTCGTTGATTCTATCCGCTTGTAGTGGTTGATATATTACGTTGCACTTGTGTTTACTGTCTATCAACTAATTTATCTATCTCTATCATTCTCTATTAGGTGAGGATTAATAAATCGCAAAAACCTATTTATTTATTTATTAAGTCTTTATTACTAGACAGGTTTACCATTGTGCACTGAGGCTTATTACCCCATATGAACTAATTGTATATTGGCACTATTGTTTGTTTATTAAGTTTATGTTGCTAGACTAGTTTGCCATGGTGCACTGAGGCCTGCTGCCCTGTATAAACAATTTATATATTAGTACTATCGTCTCTGTGCCATATCTTTATCTGTATCATAGACTTTCTGTACACCATTGAGAATTCCAAGGTTCTAGCCGTTATCTAATGGGCTGAAAGTGATAGCTATGTTCGTACCAGGCTAGGGGGCCGTACTGTCTTTATCTTATCACTAGACTTCTACGATCCGATGGTCATCTTCTCTTTGTCTAGACACTAGGTTTTCTAAAACCCCGTAGTTTACTTGCAGCATACTCAAAGTTTCCAGTTAAGTTAAAAGGGATAGTTGTGAGCACTAAGGGCTCAGTGGCCGTCCTTACTTTGACTAATCACTAAACTTTTTCTGCCCCGTAATTTATTTATACCAAAAAAGGGCCGTCACTAATTAGTGCCCGCTTACTTGTCTTGAAACGAGCGGCCTCCCTGCTGTACATGTGCCTCTTTTCTTTTCTGAAATAGTTAAGTGCTGTACTTGTGCCTCTTTTCTTTTCTGAACTAGTTAAGTGCCTGATTTGCTCGATGTTTATCTGGCTAGATGGGGTTTACGGGATAGGCCCATTCCCGGAAATAATAACGTCACTTCCTGTGCGACCGGAAAATGGTGAAAACTACCCACGTAGTTTGATGTCATCTTTTGATAGAAATAATTAATTATCGATGCGGAATTACCGCTATCAATTGCAAAGAAACCCACAAGGAGCACATAGATTGTTTATGGGCTCAGGCTGCTCTATAAGTTTTTTGGGTGGATTTTACGTTTTCACAATCTATAAAAATAGAAATCTAAATAGATAATTGCTCAACTTTTTCAGTCCCGATGGGTACTAACAAGAGGTCGCCGTTATTAATTAGTGCCCGCTTACCTGTCTTGACTTGAGCGGCCTCCCTGCTCCGCTTGTGCCTCTTCTCTTTTCTGGAATGATTAAGTGCCTGATTTACTCGGTGTTTATATGCTTAGACGGGGTTTACGTGATAGGCCGATTACCGGAAATACGTACGTCACTTCCTAAGCGACAGGGTGGTATTGAAAACCCATTGGACCGGCATCACAAGCAAATCCGGGACCAAAGTGGCAGAGTAAGTACAAGTCGGAAGACGGAGTGACCGAAGGTAGCGACGGGAGCAAGTGCAACAAAATCGTAAAGTACACGCTAACCTTTTCCTTTCACTTAATGAGTTATTCGTTGTCATAATAGGCCTCCCTGACCCATTTGGATCCTGATGAGGTAAATTTTACCGAAAACGAAGGTATGTTGAAACACGATCGAGCAGGTTACTGTTTGTTGTTTGCCACTAAAAATAAGTATATTCACGTCACAAGAGGGCATTTTAAGATTGTGTAATTTCTTCACCATATTGCGTCGTCAAAAAAAGAGGCAGGTTGTTACATTGATAAAAACTAACATAAAAATAAACACCATACTGAGGCAGTTTGAAAACCGAGATTAGAGATTGAGAATTGAACAATGAAACCAAGGTCTAAATGGGGCATCGAATTTAAGCGCGAATGAAAATCATGAGAAGTAACTACTTAAACAGTCACTAAAACGAGTAAACAATTTCACCTCTGTGAGCAGGGACAACTTGCCATTTCAGTGTAACCAGTATCGCCAAATTGAGAAAGTCGACCCTGACCATGAGTTAGGGAAGTCAGTTGAAGTATTGCTATTTTTTAGTTGCTACGCCCAAGAGCGTTTTATATGTTCCTGGTAATTAGAAACCAGTCGTCTAGTCTTATGTTGTAAAAAAAAAACCTACCCTTTCCCTTTGACTATTGTGTCTTATTCTATTTTCACAGGCAAAATTTGACTTTTAGGAACAGAACAGAGTTGTGTTCCTTTCACTGTGGGCACATCAAGAAATTACATAGTGTACCCTTCCCCCATGGAGACAATAATTGTCTCTATACACTACACCCCTTGGTCCTGAAGAAAGCCCACCGACCGGTTGGCGCAGAAGAGCTGAAACATGTCGACCTAAGATCACAACCTCAGAGTGAGAGAGTCATAATCACTCTCAATCACCTATATTGTTTTTATCGCCTCCTAGAACCAGAACTATTAAAACACATTTCTGGAAAAGAGAGACTTTTAATCACTTTCACTACACCCTTTCACTACCACAATTTCTGATCACTACTGATCCTAACAAAGGGTAATACCTCCTGGTGGAGGCTGCATACAAAACCAAACCCTATGAATATGCAGACACGTGCGAGGGCTAGCGGAGAATCAAGATATACCGCTTGACTTTACCATCAAAAAAGCACATGCATGAGGGATTTTTTGGGACTAGAAAGAACGAATACCGCATACCCGTTGTTATGCAGGACAAGTGATCCTTCTCATATGATTAGATGATATTGACCCAAGGGAATTGAATGGATCACAGATTCCTTCCCTCCCTACCCATTGATCTCGTATATTAAGCAGCGCACAGCTGTGGGAGTAATCGGTTGCGACCACAATCCCCACTAATAAGGAAGGGGATTAAGCATGGCAGACAACCTCGGATTGAGTTACTCAATAGAAGAAATAGACGAAATACTCGCTCGACCTCCTCTACTATTGGAAAAGGACCTTTCCCAGTCTTTTGCGAACAACACTGAATGGGATGAACTCACTGAACTTAAAAAGGAACAAGTTAGAACGGCAGTCCACGGTATCATCATGACCGAATACCTAAGGGTAAATGCTGCACCAAAGGGCCTATGGGTGACTAATGCACCACAGATTTTTTTGAAAAACCTGGCATTCCACAAAGACTGGTCTGCAATCTCCTGGAAGTGTACAAGAGGCTATCTGGTGCTAATAATAAAAACAGCAACAAAAATAACAGATGAGCTGACTATAAAGATCCAGATCATAGAGACTAAACTAAACAACATGGTCCATGTAACTGTGTACAAACAACGGCTGGAAGAAATAAATAAAGAAATGAGCCAATCCCAAGAATAACTGACCCAAACCAAACTACAAAAACTAGGAAAAGAATTGAAGAACTTCTCCCTGGAACGTATACACCCCTATAGTCAAAAAGACTATACCCCTAATGACAATGCTTCAAATTATGGTTCCAATAGTGGTTCTTCCACTGACGGTTCAGACTGGAGTGGAGATGAATTCTCTAACAACCAAAGAGGAAGAAACCGGAATAGGAGAGGCAACCGACGAAGCCGAAGCTATTGGCGTACACCTCAATACTAAATGAATCCACAAGCGAGGCCTTTCCCGCTCTTCAACCCCCATTTCCAAGGGTGGGTAGATCCTTTTTTCCAAGGTCCCCCACCGATGAACCATCAAATGCAACAACCTATGGGAGGTAATTACCAACAAAGGCCGCCTTTTTTAGGGAGAGGCCAGACCAACCAGGGAGCAAGACTAAAAGGTGTAACCTGGCAGGACCAAGCACGACAAGTGCAAACCAGGAGTGTGACAAAAGGGAAAGCAGGAACCAGCACCACAACAACCTCATAGTGAACTTGACAAAAAAGGTACTAACGAAGGAACAGGAGCAGGTACTAAATAAAGGCCTTGGATATGTCCCAACACCAACCCTAGACACTTTCAAAATAAAATGTGGAGTTGCGGACTTCTGTAGGAAATTGAAACTAAAGGCCTTTTTTATAGAAATCAAGCCTCCCAGGTCCCCGAAGGAGACACGACACTAAGAAAGAAATCCACATTCTGCCCTCTAAACTCACAGGTACCAATTGAGATTCTCACGTTCGAACATGCCGTAATGAAAGAGATCGATGGTTTCAGTGACAACACAAAGAAACCCTTCCAGAACATGTCCAGAGCCGAACAACAGGCACTTGACGAACTAAAAAATGATGGAGACTTCATTATAAAGCAAGCTGACAAAGGGGGAGGGGTAGTTCTCCTCTCGAAGGATGGCTATAATTAGCAATGTCTCGAGCTACTCTCTGATCAAAAATTCTACAAAGTGGTGAACACTGATCCAACACCAAGACTACAGAGGACAATCACGCTGATGATAACGGAAGCAGAGACCAATGCGTGGATTTCAAAAAAAGAGGCAGAGTTCCTAGAAACCAAGAATCCTCGGATACCCTACTTCTACTCCTTGCCCAAGATACATAAGGCACGGAACCCACCACCAGGAAGACCAATTGTTTCCGGTATTGGTTCGGTATTAGAACCGTTATCTCAATTTGCGGACCAGTACCTCAAACCGCTAGTACAAAAAACTCCAACCTATCTTAAGGACACCAGGGATCTCCTTAACCTCCTTAAAGATTTCCAGTACTCAGAAGAAAACATGATTCTTGTAGGACTCGATGTGGAAAGTCTCTACACAAGCCTACCCCAACAAAAGACACTTGAGACTTTGGAGACAATCCTCTTCAATCAAGATTGGGAGTACATAACACCTAGACACTTCGTCCTAGAGTGTTGCAAGATGGCTCTCACTGAGAATTACTTCAAGCGCAACGATACCATTTACCAACAATGCCATGGTACATCCATGGGGAGTACCTTTGCTTCTAGCGTAGCGGGACTCTACGTGAGCAATTTTGAAATGGAACATATAAACTCCCCCAACAATCCCTACCAGGAACACATTTTGATCTGGCGTCGTTATATTGACGACGTCATCTTAATCTGGGAAGGAGATGTGGAGAGCCTCACCAATTTCCACACATGGATTAACTCACGTGACCAATGGCTGAAGTTTACATATACGGCAGACAAACAAAAACTGGACTTTTTGGATATCACTATATACACTGATGGCCAGACTTTACAAACAAGAACTTTCTACAAACCAACCTCAAAGAACAGCTTATTATCATATAACAGTTTTCACCCCAGACCGCTAAGGGAAAATCTCCCTTTTAGTCAATTCCTTAGGCTGCGAAGGAATTGCAGCAAAACCATAGAGTATAAACAACAAGCGAACGACCTAAGTGGTAAACTTGAAGAAAGAAACTACCCAAAAAGAATCATTGAGAAATGCAAAAAGAGAGCCCAGAACCAAAACCGAGAAGGATTCCTAGAACCGACAATAAGAGAACAAGAACCTGATATCTTTACCTGTGTAACCACCTATGGTCCAGCCAGTAATAAACTAAAAAAGGTTATAAATAAGAACTGGAGAATCCTCACCTCAGCCAACATTGAATGGCCAAAACCAAGGTTTGCGAATAAAAGAACACGCAATCTGAAGGATATACTGGTCCATACAAGACCACCACCGAAGAAACCACTTGCCGTGACCAATTCACCATGGGATACACGCCCAGTGGTTGGCCACTATCCTTGTGGCTCATGCTCCGTGTGTCCTCTTACAAAAGTCACAAAAGAAATACAACTACTACAGAACTTCAAATGGAAACTTGTAAACCATCCGAACTGCAACACGAGTCATGTGATCTACATGATCACATGTCCGTGTGAAAAACGATACATAGGTATGACGTGCAGAAAAATCAAGCAGCGCCTGTGTGAACACCGCAGTAATCTAAAATGCAAAAAAGCAACAACTAAGATGTCAAACCATTATCTTGAAGCAAACCACACAGTGGATGATCTTAACTGGGTAGTCCTGGAGACACTGAATAACAAAGATCACAACACAGAGAGAATTCTTTTCGAGAAGGAGCAAAGATGGGTACATAGACTTAAAACAGATATAGAGGGACTCAATGACAATATTCTATGGGGAAGTATTTATAAATGAAATGTGGAAAATAAATCCCTGTAAAACAATGATTAAAATACCAACTTACAAAATAGAACGTTCGCTCAAAGTCTCTTGTAAAACTTTTAACACTCAAAGCATGGTATTTAAGACTCTGTTATTTAGATAATTTTTTTTCGAGAACACCAAGAAAAAAGAAAATAAGAGTGTTTTTTTGCCTCAACAGTTTGAGTTCAAGAAATTGGTTCTTTATAATGACACAAGTAACAAAGAGAGAATAACAGCGTCACGTTATTATTCCAGAAATGTTTCGCAACCCACAAGTTCAAGTGGTCAAAAACAACCATCATCAAAAAATCGGTGATTTGCCTCACTAACTCGCAAAATTAATTTATGGAAATACCGAGATCAACAAGAATAACTACTAGGTATTTCTACAATTTTTACGAACAATGTACCCCTTAGAGAACAGACTTTCACTATAAGCTATAGTCTTTTCACACTTGCATTGTAACTCTGAAGTTAAACCCATTGGACCGGCATCACAAGCAAATCCGGGACCAAAGTGGCAGAGTCAGTACAAGTCGGAAGACGGAGTGACCAAAGGTAGCGACGGGAGCAGGTGCAACAAAATCGTAAAGTACACTCTAACCTTTTCCTTTCACTTAATGAGTTATTCGTTATCATAATAGGCCTCCCTGACCCATTTGGATCCTGATGAGGTAAATTTTACCGAAAACGAAGGTATGTTGAAACACGATCGAGCAGGTTACTGTTTGTTGTTTGCCACTAAAAATAAGTATATTCACGTCACAAGAGGGCATTTTAAGATTGTGTAATTTCTTCACCATATTGCGTCGTCAAAAAAAGAGGCAGGTTGTTACATTGATAAAAACTAACATAAAAATAAACACCATACTGAGGCAGTTTGAAAACCGAGATTAGAGATTGAGAATTGAACCATGAAACCAAGGTCTAAATGGGGCATCGAATTTAAGCGCGAATGAAAATCATGAGAAGTAACTACTTAAACAGTCACTAAAAACGAGTAAACAATATCACCTCTGTGAGCAGGGACAACTTGCAATTTCAGTGTAACCAGTATCGCCAAATTGAGAAAGTTGACCCTGACCATGAGTTAGGGAAGTCAGTTGAAGTATTGCTATTTTTTAGTTGCTACGCCCAAGAGCGTTTTATATGTTCCTGGTAATTAGAAACCGGTCGTCTAGTCTTATGTTGTAAAAAAAACCCTACCCTTTCCCTTTGTCTATTGTGTCTTATTCTCTTTTCACAGGCAAAATTTGACTTTTAGGAAGAGAACAGAGTCGTGTTCCTTTCACTGTGGGCACATCAAGAAATGACATAGTGTACCCTTCCCCCATGGAGACAATAATTGTCTCTATACACTACACAATTAACAACAAGGGGTGGTGATGGACAGAGTCTCTGAATTAAGCAGAAAACTCTCACCCAGTCAAGAGATCAGGGCTAGATCCAACACCGTTTTTTAGCTCACTGCATCATCCCAGTTTCAGAACCTGGTTGTATGCAAATTAGTCTGTTCCTGTCCCAGTGCATGATGGGAACAGGGCAAACCAAACTACAAAGCCAATTCTTACACTGGAAAGGAAACAAGCTACCGGGGACCGGTTTCTGGCATTTCAGCCTCTTCGGCCCGGCTTGCTTGAATCCTGATGGTGCAGTGAGCAAGGGACTCATGTCTGAGCATACCCTTCCACGCTTAGGGTGGACAAAATAATTAACAACAAGGGGTGGTGATGGACAGAGTCTCTGAATTAAGCAGAAAACTCTCACCCAGTCAAGAGATCAGGGCTAGATCCAACACCGTTTTTTAGCTCACTGCATCATCCCAGTTTCAGAACCTGGCTGTATGCAAATTAGTCTGTTCCTGTCCCAGTGCATGATGGGAACAGGGCAAACCAAACTACAAAGCCAATTCTTACACTGGAAAGGTAATTAGAAACCGGTCGTCTAGTCTTATGTTGTAAAAAAAACCCTACCCTTTCCCTTTGTCTATTGTGTCTTATTCTCTTTTCACAGGTAAAATTTGACTTTTAGGAAGAGAACAGAGTCGTGTTCCTTTCACTGTGGGCACATCAAGAAATGACATAGTGTACCCTTCCCCCATGGAGACAATAATTGTCTCTATACACTACACCCCTTAGTCCTGAAGAAAGCCCACCGACCGGCTGGCGCAGAAGGGCTGAAACATGTCGACCTAAGATCACAACCTCAGAGTGAGAGAGTCATAATCACTCTCAATCACCTATCTTGTTTTTATCGCCTCCTAGAACCAGAACTATTAAAACACATTTCTGGAAAAGAGAGACTTTTAATCACTTTCACTACCACAATTTCTGATCACTACTGATCCTAACAAAGGGTAATGCCTCCTGGTGGAGGCTGCATACAAAACCAAACCCTATGATTATGCAGACACGTGCGAGGGCTAGCAGAGAATCAAGATATACCGCTTGACTTTACCATCAAAAAAGCACGTGCATGAGGGTTTTTATTGGGACTAGAAAGAACGAATACCGCATACCCGTTGTTATGCAGGACAAGTGATCCTTCTCATATGATTAGATGATATTGACCCAAGGGAATTGAATGGATCACATATTCCTTCCCTCCCTACCCATTGATCTCGGGTATTGAAAACTACCCACGTAGTTTGTTGTCACAAATCGACATCGTATATCTACACCATTTACACCGTTGGCATTCCGATTACTCGCTACTATTTCTCAGACAAACTCCACATCACGTTGTTTCCTCAGCCTGGTCACCTCTTCACCTTTGCATGTTTATTTTTTACCTATCGGTTAACACGCACACATTTCTGCACATATATTTTTCATATGTTATTACCCACGACGTTTGCTAAGGTCCTGTATTATGTCATTTTTAGGCCCCTGAAGAAGGGTCATGTTTCCCGACCCGAAATGCATTGGGCAACGGATTAAAATCTAATGACTTGATTTTTTGGAAGAAAATTAATTCTTATGAAATACAATAAGAAATGAAAATTGTCACATAATAAATTATCAGATGATCTACGAAAAAACCTTTTGGACTATTTATTGGGCAATCTGATAAAAATAAGTGAAGAAACCTTATAGTTCCAAGTGTAATAGTGCGCACGTCTTCGTGAGAGGTCTTCCCCCCTCCACACATTTGCCCTCAGTTTCTTCAAGGCACGGCCAGGCACCGTGTGTCAGACATATGCGCCAACCCAAAAAAGAAGATATTCTGGGATATTCATTCACAAGACTGCAGAGGGACCAACAACTCTTTATGCAGTTTTAAACTGCCATGTAGACCTGACCCTCTTGCCAGGTCCAAACCTTCCCTTTTAAAAGAAACAGGTCACCCCTAAGGTAGGTCCAGGACAGTCCCAAGGGCAGGGTGCAGTGTATTTAAAAAGTTGGACATGTACTTTTAATTTGTATATGTTCTGGTAGTAAAAAACGTTAAAAAAACATTTTCACTACTGCAAAGCCTATCTCTCCCATGGGTCAACATTGGGATTACCTTATGAAACTTTATAAGTGTAATTTGTATTTGGTAAAATAGAGACTTTTCAGGTTTGGTGTCTCTGGACTCACAATTTAAAATCACAACTTATGGTAAAGTGGATTTTAAGTTGCAAGTCTGAAAATGCAATTTTTAGAAAGTTATTACACAAATGAGCAACTCAATCGACCCTTTTAGGCTTGGGTACTAAAACCTAAGCAGATAAAGATGCCAACAAGGGGTATCATTCTGAAAATCTCTGTTTATGATTTTTTCTTACTCAGTGATGCCTTGTCACTTGCACCTGAGTCTAATTCAATAACAATACAATGTACCTTGCACATTCATGATAACAAAATAAATTATTAACAAAGGTGTATCCATTGAAAAGATTGTATTGAATATACAATATCAAAAGAACATTTTAAATTGATAGGGATATTATCCAGGAGTCTGTAAGACAGTTTCAAATACATCGATACAGTATAGTTCGTTACATAGTTGTAACAATCATCTTAAGCAGATGTAGATGTATTGGATGCCCACTTCCTCTGCACGTTTTGAGGGAGTATGTCTGATAAACATTACCAACCAACTTTGTCCTATAATTGCAAAAGAAAGTTAGGAAATGCGTTGACGTTTCGGTCTCACAATGTTTTTATTCCCAAGACCAACCTCAGGAATGCATTGTTCATGTGAAATCAAATAGCCCCTATGAAGATAGAGCACAATTACTGGAATGCTGGCACAAACTTCCAGACAGGTTATTGTTTGCATCATTGTGCAATGGAATATAGTCTTGGATTAGAATCCAGGTTGCTTCTTGAAAGAACTCAACTTAATTGAGGTGAATCACAACGAGTCGATAGCTCTGACCCAGCGCACAGTACCTAAATGTGCAATTTGGGAATGCAGAGCGCTGCTCATGACTCTGTCACTTTATGAACGATCTGAGAAAAGACTGGAAACATCAGATGAGTCATCTTTTTTCCACGATGGGGCCATTATGTAAAAGCACTAGGAGCGATTACCATGCCTTTCCATGATTAAGATTCATAACAGGAGGGAAATGAGTCAGAATTTGGTGCCTCGATGGCCCGTTGTAATTGCCAATAAAGTGCCTGGTGCAGTCTGAGAAATTGGGCTTAAGCGTCTTCCTTGCTGAGGGAAAATGGTTTGCATGTTTAGCGGGTGCTGTCACCTGCTCTCTGGAGCCACCATGCTAGCGTTGCAGTCTTCCTTTGGCAGACATTCTGTGGATAAAATATATATTTTACCTTTTGGTGGTAGCCAGTAGGTAATTATAGTTAGAATGTAGTTACCATAGGAAGAGCATTTTTTGTTTTGCTAATAACTTTTGTACCAACTGACAAATCTTCACAAAAGTTTCACAACTGATATGACAATTACTTCAGCTGCTTTCTTGAAAGTTTCAGGGTGATCCGTCAAGTGGGGGCCAGGAACCAGGAGGTGCTTAAAAGTCCATTTTCACCATGTTAACCACATTTTACCAGTTGCAAACAGCCCATTGGACTGTTCATGACCAGTAAAATGCATGATATGCCACTCGCGTATGGGAAGGGGTCCCCAAGTGTCCCCTTCCCCTTTGGGAATTTCGGCGCCAACATTTTTTCAGAGCAGGCAGTGACCCATGGACCACTTGGTACTGTAAAAAAATTAAAAGAAAACCTACATTTTTTAATTTTTGTAATTCATCCTGTTTTCCAGACTGCATTAAAAAAAACTACCTCATTTAAAAAACAATCACAGACATTGTGGTCTGCTGACCGTAGCATGCCCTCATCCCTGTGAGTGCCAGTCATTCCCAATGGGTTGCATATTGCGACCTGCCTCGTAAATATTAATGAGACTGGTTTCATGTGAACCATTTGGGAATCACACACAGTGCCTGAGACACTGTTGTACATCATGTTTTGCAACTCGCAAATTGTGAGTCACTAAAAATTGCAATTTGCGAGTTGCAAACCTGATGGTCGTACATGTGGCCCTATGAATGCAAAGGTTTGTGTTGTTGTACAAAGTGCAGATATATATAGTACCGACTGAATACAAAACATTTCACACTCACACCTTAAAACGTAACATG
This sequence comes from Lissotriton helveticus, assembly GCF_964261635.1. Taxonomy (NCBI): domain Eukaryota; kingdom Metazoa; phylum Chordata; class Amphibia; order Caudata; family Salamandridae; genus Lissotriton; species Lissotriton helveticus. Next base: position 1,511,760,056 of record NC_136063.1, on the reverse strand, counting down.
CTTTTAGAAATTGCACGTTTTCGTTGCTTTAGGCTGATTTTGCAGTATCTTGGGAATAGAGTATGAAAATATAATGAGAGTTGTCATACCTACAATGTTTGATCGATGTGGGAAATACTGAATATGACCTACCTTAGCCTACCTGTAGTGCTTAGCAAAGTGGAATTCACATTTCTTGCTGAACTCATGCGTTCACACCTATTTTCACTCCTTGGTAGGACAACATTCTAAGGAACAGCTACACAATAGCTGGGATACAGGAGAGGTTATGTGTCAAGGAGTTCCATGCCAAATCTGCCTGTGAATAGGTTAAGTAACACTTTCATCTTATGTGTGCAAAGAGAAGACCAGCAACAGACTGCGGGATCTAAACACCACATAAGGACTGGACTACATGGGGACTTGGAGGGGGAACATTTATTGAATACTTTCATAAGAATAACTGGAATGACATAGGGTGGGCGGTGGAGATTTGTGGATTGCAGGAAAAGGAAGGAGAAAATTAAAGATTTGTGATATGGGATAGTATTTTCTCTAAAAGAATTTCCCTTGAGCTGCAACTAGCCCACATTAATGTCAAATGTGGTCAGTTTTATTCAATCCTGCCAGTGAAGACTTCTACACCATTGTTAGGAATGGAATTCCTAGTTGCTGAGGAATGCACCCAGGCCAGGCAGGAACCACCGCTCTGGTCAGGGTAAGATAGTTGCACAATAAGATAGCCTGTTCTCACCCTCTGGTAGCTTGGCACGGAGCAGTCAGGCTTATCTACAAAGGCAATGTGTATAGTATTTCTGCAACACACACAATGAAAACACCACGAAAAAACTCCACACAGGTTTAGAAAAATAGAGAATATTTATCTGAGCAAAACAAGACCAGAATGACAAACATTCAATCAGTAGAATTCGAGATATGTATTTTTAAAGATTAAATCAAAAATAGTGCTTAGAAGTCATTAGCACTCATTTCATTTCATTTCATAAAGCTTTATTCGGAACAATAAAATACATGTCCATAAAAGCACATACAGTTATGAAAACAAACATTTCATTAAAAAAGAAAAACAAAGAAAAACACATATATACATGATATTATAATTATACAGTGCAGGTTGGAATAAATAAATTAAAATTCATTAATAAAACACATACTTTTCCTAACACCAATTGCCTTGAGTAGGAAAGTGGCCGTAAAAAAGCAAATGTCCGGGTGATGCATATTAAAAAGCAGTTTCATAGATTCTATAATTTTTCTTACACCTAATCTTTTTAGGATGGGCTTTAAATAGAATTTCCGCAATTCACTATACAAATGGCATGAAAAAAGAAAGTGCGTAGTGCTCTGTTCTGACTTGTTATCACAGGCACATGGTCCCGAAGGACGTAATTTTATGTTTGGACATGCAACCAGGTGATGTACAATTCCCATCCTCATTCTAGTAAGTACATACTGATGTGAAGCTCTGGTCACCTGTGTCAAATAAGGATGAAATCCAATAAACTCGTTCAAGCCATTGTACAACTTGCAGGTAGAGAGATTAGATTCTTCCTGCACACGCCTCTCAATACAGAAATTCAAAAACATAATTTTCATATTTGATTTGGAATTATCAGATGCACAATGCCGATCATTGATCACATTGTATCCGAAAACCTTTTGAAAATTGTCAATAATATATTTAATCCAGGGAATCTTCTGGTGCTGGTCCAAAGTGAGACAATCCTCAATGATAGCTCTGTTCAGAGAGGTGCCTTCATTCAACCAAACAGATCGCCACAATAATAGGGGTCTTAGCATGATTAAATCATTCAGAAAGTGGGACCCTGTTTCTTTATGAACCAGGATATTGGAAGTAGATTTGGGTAGACACAGGAGCCTTTTTAAAAAATTGTTCTCCTCTACCTGTAGGCACCTGGCAGAAGTCACCCCCCAAATTCCCGCCCCGTAAAGGGCCGCAGATAGACATTTTGATTGGTAAATTTTTAGCATGTCAGCTATGCGTCTATTTCCCAGTTTCTTAGCGAATACAAAAACCCCATTTGCACTTCTAATCATCTTTGTTTTAACCACTTTGTGTTCAGTATTCCAGCTACCATTTTTTGCAAAATTAATCCCCCAAATAGCAGAAATTGTCTACTTTTGAAACCTGTTCACCCTCAATAAAGTAACGAGAGTTAACCTTCGTTTTTATCTTAGCTTGGCCTGAACATTCCATCACATAGGTTTTTGACCTATTTATCACCAGTTTTCTGTTATTGATGAACTGGACAAACTTGTCCATCAACCGTTGGAGACCCAGGGGAGTCCTGGACAGTAGCACGGCGTCGTCCGCATAGAGTAACACAGGGATGTTGAGATTGTTAACTCTAGGGGCGTCTGCCGTGACTGTTTGCAGGACCGAGTCCACTTCATTAATGAAGAGGGTAAAAAGTAGGGGTGCTAAAACACACCCCTGCCTGATTCCCCTCCCGATCCTAAACTTGCTTGTGCATTCCCCATTCGCCCCATACCGGACACTAGTACTGAGTTTTTCATACAGGCGAGCTAAAAAATAAACTATACAGCCCGGGGCACCCATATCGAGCAATTTAGCCCACAATAAGGTGTGATCTACCATGTCAAAAGCACTGCTTAGGTCGGCAAAGCATAAATACAATGACCCTTTTTTTGCCTGTGTGTATTTCCCGACCAAAAGTTCCAAATTTAAGCACTGGTCGATAGTACCACGTCCTTTTCTGAACCCAAACTGACTATTGGTTAAAATCTCATTCGTCTCTGCCCATTCCTCTAATCTGGCTAATAGAACACGACTCATTACTTTTACTGATGAGTCCAGTAGGGATATTGGTCGGTAGTTTTTTGCTTCACTCCGATCTCCCTTCTTATAGATGGGGATTATGATTGATTCTGCCCAAGTAGATGGTATTTTTGAGCAGACAGCTGCATTAAAGATCTTAGCTAGTAGGGGGCCCCAGATCTCCGGGGCGGTCTTATATACATCTATAGGTACCCCATCGGGTCCTTGGGCCTTCCCTCCCTTACTAGCACTTATGCTGACCATAACTTCCTCTACTGTGATATTTAGCGCAACTATAGGCCATCCTTTACTTTGTGAGGCTAAACTGTTGTCAGAATCAAATATAGTTGAAAAATGTACGATCCATGACTCCATGCTCACATTAGAGGTGAGCACTGGGGCCACCTCGTCCTTGAGGAATGGACTATTTACCGTAGACCAGAACAGGTTACAGTTCCTCTGTTCTGCTGCTTGGCTTAAATTGTCCCAAGCTTCCTGCTGTAGCTCAACCTTTCTGCGCTTAAGGACCAACTTAAAATCCTGCCTTAATTGGATCACTAAAACCTTATCTCTAGGTTTGGCTGCTAACGCTATTTTCAGATCTCTCCGGGCATTGGAACATGCGTGGTCAAACCAGCCCCTATTTTGTCTATCCGAGTGCCCGACACCTTTAGTAAACTTCTTGCTAATAATTAGATTAATACTATCAAAGTGGTCGATACTGGCAGCAATTGTCTCCCCCTGTTCGAGAATAGCCGAAATTTCCATCAAACAACAAGAGATGATAGAATTAGATATTTCGTTCGCTTTTTCTCCCTTCCACCTCAACCTTACTCCATTAGTTCTATGTGGTTCAATATTTACAATTGATCCCCCGTTAGGAGTGGTGGTAGGTTTCCAAATTTTAACTTCAGTGGTAAGACAATTATGGTCGCTCAACATTATATCAACCACCTTGACCTCGGAGCACATGGGAATTAGGTTGGTCGACATGCAAATAAAATCTATTACCGTATTAGCCCCCCTCCCTTTGAAAGTTGGAATACTTTCTTCCTGGTCATTCTTTTTATTTTCCATGATTTCTATGTCATAATCAATCAAAAAGTTATTCAGGGTTTCCCCATACAAATGGTGAGGAAAATGAACTTCTTCATCCCTCATTAGCACTCAAAAAGTTACTTGAAATTGGGAGGGACCAGTGCAAATCCAAAGTTCAGGCTGACTGCGATCAGGGGCATGCCAGCTACAGGACTCAGACAGGCCCTTCTGACACAGTACCATGGATGGAGCATAGATTCAACATCGAAGACTCAAGGCGAGTGTGGATGGAGTCAAGCTTCGGTGCTGATCCGCGCCCTCAATGAAAGATTTGGTATCAAATCTCTTTGTGATGTAGGTGCTGTGTCGTTGTCGAACAGAGCTGTCCTTCAGTGTTGAGCCACATTGGCTGGAGAATCACTGTTGTTGAGCAGCCGCTGTTTTGGCGTTGAAGGCAATGCAGCAGTTTCTTTCAGCGCAAAGTCCCTGCTGCGTCGACATAGATGTGGAAAAAGCTGCACGACCCCAATTCTGAAGCCCAGAGCTAAGACGGGGAACCTCAGGCAAGGATAGGACTCACAGAAGGCAAAGTACAGCAGTACCAGCAGAATTAACGGAAGTCTTTTGTGTTCCTGAGACTTCTGAAAACAAGAGGCAAGCCAACAAGCCCTTGGAGAGCACTTGGAGGGAAGCAGAGTCCTTCCAGCAGAGTCAGGAAGCAGCAGACAGCAGGGAAACAAGAAGAAAAGCAGTGTACTTGAGTCCTTTAAGCAGCACAGCAGTCCCTTTCACAGAGGCGAATTTTAAGATCCAGAAGTGTCTGATTTTAGGGGTCAGAGACCCAGTACTTATACCCCAAAGTGCCTTTTATGTAGGGGGGACTTCAAAGGAACTATCTGAAGTTCACACGGATCCCTTACTACTCAGTGCTATCTTCCAATAATACCCGGGCAGGGGGGGGCGGGTAAATCAGCACTCTGTGTGTAGACAGGATACTACCTATTCAAGTATGTCAGCCACTACCATTCCTCTCTGCCCAGGAAGACCCATCAGAATGCAGAGGAATGCAGATGAGTGCTCAGAATGCAGATGAACCTCACCTTCCTATGTTTGTGTCTGTACAGAGGGAACGCACAAAGTGTAGCTGTCACCCAACCCAGACATGTATTTGAGATAGGATATCAGGCTCAAAGAGTAGTAAGTACAGAGAAATGCCCACTTTCAAAAATGGCATTTCTAAAAATAGTAATGATAAATCCAACTTCACCAGTAAGGAGGATTTTTCATTACCATTCCAAACATATGAAACATGAAAAAGATACTCTTCTTTGATCAGAAATTACAGCTTAAAAGAGTATTAAGGAATTCCCAATGCTAACCTATAAGAGGAGTAGGCCTTACAGTAGTGAAAAATGAAATTGGCCGTTTGTCACTACCAGGATAAGCAAAACATAACAGTGCATATCCTACCTTTTACTCACATAGCACCCTGCCTTTGGGGTGACTTATATGTAATAAAAGGGGAGTTTAAGGCTCAGCAAGTAGATTTAAAATGCCAAGTTGAAGTGGCAGTAAACTGCACACATGGGCCCTGCTGTGGCACGCCTTAGACAGGTTTGAAAGGATAATTTTCTGGGACGCACAATCAGCGGTGCAGGCCCATTAGTAGCATTTATTATACAGGCCCTGGGTATATAGTATATCACTTTATATGTCACTTACAGATAAATCATAATATGCCAAGCAGGTGTAAACCAAGTATGCCATGGTTAGAGCCGAGAGAGAGCTCATGCACTTAAGCACTTATCAGCGGTGGTAAAGGGCTTAGAGTCCTAAAGCCAACAAAAACAAAGTCAGACAATTAGAGGAAGGCAAACATTTTAGGTTGAACCATCAGAGAGGGTCATTTTCCAACAACCATCAGGAGAGGTTTGAAAAGGAAAAGCTGTGTCTGCCTGTAAGAAAACATTTGGACCAAACATGGTAGGTGAGTTCCTCAGGGCCTGTGGGATCGAAAGACAAATAGAAATATTTTGTGACATGCATTGCCATTGTCCATCGAACCAGTGGCACTAGGTACTATGTATGTATGTATGGGTATTCTTATATAGCGCGAAATCTGTCACCCAACGGGCATCCTGGCGCTTAGACTGTCCTGATGCTTACACATACATTACACGATTACATTGCCCTGGGAAACAGGTGAGTTTTCAGAGTTTTTTTAAAGGAGTTAAGGTTTTCCAAACCTCTCAAACCTAAAGGAAGGGAGTTCCACAGTCTTGCAGCCGCGAATCTAAAGGACCGACCACCCGTTCGGGACCTCAACATCTTAGGCACAACCACTAGGTGGGAAGATGCTGACCGAAGCAGTCTAGACGGGGTGTACCAGGAGAAGAGGTCCCGCAAAGGGGGCAGACCCTGCCCATGTAGGGCCCTGAACACCAGACATAGTGCTTTAAAATCAATACGCTGGGAGACTGGCAGCCAGTGGAGGTCCCTGAGTGCCTTAGTAGAGGAATCCAGGCGACGGCGTGAGGGGGCCAGTTTAGCGGCGAAATTCTGCACCCGCTGTAATTTTGCGACCAAACTGGCCGGCGCTCCCAGGAGCAGTGCGTTGCAGTAGTCGATTTGACTTAATATTATGCTCCGCACTACCTCTGGTCTTACCTGAGGCGGGAGCAGGGGCAAGATCTTACGCAGCGAGCAAAGCAGTGCCATACAAGTGGACACTGTCCGGTTCACTGAGGCATCAAGCTGCAGGTTAGTGCTAAACGTTACCCCCATATTACGGACTAACTCTACGGGTGAACTAGCGCCCTGAAAATCTGAAGGCCAGAAATCTGGCGGGAGTGGTCGAGGGATGCGGTCTAGGGAACAGTGCAGCACCTCAGTTTTTGCGCTGTTGAACTGCAGGGAGTTATTACCCAGCCATTCAGCCGTGGTGTTCATACAACGATGAAAGGCCTCCTGGGACACTCCATCCTTACCCTCAAGGGAGAAGATGAGCTGGGTGTCGTCAGCGTAGTTGGTGACCGTAATGCCAAAAGATTTTATCAACATGATCAGGGGGCGGAGGTAGAGATTAAAAAGAATGGGGCTAATGGCTGACCCTTGAGGTACGCCCTGACCAACCCTTCTGATGTTTGATTTAAAGGGGGGGATGGCCACTTGCTGATGTCTATGATCAAGGTATGACTTCAGCCATTCAAGGGCCAGCCCAGATACTCCCACCTCCTCCAATCTCCTGATCAATATTGTATGGCTGACCGTGTCGAACGCGGCCGACATGTCAAGCAGCACTAAAAAGGCCGCCTGACCCTGGTCGGCCCGCGTCGCAGGTCATCAAGAACGGTCACCAAAGCCGCCTCAGTCCCATGCGCTGGTCTGAAGCCAAACTGGGCCACATCCAAGCAGTTGTTAACCTCGAGAAAGTTGGAGAGATGTTTTGTAGCCCATTTCTCAAGAATCTTAATAGGAAATGGCAACAGAGAGATGGGTCTGTAGTTGGCTGGGCAGGCAGGGTCCAGGTTCTCCTTCTTGAGTAGTGGACAGACAACCGCCAATTTCCAGCTGTCTGGAACCCGCGCCGAGCTGAGGGATGGGCAGCAAATGGAGTAAAGAGGTGGAAACAGTTCTTCCCGGCACAGCTTCCAAAATTTTGGTGAAAGCGGGTCAGACGGGGAGCCCGAGGATATGCCATCGGCCAGTGCACAGAAGTCTTCATACGATGGTAAGGGCAAGATGTTCAATTCCGCTAACTTAGCGTCCTCCTCCACCATCTTAGCACAATTTGGATAATGCACGGTCTGACCTGATGGCAAAGCAAGATTATTTAAGATGGTAACAATCTTATCCTCAAAGGCCTGTGCCAGCGAATCACAAAGAGCTTGAGAGGCAGGTATAATGTTTTTTATACAAGCTGGATGGGCCAGATCTTTTACGACCTTAAATAAGGTCTGAGACTTATTTGCCGCGGCCAGCAAAAGTTCTTCCAAGTGTCTGGCCTTAGCCAGCTTGATCTGGGCTTTATAGGTCGCCAGCGTTTGTTTAAAGCGGGCTCTGCATGGTTCCAGATACTGTTTTCTCCAGGCACGCTCAGCTTGTCTGCACTGAAGCTTGAGCTGCCGGAGTTCCTCTGAGTACCATGGCATTGCCCGATTCGACTTAGCTCTGATTTTGCGCATCGGCGCCAAAGAGTCCAGAGAGGCTGAGATTTGTTGGCAAAGCGTCTCATAGCTCCTGTCCACCGTCTCTCCCAGTACGGAGCCCTCCGACAGCAGCCTAGGGGGTGCGGGCATCGCAAGAAGTCTAGACCATTGTCTACCCATTCTGGCACCCCCCCCATTGCCCCTAGCCGCCCTGACAACAGGACAGGAAAGGGAGAAAAGGACAAGAGAGTGGTCGGTCCAGCCTTGAGATATAACACCCCGCAAAGACACTTGACCTGCATCAGCAAAAATCAGGTCAAGGATATGACCCTTGGAATGGGTTGGCGAGAGTACCAACTGTGGAAGCTCAATGTTGCAGCAAGCTTGGACCAACTCTAAGAAGGCGGAATTTGTCGGTCCGTCAGGCCACAGATTAAAATCCCCTAACACCATCAGCCTGGTGTGAGAGTGGGACAGGTCATAAATCAAGTCTATAGGCTCAGACACAGCTGATATCGCCCCTGCCGGGGGTCTGTAGCATAACAGCCCCGTGTATAACACACCTCCTGTACCCTTGATGGAGAGGCCAAGTACCTCACAACCGTCAATGGCCTTGATGGTCAGTTGAGAGAAATTAAGTGTCTCTCTGAAAATCAGTCCAATGCCGCCTCCTCTAGCCCCTACTCTAGGGTTGTGTATTATTTTAAAACCCGGGGGGCAGGCTATACCCAATTCCATCGCACTAGTCGGTGTAGTCCAGGTCTCGGTCATGAAGAGTGCGTCTAGATCGTAGGTGTCTATTAAGAGCGCAATCTCATCGCAGTGCTTAATCAGCGATCTCACATTCAGCAGGCCACAAGTTATAGAATCGGGGTGCCTGCCAATAGATTTATGCACACCGTTTAAGGGAGAGCCGATGTTCAGGCGTATGAGATCGTCGCGGGAGTATATTGGGCCATGGTGTTCCAGACAAACAAAGTTGCCGGGCGCCCGGCGCGTCCTGTGCGCGAACGGGCGCAAACTGGCTTACCTCTGGCGAACCTCTGGCGATCCGCCGGCGAGCCCGCTGCGCGCCCACGCTGCGCGCCTTAACCTCCGCCATCTTAAGTCACCGTAAGCACACGAGTCCTGCAGACCAGCCACTAGCCCCCCAACCAAGATGGCGCCCGTTATTCGGCACCCTGGTTCCCTCACCCAAAATGGCGGCTCCAAACACCGCAGCGCGACCCACAGCGCCAGGAAGCCCCTAAGGCAGTCTATTTCCCTCAAGTGGGGATGGGGACCCAATTTACAATGCAAGTAAGTGCTGAGCTATGCGTGACCCACCCAGAACAGGCAACACAAAAAAATGCGCCTAACGCTAAATAAAACAGCGCGATCGCGCAATAGGACACAAAGATTTAAAAAGTTGTTTTAAAAATATCAGAGCAATGGCGCATGCCTCGACGCGCGAGTATCAAGTAGCAGAAGCTCACTTAACGCTAATACCTTTGCTTTAGTCTTTGACTTTCATTAGGTAGTGAGGACAAAGAGTCAAGTCATATTTTGCATGTTATTCGTTTTAGTAAAATAATTCCAATTTCATTTACAATAAGAAAATATGAAAAGTAACGTCAGGAAGTCTTATATCATAAATTGTATCATGGTTACCCTGGCTCAGAGTGGCGAAGTCTTTGCATGGCATCACCCAAGGAGATGCAAGGCAACGACGCAAGGGCTTCAGTGAAATTTACCAAGCCATGCAAAGCCACCGAGTATGACTCTGTATGGCTTAGTAAATCTGGACTGACACAAGGCAGTGCAAGTTTCTACCTTGGGTCATTCTTCCTTGACAAGGCATTCATTAGGTAGAGAGTGGGTGTTCCCATACATCCACCCATGGATTTTGAAGAATTCTCAAATCTATTATACCTTCCAAGGTGAGGCATAACAAGGAGAAATATGTTCATTTCTCCTCATTGTTTCCTCTTTCTACGTGTGCTGCATCCTGTAGCACATGTAGAAAGGGTAAAATGCCTCAAAGGATTGTTTTGTGCAAGAAGGTGTCTCTTACTGTACCAACATAATCCTGGTTGTAACATCGACCCTCTTGTACCATTGTGCAAGGCTACACTCAGTGTGGTAGGACAGGGAGAGGGCAGGAGTGCCATATCTTGTAATGTAATGTAATGTAATACGTTTCTTGTATAGTGCGGGCTACACTCCAGGGAGCATCTTTGCACTTTTAGAAAGATATTAAAGTAGATATGGCACATTCCTGCCCTCTTCCTATCATGCAATGCAGCACAGAACATTATCATTCTGTGTTGCATGACTTGTTAGAAAATCAGCCCCTTTGTGTCAGTCAACACCAGTGCTCATTCACTGTAAAAACAGTTTCAACATGATGTCTTAAGACTACCGACATAGTCCAATGTGGGAATATGAGGGCATGGTCACTCAATCATACATAACTCTTTTGTCAGTGGGACATGTTGATAGTTTTTTGATGCACCATGTCAGTGAAGGTCAGGCTTCTTTGGCACCCTCTTCTGTTGTCTTCCATGAAGTCTGGAGAACAACTGCCCATAAATGGATTAATAGTGGTATCAGAGGCATCAAGACCATTATAAGTCTGAGGGTCAGCACAACCTAGGGGTTAGTGTACATGGGACAAGATGATGTCGGAGACTCACAGGCTCAGACACTGGATGGATGGAGCTCACAGATATTTATGAATGTGAAACTGATCGTTGAAACACACTGGAGCTGATGTTGCTCACGGTCATTCACTGATACACCACCTGATGTCAACAAATGGGGTTTATGTTTCCTGTGATTCATTGCAGTTACCATGGGAACTGCAGAAGCACTCATGCTCTCTTGATGTTCAGTTAGGAAGGGGTCACAGTCTCTGGTTTCAGTAGTCTTGATCATCACAAGCTCGTCACAGCAGTGTGCAGGGCCTCCGGACTCAGCTCTCGTCCGAAATGTGGCTCGCTCTCCACATGCCAGGTGGTCTCCTTTCTCTCTACTTCAGTGTGCAGTCTTCTCAGTCCTGCGGTAGATGATGTATTCTACCTGGGAAGGCAATTAAAGTTTCTGTCTCTGGTTTTAGCCTTTTTCCACACACGTATGCAGAGATTTTCTGAGTAAAACGTGATCATTGGATAAGCAAAAAGGGAAAATATAAATATCCAGTACACTTGCAGTTGGACTCCAGCCATCTGATAGGCCAACATTTTCCCCAAACATTTGGGGGAATCCAATCATTATACTGTGCATTTCCCCCAGGCATCCCACAGTTGTAAAAAGAAAACAGCTACTAAGGACACTGTGTAGTATTGATTTGTCTCATTTTCACCTGACTGTGACGGGCCCATTCTCTCATGGAACTCTGGTGACCAGTTGTCCCAGAGAATGGCAGTTGCACTGGTGAGAGAGCTTGAGGCAGTCGGGGGTACAGTGTAGGGACCAATAAGGTCGAGGTTTTAACCTACGGTGTTGTCTGCCACTTACTTCACGTGGCGACGAGATGCTGTACCCTCGGAGGCGAACCCTGACGACACCTGCATTGTTGTGGCACCCACCTTTGTTCGTGAGCGGTGTCCAGCCGAGTCATCTCATCGGTCTGAAGGAGCCGGACCTCAGGCCCAGAGGGGGTGAGTCAGACATCTGTGAGTGGAATGAGAAAGCTCAAGCGCATTCATTCTGACTGTATACTAAGGGCCTCATTTATGAGGTTTTGCCGTAGGGAAGCGCAGCAGGAATTCGCCGTATCTAAAAAATACGGTGCATTCCTGTCCTTTTCCCCTGCGCTGGCGAGAATGGGCTGCCTGCGCCAGCACAGGCACCTTTGCACAAGGGTGCAAGAGTGCCGGCCTTGCGGGGATGATTATTTCTGTATAAAAATAATAACAAGAGGCTTTTCCTCTTTCTGTCTGTGCTGCAGAATGCAGCACACATAGAAAAAGGAAAAACGAGGAGTAATAAAGATATTTCTCCCCGTTGCGCCATCCTTGCGCCTCCCCTGGGGAGGCGTAAGCTTTTGGCACTGCCTTAGATTTACGACTTCTCATAAATCTGGGCCAGGTTCAAAAGGCCATGGATGTTGCAGAACACTGCGTTAAAGGCACTGATATTTATCAGGCAGCAGTACGCCAAAAAGAGTGGCTTAGTTATGCCTGATAAATATAAATATCACGCAGCCATCTGCGCCACGGAACTTCACAAAAAGTGAAGTTCCGATGGCACAATGGGCCTCATAAATGAGGCCCGTAGTGTGACGGCAGCCATCTTCGGTGCCTAATTGAGGATCGCCACTAACGGTTTCTGATCTGTTTGTAAAATAAAACTTCTCCCACAGATAACAGTTGCATTTTTCTATAGCCCACCAGCATGCTAGCAACTCTTTCTCAATCACTGAATAGTGATGTTCGGCATCTCTTAATACTCTTGACGCAAAACCGATGGTGTAATCAGATTGCCCATCCTTCTGTGACACAGCACCAACCCCAAACTTACTAGCATCTACTGTCAGCACACATTTCAGATTATGATCAAAAGGTTTTAACACATTCACATTGGTAAATTGTTTACTGTGGTGCTTTTTCGAGACAACCTTCCATGCTTGCAAAGTGGTCTTGCAGGAGTTCTCCAATACACCAGGAAGACCTCAAGGTGCCATCTCAACCCCTGTGCAAGAGCCTTAGAGCTCGTAAAACCCTAGCAGGTACCGTTAGGTTCCTCTGGATATTGGGGTGCTGTGTATATATTATGTCTCATATTTGCAGGTCAGGTTTTGGAAAGAAAGGTGCACAGGTGGTATGGGGTACTGTGGGGTTCTTATGGGGTTCTTATTTGCAATGTTTATTTTACTTATTTTTTATGTAGTTTGCCATGTAAATTTCTTCTATGTAGTTTGCCATGCATATCTTTTCCTTATTTGTTACCAGCAGATCTAATGTATTATTGTTGGTGTAGGTTTAATGCTGTCCTCCAGCATGCTCTCTAGCTGGTTGCGCACACCATATTATTTATGTTTGAGCTTGTTTCATAGTCTTTTTCCATTTTTCTCATGTGTTTATTCTTTTTGTTTTAACAGTTGTACTAGACCAATGTTCTTCCTAAAAAAAAGGAAAACTCAATGTGCTATTGATATGTCTCGAGTCACTCGACCGTGATGGGCCCACTCCAAGGTTGACGATTCTCTCATGGAACTCTGGTGACCAGTTTTTCCAGAGAACGGCAGTTGGGCTGGAGAGAGAGTCTGAGGCGGTCGGGGGTACAGTGTATGGACCAATTCATTTGGGGTTTTAACCTACGGTGTTGTCTGGCACTTACTTCACACTGCCATTCTAAAGTTGTGAACTGCAGATAAGAAGATTTCTGTCCACCCAGATGCAGTTGGTGAATCATAGCTTCTTCGGCAACAAAGGATCAAGAGCAGGGGTGGGCAGGTAGTCAATTGTGCTCAGCTTGGCCATCCCTTGGATACAGTCTTTGTTTTTTGCTCATCTCAGGACAGGATCTGACTGGCTGTAATTTGCATGGTCCCGCTGAGGTGAACACAAACATTTACCTCTTTACATACAAGTGAATGTAGTTTCCAAACAGACAAAAAAAAATTGGCTTTGCTATGATTTCTGGAGGAAGGGGGAAGGAAAGAGTCAGAGTGGGCTATTGGCAGATAGTGGATAGACTACGGATCTAACTTTCACCAGTTAACAGGGATTACCCGTTATGGGGGCCCAGCTATGCATGCCCCACTCACATGTACACCTAAACACTACTTATGCACTCCACCTACAATCAAGGGGAATCAGAATTCCAGTGATAAAACAGTACATGAATTTAAACAAGGAATGATGGTGGCCAATTTACTAATGGGGTGCAGCTAAAAAAGTCTATACATCACAACTATTATTAACAACTGTCATCAACTGTTTGATGTGTCTGTCCTGACCTGCTCACTTTGGGTGCACTCCTAGCCTCCATTAGAGACTAGTACTCTGTTGGTGAGCAACAGACAAAAATATGTAAAGTACTTGTCCGGGGATACATGACATGTGGCCTCCATACAAGAAAACATACCAGGTTGGTCTGAACGAGAAAGTGAGTAACACGATATCACAGTAAGCCCACACCAAGGACTTTCATTTCTTCAATACACAACTCAACATTTCCTCTGCCTTACCCTGTGAACTGTCTTCCCTGCGTCCGAGGAATCCAGACGGTGTATTGGGCACAGGAACCTGGTGCAGCTCCAGAGACATCTCAAGAATTGATTGGAACAGGACAGCTGTGTCTAGCCTTGGCCTTGAACTGTGTGGAGCCCTCCTGCAACTTTAACCATTGTGCTTAGTGGGCGAGAAACCAATCCTGAAGTAATGGAGCCTTGTGCTAGACAGAAAACATGGCCATTGAACTTTTTCCAAACGTGGGGGACAAAGAAAAATATAATTTCTTGAGGATAGGGAAAAATCATCCAAAGAAAGACATGTGGCGAAGGTCATTATCTTCTCGCGCTTAAATGTCTCCTATTTCGAGATTTATTTTGATACTGCAGCTGGATTGGATATCAGATGGGAACAAAAAGGCTAAAAGTCTCACAATAAAAAGGAAAAACCTGGACTGAGTGAGCTCCTCGCACATGGATCTGGAAATGTTGAGGGGCCTCTAGTATGTACCTCTAAAGAGATACTAATTTTCAGGGTGCAACGTACCTCTTATTTACACAACTAGAACCTCAGTCTTCCCCGATCTCCTCAGACCTTGCCTCCTGTGATAAACAACTATCTTTTTAAATGTTTCCAAAGTTTAATCCATATTTATGCCAGGCCACAGCACCAGTGCCGGACTCCTGAGGAGCACAGCAGCAGGGCGGTCCCAGCACAGGCATTAGCGCTGAGGCTTCTGCTAATCATTGTTGGCTGCCCATATGCCCATATAAGAATCCTATTTTTCCTTCCACTCTCCCATCCTATCATAGTGTGGGATCAGTAGAGTTTGCTAATCCCACCTTGTGATCAATCGCAAAGGGTGGGCAGTGCATGGGCGAGTGAACTACAGGCAGGGGCAGGGCTACAGCTAAAATGACTTAGGCTTGGTTATAATGGTGCATGTGAGTCCATTGCTTGTTTCCTACAGTAGTAGAGAGTTTTTTTGCCTCAACTATACTTCACACATGCTCAGAGAAAGTCCCTGGATGCCTGACTCTTTATGAGCGAGGATTATTCAGCCTGCCACTGAAGGCACACAGCATCATTTGTAAAAAAAAAGAAAAAGTAAACAATGAAAATGACGATAGCTGCAAAGTGATAAGAACTTTATTGGCCAACCTCCACCAAAACTTTGAAAGCTGATGGACATGGCTGTTCAGCTGCAAGGGGCACCTAGGTCACATGCTAGCTCACTTCATTGACTATCGTTCAATTATTTTATTTTTTATTTTTTTCATGTTGTTGATTTTGACCCGAAATCTAATTTTCTGGGTGTGTTATTGTTAGGAGTCATGACTCCCAGCTTGGGCAGCATTTCTTTAGTTGTTCTTACGCTGTGGCAAGTGGGGCCTCTACTTATTGTGCTTCTAAATCCCATGGCCCAGATTTAGAAATATTGCACTGGTGCAAAGTCATGCAAAATCTATAAAAACGTTTTCAGTCATCTTCATCATTTATGGCTATGGTAATGTTCTGTGTGCAATACAGAAGAAAGCACAGTTTATTGGCAGCATTTCTGAAAGAGTCCCCTGAGGAGGCACGGGGACAGGGGGATGAGCTCCCTGGTCATGACATAGCAATCAAATCATTTATATGATCAGGTGTTTGGGAGTTCATGGTTGTAATGTGTACTTTTTAAAACTTACCGCCACAAAGCATTACATTGTTCAGGTCCCCCTGAGCCCCGTTCCACCGCGGCTTCAAGTGCCGATTGTTGTGGAGGGCTAGGTCGGGCGCCATATTGAGTGTGGGCCAGACACTGCGGGACCCGAGTTAGCGGTCCAGTGGAGGGTGGGGCTTGTCCTACAAATAGTCATGCACTCCAAGACGCGCAGCGGGCGCGCCGTCTGCGCGCCGAAGGAGCGCCAAAGGAGGGCCCGTCTGTGCCCGTCCGTGTCCCGGACGCGGCCAGCGCCAGCCCCCCTGTTGAGGCCCCACAAACGCCCTACAGAACCAGAACTCGCTACTCCCGTGAGTACCTCTTGGCACTAAGAGCCAACCCCTGCCCATGCAGTGATAAATGGGAGGCAGCTGACACTCCCCCGCGGGTGTGTCATGCTTGCAAATTCCGCTTTCTGCCTACTTTCAAGTGTTCTACTCAATACTCTGATGATTCTTCACGCATCCGAGCTGGCTCGATCAATGCCAGGTCACTGGTCAAGCATACTGCTGATATTTTTGAACTATTGAGTGACAATCAGCTAGATCTCCTTTTTATCACAGAAACCTGGCTAAACGAGACATGCGGCCCAGCTGTTGAATTAGCTATCCCACGAGGATTTAAAATTGTTAGGAATGATCGTCCTTTAGGCAGAGGAGGCGGCATAGCAGCCATTTTTAGAGAACAATGGGCATTCTCTCATGACCTTCAGGGTCCCCCAGCTGATGCAGAGATGTTTCACTTTTCATTAACATTCGGGGCTCATTTTACCTTAGGAGGTACCCTGGTCTACCGACCACCAGGCCATGCAGGTAACTTTTTGGGGGCATTGGAGGATATTGTAGTCCCACGGGTTTTGAGATACTCCAGATATCTTCTCCTGGGGGATTTTAATATCCATATGGATAACCCGGACCTGCCTGATACGGTCCATTTAAACGAAACTCTTGCCATGGCCCAGCTTAAACAATGGGTTGAGGCGCCCACCCACTCAGGTGGCCATGTCCTCGATCTGGTTTGTACTAATTTTAACATTGACATGACCTGCCCCGAGATAGTGACCTGGTCAGACCACAGGCTGATCAGGTTTGCCTGGACTCTGACCCGCCCATCCGAGAACAGCCCCCCAGCTGCTCATACACAGAAAATTAACGCACATATCTTGTCTGACTATCTTGTCACCTCTCGCCCAGCCCTTCCTCTTGAAATTGAGTCAGCCGTTAGCTCATTCAACTCATGGATTGAATGTGGGACTGCTGCATCTATAAAAACTAGTCGGGTCTGCAGACTACGCTCTACCCCTTCTAAGCCCTGGTTTTCCCACTCCCTCCGTGACCTTAAATCAGGCTGTAAAAAACTTGAACGGATATGGAGACAAGCCTATCTCCCTGAGGCAAAAAAGGAATTAAGGGTGGCGCAAAAGAAGTACTATGCAGCTATTAGATCTGCCAAAAACCGTTATTACGCAGGGCGTATTACTAAGGCCAACAACAACAGCAAGGAAATCTTTGCTATTGTAAAAAGCTTTGTTTCACCCTGTGCCGCTCAACCTCTATTGGCCTCCTCGGAGAAATGGTGTGAAGAACTCTCTATTTTTTTGTTGATAAAATCACCAAAATTCAGGATGATTTGCTTACTGTCTGCAACAACTTTTCATCTTCTCTGGCCATTCCCTCTCCCATGATGCCTGACCACACTGAACAGTTTGCTAGTTTTACCCCGGTAGAAAAAACGGACATTGTTAAAATTCTTGCTGCCTTACAATCAGGATCTCCCTCTGACCCTTGTCCTGCCAGAGTATTTGCGGGACTTGCAGATACAGTTGGACATGAGGTGACGCATATTGTTAACCGTTCTTTTCTTACTGCTACCGTCCCGGCTTGCTGGAAACAAGCGAAACTGCTCCCACTCTTAAAAAAAAAATGGTTTAGATCCCACTGTCCCAGCCAATTTCCGGCCCATATCACTGCTGCCAGCTCTTGCTAAAATATGTGAAAAGGTTGCTTTTTCACAACTTGACAAATTTGTCGAAACCTCTCAGGCACTCCACCCAGCACAATCAGGTTTCAGAGCAGCCTTTAGTACAGAGACTGCTCTAGTTGAAATTTCCGAGGCAATCCGGGAATGTCTGGACGGAGGTGGCAGAGCGGCTCTGATTTTATTGGACCTCTCTGCCACCTTCAATACGGTTCCTCACTCCCTCTTGCTCACCAGACTAGCGGCCATAGGCATCACAGGCCCCGCCCTTGACTGGTTGACATCATTCCTAGATAATAGAACACAACAAGGTTGGATGCCGCCCTTTGCTTCCTCCCCCAAAAAACTTACAACTGGTGTCCCTCAGGGTTCTACCCTCAGTCCCCTGCTTTTTAACATTTACCTTACCCCTCTCATATATCTCGCAGAACAGTTAGGAGCAAAAATTATGGCTTACGCCGACGACACACAATTTCTGTTTACATGGCCAAAAAACAACTTGGATACGGCGGGAGCCCAATCCTGCCTATCATCTGTTTTTCGTTGGCTAGCCTTTGCCCAACTAAAATGCAACGAAGGCAAATCAGAGATCCTGCTGTATGGTTCTTTTCCAGACAACTTTAGTGATTCTCTGTGGCCTGCCGACCTACCATGCCCTAAATCTATCGGCGGCCCTGCTAAAAATCTAGGAGTATGGTTTAACAATGACCTCAAATTTGAGGATCATTTAAAAAAACTTACAGGGGTCTGCTTTTCCATACTCAAAACGCTACGCAGGTTTTTTCCTCTTCTTCCGAGGGAGGCCAAGGAGACCGTCATTCGCGCCCTTATACTATCTAGATTAGATTACGCGAACGCTCTTTTCTGCGGTCTACCTGCTTATCTGATACACCGCCTCCAGGTTATTCAAAATGCCGCTGTGCGTCTTCTGTTTAACATACCCAAAAGCTCCAGTGTCCGCCAACCTCTTCGCGCCCTCCACTGGCTCCCGGTCGCTCACAGGATTTTGTTTAAAATCCTTGTTCTCTGATATCGCGCTGTCCATCAAACCGGTCCAGTCTATTTGAGAAAAAGATTTTCCCTTTACGTTCCTAACCGACCCCTTAGGTCGGCTAATCTGTGCCAAATGACTGTACCTAGATTTAAATACAGCAGACTTGGTGGCCAATCCATCTCTGTCAGAGCTGCGACAGCTTGGAACACCCTTCCCCTCCACTTGAAAACAGCCCCGTCCATCACTGTGTTTAAGAAAGGACTGAAGACCCACCTTTTTAACATTACTGTATAGGGCTCCCCTCCCTCTCTTTGCTCTGGACTATCTCTGCTCTGCCTTCTCTCCTTTCCGCGCCAGGATACTATTTTCTTAGTAATTGAGTGCGCTACAAAAGCCTTTATAATAATAATATTATAATGACGTCTCCTGGCCTTGACACAGTGAAAAATGAAAAAAAGGCTTGTAGAGCAAAACAGTTCCCCAAAGGCGGCATGGCGCTAGTAGCATTTAGTCTTAGGAAGGTAATGAAGCAATAGGATGATCCCAGTGCCAGTCTGTTAAAGATAAAAACGCCAAATTGTCAGGGCCTTGCAAAATGGAGCGTGAGATTGGAGACTGGTAACAGAGGCAGACAGTGAATTTCACTGTGTGGATTTGGCCACTGAGAAGGCTCTAACTCGCGCTCTTAATATTTTATGCTTGGGAACACTTAGGAGATTCCTGCCTGAGGATCGCAGCGGTCTGGGGGGGAAGTGTAACACCGGAACAAGTTCCTTAGTTCTCCCGAGCCAGTGTTGTGTAGGGCTTTATGAACGATGCAGAGAGCCTTGAAGATAATTAGTTTGTTCACGGTTAGCCAAGAAGTGACTGAGCGAGAAGTTCTCTATTGTCTGTGTGGTTGATAGACTGTTTTGAATGGAATCTCGTGATGAGGGGACTCATCATCCAACCCAATATGATTGTGGTATAGAGCGGGCGCTAAAGCAGATGCCCAATGCCTTGCTAAAACATTTTTAACTGGTTCTGCTACCAGGTCGGAGAAAGCAGGTAAAATTACTTCTTCCGCCATTAGGCAATCTGTTATAAACTCAGGTGGCCTATCTTTTTCAGCTAAAAGAATGTCGTAACCATGTGTCAGCAGGTCTTCCCAAAAGAGACCCTTCACTTCTCCATGTATGTCCCTTTCTATTCAAAGCATTATTCAGTGTAAATGATCTGGGACATTCACTCTCGTATCAGGTGTTTCCACTGTGATATACTCAGCGCTTCTACTCCAGAAAAGCCATCATGTTCTGGGGAGCTATTGTGACTTCTGCTGTGCTGTCCAGCATCATCACTGCCTATTCCCTGTTCAGAAGCAGAGTCCAGAGCACGAGCATCTCTGATCTGAAACCCTGCTACTTTTTTATTTTTAAATTTAGGTATCGTAGATTTCTTTTTATCTTCTTGTTTGATGATGTAGTCTTAATGGCGATGTGTCTTACTTTTTGGCTTTGTTTGCTCTTCTGATCTTTGCTCTGACCATCCTCCTCTCTTTGAGCATTTCTCAGATTGATCCAGAAAGGAACAAGAGGAATATGTATCATTACCCTAAAATCTGTCAGGCTTTCTAATGTTATCTTGGTTTCTGAGATATTTCTTTCAGTGTGCTCCTGTTGAAGAGACCCATTCCTTGATTCTTGTTTCTTTTGCTTATTATGTTTCTGTTTATTCTCCCATTTCTTTTCAGAAGAATGGGGTGCTTGCTTAGAGTTATCCTTTCCAGAATTACCTTTAACCTCTGGTTTCCCAGGTATGGCTCCCAGTTTATCCCTTTTCAAAGAAGCATATGTTTCTGCAATAATCTTGGATAACTCCCTCTCCTGTTGTACAGGAGAGAGTTCCCTTTGGTATTGACGTATAACCATTGCAGCTACCTCCCCTTTTATGTTGCTTAACATAATTGCAGAAACCTGGGCAAATTTGCCTATTAGTTTCACCCCTAAGTCCAGGACAGGTTCTGCCCCGTACTCATTCTGTATTTGTTTCAATACATCTTGTATTACCGCTATTGAAGGGATACCATGTGTTCTGGTGTAAACTGCATCAATACTATACTCCAAGTGGCGCAATCTTCTATTGGGAGGGCCATCCCTGTTGGCAAGCAAATGGTTAAAATGTAGTGTTTGTCCTGTCGGCCAGTATCAGCAAAAACCCCTTCAAGCTGTGATATTTTGTGTGCTATCCAGAACAGTACTTGTTCCCAACTAGTGGGAATTCTTCCCATTACGGCATTCAGCGTTTGAGTGCGTATACCCATGGAAGCTAATTGAGGTTGTGCAGCCTGAGCAGCCCTCACAGGTTGAACTATAAGTGTTACATATTGTGTAAGATCCCTCTAACTTCTCACTAGGTCTTCCTATAGTGTACTCATTTCTGCTTCTACTAGCCTGTGAATTCTGGGTATGGTGTACTCAAAGCTAAGACCGGCTAGGTCGCTTCTTCTTTACTGAGCGGACCGAGTCCCACATTTTCTATGGTGTGGGGATGGCACCTTTAAACCAATTTATGTGCTCTTAGTAAGTTAACGGAACTTCTATGTCCACGTATGGAAAGTATTCTTCTGGTGTCTAATCTTCAATGTAAGTGTGAAACACTTTGTGTGCTTGCGTCTGCAGCTGGTAATGTAACCCCAGAGTAGAATACCTCTGTCCTGAATGCTTTGTGTGCCTCAAGAACGAAGGTAACGTCTCCACCCGTTGCCGAGAGGCCATGTTGTAATAGTTTCATAGTAACTGCCTGTCTGCAATTTTCTGAAATATTTAGAGTACCTTCTTGTACTTCACTGCTGTCAGATTGTTCGGTCATTGCTAGAAAATGAAAAGTATTTTTACAAAAATTAATTTATTGAGATTTGTTTTTTACAATATGGGAATATTCTTTAATACTTCAACCTTGACAAAACCTACAGCCAATACATAGGTTGTACCTACTCAGCTAAGCTTCCGACTACGGACGTCTCTGGTGAAAATGTGAGTGGGGGTCTCTGAGAAAGCACAACTGGACTATTCAGATTCGACCATTAAATAGGTGCCTAACCAACATTGGTGTCGGCATGTTGTGTAATTCTTACTAATTTGTAGGATATGCACATTGTTTGGACAACATAAACTAAGGGCTCAGTGTTAAGACTGATTCCTGACACCCCCGCAGGATATGTTGGCCTATAGACCAGCTAGCTCACAGCGCCAATGAAAGCCCCCCTAACTTACCAAGGAGCGAACAGTTTCTGGCAACCACTAAACATGACAACCCTAATTCTTCAGGAATCGTGGAAACATTACAGAACCTTTCGCTCAGTCTCTCGTGCTCACTTGTTATCAGAGAAATATACAGAGAATATATGGGGCGTTTTCAATAATATTTATTAAACCAAATTATTCTTGCACAAAATACGTGTGCTGCAATGATTAGGAGACAGAAGCAAATAAAGGAGATTACAAGCAACAAGAGAGTAAACAGTAGATACATTTCTACCATGGTGCTGAAGCAATGAATATATGCAGGCGTTTATGCAAAAATGGTAATATGACGTACTCCTACGATGCAAACACTACTCTAAGTGTACCTAGTTGTATGTAGGTGTAGAGCCAAGAATCCCCCTAGGGACGATCCAACACCATTACCTAATGGGAGAGAGTGAAGGACCCCATCTTGGTCACGAATTAGACACTTCTCACGGAACGTCAGACCGGTGGGTGGTGACTTCTCAGAAGGAAAGAACTTTTGGTGTCAATAGATTTGTCTCCTCTACCTATCTATTGGGATGCCTATTATTTGTAATAAAAAGCTGCCTTCACAATGCATACTATAGATTAGTGATGTTATGGATATGTAGATATGGCTGTCACCGCGTGGATGAAGATAGGATGACTTTGTACCTAGTACGTAGAGAGGTATAGCACAGGATGTTCAGGGCATCGGTACGATGTTGTGCGCTGCTGGATGTATAAAAAAAGTAGTTTCAGAGAAACAAATCCAACATTATCATACATGCCAATGTATGCAAAAGGTCACTGCTGAAATGTTATTTTCATTGGACAATGTAAGGAATAATCCACCTTGCTACATGGACCTAACTCGGGAATATAACACTCTGTGACTTACCTAAGTTGGACATCTCACCGTAACCACTGGCACAACCACTACAGGTATCGCATTTTCGAGGGGACATGGGACTCGGCAAGTGTGGGTAGAATGTACCCAATTAGGTAGACCACCACATTTGACAGCAGTGTGGCATCAAGGATCAGAGGCGAATTTTAAGATCCAGAAGTGTCTGATTTTAGGGGTCAGAGACCCAGTACTTATACCCCAAAGTGCCTTTTATGTAGGGGGGACTTCAAAGGAACTATCTGAAGTTCACACGGATCCCTTACTACTCAGTGCTATCTCCCAATAATACCCGGGCAGGGGGGGCGGGTAAATCAGCACTTTGTGTGTAGACAGGATACTACCTATTCAAGTATGTCAGCCACTACCATTCCTCTCTGCCCAGGAAGACCCATCAGAATGCAGAGGAATGCAGATGAGTGCTCAAAATGCAGATGAACCTCACCTTCCTATGTTTGTGTCTGTACAGAGGGAACGCACAAAGTGTAGCTGTCACCCAACCCAGACATATATTTGAGCTAGGATATCAGGCTCAAAGAGTAGTAAGTACAGAGAAATGCCCACTTTCAAAAATGGCATTTCTAAAAACAGTAATGATAAATCCAACTTCACCAGTAAGGAGGATTTTTCATTACCATTCCAAACATATGAAACATGAAAAAGATACTCTTCTTTGATCAGAAATTACAGCTTAAAAGAGTATTAAGGAATTCCCAATGCTAACCTATAAGAGGAGTAGGCCTTACAGTAGTGAAAAATGAAATTGGCTGTTTGTCACTACCAGGATAAGCAAAACATAAAAGTGCATATCCTACCTTTTACTCACATAGCACCCTGCCTTTGGGGTGACTTATATGTAATAAAAGGGGAGTTTAAGGCTCAGCAAGTAGTTTTAAAATGCCAAGTTGAAGTGGCAGTAAACTGCACACATGGGCCCTGCTGTGGCACGCCTTAGACAGGTTTGAAAGGATAATTTTCTGGGACGCACAATCAGCGGTGCAGGCCCATTAGTAGCATTTATTATACAGGCCCTGGGTATATAGTATATCACTTTATATGTCACTTACAGATAAATCATAATATGCCAAGCAGGTGTAAACCAAGTATGCCATGGTTAGAGCCGAGAGAGAGCTCATGCACTTAAGCACTTATCAGCGGTGGTAAAGGGCTTAGAGTCCTAAAGCCAACAAAAACAAAGTCAGACAATTAGAGGAAGGCAAACATTTTAGGTTGAACCATCAGAGAGGGTCATTTTCCAACAACCATCAGGAGAGGTTTGAAAAGGAAAAGCTGTGTCTGCCTGTAAGAAAACATTTGGACCAAACATGGTAGGTGAGTTCCTCAGGGCCTGTGGGATCGAAAGACAAATAGAAATATTTTGTGACATGCATTGCCATTGTCCATCGAACCAGTGGCACTAGGTACTATGTATGTATGTATGGGTATTCTTATATAGCGCGAAATCTGTCACCCAACGGGCATCCTGGCGCTTAGACTGTCCTGATGCTTACACATACATTACACGATTACATTGCCCTGGGAAACAGGTGAGTTTTCAGAGTTTTTTTAAAGGAGTTAGGGTTTTCCAAACCTCTCAAACCTAAAGGAAGGAAGTTCCACAGTCTTGCAGCCGCGAATCTAAAGGGCCGACCACCCGTTCGGGACCTCAAGATCTTAGGCACAACCACTAGGTGGGAAGATGCTGACCGAAGCAGTCTAGACGGGGTGTACCAGGAGAAGAGGTCCCGCAAAGGGGGCAGACCCTGCCCATGTAGGGCCCTGAACACCAGACATAGTGCTTTAAAATCAATACGCTGGGAGACTGGCAGCCAGTGGAGGTCCCTGAGTGCCTTAGTAGAGGAATCCAGGCGACGGCGTGAGGGGGCCAGTTTAGCGGCGAAATTCTGCACCTGCTGTAATTTTGCGACCAAACTGGCCGGCGCTCCCAGGAGCAGTGCGTTGCAGTAGTCGATTTGACTTAATATTATGCTCCGCACTACCTCTGGTCTTACCTGAGGCGGGAGCAGGGGCAAGATCTTACGCAGCGAGCAAAGCAGTGCCATACAAGTGGACACTGTCCGGTTCACTGAGGCATCAAGCTGCAGGTTAGTGCTAAACGTTACCCCCAGATTACGGACTAACTCTACGGGTGAACTAGCGCCCTGAAAATCTGAAGGCCAGAAATCTGGCGGGAGTGGTCGAGGGATGCGGTCCAGGGAACAGTGCAGCACCTCAGTTTTTGCGCTTTTGAACTGCAGGGAGTTATTACCCAGCCATTCAGCCGTGGTATTCATACAACGATGAAAGGCCTCCTGGGACACTCCATCCTTACCCTCAAGGGAGAAGATGAACTGGGTGTCTCAAGCGTAGTTGGTGACCGTAATGCCAAAAGATTTTATCAACATGATCAGGGGGCGGAGGTAGAGATTAAAAAGAATGGGGCTAATGGCTGACCCTTGAGGTACGCCCTGACCAACCCTTCTGATGTTTGCTTTAAAGGGGGGGATGGTCACTTGCTGATGTCTATGATCAAGGTATGACTTCAGCCATTCAAGGGCCAGCCCAGATACTCCCACCTCCTCCAATCTCCTGATCAATATTGTATGGCTGACCGTGTCGAACGCGGCCGACATGTCAAGCAGCACTAAAAAGGCCGCCTGACCCTGGTCGGCCCGCGTTCGCAGGTCATCAAGAACGGTCACCAAAGCCGCCTAAGTCCCATGCGCTGGTCTGAAGCCAAACTGGGCCACATCCAAGCAGTTGTTAACCTCGAGAAAGTTGGAGAGATGTTTTGTGGCCCATTTCTCAAGAATCTTAATAGGAAATGGCAACAGAGAGATGGGTCTGTAGTTGGCTGGGCAGGCAGGGTCCAGGTTCTCCTTCTTGAGTAGTGGACAGACAACCGCCAATTTCCAGCTGTCTGGAACCCGCGCCGAGCTGAGGGATGGGCAGCAAATGGAGTAAAGAGGTGGAAACAGTTCTTCCCGGCACAGCTTCCAAAATTTTGGTGAAAGCGGGTCAGACGGGGAGCCCGAGGATATGCCATCGGCCAGTGCACAGAAGTCTTCATACGATGGTAAGGGCAAGATGTTCAATTCCGCTAACTTAGCGTCCTCCTCCACCATCTTAGCACAATTTGGATAATGCACGGTCTGACCTGATGGCAAAGCAAGATTATTTAAGATGGTAACAATCTTATCCTCAAAGGCCTGTGCCAGCGAATCACAAAGAGCTTGAGAGGCAGGTATAATGTTTTTTATACAAGCTGGATGGGCCAGATCTTTTACGACCTTAAATAAGGTCTGAGACTTATTTGCCGCGGCCAGCAAAAGTTCTTCCAAGTGTCTGGCCTTAGCCAGCTTGATCTGGGCTTTATAGGTCGCCAGCGTTTGTTTAAAGCGGGCTCTGCATGGTTCCAGATACTGTTTTCTCCAGGCACGCTCAGCTTGTCTGCACTGAAGCTTGAGCTGCCGGAGTTCCTCTGAGTACCATGGCATTGCCCGATTCGACTTAGCTCTGATTTTGCGCATCGGCGCCAAAGAGTCCAGAGAGGCTGAGATTTGTTGGCAAAGCATCTCATAGCTCCTGTCCACCGTCTGTCCCAGTACGGAGCCCTCCGACAGCAGCCTAGGGGGTGCGGGCATCGCAAGAAGTCTAGACCATTGTCTACCCATTCTGGCGCCCCCCCCATTGCCCCTAGCCGCCCTGACAACAGGACAGGAAAGGGAGAAAAGGACAAGAGAGTGGTCGGTCCAGCCTTGAGATATAACACCCCGCAAAGACACTTGACCTGCATCAGCAAAAATCAGGTCAAGGATATGACCCTTGGAATGGGTTGGCGAGAGTACCAACTGTGGAAGCTCAATGTTGCAGCAAGCTTGGACCAACTCTAAGAAGGCGGAATTTGTCGGTCCGTCAGGCCACAGATTAAAATCCCCTAACACCATCAGCCTGGTGTGAGAGTGGGACAGGTCATAAATCAAGTCTATAAGCTCAGACACAGCTGATATCGTCCCTGCCGGGGGTCTGTAGCATAACAGCCCCGTGTATAACACACCTCCTGTACCCTTGATGGAGAGGCCAAGTACCTCACAACCGTCAATGGCCTTGATGGTCAGTTGAGAGAAATTAAGTGTCTCTCTGAAAATCAGTCCAATGCCGCCTCCTCTAGCCCCTACTCTAGGGTTGTGTGTTATTTTAAAACCCGGGGGGCAGGCTATACCCAATTCCATCGCACTAGTCGGTGTAGTCCAGGTCTCGGTCATGAAGAGTGCGTCTAGATCGTAGGTGTCTATTAAGAGCGCAATCTCATCGCAGTGCTTAATCAGCGATCTCACATTCAGCAGGCCACAAGTTATAGAATCGGGGTGCCTGCCAATAGATTTATGCACACCGTTTAAGGGAGAGCCGGTGTTCAGGCGTATGAGATCGTCGCGGGAGTATATTGGGCCATGGTGTTCCAGACAAACAAAGTTGCCGGCGCCCGGCGCGTCCTGTGCGCGAACGGGCGCAAACTGGCTTACCTCTGGCGAACCTCCGGCGATCCGCCGGCGAGCCCGCTGCGCGCCCACGCTGCGCGCCTTAACCTCCGCCATCTTTAAGTCACCGTAAGCACACGAGTCCTGCAGACCAGCCACTAGCCCCCCAACCAAGATGGCGCCCGTTATTCGGCACCCTGGTTCCCTCACCCAAAATGGCGGCTCCAAACACCGCAGAGCGACCTCCCACAGCGCCCAGGAAGCCCCTAAGGCAGTCTATTTCCCTCAAGTGGGGATGGGGACACAATTTACAATGCAAGTAAGTGCTGAGCTATGCGTGACCCACCCAGAACAGGCAACACAAAAAAATGCGCCTAACGCTAAATAAAACAGCGCGATCGCGCAATAGGACACAAAGATTTAAAAAGTTGTTTTAAAAATATCAGAGCAATGGCGCATGCCTCGACGCGCGAGTATCAAGTAGCAGAAGCTCACTTAACGCTAATACCTTTGCTTTAGTCTTTGACTTTCATTAGGTAGTGAGGACAAAGAGTCAAGTCATATTTTGCATGTTATTCGTTTTAGTAAAATAATTCCAATTTCATTTACAATAAGAAAATATGAAAAGTAACGTCAGGAAGTCTTATATCATAAATTGTATCATGGTTACCCTGGCTCAGAGTGGCGAAGTCTTTGCATGGCATCACCCAAGGAGATGCAAGGCAACGACGCAAGGGCTTCAGTGAAATTTACCAAGCCATGCAAAGCCACCGAGTATGACTCTGTATGGCTTAGTAAATCTGGACTGACACAAGGCAGTGCAAGTTTCTACCTTGGGTCATTCTTCCTTGACAAGGCATTCATTAGGTAGAGAGTGGGTGTTCCCATACATCCACCCATGGATTTTGAAGAATTCTCAAATCTATTATACCTTCCAAGGTGAGGCATAACAAGGAGAAATATGTTCATTTCTCCTCATTGTTTCCTCTTTCTACGTGTGCTGCATCCTGTAGCACATGTAGAAAGGGTAAAATGCCTCAAAGGATTGTTTTGTGCAGGAAGGTGTCTCTTACTGTACCAACATAATCCTGGTTGTAACATCGACCCTCTTGTACCATTGTGCAAGGCTACACTCAGTGTGGTAGGACAGGGAGAGGGCAGGAGTGCCATATCTTGTAATGTAATACGTTTCTTGTATAGTGCGGGCTACACTCCAGGGAGCATCTTTGCGCTTTTAGAAAGATATTAAAGTAGATATGGCACATTCCTGCCCTCTTCCTATCATGCAATGCAGCACAGAACATTATCATTCTGTGTTGCATGACTTGTTAGAAAATTAGCCCCTTTGTGTCAGTCAACACCAGTGCTCATTCACTGTAAAAACTGTTTCAACATGATGTCTTAAGACTACCGACATAGTCCAATGTGGGAATATGAGGGCATGGTCACTCAATCATACATAACTCTTTTGTCAGTGGGACATGTTGATAGTTTTTTGATGCACCATGTCAGTGAAGGTCAGGCTTCTTTGGCACCCTCTTCTGTTGTCTTCCATGCAGTCTGGAGAACAACTGCCCATAAATGGATTAATAGTGGTATCAGAGGCATCAAGACCATTATGAGTCTGAGGGTCAGCACAACCTAGGGGTTAGTGTACATGGGACAAGATGATGTCGGAGACTCACAGGCTCAGACACTGGATGGATGGAGCTCACAGATATTTATGAATGTGAAACTGATCGTTGAAACACACTGGAGCTGATGTTGCTCACGGTCATTCACTGATACACCACCTGATGTCATCAAATGGGGTTTATGTTTCCTGTGATTCATTGCAGTTACCATGGGAACTGCAGAAGCACTCATGCTCTCTTGATGTTCAGTTAGGAAGGGGTCACAGTCTCTGGTTTCAGTAGTCTTGATCATCACAAGCTCGTCACAGCAGTGTGCAGGGCCTCCGGACTCAGCTCTCGTCCGAAATGTGGCTCGCTCTCCACATGCCAGGTGGTCTCCTTTCTCTCTACTTCAGTGTGCAGTCTTCTCAGTCCTGCGGTAGATGATGTATTCTACCTGGGAAGGCAATTAAAGTTTCTGTCTCTGGTTTTAGCCTTTGTCCACACACGTATGCAGAGATTTTCTGAGTAAAACGTGATCATTGGATAAGCAAAAAGGGAAAATATAAATATCCAGTACACTTGCAGTTGGACTCCAGCCATCTGATAGGCCAACATTTTCCCCAAACATTTGGGGGAATCCAATCATTATACTGTGCATTTCCCCCAGGCATCCCACAGTTGTAAAAAGAAAACAGCTACTAAGGACACTGTGTAGTATTGATTTGTCTCATTTTCACCTGACTGTGACGGGCCCATTCTCTCATGGAACTCTGGTGACCAGTTGTCCCAGAGAATGGCAGTTGCACTGGTGAGAGAGCTTGAGGCAGTCGGGGGTACAGTGTATGGACCAATAAGGTCGAGGTTTTAACCTACGGTGTTGTCTGCCACTTACTTCACGTGGAGACGAGATGCTGTACCCTCGGAGGCGAACCCTGACGACACCTGCATTGTTGTGGCACCCACCTTTGTTCGTGAGCGGTGTCCAGCCGAGTCATCTCATCAGTCTGAAGGAGCCGGACCTCAGGCCCAGAGAGGGTGAGTCAGACATCTGTGAGTGGAATGAGAAAGCTCAAGCGCATTCATTCTGACTGTATACTAAGGGCCTCATTTATGAGGTTTTGCCGTAGGGAAGCGCAGCAGGAATTCGCCGTATCTAAAAAATACGGTGCATTCCTGTCCTTTTCCCCTGCGCTGGCGAGAATGGGCTGCCTGTGCCAGCACAGGCACCTTTGCACAAGGGTGCAAGAGTGCCGGCCTTGCGGGGATGATTATTTCTGTATAAAAATAATAACAAGAGGCTTTTCCTCTTTCTGTCTGTGCTGCAGAATGCAGCACACATAGAAAAAGGAAAAACGAGGAGTAATAAAGGTATTTCTCCCCGTTGCGCCATCCTTGCGCCTCCCCTGGGGAGGTGTAAGCTTTTGGCACTGCCTTAGATTTACGACTTCTCATAAATCTGGGCCAGGTTCAAAAGGCCATGGATGTTGCAGAACACTGCGTTAAAGGTACTGATATTTATCAGGCAGCAGTACGCCAAAAAGAGTGGCTTAGTTCTGCCTGATAAATATAAATATCACGCAGCCATCTGCGCCACGGAACTTCACAAAAAGTGAAGTTCCGATGGCACAATGGGCCTCATAAATGAGGCCCGTAGTGTGACGGCAGCCATTTTCGGTGCCCAATTGAGGATCGCCACTAACGGTTTCTGATCTGTTTGTAAAATAAAACTTCTCCCACAGATAACAGTTGAATTTTTCTATAGCCCACCAGCATGCTAGCAACTCTTTCTCAATCACTGAATAGTGATGTTCGGCATCTCTTAATACTCTTGACGCAAAACCGATGGTGTAATCAGATTGCCCATCCTTCTGTGACACAGCACCAACCCCAAACTTACTAGCATCTACTGTCAGCACACATTTCAGATTATGATCAAAAGATTTTAACACATTCACATTGGTAAATTGTTTAACTGTGGTGCTTTTTCGAGACAACCTTCCATGCTTGCAAAGTGGTCTTGCAGGAGTTCTCCAATACACCAGGAAGACGTCAAGGTGCCATCTCAACCCCTGTGCAAGAGCCTTAGAGCTCGTAAAACCCTAGCAGGTACCGTTAGGCTCCTCTGGATATTGGGGTGCTGTGTATATATTATGTCTCATATTTGCAGGTCAGGTTTTGGAAAGAAAGGTGCACAGGTGGTATGGGGTACTGTGGGGTTCTTATGGGGTTCTTATTTGCAATGTTTATTTTACTTATTTTTTATGTAGTTTGCCATGTAAATTTCTTCTATGTAGTTTGCCATGCGTATCTTTTCCTTATTTGTTACCAGCAGATCTAATGTATTATTGTTGGGGTAGGTTTAATGCTGTCCTCCAGCATGCTCTCTAGCTGGTTGCGCACACCATATTATTTATGTTTGAGCTTGTTTCATAGTCTTTTTCCATTTTTCTCATGTGTTTATTCTTTTTGTTTTAACAGTTGTACTAGACCAATGTTCTTCCTAAAAAAAAGGAAAACTCAATGTGCTATTGATATGTCTCGAGTCACTCGACCGTGATGGGCCCACTCCAAGGTTGACGATTCTCTCATGGAACTCTGGTGACCAGTTTTTCCAGAGAACGGCAGTTGGGCTGGAGAGAGAGTCTGAGGCGGTCGGGGGTACAGTGTATGGACCAATTCATTTGGGGTTTTAACCTACGGTGTTGTCTGGCACTTACTTCACACTGCCATTCTAAAGTTGTGAACTGCAGATGAGAAGATTTCTGTCCACCCAGATGCAGTTGGTGAATCATAGCTTCTTCGGCAACAAAGGATCAAGAGCAGGGGTGGGCAGGTAGCCAATCTCTTTGTCAATTGTGCTCAGCTTGGCCATCCCTTGGATACAGTCTTTGTTTTTTGCTCATCTCAGGACAGGATCTGACTGGCTGTAATTTGCATGGTCCCGCTGAGGTGAACACAAACATTTACCTCTTTACATACAAGTGAATGTAGTTTCCAAACAGACAAAAAAAATTGGCTTTGCTATGATTTCTGGAGGAAGGGGGAAGGAAAGAGTCAGAGTGGGTAATTGGCAGATAGTGGATAGACTACGGATCTAACTTTCACCAGTTAACAGGGATTACCCGTAATGGGGGCCCAGCTATGCATGCCCCACTCACATGTACACCTAAACACTACTTATGCACTCCACCTACAATCAAGGGGAATCAGAATTCCAGTGATAAAACAGTACATGAATTTAAACAAGGAATGATGGTGGCCAATTTACTAATGGGGTGCAGCTAAAAAAGTCTATACATCACAACTATTATTAACAACTGTCATCAACTGTTTGATGTGTCTGTCCTGACCTGCTCACTTTGGGTGCACTCCTAGCCTCCATTAGAGACTAGTACTCTGTTGGTGAGCAACAGACAAAAATATGTAAAGTACTTGTCCGGGGATACATGACATGTGGCCTCCATACAAGAAAACATACCAGGTTGGTCTGAACGAGAAAGTGAGTAACACGATATCACAGTAAGCCCACACCAAGGACTTTCATTTCTTCAATACACAACTCAACATTTCCTCTGCCTTACCCTGTGAACTGTCTTCCCTGCGTCCGAGGAATCCAGACGGTGTATTGGGCACAGGAACCTGGTGCAGCTCCAGAGACATCTCAAGAATTGATTGGAACAGGACAGCTGTGTCTAGCCTTGGCCTTGAACTGTGTGGAGCCCTCCTGCAACTTTAACCATTGTGCTTAGTGGGCGAGAAACCAATCCTGAAGTAATGGAGCCTTGTGCTAGACAGAAAACATGGCCATTGAACTTTTTCCAAACGTGGGGGACAAAGAAAAATATAATTTCTTGAGGATAGGGAAAAATCATCCAAAGAAAGACATGTGGCGAAGGTCATTATCTTCTCGCGCTTAAATGTCTCCTATTTCGAGATTTATTTTGATACTGCAGCTGGATTGGATATCAGATGGGAACAAAAGGGCTAAAAGTCTCACAATAAAAAGGAAAAACCTGGACTGAGTGAGCTCCTCGCACATGGAGCTGGAAATGTTGAGGGGCCTCTAGCACGTACCTCTAAAGAGATACTAATTTTCAGGGTGCAACGTACCTCTTATTTACACAACTAGAACCTCAGTCTTCCCCGATCTCCTCAGACCTTGCCTCCTGTGATAAACAACTATCTTTTTAAATGTTTCCAAAGTTTAATCCATATTTATGCCAGGCCACAGCACCAGTGCCGGACTCCTGAGGAGCACAGCAGCAGGGCGGTCCCAGCACAGGCATTAGCGCTGAGGCTTCTGCTAATCATTGTTGGCTGCCCATATGCCCATATAAGAATCCTACTTTTCCTTCCACTCTCCCATCCTATCATAGTGTGGGATCAGTAGAGTTTGCTAATCCCACCTTGTGATCAATCGCAAAGGGTGGGCAGTGCATGGGCGAGTGAACTACAGGCAGGGGCAGGGCTACAGCTAAAATGACTTAGGCTTGGTTATAATGGTGCATGTGAGTCCATTGCTTGTTTCCTATAGTAGTAGAGAGTTTTTTTGCCTCAACTATACTTCACACATGCTCAGAGAAAGTCCCTGGATGCCTGACTCTTTATGAGCGAGGATTATTCAGCCTGCCACTGAAGGCACACAGCATCATTTGTAAAAAAAAAAGAAAAAGTAAACAATGAAAATGACGATAGCTGCAAAGTGATAAGAACTTTATTGGCCAACCTCCACCAAAACTTTGAAAGCTGATGGACATGGCTGTTCAGCTGCAAGGGGCACCTAGGTCACATGCTAGCTCACTTCATTGACTATCGTTCAATTATTATTTTTTTTTATTTATTTCATGTTGTTGTTTTTGACCCGAAATCTAATTTTCTGGGTGTGTTATTGTTAGGAGTCATGACTCCCAGCTTGGACAGCATTTCTTTAGTTGTTCTTACGCTGTGGCAAGTGGGGCCTCTACTTATTGTGCTTCTAAATCCCATGGCCCAGATTTAGAAATATTGCACTGGTGCAAAGTCATGCAAAATCTATAAAAACGTTTTCAGTTATCTTCATCATTTATGGCTATGGTAATGTTCTGTGTGCAATACAGAAGAAAGCACAGTTTATTGGCAGCATTTCTGAAAGAGTCCCCTGAGGAGGCACGGGGACAGGGGGATGAGCTCCCTGGTCATGACATAGCAATCAAATCATTTATATGATCAGGTGTTTGGGAGTTCATGGTTGTAATGTGTACTTTTTAAAACTTACCGCCACAAAGCATTACATTGTTCAGGTCCCCCTGAGCCCCGTTCCACCGCGGCTTCAAGTGCCGATTGTTGTGGAGGGCTAGATCGGGCGCCATATTGAGTGTGGGCCGGACCCTGCGGGACCCGAGTTAGCGGTCCAGTGGAGGGTGGGGCTTGTCCTACAAATAGTCATGCACTCCAAGACGCGCAGCGGCCACGCGCAGCGGGCGCGCCGTCTGCGCGCCGAAGGAGCGCCAAAGGAGGGCCCGTCTGTGCCCATCCGTGTCCCGGACGCGGCCAGCGCCAGCCCCCCTGTTGAGGCCCCACAAACGCCCTACAGAACCAGAACTCGCTACTCCCGTGAGTACCTCTTGGCACTAAGAGCCAACCCCTGCCCATGCAGTGATAAATGGGAGGCAGCTGACACTCCCCCGCGGGTGTGTCATGCTTTCAAATTCCGCTTTCTGCCTACTTTCAAGTGTTCTACTCAATACTCTGATGATTCTTCACGCATCCGAGCTGGCTTGATCAATGCCAGGTCACTGGTCAAGCATACTGCTGATATTTTTGAACTATTGAGTGACAATCAGCTAGATCTCCTTTTTATCACAGAAACCTGGCTAAACAAGACATGCGGCCCAGCTGTTGAATCAGCTATCCCACAAGGTTTTAAAATTGTTAGGAATGATCGTCCTTTAGGCAGAGGAGGCGGCATAGCAGCCATTTTTAGAGAACAATGGGCATTCTCTCATGACCTTCAGGGTCCCCCAGCTGATGCAGAGATGTTTCACTTTTCATTAACATTCGGGGCTCATTTTACCTTAGGAGGTACCCTGGTCTACCGACCACCAGGCCATGCAGGTAACTTTTTGGGGGCATTGGAGGATATTGTAGTCCCACGGGTTTTGAGATACTCCAGATATCTTCTCCTGGGGGATTTTAATATCCATATGGATAACCCGGACCTGCCTGATACGGTCCATTTAAACGAAACTCTTGCCATGGCCCAGCTTAAACAATGGGTTGAGGCGCCCACCCACTCAGGTGGCCATGTCCTCGATCTGGTTTGTACTAATTTTAACATTGACATGACCTGCCCCGAGATAGTGACCTGGTCAGACCACAAGCTGATCAGGTTTGCCTGGACTCTGACCCGCCCATCCGAGAACAGCCCCCCAGCTGCTCATACACAGAAAATTAACGCAGATATCTTGTCTGACTATCTTGTCACCTCTCGCCCAGCCCTTCCTCTTGAAATTGAGTCAGCCGTTAGCTCATTCAACTCATGGATTGAATGTGGGACTGCTGCATCTATAAAAACTAGTCGGGTCTGCAGACTACGCTCTACCCCTTCTAAGCCCTGGTTTTCCCACTCCCTCCGTGACCTTAAATCAGGCTGTAAAAAACTTGAACGGATATGGAGACAAGCCTATCTCCCTGAGGCAAAAAAGGAATTAAGGGTGGCGCAAAAGAAGTACTATGCAGCTATTAGATCTGCCAAAAACCATTATTACGCAGGGCGTATTACTAAGGCCAACAACAACAGCAAGGAAATCTTTGCTATTGTAAAAAGCTTTGTTTCACCCTGTGCCGCTCAACCTCTATTGACCTCCTCGGAGAAATGGTGCGAAGAACTCTCTGTTTTTTTTGTTGATAAAATCACCAAAATTCAGGATGATTTGCTTACTGTCTGCAACAACTTTTCATCTTCTCTGGCCATTCCCTCTCCCATGATGCCTGACCACACTGAACAGTTTGCTAGTTTTACCCCGTTAGAAAAAACGGACATTGTTAAAATTCTTGCTGCCTTACAATCAGGATCTCCCTCTGACCCTTGTCCTGCCAGAGTATTTGCGGGACTTGCAGATACAGTTGGACATGAGGTGACGCATATTGTTAACCGTTCTTTTCTTACTGCTACCGTCCCGGCTTGCTGGAAACAAGCGAAACTGCTCCCACTCTTAAAAAAAATGGTTTAGATCCCACTGTCCCAGCCAATTTCTGGCCCATATCACTGCTGCCAGCTCTTGCTAAAATATGTGAAAAGGTTGCTTTTTCACAACTGGACAAATTTGTCGAAACCTCTCAGGCACTCCACCCAGCACAATCAGGTTTCAGAGCAGCCTTTAGTACAGAGACTGCTCTAGTTGAAATTTCCGAGGCAATCCGGGAATGTCTGGACGGAGGTGGCAGAGCGGCTCTGATTTTATTGGACCTCTCTGCCACCTTCAATACGGTTCCTCACTCCCTCTTGCTCACCAGACTAGCGGCCATAGGCATCACAGGCCCCGCCCTTGACTGGTTGACATCATTCCTAGATAATAGAACACAACAAGGTTGGATGCCGCCCTTTGCTTCCTCCCCCAAAAAACTTACAACTGGTGTCCCTCAGGGTTCTACCCTCAGTCCCCTGCTTTTTAACATTTACCTTACCCCTCTCATATATCTCGCAGAACAGTTAGGAGCAAAAATTATGGCTTACGCCGACGACACACAACTTCTGTTTACATGGCCAAAAAACAACTTGGATACGGCGGGAGCTCAATCCTGCCTATCATCTGTTTTTCGTTGGCTAGCCTTTGCCCAACTAAAATGCAACGAAAGCAAATCAGAGATCCTGCTGTATGGTTCTTTTCCAGACAACTTTAGTGATTCTCTGTGGCCTGCCGACCTACCATGCCCTAAATCTATCGGCGGCCCTGCTAAAAATCTAGGAGTATGGTTTAACAATGACCTCAAATTTGAGGATCATTTAAAAAAACTTACAGGGGTCTGCTTTTCCACACTCAAAACGCTACGCAGATTTTTTCCTCTTCTTCCGAGGGAGGCCAAGGAGACCGTCATTCGCGCCCTTATACTATCTAGATTAGATTACGCGAACGCTCTTTTCTGCGGTCTACCGGCTTATCTGATACACCGCCTCCAGGTTATTCAAAATGCCGCTGTGCGTCTTCTGTTTAACATACCCAAAAGCTCCAGTATCCGCCAACCTCTTCGCGCCCTCCACTGGCTCCCGGTCGCTCACAGGATTTTGTTTAAAATCCTCGTTCTCTCATATCGCGCTGTCCATCAAACCGGTCCAGTCTATTTGAGGAAAAGATTTTCCCTTTACGTTCCTAACCGACCCCTTAGGTCGGCTAATCTGTGCCAAATGACTGTACCTAGATTTAAATACAGCAGACTTGGTGGCCAATCCATCTCTGTCAGAGCTGCAACAGCTTGGAACACCCTTCCCCTCCACTTGAAAACAGCCCCGTCCATCACTGTGTTTAAGAAAGGACTGAAGACCCACCTTTTTAACATTACTGTATAGGGCTCCCCTCCCTCTCTTTGCTCTGGACTCTCTCTGCTCTGCCTTCTCTCCTTTCCGCGCCAGGATACTATTTTCTTAGTAATTGAGCGCGCTACAAAAGCCTTTATAATAATAATAATATAATGACGTCTCCTGGCCTTGACACAGTGAAAAATGGAAAAAAGGCTTGTAGAGCAAAACAGTTCCCCAAAGGCGGCATGGCGCTAGTAGCATTTAGTCTTAGGAAGGTAATGAAGCAATAGGATGATCCCAGTGCCAGTCTGTTAAAGATAAAAACGCCAAATTGTCAGGGCCTTGCAAAATGGAGCGTGAGATTGGAGACTGGGAACAGAGGCAGACAGTGAATTTCACTGTGTGGATTTGGCCACTGAGAAGGCTCTAACTCGCGCTCTTATTATTTTATGCTTGGGAACACTTAGGAGATTCCTGCCTGAGGATCGCAGCGGTCTGGGGGGGAAGTGTAACACCGGAACAAGTTCCTTAGTTCTCCCGAGCCAGTGTTGTGTAGGGCTTTATGAACGATGCAGAGAGCCTTGAAGATAATTAGTTTGTTCACGGTTAGCCAAGAAGTTTCTGAATACCCTCCGAATCGCATTGAGATTTGTGGACATCAAGAATTAGTCTGGCTGCAGCGTTCTGGACCAGTTGCAATTTGGCAAGTGTTATGTGCTCGGGTTAGGCCCATGTAGTGAAGCTGCTCATTTCTTACATTGTCCTCTTTCTCACAATAATATTACTGGTGTGACCTTTTGCACATATTTGCGTGTGTGACAATGTTTAATTAGTTTCTCTGAAACTACTTCTGTGTACACATCTGGTGTTGCATAACATTATCACAATGCCTCGAACACCAAGTACAAGGCATTTATGCATGAATGTGCAAATGTCGTTTTATCTTTATCCACAGGGCGACAGGGCTATCTACATATCCATACGTACATTGCAAGGTTTCTTTTTATTATCAATAATCAGCATCTCATAGGATTAGCAGTGGAGGCACTCTAACATCCAGGGTTCCTGC
Organism: Lissotriton helveticus; assembly: GCF_964261635.1. NCBI lineage: Eukaryota > Metazoa > Chordata > Amphibia > Caudata > Salamandridae > Lissotriton > Lissotriton helveticus. Next base: position 1,511,721,427 of record NC_136063.1, on the reverse strand, counting down.
ATGCTGAGACTTCACCATACACCAGTCTGACATCTCTGTGATGGGTGTCCAGTTCATGACCAAGATGGGGGTCCTACATTCTCTTTCTTGTGCCAGTTAATGGAGTTGGATCGTCCTTGGGGAGATTCTTGGCTTTACACCTACACACACTCTGTGCACACACAGAGTAGGGTCTGCATAGTAGGAGTATGCCTGATTACTACCTTGTTTTATATGCCTACATATATACACTGTGTTAGCACAATGGTAGAACTGTATCTACGATCTACTCTTTTGATGCTTGTCATCACTTTCATCTGCTTTTGTTTACTGATTATCACAGCACATGTATTTTATACCAAAACAACGGTGGTTGAATAAATATATTGAAAACGTCCCAGTGTGAAATTCTCTGCATACTCCTCTGAGAACAACAGAGCATGAGTGACTGAGCGAGAAGTTCTCTATTGTCTGTGTGGTTGATAGACTGTTTTGAATGGAATCTCGTGATGAGGGGACTCATCATCCAACCCAATATGATTGTGGTATAGAGCGGGCGCTAAAGCAGATGCCCAATGCTGTGCTAAATTTTTTTTAACTGGTTCTGCTACCAGGTCGGAGAAAGCAGGTAAAATTACTTCTTCCCCCATTAGGCAATCTGTTATAAACTCAGGTGGCCTATCTTTTTCAGCTAAAAGAATGTCGTAACCATGTGTCAGCAGGTCTTCCCAAAAGAGACCCTTCACTTCTCCATGTATGTCCCTTTCTATTCAAAGCATTATTCAGTGTAAATGATCTGGGACATTCACTCTCGTATCAGGTGTTTCCACTGTGATATACTCAGCGCTTCTACTCCAGAAAAGCCATCATGTTCTGGGGAGCTATTGTGACTTCTGCTGTGCTGTCCAGCATCATCACTGCCTATTCCCTGTTCAGAAGCAGAGTCCAGAGCACGAGCATCTCTGATCTGAAACCCTGCTACTTTTTTATTTTTAAATTTAGGTATCGTAGATTTCTTTTTATCTTCTTGTTTGATGATGTAGTCTTAATGGCGATGTGTCTTACTTTTTGGCTTTGTTTGCTCTTCTGATCTTTGCTCTGACCATCCTCCTCTCTTTGAGCATTTCTCAGATTGATCCAGAAAGGAACAAGAGGAATATGTATCATTACCCTAAAATCTGTCAGGCTTTCTAATGTTATCTTGGTTTCTGAGATATTTCTTTCAGTGTGCTCCTGTTGAAGAAACCCATTCCTTGATTCTTGTTTCTTTTGCTTATTATGTTTCTGTTTATTCTCCCATTTCTTTTCAGAAGAATGGGGTGCTTGCTTAGAGTTATCCTTTCCAGAATTACCTTTAACCTCTGGTTTCCCAGGTATGGCTCCCAGTTTATCCCTTTTCAAAGAAGCATATGTTTCTGCAATAATCTTGGATAACTCCCTCTCCTGTTGTACAGGAGAGAGTTCCCTTTGCTATTGACGTATAACCATTGCAGCTACCTCCCCTTTTATGTTGCTTAACATAATTGCAGAAACCTGGGCAAATTTGCCTATTAGTTTCACCCCTAAGTCCAGGACAGGTTCTGCCCCGTACTCATTCTGTATTTGTTTCAATACATCTTGTATTACCGCTATTGAAGGGATACCATGTGTTCTGGTGTAAACTGCATCAATACTATACTCCAAGTGGCGCAATCTTCTATTGGGAGGGCCATCCCTGTTGGCAAGCAAATGGTTAAAATGTAGTGTTTGTCCTGTCGGCCAGTATCAGCAAAAACCCCTTCAAGCTGTGATATTTTGTGTGCTATCCAGAACAGTACTTGTTCCCAACTAGTGGGAATTCTTCCCATTACGGCATTCAGCGTTTGAGTGCGTATACCCATGGAAGCTAATTGAGGTTGTGCAGCCTGAGCAGCCCTGACAGGTTGAACTATAAGTGTTACATATTGTGTAAGATCCCTCTAACTTCTCACTAGGTCTTCGTATAGTGTACTCATTTCTGCTTCTCCTAGCCTGTGAATTCTGGGTATGGTGTACTCAAAGCTAAGACCGGCTAGGTCGCTTCTTCTTTACTGAGCGGACCGAGTCCCACATTTTCTATGGTGTGGGGATGGCACCTTTAAACCAATTTATGTGCTCTTAGTAAGTTAACGGAACTTCTATGTCCACGTATGGAAAGTATTCTTCTGGTGTCTAATCTTCAATGTAAGTGTGAAACACTTTGTGTGCTTGCGTCTGCAGCTGGTAATGTAACCCCAGAGTAGAATACCTCTGTCCTGAATGCTTTGTGTGCCTCAAGAACGAAGGTAACGTCTCCACCCGTTGCCGAGAGGCCATGTTGTAATAGTTTCATAGTAACTGCCTGTCTGCAATTTTCTGAAATATTTAGAGTACCTTCTTGTACTTCACTGCTGTCAGATTGTTCGGTCATTGCTAGAAAATGAAAAGTATTTTTACAAAAATTAATTTATTGGGATTTGTTTTTTACAATACGGGAATATTCTTTAATACTTCAACCTTGACAAAACCTACAGCCAATACATAGGTTGTACCTACTCAGCTAAGCTTCCGACTACGGACGTCTCTGGTGAAAATGTGAGTGGGGGTCTCTGAGAAAGCACAACTGGACTATTCAGATTCGACCATTAAATAGGTGCCTAACCAACATTGGTGTCGGCATGTTGTGTAATTCTTACTAATTTGTAGGATATGCACATTGTTTGGACAACATAAACTAAGGGCTCAGTGTTAAGACTGATTCCTGACACCCCCGCAGGATATGTTGGCCTATAGACCAGCTAGCTCACAGCGCCAATGAAAGCCCCCCTAACTTACCAAGGAGCGAACAGTTTCTGGCAACCACTAAACATGACAACCCTAATTCTTCAGGAATCGTGGAAACATTACAGAACCTTTCGCTCAGTTTCTCGTGCTCACTTGTTATCAGAGAAATATACAGAGAATATATGGGACGTTTTCAATAATATTTATTAAACCAAAGTTATTCTTGCACAAAATACGTGTGCTGCAATGATTAGGAGACAGAAGCAAATAAAGGAGATTACAAGCAACAAGAGAGTAAACAGTAGATACATTTCTACCATGGTGCTGAAGCAATGAATATATGCAGGCGTTTATGCAAAAATGGTAATATGACGTACTCCTACGATGCAAACACTACTCTAAGTGTACCTAGTTGTATGTAGGTGTAGAGCCAAGAATCCCCCTAGGGACGATTAAACACCATTACCTAATGGGAGAGAGTGAAGGACCCCATCTTGGTCACGAATTAGACACTTCTCACGGAACGTCAGACCGGTGGGTGGTGACTTCTCAGAAGGAAAGAACTTTTGGTGTCAATAGATTTGTCTCCTCTACCTATCTTTTGGGATGCCTATTATTTGTAATAAAAAGCTGCCTTCGCAATGCATACTATAGATTAGTGATGTTATGGATATGTAGATATGGCTGTCACCGCGTGGATGAAGATAGGATGACTTTGTACCTAGTACGTAGAGAGGTATAGCACAGGATGTTCAGGGCATCGGTACGATGTTGTGCGCAGCTGGATGTATAAAAAAAGTAGTTTCAGAGAAACAAATCCAACATTATCATACATGCCAATGTATGCAAAAGGTCACTGCTGAAATTTTATTTTCATTGGACAATGTAAGGAATAATCCACCTTGCTACATGGACCTAACTCGGGAATATAACACTCTGTGACTTACCTAAGTTGGACATCTCACCGTAACCACTGGCACAACCACTACAGGTATCGCATTTTCGAGGGTACATGGGACTCGGCAAGTGTTGGTGGAATGTACCCAATTAGGTAGACCACCACATTTGACAGCAGTGTGGCATCAAGGATCACTTGATATGACCCGTGCCAACGAGGCTCCAAACACGAGTTGCGCATGTTTCTTCACTAGGACCCATCACTGGGACACTGGTCATGGCACTGCTCCTGCTGTCGTGAAGTGGCAGCTTCGCCAACCTACTGAGACACAGAATGGACAACACCAGCCATGCCTTTAAAGTAATCCAGTACCAAATTACCAGTTATATTTAGTAGCTGATCGGCTGGGACTCTAGGCTATCTCATAACTCTCCCCATTGTGATTTCATGTGGGGACAGTCCAGTTCTTCGGTCTGGTGTACTTCTCAAACTCATCCACACCAAGGAAGGCATCAGGCCATTTCAGAGACGTAGACCCACACACTTTTGCCATACGGGACTTTAGCGTTCCATTAACTTGTTCAACCACTCCAGATGCCTCTAGTCGGTAGGCACAGTGTAACTTCTGCTCAATTTGTAATGCTGTACAAAGCATTTGCATCACCTCATTGTTAAAGTGGGTCCCTCTATCCGATTCCAATGAGGTCGGAAATCAAAACCATGGTATGAGCTCTCTGTGGAGTAGTTTAGCTACAGTTAAACTGTCATTACGCCTGGTTGGATAAGCTTCCACCCAACGAAAGAATAGACACAAAATCACTAGAACGTATTTTAGTGCATCGCAAAGGCGCATCTCGATAAAATCGAGCTACATTCTATTAAAGGGTCCTCTAGATCTCCCTACATGATTCATTGTGACTAGTGTTTTCTTTCCCACATTTAGTTGTTAAAATATTACACACCTCTTGCATAATACCTCTGCAACAGCTCCGAATTGGGGGTTACACCACGTCTGTCGAAAAAGACACATCATAGCATCTCTCCCAAAGTGTGCAGGTCCATGGTAGTTTCTTAAAATTGGTGACAACAAACTGGTCTTCCATCTATGTATACCCACACCTCATCTTCTTGCCTTTGTGTGCACACTGCTTTGATCCATCCCTGTGTTTCTATTTCTGGCACTTCATCCTCTAATGCTTTTATTTTCGCCCAGGTTTCCACAACTGAAAGCATCAGCCTGCATTCTGTGATATCAGGTTGTTCTTTCAATAGATCTCCATTGAAGATGTATGAATTTAAGGGTGCAATAGCATGTAGTTCTATCTGCATAGTGGTTGACAACCATCACATAATCATTTCCCTGTTGATGGACCGGACATTTTACCACTGCAATTTGAGCAGGCAATTGTAATGGCAGCAGTAGGTTTCTCATGTTCTCTCTGTTTTCGGATGGGTGATCTCGAAGAGGTCATGAACCCACACTGAGACCACACTGCCCAAAATCATTATCAACCTCAAATCCATATTGGCTGTCCCTGAAAATGATAACTCCCAATTGTTCACGAATGCTGCAAGCCCTGGTTAGTGCGATCAACTCAATGATTACACTCCTTACAACCTTGAAGCTTCTACCACTCCCACAACCATAGGAATGGCAGATGCAGCTCTTATGTTTACTCCTGCATCTCTCAAACATGATCGATCCGCAAAAAACACATGATCTGACTCAGGTAATGGAACATCCAGAATATCCAATTGGGGCTTAGTACATAACCCAGTCACATCTAAACAGTCATGATCTGCTTCATCCATTACAACTTCATTTCCTGGCAAGGGCATCAATGTAGCCGGATTCAGACTTGTACATCTCACCAATGACACATTCTTAGCACCCAGAATTACTTGTTCATATTTAGTTTACCGTCTACTTGTAAGATGTTGCATTAGAGTACAAGTAAGAAATATCTCAACAGAATGTGGTATATGCACTTTCAGCAGATGACCCATCACAATGCTCTCACACTGTTCCAACCTCACACATGTGGCAGCAACTGCCTTTAAATATACAGGGAATGCTGCAGCTACAGGATCAAATGTAGATGCAAAGTATGCAACAGGTCTGCTTGCAGATCCATGCATCTGTGTCAGAACTGACAATGCTCAGTCTTCGCAATCACTGCAGAACAAAGTAAAGCTTTTGTTAAAGTCGGGCATTCCCAATGCTGGAGCTCGACAGAAACTCTCTGGCAGTTAATTAAAAGATCGCATGCATACATCGTTTCATGGAACTGGATCTGACACATTCCTGTGTGTAAGCCTCTGAAGTGGCTTAGCGGTCAATGAGAAATTTGGAATCCAATGGCGGCAATAGCCGACCATTTCCACATACATGCAAACTTCATTTTGGGTGCTGGGCAGATTCATATGCAGAATAGCGGTAATCCGATCCTATGACACCTTTATGGCTCCTTTCTCAATGTGATGTCTCAAGTAAAGGACCTCCCATCTGCAAAACTGTAACTTTGTTGGTGACACCTTATGCCTACTCACTACCAGATGATTCAGGAATGCAATAGTGTCAAATATAGAAGCCTCCTGAGTACCTGATGCTACCAACAAGTCGTCAATGTACTGTACCAGAACAGAAGGAATTGGCATTACCAATGATTCCAAGTTCTTTTTTAATATTTGATTAAAAATGGAAGGACCGCCGTATACCCTTGTGGAACTCGGCACAATGCCAAGACACAGTGTCTGAACCGGAAAGCAAATAAAAATTGGCAATCCGGGTGTAAACCACTCAGCTTTCCATGGAATCTGATATTGTATCACAGCTAGATTTGGCACAATTACACAACATGGTATCACAATCTATAACCTTGCGCAAATCCTGCACAATTCGATACATTCTATTTGGTTTCTGAATTTCCATAATAGGTGAATTACATGGGCTTCCCTTTATCTCGCAAGATTCCTTGTTCAATCAATGACTCAATCAGAGGTGTTATACCTGCAATGGTCTCGGGAGTCAGATTATATGGTGGAATTCGAGAAAATACTGCATTTGTTTTCAAAGTGATTTGTATAGAAGCCCCTCCTTTAATCAGCCCAGTAGCCTTTCCTGTGAAATCCCTCACTTCAGATAACACTTTTTATCTTAATTTTAAGGGTAAATCATCACTGGTAATAATGGCAATTACCGTTCAATTTCAGTCTTTTGTTTTGCCTTGTTGAATACAATATCTTCAAAGGTAGTATGAAAGTCTATTCACTTCGGAGTACAATAGACAGAGCAATTCAGTTTGCACAACGGGTCTTGACCTAACATTTTCAGTCACAGGGGTTGACATTAAATGGTTAGAAACTAGCATTCTTTCTCCCTGGGGGGGTAGGTTGGAAACTTCCGCTGTTCTCACAGTGGAAAGGGCAGCATCAGGGTCGTCAAGAAATGAAACAGGTATTCCATTTACCTTGCCATCCACTCAGTTCTACCTCTGAGGATGCACCAAGCATGCATTCCTCCTCCCCTCTCAGGCATCGTCATTGGGATAAATCAAAATCACTGTCATGAATCTTTATCAGGTATTGTATTTGTATGAAATCCCATGTTCACATTATATTTTTTAACCTGACCGTTCATGTGGGGCATAAGAGTTTGTGGCATAGTTGAATTTACATTTGTCTGCCTTTGAGTCTGCAGATTCTGCATCATATCACCTGGTAAGGGCCTGCATAGATTTACCCTGTGTTACCTGTCCGTTCATATGATTCAGTGTATTAAATCTACACTTGCGCTTCCAATGCCCGAACTTGCCGCAAATATGAATTGGGTTAGTTTTTTTACCATTTCCATTGAAACACCTCTTCCTCTGCCTTTAATTATCATATTTTGTTTCTGACCTCCTGCTACTCCTCGCATACCCGTATTCGTTTGACCATTTCGCTGTACTATAACAGAACAATCTGCACCAACTCCTAGATAACCTTTCTTTGTTGCCTTCATCTTAGCCTACATCAACTTATATTTCAATCTCTTATGCTTGGAATCCAATTCTTCTCCGCAATACTTTGCATACCGAAGAATCTCATCTATGGGCTTACTTTGCAACACATCAAATGCTGTTGTATCATTGCACTTCTTTTGGACCTTAATCCATACACAGTCAATATACAAAATGTACCATATCTTCTTTACCTGACACATTTTCTATTCCACTATATTGCTTAAATGCCTCCAGAAATCTTTCATAGTACTCATGCACCATCAATTCTTGTGTTGTCCTGTCAATCTTTACCTAGTTTCCAAAATCATTTCTTCCATTTCCACCTTATGTTTAGCTACTTCAAGTGGGTTTTCACTTAAGTGTCTCCTTCTTGAAATTCCCTGTTCTTCCACACCCATGCCAAAAGTGGAATGAGCTATATCCTTAATCCAATCATCAAGTTACTGTGGGGTAGGCCCTACTGTTTGATTTAATACACCCACTTGTGATCCTCCATTGGCTCCATCTACCTGTGGGGTGACCCAGGTTTCAGAACCTTGAGTTTTCATTTGTCAAGTTTTCCCTCTATAAGGAGTTTCCGTAATTCTCTCTGCAGTACTAGACAATAAAACTGGTCCCACTTGATTATCGGATATAGTCGTTTGAATAATACTGGTACTAAATCCTGATTCATTCCCTTATTGTGTGGTATTTTCATTTGGAAATGTCGAATTAGAATTTATTTGATCTCTACTCAACTCCTGTGAAACAGCATTTGCTCCCCTCAATCCAGTGGGAACAGTTAAGGCATGTACATTTTCCATAATTCGTGCATTAAAGGTACCATATTGAGGGAAAGATAAAGGCCCATCCTTCTCAGTGTACTTCATCCAATTCTCGAACCAAGTACATGTATAATATACTTCCTCTAAAGTCGTGTACACATTGGGTGTGCCTTCAGGTACTATTGGCACTCTTTCTCTAATAGGTACAGGCACATCTCCATGTATCACTGTTTTTAAGCTCCTTATAATTTTCATGATTCCAAAGTAAATACTTTAATATCCTTTACAATTATTTCACTCGTATTTCTGGAGAAATACACTTCCTTACTATTGTTCTAGTTTTCAGTCATTGTTTGGCTCTCTCTGATACTCTCAACCAATTCCAGCACGGATCTACACCAACTGTCCTATCAAAGTGCTGCACTCTATGATATCAAACCAACTCCCCACAATAAATGCCCCCTCCTTCACAAGTCAATGTATTCAATTCCGATCTTAAACAACTACTAAACACAAATAAATCCTTGCCTGCTCTACTAAAAGAAATTAAAGATCAAATCTCGACCAGCATCACTTCACCTGAAAAATCCTTACGATTAATCTCTGTGCACTTGAGAAAAAAAAACCCAATGATTTTTAATCCTCACACTCTCACAAAGTTCCTTTCTCTGGTGGGAATGAGTACAGCACCTTCGAAACAGCAGACAATCTTACTTAGTGTGTGCCACAATTAGACCACATTTAGGTGTATATCCCAGGATCTTAGACTACTTCAGACCTGATAATAACTTCAATACAGAAATTCTATTCAACACAAAATACTAAAACCTCTACCAATTCATGCTAGTAACACATTTAAACAATGATATTTCACAACCCTATTGATACTCATACCACTTGTATCGTCATCTCGTTTTCTTCAGAACTGGCATTCAGTCAAATATCAATTACCTTGGGGTGTGGGTAAATCAATCATGGCCTTATTACACACCCCCTTATATCCCAGTTTTGTCTGCAGTTAACATGCAACACGCTACCAGAAAAACTGTAGTAGCGTTAACGTGTTGGGCCTCATAAATTATTTTATTTAGTTATTTTCTTTTGTCCCATATTTAGCCTCAGCTGCCATATATAAAATCTCCTAGGTCCTCCCATGGATCTTGTTCCGTCCTGAAAGGACAGGAATGTTTAGAGGATGAGCAATTATCATATGAGGACCTGAAATAAGACAATTGGTAACATTCAATATCCGGTATAATCTCTCAGGTAATCCCCCTAAGCAGTTCAAGTAATCACTAAATCTAATTGAACTTAGTCACAAGAAATATTGAGACAGCATTGGCGGAGAAAACTAACTTAATTTGTATTTCTTTTACATATCAAATACTTAGCATACAACCTAAATTGAAATTAGATCAGATTTAATAAGCATTTGCAAACTCCTAAAGGAAATGAATTAGTAAGGATATCCGTTGCGTCTCATACCAACTGTATTAGGAAACTTCAGTAAGTCCCCAATGATCAGTTCCAGTGCATGGACAGAATCCTCTGCCTCTGTCGGTACTGTATCATCAATGCCACAGCTGCACTGTTGTGAATCCTTTCAGTCGTAAAGGTTCCACTATTTTAGCATACCATCCGGCAGCAAATTGCAATATTTCATCACAATTCACGTTGTTTCTGGAAGTTCCAGTCGTCAGTCTCTGTAGCGCAAGATGGCTAAAGGATGATGCACCTTAGTTCAAAATGTAGGCAATTATACTCCATTGATTTCAGTTTTACACCACATGGCATCACCAAATTTGTCAGACCATTCTGTCCCATTAGTCAGTCCCTATAGGATGAGATGATGTAGTAATTAAAAGTATACAGTTTCGGAAGAACTAAGTAATCCATTACTCGTCAATTCCTTAGAGCCACTGTAGTTTAGTCATACAAACATGTGTTGCATTTAGAAAGTAGGGATTTCATGCTCTCATCCATCTCAAGTATGTGCGCTATGAAGTAACACTTTTGTTGCAAGTCTAGTCAAGTAAGCTACAAACGTTAAAGAAGACGATTGAATGTTATAACAGAAGTGGTAACTTTACGAAAGGTTCCCATAGGCTTCAGCCTATTCAGTTCATAAGTTCATACTAGGAAAGGAAGCAAAGTTTGAGGCCCTAATGAAATACAACTCATGCACGATGAATTTGCGCTAAAATATCAATCTCAAATCACATAGAATGGTGTATTAACTGTTCAATCAAGCCTATCAATATCACTTCATTATGAATTGCAATTAATTTATTTAAGTACAGGGTACTCATAAAATGTCAAACACTCACTATCATTTCGCATATAATTTTGTAAGTCTTCATTGCACGTTATATGTTAATATATTTTACAGCATTTAAAAGCACATCAGAAATTAACTTTTATGGAATGCAAATCATAACATAACCTCCTGTAACAGTCAATCTTCTTGTCAATGTCAGTGCTCACATTACACATTCTAGTGTTATTATCCATTTTCCTAACACATGGAGCAATTTTATTGTTACATGAAAATGTTCTGTGTTATCAGTTATTTATCATGTTTATCTATGCATAAGAACAGGTCACTAAAAATGTCAAATTTCACATCAACTTATGGACTGTTATTTGTTATCAAAAATCTACTTCTAACATTCTGCATGCTTTTATGATGTAGTATCTAAATCAAAACTTCATTTGTGTGTTTCTTGAAAATTGGAACATAACAAACACTTTGTCATTATCACGTACAATAGCGTCACAATCCATTGCTGGGTAAAATTATCGTTAAAAAGGTGAAAGATAACATCTCTGCCCTATCACAGGCAACAAGGAGATTGGCCAATAGTTTTTTAGTTCGGCAGGGTCCAAATTAGGGTTTTTAAGCAGAGGCTTGACCACCGCCCTTTCCCAAGATCGAGGCGAGCACCCAAATATAATGGCTTTATTCAGAGTTTCAGAAAGATGGGGAACTATAATCTTATCTCCTAATTAAAAAACATTAGGCGGCAAAGATAGTTAACATAACATTCTCATTATCAGTCATTTCATAGCCTTCTGAATGGACATGATGGCATTTATACCATCAGGCATTTCATCAGGGGGAGAAAAGAACATTTATCTTCAGTTGTTGAAATATTTGACATAATCCATGACTTAAAGTATGAAGAGATGAGTTGAGTTTTAAGCTTGGCTCTGAATAACAAGATGGCAATGTTTTTTCAGATATCCATGTGTCTGCAGTTCAGTGGTAGGGTGCAGTTATTGCAAAGTGTTTGAGCTCCCCCTGTTAGATATGGCAATGAGAGTAATCAGTAAGTTGCTTCAGTCAGAGGGTGATTTCTATCATCAGATGCAATTTTTTTCTCTGAGGCATTTGGGTGGAGACCATTCCAAACAAATGTCATTTGAAATTCTGGCCAACACTGAGAAACGCTGGAGGCTTTTTAGTTGGAAACTTACTGAGGTTCCAATGGTGGTGTGTAGGCTTTGAAGCCTCTCAAATGGTACTCAGTCTTCTTCTCTATGGAAAATATTTTACAAAGAAGTAGCAGGATGGGCTGTGGGGGTCACTTTATTGAGGTGTCCAGTTAGTATTAGGACTACAATTTCAGATTTTGAGTCAGGCAAAACGAAGAACTGATCTTTTTCATGCAAATACATAAGTGCATTTGTGAGCCATCGGAACAGGATTAGAAGTAGCGGTGGTGGAGACAAACCCATGAGCATTTAATATATATGTTAGAGAGCAGAGTTGGCAGTGGGGATCCTTGATGTACTGGGCTGGGTGTAAATGATAGGTTAAATGCATTAGCTCTTTGGCTGTGGCCAGACAGGATATTGCCAAACCACTATAACGCACTAATTGACATGTTGAATCCAGGTCTTTCAGACCCATTTTGTTGAATGCAGCTGAAAGATATAGGGGGGTCAGCATGCTGCGGGACCTCTGCTCTACAATTTGTGGAATATTATCCTCGATGGATACTGCTGAATGCCGGATTGGCGTTGGGTGGTATTACCTTTCTCCCGAATTTTTGAGTTCCATCAGGGCATACAGGGCTTTGGATGTGCCAACGCTAGGTTGATGCTAGGCTCTCGTTTTTGAAGAGAGGCGGTAAATATGTTTATAAGAACAGCATGGATTAATAGATATGATAAGTCGCACAGTCTTCTTTGGCATTAAATTCAAATGATGTATTGTGTTGTTAGATTCAGGATATTAGTAAATACCAAGAATTCATCATATCTTCTTAGTATCATCGGTGTGATCTGTCAGAATGTCCTTTTCTTTAATTTCAGGACGATTGCAGAGCTGGAGATCCTCTTAGAAGTAGTCTAGTAAAGTTGCTTAGGTTGTTGACATGCAAGCCAATTCCCAGTCCAAGTGTTGCTGTCAATGTAGCCTCTGAGATTCTGAATCAGTCTAAGCGTAAGCGCAGGAAACCTCAATGTTGCTTATAATATTAATCCATAAGGGGTCACAGTGAGAGTTTCAAGTAATTACTTTGCTATAATGTTGTCCCTGGGTACTTCAGTTAAGTCCTCTTTTTGCATTATCCTTAGCCAGTTTTATGGCACCCATTTTGAGGTAATGGGGTCAAAAGGAGAATGACATACAGTTGGTATTTACTGAAACTCAAATTCTGATTTTCTTTCCCATTACAACTTCTCATGTAATACCTGTGGAGTTTGTGCTGGAAGTTGTGGTATTGGATGCAAACAGAGTTTACAGCTATTGTCTATATTTCTAGACATCTCATAAGTGCCTTACTTGTACGGCTTTTAATGCCCTTCTTAACAATTCAGAGTACAAAGGGTACACTTATGATCTTTAATTGTAATGTCAATGCAACAAACACAAATGTTCCTTTGAATTCTGCCGATCATGTTCAACAAACAGGTTAAGTAAGCACAGATCACTGGCAAAAATGTATGTTGACTATTTTACGACAAAGGCGCACCAAACGTGGCCATATCATCTGTTTATCAGCCGGATCCACAAAGCAGAGAATGCTGCTGCAAAGTACTCAAGTGAAAATACAAAAAGAACACCAAAAGATGTTAGGGATTGCAGAAAAGAGTAGAGGACGAATGCGTATGGCACACAGCTGGCATATTCGAAACGTTTTTGTTTTTTATGTTTGACACAGATATATCTGGGGAAAAAAGTTAAAATGTCAAAAGATATTACCAAAAGGCATAGGGCGGCTTCGGAGTGTTAATTTGATTTGCTTGTCAGATTGTTCATGGTTGTGACCAACTGCGTGCAACAATTATTTTGAAAAATAAATACATTTGATTGTATGAGAACTCGTTTTCTACAGTGTAGTAATGTAGGTCACGATACATCAACTAGGTTGGGAGGACACAGGCACTTTGATTGGCTGACAGAACCAAGAACAGTTGTGTTGCAGCAACTATTAGGGTGGGCGTGTTCTTGCTTGAAAATAAATAGAAACATGTATAAGTAGGAAGTGGTAACAGTAAAAAATTGCAGACCCTAGCATCCACTTGCTCAATAGGGTGTTGGTGTTGGGCAAAAGGTATGACCAAAAGGATGGTGAAAGTGATGTAATTGATGATGTCACTGGTGAGGTGATAAATTAGGTCACCAGCATTACTATTAATTGTGCCCGTTGTGATGTCATCTGTGACATCGTATTTGAGGCTTTGTGAGCAGTGCATTAGGGCGGGTTATGGTTTGCTGAACGATCTTGGAAATCCAACCCTTCCTCAGATCAGCTAAAAGTCCTCAGAACGGTAAGGAGCTCCTATAACAAACAAATCAAGAGCGCCAAGGCCGTCTACTTTAGATCTCAACGTAACCAAGCCTCTAATCGTCCCAGGAAACTTTTTGAAATTGTTAAACAACAATTGTGTGATGCACCCACTCGGTCTGACGCAGGACACAGCCCACGCACTTGCAACGCTTTGGCTACTTTTTTCTCTGAGAAATCGAGACTCATCAATATTGAACTTGATTCTAAAAAGGCCTCTTTACCATCCTATTGCCTTGCGCACCCCCCTTCACCCGCTCAACTGCCCGCTCCAGTTAGTCTGAGCACCAAAAACAATGCCTCTTGGGACACTTTCACTCTTTTTAGCGAAAGAGACATCAACAAAGTTCTTCAGAATATCAACCCATCCAATCACTTTCATGACACGCTACCATCCTCCATCTTCAAAGAAATCAAGGAAGTTCTCACCCCCCTCTGGACCAAGATTATCAATGCCTCTCAGTCTCAAGGTATGATCCCTGACTGCCTAACAGAAGCTCAGGTTTCCCCTATCTTAAACAAATCTAATGCAGATAGTGCGGACCTTAACAACCTTCCGCCCTATCTCCAACATCACTACTCTGGCCAAACAACTTGAAAAATGTGTCCAATCTCAACTTTTTGCTCACATTGCAAATTTCCAACTCCTAGACCTTCACCAATCTGGCTTTCAGATCGGTCACAGCACTGAATTGGCTCTCATTCATGTTTTCCATGACATTTCAAAAATGCTCGACCACAACGAATCCTGCCTCGTGATCTTCCTTGACCTTTCCTCTGCATTTGGCACTGTAAATCACGACAACCTATTATCAGTTCTGGAACACAGGATGGGCCTCTCTGGTCTGATGCTGCAATGGTTCTCGTCCTCCCTCCACCACAGATCCCAAAGAATAAAGGTGAACCACTCCCTATCCCAACTCATGCCTGTATCCATGGGTGTCGCACAAGGGTCTGCCTTATCCCCCATACTATTCAACATTTTCTTGGAACCACTTGCAAGTGCACTAAACTCAATGAACCTTCTCTTCCACATGTACACAGATGACACACAACTCTACCTGAAAAACTCCTCCCCTGACAATCTCACATCACTCAACACTACCCTCGTGAACACTTAAAACTGGCTAACGGAGAACTACCTCCTACTCAACATTTCCAAAACTGAATTCTTGCTAATTTCTCCTCCGAATCATACTCCCAAGGTAGACCCCTGGATGAACCATCACACTGCTTTCAACTGCCCCCCTGCCATCATTGATTCCGCTAAATCACTCGGAATCACCCTGGACAAACACTTACATTTGAAGAACACCATTAGTAATGTTTGCTAGGGAGCAAATCACCAGATGAGACTACTCAGAAATCTCAAACCATTCCTCCCAAAAGCTGACTTCAAGCAGGTTGTTCAAGCGCTGGTGTTACCAAGGCTAAACTATAGCAATGCTACACTATGTGGCCTCCCGAAATATACCTTGACCCTACTTAAAGCTGAATTGAATGTGACGGCTAGACTGACCATGGGCACTAAAAGATTTGCACACATTTCCTCAGTCCTAAAATCTCAAAATTGGCTGCCTTTTGAAGCAAGAATACAGCTAGAGATCGCCTGCCTGACTCACAAAGCTCTCCATCTCAAAACCCCCACGTACCTATGCCAAAAACTAGAACTATCTGGAGGTGATAGACCCTCAAGAAGCGCTAACACCTTCCTTCTGAAATCACAGATATTTTTTTTTTAAAAGAGAATTTGTCAAAGAGCTTTCTCTGACTCCACTCCACGGATCTGGAACTCTCTCCCTCCTGAAATTCGCAGACTCACCTCCACGGTTGCCTTCAAAATGGAAGTAAAACGATTCCTTATGTGCAAGTTCTTACCCTAATTGGGCTCCGATCAATTGCTCGCTCTCATACATTGTACTGATGTATTATATCCACTTACCTAATCTTTTCTTCCCCTCCTAGTCGCGATATATATATATATTTTTTAACTACTGTGATGATGTGTTGCACCCTTTGTAACTGTTTCCTTTGATATGTATTTGATGCCTGCCTAACCATGACCTTCCGTAATTGTAAAGCGCTCTGATATCCCTCGGGATCATGTTCGCACTATATAAAACTTTATAAATAAATAAATAAATAAAATAACTATAACTGTTCAACTTCAATGGTCATTCAGCTTTGCCTCTTAACGTAAACTTAACCACGTCTTTTTCAGGAAAGTTGTGAGATTTCTTTAAACTTACATTAATGTCTAACAAACAATAGAAACCATAAATTAATCTCAGCATCGTTTATTTCACTGAATGCTTGTGTTTTTATGATATACTACAGCCAAATTCTATGTTTTAAATTCCACTGTTCCAGTGCTCCCAAGTTTTCCAGGACCTTGCATGAGCAGCTCCTCAAGTTCAGGGTTATTCTTTGCATTCTGGGAATTATAGTCTTGATTTTAAAATGAGATTAACAAGACTAAAATTCTCACAAATCAAATAAAAACCCTGGAATGGATGACTTACTTTCACAAGGAACTGGGAAACCTGAGAGTGCTACAGCTCCTAATGCACCCTGCGGTGAACCCACAGTGCCTAGCCTGTTGACTTCACATATGCATATATATGTTCTCCACTTCTGTGTTTCGAATATTTCAACCTCCATCTGGCTACCAGCTTTCCCTGATTCTTTTGTTTATGAAATCAGCAATATATGAAGAATATGTAAAAGGAGAGGAAAGGTAGGTTCTCTGGGTGTATATAGACGCCACAGAGATCTAAGTATATTCTTCATTTCCTCAGTTGTATTGCCTGTGATCTAAACTAGCAATTCCTCCATCTAATTTTTTTAAGAACAAATTGAGTTTGTTTTCAAAGCTCTTAGAAGCAATTTCAACACTTCTGGTAACCAGGTTCTGACAAGGCGCTCTACTGCATGTACGGGTAAAGTAACATGAAACAACAGTATGGGAAGTGCATCAAAAAGGGTGAGGAAGGAGTCGGCTACCAGACAAACCCACAGAACTCCAAAAAATGAGGTTCCAATAATTATAATCAAATTCCTCCATGAGAACTATATGGTAATCACTTCAACGTTGGTACAACATAGGTTACGAATAAAACAGCTATAGATACAGCAGACAACATATATTTTCTTATGAACAATATCACAATTTGTGAGTCATGAGCATACAGTCAAACCCACATGTAAACAAGAACACAGTCCATCCAATTTGTTCTTATGCCAATAATCCAACTCAAAAATTCTTTTATCTTCTCATCCATTTATTTCCAGCCAGTTTCCAAAGAAAAAACAATTCTTCCTTTATTTTGAGAAAAGAAGCAGCCAACACGTGTTTCGTCATTCACTTTTCTGTGCTATATGACTTCCTCAGGGCTGCAACCCAAAACAACAATAATATACATCAATGAGATACAATATATACACAATATTTACATAATAACATGAGCACTATTCATTCTGAACATCTAATGAGCAAAAAGGATGGAAAAGTACTTAGAATACATCCCCAAAGGGCGTGTCCAGAAGAAAAGATATGGAAAAATACAGCAAGTCACCGAGTAGCAAAAGTCACCAAAGTGCACAACTCCACCAAGAGAAGGAAAATCTCAAATAAGCTCTTTAGTCACCTCTACGAATATAGAAAAAATTTGAGTACTAAGTATAATGAAGATCCTCAAATCGGACCCCTTTAAAAGATTATAAATTATGTCTAAATGTTCATCCAGTAAAATTCAAATCAGTAATATTAGCAATCTATTCTTCATCATAGACCGTGGAGCCCACTAAGCCTGTAACTACTTCGATTTATTAAAGTCAAAAAGAAAAAAGTGGCAAGATGGCAGACGCAGCAGCGTCTGAGTGAGTAGCAAACCTAGGTGCTCTCGCAAAAACGGCTTCCCATCACGTATAGAAGCGGCAGCACGGAGCGGCATCACGAAGTAAAGGCGGAATTCGTACTCACCTAAAAACAGAAGTAATTTTCAATCAACTCTCAGAACTCCTTGGATGCCAGACTACGATGCGGCTGGATGTTTGGTGCAGCCTTCGCAGATCTCAGCAGCTGGCATGGAGGTTCCCGATTCTCCCTTCGACTAGCGCACGGAGTACAGAGCGAGGACGGGCGGACTCCTGTTCCGTTCCGAAGTCGGGAGAGGCAAAGGCAGCGCTCAGAGGCCGTCGGCTACGCGTCCAGCGTTATCAGGGAAGACGATCTGGGAGGAATTACTGCTGAAATATCATGGCTCCCAAGAATCCGACCGCCGGCATGGCATCTAAGACCACTAAGCCAAATACTAGAGCAACAACAGCGGCAGCAGCCCCGGACCAGACAGAAGGTACTGTTACGTCGAACTTAGTGGATAACCTGAATGTCCCAGTGTCAATGCATACGCAACAACAAATCTCGAATGCAGGCACACACTATGAGGGTAATTCTGTGACTTGCGAGTCCGGTAGCTCCGCTCCCTCGCTTTCACAGATGGGGGATTCTGGGACTTGTAGTTCAGGCACGATACTGAAAATACTCGGGATGTTTAAAAAAAAGAACATTAATTCAGAGAAAGGGGGCCTAACAGCTGGGGGCAAGGCGATTGCTTCGGATAATTCAAAGGTCCCTTCAGGGGCTGCTGGCTCTATCGACAACCCAAAGGCGAGAGTAAACCCGGCTGTGCAGAAAGCTTCATCAATGCAGCCCCCAGCATCTCCTCTCTTAGCTATACAAGAACCCCAAGGTACTTTGCAGACTGGAAATTTCCTTCAGCAGGCACCTACATTGCTGGGAGATACCGAGTCCATCGACTCAGCTGAAATATTTATTCTATGTCGGACCTGTCTAATGCTCTGGAGTCAGAGAGCTTAGAGGGAGAATGGAGGGATGATGTCAGTGTCAACAGTCGGGCCAGTTCAACACAGGATCTGCAGAGTTCAGAGGGTGAAGATGAGGGGGCTATGGAAGGACCACTCTCTGGCAGACCTGATTGGGGGGCAGAGGAGAATACCGTGCTTAAGGTACAAAATGACTTTATTGGCTCTACCCCTCATATCTTGGTCTTCCCGATAGCAACCAGGCTGCAGAAGTATCGGATGGGTCACAAATACCGGATATTACATTGTCAACCTTATATCAGGTTATGATTCAGCATCGGGAGGAGACATGGGCTGAGAATCTTCGTACGCAAGGCGCAGTCCGCAGGCTACAAAACAACTTAAGGCGTGTAGCCAAATCCTGTAATGAGATGACTGCAAGAGTCGTCGAAGCTGAACAAAGGATTTTGTCAATCGAAGACACCATGACTCAACATAAATCACAGCTCTCCTCTCTGAAAGATCTCAGGGATGAGATTAACTGGAAGCTGGTCGACCTTGAAAATAGGTCTAGACGTAACAACCTACGTATCCTGGGCATTCCGGAGAGGGAGGGAGGTGATGCCAGGAAATTTGTTAGTGAACTCTTCTCGGAGGCCTTTCCGGAACTCACTCATTGAAAATGGGAGGTGGAACTCCAAAGGGCCCACAGATTTCCCTTTCAAAGGAATTCTCAAACACATGTAAACTCGCAACCAAGAGCTATATTGATTTGCTTAAACAATTTTTGGGCTAGAGAGGCTCTCTATGATTTGGCTAGACCCGATAGGAAACGTAGGGGAAAGGTCTGGAGTTTTTTGTTCGCCCTGACTATTGCCATGCCACCGTCCAACAGCGCTGGCAATTTCGCCAATTAATTCCACTCTTTCAGGCTAAGGGCGCCCAGGCCTTTCTCCTCAACCCCTCAAAATTGAAAGTGGTTTACAAAGAGCGATCATACTTTTTAACATCAGAGGGGGCTGCCAAAGAATTATTAGCTTCATTTTGATTCATATTTGTTCTAGTGATGATGCACATGTTGCTTTGAGGCTTTGGGGCTTTTTAATGTTTCTTCTTCTTTTTCCTTTTGCCTTTTTTCTCTTCTTGACTGTACTGGAAATGTAACAATACAGTATGTTTTCAGTTATCTATCTGATTGACAAGGAAAAAATATAGGAATATGGAAAGCAATGGGATGGGAAATCAAATTGCGAGACGCAAGTTGCTTCTCACAACATCAATGTTAGGGACTATTCAGTCCCTTTTGCCCACTATGGGTTGGGGTACAGTGGGGGGGGGGGGTAGGGCGACAGCGAGGGTGGCTGGGGAGGCACGAGGGGGGCAAGCACGGTCAGGATTGGTGTAATCAAGAGCAATGTTTGGTGTAATGGGACAGATCATTCGAATGTGATTATGAGCATTTTTTTATTGAGTTGTTAGCATTATCAAGGGATGCAATCGATGTATCAATGCAGTGGTGTAAAAAGATATTATTAAGATGGGCAATTTAAGGATCTGTTCTTGGAACATTTGTGGACTCAATGACAGGAAAAAAAGGGGGGTATGCGCTCAAATTATACAGTCTATGAGGATAGACCTATTATGTCTTCAGGAGACGCATCTTACCTGGAACAATGGGCATTTATTTAATGAATTGGGTTTGTGTCTACTGGGATGTACTCGTCAAGGCACCACCACAAGGGGGGTGGCGATCCTTATGAGAAAAGGATTGGGATTTCTTAAACGCTCTAAGGTTGATCAATACGGTTGATGGATGATTCTTGAAATCAGTGTAGATAACAAGGATTAGACAATATGCTCAATTTACGCCCCAAACTTGGATGACCCCGATACTCTGAACTTTTTAAGCTTAGAATTAGCTGATTGGTCTTCTCCTTTAGTATTCTGTGGGGATTTGAATATTCGTTTGGGGGGTGGCATGGATAAAAGGGGTGACTCAATATATCCCGGTCTAAAAAAGAAGTCATATAAGGCATTGAGAGGGCTGGTACTGGATCTGGGTTTGTCTGATGTGGCCTATGTAAAACAGCCGTTATCGCCAGCATATAAGTTTTTTTCCGTAACGCACCAGAAGTTTGTCCGGTTGGACTGTTTTTTTATTGACACTGGCCTCATTAATTGTACTACATTTGAGTTATTCCCCAGAATAATTTTAGACCATAACCCGGTGCTGATAGAGATTAAAATAGGGGTAGGATCTAAAGCAGAAGTAAGATCGTGGTTGTTTGATCGAAAGCTGCTGGCAGACCCATTATATATTGACTCTATGGGTAACTGGATTAGGGAATTCTTTAACTTTAACAGAGGGACTGCTTCTGTTCAAAATGTTTGGGACGCTTTTAAAGCCGGGGTCCGTGGGCAGACATTAGCATACTCGATTAAGAAACAAAGAGAAATTCGGAATAAATTAGTTGTATACTATAAGGCGGTACAGGAATTGGAGGAGAAGTTAGTGACAGCTATTGGTTTATCCCAAGATGTAGAACATATTCAAAATACTTTAGCCATACATAAAGCAAGGCTGTACGAAGTATTTGCGGCGAAACTGTCCGAACAGATAGCAGTGTTCAGAGCACAGGTTTATGAAATAGGGGAAAATTCTGGTAGGATTTTGGCAAAAAAATAAGGCAAAAGGAAGTATTCAATTCTATCAATGCAATATAGGATGAGGCTGGTCAGATTCATAATAAGCCGGAAGAAATTCTTCAGGTTTTTAGGCGGTTTTATTCCAAGCTCTAAGAGCAGGATCTTATAGGGTACAATAGCGAGTCAATCGGGACTTTTACTACTGCAGATAACATCCTGAAATTAACCATTGCTCAGGCACAAAGTCTAGATTCCGATATTACCTGGGAGGAAATTGATACGGCGCTGATGTCTCTTCCGGCTGGCAAAGCCATGGGACCTGATGGTATTCCCCTCGAATTTTTCAGAATATTTAGAACACTATTGAAACAGGATTTAATGGCTACCTTTTTGGCAGCACAGAAAGGGGCGGTGCCAGTCTCCTGGAGAAACTCCATAATCATGGCGTTTCTTAAAAAGGATAAATACCCCCTAAACCCGGCCTCTTATAGACCGATTTCGTTAATAAATGCCGATAGCAAGGTCTTCTCGAAAATCCTAGCCTCTAGAATGGCAGGGATAATATCTTGTATAGTCTCACGATGGCAGCACAGGTTTATTCCCAAGCGGGATACTACCGACCACGTTCGGAAGGTCATTGCTCTCATGGACTGGGCACAGGCGACTAATACAGCTATAGGGGTCATCCTGTTGGATGCCGAGAAGGCATTCGATAGGGTGGCCTGGCCTTACCTCTGGGATCTTTTATCCTTGAAGGGGTTTGGTCCACGCATGATTATTGCCTTGAAAGCCCTGTATGAATTGCCATGCTCTAGTATCAAACTTTGATCAAATAAATCTGATCTATTCCCTATTTTTCGCGGTACAAGGCAAGGCTGTCCTTCCTCTCCGCTTCTTTTCGCTATCTACATCGATCTTTATTTGAATGAATTGAACCAGGCGGCGGATATAATTCCAGTACAGGTAGCGGGTATTAGCTACAGAGCATTGGCCTACGCAGACGATGTTGTGGTGGTCACTACAGATATTGTAAAGGCACTTCCAAAGATTGAGGTGCTTGCTTCTCAGTTTGGCGCCTTCTCAGGCTACAAGTTGAATATCTCAAAGACACAAACACTATACGTTGGACAAAATCCAACCGCACATCTCAACATAGTACCAGTGGCAACTTACTTGGGAATTAAGATCACAACTCCGGTGTCAGCTATCCCAGAATTAAACTTTGCTCCAGTAGTTAAGAAGGCTAATTCCACATTGGAGTGCATTGACCATTTACACTTGTCTTTATATGGGAGGAATAACATCTTAAAGATGTTAGTACTTCCGAAAATACTATACCTATTTAGAACCATCCCTCTCGAATTTCCTCTTACCTTCTTTAAAGAATTAGAGCAGATGTCTGGGAGATTGTTATGGGGCTATAAACGTCACCGTGGAGCTTATAAAAAAATGATTCTTCCAAAAGTTAAGGGGGGTGGGGTATTCCACATTTCATTTTTTATTATTTTGCGTTGGTACTACAATTTATTATTCCCTTAATAATAGGTGCCAAAGCTCCAACCTTAGAATCCCACTCTCCATTTATATTTGAGTTTGCTCTAGGGACCGAGGCCCGTGGCTGTTTATTAAAAAATGTAGAGCCTAGTTACTACAAAAAACAAAATTTAAGATTCTGCAATCAGCATACCGGGCCTGGATTTTAATTTGGCGACATGTAGGGATACCAAGAATCTTGAGGTATACCCCTTTGACATCCCAACATATCTTTCCTCCCATCTTTAGAGATTACACAATGATTAGATGGCGTAATGCTGGAATTACTTCTCTTGGTGATTTATGGCAGAACAATTCCATGATATCCTTTACAGGTCTCTGTCTTAATTTTAGGCTTACAAAAATTGATTATTTTAAATATCTTCAGTTGCATAGTTTTTTCAATACTTTAACACCTTTAGAACGCTCGGGGCTCGGTAAAATCCCCCTGATTGATAGTTTCTATAGTAAAAAAAGGATTGGCTTTTTCTACAATTTTTTAATTTCACTGTACCCAGATGACTTAATGAATATTCAAGAGTGGTGGGTTGAGAAGCTTGATTCTGATAAGGTCATGGTTGAGGAGTCAATCTTATTGGCTAACTCTATTTTGCTCTCAGGTAGAAGTCGTACACAGCATTATATGGCTCTCTGTGATCTTTACTACTCCCCTGCAAAAATTTCTAAATGGGGTACTGCACCTGGTACGCTATGCAGCAGATGTGGGCTACTTGCAGCTGATGCAGCTCACATGTTCTTCTCTTGCTCTAAATTAATCCCGGCATTGTCGGCAATCCAATCCTTTTTATCTATACTATTTAGCTCGCCAGTAGAACTAACAGCAGAGCTAGTATTGATGGGGGTATCTGCAGATACAGTGGCGGATGAGAAGAGAAATCTGCTATTTGTTTCAATGGCGATCTTCCGCGGCTGCATAACTCAGGAATGGATTAGTCCAGAACCACCATCTTTTTCTACATGGAGGGCGCGCCTCCTAGCTATGTTTAACCTAGAACATGCTATATATAAAACAAAGGGGCAGAAAAAAAGAGCTTTAGGAGAGAAAATTTGGGTGCCGGTCCAGAGGTGGATCCTGGGGGAACTGGAATAGGTGTACTCTCTTTATATTTTATCATTTATTTATGTACGTTTTTTTTTTTATATGACAATCTGAACTGTTTGCAAAAACAAATATTTTTTCTTTTCTTCTTTATGCTCTTTTGTTAACATCAGTTGCAATTTATTTTTTTCTTTCTTTGCTCTTGACTGTCTGCTCATACAAACTGGGATGTATCCAATCCAGCTCTATATTATTTGTGGATATGTGGAAATATGTTTGTATCCTGACCTGCTTGCAATAAAAGAAATTCAAAAAAACAAAAACAAAAAAGTAGAAAGTGTACCTTATAATACCTATTCTCTCATTCGTGCAAGGAAGATTGTCAATTACATAGGTTATTAAATTAATAGTATGTAAATAATGACTATGAACAAAAGAGTGGCTTCATCATTATAAGTCACCAGAAGTGTTGAATCTATTTAATATATAGGTGTGGGCAGCCACTGGGGGTACAATGAATAGAGATAAGGAAGCCCAGGATTTATTCAGTAACTTGAATGCTGGATCTTCAATAGGTACAGCTGTGGGCACTAGTAAGGATCACAAACAGGAAGGCCTGAGAGCCAAATTTATTAAATCAGAACAACTAAAGAAGGCCAAATTGAACAAGTGGTGGGATGCCGCCACTTTAAAACAATATATTGTACTGAACAGGATACCGAGGGGGTTCAAGTCACAAATAATGCCAACCTACAAGGATTTGGAACCAGATATATTGGATAAATGGAAAAAAGGAACTAACTAATAGTTCTAGGAACTTGATTATTATACTGAGAGAGAATGCTGAGAGGATGATTAAGAAACTACTTATTGAGATTGAGACAGTTGAGGAAGAGATCAAACAGCTGAATTTACCTGAAGCGACGATGAAAAACGATACGATATTGGATGAGATTTTAGTAGCCTTACAAACAGATATTAAAAGAAGGAAGGCGAGGAAATTGAAACAGGATGAGAATGATTATAGAACTGGATGCATATTTACATTTGCATGCCGTTTCGATGACCTCATGAATAAAGCTCAATCCCCTATAAAGAAGGGTGAGATCTCTAGTGTGAGTGATGTGTATTCCTCATCAAGTAATGTCTCTACCAGTGAAAATGAGGAAATAGCGGATGGACAGTTAGCTACACCTAGTGGGTATAGTTTTTTACAAGAAGTTCGAAGGATAAGGATTGGCAATCGAGAAGCAGAGGTGAGATTCCGAGAGACAGGTGGATTAAGACCAGGAGAGGACCAAGAGGGAAAGGAAGATCCAAAAACAAGACAAGGAATGAGAACTCGATCTTGGAAGAACTGAGAGAAAGAGTAGATAATATGAACGAGATAGAGATTATTAATCTATCCTCTCTAGATTTGACATTGGATATGTTATCTGCTTTAAAGAAAGGTTTAAGTTTTTGCCCTACAACAAAGATGAATTGGAATATGACCAAAGTTGATCTTTATAGATTTGTCAGGGTGCTTAAAATAAAGAAATATTTTGCAAACCAATCGCAAGTGTTAAGACCTATTATTAAGAAAACAGAATTAAGCAACCTTTCGATCCAATCAAATCCATGATACTAAACTATTGTCATCCTTAACAGAAAGTGAGGAGGATCCATTGACGATGTCTCAATTACTAGATGACCTTGATATTAACCAAAGTTACTTTGAGGGTAGTGGTTTGAAGAACAAGTCACAGTGGACCCCCAATTATCCTCTGGCAATGTGATAGATGCTTTTTTTAGAGCAGTTAACTTGGAGATTGATAGATTAATTGCCCGGGATATTAAGAATAACAGCAGATTTCCGATAAGGAATAATTTGACCAAGAAAGAGAGAGAGGCATTGAGGATTTTGACTAATAATTCAGATATTGTAAAAAAAATGGCAGACAAGGGTGGTAACATCGTTGTAATGAATAAGCTTGATTATAATAAGGAAGTTTTATCCCAACTTGACAATGCCAAATATTATGAGAGAGTGACAACTAATCCTTTGCAACAGGTTACAAATAAGATCAATTGTAAATTGAAAGAATGGAATGATCAATCTTTGTTAGATCATGACGAGTACACGTACTTACATGTTGAATTCCCACGTTCTCCTTGTTTATATTGTTTATCTAAGGTGCACAAAAATAGACGGAAACCACTGGGGAGACCCATTATTTCTGGAATGGGTGGACCAACTGAGAAAATGTCAGAGTTTATTGATATTTATTTGAGACCTCATGTACAGAATCTACCGTCACATATAGAGGACACGAAACACATCTTGAACTTGATGAATGACTTACTGTGGGAACCGGGCATGATACTTGCTACATTAGATGTAATATCATTGTATACTAATATAGATCATGATCTGGGATTGACTGCCTTGGAGAGTTTTTTTAAACAAGAGACCAGCTGAACTTTACAATCATACCATCATGATACTAGAAACGATAAAAATGTTATTAGAGAATAATTTTTTTCTATTTGATGATAAATGGTACAAACAAAAGCTTGGTACTGCGATGGGTTCCAGATTCGCTCCGTCTTTTGCCAACCTCTTCATGGGGTGGTTTGAGGCGGAGTGGATCTGGGGACCAAAGGGGAGTAAATGGATTGATCACTTATACTATTGGGGACGTTTTATTGATGATTGTCTCCTTATTTGGAGAGGTACAGTAGAAGAACTAAAAGAGTTTTTTGAATACTTGAATCACAATCAGGTGAATATACGATTTACTACGGTATATGATTTAGAACGTCTTGTCTTTTTGGATGTAGAATTGTTTGTGGAAGAGGGTAAACTTTGTAGCAGGATGTATCGCAAAAAGACAAGTTGTAATGCATTATTACATGCAAGTAGTTGTCACCCCAAGAACCAAATTAATGCTATCGCGTACGAGGAAATGTTAAGGGCACGCAGAAACTTCTCGGAACAGCGAGATTTTGAGAGGAACTTAGTGGATATTACATCTAGTTTCATGGCCCGAGGGTACCATGAGAGGGTCGTTAATGAAGCTAAGGCAAGGGCTAGTAAATTAAAGAGGGTAGATACCCTTAAGACTAAGATTAGATCTTCTCCTGTAAAGGATACACAGGAGACAGTGAGAATGGTCACTAATTTCGGTGAGGGTAACCAGAAACTATATGGGCTATTGTCTAAATATTGGCATTTACTGAAGAGCGATGGGGATATTTCACCACTTTTGAATGAGAAACCGAGTGTAACTTTTAGGAAAGGGACAACCCTATCCAATATTGTAAGCCCTAGCTACCCTAAAGGAATAGCTAATACAACTTGGTTGAGTAACCAATTAAAAGGATTCTTTTGTTGTGGGAAATGCAGCTCATGTAGATGGGCTGTGAGGAGAATTAATGAATTCAATTATAATAATATGGGTACTTATAAGATCAACTCATTTATTAACTGTGATACGACTTTTGTCGTATATGTAATAGTGTGCTCACGCTCGAAAATGTATGTGGGCAGCACTATTTGCAGACTAAGAGACAGAATGATAGAGCACTTCCGTGCACTCAAGAATGGTGACACGAGATACCCTGTAGCTGCTCACTCGATACAGAACCAAGATGACCCACATGCCCATAAATTCAGTTATCATGGTATTAACTGTGTTAAAATAAATTAGAGAGGTTGTAACAGAACTCTACAATTGAGACGTAGAGAATGCATGTGGATCATGAAATTGAAGGCTGTGGAACAGGGTCTGAATTTAGATTCTGAATAACAATATTTTTTGGGCCAATAGGTCACTGGATATGATACAGGGATGGTCTAATGAGGAGTCAGAGTTATGGTTTCTAATGTGGTTAATGTGTTACTTTAAATGTGAATATTTGTGACTTCTTATCTTGACTTAGTAGGAATGTACATTGTATATTTAGAAAGAAAAAATATTTGTTTATGTGAACAATGGTAATGTTAATAATTACTATTTAATGTGTGCTTGAATATGAGATTTGTATAGTTCAGACAATCGAACAGTGAATGTATTAGCCCTTGCTCTTCTATTGTATTTAGAAAATTATTAATAATGATTAGGTTTTACTTCCCAACTCTCTACTTTTTCGTTTCCTGGCCTGTGGTATATACTTTATCTTTTATTATTTTTTCTTATATTTTTTCTTATTCTTTAACTTGGACCAGAGTGGAGTAGGGTTATAGTACATAAGTATTATGTAATCGTCATTGAGCTTATCTGGCTCACAGTATCTGCAATAGCTTAAGATACATGGAGTAGTGGGTTCGAGATCAGGTGCTGAAATTTCTCTTTTTTACAGATTTCGTGATAAGATAAAAAATATATATATTTGTTAAGACTTCTAATTATTATTGAACAATCTACCTTTTACGGAACTCAGTATTATCTATTAAGAATATAATACAGTGATCGATCAGTGTATGGCTGCAATTAGTAATTGAAAGGGGACTTCAGGAAACTTAATAGTACGGTAGCCACGACCGTTAATTTAGCGAAAATACTTCTTGCTTTTTTGATTTTTTGGGTTTTTATATAGACATTTATGGTTTGGTGACTAATAATAGTGATGATATTATAATTACCTACGGTTTTGATTGAGTAGTAAGGTTTTATCGTGAGTGGTTTACCCTTTCAAGATGGAGCCTAAGGTACTTGACTTTAAATACCAGTGTAGTCATGGCACCCGCGTAGAATGCGAATACTCGACTAGGAACCATGGACATGTCGAACTAGGTGAGAATGTACTTAGTAATACGATTGAGAGCTACTAAATGTGTGGCAACCAAATTGATAAGTAATGTTTGGTTTAATTGTCATAGGTCACATACTCGTGAATACCAGAAAATGTGAATAACAAGGTGAGACGTTATTAGAACGCTACTAGTTATAGTATTTTATGACTTGCGATTAAAGTTCACTGGTCGTATTCATATTGATACTTGATCTATTATCTTTAGGTCATACACTTGGGTTCTAACCGTTACGGAGACTAGAGGTTACGTATTTATGATATAACCAACATACAGTATTACAGGTGAGAGCCGCTACAGTAGAACTATATTCATATAGCTTTATCGAGTGAGACTTTAATCTGAATAGAATTTGCATGCTTTTTCAGGCGAGAAAATATTTGTTCAGGATATCTCAGACCACAAACGATTTTTGGATTGTTGAATTTAAGGTTGGAATTATAGTGGTGAGTGGCGATAGAGTTACTTAACTGATAATACTTATTGAGGCATCATTTGGGACGGATATGGAGCCCATATCATGACTTATAACGATGAAGCCACTCTTTCGTTAATAGTCATTATTTACATACTATTAATTTAATAACCTATGTAATTGACAATCTTCCTTGCACGAATGAGAGAATAGGTATTATAAGGTACACTTTCTTCTTTTTTCTTTTTGACTTTAATAAATCAAAGTAGTTACAAGCTTAGTAGGCTCCACGGTCTATGATGAAGAATAGATTGATAATATTACTGATTTGAATTTTACTGGATGAACATTTAGACATAATTTATAATCTTTTACAGGGGTACGATTTGAGGATCTTCATTATACTTAGTACTTGAATTTTGACTATATTCGTAGAGGTGACTAGAGAGCTTATTTGAGATTTTCCTTCTCTTGGTGGAGTTGCGCACTTTGGTGACTTTTGCTACTCAGTGATGTGCTGTATTTTTCCATATCTTTTCTTCTGGACACGCCCTTTGGGGATGTATTCTAAGTGCTTTTCCATCCTTTTTGCTCATTAGATGTTCAGAATGAATAGTGCTCATGTTATTATGTAGATATTGTGTATATATTGTATCTCATTGATATGTATATTATTGTTGTTTTGGGTTGCAGCCCTCAGGAAGTCATATAGCACAGAAAAGTGCATGACGAAACACGTGTTGGCTGCTTCTTTTCTCAAAATAAAGGAAGAATTGTTTTTTCTTTGGAAACTGACTGGAAATAAACGGATGAGAAGACAAAAGACTTTTTGAGTTGGATTATTGGCATAAGAACAAATTGGATGGACTGTGTTCTTGTTTATATGTGGTTTTGACTGTATTCTCATGACTCACAAACTTGTGATATTGTTCATAAGAAAATATATGTTGTCTGCTGTATCTGTTTGGAAGTATCAGATATTATTTGTAACCTATGTTCAACCAACTTTGAAGTGATTAACGTATAGTGCTCAGGGAGAAATTTGATTATAACTCTTAGAAGCAATACCGTCAAGTATCAAGAACTACTATGCACAAGTCTTCTAATTTGATTTTGCCCCCAAAAGATTGCAATATCTCGAATTGTTCCGAATCTACCCCCACCATGGAAACTCAGTTATCCACTGCCACACTGCCCTCTAAAATATAGATATAAACCTGCAAATAACATATAGATGTTGTTGTACTTACTGTCTGTGCCCCTTGAAACTTCCACTATCATCATATATTAAAATGCGAACCCTCACTACCTCCTGTCCATGAACCTTAAGTAATGTAATGTAAAGAATTCATGTCTCCATGCTCCTTCTCTATCCCAATAAAGAAATAGAAAACTAAATGAATAAATAAATAAATACATAAAATTGACTTAACATTGACGTAGCTGTGTGTACCCTCTTCTACATTCATTGCTTTGGAACAATTGAACCTGCTGCCTCCAGCAGAGGGTTGAACACGTGGCCCCTGCTCCAAAACAAACATGGCAACCAAAGTTAAAGAAGCTGGAAAATAAACGCCATTGTTCATTTCAGCCCAAGTGATTCACTGTTCTGACCCTCAGCGAGTTACATCACACTTGAATCTTAATTCTTATCTGAAGATGTGCTTAATAATATCCAGTGAAGGTAAGAGGTAATCATGTGTCTGCTACAGAGCACTGCCTAAGAGTACGAGCAATCATTTGTAATGCTTTAGTGAGGCAAAATCATGTAAAATTTGCATTGCTAAACGAAGAGCGCCAGGAGACATAATTGTTTTTCTTGTGCTGGAGATCAACATTCCCTATTAAATGCATCACAAATGCTGTAAAACGTGTGAGAGATTCTTTTTTGTTGTAATGTGCACTGTTACACAGATACATCAATATTTTGTATTCTTTAGCACATATTGCCTCTGGAGAATGAATAGAACATTCGAAAGATCCTCTGGACCTTGAAGAATTGGTCTTTTTCGCTTACGTCAGGCTGAGGGATTTACTAACACAAGATTCAGGTAGCACTGCTTGCCCTCTGTTGAACTATTTTCTGTCTTCTGCAGCATTATAGTTTGTAATACAGTAGGGAATTTCTACTTGCGAAAGAGATCCACGGTGGCAATGTTAAATGTAGTCTTTACTATTTTTTCCTTCGGATGCATATATGATTTATTTTTTATTGTATATTCATTTTGCTTTGTATAGTGCACAGGATAACTTATTTACTTTTAGGTTCTGGTGAAAATGTAGATCAGTTGGGAGGGAAACGGGGTTGAATATGCAGTAGGGATCAAAAGACCTGGTAAGGGTTGGTAGATTTTAAGCTTTTCCTTAATACAAGAAGATAAGCAGCGTTGCCTGTGTACTGAGGGAGGTAAAACCATAGGCAAGGCCCACCTCCCGATAAAGTATTGTCTCTTCTGCCATTGCAATTGCCTTTTTGGGGTGATTTGGAGGTGTGTTCTTCAGACTGAAGTTATCTGTAAGGTTGGCATAGTTTTTTTTCTGGAAATAGGGTGGTACGTAGTCATCTAGGCATCTGAACTTGAGGAAACTAATTTTGAAGGATAGCTTGCACAACCACGTCTAGCTGTGAGCCTAGTAGAGTCTTGTATCTAAAGCAAACATTTCACAAACGAGAGTGCTGAAGCACAGACTCTTGGCTTGTGATCAGCCACCATCTGTAACGTGACTTGTGTTAGGAGTGGCCTAGAAGTTATGTTCAAATGGCATGAATCTTTGTTTCTCTAAGATATTTAGAATCTTAGGGGCACATCCACCAAGCATTTTTGCCTTCACAAACGGGCTGATTCGCAGAATCGGCCCTTTTCCAAATGCAAATGCAAATCATGCTTTTAAGATGCAGCAAGTCCCTGTTAACCAAATTGCAAAATGGTTTTGCGATTCTGCATTTGGAAGCAGGGCCGGGCTGGGAACCAAAACCGGCCCCAGCAAAGTGCTCGGCCGGCCCCGGGGGAAGGTCTGAGCTCTTTGCCAGGGCCGGTTTTTGGACGATTTTGTTGCAGGGCCGATTTTGCAGCTATGCTGCATAAACGGCCCTGTAACAAAAACGGCCCCCAGGGGCCCAAAACCGGACCCCACCCTTGCGGCGCACGGGGGGATTGCCTGGTGCCCTCATCAGCCAGTCCGGGCCTGTTTGGAAGGGGCGTGTTTAGAGCGTCCCTTCCAAATACTGAATCCTAACGGTATGCATGAATGTTTTGTGAATGAGGTCGCAAAACATTCACATATTACCACCTACTTGAAGTAGGTGGTAACCCAATCGCAAATGGGAAGGGGTCCCCAAGGGACCCCTTCCCGTTTGTGAAGGGTTGTAACAGCATTTTGAAGAGCAGGCAGAGGTCTCACAAACCACTGCCTGGTCTTAAAAAATGAAAAGAAAACTTTTAATTTTACTTTTTGTAAAGTATCTTGTTTTCCTTTAAGGAAAACGAGCTGCATAACAAAAAAAATCATTGCTTTATTTAAAAGCACTCACGGACATGGTGGTCTGCTGACCTCAGCAAGCCACCATCCCTGTGATTTTTGCAATTCCTAAGGGGTTGCAAATGCAATCTACCTCAATAATATTAATGAGATAGAGCCGATTTGCGACCCCCTAGGTATTGCAATCAGAAACTCTTTGGTTTCATGCATTGTAAATAGCGATGACCTAATTGGAATTCTCAGGAACTCGCAATTAGGTATTTGCAATTTACAATTTTGATGCATGTGCTCCTTAGAGTCTAAGAATGCATATTTAGACATAATCTCAAAGGCTATTATACAATGCATATACAAGCATCACAATGTTTATGAGCACATCAATATATAATACAACATTTGACATCGAATCATAATGATCTATTTTGGCCTTTGTGTGCATAGACATTAAAGGGGATGGATGCTTACCATTTTTCTCTCTCTACTTTCACAATAAATCGATTTTGATGATCATTTTTTTGAAGTTCTAGACTTAATGCAGGATCTATATTTACCCATTTTGCATTTCCTTTAGCAGTCAGTTCTTTACGTGATGCTGAAACATAATATATCAGTTCTTCTTATTGTTTATGAGAATGTTGACTTCAGAAATGACTTCTGTCATATGTTGCTGCTAATTGATTCGGTTTCTAAATGCTCTAAAATGAATCATTATACCCTTAAATAATGAATTAATAATTATCCACAGAAGAACCATATTTTCTTCGCTATCTACATTTTTCTACATGAATTTGAATTATTTCTCATTTTCCTAGGCAAATATTTTTGCTGATAACTTCTCATGCATCCTTCACACATCACAGTCTCCACCAAGCGTGCAAGGAACATTCTCCTGAAGTTTAATGAGATCCGACCAGATCACCTGCAGTGGAAAGAGCATTCCACTTTGGCTTTCTGTCACTATTTGAGTCCTATCCACCCTCACTTCCCTCCTCACCCGTGTGGTGCTCTCTGCAGAAGGAAAGAAGAACTGTAATTACTTTTCACTGTATGTTTCATATTCTGAAATTAAAACGTCTCCGTTTATCTTTCCGACAAGTAAGATTTTAAATTTTCATGTTTCATATTAATCTTGCCTCAGGAAAGTGAAATACAAAATTAATGTTGCAGTTCATTATGTTAAGGCTTAAGGAAGTAGCATGACCTTTTTTGGGTTTCACTTATTTATGGCAAATTATTGTACACGTAAAAACATACAAACGTACCCCTGCTATATGTTAAGGGAAAAAAAGAGAAATCTTTTCTAAAAAAGATAGTCTGTGGGAGAATGCTTACCTTAGGATGAAAACCCTCATTCACCCTTGGGTGACATGCTTCATCATAGGATTCCCTCCTCTCACCTGCACCACAAGGTGCCTGTGTGGGCTGCGACTCTCAAAAGGAGAGGAGTGTAGATGTTTTTATAGGGGGGAATAGATGAGCAAGAGATGTTTAAGTGAGGTGTAGAGTGCTGAGTGCTATCCCGTTATAAGCAAAGATAGGAAGGGAGTGATTGAGATAAAACTGTCTCCTGGTAGGCGAAACTCAATTTTATTCTGGTGTCTTCAGTGGACAGAATTAAAAAACAGAATTACCAGGAGGTTGAAAAAATACTCCCTATATCAAGGCCTTCAAGGACCCCTTCAGGGACCCCTAACGAGGTTCAGGGGCATTTGTCAGGACCCAAAAAAATATATAAATCACTCTGCAAATCGTTCTGTCTAAGACATATATACTGACGCCATCATAGTGGGCCAGAGGTTACAGACAAATGGGCTCACAATTTTTTATCACGTGGGCAACTGCTGTATGAAGTGAGGAAACAAAAAGCATAATTTCTTAATAATAACCATTCAAACAAAAGGCTGTCAAAAAAGGGTGATTCGGTGATCAAAACAGTGAATCTCCACTACTACAATCCACAAAATAAAAATAAAAAAGTGAATAGGGGTATTCCTTACCCGTAATCAATATTGCATTTACTCACTCTCAAGCCTCAAAGGCTGCTTATCACTTAGGGCTGTATTCTTAGAAAAAGATTTAGATATGAAGGGTCCGAACCCATAAGTCCTAGATCTGTTCTAGACTCACAGTCCGATGGTCCTTTTTAGCAGCATGAAAGCGTGGAGGGGAGAAAGTTCGACATTATTACCAAATTAATTGAACAGGAGACTCTTTAGACTCATAGGGCCAGATGTAGGTAATTCTATTTTACCACTTCTTAAATACCGAATCATACCGATTCGGTATTTAAGAAGTGGTAAAATAGAGGGGGGGGGGATGTAGGTAATACAGACTCGGTAATGCCCATTGATTCCTATGGGCATTGAAGCCCATAGGAATCAATGGGCATTACCGAATCGGTATTTACAGAATCGGTAAATACCGATTTCAGCAAGGGTGCAGGGGGTGTCACTTTGACACCCTCTAGCACCCCAAATATAGGCATGTGTGCCATGTGGCACACAGACATGCCCTATGGGCATGTCTGTCTGTCACATGGCATAGGTGTGCATGTGCACATGTGCATGCACACCTGGATTCGGTATTTTACCACCCAATCGGATTGGGTGGTAAAATACCGATTCTGAAAGGCCTTTGAGACTCAGAAGAGTCCCACCTACATCTGGAAATTACCGAATCGGTAAAAATACCGATTCGGTATTTTACAGATTCGGTAAATTTACCGATTCCGAATCTGTAAAATGATGCCCCCACATCTCAATCACCAAATACCGGTCGGTAACGGCCGAATTCGGCCGTTACCTACGGTATTTGGGCTCCTACATCTGGCCCATAGTAATCACAGACAATTCTGTAGACATAGTCAATTTATTACAAACCCAGAAATAAATGAACATAAAGACACCTCAAGATAGGAGTGTAAAAATACATTTGAATCAGCATAAAGCCAAAGCTGCGCACTCAGTGTAATCTATGCAGCAGAAACAGAACGATTAGTTCAAGAAATTGAATGCAAAGGATCAAAGAGAATAAATATAAATGTTCTTCGCATCGAAGGTTGATGAAAATAAAGCATTAGTCTATTCCTACACTAATGCAACGTGGCATCCCTACTGTCTCAGAAGAGGAGTGAAATAAAAGGTGTCAGCATGTGGAGTCTTCCTTAGAAGTCTCTCCACATCAACGGGTTAGGTAGCTTCAAGCTACGGAGCTTGTTTTAAGAGGCCCCTTCTCCTAATAACCAGAGGAGGTAGAAGAAGTGGGCACTTTCCCTACTTGTATCACATTATTTTAGGTAAATGTTCCCAGGAGGCCTTGCGACGAGTCACGCCATCCGCACTATACACGATCCCATAGGTAGGTTTTCACTGGATAGCTATTCTCTCGAACTGCAACACTGCTGACCTTGATTCCCAGACCTACTCTAGTGTGAAACACAACAATTTCCCTTATCAAGTTGAACTCATGATGTATCCCTTTCTCTCCTCGCCTAACTAAGAAAGCAATGACATTATTCTAACAAGGATGCTTCTTCCACCTGCAACACAAACACGAGAAAGAACAAAATCCACAGCACACATGTAATTCAACTGTTAATTCTAAAACGACAACTTGCAGGGAGAAATGCATTTCAGGACTACAATTTGGCTAACATAACAAAAATGGCACATGAGCTTTACGAGCTTGCATAACAAATAAAATACACTCAATTAATATTACTAACTACATCTAAAATAACACATTCCATAAGCACATTGGATACATGAATAATTGTCAGCTGCATAACACAAATTCTTCACATTAATGTTTACATTTACTTTCTAAATTATTTGCTCTATGTTACATTCAAATGAGCTAGAATGCATCATGTTTAACATTATTACATCTCAAATTCTAATACTCCATGTTATGACGACAAAGGATTATATGTGGATGTGGGCTACACATGTGATTATGACACACCCAAACAAATTAAATGTGTTTTCCACTACATTAGATTCATTTGATTAGAAGGGAGACACAGTATCAAATGAAAACATCAATGCCTGCTTACAAATGGTGTCATCCTCATTATATCTGTCATGACAGCATAGCTGTATCCCAACATTATGTGGTCATCAGAATAGGAACCATATCAAGCTGTACACTTAGTAGAGCTAGGTCTTCATCCAATTATTAATCTCGCTCTCTAAAAGTTTTTGTTTGGCAATGGGTCTGTGCTTCCTCTGAACCAGAGTACTTGTACTGCACCATTTTCATTGTGGGAAGGCTTATGCACAATGCAGTAGGACTGAGATTGGTATGGCACAAGCCAATTGTCAGGGCTGATCAGTTTATTATGATTTGGCATGACAAAGGCTGTAAGCTTCACTTAGGTATTGTAAAAATAATATGTTAAAGACAATAGACCTTTAGTATGGATTGCTATACTGTACTAAAGCCTATTGTGAATTATTTCTTTGCATGTAATCTCACAGATTATTGTAAGAGGTTAGGATTTTGGTGTTGGCTATCTCCTCTGACAAACTCTTGGGGTAGATGATTTGCACTATGATAATGCTTTTTATCACTGTATATTGTCCTGCCAAATGTAATTGTGTACATATGTTGCAAGTGTTAACAAGTACACCAGTCATTTCCTTTTACAGAGCTTGTGATACTATTAATATTATTATAAATTCCTCAGCCTACTGCCTACAGTATTTTATGTGGTAAGAATCCTGACACAGATTTAAGCTCAGACCCAGACTATGGTTTCCTCTTCTTGAGTTTGTAGAGTCTCCTACATATAGTTGATTAGGTTGTAATCAAGGTTCTTCTCTTTTCTGCTTCAGGGTTCTCGTGTCAGACTGGACTTTGGCTGTGTCACCCCTACAAGCAAAGAGAAAATGTGTCATGTAACTTTTTCTATTCTTTCTTTGTTTACCCTACCTTTTATTTCTTTTCTTTCTCCCTGTATGGTTTTGTTGTTAAGATCTACTCTGTTTATAGCATTCTTCTCCCTTAATTGATGATCCTTTTCTTACCCTTGAATTGTAATCATCACCCATTTCATTTCCTTCCAAGGGATTCTCAGGAAAATTATGTGAATGTTCCTATTTTCTTTGTACCCCCTTAACTTTTTCTTAGTTATGCTTTCATGTTTTTAAGATTCCAATTTTGCCAAAAGATAAAACAACTAGTTCAAAAGCCACTCTTTCTACTAGCCAGACTGTACCAGGTCAGCCACTTTGCCACTGGATTCAAACTAACCTGGCTGAAGAGGGCTGTTAGCCCAAAACCGGTCCTAGGATGCTTGTTCGAGCTAGACTGTTCCAATGAGGCACAGGGTCAAGACTGCTTTGCATATAGCTCTGAAGGTGAAGTGAGCTAAAGAACGATGATGGATTCAACCCAGATCTGTGACTGGGGGTGAGCGTCTGAAAAGTTTCCGGGGTCAGTCCATCATCTCCTTGTGTTTGCATTGTTTGCCATAAGTTGACAAGGTATGCCCAGACTTGGGTCCCTTGCTCACTTTGACTCTGGATTCAAGGTAGCCTGGCTGATGAGGGCTGTAAG
This sequence comes from Lissotriton helveticus, assembly GCF_964261635.1. Taxonomy (NCBI): domain Eukaryota; kingdom Metazoa; phylum Chordata; class Amphibia; order Caudata; family Salamandridae; genus Lissotriton; species Lissotriton helveticus. The sequence continues at coordinate 1,511,682,894 of NC_136063.1, read as the reverse complement.
TCGAAACCAATCCTAGGATGCTTGTTTCCGGACCACGGAAGACATAGCTTGGCAGTTCCGGCTGGACTGTTCCCATGAGGTACAGGGTCAAGACTGATTTGCAAATAGCTGGGTCTGAACTGGGTGGCGAAGGGAGCTAAAGAACAATTATGGATTCAACACAGATCTGTGACTTGGGTGAGCGTCTGAAAAGTTTCAGCGCTCACTCCATCATCTCTTTGTATTTGCTTTGTTTGCCCTAAATTGTCAGGGTATGCCGAGACATGGTGCCCTTGCTCACTTTGCCACTGGATTCAATCTAGCCGGGCTAATGAGGGCTGTTAGCCCGAAACAAGTCCTAGGATGCTTGTTTCCGATTCACGGAAGACATGGTTTGGCGGTTTGGGCTGGGCTGTTCCCATGGCGCACAGGGTCAAGACTGATTTGCATATAGCTGTGTCTGAACTGGGGTGGCGAAGTGAGCTAAACAACGATGATGGATTAAACCCAGATCTGTGACTGGGGTGAGCGTCTGATTCAGCACTCCGTCCATCACCTCATTGTGTTTGCTTTGTTTGCTCTAATTTGGCTGGGTATGCCCGGACGTGGGTCCCTTGCCCACTTTGCCACTGAATTCAAGCTAGCCTGGCTGATGGTGAATGTTAGCTCGAAACCGGTACTACAATGCTTGTTTCCGGTCCAGGGAAGACATGGCTTGGCAGTTCAGGCTCGACTGTTCCCATGAGGCACAGGGTTAAGACTGATTTGCATATAGCTGTGTCTGAACCGGGGTGGGAACATGAGCTAAAGAATGATGATGGATTCAACCCTGATCTGTGACTTGGGGTGAGCGTCTGAAACGTTTCAGGGCTATGTCCATCTTCTCCTTGTGTTTGCTTTGTTAACCCTAAGTGGCAGGGTATGCCCAGACGTGGGTCCCTTGCTCACCTTGCCACTGGATTCAAGCTAGCCTATCTGATAAGTGCCGTTAGCCCGAAACCAGTCCTAGGATGCTTGTTTCTGGACCAGGGAATACATGGCTTGGCATTTTGAGCTGGACTGTTCCCATGAGACACAAGGTCAAGATTGATTTGCATATAGTTGTGTCTGAACTGGGGTGGTGAAGTGAGCTAAAGAACGAAGATCGATTCAACCCAGATCTTTGACTGGGGGTGAGCGTCATCTCCTTGTGTTTGTTTTGTTCACCCTAAGTTCGCAGGGTATGCCCAGACATGGGTCCCTTGCTCACTTTGCCACTGGATTCAAGCTAGCCACGCTAATGATGGCTGTTAGCCCGAAACTATTCCTAGGATGCTTGTTTCTGGTCCAGGGAAGACATGGTTTGGCAGTTCGGACTTGAATGTTCTCATGAGGCCCAGGGTAAAGACTAATGTGTGTTGGACTTGGCCCCTTTTGGAGGGTCATCCCTGAAATATTTGCCTTCCTCCTCTATTTTTTCTGACCTGTTTTATGACTCTGGGCACTTAACCACTGCTGATCAGTGCTAAAGTGCATATGCTCTCCCTATTGTAAATTGATGTATGGATTAGTGATTCCATGATTGGCTTGTTTAGTTTACTTGTCGGACCCTATTACAGTGCACTGAGTGTGCCCAGGGTTTGTAACTACAAATGCTGCTGGTGGGCTTGCAGCACAGGTTGTGCCACCCACAGAAGCAGTCTTGTAAAATGTGTCTAAGGCCTGCCATTGCAGAGCCTGTGTGCAGTTTGGTACTGCCATGCTGACTGGGCAAGTGCACCCACATGCCAGTCCCTAAACTGTCCCTTTTCTTCATGTCAGACACCCCTATGGTAGGACCAAGGGCAGGGTGCATTGTAAGTATAAGGTAGGGCATGCCCTGGTGTGTGTGGCATGTCCTAGTAGTGTATTACAGCCATTTTAGTGTTTCACTATTGCAAGGCTACCTGTTCTCCATAGGCCAGAATGGGCAGCTAGATTATTACATTTTATAATCCTAACTGACTCAGGGAATATGGTAGAAATTCGACTTTATTATGCCTGAACTCAGAATGATAAAATACATCTTTTAGTGTAGTTGGTTTTAAAATTCTGTGTTTGAAAATACCACTTTTAGAAAGTAGGTATTTTCTTGTCTAATTATCCAAGCCTGCCTCTGCTAGGCTGTGTATTCCTTGTCTGGAGTTTGAGTGACAGGGGGACAGAATGAGTCAGCCCAGTGGTGAATAGAGAGATCTGCATCTAGATGGGAGGGAGGAGTTGCACCTGGGACCTGAATAGGACTGTGCCTGCCCCGCACAGTGCTGGCTCCACCCCCTGTGGTACGTCTGAAGTCTCTGCCCTGCACTGTGAAAGGAGAGAAGGAGTCATGTTAACAGAGTGCTCCAGGGCTGTGCTTTCCATCCACAATCCTGGCTCCACCTCCTGTGGTGCATCAGATGTTTCTGCCCTGCACTGTGAAAGGAAAGAAGGAGTCATGTAAATAGGACAAAGGATTTTGGGGTATAAATATTGGGACTCTGATCCCAAGAAATTAGATCACTTTTGGACAAACAAGAAGAAACCTTTGCTGAGGAGTGGAACCAGAAGAAACTGAGGAGAGACTATCCCTAAGATGAAGTGCTGCTTGGGGGATTGGCCTGCAGTGGTTTCCTGCCTGCCAAAGCGAGGAGAAAAGGACTTTGTGTACTTTCATCACCTTGTAAGGATCGCCAAGGGCTTGGAACAGAGCTTGCCTCCTGCTGAACCTTCAGGGACCACAGACTTTAACCCCCAGCTCCCCAGAGTTACATGGGAAGTGCCTGCTGCTGTTTTGGGCCTTCTGAGGGACTGCGTGTCGCAAGGAGCTGGAAGGTCGACTCAAGTGGAAGAAGTGTGTCGCCGTCGCTGCTGCGACCGTCGCATTGTGGATGTTGCCGCTGTAGCTGTCGTATTACATCGCGAGAAGCGTCTCACAACGAAGAGGAAGCATGTCGCTGTCACTGCTGCTGCTGTCGCATCTTGGATGTCACAGCTGTAGCTTTCGTATTGCACCGCATCAAGAAAAGTGCCTCGCATCCACAGAGAAGCGTGCCGCCGTTGGAGCTGCTGCCGTCGCATCTTGAATGTCGCCGCTGTACTTGTTGCCTTGTCCGTAAGCATCTTGCAACGTCGGAGAAGAGTGTTGCAGCCGAAGCTGTTGTCATTTAATCGCGGAACAAGGGTGTCGCCGCTGCAGCTGATGCATCGAATCAAGACTTCTCACATCATCGGAGAAGCGTGCCGCATCTGGAAGATCTTCACGTCTTTATTTCTTTGCACCGTATTTTGCCGCATTTCCATCTTTGCAACACTTTTGTTGCCCTGCGTGTCGTATCTTATGGTACATTGACTCAAAGTGTTGCATTTTAAGAACTGAACTGAACTAAGCTAAAACTACCATTTTAAGTATAGTATTGTGGATTTTTGTCGTTTATGGTCTTGTGTTAAGTCTATATAAAGAATACTTGTTTTTAATATACAACTGTGTGGTGTCCATCTGTAATGTTGTCACTGGATTACTGTATGTGATCACAAATGCTTTACACACTGCCTCTGAGATAAGCCTGTCTGCTTGTGCCAAGCTACCAAGGGAGTGAGCAGGGGTTATTTTAGGAGTGTACCCCCTTACCTGACTAGAGGCAAGGGTCCCTATTTGTCACAAATACCTACCTGTGCCAGCTAGAGACCCCCAACTATAACAATTTGCATATAGATGTGTCTGAACTGGGGTGGCAAAGTGAGCTAAAGAACAATGATGCACTCTAATTGTTGAGCACCGCCGCTTGGGCGGGTCCGGGGTCTCTGTGGAGGGAAGTTGTGGCGCCGCCATCTTGGAGCGGGTTGGCTGGCTCAGGAGGAGCCACTCCCTACGTGCGCTCAGTGCGCAGGTGCCGGCGAGGGACGCCTATTTGAGGCGAGTTCCCCTTCGAGCCTCCCTTGTCAGGTAGCGCAGTGCTGCTGGAAGCGCTACGCGCTCTATTTTATACTTGCTCTCACCTCTGAGGCTGGAAGCGCTTCGCTGCGCATTGTTTTTAAATCGCCCCGTTTTGTATTTTTGTTACTTCTGGTTTGTATCTTGTTTTTAACTGCCCTCCTACCTGCACTCTAATTGTTGAGCACCGCCGCTTGGGCGGGTCCGGGGTCTCTGTGGGGGGAAGTTGTGGCGCCGCCATCTTGGAGCGGGTTGGCTGGCTCAGGAGGAGCCACTCCCTACGTGCGCTCAGTGCGCAGGTGCCGGCGAGGGACGCCTATTTGAGGCGAGTTCCCCTTCGAGGCTCCCTTGTCAGGTAGCGCAGTGCTGCTGGAAGCGCTACGCGCTCTATTTTATACTTGCTCTCACCTCTGAGGCTGGAAGCGCTTCGCTGCACTTTGTTTTTAAATCGCCCCGTTTTGTATTTTTGTTACTTCTGGTTTGTATCTTGTTTTTAACTGCCCTCCTACCTACACTCTAATTGTTGAGCACCGCCGCTTGGGCGGGTCCGGGGTCTCTGTGGGGGGAAGTTGTGGCGCCGCCATCTTGGAGCGGGTTGGCTGGCTCAGGAGGAGCCACTCCCTACGTGCGCTCAGTGCGCAGGTGCCGGCGAGGGACGCCTATTTGAGGCGAGTTCCCCTTCGAGGCTCCCTTGTCAGGTAGCGCAGTGCTGCTGGAAGCGCTACGCGCTCTATTTTATACTTGCTCTCACCTCTGAGGCTGGAAGCGCTTCGCTGCGCATTGTTTTTAAATCGCCCCGTTTTGTATTTTTGTTACTTCTGGTTTGTATCTTGTTTTTAACTGCCCTCCTACCTGCACTCTAATTGTTGAGCACCGCCGCTTGGGCGGGTCCGGGGTCTCTGTGGGGGGGAAGTTGTGGCGCCGCCATCTTGGAGCGGGTTGGCTGGCTCAGGAGGAGCCACTCCCTACGTGCGCTCAGTGCGCAGGTGCCGGCGAGGGACGCCTATTTGAAGCTCCTTCCTAGCGCAGCGGGATCGCGCAGCGGGCGTGTCCTCGCGTGGCCGGAGTCGTGCCAGAGTCCTGCCCGTCTGCGCCCGTCCGCGCTAGGGACGCGCAGGGCTCAGGCTAGACTCTGCTGGTTGGGAGAGTTGACCCTCCTGATTTGCCATGTTGGTGTACTCCAGTGATACCATGCGGGATATTGGGCTTCTGACCGTAAGTTGTCGTCTACCCCCTATACACCCTTTAACTGGCCCTTATCAGTGCGCTTGCGGTAGGTGGACTTTGGATTCTCCCACCTCAATCCGTTATCCTAACCCGGCTGCTGCTTCTCGGAGCTATCGCCCTGGCCATGCCCTCCGCATCTTCAGTCTTAACGCCAGGTCTCTGGTGTTGCATTATCAGGCCGTGTTTGACCTGTTACAGGATGAGGCCCCGGACATCGTGGCCATCACAGAGACATGGCTGAAGGATGATGATGCGGCTATTATCAACCTGGCATTCCCCCCTGACTTTACTGTCTTTACCCTGAATCGATCTACGAGGGGAGGGGGCATTGCTCTTGCTATTCGATCTAGCTTTACTTGCAGCTGGTCGGGTCTGTCCATTGCGGGGTGTGAGAGTGCGGTGTTCAAGATTCTTGTCACCCCACATTTTTCACTCTCGGGGATGGTGGTTTATCGTCCCCCTGGGAGCGAAGTGACGTTTAGAGCTGCCTTCCCCGATGTGGTTAGCTCCTTGGCGGTAGGTTGTCCCAATTTCTCCATCTTGGGCGACCTTAATTTACATTTCGATAAACCTAACATCCCTTCAGTCTCTGGCATTCTTGCAGATTTGGAGGCCCTTCAGCTTGCGCAACTGGTTCGACAGCCCACTCACACCGGTGGCCATACTCTAGATCCTTTTTTCACCAATTTGGTAGGTGCTTCTGTTATCGCCGTTTCACCCCTTGGCTGGACAGACCATTCTTTGGTTGACATCTGTACCCCCTTGCCGGGTAAGATCATCACCCCCCCTGCAAAGCTGGTCGCGAGGCGGCATTGGAGCAAACTACGACTGGAAGATCTTCATCGTGTCCTCGCTGCGGAGCCCTTAGAACCTTTCGCTACGGTTGATACAGGATACGATGGGTTCTGCGCCTGGATTTCCAAGGCGCTGGACGCCCTTATTCCAATTACCGCTTGCAAAACCAGCTCGAGTGAGGCAAGTCCGTGGTACAATGGCGCCTTACGTTCACTCAAGGGTAGTTGCAGGCGTGCAGAGAGGGCTTGGCGGAAGGCGTACGATATCGGGAAAAAAGCTATGTATCTCGCTTCCGTCAAAATTTACCATCGGGCTGTTTGTCAAGCTCGGGCAGCTTTTTATACCGCCGAAGTTTGCAGCAGCTCTAACCCCTCCAAAACCATCTTCAAACTGATGAAGGATCTTTTAGCAAAACGAACCGGCGCCCCGGCGACCGGCTCCACTACTCACTGTGAGGCCCTGGCCCTGTTTTTTCGGGAAAAGGTCGAAAACATCTATAAGACGTTCCCTTGTATAGGGCCTCCAGCTGAGCCTCCGACTAATATCTATGGAGATATCGTTTTGCATGAGCTGCCCCCGTTGACATCTGCAGGGTTTGACCTTCTGGCGCAGCAGGTCAAGTCCGGGTCCCCCGCCGATCCGCTTAGTTCCACTCTCTTCAGAGACCAGTCATTTGTGGGTCGGGCCGTGATACACTCCTTGATTAACATCTCGCTGGAGTCAGGCACGGTACCCGCCAGCTGGAAGCGGGCGGTGGTTTCTCCCATCTTAAAGAAACCTTCTTTGGACCCAGACAAACCTGAAAACTATCGGCCCATTTCCCTGCTTCCTTGGCCGACCAAAGTGTTAGAGACTCATGTCAACAAAGCTCCCTCGGCTCACCTTGTCCATGCTAACATCTTGGACCCCACCCAGAACGGCTTCCGTGCTGGTCACAGCACGGAGTCCGCCCTTCTCTCCATGGCTGAACATCTCCGCACGGTACTGGATGCGGGGCAGACTGCGGCGCTCGTTTTATTAGACCTGAGCGCCGCGTTTGATACTGTCTCTCATCCCATCCTGTTGCATCGCCTGGAGGAGTGTGGCCTGGGTGGTCCTGCACTCCAGTGGTTCCGCTCCTTCCTTGACAATCGTGTCTTTAGCGTTGCCGTGCCACCGTTCCAGTCCCAATTCCATCCTCTGAGACAGGGGGTGCCGCAAGGCTCCTCGCTGAGTCCCACGTTGTTCAATCTCTACGTGAGACCGCTGGCTGAGGTCGTCAAGCAATGGGACATGACTATGGTCTCATATGCTGACGATACTCAGCTAGCGGTTTCCATCAGCGGGGACCCGGACCGGGATGCCCCCAGGTTTCAGAGTGGACTCAGGGCGGTGGCAAGCTGGATGAAGAACAACTGTCTCCAGCTCAACGCTAAAAAGACGGAGATCATGATCGTCGGTAGGAGGGCGGATCTATGGGGGGACAGGTGGTGGCCTGTGGAGCTGGGGCCGGCCCCTCTTCCGGTCACTGAATTAAAGAACTTGGGAGTATGGATGGACCCTGCGCTTTCCTTTGAGGTCCATTCTAAGAAAACCGCGGCCTGTTGCTTTGGCATCTTACGGTTGCTGCGCCCCATTCTGAAGTTCTTTGACCACCGTACCAGGCAGCTGATAGTCCAGGCTACTGTGTTATCTCGCCTGGACTATGCAAGCTCTCTTTTGGTAGGCTCCAATCTGGCTGAGGTTACCCGCCTCCAGCGGGTTCAGAACGCTGCGGCGAGAGCCATAGTTGGCCTACCCCGTACAAGCCCCGTTTCCAGCACACTGAGATCTCTGCATTGGCTGCCTGTTAGAGCCAGAATCCAGTTTAAAGTGCTGTGTCTGGCGTTCAAGATTTTGAGGGGAGAGGGTCCCCAAATTCTTGCGGACCTTTTGTCTTGGTATGTGCCCACCCGGCCCCTGAGATCTTTGGGCCACGCACTTACTGTGGTCCCTCGATACAGGTTGTGTCGGGTCGGTGGCCGGTCCTTTCGGGTCAGAGCGGCTCAGCTCTGGAACTCCCTTCCGGTAGAGTTGCGGTTATTAGATGACCTTCTAGCTTTTCGTAAAGCTCTAAAGACCTTTCTGTTTTATTAAACTTACCATCTGTTTCTTTTATTTGTTGTGCTTCCTTGTAGGTGTTGCATATTACCTGACACGCGCCAGGACGCCCCTTAGCTGGGGCAGCTGTGCGCGTTACAAATGTATGTAACATAACATAACATAACATAACCCAGATCTGTGACTGGGGGTGAGTTTCTGAAAAGTTTCAGCTCTCCATCCATCATCTTGTGTTTGCTTTGTTCTCCCTAAGTTTGCAGGGTATGCCCAGATGTCGATCCCTTGCTCACTTTGCCACTGGATTCAAGCTAGCCTGGCTGATGAAGGGTGTTACCCACAAACCGGTCCCAGGATGCTTGTTTCCGGTTCAGGGAAGACCTGGCTTGGCAGTTTGGGCTGGACTGTTCCCATGAGTCACAGGGTCAAGACTGATTTGCAAAAAGCTGGGTCTGAACTGAGGTGGCGAAGTGAGCTACAGAATGATGATGGATTCAACCCAGATCTTTGACTGGGGGTGAACGTCTGAAAAAGTTCCGTGCTCCGTCCATCATCTCCTTGTGTTTGCTTTGTTCAGCCACCTAAGAATGCCATGTTGCTCCAGGAACGTGGTGCTGCAGGTCCTGTTTGTTCCCAGACAGGGAGGCAATCAGATTCTAGTATTTGCCTCCCTTTGGGTTCCTTTGCTTCTGGGCACTTCCCACTGGTTGGGTTACAGCATCCTTGGATTTCAGGTTCTTTGCCGGACCCTGCCTGCTGTTTCCTGGCCCTCTGAGCTTTCACTCCGGTCCACACCCTTGTGGCGTCCCTGCCTGCCCACGTCATTCAATGTCCTGCAAAAGCCCGGAAGAGATTCTGTCTTTTCTGTTTCTTCCTTTTTCTGTTTCTTTTTCTTTATTCAGTGTCGCCCTACTGCTTTGCAGCAGTGTAAATAAAGGGAAAATAAAATGCTAATAACTCGACGTTATTATAATTTTTATGTGTTCCTGCTGCAGCTGCTTTGGGGGTGAGCGGTGCAGATCTACTCACTGAGCAGGGGGAGGAGTAGTGGCACTCTGAAAGTGCGCATGAAAGTTTGGCTGACCGTCTAGTGCCAGCCAAACAGTCATAAACACATTGCATGTTCTGCAGCCAGGCTGCATTATAGCCTGGGTGGAGAACATGCCACGCTCCCTGTACCTGGCAGTGCACCGAGCCACGGTGCTCAGACCTATCAAAACACTGCATTGCAGCGTTGTGATTGGCTTAGGGGATCCTGGGTGCTTGCTGTGCCGGCCGGAGTGGAGGGACAACGAAGGAGAACCGAGCGACAGAGGTAATTTACATTTTCTTTTTTGGACCCCCTTAACCCACCCCCCGACCTACAACCTGATCCCGTGCTGGCCACCACTGTCTTTGTTAGTCCTTTCTCAATGTTGTTGTCCTCTTCCCGACTTTCTTTTTCTTAAATTCCAGGTGGCTTACTTATGGACATTCCTGTTGCATCGAGAAGCCTTGCAGCACCTCTGTAAAGTCCTCCTCCCACTCCTGTTTGTAATTTTATGGCTGTATATCGTAGAGTAGCCTTGTGAGAAAGCTTATTCTCAATACAGAATGAGTGAGATAACTATGATGACAAGCCAGCGTTAAAGTCTCCAGGCCTGATTGGTTTATTTGGAAAGGAAAAGGTTTGTCATTATGAAATGTTGCATCAAACATATTAGAGCTGACCTATTTATCGTGAAATATATGTAACGGGAAAAAAGGACTCTGACAGTGTATTATAATTATACTGTGTTAAAGTCTGTTGACAGGCATTTTGCTACATGGAATATCACAGATATTAGGCATAGGGTATTAATGTGGTTTACTCTCTCAGAAAACCACGGATGTAGAATAGTTCCACTTGTTTGGCCCTTTAAGGAGAGATTGCATATTGTTTTGCCCACTGTAAGATTGTACATCTGTAAATAATGAATGCATGCCTAATTGTGGCTTTTGGTAGAGCTTATGCTAAATAAAAAACGCTTGAAGTGGCTATGGTGACTAGCTAATTGTAAGGGCTGTTGGCCTGATTGGTGTTTTGTTAAATGCCAGAGGCATGATCTTTTGATTCTTAAATGTTATAACATAGCCTGTCGGGCTGATATGCATATCATGGTTAGGAGGAGTCTTTCTTCTTTCATTTATTAATATTATTTTAAGTTATCATGCATATGCTTTTTGAGTTTTGAGAAATTTGGGTATTAGCTGAGGGGGGTAGGTACCCACCACAGGTAATACCCACAATCCTCATTAGGGTGAATCACTATAATTACTAAATTAAAGAGAGCTCGACCCCCTGGTAACAATGACGCAGAGCAGACAGGCTTAACCTAGGGGCAAAGTGTAAAGTATGTGTGCTGTACCACAACTGTAAAAAATTAAAACACTACGGAAAGAAAACCCTAAGCCAATTTACAAAAGGATAGCATATTTAAATAAATAAAATGACACCAAAATAACAAAAATCCAATAAGGGAAACCAGAGTTATGAAATGTTAAAGTTTAAGATTCAATATAGAGCACAAAAGTGTGAAGCGCAAACCACTATCATCTGGTTAGGCTAGACCAATACCTAAGCGCGAATTAAGACCAACCGTGATAAGGCACGGGTCAGATACAGAATCAGTTTTCAATCCGGTCAGAAGTTTTCCTTCGGAATTAGCCACTGAAATGGAAGTGAAAAAAAACCTAAGTGGGTCAAGGCAGCAGGCCGTAGCCGAAAAGGGCTGAACATTGTTGGGTAGCCGCTGCATGAGGCCTCAGTGAAGCCTTTGACTTTTGTTGGGAAAGCTACGACTGTTAGACATTTAAATTTCACACCCAAGGAATGTCCCTCACTGGCCAGATACTTTTGATGTATTCACCCAGTGAAGATTTCTTCCTTCAGATTTATTGTCTGATTTAAACTTTGGCAGACAGGTTTATACTCTGTTAGGGTGATATAGTAAAGTATTCTGTTACCCTGACGAACTCCCCGAATGCTAAATGTTGAGATGTCTGGCAGCCCAGCATACACCTCCAGAATTGGCAGGAACCACGGTCATGGCAGTTCCTGTCAATGCATGGTAAGTATAATGGACAGCTCCAACATAACATTTTTCTTGGTTTTCCAAAGGAAAAGCCAAAAGTGAGATTATGTTTTGTAAAATAAAAAGAGCAATGCCCTCCCTGCCATAGGAGTTTTCATCCAATGACAAGGGGTGAATTTTGCAGTTTTTACTGCCAGGTTTTACCTGGATGGACAGTGAAAACTGGCCCAGTGTTCGCCCACTCTAAATCAGGCAGGTGATTACATGGCCAAACTACTGATGGCCCTTACTCCATTGGAGGTTTATGTCAGCGGTGGAGACAGAGTAGTCTCCACCATCAATATAATGAAGGTCCATCTGACTCTAAATGAGGTGGGTAGAACTATAGTTTGATGAAGAGGATACTTTGCGACCAAGTAATAATTCTGCCATACTCTAAATCGTGACCTTTGTCACATTTTTAGGGCTCAAATTCTACAAGCAGGGCAAGGCTGCAGGCTGTAGCTGAAGAGGGATCTATGAAGTCAGATACTTTCTCTGTGAGGTCCCGCTAAATTGGATTTGCTGCTGCAGAACAGCTCATAATGGGAGCAACCTGAATCGTTGGTGCAGTGGCAATGCAACTTCGCTGGATAAAGGTTGGCCACAGTGGAGTACACTTTGGCACCAGCCAAGGTACCAGGACCTTGGGGACATCACCTGGGGGGTAGAGGGTAAGAATCATTCTAGCAAAGGCTAGCAGCAGGGTCAGTCGCAGGTCCAGTTGGACTGGTCAGTGGGGTTGGTGCAAAAATATGCCTCTTGAATGTTGTTGTTCCCCTGTAGCTTTAAAAACAGGTCAGCCTCGTGACTCTTGGATTCCACTTCTTTGTTGTAAGTACAAGCAAGAGCAGGACCAGTCTTCTCAGGGAACAGTCACCAGATCAAGTTCTCTTGTGTTCTTCCACTTGTCCTGACAGTTATCTGAGGAGGGCACTGTGGCTGCCACATTTATGCCTGGCAGCAGCCTGTGGGTGGGGAAAACTCCTAGCCACTCCCTAACCAATGGGGTAAGAGTTCCCAGTGGTAACCCTACCCACTTTTGCACCATCTCCTGTGTGCTCTACTGCAAGCAATCTCACAATGACCTAACACCAAGATGGCTGAATCTTTCCTTCCCTGTGAAGAGCTTCTTTGAAAATAATTTCATTCCTGGGCTAAGTTCAGATGATTAGCCTGCCATAGGAACAGAACACATCCTTATGCCAAAGCCCTTTGTCTCAGCACTGGGAGCAAGTTCACACCTCATCAAGAAGGCGGGTTAAGCTCATGCTACCTTTCAGAAGGAAAAATTTAGTTTTCTAATAGTGTCTTTTTGAAAAATATTTATTGCAAAACTGACTTCCCTACTGATTTGGGCTTGTAATAAATATTTCAAAAAGTCCAAAAATGAAGTTTGTAGCTGTTTCCTAGCTGGAGATAACAATATTAACTCTAATATTTTATCCCAGTGCTATCCTTTAACCCAGCTATAGTGAAATAGCTTTTGGAGCCTTGCCACTGCAAGGACATGGTTATCATTATCCATTTAGTTGTCCTGCTTTTAAATACAATGCACCCTGCATTATGGGCAGGGAAGCCTACTTAGGTGTAACTTATTAATATTTAAAAAGCTGGTTGAGGCCTGTCAAAATGGGTTATTTTGACAGGTCAAATATTTTGTTTTACAACTGCACAGTCAGGCTACAAAGGGTAGGTGTGCAGTCATGTTTACACCATAACTGTAGTGTTTAGAAGAATGGGTGCTGAAGCCTTGGGTGCACGTTGTACCATATGCAGGGGACTTATATGTAAGATAGTTATGCCAATTATAGATATGCCAATCCTTTCATGTTAAAAGGGGAGCAAAGGAACTTTACCACTGGTTAGCAGGGGTAAAGCATACAGGAGATCTATAGCCAGCCTAAATTACGGTTCAGCAAAGGGCAATAATCCATGGTTACCATGCAGAAAGGGAAAATGTCCAACAAATTTTTGTGTGTGATCTTTTGGAAGGGCGAGTGGGTAAAAGCAAAAATCATATTATAAAGACAAAAAACAGTCCCTTTAGAGTACAACATCACCACAGAATGGCATTCAATGAAATTTCAGATAACACACAGTCTCAAAACGTGTCTATAGCTCATTAGGTGAGTGCATCTTATTCCCAACAAACACCCCTCCACCCCCAGGACCAGGTGTAGAACTGCCCAATGCACAAACCTGTAGATATAAACAGATTCCCTACATATTGGGTGGCCTTGTAGTGTGGATCATGGGTACAGAAAACAAGCATAAGCACATTGTGGCGCAGAGCCAAGTGGGGAGAAGAAAGCAATAGCTAACAAGTGCCAGAGCTATCCAAATTCAGAGGAGACCTCCCTCCAATACCACACCAAATCTGGAAAAAACAAAGAAAGAGCCTAACAGCCTCAGCAGCCTCACTCCTTCTAACAAGGTGAGGGAGCATTCACTTGTTTGAGTGACTGTCTATATATCAAGATCATGCATGTTTCGGGTATTTGAGTTCATAAATCATCTGCAAGCCATGTCATTGCCCAATGCCAGTAGTTCATCATATGAGATTGCATCACCATCGATGGTGTCACTGCTGATTTCCTTGCCAGCTGAACAATAGGATGTCTGTGTCAAAGCTGCCAACATGGCCAGAGCTTTACCTCTGCCTTCCATGATCTACGAGGGAGTAGGGCCAGTCCTAATCTGCAAAAACAGAGATCAGCTATCAACCATAAGTTTCAAGTGTGACGGAAACAGTAACATGTGTGATATGGCCAATTTGCAGAGTTTGGCCTTGATAGCTCAAAAGTAGTGGCACTGTTGTTGGATCACCACAGTATAATCATCGAAAAGCATCACCCTATACTTTTCAAATGGCATAGGCCCTTTGTCTCTGATCTTCTTCAGGACAGTGTCCCGGTCTCTAAAGTAAATTAACTTTGCTATGAACGTTCTGGGTCATTCACCTGGTTTTGGTGGAGGATTTAAAGCTCTATGTTCCACTTCTACAGCAATGATGTTTGTAAGCCCATCTGATCCTAGAGCTGTTGTAATCCAGTCTTCAATGAATGCAATGAGATAAGTGCCTTCGCTCTCTTCCAGGATCCCCACAAACAATAAGTTGCTATGGCGCGACATGACCTCCGCATCACGGGCCCTGTGTTTGAGGAATCTCACCCACTATAGTAGTTCAGCAGATCAGGTGTTCAGCACAGACATCTCATGAGAAAGTTTGGCAAAAGTGACTTCATTTGTGGACACCCTGCCAGCCAGTTTGTCTTGACCAGGTCACAGCAGAGTTAAGTCTAGCATCATTAGGTTAGTTTTGGACTCTAGTTCTATTTTAGTGTCCATGACAGCCTTCAATATAGTGACTAATGTTGCTTTCCCTGTTGGTGTCATTTCAGAGTTATGTTCATGTCCGTCCCATAAAGCTGAGCAACCGTAGTAGATGATGAAGGCATGTGTCAACTCTGCCAGATTTAGGCTGCATCATATATTTGTGCAGTGATAAAAATGTTCAGATTGAAGGCCTTTATGAGCTGAATGGGCAGTGCCAAATCATGTGCACGGTTATCTCCAGAGTGTAGATACTGCTTCATGCCTTGGTCCCCTGGGCATGTCTCAATCCAATCCCCTGTCATCATAGAACTCATGTCACCATCAGGGGTGGTGGGGGGTGAGGTAATTGGCGCTGTAGCCACTAGGGTGGGGGAGGAAGTGATGGTGGAGAATCTCAGTATACAGCGCTCAGGATAGGGGAAATCTTGCAAGCATCGCTCTCCAGTCCCTAAGTCCCACAGTCTGGGTTGTCTCTTATAGGCACTATGCCAACATGCAGAGCGCTGCTCAAATGCCAGCGGGAGTCGCAGGCTGTGCTGTCCACTTCCAGAGCCACGTCGGGCCACTCACTACTCCTCGCACGTAGACCTCACTGCAGTTATGACAGTGTCACTGGGTGAGTCTCAGGCTTCCAAGAGGTGTTCTGTCCTGGGCCTAAACTCTTCAATGCTGTCAAAATACCATTGTAATGGAAGTGGCCGTTTGAGGTCCCTTCTGGTAAATCCTGACATCTCTCAGCCCCCCAGTTCGCCCACAGGATACAAATCAGCGAAGTTGATTGACCGATACATCTTGGAAGGTGGGCAGGGCCTCTGCAATGACTCCATACAAAAAGGGAATCAGCTCTCCTGAACTGCGTTCTCTGCAGCTGTCCAGGCTTCAGGGGCAGGAGGGTGTAATTTAATGTGCTTTGAACTGTGAGTGAGTGAGGATTGTTGCAGGTTTAATGCAGCCTCTCAGGAGCAGGCTCTCCGTGGTCTTACTCCATCGCCTGCTGTCCACAGCCTCTCTAAAGATTAAGTTGAACTCATATACCCATCATCCTTCTTTCTGTCCATTATTCCCCTGTCAGCTGACATTCAGCGCCATGTCACCTATTGCACATGACCCAAAAATACGAGACTGACAGTTGTATGTTCAACTATTGGGAATAATCATATGGGATGGGTTATGGAAATAGAGACAATGTACATCTTCATAAGATCAGTTTCATTAGTATTTTCAAATACAGGCAGAATCGCACTTCTGAATATGATCCCAATTGGTGCATTTTTCACCACTACATCACAGTAGTGCAATTGTCTAAGCACAGAGATTTTTGCCCCTTCAACTTGACACTAATGCAATTTTTCCTTTATGTTTTTTCCTTATCTTTCTCAGTGGAACACTAATCAATTACTGGATTCTTAAAGTACAGAGGCAGCCTAGACACAGTATAGTCCCACATGCAAAGATAAATGCTGTGTAACTTATCTGAGGATTCCCCGAACTGTTTTTCACAGTTTTAGTAGGTGTGGGCTTAACTCGCTGAATTCTGTGTCACGTAATCACATGGAATTACCCAAAAATACGCAGAGATAAACAATTTAGAAAAATAACTAGCTACTTAAGCTTGCAAAAGCATATGAGATGGTTGCTTCAAAAATCTCAGTATGACCCTTTCAAAGAAGTGGCACCTAGCAATATAGCAATAGTAATTGCTGTACTAAGCTACCACAAATGATGCAACTGGTAACTCTATATGTTTTCTTGGAGGTTTGAAGGTTCTCCTGGTGTTCCCAAGTGTCTATAAATGTCCTTACGAATATTTTTCCACCTATTTCTTTCCCAAACAGCTGCTCCAGCATGGTAATATAGTATGAAAATGGCGCCTCTTACTCATTTGACATTATATCAGACCTAAAGCATATCACTATTGACCTATACTCCATAAGGTTCCAGAATATATAAACACAATGGGCCTCATTCACAAACGTCTAACCTTAGACCTACAGTGTAACTTTACACCTGAAGTCCAAGTTTAGAACTGAAGTCTTCATTTAGATTTCAGGTCTAAAATTAGACTTCAGATCTAAACTTAGGACCCGATTCACAAAGGTAAGGTTAGGCCAAAAGCCTAAATTAGACCAAAAGTTTAACTTCACTACTATTCGGCATTCACAAAGGTAAGTTACTAGTAGTAAAGTTACTAGTAGTCACTTACCTTTGTGAATAACGAAACTTTGTAAATTTAGATTTTTGAGGTAAGCTAGACTTTTGGTCTAACTTTACCTTTGTGAAACAGGCCCAATATTTGGATACTGATATCTCAGAGCCTTGACATGAAGGTTATATTTATGTAACTCTCTTCTACTCTCCATTGTCCCTATGTAATTGAGTCTGCAGTAAGACAGTGAGGACCTTTCATCCCCTAAAATAAGAAGGCGGTAATAGGCTCATTAACATTGCATTAATGAATAAGGTATACGGGAATAGAGAGTGGCACAGTTCAGACTCTCTCTCAAGTGAGCCATGGTAATCCGTCTCCCAAGGAAATAGTCCTGAGATCCCTCGAGGTCAAGAACTTTAGCTTCACTGTCTGTAAGCCACGGTTACTGAGGATTTAGGAAAATGCAGACTCAATACATCCAGAATTTTCTGGAGACTCAAAATATTTTGCGACAAATCAGCTTTGTGCCTGAAAGATGCAGTAAGATGGCCACCATGTAGTGCAATGTGGGGTACCACAGGGCTCCTCGCTGAGCCCATTATTATTTAACATCTATGTTACCCCACTTGCCAAGGTGGTGAGATCCTTCGGTCTTGATGTATTGTCATACGCCGATGATACCCAGATCTTGGTTTCTATTACCCAGTCGGCTAGCGATTCTGCGTCAAATTTTAGAGCATGTATGGAGGCTGTCTCCCGGTGGATGGTGCGTAACTTTTTAAAACTGAACTGTGAAAAGACCGAAATTATGGTCTTTGGAGGCAGTCAAGATCTGTGGTCAAAGGACTGGTGGCCTTCTTCACTGGGGGACTGCCCTCTTCCTACTCTTTCCGCCAGGAACTTTGGTGTCCTAATTGACCCCTTTCTCTCATTTGATCTTCAGGTAAATAGAACGGTGTCTACCTGTTGTGCCATCATTAGAACACTGAGGAAGATTGCCCCATATCTATCTCAAGCAGCCCGGAAACAATCTACTGTTGCCTTAGTTTCATCTAGTCTAGATTACTGTAATGCCCTTTATAGTGGCATTAACAAAAGCTCCATCCACCGCCTTCAAATGGTGCAGAATGCCGCGGCCAGTATGGTCTTGAATCTCCCTAGGCTTGCTTCTGTAACCACGGCTAGAAGAGATCTTCATTGGCTTCCGATCTCCTCTCGGATCTCCTTCAAACTCCTGTGTCTGGCCCATGGTGCAATTCATGGCTCAGGCTCAGAGGGTATTAGGTCCCTCCTACGCGTTTACACCCCCCAAAGAACTCTCCGCTCAGCATCTAAAAACATGCTTTCGGTTCCCAGATTTGTGAAGGCTAAATGGGGAGGTAGAGCATTTTCCACCCTGGTTCCAAAACTCTGGAACTCCCTCCCTCTGGAGCTCTCCAGTCAGGCTTCTTTGGTGGTTTTTAGGAAACGCCTGAAGACTTGGCTCTACTCTCAGGCATATTAGAGGCTCTGCTCCCAGCGGTATTTTGATTTTGCAGTTGGTAGTTTTGGATTTTTGTCTGTCTGTTTTTGGGCCTTGATGCCCCTTGGGGCTAAGTTTTGTGCGTTACAAAACGCCTTTCATTCATTCATTCAATGTTCAATCGTCTACACTGGACATACTGGATAGAGATGAAGTTGCAATGCTGATTCCAGTTGTTTCCCACACTTGGATTACAGTTGCATAACTTTGCTGACAGCATCCAGATAGCATTTAGAATGTGTCAGTGAAAGACCTCTTTGACATAGAACAGGCTTTCCAGGAAGAACAAATATAGAAGAAAGAATATTGCCTGAGTCTTAAAGAAATTACGAATTTTAATTAACAGCATCAAAAGCAAACATACAAGAAATGTCCCACTAGGTCAAGATGCAGGTGAGTAAAGTCCGAATTTTCCAGTTACAACTTCAGGGCATAATAAACTCTAGAGGATTTCATACACAAAACTGATTGCATAAAATAGATGTTTTGATTTGATGTAAAGATTCCACATTTTGACAACTAATCCAAAATGGAATCCGAAAATAAATCTTCAACATAGCAATGACTTTGAGGAATCTGAAACCCTCAAGAACTTCCAGTCAGTTCATTTTCTTACAGGAGATCTTTAGCCCTGGCAGAATCCGTATGAGTCTTCATTTAATCCTGTGAGATGGGCTACAAGCTTTCTCGATGCCAGCTATTTGGGAGTTTTCTCATGCCTCAAGGACAAAGAGAACCCGAATGAGAAATGGGTCTTTGCAGAATTCAAAGATAACAAAAAGATGAACTCCTATGATGTGCACACAGGCACAAACGCCCTACGCACGTTAAATTGGAATTGAAGGAATAGATTCTTCACAAGGGTGTTAAACCCGCTCCCAGAACTACAAATAAAATGACATATGCGCCTGCAGTAATAATCGGTCATCACAACTACGAGACTCCCTTTTGCCTAGTAAGGTGGCAGTTGCAACCTTCGTCTGTGAGCGCGGGTCCCTTTTGGGCGCACCCACATTTCAGCGGAGGATTGTTCTCTGCTTGAACAACATCTGAGACACCTTCAGTGTCCTTGAGATGTTGCATCAATAAGACAAACAAAGTTTTTGTCACAAAATTAAAACAGTTTTAAGGATTTGTACAGCTTTTGCTTATGCAAGAATATTGGTCCTACACATCTCAAGTCGGATCCCAGGCAGGGCCAGGCAGTCATATCTATTTTCATCATGGCTAAAGTCCATGGCCTGCTCAGTCCCTCACTATCACTATGTTATTGTTCATCCTTTAGGGCCCCATATATGCATTTTCCACAAACACTCAGGGACATATTCACAAGGATTTATCGCCGCGTTAGCGGCACTTTTCTGCCGCTAATGCAGCGATAATTGTATCGCCCTATTACCAAGCTATTGAGGTAAAGAATGGCTACAAGGGATTTCGTTTGTCTATTGACTTGTGATCAATTTATGTGTTAGTTAACAAAGATCTAACTCTAATGTATCCATAGGATAACAGCGAAACTTTTCTTTAATGGAAACAATCAATGAAAAGTAAGGGATAAGGGAAGAAACACACGGAGGAATGATTTTATCTGAAAAATATTGTATTGAGTAAATCAACAAATGCATATACGGGGATATGATAGACAAATCAATAAACGCAAAAAATGTTATGGACAGGTGTATGTACTAATCAACAGGTCAGTTCATAACAATTCATCAACTCCTTAAATTCATAAACAATAACCAAGTCAGACAATGTAAGATGGTTAATTCTTGGTGCAGGTGAATTGCTTTTGGAGATGATGGAGAGGTCGACGTTTCGGTCTTGGTTGCGGATGTCTATAAGACCATCATCAGGACAGTAATGTTTTTGCAATGAGTGCCCCTCTCCAATAAGGCAAAAAGTGCTCGAATGGATGAATCACTAGAGGTGAGTCGCTACAACGCTCTAATCTGTCACAGATTTAAATAACATTAATCCTCTGCGGACCGATGTTATTCAGCCTCAAGACGGTACACGCTGCCTTTTAGAAACGTCTGCCAAACTACAGATCACGTCTTCTCTGACCTGACAACTTTGCCGGTTTCAGATTTGAATTTTGGATCTGTGCAACTAATGCAGCCGGGGCTGGAGGGGTGGGCATGTTCTCCATGCCTTGCCCGGTGCTTGGAGCAGTCCTACTCACCCTCCCAACCCAAAGGAAACCTAGCACGGTTACATCAGTAAGTTATTATCATGTGATAACTGTTCCTCTTCTGCACTGCTTGAAAGCAGTGAGGCGATGCTCTTCCGCCATAGTGGATGTGCCGCCACTGGGGGAGCATCATATACGTGTGCTAGGCGTGGGCGACTCGACCCCCAGAAGTCCTGCGCTACGCGGCTCACCTTCTCCTTACCTGGACATTGACACTGTGGCGCAATTCACTGCACTCTCTCCATATACGTGACTCAGCCAACAGGAGCCTCAGCCAGGTGGGATTTCACAAGTCTGGGTACAGCAGTCACCCCCAAGTCCGCTGGTGAACCTCTCGATGCAGCAGGGCCATGTGAGAAGTTGGCCTGGTATATGATGCTCACTAGTTCTAGTGATCACCTTGTACCATGCCAAGCAACCCTTATGATGATTGGTTGTAGGTCAACCTTATAGACCAGCTATCCTAGTGGTAGCATGGACAAAGCAGTCTTAGGCTAAACTCTGTAAAGGCATGTGAAGCAAGCTGTTTTACCATAGACAATCCCCTTGAATACCAAATGAAAGGACACCACACAGATATATATTGAAAATATATAATTGAAAATATATATATATATTTATTTTCTAAATATTCCCTATACTCTTTATGAGCACAGAAGCAAATGCGTTAAAACAAAACAGTTTAAATATACAAAAGTTGCACAATATGGATGAGCCCTAGGGGCCACCTAAACCATATACTAAAATAGTGGTATAAGAACCACCAATCGGAAAGGAAATAGGCCTAGGGCCTGGGGAATCGCTGGAGCTGTTCGGGACTAACAGTGAAGAAGTCGGGAAAGGCCGCGGGACTCGGGTGCAGCGCTTAAAGCACACGCATGCACCAATGCAATGTCAATGGTGCGTAAAAGTTATAAAGTTACTGTTTAAGGAACCTTCCGACTGACCTAGAAGGACAAAACTTTAGATCTAGGCACTAGAGGTGTGTACCAGTGTAGGAACACCGGCGTTGCTGAGTTACCTCACCCACAGGAAGCGGGTGCACAGGTGCCATGTAGTGTCAGGTTTCATCACGCAGGTCGATGGTGCCTGGAGATGAAGATGCTGCAGGCGGGTCGTCGAGGAGAGTTCCGGTGGATACAAGGATGGATCTGAAGATGTGAAGACCTGAAAGCAGAGGGGACAATGTTCAAAGTCACTAGCCAGTGACTACCGTGGAACCAGGATGGAACCAGGCGATGTCGGGTGTAAACAGGTGATGAGGTGCAGCTTGTCTCCGCAGCCACGTGGACACGAAGAGGTCGAGGATGTCCAGGAGTCGATCACGAACTGTCCAACAAAGGCTCTAGCTGATGGCCATGTCGGCAACTTGATTGGAGCAAACAGGCCTTGGCTAATGCAAGCCACGCAGGAAATGAAGAAAGCTTGTTACTCGGACCAGCAAGATCAGAGCGGGTGCTCCTTTTCAGGGGAGCGAGGGCCAGTCTGGAGAAACCAGACCAGTGGTATTGTTTGTAGGTTTCGTTGCCAAGATGGCCGCTAGCCACGTGGCAAGTGGCCGGGATGGTGCGTCAAGTGGCGAAGTGCAAAAGGGCCCCAAGCAGATCGTGGTGATGCTGGGGGGCTGATCTTCAGTGCAGACGCTGCTCGGTGGTGGGGCTTCTCAAACCACAAAGCACAGCATCGAGGGTGCCTCGGGTGCTGCGCAGTCAGCTTCTCGGGGGTCTTTCAAGATGGCCGGTTCCACGTCTCTCGGTGCCTCCACGGGTCTCTTCTTTTCGGGGACTGTGGATCGGGCTGTGAGATGTCTGGGAATCTAGGTCTTGTTGGGCTCTGGGCTCGGGCTCCGGCGGGAGGCAGCGGCAAAGCAGATGTTGAGTTGCTGGTTGGTGCCTGTATTCACAGGGTGGTCACTCCTTGGCCACAAGGGAGATTCTCTTCAGTCTTCTGTGCAGCAGAATGTCGAAGTCCAGTTTTCTTCTTAGTTTCAAGTCGAGTTCAGGATGATCTAAAGTCTTGGGACACAGCTCCTACTCTTATTCCAAATCTAGGGGCCGGATTACCTGCTAGGTCCCTCCTCTGGGTGGGACCAGGAAGGGGGTGGTTACACCCCCTTTCCTTTGTCCATCTCCGCGCCAGGACTGGGGCTGGGAAGCCCCAGCACCGGTTTGGACTGGCTTATGCACAGGGACACCTTGTGTGCCCCAGGAATGTCTCATTCTATTCAGCCCTGTCCTACCCAATACACAAAATCTTGTCTGGGCTGGTGCTAGCACCTCCCAAGGCAGGAAACCCTTTGTCCAAGCCTCCCTCGCTGGAAGGACTCCCAGCAGCAGGAGGTCAGACTTGTGTCTGTGGTGGCAGCATCCATTTTGTGATGCTGAGGCTCATGTTTAACTTTACCCGGGTTTCAGGTTATGTACATGTCTTGTCCCTCTAGAAGGGTGGAATGCTACCCCCGTCGCCAGAACTGGCGAGGGGGTAGTATTCCAATTCGTATGACACCTTACTCGACATGTTTTGATAAAGCCAAACCAAAGATAGCATTTAACCGCGAGGTTCATAATGCACTTAAGAGTATATGGTATGGCAGTATCATGGAACAGCTAAAGGACGTGGTTCCGAAAGCTGCAGACAGGCTCAGCTCATGCTAGAGCACCATCTCACATATTTCCAAGCACTCTGCCTCCAGGATTGATGAGGCCTTCCATAGGAGTGGCTGATAGAAACATATGTGTCCATTGTAAATTAGATATAGACATACTATACCTAAGTAAGGGGTGATTACACCGACTTACCCCAGCTGAGTGATCAGCCAGTTGTGTCAAATATGGAGGCCAGGCCAGGGGTGGCATAATACATGCTGCAGCCCCTGGTAGGCCTTGGAAGCACCTATGCCCTGGGTACCTTCGGTACACTGTTACAGGGGCCTATAAGGTGAACCAGTTCCAATTGTGTATGTACCTAAGGTACATGGAGTCCATTTTAAGGAGAGAGCAATTAGCCTGGGGCCCTGAATAGCAGGATTCCAGGCCAACTAAAGCCAAAAACCAGCTAAACACCAGGCAAAAAGTTTGGGGGTAACCATAGTCAGATATCCACCTTCCTACACAACCCCCCCCCCAAACGAAAGGAGATAAGGCTATCCTTGACCAGGTATGCCTATATTGCCTAAGTGGCCATATAAGGAAGTACCAGCTCTGGCTTGGTTACCCCCTGTCTCATGGTCCACTAAGCAATCCCTCACCCTAAGGGTACCTGAGGGTCTCCACCATAGGGAATCTCTACCTGTGGTGTGTCTTGGCAAAGTTAAAGGCTGATGTTGAGATGGAGTACTGAAGTGAGATTCCTCTGTAGGACTCAGCTTCCTCCAATCACTCTCCACCATGTAGGCCTTTCTTTCTTTGACTGAGTTGCACTGTGCTCTCAGGGTCAACCTCTGGCTACCTAAAGCTGGAGGCTGGGTCCCTTTGGTTGGCTTACTGGAGGGACAGTTCAGGTTTGGGCCCTTGGGGTCCCAGGTTTGGCTGTGCCCAACAGAATCCATCTGTGGGAGGTCCCTAACTAATTTTAAGGGGGATCCCTCAGGAGTATTTAAAGTTTTCACCTGGATAGGGCTGCTAGCTTCGGTGCCCCTAATCTGCTGATGGGGGTGCTTTATTTGACAGGGGGCCCTTTGGGGCTCACTGTCCTTCTTGTCCTCTGCAGCCCTGGGCTGACTAAGGCAAGGTAGAGAGGGGCAGGTTACCTGCTCCAGACTGGGTCCCACCTGAGAAGGGTCCACTGACATCAGGGGCTCTGTCAGGCTCGGCCTAACCACCTCTGGGGCAGTTCCTTCATCAGGGGTAAGATCAGTTCCCTGAGGAGGCTGATCCTTTCCTAAAGTCTGGTGGGAGGGAGATTTGTCTTCCTCCTCAATGCTCTCTGTTTGTGTGGAGTGATCCATTTTTCAGGCTTCACAACACAGGTATCAGTTTGATTTTGGGCTGTGGCCATCACAGCCCCACCAACCTTTTCAGGAAGGGACTCAGTTTGGGTATGGGCTGTTACCATCACAGCCCTGCGAATCTTTTCAGGAGGGACGTTAGCTAAAGATGGGGCTGAGGTTTGCTCAGCCCTACCAACATTTTCAGGAAGGACATCTTGGATTGGGGCTGTAGCCATCACAGCCCCACTAACCTTTCCATGGAGATTTACCATTCTAGAATGGGTTTTCTGTTCAACCTCAGCCCAGGCTGAGATTTCCAAATCATTACCAAGTAGGCAATCTACAGGCAAGTTTGCTGACACTGCCACTCTCTTTGGGCCAGTGACACCTCCCCAGCTAAGATTGACTACTGCCATGGGATGTTTGGTTTCTATTCCATCAATGTTTGTCACCTGATATGTGGCATCAGGTAAAAGTTGCCTTGAGGGGACTAGACATTCAGCCACCATGGTGATGCTAGCCCCTGTGTCTCTAAGGCCTCAACTTTCAAGCCATTGATGAGGGGCTCCTGTCTGTACTTGCTCAAAGTTTTTGGGCAAGCAGTGAAGTTGGCAAACCCCATGCCCGTTTAATAGACAAGAGTATCTGAGGTAGGGGACCTGGTTAGGCCAGAGTCCACCTGTGTTCCAAAAGTAAATCCACCCAAATTCTTGGGGGTGCTCCCACCACCTGGGGGACCACTGCTAACAGTGACAGGAGGTGTTGGAGCTTTACCTGGAGGTATATTTTCCTTATTACCATTCTTTGGACAACAGCTGTCTGTTTTCCAATGGCCAACCTGTTTACAGGCAATGCAGTAAGGCTTTTTCTGTGTAGAGGAAGTGTCTTGGGACCCACCCCCATCCTTGGAGTTTTGGGGCCCTGGGGAAGTTTTCTCTTTGGTTTTATCCCCACCTTTCTCTTGAGGCTTGGTAGTCTCTTTCTTTTGGTCACCACCCTGGTTCTTAGGCCTCATCCTGGTTCTGACCCATTTGTCTGCCCTCTTACCCAATTCTTGTGGAGAGGTCAGATCAGAGTCCACCAGGTGCTGATGTAGAAGCTGATTTTGACAATTATTTAAGATTTGCTCTCTCATAATTAAATTATACACTCCTGTATAGTCTGTAACCTTACTTCCCATCAACCAGCCCTCCAGAGCCTTAGTGGCACATTCAACAAATTCAGACCAGTCCTGAGTCTGTGTCTTCTGGGTTTCTCTGAACATTAACCTGTACTGTTCAGTGGTTAAGCCTAACCCATCTATCAGAGCACTCTTAAAGACCAGGTCGTTTCTAGAATCCCCATCACTAACTGTGAGGAGTCTGTCTCGGCCTCTACCTTCAAAGGAGAGCCACAAGATTGCTGCCCACTGCTCCTGAGGGATCTGCTGTACTCTGCAGGCTCTCTCAAGTGCAGTCATCCATTTGTGGAAGTCATCCCCAGCTTTGTAGGGGGGCACAATCTTACTCAGGTTTCTATTGTCATAGGACCCGTCTTTATCCTTAGGGATAGTGCTGCCACCAGTAGATCCTAATCCACTCTCTCTAGGCTGTCTTGCTCTAGCAAGTTTCTCTTGGGCCAGGGCAACTTCTAATTCTTGCTTCTGGATCCTAAGCTCAGCCTCTCTCGTTTTGGCCTCATGTTCCCTCCTCTGAGGGGATGTCAGTCTCCTTCTGGAGTGACCATGAGAACCTCTAGAAGCATGGGAAGTGTCAGATTCACCTGAGTGATTCCTTCTCCTCCGAGACTCCTGGTTAAGTCCACTTGGGGGTCTGAGTGGGTTGGACCCTGACTCAGTCCCAAATTGGCTTAAGTTAGCCGGGCTAAGTCTCCTGACTGGCACCTGACTAAGTCTCTCATCATCAGAATCACTTTCTTCTTCCTCCTCTTCCTCCTCCTCATCCTCAGGCTGAGTATCTCCAGTGGTCTGGTTTTCCTCATCTATCTGGATGACAGGGACAGGGGCATCAGTGTTATCATCTTCAGAGGGAGAGCCTCCTTCTCCAGACCCTTTGGGGTTAGGATGGGAGGTCTTTAGAGCTTCAGACTGGTCTAAAAGCTCTCTGAGGTGTGCTGTAGTAGGGGTTGGACCCGTCTTGAGACCTCTTAAGGTACACAGCTGCCTCATTTCTTTAAAGTTAAACATAGCAAATTTGGATGGTGCCTTTGGAGGGTCACTCTCAACAGGGACAGGTCCAGTGGACCCCTCTGCTCCAGACATTGCTCTAGTGTGGGTAGATATGTTGCAATCTACCTACACTGGTGTTTACCTACTAAACCTATCTAGTAGTTGTAGTCAGGGTGTGCTACTCCCTATCCTCTACAACAACTAAGTTCAGTAGAACTTAAGTATACTAGTCTTGTTTTATATGTACCGAACAGGTACCTGTATGATCTTTCAAATGATACTCTCAAAGATTGTAATGGTACAACAACAGCAAGCTCAAATCCCAACCGCTGCCCACCAATGTGAGAAGTTGGCCTGGTATATGATGCTCACTAGTTCTAGTGATCACCTTGTACCATGCCAAGCAACCCTTATGATGATTGGTTGTAAGTCAACCTTATAGACCAGCTATCCTAGTGGTAGCACGGACAAAGCAGTCTTAGGCTAAACTCTGTAAAGGCATGTGAAGCAAGCTGTTTTACCATACACAATCCCCTTGAATACCAAATGAAAGGACACCACACAGATATATATATTGAAAATATATATATATTTATTTACTACAAATATCCCCTATACTCTTTATGAGCACAGAAGCAAATGCGT
Source organism: Lissotriton helveticus (assembly GCF_964261635.1). NCBI lineage: Eukaryota > Metazoa > Chordata > Amphibia > Caudata > Salamandridae > Lissotriton > Lissotriton helveticus. Next base: position 1,511,655,850 of record NC_136063.1, on the reverse strand, counting down.
TAAAACAAAACACAGTTTAAATTTACAAAAGTTGCACAATATGGATGAGCCCTAGGGGACACCTAAACTATATACTAAAATAGTGGTATAAGAACCACCAATCGGAAAGGAAATAGGCCTAGGGCCTGGGGAATCGCTGGAGCTGTTCGGGAAAAACAGTGAAGAAGTCAGGAAAGGCCGCGGGACTCGGGTGCAGCGCTTAAAGCACACGCATGCACCAATGCAATGCCAATGGTGCCTAAAAGTTATAAAGTTACTGTTTAAGGAACCTTCCGACTGACCTAGAAGGACAAAACTTTAGATCTCGGCACTAGAGGTGTGTACCAGTGTCGGAACACCGGCGTTTCTGAGTTACCTCACCCACAGGAAGCGGGTGCACAGGTGCCAAGTAGTGTCGGGTTTCGTCACGCAGGTCGATGGTGCCTGGAGATGAAGATGCTGCAGGCGGGTCGTCGAGGAGAGTTCCGGTGGATCCAAGGATGGATCTGAAGATGTGAAGACCTGAAAGCAGAGGGGAAAATGTTCAAAGTCACTAGCCAGTGACTACCGTGGAACCAGGATGGAACCAGGCGATGTCGGGTGCAAACAGGTGATGAGGTGCAGCTTGTCTCCACAGCCACTTGGACACGAAGAGGTCGAGGACCTCCAGGAGTCGATCACGAGCTGTCCCACAAAGGTTCTAGCTGATGGCGGTGTCGGCAACTTGATTGGAGCAAACAGGCTTTGGCTAATGCAAGCCACGCAGGAAGTGAAGAAAGCTTGTTACCCGGACCAGCAAGGTCAGAGCGGGTGCTCCTTTTCAGGGGAGCGAGGGCCAGTCTGGAGCAACCAGACCAGTGGTGTTGTTTGTAGGTTTCATCGCCAAGATGGCCGCTAGTCACGTGGCAAGTGGCCGGGATGGCGCGTTGAGTGGCAAAGTGCAAAAGGGCCCCACGCAGATCGTGGAGATGCTGGGGGGCTGATCTTCGATGCAAATGCTGTTCGGTGGTGGGGCTTCTCAAACCTCAAAGCACAGCGTTGAGGGTGCCTCAGGTGCTGCCCAGTCAGCTTCTCGGGGGTCTTTTAAGATGGCCGTCCCACGTCTCTCGGTGCCTCCACAGGTCTCTTCTTTTCAGGGACTGTGGATCGGGCTGTGAGATGTCTGGGAATTTAGGTGTTGTCGGGCCCTGGGCTCGGGCTCCGGCGGGAGGCGGCGGCAAAGCAAACATTGAGTTGCTGGTTGGTGCCTGTATTCACAGGGTGGTCACTCCTTGGCCACAAGGGAGATTCTCTTCGGTCTTCTGTGCAGCAGAATGACGAAGTCCAGTTTTCTTCATAGTTTCAAGTCAAGTTCAGGATGATCTGAAGTCTTGGGACACAGCTCCTACTCTTATTCCAAATCTAGGGGCCGGATTACCTGCTAGGTCCCTCCTCTGGGTGGGACCAGGAAGGGGGGTGGTTACACCCCCTTTCCTTTGTCCATTTCCGCACCAGGACTGGGGATGGGAAGCCGCAGCACCGGTTTGGACTGGCTTATGCACAGGGACACCTTGTGTGCCCCAGGCATGTCTCATTCTATTCAGCCCTGTCCTACCCAATACACAACATCCTGTCTGGTGTGGTGCTAGCACCTCCCAAGGCAGGAAACCCTTTGTCCAAGCCTCCCTCGCTGGAAGGACTCCCAGCAGCAGGAGGTCAGACTTGTGTCTGTGGTGGCAGCATCCATTTTGTGATGCTGAGGCTCATGTTTAACTTTACCCGGGTTTTAGGTTATGTACATGTCGTGTCCCTCTAGAAGGGTGGAATGCTACCCCCGTCACCAGAACTGGCAAGGGGGTAGTATTCCAATTCGTATGACACCTTACTTGACATGTTTTGATAAAGCCAAACCAAAGATAGCATTTAACCGTGAGGTTCATAATGCACTTAAGAGTATATGGTATGGCAGTATCATGGAACAGCTAAAGGACGTGGTTCCGAAAGCTGCAGACAGGCTCAGCTCATGCTAGAGCACCATCTCACATATTTCCAAGCACTCTGCCTCCAGGATTGATGAGGCCTTCCATAGGAGTGGCTGATAGGAACATATGTGTCCATTTTAAGTTAGATATAGACATACTATACCTAAGTAAGGGGTGATTACACCGACTTACCCCAGCTGAGAGATCAGCCAGTTGTGTCAAATATGGAGGCCAGGCCAGGGGTGGCATAATACATGCTGCAGCCCCTGGTAGGCCTTGGAAGCACCTATGCCCTGGGTACCTTGGGTACACTGTTACAGGGGCCTATAAGGTGAACCAGTTCCAATTGTGTATGTACCTAAGGTACATGGAGTCCATTTTAAGGAGAGAGCAATTAGCCTGGGACCCTGAATAGCAGGATCCCAGGCCAACTAAAGTAAAAAACCAGCTAAAGACCAGGCAAAAAGTTTGGGGGTAACGATAATCAGATATCCACCTTCCTACAGGCCCCATTTGGTGTGAAGTTGCAGCGCTCCCACCACACAAGTTTGCCGCAGCTCTGGGGCCTCACCCTCCACAGCATCTGGCCAGCCCAACATCATCTGGCCTGTGATGCAGAGAGGTGGCACCCACTGTTGGTAATACCCTCCGTGCACCCCGGTGTATTGGTGGCTGATTGTATGCAATGCAGACTTCCCTATGTTGGGGCGCAGGAGCGCCTCTACTATTAACAGCTCCAACGGTCGCAAGGCGGTCTTCTCACACAGGTCAGCAACGTGTCTCCATGTGACTTGCCGGACCTCACCACCAGGTACGGGCGATTGTCACGAATCAATGTCTACCACCACAGCTCTTCGAATCCACAGCTCCTCCGCATCCCACTCCAGGCTCCAGACACAGGTCCAGTGAGGCATCAAGGCTCCAGACGCAGGTCCAGCAAGGCATCCTGGCTCCAGACGCAGGTCCAGCGAGGCATCCAGGCTCCAAACGTAGGTCCAGCGTGGCATCCTGATGCAGGTCCATTGAGGCATCCAGGCACCTGACACAGGTCCAGCGAGGCACCCTGGCTCCAGTCCTGGTCATCCTGGATGTTGGGTGGCTTGCAGGGGTTACTGATGTGTGCTGCACTTGGCCCAGGCAGCTCCATTCTGCATTTTTTTGGTTTTTATGCCTATTTTCTTTTGGATGTTGACTGATAGGCTATTAAGCCAAAAAAAAACTCACGTTGGGGTGGCTAAAGTGAGTTTTTTTGCCGCTAATGGGCCTAGCGATAGTTTTCACCCACTAATGCCGGATTTTCTATCGCCTTTGAGCTGATGTTAGCAGCAGGTTTCACCGCCGGTCCCTGTCACTATCGCCATGTAGCAATAGCTTGTCAATACCCTGCCAACATGGCGATAGTTTTCAGGGTTAGGCGCGGATAAAAAAACTGACGCTAACTGGCGTTTGCGATAGGTGTCGCCGGTCCTTGTGAATATCCCCGTCAGAGTCAAATGAATAGTGCTTTACACACACCTATGCGTAGAAAAGTCTTCCTTAGACAAGAGAAAACAGTTATAGGAATCCTCATCTTTTGGCTCTCTAAGACACCACCTTAAAATGGCATTATTGCAGCCGTCATATGTGTGTGCTGTTACATCCAAAACTATAAAAGCGGCATGGGCTCTGGCGACCCTATTTAGACAAAACAATGGTTTATTTGCCATTCACTGCTATTTACGGGTATACAGAAAAATAGGAAAGAGTTAAAAGGAGCTATTTTTATTTGATTGTAAATACAATGAGGAACATGACAGTGGTAAAGTACCCCTTTCATGTCTATTTGTATTCACAGAAGTGGGTTTTTGAAAGCAATCTTGTATGCAGTAATGTTCCCCATTGCATGATTCCAAGTACTGGACATCTGAAGCAGTCTATTCTGAATCACACAGGCTGGTTATGACAGCTGCTGGTAAAACACTGAGCTCTCTTTCCCTGGCCTGGGGCTCAGTCTTGCCTTTCGGGTTGAGTTCTGGTGGGCTTCCGCTGTTCGTCTTTGTTGGGCCTTTGGTTCCTCTGGTCCGCTTGTCTCCTGCCTGTTCTTGCCTGGGTTGTCTTCTTCTGCCCGCTTCTGGCTTGTTGGCCTGGTGGATCTTGGCCTTTCTCTTGTTTGGCCTCTCTTCTGCTGTTTGTCCTCTTGCCTGTGGTGGCTTGGGTGTCTGTGCTCCCCCTGTCGCTGGTTGGCTGTGGGGTGTTCCTGCGGTGGTCTGGTTGGCCTCTCTGGTGGCCGGTCTGGTCTTCTGGCTGTGCGCCCTTGCTCTTGTTGGGTGTGTGCTGGTCTGGTGGGGTTCCTCTTGTCGGGGGCTCTGCCTGGGGTTTCCCCGGTTCTTCCTTTTTCCTTCTGCGGTTGCTGCCTTGGTGTGGTTTCCTGGGTTGGCTTCTGTTGGGTTGGGAAGGCCGGCTTTTTCTGCTTTGGTATTTCTCCATAAGTTCTGAATGGGCCGAGGACATAAGGGACCTGGGGGTAATGCTCTATTACTTACCGGTAATCTTCATTACTCCTGGTCCCGTTGTCCTCGGCCCATTCATACGCCCCTCCCTCCCTCCCGGGTGGCCGGCCTTCCTGTCTGGGCTTGTTTGTACAGGAGGGCTGCTGGGTAGATCCTACCTTTGTACTCCCGGGGGGAGGGGCAGTAGGGATATCCCAGCATTCCTCTTGTTTTATTTTCTGTCAGGAGATGGTTATCTCCATAAGTTCTGAATGGGCCGAGGACAACGGGACCAGGAGTAATGAAGATTACCGGTAAGTAATAGAGCATCAGTTAACATCACGTTATATTTAACCTCCGCTCCCCCTCCGCCCCCACCAGCATCTGATGAACCCAAGTCAAGGGCTAGTCGCCTCCTCTTAGCTGTTGTGTACCAAGGGAATACTTAATCTAAAAGAACATGCAATAATGTTTATGGCATGTAACAATAATATAGTTCGAACCTTTCCCAACATGAAAAATTAAGTCGATTACTACAGAGCTCTTCCTTCATTGTTTATTTTCGTGGATGTCATCATATTATACTTCTCGCAACAGCCCCATAATGGGCTAGGAGTTTCTAAAAGGGGCATTTTCTTAAGATTGTAATCCAGCCCGGATTACATCTGTCCCATTTCTGATGGCAAAATGTCATTAAGCTCAAATAGGACATTTTTCCCTCAAAACTTTCTTTTTGTAAAGAGTAAAATGTGATGGGTCATAATACATTGTAAAGTGGAGTTATGGCTTCGATTTAAAACTGAAAAACTACTTAAATTCGCAGTTTTGGTTAGGACCACAATACACAACTCGCATAGCAGATATGCAAGCAGTAACTGCCACAACAAATACATTGCTGATGACCTTACCTTTCTTGATATGATAGATGCAATCATAAATGTTATAAAAAATCGTAGAGATGAGACTGCACATCATAATACCTTTAACACAGTAAAAGATATGCAATGAATGAGAAAATCCTGCAACAAGGCTGTCTTAATTATGTGCGCTACTACTATTATCCGACCTACTCTTCCTTACCGAAACCTGGCTACAGGACTCGGATGCCGCTATCCTCAATCTTACCTTTCCATCGGAATATACGGTGTTCACATTGAATCGCGCCACGAGAGGAGGTGGCATCGCCATGGCAGTAAAATTGTGCTTCCCCTCGGAATGGAAATCCCTTGGTCTGCCAGCCTGCGAGAGTGCCCTTTTAAAGTGGCCTTTAGTCATCATTTCACGCTTAGCGGTATCCTTATTTACCGCCCTCCAGGCAACGACACAGTCTTCAAGGCCGCTCTTGCCGACATGGTAAGTTCTCTAGCGCCTAACCGTGCGAATTTTAACATCACTGGCGACCTCAATATTCATTTTGATTGTAGGTCGTCCACAGCCATAGATACCTTGCTCGCGGACCTTGAAGCACTGCAACTTGTCCAACTTGTCACACTTCCCACTCATACTGGGGGACATATCCTTGATCCCTTTTTTACCACCATGGAGAGGGTGAAGGTGTCCAACCCGATCCCGGTGGGCTGGACTGACCATCTGCTGGTGGATGTTTTCTGTCCCATTGACGATCTGCCATTCAAATCAGTGGATAGGCTGATTCTTAAAAGACACTGGCACAAGCTTAACCTTGAGGAGTTCTACAGGTTACTGGAGAAGGAACCCCTGAGCTCCATTCTGAATGTGGAACAAGGTTCCGAACTGTTTTGCAAATGGATTTCGGATGCCCTTGACTCCCTCATACCAATGTGCTGGTCGAAATGTCATACTAAGGTACCTAGCCCGTGGTATAACGACTCTCTTGCCGAGCTTAAAAAAATCTGCCGGAAAGCTGAGAGGGAATGGAGGAAGTCCTACGACCCTAGTCTGAAATCCTCTTATTTTGCCAAACTTAAGACCTATCACAGGGCAATTTGTAGAACTCGTGCCGCATTCTATGCCCAGGAATTCCAAACCAGTATTAACCCCTCAAAATTAATCTTTAAGGTCCTTAAAGACCTTTTGAATAAAAGGGCCACTTCGGCAGAAATCTGCACCGACTCTCATTGTGAAAGTCTGGCATCTTTCTTTTTAGAGAAAGTGCAGGCTATCTACCGAGGATTTGATCTGTCTCTGTTCGATCCAGAGCCAGCTGGCTCTAACTCCCTGGCTTGTGAGACTCTGACCTCCTTGCCTGACCTGTCTATGGAGGCTTTTGATATGCTGAGCCTCAGGATTAAATCTGGCTCTCCTTTGGATCCGCTGAAGCCTGATCAAATCAGGATTCTCTCCCCCTGGTGTCGTGTTCCGATACTTTCCTTGATCAATTTGTCGTTATCATCCGGAACGGTCCCCTCCTCGTGGAAGCAGGCGGTAGTCACCCCAGTTCTGAAGAAGGCAAATTCAGACCCGCTCCTGCCTGAGAACTACCGCCCCATATCTCTTCTTCCCTGGACCGCCAAAGTCATTGAGGCTCATGTAAATTCCATCTTATCTGACCACCTTTCCCGTAACCATATACTGGACCCGAGTCAGAATGGCTTCCGGTCGGGACACAGTACCGAGACCGCTTTGCTCTACATGATCGAGCACCTACGTCTGGTGCTCGACTCCGGGCGAACGTCGGCGCTCCTTTTATTAGATCCGAGCACCGCATTCGATACTGTGTCCCACCGTGTTTTAATTTGGCGCCTAGAGGAAGCTGGAATAGCGGGGACTGCTCTTCAGTGGTTCCGCTCTTTCCTCTCGGGTCAGTCCTTTAAGGTGGCTATACCACCCGGCCAGTCCACCTTCCATCCTTTGGATCTGGGGGTTCCACAGGGCTCCTCGTTGAGCCCGATCTTGTTCAACCTTAACGTGAAACCGCTAGCTGCGATCGTCAAACAATGGGGTTTGACGATGACCTCATATGCTGACGATACGCAGCTGGCGGTGACACTGAGTGGAGACCCTGAAGTGGATGCCCCCAGATTCCGAGCAGGACTAGTGGCAGTAGCAAATTGGTTGAGAACCAATTGCTTACAACAGAACGCCAAAAAAACCGAAGTCATGGTTTTGGGGAAACATGCAGAGCTTTGGGGAGATCAGTGGTGGCCTCCAGAACTGGGCGTCACTCCCGTTCCAGCTTCCGAAGTAAAGAACTTAGGGGTCTGGCTGGATCCGGCGCTTACCTTTACGAGCCATACGAAGAAGGTTGCAGCTACCTGCTACGGCATTTTGCGAGGCTTAAGACCGATCCTTAAGTTTTTTGATCCCTCTACCCGGCAGCTCATGGTCCAGGCCACGGTTTTATCTCGGCTGGACTACGGCAGCGCGTTGCTGTTGGGGATAAACCAGGCTGAGGCATCTAGGCTACAAAGGGTACAGAATGCTGCGGCGCGGGCCATTGTTGGCCTTCCTAGACATTGTTCTGTTTCCAGCACTATTTCCGCCCTTCATTGGCTGCCGGTCAGACAAAGAATTAAGTTTAAGTCGCTTTGTCTGGCCTTTAAAATCATGAAGTTTTCTTCGCCGCCTGCACTTGCTAACTTGCTCATCCCCTATGTCCCTTCGAGGTCCTTGAGATCGGAGGCTCTCTATCTTGCGGCCTGCCCCCGTTTCAAACTCAGCAGGATGGGTGGCCGCTCCTACCGAGTGCTTGCCGCTGGTTTGTGGAATTCACTCCCGGTGCACATTCGAGCTCTGGATAATCTGACCGCTTTTAGGCGTGCTATTAAAACTTTCCTGTTCTCTGTACTTGGTTAGTCGTCTTTTTCCTTTTTCTGCGTGTTATGTTTTAGTACCTGTTCAAGCGCCAGGACGCCCCTTCGCTGGGGCAGCTGTGCGCTGTATAAATAACCATAACATAACATAACATAACATAACATAACATTAATTATGTGGAAAAAATGCAAACTATGCAGCACATTCTCAGGCAGTATTTTTTCATCCATTTTATATTGTACAACGTTTTGCGAAACCTGACAATTATGTAGTAAATTTAGTAAGTCCATGCTTATGTGGTAAACACAGCAGCTAAAGAAGCACAAACATCCTCTGGCTCTGAACAATGTCCATCAACAATTTATTCATGAAAGGTCAAATTAAATATACTAATTACAATCAATGTCCTTTGGAAGCTGCAATTTGAAGAAAACATATTTTCAAGAGAGGCAGCATAAAGAGAAGAAACAAGCAGAAAAGACAAAATAAAGGTGAGAAACGAGCAGAAAGAGGTAAAATAATGTCCGAAACAAGTAAAAAGAGGCAACATAAAATGAGAAACGAGTAGAAGAGACAAAGTAAAGGTGAGAAATGAGTAGAAAGAGGAATAATAAAGGTGAGAAACAAGCAGGAAGAAGAAGAATAAGGCCAGCAACGAGCAGAAAGAGGCAAAATAGAGGTCTGAAACAAGCAGCAAGAGTCAGAATAAAGGTAACAAATGAGAAGAAAGAGGCAAACTTAAGGTGGGTTATGAGCAGAAGGTGGAAAAATAAAGGTCAGCAACAAGCAGAAAGAGGAAAAAAGGTGAGAAACGAGCAGAAAGAGACAGAATAAATGTCAGCATCTAGCAGAAAGAGTAAAATAAAGGTGAGCAGTGAGCAGAAAGAGGCAGAATAAAGGTCAGAAACTAGAAGAAAGGGGCAGAATAATGGTCATAAAAGAGCAGTAGTATAAAGTTCAAAAGGGAGCAGAGAAGTCAGATTAAAGGTCAGAAACGAGCAGAAAGAGGCTAAATAAAGGTGAGACTTGAGCAGAAAGAGGCAAAATAAAGGAGAGAACCAAGTGAAAGGGGCAACATAGAGGTCAGACACCAACAGAAAGAGGCACAATAGAGGTCAGAAACAAGCAGGAAGAGGCAGAATAAGAGTCAGAAACAAGCAGAAAGAGGCCAAATAAAGATAAGAAATGAGCAGAAGAGACAAAATAAAGTTGAGAAATGAGCATAAATAGGCAGAATAAAGATCAGAATCAAGCAGAAAGAGGAAGAATATAGATCAGCAACAAGCAGAAAGAGGCAAAATAAAGATCAGAAATGAGCAGAGAGAGGCAGAATAAAGGTCAGAAGGGAGCAGAAAGGGGCAGAAGAAAGGTCAGAAACATGCAGTAAGAGACAGAATTGAAGTCAGAAACGAAAGGAAAGAGGCAAAATAGAGGTAAGAAACAAGCAGGAAGATGCAGAATATGGGCCAGAAACGAGCAGAAAGAGGCAAAACAAAGAGGAGAAACAAGTAGCAGAGACAAAAAAAGGTGAGAATTTAGCAGAAAGTGGCAGAATAAAGGTGAGAAACAAGCAGAAGGAGGCAGACTAAAGCTCACTAATGAGCAGAAAGAGGCAAAATAGAGGTCAAAAAAGTGCAGCGAACAAAAAGAGGCACAATAAAGGTGAGAAACGAGTAGACAGATGCAAAATAAAGGTGAGAAACAAGCAGAACGAGACAGAATAAAGGTCAAAAACAAGCAGAAAGATGCAAAATAGAGGTCAGAAATGAGCACAGAGAGTCAAAATTAAGGTCAGCAATGAGCAGAAAGAAGCAAAAAAAGGCGAGAAAAGAGCAGCAAGAGGAAAAATGAAGGTCAACGAGCAGAAAAAAGCAAAATAAAGGTGAGAAATGAGCAGAAATAGGCAGAATAAATGTCAGAAGGGAGCAAAAATAGGCAGAATAAAGTTCAGAAACGAGTAGTAAGAAGCAAAATACAAGTGAGGAGCAAGCAGAGAAGAGGCAGAAAAATGAGCAGAAAACAAGCAGAGGAGGCAAAAACTGAAAGCAGCAGAGGGTATCGGACTGGAGGCAACCTGGACAAGAGGACCATTGATGGAGCAAGGTTTTACACGTAAAGCGACTTGCTCTTACTCAACCTTCTCGATAATAATATTAATGTACCAACAAACATGTTTTTGTCTTATTAATATTGTATTACACGACATAATAGGTATCTAAGGAAAGCTTGTCAATGTGCTTTTACTAACAATAATCCGCTTGCACTAAAATGGCTGCTGCTAAGTGGGATTTTCTACTGCGCATGCGTCTGTCATGCCCACGTGATATGCTTGGAGGGAAAACTTATGCTTCTGCGCAATAGAACTAAGATGGCCGTTATGTGTCCTAACATGCAAGAAGCTTGCATTGCTGCCTTGCTAAGCTATCTGTTTTGCATAATCTCTAACGCAATAGTATAAAATATAATAATGGGAGTGGAGTAGAAAGAAGTGGTATACAGTGTATTCATTTATTCTGTGTCTCTAAAACTGTTCTTTTCTATTTTTACATGATAAACTGAATGGGCCTAAATGCTTTGCTGAACTCCCTCTTTGGAGAAACTGCGACTGCGCGCCAAGTCTTGAAGTTACAGAAGCTGTAGCCTTAAATCATGGCCAAGACGGACATGGAAGGCAGAGAAGAATGAAATTCTTGCCTTGACAGAGGTAGCTGAATTGATAAAATTGTTTATTAAAATAAAACATTTGATACATTTCACTACCGGGAGGAATAAAAAAGAACATGGGTTGATAAAGTTATGGGAGGGGATGTCATGAATACATGATTGACAAGTTGCCTTTAAAAAAATATGGTGCGATGGCTACTCCTCGTTTTTGTCCAATAAAATTTTGGGATTCACACATTTGCAACATTTGAGGGTGGTACACTGACCTGAAAAATGGTATAACTAGAGTAGGCTTTGCTAGTTAGATTTTCCGACTTGTCCGAATAGCTGACCTCTCACTGACCCAATGCACTCAATAGGTGATCAGCAGAGTTGCTGGTGGAGCACTCTGTCAGAAGATTTGATAATCCAATCAGGGTTATTGGGAAGGAGATCGATGACCTAATCGGGGTTCAACTGTTAGCTGCAGAGAGGATTTTTAACGCTGGCATTTTGAACTTTAACTCTGGTGCGAGTCTTAACCTGTGGTGGTCCTGTCCTGATCCAAATAGGTCCATATCCTGTCTTGGTTCTGATTCTGGCTTGCACCTGTTCTTTTCTGCTGGCACCTGTACTTTGAGATCTAAATTCTTTGTCTCAGCCTATGACCAGGGTTGGTCATCACACCGGAATAGGTAACTATTAAGTGTGGGTTTGTCACTGTACTGTTTCCCTTTTCTCTTACCCACACTCTGTTCTAATACTTAACGACAGTAGGTTTACCTATTTAATATATAGATATATGGGCCCTGGTGAGTATGTTGAGCAGGTGAGCTCGCGCTCTATCAGTTATTTTGGTAGCAGAGTATTGGTTAGGGATTAGTGTAGATAGATAGATAATACATATATTGATTATTGATTGATTATTAGTTATTGATTTTATTGATTTTATGCATTAACCAAAACTGTTCGTATCTGTTTTATGTTTTGTCTGGTAACCCCGGGGGCAGAATAGCAGATGGTAAATGGAAGCCATTCTGTTGTGAGGTCACTTGTTTGTAGAGGAAAGTGCATGGATAGGTAAAACCTGAAGCACTGTTTTAGGGATTTTTCCTGTATAAATGTGTGAATAATTGATAGGAAAGAGTTTGCTAGTAAAACTTTAGTGTGATATCACCTAGAAAGGGTCACACTGAGGGAGTAGCAGGTTCTTCTAAGGTTGATTGACAGCAAAGGGGTTAGTTGGTGAAACTTTGGCCTTGCATAACCTAGATAGGGTAAGCCCGAGGGAGTAACAGGTTCTCTGATGCTTGTGTGAAAGGTAGAAGGAAGGGATCTACTTGTAGTGTGTGAAGAGTAAACGGAAGGGAGTTACTCGCAGTGAATTAAAAATAATTTTTTCCTTTTGAATTAGTTACTCAGACACAGTGGCGAATGTTTTTACGTTGTTAATTAATAAAAATGAGCATTTAAAGTGAATAGAAATAAACTCTTGTATTAGCTTGCAAAGGAGAGAGTCAGTTGCGGAGCTGCGCTGACGTCACTCAGAACCACGCTGTTATTGGTTGATACAGCGGGTGTGTAATTGTGGTAATTTGTAAAGGAGGGGTGAGCACAGGAGCGTGAGAACTCGTCTCACGGAAAAGCCGCGCAAACATTGGTAGAACTTGTTTGAATTCTAATCATTGTTTGGTCATTGTAAATAAGAAACATTTTTCCATTGGAAGTTTTTCATAAACAAATTGAGTGTCATCACAAAGTAAAGCCGCATAAAATATATGTGGCATTTAGATCCAGGATTTATAGGAAATCGACCACATAGAAAATATCTAGGTTTTGCTAAAGAACAGATGATAAGAGCAAGACCTTATATCATGTACGGAGATAAAAGAAAAATGTTGTTTGCCAAGAAAGTAAAACATTTCTTTAAAAAGGATAAGTCAATAAAAACCAGAGAAGGGATTATTATTTCACCACCGAACACGCCCGCATCGTACATGATGGTCGAAAGGGGCTACCATACTTGTATATGGTTCGAAAACTGGATAGAATATACAAAAGATGATGGAATTTTGGCATTTCCAGAAAATGGTACCTTTAATGGTAGAGTTTTGTATAATTTAAGAACACGCATGAATGAATTAGATCCAAGACCTAGATTAACCTAATGTGAGGCATTGGAGGAATGGGAAATAGATGCTTTTGAGCAAGACAGATTCAGAAGTGATAAAAGTATTAATAAATGTTATCCTAAATTTCCTAAAGAGACAAGAGATAAGCAGATGAAACAATGGAGACAGTCCATGTTAGTGGAAGGATTATATCCTGTCCAAGCTCTTGAAGAACAAATAGAAAGTAAAAGTACTGAGAAAACAAAAAATGTAATGTCAAGTACTGATCCAGAAGATGATTACTTGGAGGATTTATTAATGAAAAATCCGCCACCTTATAATAAAGAGCAGATCAAACAAATGCTAGTGCCCCGTTTTTAAAGCCACCTTTAGTTCTGCAAATATTACATGAGGCATCATTAGAAAAAACATTACAGGAAAAAGAACGAGAAGCAATAATTAAGCAAAGGAATGAATTAATTCAGAAAATTAAACAGTTAAATGTCAGTCCAGAAGCCTTGACAATTCCAGTAACTAGAGGTCCAGTTGTTCCTTTATAAGGAGAAAAACAGACTAGTCCCAGTCCGAGACCTCCTGTTCTAACTACACCTGTAGTACAACCGAGGAAAGAAACATTAATAGTGGATGACCAAGCAAGTGAATGTGGGTCAGAAATTTCTTTGATGGATTTACCTATAAGAGAACCAGTAAGTAGTTCAGTTAGGAAAACCACACTTGTAAATACTAGAGAGGTACAAATAGAAAGCGCTTCAGGTACGAGAAGTACAACTGTAGTTACTCCAGAAGAAATTAAAAGGTGGTCTCGAGAAATAGAAAAACCAAAATCGCAATCCAAAACATTGAATATTTTTAAATTAAGAGTTGAACTAGAAGAAATGATTGCTGGAAATGTGGGATTAGATCGATTAAATGTATTAAATGAAGATGAATTGTTGTTTATATGTCGGAGTATCACCCGGAATACAAAAACATTTCATGAAAAATTAACGAGTTTGGAATGTGAAATGGGAATTGACATTGGTAGATCAATAGTGTTACAGAAATCATATCGAGCTGAATTTTCCGACAAAGATTTAGAAAATATGAATGCATCTGGTTGGAAATTGCAATTCAAAGAATTGCTAACATTGTTGCAAAAATGGGGTGACGTAGACAGATGGTAAGCTAGATGGTTAAAGAAAAAGGAAGAAGCACAAGGGAAAAGCACTGCATCTGAATATATGTTGAAAGAAACAGGAAAAAGTGGAAAGGTTGTGTCCAATGAGAGAAGTACCAGGTGGAGGTTATGTGCATGTTCCTTGGTCCCGACAAGATATATTGTCATTTACAAATGACTTACCAAAACTAAGAGAGAAACCTGTAGATTGGTACAGACAGGTCGAAAGATTTGTAAAGGTTGCAAAAGTGCTATTAAAGGATCCAGATGGATTATTCTACCTTGTTGTTCCTGTCAATTTATGGACAGAATGTAAAATTGCAGTAAATTGGCCAAATGAAGAATATCCTAGAGACCCAAAAACAGGAGCACCATCCGATGAGGTGATGAGAAAGTATAATCAGGTATACTGTATTTGAAAGGGAAAGTACCACCAAAAGAGACAGACTGGACTAGAATAGACAGAACTACCCAGAACAAAGCTGAATCTGTGCATGCATATTTTGAACATCTTTTACAGGTTTTTAAACAGTATAGTGGTTTGGAGAATATTGACACTAAAGATATGACACATTTTATCTATCGGTTTGTGTCTGGGCTAAGACCAGAAATTTCGCATTGGATTAAAGATAATAAAATCTGTTTGCAGGCCAAACCTGTAAATGAAATACTGAAATATGCGAAATATTGTGAAGATGAATTGGACAAAAAACGAAAGAATTTGGAAGAAAAAAGTAATGTGGGGGACAGGTAAAATTAGTAGAACAACAAGAACAACAATTGAAAAATATGCAGACTCAAGGAGATGGAAATGGTAATAAACCTAGAGCTAAATTTAATCGAGAAGAAGCTAAGAAAAAATGTCTTTGTCATGGGTGCGGCAAGTTGGGGCATTGGAAGAACGAGTGTAAGGCTGTGCTAAATAAAAATAATAATTTGAATCCACAGACGCAGAATGAGGTATCGAAAAAGCAGCAAAAACAGGTAATACAAAATTAGCTACCATTGGCGCCTATGCCAAACCCTGGCAGTCAACCAGCATACAGTGTAGATACCACAAGCTGGGAAGGAAGTGGTAAGCGGGACACAGTGACACCCCAATTTCTTTTGAGTGATTTGTACTTTGATGAAGACAGTTTCTGATGGTGCCTGAGGGGGGAGGACGAGGCGTGCATACTTGGCGCATCCTTGCAGGTAGATCAGTCAGGTCCATACTTTGATGGAAAAGTTGAAGGAAATGATGTTACTTTCTTGTTGGATACTTGCGCTACCCGTACTACTGTGAGAACAGCAGAAGTTCCAAACCTACCCCTCTCGGGAGAAGTAATCCAAGTAGTGGGCGTTTCTAATAAACAAATTAGTACCCCAGTTACAGAACCAATGGAAGTCAAAATAGGCAATTTTAAAGAAATGCATACATTTGTCGTATGTGACTCTAGTCCTGTAAATCTGTTAGGTAGGGACTTGCTGTGCAAAATGAATTGCACTATCTTTTGTACACCAAATGGTGTTGAAATTCAAACCCCAGATGAAGACGGAATTTATAAAATCATGTTAGCAAAACTAGAAACAACCTAAAAGCCAAAGTTTACCATTGAACACTTGCCAAAAGAATTACAGAATACGGTAGATCCAATAGTATGGGATTTCACAGGAAAAGATGTAGGATTAATGGCAAACGTCGACCCAGTAAAAGTGACAGTAAAAGAAGGTGCAGTTTATCCAAATATTCGACAGTACAAAATGAGCCCTGAAATAAAAGCAGGAGTTGCATTAGAAATAAAACGTCTGGTTGAAGCAGGAATTTTACAGGAGATAATGAGCAGTCCATGTAATTCACCCATAATTGGCATCAAGAAACCAAGCGGAAAATACAGGGCCATACAGGACCTCCGCAAAATAAATAAAATTGTTGTCCAGTTGTGCCAAACCCTGCTGTGATTCTGTATCAAATACCATGGGCAGCAGGTTGGTTCACCGTAATTGACCTTTGTCACGCATTTTTCTCGATACCACTGCACCCAGATATTAAGTATCTTTTCTCGTTCAAATTCGATGATCATATCTACGTTTGGAATCACGCCCCTCAGGGGTATACAGAAAGTCCATCGATCTTTAATCAGATCTTGAAAAAATTTCTTGAATCTCTAATATTGCCCGGACAGTCAGTTTTGGTGCAGTATATAGATGACCTATTGGTGGCATCTAAGAATCGAAAAGACTGTGTTACTGATACAATTGCTTTGCTGAATCACTTAGGTAATGGTGGACACAAAGTATCACCTGAAAAAATGCAGTATTGTACCACATCAGTGAAATATCTGAGGCACCAGATAGAAAGAGGTGTCAGAAGGGTTACCGCTGAGAGAATCAGAATAATTAAAAACATGAATCTACCTCAAACACAGAAATAAATCAGAATGTTTCTTGGAGTAGTAGGTTATTGTAGGCAATGGATTATGGGATTTGCAGTCCTAGCAAAACCATTAATACAAATGACAAGAAAAAGAGTAAAAGGCCCAGTAGAATGGGATGATGAAAGCATGTAATCGTTCCTAAAATTACGAGATTGTCCGTGTACAGCTCCAGCATTGGGAATGCCTGACTATACAAAAGATTTTGCATTATTTTGCGATACACGAGACAATTGTGCACTTTCAGTTTTGACTCAGACTCATGATCTGATGAGATGCCCTGTTGCATATTTTTCCTCTACTCTGGATCCAGTGGCAGCAGCATTGCCAGGATGTCTGAAAGCAGTAGCAGCAACTTGTGCGAGTCTTGAGCAAAGTGAGTCTATTATAATGGGACGTCCAGTAACGGTGTATGTTCCACCTGCAGTTGTGATTTTATTGACAAGGACAAAAACTCAGTACCTAACACCTAGTCGGCTGACTAAGTATGAAAGGATTCTTGTAGGTGCAGAAAATGTGACAATTGCTAGGTGTAATATTCTGAACCCAGCAACATTATTACCTGAACGCACTTTGCAGAGATCAAAAATGAAATCGAACATAATTGCATTGATCTTACAGAATACTGTACTACACCACACCCAGACATAAGAGAAGAGCCATTAACAAATTTAGAACATGAGCTATTTGTAGATGGTTCATGTATGCGGCATGAAAAAGGAGGTTTGAGTGCTGCTTACGCAGTTTGCACTCTATGGGGTCCAAATGAAGCATCATATTTACCAGGAGTAAAATCTGCACAGGTAGCAGTACTAATTGCATAGACAAAAGCTTGTAAATTTGGAAAAAATCTGAAAGTAACCATTTTTACTGATAGTCAATATTGCTATGGAGTTGTGCATGATTTTGGCCAGCTCTGGATGAAAATAGAGTTTCTGACTTCATCAGGTACTCCAATTAAAAATGGAAATTTTGTGAAAGATTTACTAAAAGCAATTCAATTACCAGAAACAGTAGCTGTGGTCAAGTGTGCTGCTCACAAATCTGGCAATGACAAAGTGACAGCAGGTAATCGATATGCTGACCAGCTAGCTGAATATTGTGCCAAAAATAAAATGGCAATAAACACAAAAATTTTACCATAAAGAAACAGCTGCCAACTTATGTTGCTTGAGAGAGTGAAAACGTGGGAAGAAGTGAAAGATTTGCAAAATGATGCAGACGAGGAAGAAATGGAAGAATGGGCAAAAATAGGATGTCAGAGAAGGGCTGAAGATGGTGTCATTGTTTACCTTGATGGGAGGCCTGTGATGCCAAACTGTATGCTTGCTCCTATGGCTAAGATGTATCATGGTGATTCTCAACTAGGTCGAGATGCTATGGTAAGACTATTCAGATAAACCTGGTTCAATGCAAAGTTCAGGAACATTGCAGAGAGTCTTTGCCATAGGTGTTTGTTATGTCAACAAATTAATCCTGGGAAAAGAACTGTGGTTTTGTCAGGAAAGATTGGAAAGGCAGAAGGTCCTTTTATTAGACTTCAGATTGATTTCATTCATTTACGCCCTTGCAGAGTAATGAAGTATGTTCTTGTCATTGTCTGCCTATTTTCAAAATGGGTGGAAGCTTACCCTACACGTAGGAATGATAGCATCACAGTAGCAAAACTACTACTCATACTACGTTTCAGTTTTCCAGTAACGATTGAGTCAGACCGTGGGAGATATTTCAATAATGAAATAATTGGTCTAATCTGTGAAGCATTTAAAATTGAGCAAAAGCTGCACTGTGCATACCGACCAGAGGCTTCTGGAGTGGTAGAACAACTGAATGGCACAATCAAGTCAAGATTAGGAAAGATTTATGAATCAACTCGATTAGAGTGGCCAGATGCGTTACCTCTTGTTCTGATGGGACTCAGAAGCATTCCAGACAGAAAAACAGGCTTGAGTCCTCATGAAATACTCATGGGAAGAGCAATGAGGCAGGCATGGGTGCCAGGACATAAGTTGATAAATATATCTGATGACTTAGTACTGCAAAGAACTGGCTGACCAAGTGCGTTCTATCTCTCACCAGGTTGGAGAAGATGCCTTCACCAGGCAAACAACTCCAGCACACAATCTGATTCCAGGTGACTGGGTTATAATAAAAGAACATACACGACAATCTTGTATAGCTCCAAGGTGTGGAAAACCAACACAAGTGATATTGGTTACCACTACAGCAGTAAAGTGTAAAGGACTTCCGAATTGGATCCATGCGAGCCATACAAAAAGAGTGGCTGAACTTGATGAAACTGAAGCTAAAGGTAGTGCAGCTGAGGGGTCTCGAGAGGGATCTCGAAAAAGTGATTCCGAAGTAGTTGATGATGAACAACAACCGAGCACCAGTCAGGATGAATGGATTCCAATAATTGACATTCCTGTAGATGTTGTGAGAACCAGAAGCCAAACCTACTTAGATAGACAGACTGATAGTGAGGATGAGTCAGGAATAGAAGAACGTACTCAAATTACAAAAATCAAAGTCAAAAGTAATTTTGAGGAGGAACAGATAAGGAAAGATCAATATACTCAGACATTCCAGATACCTGTCACAGTTCCAGAGTCTGAGAAGGGGCAGAAGGGTAAAAGGGCGAAATCTCAGGAAGAAGTAAAGCAAGAGATCGAGATATCTGAGCAGGATCAGATAGATGTAGACAAATGTGTTCAGGAAGAAGAAAACAAACCGAATCAAAGTCAATTGCAGCACATACCTGAACAAGGTCAGATTGGTATCCAGGCAGAAGAACCAGAAGCAAGACCTGGACCAAGTCAAATAGAGAGGGATACAGATGACGAAGATACATAAATTGTGCCACAACTGAATGAAAACAAAGGAACAATTGAAGAAAAATAAAGCAAAGTGCCAGCTAAAAGACTCAGAAAAGGAGATAATTGGCCTGGTTTTGTCAAGAAACTGAAATTTCAGCTCAAAGCAATAAATGAAGAACCAGAGCAAGTAAACGAAATATCAAGTCAAACTGGGATTTCCAACAGAACAACCAAAAAGAAGAAGTCCGCGTTTGAAAAGACTGAATAATAAGTTCAGAGATCCTGAATGGACTTATGTCATTCTTGAAGATCTTGAAAAACTAGAATTGAATGATGAAGAAGATGATGAACTAATTGATAAACTAACAGATGAAGAAGTAAGACCAACTTGAAAATTCGCAGGTTGAAATTCTGTGAAAAAGTCTCAAAGAGGGGCTAAGTCTCCCCAATCGAAAAATGTCTGATCATACTGTTAATGGTAAACTGAAAAGAAATTGCTTAAAACATGTTCTAGAATAAGCACATGTAGTATAGTAAGGGTACTTATAGTATGGTTAGGATTGACCGTATCTATTCCTTATCTAATGAGTAAAAGTGAAAAGAATGATACTAACATTCATGAGAAGGTAGATGCACCACCTGAAAAATTAGACACACATGGAAATATAGACAATGTTAGGCAGCAAAGAATAGAAGTAGAAGCATCAGATGAGGAAGGATTGCATTACAATAAAGTTAGAAATAGAACACATTTGAATGTATTTGCAAATGTATTAGTACATTATGTAGAGGCAATAGAAATAAGTGTTTGCTATGTGTGTATGAAGCTACCAATGTCTGTAGCAGAAGGCGTTACTTATCACCATTTGCCCCTGACATATGGTATTTCATGTAGTATTTTAGCTAGTTTATTTTGCAAGAAAGGACCCTTACAATATTATTATTCTAATTTAGATGTGATGTTTTTTAACTTCCTATTCATAGTAACCTGAATCCTGTACATAGTATAAGTAACATAGCTCGTTATATGGGAGAATATTTTCTAACAATAGGTACAATAGATATAGCTGAGGCACACAAGAATAATTTAACATGCAATTTACATGAAGAAGAGAAAACATTTTTGAATTTAGTTGAGAAAAGCAGAGAGGATTTCCAAAGAAAAGCTACAGAAAAGAAATGAGAAATTCCTAAATGGGCAGAAAATAAAGAATACACCTTGAATGGCAGGACTCATGCTGCTATGTTGCTGGACTTTGAAAAGAAAGGGAAACTCTGTCTCCACAGGGAGAAAACAAGTTATTATAACAATATATTCATTGGTTCTAGTGAATGTGAACACAATTATAAAGTAATTGGGGGTTGGGGTTTCAAAGATGGAACTGAACCGGTATTACCTGGAATTTATTATATTTGTGGGGACAAAGCATATTACAAATTGCCTGATCATTGGTATAGGAGTTGCTATTTTGGAATAGTATTGTCAAAGGTATACCACAAAAATAGAATCACTGGAAGCAATGAAGATAATAATGAACTAATACGCAGTAAAAGAGCTAGGATAGCAGAAATTGTAGGTGACATATTTAGTGCATTGATACCTTCAGTGGGAGTGGTTTTAAATACTGAAAGAATTAGCAAATTGTCAATAGTAGTGGATCGTTTATCAACTGACACTGCTGGAGGATTTTTGATGATCAATACTGAATTAGTTGCAGTAAGATCAATGGTTTTACAAAATCCACTTGCTCTTGATACGTTGTTGGCAAAAGAGGGCGGAGTCTGTAGAATGATAAGGGCGCAACATTGTTGCACTTACATACCTGACAAAAGTGTAAAACTGAAAAGGTATGTAAGGAATATTACATATTTAGAAAAAGAACTTAAACAACTGGAGGTTGATAGTGCATGGAAGAGATTAATGGATGGTCTCTTCTCTATAGGTAGTTGGTTTTCTAACATAGGGAAAAGTTTTGTAGGTAAAATACTGATGCCAATGGTGGGAATAGCCCTAATGATTTTAGGAATAATAATTTGTTGTAAATGTCATAAACAAAAGAAGATATATTCAATAATTAAAAAGGGAAAGAAAAGAAATGGCAATGAAATAGAATTAGAAGAATATAATAGACATTTATACAAAAAGGTGAAAGATCTCCATATGAAGAATGAAAAGAATATTAACAGAAAGTTTGCAGAAATTGAGATGGGTGAAGTGTAAAAGTTGGCATCCGTTTCATTAATTAGTGATGATATAAATATCATCAAAGAGGGGATTGATGGAGCAAGGTTTTACACGTAAAGTGACTTGCTCGTACTCAACCTTCTCGATAATAATATTAATGTACCAACAAACATGTTTTTGTCTTATTATTATTGCATTACACGACATACTAGGTATCTAAGGAAAGCTTGTCAATGTGCTTTTACTAACAATAATCCGCTTGCATTAAAATGGCTGCTGCTACGTGGGATTTTCTACTGCGCATGCGCCATTCATGCCCATGTGATATGCTTGGAGAGAAAACTTCTGCTTCTGCGCAATAGAACTAAGATGGCCGTTATGTGTCCTAACATGCAAGAAGCTTGCATCGCTGCCTTGCTAAGCTATTTGTTTCACATAATATCTAACGCAATGGTATAAAATAAAATATTGGGAGTAGAGTAGAAAGAAGAGGTATTCAGTGTATTCATTTATTCTGTGTTTCTAAAACTGTTCTTTTCTATTTTTACATGATAAACTGAATGGGCCTAAAGGCTTTGCTGAACTCCCTCTTTGGAGAAACTGCGACTGCGTGCCAAGTTTTGAAGTTACAGAAGCTGTAGCCTTGAATCATGGCCAAGACAGACATGGAAGGCGGAGAAGAATGAACTTCTTGCCTTGACAGAGGAAGTTGAATTGACAAAATTGTTTATTAAAATAAAACATTTGATACATTTCACTACCGGGAGGAATAAAAAGAACATGAGTTGATAAAGTTATGGGAGGGGATGTCATGAATACATGATTGACAAGTTGCCTCTAAAAAAATATGGTGTGATGGCTACTCCTCGTTTTTGTCCAATAAAATTGTGGGATTCACACATTTGCAACATTTGGGGGGGTACACTGACCTGAAAAATAGTATAACTAGAGTAGGCTTAGCTAGTTAGATTGTCCGACTTGTCCGAATAGCTGACCTGTCACTGACCCAACGCACACAATAGGTGATCGAGAGCAGAGTTGCTGGCGGAGCACTCTGTCAAAAGATTCGATAATCCAATCAGGGTTATTGGGAAGGAGATCGATGACCCAATCGGGGTTCAACTGTTAGCTGCAGAGAGGGTTTTTAATGCTGGCATTTTGAACTTTAACTCCGGTGTGAGTCTTAACTTGTGGTGGTCCTGTCCTGATCCAAATTGGTCCGTATCCTGTCTTGGTTCTGACTCTGGCTTGCACCTGTTCTTTTCTGCTGGCACCTGTACTTTGGGATCTACATTCTTTGTCTCAGCCTATGACCAGGGAATAGGTAACTATTAAGTGTGGGTTTGTCATTGTACTGTTTCCCTTTTCTCTTACCCACACTCTGTTCTAATGCTTAACGACAATTTCTCTCCAAATTATTGCAAATGTTTGTTTTTAAATCTGCATTAGTCTAAAACATAATAAGAAATTAATTTGAGTATCATGTTTATAAATGTTTCAAAGATTTTTACTTAGATAAAGATTTTAAACCTTTCCGAATTTGTGGTTATTTATGAAATGCTAAATGTTATTATTGCTATCTATTTCTCTCTAACTCCCTTGATCCTTAGGAATTTAGGTATCGGTGACGTGGAGTGGTAGGATAAATGGTGTAAAATCCAAATGGTAAAAAACCCCAATCGAATAGAGTGTGTAGGTTTACCTGTTTAATATATAGATATATAGGCCCAGGTGAGTATGTTGAGCAGGTGAGCCCGCGCTCTATCACCATCACAGGGAAGCTGGCATGAGGTCCTGCTCCCTTGTGCCCACTCCTTTTTTGACTGCACACCCACTAATAGATCCTCTCACACAACAACTCACAGACCCACCCAGGCACCAACTCACAGACTGACTCAGAGACTCAAGCACCCACTCACAGATCCATTCAGAGATTTACACACCCACTGACTGACCCACTCAGACAGCCACTCACCCACTCACAGACCCATTCAGAGACTCACACAACCACTCATAGACCCACACAGGCACTTAAGCAGCCACTCACTCACTCAGAGACTAATGCCTACTCACAGATCAACACAGGCACTCCTTCACCCACTTACAAAGCCATATACACACTGAAACAGTCACTCACACACCCATTCACAAACCCATTCAGTCGCTCAGACAGCCACAAACCCACTTACACACCCACTCAGAGACACATACAGCCACTCCCACTATCAAAGGTTACAGGTTACAGTTAGGAAATAACATTTTTTTAAAACATTGAAATTCACTGAACAAACCAAAGGTTACAGGGACGTTCAAGTTAGGAATTACATATTTAAAAAAACATCGAAATTCACTGAAAAAACAAAGGTAACAAGGATATTATGGTTAGTAAATAGAATTTAAAAACCTTAGAAATTCACTGAAAAAAACAAAGGTTACAGAAACATTGCAGTTAGGCACATAATTCACTCATACAAAACCTGTGAAATTCAGCAGTTATATTTAGCTGAGCTAATAATAACTTACATGCCCGCAATGCACTGCTTATGACCTCACATATTACATCAATCATGACATGGTCAGTGACATCACTAATGACATCACTAATGACATCTCAAATGAAATCACTGATGACATCATCCAGTGATTGAGAGTGTTTTTTTTAAAGTTTATGATGGGTAAAAATATATACCAAGGTACCACAAAAGTTAAATTACTATAGTTTGTGTACTACTAATGAGTGATACTATTTCTAAAATATATTACGTGAATGGCTATGTGACTGTTTGTATGGGTGTGTGTGTGTGGGTGTGTGAGTGGCTGTATGGGTATGTGAGTGAGTGTGTGAATGTCTGTATTGGTCAATAAGTGCATGTGTAAGTAGCTACTTACACATGCACTTATTGACCAATACAGACCAAATTGCCCTGAGTGGTTGTGCCATATAGATTATGTCACAACCACTCAGGGCAATTTGGCCAGATATTACAGGCGTTCCTGGAAATCCAAAACTCTATGGAAGCTAAAATTAATGAGGTATCCTCAAAGGTGAACCTGATTTGAGCGGATCACAAGAAACTTGTGGAGAGGGTGGACAACATGGAGTCGGCAGTCACCACAATGCGCTCTAGGCTGCAAGAGACCAAACCCAACTGCAAGACCTGAGTGCAGCCATAACGTTAATGCAAAAGAAGGTAGAAGCTGCAGTAGGGCATTCGAGGTTCAATAATGTTTGCTTGATGGGATTCCCAGAATGCTTTGAGGGTCCAAAAAAAGAATTCTTTCTAAAACAATGGCTGATAACCACTGTTAGAAATGGGGTAGCGAGGTGCCGAGCGGGTAGGCCAAACTCTAGGGCATTGTGTAAAGCATCCGCGCAGCACACACAGGCGACACATAAGGCACACTACAAAAAGAGACCACACCAGTTTAGTTGAAAAACAGCATATGTATTATGCACAACACAGCAAGATGTAATCACAGGGGTGAACACGGTGCCAACTGGCACCCGGTAGTCATGTATAGAAGGGGACTATTTACAGGGCAGGGCCAATCGGGCCACTGCCAGAACCATCGTAATTACACAGGAAGAATCAATGTTAAGTCCATCAATAATGATAACCAGAAGCAGTCCGTACCTGCTGGGGAATAACTGAACTCTGCTCAGTATCTTGGCATGAATCCCTTTAGGCATACCACATTAGCATCATCTGCAAAAAGAACATTAGGCGTAGAATGCAAATATCATTATATGGTATTTGGCCTCCCCTTTGGCCTAAACGCATGAGAACCGGTAGAACCTAAACCATCCTTGCCCAACCTTAGTAGTCGGCATCAGACACATTATGCACAACACCATCAGTGTAACCTTGGGGGGATAACATTATGCATCGAGACATTCTGCAGACAACATGGCATTTCTAAGAGAGTCCTATCCTGCACAAAACCATCGGTATAAATGCAGCATCCAAATAGGCGTAAATCATCTTTTCCGTAATCCTGGAATGTAAACATTAGGCCTAGGACCAGTGGGCACAATGTATACAGCATAACATTAGGCAAACTGGCATGAGGTATCACCATAGGCATTGAAATACATTCATGCAAAAGGTCAGCGTACATCACATTGGGCCTAAACACATTAGGCATACAGAACATCAACAATAGGGCATCACACCTGACATCAGGAGGGCACACATGGTAATACCTAGACTCAACGCCCAAAGTTGCTGCCGTTTAGTCTCAGGCGCCACTGCTCCTAGGGAGCCCCTCTCCTGGGACCCTCAAATTACCAATGCCCCAAACGTGGCAACTGCCCACTGTCCGGTGGGCAGTTGAGTACAGGAAAGTCAGCCCTGGTCTGTTGGTGTGTTTTCGAGTCCCTCTTCTGGGGTTCTCTAATTATCAATGCCCTACCCAGTGCAGCTCCACTCGAGCCCCCACTCACCAGGGCTCTGGGTACCGGGATCGTCGGGCAGGAAACTTGACTCTAGCGCTCCAGGTGCCAACTGGGAGCCCCTCTCGGGGACTCTGCAGTTATGAATAGGTCCGAAAGTGGCAGCTCATGGCAGCTGCCCACTGCTAAGGGGGGGCAACTGGGAAGATCAGCAGCAGCACTACGCTGGCCCTCCTAAAAGGACGGCTGGGGGCAGGCACTGACAACTTGCCCCGTTGCCCCCTCTCCACCTCCAAGTCCCACACTCACCGGGCTCTCCTCAGTTACTGCTCCACCTCGTGGGACGCAGACAGGCGGAGTGGCTCTTGACGTCTTTGCGGGCAGGGAAGGCACCGACAACATGCCACGGCAGTACCTGCACGCCTCTATCAACACACCGGGCTCCCTCGTCTACTTTCCGCTGCAGGCTGGGCAGCAGGCGCAGGGCTTCCCTTTCCCACACGGGAGCCCCACCAGCGGCAGCACCTTCCTGGCACCTTCCTCCGCTCTTCACCCATATCCCGCTCCTGGGGCCCGGGACTTCACGGCATACGGGCGGGGCTCTCCCTTCCACCTGGGAGCCCCGCAAGTCATTTGCGGCACCTTCTGTCTGGGGGAGGCGGGGTAGGCTTCAGCTCTCCCAGGACTTCTCCAGCCAGCTCCACTAGGCATGCCCACAACCAGGCCTGAGCTTCAGGGTCGCCGCAGGCAGTGCGGCGGCCCTCAGTGTTCTTCTTCAATGGTGGCGGTGATTCCCGCCAGCTTCTCTATTCCGCAATGAGGGGTAGGCTCCCTCCGCAGTAAAGGCACACACACGGGGTGGGCACCCGCCTATTTTAAGGCAAAAGGCGGGGTGGGCACCCGCTCTTGCTTCGCTTGGTGGCTTGCCTCTTGCTCTCGGGCCGTGGTGGTGATCCCTTCAACATTGTTGACATGCAGGGTAGGCTCCTGCGAAATTACTATAAGGACGGCGGGGTGGGCTCCCTCTGGTTCAATTAAGCATAAAGCGCCAGGTGTGGTGGCGGTAGTAACGTGGGGTAGGCTCCCGCAGTAGGTTCCAAAACCAGCACTCCTCACCAGCAATTCGAATATAGCGCTCAGGAGGCACTAGGTAGCTGCCACAGATTAAGGGTTCCACCTAAGGTCATAGCGCCCACGCTCCTCTCTCCTCACTGGCCATCTGCATATAGCGTTTGGGCAGTACAGCGCTAGAGTTCAGGCAGGCGGGTACACACACATGGAGGTCTCACGAGGTGCTAGGTCCCACCAGCAGCCTCAGGGACACACGATAGTGCTCCTCACTATCATGACACCCATTATACCACCAAGTAACGAGGTAAAATGCTCCTACAGGAGCTTATCCCATCTTGAAACCCACCCCTGTCCCGTGCAATCCGATTATATAATGTGATGGGTAGTGTTTCTAGTTTTTATCAACGTATTGGCTCAAGTGAAATGTATATGCAAATTAGATTCATCGATCTATGATTTTGCTTTTACTTGTTGCATTTGTGGGGATATGCATAGCATGTATTTGGAACGTTTTTTGAAAGTGTACAAAGATTCTAGTGAAGGCAGCTGCGGGAGCAGAGAGGCTCCGTTGGACATAATGCTGCCGGTAAACTGAGAGCAGACACATACGCACGCTGCTGGAATGTTCGCGATGCATCAGCGACCGTTTGGGTGTGGCGCTGGTATAAATAGTCACTCCCGACGTTAAAGAGACGCTTTGCCTTCCGCCACGCTCCCAGGGACTCACCAGGTCTTCAGCTCCTCTGTTCTTCATCGTGATAACGCCGTCGCCGCTGAAGCAAGCGGGATTCCACGAAGCTGAAAAGAAAAAAGAAAGCTAAGTGAACATTTTTTTTGTTTTTAGTTAAGGCGCCTGCCGCAAGCAGCAAGTACTGAGGACACTTACTTGTTTTAAAGAAAGTTAAAGGTCTTCTGGAACATTACAGACCAATCACTTTGGACCTGAAAGACAAGATAAAAAGACTTTTACCAATGAAAATCCTAACGTTTATAGAGAACTCTAGCAGTTAAATTTTAGATATTCTTTAGTGTGTGTTCTTATTTTTTGTATCTCTCAAAAGACAAAATTAAAGGTTGTGAAGAAAAGGAATCAGGGGGTTAAAGAGTAAGTGACACTGGTATAAGGAATGTACTAATTATTGATAGAGTGAATATAAATATTGCGCTTAGAAAAAATCTGTAACTTATTCAATTGTTTAAATCTTCAAGTAGAAAATACAATATCCCATAATGTCCTAAAAGACAACTCTTCTTTGATCATTACGGAGGCTATCATCGCCTTCACTTCACAATGACAACACGGACACGACGCCAGATTCCTTAGATCGCAGGTAAGACACTGTAGAAAACTTAGTGTAGGATATTAATAAAATAGGGAGTTGATATTACAATATTCTTTCCTTATTGCCTCGCAGGTCGACAATCAAGGAAACAGGGAGCGTCCCCGACCCGACCCTCCTCCCTAAATTCTACCTAATTACCTTAGTGTGACAAAATACATCACTGGGATTTACTTAGAACTAGGGGAAGTTGGTCCAGAATGTCTCTGCGAAATCTACAAACAAGCAACCAACAGGTAAGATTGTTTGTAAACCCGACACTCACCTCCTGGTAGTACAGGCAAGTCCAGTTTAGTGCCTCTTCCTTCTCCTGGGCAGCACAGATACAGCGCTCCTCCCTTCCAGGCGCTGGGTAGCAGAGTAGCAGGCACTACTGGGCAAGGTCAGCAGTCAGTGGGCACTCATCAGGACAGGGCTGTTGGTCCTAGGAACCATCCTCCTCTGTAATGTGGCACTCCTCCTGATACAGCAGCCTTTACTCCGGCAGTGGGGCTCTCACTAGTCCTGTGGACAGCAGAGGGGTTGCAGTTGGTCACAGGAGCCAGCACACTGGCCCAGGTGGCGGTACCTCCTGGCAGGGGGTCCCCTTTCTCCCAGGTCCACGCTCTGACTGAGCACATGGTGGCACAGCCCCCCTATTTATACGCCTGTCACCCCACCTACCAGACAGTGCCAGAAGATTCTAGAAGCGTCTAGGGAAACTGGTTCCAGCTGATCTAGGGGGAGGTGTCCAGCACCCTGTCTGCCAGGTTTCCCTCCAAAAGCTAGGGGTGCTGGGAAACAAACTACTAGACTGGCAACCCCAGCACAGGCAGGCAGGCACACAGAAATGGCGTCCATTTTAAAAGTGACATTTCTCTCTTGAGGGCGGAGCCAGGCCGGCGGCCAAGATGGTCGCCCGGGCTCCCGGCTCCGTCGGCCTTCTTCCCCTGCCGCCGGATCCCGCCATCTATTCTGCGCTGCTGCCGGGATTCCGAACATCGGAGAGGGCGCTGCCTCTCCGTGTGGGACTTCGGCTGATTTCCGAGTCCTGAGGACGGAGAAATGCCCTCCTACGCATTACGGCCTGTTCGAGCCCCGGAGCCGCGACCCTGTGTGATGCAGCTGCCGGCCGCGACTAGAACGACGGCGGCCGCACGGACCTGGAATGCGCCGGTCCACCATTATGTAGCTCCACCCACCTCTGAATAGGCGCTCGGCATCTGCTCTGTCGAGCCTGGTGTATCTCCGCGTTCTGCCTTCAATCCATGCCTGACATGCCCCCCCCTCGATTGCTGCCTTGTGGATCTGGAATACATGCTGCCGCTCTTTGTTTCCCTAACATGGCTTTGTGGAACTGGCGCGCAATTGATTGTATCCCGCACTCTAGGAGATTGGAACCCATTGATCCGCATCAGTTTTGACGGCACCTTTGAGAGCCGGGGGGCGAATATGTAACCTTTTATGGGGAGACGGAGATCACACCCACACAGTGTGCAAAATGGTGGAGTTGGTATCGAGACCCACCCCTTCTTTTTCTTTGTGTCTCGGACTGGCTGTTTTGGTGTGGATTTAGGCGGCACTTATGCTGAGGGTCCCGGTCTGTGCGGGTGCCGTCACCGAGCCGTTCCTTGCCCGTTGTTGTAGTGGCGCACGCTGAAGATCGGAGATTGGAGATCGGAGGCCCCCCCCCCGTGTGCCGGTAGTTCACGGTTCACATTGCATGGCCATCGTGATCGCATCTTGGTACGTCTGGAATGGAGGAAAACCCGATGCCGGTCTTATCCTTGGAGACTTCGCTTGTGTTATTTCCTCTGCAGGTATCGGTGGGGACACTGTTGTGGAAGTGGTATTATGACTCTACCTGTGGCTGAGAAGCGAGAGTTCGTATTTTGGAAGTCTCCCTGTTTGTTCCAACATGGCCGTCCCATCGACACCTCCTCTTGCAACACAATGACTAACCTTTTTGCACTGGACTTTGTTTGTTTGATCTGAAGCTGTCGGATGGGCTATGGATAGCTTTCAAATGTGTCGCGTCCTGGTATACTGCAAGATTCTCTACCTTCTTCCGGACTTACTTGCCTGCATTATTTTTGGTATTTTGCTTGTCTGACCCTACACTAAACGGACTGCGATGTGACTATGTTATGACTGGGTAGGTCGGGGTTGAATGATGGCCATCTGTTTCTGTGGGTTGCTGCACGGGGGGCTCTTGTTTTAATTAAGTGCTTTGTGGAGTTGGAGTGGTGACTACTACCCTGTTTTTGGGTTGTCGCCTTTGAAAATTTGGGAGCAGCGCCGGGATGGTTGAATTGCTGCGCGGCGGTGGGGGGAGAGGGGGGGGGCGGGGGCCTGTACTGGGGACCCCTCATTTCTTTTCTTTTTATTTCTTCTCCTTTCCATATTTCTTCTATATTTCGGGTTTAGGTACTGGGCGACAGGCACGCTGCTATGGGGGGTAGGCCGTAGCCATTTGCAGGGGTGCAGGGTGGGGGGTTGGGGGAGGGGTTTTATTTTTCCCTTTTTTTGTTTCTATGGCCTTTTTCCTCGCTTTTTTGGTTTTCCTTTTACTTTTCCCTTTTTCTGTATTGGGGATCGGTTTATTGTGTTGATTTCTGAACTTTAATTGATTTGTCGTACTTTGTGCCTGAGCTGTTGTTGCATTGTGGGTAGACCTGGGCGGGCGTCTAATTGGTACTCATAGTAATTGTATGCATGTATATCCTGACTTTTTGGCACAGTACCCATGCCTTCTTTGTTATCGTCTTGATCCTGCAAGAATTCTTGTTTGGCCCGCCCATTCTGTAGCTATAGCTTACGGTTCGGCACCTGGTCCCCATATTACTTTATATTATATTGGAGCTTATTGCGTTCTTAGTGTCATCCACTAAACAACCATGGGATTCCAGGGAACTCAAGGAACACAAACAACTGTGTAAACGTGCGGAAAGGAAGTGGAGAAAGAACTACGCAGTTGCTGCGAAAAATGAATATAGGTCAACTCTGAGATCCTATAAAACTCTAATAAAATCCACACAAGCCGCATATTATCAGAGCAAAATTACGGAAGCAGCTAACGCCCCCAGGGAAATTTTTAAAATCTTTCAATCCCTGGCAACTACACCCAGGACTATTAGTCCTATTCAGAATCCACAGAAACACTGTGATGAGTTAGCTATCTTTTTCGCATCTAAGGTGTCAAACATCTATTCCGGTTTTGCATCAGTGACAGACATCCCAGATAATTGGAAGAGAGAAAAAAAGGAGGACCCGGATACGGACTCTAACCCATCAGTAGATCTCAAAGCCTTTCCTTCATTGGATCTGGCTGAAGTGGATAGTCTCCTCAGTAAGCTTAAATCTGGCTCCCCGTTAGACGCTGCACCCCGGCAGTTCTTAAACAGGTATCAGGGACAGTATGCCCTGTGATAACGCAGGTCATTAACGCGTCTCTGGCCTCCGGTGTAGTGCCCCCCAAATGGAAGAAGGCCAAGGTCAGAGCTTTGCTTAAGAAACCTAGCTTAGACCCGGAAGACCTGGCCAACTATAGGCCTATTTCACTATTACCAACTATCAGCAAAATAGCTGAAAAATATGTGAATCAGGTCCTTTCTTCCTTTATTGAATCCACGGAAGGATTGCACCCCACCCAGACCGGGTTTAGAGCAAAACAGGGAACGGAGACAGCCCTGGTAGCAGTAGTGGAGGCAGTTAGGGGTATAGTGGATGCAGGAGGCTGTGCTGCGGTGGTCCTGTTGGACCTCAGCGCAGCCTTCGATACAGTAAACCACTCTCTTCTGCTGCATCGGCTGCATCTTACAGGAGTCTCTGGATTGGCGATCAATTGGCTCCATTCTTTCTTATCAGACAGAAGCTTCTCTGTCTTTGAGGGAGAGGTGTCATCCAGCCAGCTGCAACTGAATCACGGCGTTCCCCAGGGCTCTTCCCTCAGCCCAACTCTGTTTAATATCTATATGAGACCTTTGGCTGAGGTGGTTCTTCCCTGGGGAATCCAACTCGTTACCTACGCCGATGACACGCAGCTGGTGGTTTCCTTGGTGAGGAACGATGTTTCAAATCAGGGGATCAACAATCTGACCCCGTGTCTCACCAAGGTTCTGGAATGGATGACTTCCTCCTTTTTAAAGTTAAATGGGGCCAAAACGGACATCATGCTCCTAGGTTATAAGGCCCCAATTAATCTTGATCCTTGGTGGCCTCACTGCCTAGGACCTCCCCCAGCACCCAAGACTCATATAAAGAGCTTAGGGATCTGGCTAGACTCCCCTCTAGGATTTCAATACCAAGCAAAAAAGGTAGCCGGAACCTGCTATGGGCTGCTGAGAGTCTTAAAAAAAGTGCTAGACCTTCTGCCATTCGAAGCCAGAAGACTGCTAGTCCAGTCATTGATTATGTCACGGCTGGATTATGCAAATGCCGTCTACATGGGGGCCCCAGTCGGCACCATAAAAATTCTGCAATCGGTACAGAATTGTGCTGCTCGACTACTTATGAAAGTCCCTAAAAGATGTTCAGCAAAAGCCGCACTTCAATCCTTGCACTGGCTATCCATTAAGGGAAGGATAACTTTTAAGACCATGTGCATGGCGCATAAATCCATCCATGGTGCTGGCCCGCCTATCCTGGATCCCCTTTTTCATCGCCATCAATCAGTGAGATCTCTGAGATCCAACCAGCGGAACTTGCTGGTGGTTCCCAGGATGAAGCTGGCCCGGATGGGTGGCCGTCGACTCTCGGTGCATGCAGCTAAAGAATGGAACGCACTCCCTGATGTCATTAGGCATGAGTTAAACCACCTTGCTTTCAGGAAGCGCTTAAAGACGCACCTTTTCCAATAGTGTCTTTATTTTCCTTTGTCTTACAGCGCTGGGATGCTCAAGAGTAGCCATGCGCTATAGAAGAAGGTATTCATTCATTCATTCATTCATTCATCCTGCTTAACATAAAATTAAACCTCACTCATCCGGAAATATGTTCGATGTATGCCATAATATTATATTTTTTACGTGCTGCCGTGCCCCCGGGATGTTCGGCTGAATAGCGGTGTATACTTTTACGTCAATAAAGGTTTTACAAAAAAAAAAAAAAAAGTGACATTTCTCCACAACAGCACAAATAAATCTGCGCACGCCCTTGCGCAGCATGTGTCACTGCATCTCATACCACACATGTGCTATACATTCCTCTACCATGGGGGAGATATCCTCTAATGGGTGGGGGGGGGGAGCGAAAACATTCAGGAAAAAGGGCCAAGTCCAACAAGCACTATAATGTCCTGGAAGGTGCAGAAATGTTTCTTGATAGATAGAGCTCCTCAAATACCAGGGCACCCACCTACGCAGGGAACCCAGGAGAGACCAATGATTGCAAGGCAATTTAAAGGGACAGGGATCAGAATCAGAATACCTTCATTGTTCAGTTAATTAAAACCACAACAATTTATACATAGCAACATTAAACCAAATATCCATAAAAAAGCTGTTTCCTTTTTTTGTTCTCTAAAAGGGAAAACTATTTCATATCATAAAATTTGCACTTCTTCCTGTATAATTTAAACAACGCATTTAATAAAAATTGACTAATATTTAAAACATAGTCTCAAGTGTTACATCATACAACAATTTTACCGGGCCACAAATCTTGTTTTGGATGTTTCTCTTGCTGGATTATGAGGTCAGTCAAGCCACGGCTAGGCTACAGATCTTCCCTGCCGGGGCATTTTGATATAATAGTTCCGCAAGAGTAGATACCTCTTGCGTTAAGTGGTCTCCTTAGCATGGTCTCTAATGTTACATCATGCAACCATTTTGCCTGGCCACTAGTCTTGATTTGTTCTTTCCTCGTGTTTAATTAGGAATTTAATCAAGCAACAGTTAAGCTATGGTTCTTCCGGGTCAAGGCATTTGAATATTGCAGTTCTGCAAGAGAGGACCCCTGTTGTATTGAATGGCCCCCTTATCAATTTACTATGATCCTCGCCTAACGCTGGGCAGATACAGACAGAGGGCCACATGTAAAAAAAGAGTTTTGCGAATCTCAAATTTTACGTGAATCGCAATTAGAGAATCGCAAAATGCAATGTATGTAGGATTTGCTAAAATATTTGCGAATCCTACATATTCCTTATTTGCGGATCGCAAATTGAGATTCGCAAATAAGGAATACCTTCCCATTCATTCCCATGGGCTAGGAGGTTCATAGGAATGGGAAGACATTCTTAATTTGCGATTACGAATTAGAGAATTGCAAATTGAGAATGCAATTTTAAGGTTGCAAGAGTGCCAAATGGACGCCCTGTTGCACCCCTGAAATATGCATGTGTGCACATTTTGCGCACATACATGCCCTAAGGGCATGTATGTGCAACATATGGCACTTTTAAAAAATCAAAGTCCTTTTTTAAAGAAAATCGCATATTACCACCAACTTGAAGTGAATAAAATCCTGCGTTGATGCTGCACAGAGACAACATGATTTGGGGCCCTGATATTTGCAACTTGGCCGGTCTGCATTTGATGGCAATTTACTAAAGCGTATTGCTATAAATTTAGACTTTAGATAGTAAGAAAACGGCTGATCCAAATATGCTGCCGGTTGCAGTTTTACGTAGGATTGCAAGACCATCCATATATGTGCCCGCCTGCTCAGGGTGGCCTTGTCTTCGAGTAATGAATGTTGGTTTGCTCCTTCAATATTTGCTGGAAAGTGGAGTAAGGAAGGTACTTCTGCCAAAGCTCTACCATGTTAGTGAATTATAGTGAGGATTGAAGATATACAGAGTAGGCGGACTGAGGATCACCTTGTAACGCATTCCAGAGTACATTATTGATTTCATTTCTCGGTTGCGCCAAATTTGATACCAGGCTCTTATTGTGACATATCTACTATGAAGCTGTTGCTGTTGTAAACCGAATTATAATCAAACCTGCGCCGGCGAGACATTATGCAGAAGTGAAAATACTTTTTGTATGCTCGTCTTTGGAGCCTATCCAAAACCCCAGCAGCTTTCCCAAACTGGACTTTGCTTCCGTTTGCAAGGGTAGGTAAAAGTTTTGAGTACAACAAGGAGGAGGCTGGGCTGTTCCTAGGAGGAAAGGTGAACAAGGTAAAATACAGTCACTGAGGTGATGTTCAAGGTCGTGCTAACCCTGGGTATCCATTGTGTTGGATGTAGTTGCCTCACACCCCCTTGCGAGTGTCATGCTTCATCATAGACGTTGCTCCTCGTTGGGCAGGCGGTGCAATGCCCAACGGGCTCACCTCAAAGAGGGGCTCTTTGTCGGAGATCTTCTATCCAACTGCCTATGAGTGAAGTGGGGGTGAGGGGCCAGAACTGAGTAGATGGTGTGGGTGAAGTTAAAATGAGGCACAAGGTACCGGAAAGCAATTTTATTCTGGTGGTCCTCTGCCGCACGTAAAATCAAGTGTAGTCTGTAATTGCTGGAACTTAGGTTTCCAAAAGCTATACAGTACTAGGGTGTGAAAGATGTGGTCAACATGTTTCTCGCTTCAAGTTATTAACTGCGATTCTTCAGGACCTTTAATTGAAAAAACTACTATCTACAAAAACATGACCTACTGGAGTATCAGTTTGAGAAAAAGCACACAAGTTGTACTACCTGTATATCACCTAGTCTTTGCCTAAATTGGGAGACAAAAAGGAAGTTACTGCAGGTAAGTGACACTCTATAATCTCTGTGATGATAGTGAGCACACAGTGACCAAGTGGCATACTAGTGAACAGTGAATCTAGTATGTGATTAAAAACCAAAATGACTGGTACTTAGTGAAAGCACATAAGGAAAGTAGAGCTATAAAGTGATAAAAGTTAAAAATAGCAGCGCCAATCTTATCAGGCATGATGTCACAACAAATCGGTGTACATTACTCACCTACTAGCTAAAGTACATAGGTGTCAACAGTACCCGGCAGGGCTGACATCAGGGGGGAGCCTTACTGTGCGAGGCTGGGAGGGAGATATGAGTGATGGAATTAGTTTAGGATTAAATTGAGTCTATGGTGACGTTGCACCAAGCTTGGATGTATACAGAGGTGTTTATGAGGTAAAAGTTTTACCTTCATAATGGATAGTAATGTAATAAGGAAGGGACCTTTTAAACTTTTTGAAATAGAGCAGAATGCAAGTGTAAGTCCATTTCCATTTTTTGTATAGCCTCATTTTGTATTTGGAAAGTTAATCATTTATCCAGTTATATCCCTAGATATTTGTAGCTACTAACTACTTCAAGGTTCGAATTACCAAATTTAAATGACGTAAATTTTTGAACAGGGATCTAATACTGCAACTGTTTCAGATGAAAGGCCCCTGGCAATTCGAGATGTGATCACTGTATATCAAGAATAAACAAATGAGATACAAAAACATCATATTGCCTACACAGTAATTAAACAACATGTACAAACCGTTGGCTTGAAATACACTGTCTCCTTCCCTTCCAAACTGAGGTTGGTGGAGGGTGAGACAACACCCTTCTTCTACACTACAAAGGAGGCATGTACCTGGTTGCGAGCCAAAGCCATGGGGCACCGGAGCAACATATGGCTGACACCAAGATCGAGACCGAGGTGGTACAGGAGACCGTGGTCATGTCTGGAAAGGTGGCCAAGGAGAGAGCGCAGATGGTGGCAGAAGTCCTGCACCACAGTCAAAGCGCATTTACTCTCCTGCAACCGGATAATGAATCGGACTCTGAGCCAGGCTCTAAAGGGAGAGTTACCTTGGGGGAGGATGTGCGACAGGACCTGTCCCTGACTCTTTTTTTTTTTTTTTCCTCATCTCACCTTAGATCTGGGCAGATTTTACAAGCCGACTAAGATGGACCTGGGCGCCCTTCGACTCAACGCATAGATCCATGCCCCCCTGGGGCTTCCTCACTTGGTTGAGGTCAGGTGTATTCAATGGACCAGGATTCGACTACCATTGATCTAGTAGTTTATCAGGTGCAAACGGCGTCTCCAAACTAAAAGCTGAGACCAGATGTTAACATGTGCTCCTGTCCTATCTCCCTGGTCCAGACGTGCCATATGCAGCACGGCTTTTATCCAGTTTTCTCTGTTGGGGGGGATCGGGTCTTTCCACCTTAGGCAGATCTCCCTCCTGGCTATGATTATAAGATATAGTAATAGCCCCTTGTCTATCTGTGACAACGCCTCTCCTGTAAAATCATTTGAGCCAAAAATAACCAGGTTAACATCAATTTCCGGATCTATACCTAAAATGGCTATCAATGTTTCCTCCTCTTTCTTCCAGAATAAACTTAATTCCCTACATTCAAAGAACATATGGACATCGTCAGATTTATCTCTTTTACATCTGGGGCATTGTGGGATCGGAAGTGGGGCGTACTTCGTAATTCTAGCCGGGGTATAATAAACACAAAAAAGTGGTTCTTTTTTAACCTCGCTGGCTTTATAAATCTGTAAAGCAGTTTAAGGGAAGATTCAAATCGGGCTTCTATAGGGTGGGCCTGGGGGAGGGAGTTCCACACCAAAAATTGGTACGGGATCTCGCTATCTTCTGCCTCAAGTAATCTTGCATATCAATAAGATATTTCTTTTTTCCTTCGTTGCGGGTCTAGAAATAGCTGCTCAAGATCCCATTTCCCTTTAATTTCACCCTCTTCCGCCTCGTACCATGATCTCAACTGAAGGTACTTAAACCTTGAAAAGGTGGGGCCAATCTTAGCTAATAACTATTCCCATGGAAGTAGACCATCCCAATCAACCAGATCCACCATCTCCGCAAACCAGCCTCCCTTAAGGGTGTCGCTAAGCTCTGATTCAGACATTCTGGGGTCCCTGGTGAGACCCATATTGGAGCGAGATCAGAAAAATACCCTATACCCCAAATTCACCTCAATTTATACCAGATTGACAAGGCGGTTTTCAAGACCTTGAGGCGGACTTATTTAAAGAATCTGGGATCCCCAAATTTATACAGGAACCCACCTTGCCCGTTATCCCCCTCTGCTGAAACCATTTCCCTCAAAAGGCTACCCCACTTAGTCTCTGCTGGTGTTGTTAACAACATCCTAATACCTTTAAACTGGAATGCTATTAAATACCAGTTGATATCTGGTAAAGCCAAGCCGCCCTTTAGAAGCTTTCTTCTTAACTTCTTCCAGGACAATCTTGCACTTTTCTGCCCCCATATAAAACTTCCAATCTTGCCCTGAATTTTATTAATTATTTTCTGTGGAAAAGTAAGGGGAATTGTGTTGAACAGATATGTCAATTTGGGGAGGACCGTCATCTTTACTAAGTTCACCCTTCTGTAGATCGTCATTGGGAGGTTTTTCCATCTAGCAAAGAGATACTCTATATCTTTTTCAATTTTACCAAATTTAGAAGGGGGATTTTCTTCAGGTCTTTCACTATTTAAATCCCGAGATATCTAAACTCCCCACTTTCTGAGCCTCCCCTGTAGACTGTGTTCCAACACATAATTTCAGTTTTGGCCGGGTTAGCAAGGTATCCCGACAATGAGCCAAACTCCTGTAACAATATCTCGATCCGAAGGATGGCAATATTGGGGTCACTAGTATAAATATTAACATCATCAGGGTAAAGAGCAATTTTACACAGATAATCTTGTGATTTAAATGGTCTAATACCGTTATCCAACCTGATCATCTGCGCCAGGGGTTCAATATATATATTGAACAAAAGCGGGGACAGGGGACATCCTTGCCTTGTTCCTCTCTGTATTTCAAAGCTAGGAATCAGAGAACCATTTAATAAGATTTTCGCTGGCACCCCAGTATAACATTTTTTTAAGGTCTGCACAAATACTGGTCCCATTCCCACAGTCTCTAATACCCCCCAAAGGAATCTCCAGCACACTCGATCAAATGCCTTAGCGGCGTCTAAGGCCACTACTGCTAAGGGGTCATTCCTTCTCTCTGCTAAGTCGATATTACCGATCAAAATTTAAGTTTGCTCCTGGATGGATCTTCCTACCATAAAGCTTTTCTGATCGGGGTTTATTAGGCTTGGTGCCAGTTTTGCCAACCTCCCTGCTAAAATACCCATAAAGATCTTATAGTCGGCATTCAGCAGGGAGATTGGATGGTAGGAAAATGCCAACAAGGAGTCTTTTCCTGGCTTCAATATTAAAACTATTGTGGCCTCTTTCCAAGATCTTGGAACCACCCCAGAGGTGGAGTAGACTGAATTAAAAAGTGTATGGAGAATAGGCAAAAGCTCATCAGCTAACAATTTATAAATCTCGTTAGAAAGAGAATCAAGGCCGGCCGCTTTTTTATTTTTTGCCCTCTTAATTTGGACCTCTATCTCCTCCATGGAAATGGGTGCTTCTAACGACTCTTTGGCAGCTTTAGTTAACACGGGCAAGGACTTGTCCCTTAACTATGAGCTAATTGCTTCAGTGGAAGGTGTTATTTCCTCGCTATACAGGGCTGAAAATAGGGACCAAAGACATTCCTGTAGGCTTACTTAATTTTATACCTGTACTATCTATGATAAGTTTGTTTATATCATGTTTTGCCCGGTCCAACCTTGCTTTCCTGGCCAGTAGTGCTCCGGCTCTTTCCCCGTATTCAAAATTCTCCATGTTCCGTGCTTGCCACTGGGCCTTGCATTTCTCATCTAGGAAAATCCTAAGATTCTGCCTGGCTTTCTCAAGTTCCTCCTCCAACTCGACCAGGTCCCTAGGGTTCTCTTGGTTAACGAGATTGCTTTCTTTTTCAAGAGCCGATATTCTTGACTCCAGGGACTGTAATTCCACAATCTTTTTTATCTTTAATTCTTATTTGGGTATCCAGCACCCCTCCCAAATTGGCTTTATAAGCATCCCAGACCTGATCTATTGAAGTGGAGCCTATGTTGAAAGTGAAAAATTCAGTGGAGGCCACTTTGATTGCCTGGATCATCTCTAATCAGACAAGTATGCTCTATTCAAAGTCCACCTTGTTTGTAGACATGAACTACTTGTGGAGTATAAAAAGAGCAGAGGTGCGTGGTCTGAAAGATGACTTGGTGCAATGGAAATACTTAGAATCTTATCTACGGCCTCTTTATTGATTAAAACGTAGTTTATCCTGGCTGAGTGGTGGTACTTTTTATTGTAGAAAATAAAACCCTGTAAACCATCCATCTTAGCTCTCCATACGTCCACCATATTGATTATTGATGTTAAGTAGGAGGTTTTCAAGACCCTTCGAGATCTAGGAGATCCAATAGCATGACTTAAATTGGACCTATCCTTGACCGGGTCAAGGCGGATGTTGAAATCGCCTCCCACTATTGAAGGGGGGCACTAAGATGAGGTTATCCTATAGTTTAACCAGAAAGGAAGGATTGTCCACGGCAGGGCCATAGAATGAGCTACAGATCAATTTTTACCCTTCGAAATCCAACTGGACGATGATCCATCTTCCTGATTGGTCTGTTGAACCCGATTTTATTTCACAACTAAACCCCTTCTTGACCAAAATTGCCACCCCTCGGCAGTTGATTGTTGGGAGTGGCAGAAACATTATATCCACGGCAGTTTGGAAAAGATGCTCTTGGAGTCTGTTTGATTTAGATGAGTTTCCTGTAATATGCAAACCTGCACTGGTAACATCTCTAAGTATTTAAAAATCAATCTTTGTCGTCTGGGGCATCTTAAACCATTTATAGTCCAAGAAATAAATTGGATATTACGGCCCCCCTTCATTTTGTCTTTCCACAGTGTATTCCCTGCTTAGCGAGTGGCATTTACAGTATAGTTTGGATAACCAGTGAGATGAGAATTTTTTTTAAAACTTTTTTCCTGCCACCCTGTGCCCCACCACCTTTCCATCCCTTCTCCCCCCTCTTCCCACCCTATCCCCTCGTGACCTCCTGCCCCCCTAACACCCTGAGGAACCCTACCTACCATAAGCCAAATGCCTATTCGGGCTCTTCCCCTCTCTGGGCTTTAAGAAAGCATTAAAACGTAGTCATGAACTTGAACTGGCGGCTTGACTCAAGGCGTTGTGTTGAACTTCTACACACCCCCCTCACAGGCCTCCCTGTTTTTCAAGCTGAATTTTTGCTATTAAGGTGTCGACTTCTTGTGGTGAGCGAATCATATGCATGTGGTTGTTCCACATAACATGCAATGTGGCTGGGAATCTCAGTTGAGCCCTTGCCACCAACCCATTTAACTCTGATAGCCTTTTCCCCAATTCCCACTGTCTTCCTGCTGTTATATGCGAGATGTCCGATCTAACAAGGAATCAAAAAGGTGACTGTTCAGCAAATGGAGTTGAAATAGCACCTTCCTTTAAAGCAGAAGATAAGATTTGTTCTTTCACTGAGTAGGACATAAAATTGACCAAGATTTTTCGGGGTTGCAACCGACCAGGATTCCTTTTAAACACATCTCTATGGACTCTCTGTATTTCAAAGCTCAAATCTATTCCAGGGTGGTCTTTCAGAACTGTACGTTTCAAGAGAGAGATCAGAAAACCCTTAATGTCATCTCCCTCTATTGCTTCAGGGATATTAATACATTTCAGGTTATTTTTCCTTGAATGGTTCTCTAACCTCTCAAGATCATCTTTAAGATCCCTATTTTGGATAGACAGTTTTTCCAGCTGTGACGTGGTAGCCTCCATTGCGGTTTTATTCCTGGGAATCTCTTCCTCAATTGCACCAGTCCTTGCGGTTACTAGTTCCAATTTCTGAGCCAGCAACTCACAGGAGGATCGGATGGCCGCATGATTTGCCTCGTAAACCAAAAATCTGTTCGGAAACTGTAAATCTATTTGCCATCTAATCCTTCAGAGCCAAAAGAATATCAGCCAACCAATGAGAAATTAGAGCTGGGGTGTCTTTAATTTCTGGGGGACAGACGGGACCCATTACCATCTCTTCGTTTTGCCCCTTTTTTAATGGCTCTGAAGAATCTGATGAATCCCTGGGTTGAATTTGTTACTTACTGGATAGTTGGTCTAGTCCCTGATTGCCCTTCTCCTGCTGATCCAAAATGGAGAATCTATTAACGAGGGTAATAGCTGGATGCACTTCTAGTACCTGATTAGATTTTAATGTACATTCTGCCGTACCTTCCGTGCCAGCTACGCCTCTCAACTCAGATAAGGGATTCTCCTTTTGCTGCACACTGTTCTGCTCAGGCTCCAGTCTCGATGTAAAAGCTGCTTAAGGACCAGAAGGGACTAGGGGTTGAGGTTGGTCGTTCATTTTTGTGGAGGTAAGAGACATGACCTCGTAATAGGATTTCAAAGAAGGGGTAATTCTTACTTTAGCCTCTGCAGGTTTCTTATCCCTTAATTGTGCCTTACCCCTTTGCAATTTTAAGAAAACCGGGGCCACTGGTGTTCCTAAATGCCCCTCCTGTTTAATCTGTTTTCCCTTCCTGGTCACAATGTTGACTTCAGCCACAGGTGGGGAGACTCACTGGGGAATAATCGAGTGGGTAATCAATTTATTTGAAACAATGTGTGCTGCCCTGGCCCTTAACGAGTA
The DNA here is from genome assembly GCF_964261635.1 of Lissotriton helveticus. Taxonomy (NCBI): domain Eukaryota; kingdom Metazoa; phylum Chordata; class Amphibia; order Caudata; family Salamandridae; genus Lissotriton; species Lissotriton helveticus. The sequence goes on along the minus strand of NC_136063.1, from coordinate 1,511,613,064 downwards.
TCTAGTGGGTTTGGGGGCAGAAGTACCCTCTTGCGCAAAGACCCCGCTCTCCATACAATCAGACAAAACCTTGCCTAAAATATACCCCTCTGCTGTAACAGGTTTGCCTTCGAGTATGCCTTTCCTATTACTGGGGGAATGTGAAAATGATTTATTTGTTAGGACAAAGATAGCCACCTCTATTCCCGAGGGTACTGCTTCCACAGATGCGCCATGTGGCTGAGAAACTCAGAAAAAAAACGCTGAAATCTCTTCTGCCTTGAATCCCTGCCAGACCTTCACAGTCCCCAATCCAGCCCCCTCTACCTGCACCGAGGGGACACACGCAAAGTCCGAGGCAGGAGCACCATCCAAGCAGCAGTGCCGCAGCCGCCCAGTCCGCCTCAGTGCAACCGCCGCGCTTCCCCACCTCCAACTCGGCAGCTGCTCAGCTGTTCTTCGTCCACTCTCCCCCGGTGCCTCGAGCACAGCCCAGCTCTCCGATCGTCCGCTCCCGCTACACACACCGGAACTTAATCCGGGAAGTCGGGAACAGATTCTGTGCCTCTGCCCCGTCTCCACCGCAGCAACTATAGCCGCAGACGCCGGAAAAAGGACAGGTACCGGGACTGGGGGAAAAGAATGCGGTCCACACCATATCTATGCGAGGCTGATGAGGGATTATTAATTTGGCCCGAGGTCAAGCCGCCATTAGGAGCCCGGAGAGGAGTGCCCGCGGCCGTTCAGTCAGTGACCCCCATGTTCCTCCCTGACACCAACCTGTCCCTGACTCTTAGACTGGCATATCACTTAGTCTGAAACTTATGGGTCCCCACTGGTAATGACATACTTTGAATTGGGGAACTTATATGTTTCATAGAGCTGTATGCCGCTTATGACACACTACTTACTCTGAAATTGCTTGAAGTCTATAATGAAGCAAGAAATGTGGGTAGGGTTCTTGGAGACGATGTGTGAAGCATTGATCATGATACTACCCGAGCTAGGGCGTGACTCACTGAACATAACATCATATGGATTACTAAAGCTCCTACATCTAGATTATCAGATACTAGGGAAAATGCTCGCCAACTGGTTGCTCCCCATAGTTAACACACTGGTCCATACTGACCAGAAAGGTTTAATTTCGGAATGGAATACCTTGCAGACCATCCACCGATTGTTGGGACTGTTGAAGACCTGCCCTGTGATTAATAATGATCACTTACCAGTATCGCTTGCTATAGAAAAAGCAGTTTATAACCTGGAATGGAGATATATAACAGTGACAGTTGAGAAGATTGGAATAGGTTTGGGATACATCAGGTGAATCTGTACGATGTGTTGTCAACCATTTGCCAGGGTTAAGACTGAACGGACAATCTCATCACACTTCGATATACACAGGGGCACAAGACAGGGATGCCCGCTCTTACCACTGCTACCTCCCTCGTTCTTGCTATGGATCCACTAGCATTTAAGTTCCTCTAACAAGTTGAACATTGAGGAATTCCAGCCAATGGGAGTTGGCACATAGAATCCTTATATGCAGACAATGTGCTCATTTATCTGCAGGATGCCTATAATGCTCTCGCAGTGCTGATGGAGACCCTCTAGGGATTTGGAGATAGGACAGGCCTCAAGGCCATTTGAACCAAAGTCCTTTCGAGTCCCACTAACACTAAGGACAGATCATGATAGGGAGATCTTGGGAGATATTGGTTTGATTTAGCCTGGAATGATGATTTGACACTCAGATATACCACACAACAGGGACTTATTGGAGGGGAACCTGTACAGGCCTCTCAGTTCGATATGTAGATTCATTTGGAGATTGCTCCCATTGTCCCCAATAGGACATGTGGCGATCTCCAAGATGGTGATTCTCCCCCAGTTACTGTACATTTTACAGCCCTGACAACAATAGTTCTGACATGTTTCTTTGCAGAGCTACACAGGCTCCTCTCACAGCTGATGTAGGGTACAGGTGAGAAATGCATGGCACTCCATTAAAGAAAGTGTATATTTGTGGTGGCAATTACTGGCACCCCTGATTATGAATCATACCATGTGGCCACGCAATTGCAGTGGCCAGTGCAGTGGCTAAGGACAGCACATTCTGTGAAAAGACTGGAAATACAATGGTAGCTCAATGTGGACAACACAAATATGTGGCTATCGAGACCCAGGGAACAATAACCAACTGAAACCCATCAGATGTGCACAGCTCACACGTGCTGGCACAAGTGCATACACAAAGGCAGCCCATCCACCTATACTTGCCACTGACCCCTATATGGACACTACCACACCTACATGGAGTTGCACTAAAGCACGATGTTGCACCCTGGAAAGAGGCAGGAATAACACTGGTGGAAGACTACACAGAGGGAGTCCTACATTCCATTTAGGAGCTCAGAGATGGGTGGGGCACTTTCTGGCATATAATGCCGTACAACACACAGTAGCCACGCAATTGGGACACGACCACTCTGAACCACAGGTCTCTATACCACTACACACAATTCTATCCCACGGAGGCACATGGAAAATGTCAAAAGTCCTGTACACTACCATACTAATGCAGCACCACAAACTAGATGCAAACGAAAGATAACAGGCTTACAAATTGCACTCACTAACAAGCAATGGTTGTGAGCTGTGCAACAAGTTACGGAGATCTTATGCAACCCAAGATTACAGTATGCACAGTTTACCTACCTACATCAGGTGTATACTACACCGAAACATATTTACCATACATCCCTGAGGCATCAACAAATTTTCCCAGGTGCAGGATTCTTCCACATGGTCCGGGACTGCCCACTGCACCTGGGTGAAATTGGGGGGAATTCTTTCAGCCGTAGTAGAATTCACAGTACTGGTTGCACCTAAATCATGCCTGTTGGAGATTAGTCCCAAAGCCAAAGGGGCCAAACTATGACATAGGTTCAGTGACCTGGCCTTCGTGCTATTTAAATGAAATTGTGCTGCACAAAACAAGTAGATCTGGCTCAAGGTCTTGCTGAAGTGTGCGAAGGCGGAAACGGATGACATAAGCAAGCTAGAAACACAGGTGGCACTGGAAAAGGGCTAATGTTCTAGGACACATACACCAGGAACTTGGAAGCCATAAATACCATGCTTCTGATCTACCCTTCTGTCCTTTTATACAAACATGACACAGTTCACACCTCATGAAACTTGTTCTACTATGACTTACTGGGGGATAATTAACATCCCCCTTCTGAACCTCACGCTCAGCCACCACGCCATGACATATACGAATTAGCAGCAGGCTTGACCCCAGCCAAGTGTTTGCCTATTTCGTCTTGCCTGAGCCAGTATCAGCCTATATAGATGTCACACTGCCTACACTGATTCACTAAGACTTGGGGTACGCACAGTGCTCACAAGTATGGAGGAGCTCCCTGGGAATGCTTCACGACTGGGAAGATGTTAAAAAATGTATGTTTTCTAGGCGATGGTTTATGAACCTGGTAAATACATGTATGTTAACAGAATATCACTCACAGCAGAGTAGGTGAGTGTCTGTAATGTAGCTGTGACTCGCCTGTATAGTTCTTGTTGACGGGTATAGTCCCATATGTTTCTCTGTTTTGGGTTGAAAAACCAATTATGAAATGGAAAAAAGTTTCATATTGCTGATTTGTGATTCCTGAATCGTGTACAGAGGTTATTCACTGTTTGGCCTACATATTGTTTTTTTACAACTTTGACATTGGCACTGAGTCACACAAATAACGTATGTTGATCGACATGCAAGATGCTGACCTAAACCATAGGTTCTTCTTGTAACACAACTTGTTACTGATGATGTTTGTAAAAGGTATTCATATGGGATGCACCTTTTAGAATCACAGCAATAAACACATGCAGTTGTTACAGCTTGCTTGAGCTCAGCTCTCACATTTATAGCTCGTAAATTGGGAGCTCAGTAATAATAAATGTCTGGTAGTTTTGGAAAAACCTTTAGTAATTTTCCAGAGGTGGATAATAAGGGGAGTTTTTTTGCATTGTGGTTTTGTAGATATGAGTTGATGGATAATAGTCAAGCACAAGTGGGATTCTATCACTTTTGTTTCTGCTGTTGGTATTTCAAATAAGTGCTTCTCTGGGTAACTGCAACACTTGAGAATTTGTTGCTGTATGTTATGCAGAGGATAGCCTTGTATATGAAATAATCTAGCAAGCTCCTGTGAATGTTCTTCATTCCTGCAGATGTGTCTTATTCAGAGTGCTTGGCTGTAGATGATGCTGTGGTTAGTGCGGTGTGGGTCACATGAAGCCCCGTTTAGAAACAAATGATCATCTTTAGACTTGTGGTCCAGATCAGTCACAATTTGATGCTCAAAATGATGAGTAGGACATCCAGAAAAGGAAGCTGGTGCTTCTGTTAAGTATTTCTACTGGTGATTGTGATGGTAGGATAGATATTGTTGATATAATCTGCAAATTCTTTCAATTTTCTATGTTCTACAGTCCATACCATAAATATGTCAACAAATGTATCTTAGCAATTCCAGGTAGTTGATGTTAGAAGTAGCAGTATATGTTCCTCTAGTTATCACATGAATATATTCACATATCATGGAGCCATCTGAGTGTCCAAGGAAGTCTCTAATATCTGCAGAAAGTGTTTACCATTGAATTCAAAACTGTTGGATTTAATGAAAACTCTTGCAAGGTTGGGAAGCATTTCGGTTGGTGGCTTTTTCACAGTCCTTTTATTAAGTGCTTTGTTTAATGCCAAAAAAATCCTCTTGTGGTATGTTGGTGTATAATGATGTAACATCTAATGTAGCCTGGAGAGTCTCATCCTTAAATGTGTAGGCTTGATGTTATTTTTTAGTAAGTTGACGGAAGTGACTGATATCCTTTAGAAACAACCAAAGACTAGGAGGCTTAATTTGCAGAAAGTCCACCTCACTTGCTGTATGAGGGAAGGGAAGTGAGCCACTCCAAAGTCGGGTATGCTTCAAACATTTACACCCACATGCATCAATATAAATTTTTGCCATTCTTTATTTGCGAAAAATTGCGAATCGCAAAAAGCAATGCATCAACATTTTTGCATTTTTTTTGTGATTCGGTAAAAATCGCAATTTTTACCGAATCGCAACAAATATGCGAATTTTCAATTGCGAATTCGCAGATTGCGAATTCGCAAAATGCGAATTCGCAATTTCTTGCATTACAATGTAGACACACCCAGGAAGCCAGGAGACTGATTACACACACCTGCAGCCCAGTTCAAACTGCAGGAGTGGCTTTTGGCAGTTGGAGCTCTGGTTGCAGCTAGAGAAGGAGGGTTTTTTTGTTTGCTGCTGAAGGAGAAATGGCTACTGAAAGTTCAAAAGAAGACCAACAAGCAAGAAAAAGAAAAATAAAGTTTAGTGATCAGGAGCTGGAGATTTTGATAGAAGAGTTCACTTTGAGGCATGACCAGCTTTTTGGGAAAGATTCCCTTAAGGTCCCTGAAGGAGTGAAGAGAAGACTTTGGCTGGCAATACAAGCAAAAGTTAATGCTGTGGGGGTTGCCCACCGTGACATCACCAATCTCCAGAAACGCTGGTATGATTTACGCAGTCGTGCCAAAGAAAAAATTGCTACCAGGATTAAAAGTGCCAAAAAAACTGGTGGTGGCACCCCAATGGATAGACCAAATACCCCCCTGGAGGACATGGTTGAGGGGACCCTTGTTACTGAAGCAGTCATTGGAGTGATTCAAATAGACACCTCAGAGCATGCTGGCACATCGCAAGGTAAGTGTGTTTTATTTTTCATTGAGTTCTTGCTATATTTGTTATAGTGCAGATGCCCTTATTTAACTCTTTGAAAGGACTTTACAAATCCGCAACATGTTCCCTGATGTAAATCAGAAGAGGGTGCTTATATAGTCATTGTAATGCATTGAAGCAATGCATTTTAGGAGATGTAGTTTTCTCACCATATGAAAAAGTACATTTTAGAACATAGAAATTACAAACGCATTTTTAAAAAACACGATTGACCATGTGACTTTGCAAGCATGATGCATGTTTATTTAAGTTTAAATGTAGATTGAGACATTGCACCCAAAGTTTAAAAATGAGGAAAATAAACAAAACATTCATTTTTTTATTCATAGAACATGAAAAGGAAAATGAAACAGTTGATTTGGACAACACTTTCAATATTGATTTGCTGACCCCAGCAGAACAAAGTAATTTGACATCCTCACCCACTGTCACCAAAAAAAACTAAAGAAAAGAGTGCAGCAAATACAAGACTCAGAAACTGAAGAAGAGCCCAATGCACATGTACAAGAGCAGCAGACTGTTCAAAACACTGCCCTTCAAAAGACACAGTTAAGTCGTCGCTCTAGAATCCAACAATTTTATAGGCGAAGGTCCCGTCCTGCAAACCAAAGAACATCCTCACAAGATGACAGCAATGCCAGTGTGGTGGAAAAGAAGCTGCTCAAAGTCCAACGGCTGCAAGGGAAAGATATGAGGGTAATGAAGGGCACACTCTATCATATCAGTAAAGACATCAGTGCCATGAGTAGCAGTGTAAGTCAATTCACAAAGGTATTTGAAACTGCCCACATGGCGTCAAATAGTAAACTGGACCGCATGGCAACAGCCATGGAAACCATGTGTGAAGCAATACAGGCTCAAAACATTGCCAATTTCAATAGGCACTTGAGATTAATGTCAAGCATGCACACTTACACCAGGGCATTACATCATTTGACAAATAGCAATGCACACATCATTAAACATACAATGTGCATGCAGAAGGAGTTAAGTAAATGTTGCAGTCAGCTTTCATTGGGAATGATGGCCATCAAAAGTGCTGAGGATGTCATGCAACCTGACATTAGTGTGCTGCAGTCATTGCAAGAGGGCAAAAGTGATCATTGTGCTAAAACCAGTGGTATTGAAAAACCTAATCAAGTTGGAGAACGTTGCAGCTCAAGACATCTTGAACAGAAAACAAGCACATCTAAGGGTGTAGGTAAATTAAAAACCAAAGCATTAGGTGTGCGTGGAAGAAAATAACGTTTAGTCAAAACAATTGACTGCATTCTGAAGGATTGTCCACATTAAATTACTGTGCATTGATTGGAGAATGTCACCAACATTTTTTTATTTGTTTGCACTATACATGCATTAATGTGTCCTAAGTTGCTTCATACTTGCTTTGAAGTTTGCAAATAAATAAAAGTTACATTTGAACAAAATTGACATGGTTCTTACCTCTTTTAAAAGTAATGTTCTGTAATTTCCGCTCTTCTTCTTCTTCCTTCTGCTGCATCTGGGCTGTGCAGTCTTGCATGGGGTTGTTGTGGCTGGTTGTCAATGTTTGGTAGTATATCATCAAATTCAAGTTCTAAGCCTCTCCTAGTTGCTATGTTGTGCAGCATGGCACATGTTGCAACTATTTTGCAGCACACCTCTGGCCGATATTGCAATGCTCCGCCAGTCTTATGCAGGATGCGAAACCTAGACTTCATGACACCAAAAGTCCTCTCTATCACATTGCGGGTGGATATGTGGGCATGGTTGTAGTGCTGTTCTTTGCGGGTTAATGTTGTAAGATATGGTGTGAGTATATATGACCTCGCAGCATAAGCACTATCACCTAGGGGGTTGGGAAATGGTAGACATGAAGTTAAAATATCAAGCCACTCCTTGATACAAAATGAAAAAATTGCAAAACTTGACTATATTTACCAAGCAAATAACCATCTCCAAATTCTCCAGAAAGCAGTCGAGCATGGATGGCACTATGTTTGAAAATGTAGGAGTCATGGGCACTCCCAGGGTAACTTGCAACTACATCTGTGATGATTGTTTTTGAATACAAATTACTTGAATGTTTAAAGAATGGTAATTTTTTCTATTTCTAAATATGTACTCATTCACAGATCGGGGTCAAATGGGAACATGTGTGCCATCTACACAGCCTATTACATGAGGAAAATTAGCTATGTTGTAGAAGTCTAACTTTGTTTCTAACAATTCCTTCTGTGTCTTTGGAAAAAAAATACGATGCCTTATCCTATGCAGCATTGCATTGAGGAAATCATTGAAAAATCTAGATAGTGCGCTCTGTGAAACACCCCCAGCAACAGCAATGACTCCCTGAAAGGACCCCGAGGCTAGAGGTGAAGAGAACATAACACCTGCACATGGGTGGGTATGGCTAGGGTCCTACGTGTTTGTCTATGCAAAATTGGGTCTAATTCAGCTATGAGGTCTAAAATGGAGTCAGCATTAAGCCTATACTTGTCATAGATTTCAGCCTGTGTCTGGCCAAACAAAGTTATGCGCAATCTGAATATTCTTTCATTCAGCATCCTTCTTCTCCTTCCTGCTGCTCTCAAACTCCACCTACGTGCCAGGACAATGACTGCTGCCATCCTCAAAGAGATCTGGAACTACTGCGGAACCCCTTAAATACACTCCAAATTAGTTTCACATGTTTCCCCCCCCCAAAAAAAACAACCTAACTATAATGTCACTTTAACCTTTGTTTTGTTCAATGAATTTCAGTTTTTTTAATCATATTCACCAAACTCAGCAGAGTATAGCTTTCGGCCAAACACAAAGTGTCATTAGAACAACTTCCAGCAGGCACCCAACCCTCCGCTGTGCACAACCTTTGGCTGAGCGAATGGGGAGTGGCTGCAGAGGTAGCCAATTCTATCCTGTGTGCAGCCTTTTGCCCAGTTTCCCACAGGCACCCAAAACCTGTTGCGCATGGCCTTAAGCAAACCCCCATGGACACCTAACCCCCCAGCTCCACCATTGACTGTGAACAGGGAAGGGTTGGTCTCAGGCCCTGGCATTTGGCCAGGCCCTGTGCCCAACGCCCACAGGCACCCAGCTCCCCAATTCACAGAGCCTATATATGTGTATTAACTGGAAAAACTAAATGCTGAAGGTTAAAGTAACATTATATTTAGGTGCTTAAATTCCCTACAGGCACCCAGCCTCCCCTGCATATGGTGCTCGGCTGTCCATGGCATGGAGTTGGTGCAGGGCCAAGACTAATGCCTCTGGCAAGGCCTGTACCCAATTTACCACAGGCACTCAATTCCCGATGGGGAGCTAATAACCCAGTGAGAGTTGCCTCCAGTCATGCGCACCATGAAGTTGGCTGCAGGGCCTGGGTTAAGGCCTAAGGCCAGATCCTGGGCCTAACCCCATTGGGTGTTCAAACCCCCTACTGTGCACAGCCTTTGTCAGTCCGCAGCGTGTTGAGGCCCACAGGCCTCTGTCTAGGACCTGCACCCAGCAGTTATATTTAGGACTATAGTTTCCAAAGGGAAAGAGTTTTTTGTTTTGACAATAACTTTGGCACAGCTGGACGAATCTTCATGAAATTAAAAAAAAAGTGCCCTTTTTGGTTCTGCTGCTGTATTCAAAGTTTTGTGGTGATCCGTCAAGCAGAGGCTGTGAAAAAAACAGGGGGTCCCAAAATGTGTTTCCCCCATGTTATGCCTATAGGGATTTCTCATTTTTTTTAACTAGACTACCGCCCGAACCGATGAACTGAATAGCACCAAATTTGGCAGAGAGCTATATATTGGTCCAGTAAGCATGCTTTTTGTGATTTGGTGTAAATCAGTTCAGGTGTTTTAGAGATATTTAGGTTTAATAACTATAGATATCTGGGAGCCTAAAATCCTACTGAAATTGAATTGGCTGGCAACACTTCAACTAGGCAGCCATCTTTGGACTCCGCTTAAAGCCGAGTCTCACAAAAATTGTAAAAAAAAGAAAAGGAGCAGGGTCAAAATACCCTGCTCCCCAAGGCCTCTTGGATGGGCGAGAGGTTCCAGAGGGACCCCGCAGGCCCAAAAAAGCCTTTTTTAAACTGAAGGTAGGAACCTTGGATCCCATGCTTCTTTTCTAATCATACTCGGGTGGGGCAGGTCCTGGGGCATTGTAATAGGGCTCATTATTGCCCCGGGGACCACCACCTCAATGGGGATTCATGAACAATGAGGCCTCCCCACTGCCCGATGACCCCCACATCCCCAGGGATTATTTATTTAAAATGGGGGCCTCTTGGACCGCCCAGCCTGGGGATCGCCACCTTCATGAGGCTTTAAGTTAAAAGAATGTGGGCGGGCATGTGGACCCCTCTGCAGACCCAGGGACCGCCACCTACCAGGGCTTTTCCAAAATGTAATGTGGGGTTCCAGTAGCCTCCTGCAGCCCCAGGGGCCACCACCTCCCTGGGGCAAAATTGAAGAAGGGAAACCGTGCAGCCCCCCTCCCCTGGAGCTCTAGATGGCCCTGGCACAACCACCCCCAGGGCCGGTACCTTCTATGTCCTGTGGTGCCCACCCGTGGGATACAACTGTTTGATATGACTTGGCGGGATCTTTACTGCTCCCACCAACCCATAGCAAACTGTGCTCCCGCTTTGAGCGAGCAAGAGCATTTTGCTCTTGCTTGCTCAAAGAGGAGCACAATTGCTTTGAAAAAAGGGTAGCTGCATATTAGCAGCTTCCTCAGTGTCAAAGTAATGCCAGCTCTCACAGGAGATGGGGAGCCGGCAGGAACTGCATGGGTTGTTGGGGCCAAATTCAGCAAGGGAAGGTGGTCCGGGCAGTCGCCTCCCCCATCTGTACATGGCCGGGCCCTGAGGGATGGGATCCCTAGGCCTGAAACTAGCCCAGAGTGTGGGAGTCACAATGCCCCCTCTCCTAAAGGAAATCAAAAAATAACTACCGGGCCCTGGGGGATGAGGTCCCCAGAGCAGCCCCGCTCCCCTAAATAAAAATATTCAAATAAAAAAAAGGTTGTGGTCCCCATGGGTCAAAATTGGCCCGTGAGGGGCCCGCGCCTAAATACAAATATTCAAAACTAAAAAAAGGCCCGGAAAGAGGGGCCACGCGGGTTCTCAGCCTCATTCAAGAAATGCCTGTCCCTGGGGGATGGGGTCCCTGGGGGAGAATTGGCTCAGATAAGGGTGGCCACTCTGCCCTCATCCAGAGTAACTAATTTCTTTTTTTAAAAGGCCAGCCGGCAAGTCATTGGATCCACACCCCTTTCCTCCACCGCTCTGCAAACACACCTCGTGACACATGCTGTTTGGGGGATAAAGTCCCCTGAGGTCCAAAGGTCCAACAAGTCCTCCTGTTACCTCCAGTAAGTCCAACACAGTAGGACCTCTGAGAGGTTTTCTGAGGCTGTGCCCTATTTCTCCACCACTCTGCAAACAAACTTCCTGGTGCAATGCTGGTTGAGGGATGAACTCCCTTTAGCTCCAGAGAGTAATTGGGGGGCAATAATCCTTCTTGTTGCATCACAAAGTCACAAACATTATAAACTATTAAAAGATAATGACTCGAACTGCATGATATCATCAGTGAAGTCATTTGGAATGTCATCAGGGGATTCACTGACAATTTCATGAGTGGTGTAATATGAGAGGTCATAAGCAGTGCATTGCGGGGACGTAAGTTATAGTTAGCTCAGGTAACTATAATTGCTGAATTTAACAATTTTTATATGAGGGAAATTTCAGCCTAACTACAATGTCCCTGTAACCTTAGCTTTTTTCAGTGAATGTATATGAATGCATCCCTGAATCTCGGGGGGTTGATGCGGTCTGGGAACCCAAGGAGACGTCGGAGTTCGAGGGGCACACAGACAAGGGGGCCGAGCAACATCATGGTGCCCTACATCCTGCATTTATTTTTAACCACCCCCGCATTACCAACCCAAAGATAACATAGCATTCAGGGACCTGTAGTCATCAGGCATTAGGCATCCTACAGCTGGTGTGTGCAAAGGTACTTACTTTGGGGGCAGAGCGGATCACCACCTACCAGGATGAGGCAGGATATTCAAATCCACGATGGCGCCAACATCCCATGTACACCCCTGGCCCTGACGAAGGCAAATATATATATATATATTCACTGAAAAAAACATAGGTTTCAGGGCTCTGGTATAGTTAGCTGGACATATCACTCGTACTAAACCATTGAAATTCCTCATAACTCGCGCACCCGCAATCCACTGCTGATGATGTCACATATTACATCATTCATGACATGGTCAGTGACATCACTAATGACATCACTGATGACATCTCAAATGACAGGGTGCTTGCTGGAAGTGTATGGATGCTGACTGGGTAATTGAAGGTGTGAAAGACAAATGTGTTGGTTAGTTAGGGGACTGCATGCTTAGTGGATAGGGGTTTGAAGCAGTCCATGTGCTAAGGCCTGGCTCACTGCATGAGTACTTGGGTACTAACTGAATGATTAGAGTACTGCAAGGAGAGTGCCTGGGTGAATTTATAAGTGGTTAGGTTTTGGCGCAGTGAATGGATTAGTACATGGTGCTGAATGGGTCACTAGAGGAGTGCAAGGGGAGTGACAAGGTGGTTGCTGGAAGTGTATGGATACTGACTGGGTAATTGAAGGTGTGAAAGACAAGTGTGTTGGTTAGTTAGGGGACTGCATTCATAGTGGATAGGGGTTTGAAGCAGTCCATGTGCTAAGGCCTGGCTCATTGCATGAGTACTTGGGTACTAACTGAATGTTATGTTATGTTATGTTATGTTATGTTATTATCATTTCTATAGTGCGCAACTCACCTGGGGGCATCTCAGCGCTTTTCTAGAGCTTTTGACATGAGTCTGTAAGTCGAAAATATAATTAAAATAGGAATGCTTTTAGTTGTTTCCTGAAAGTATTATATATAGAAATTTTGTGGAGGGGGAATGATTAGAGTACTGCAAGGAGAATGCCTGGATGAATTTATAAGTGGTTGGGTATTGGTGCAGTGAATGGATTAGTACATGGTGCTGAATGGGTCACTAGAGGAGTGCAAGGGGAGGTAACAGGGTGCTTGCTGCAAGTGTATGGATACTGACTGGGTAATTGAATGGTTTATAATGTAACTAAAGTCTTAAAACCTTCTATTAACTGCAATGCTTTTTAATGAGGTGCTATCATGTATATTGATCCCAAGATGGCTGCCAACACTTCTTGGATGAAGTGCTGACAGCCAATCAGATCTCACAATGAGATGTGTCATTAGGCCCAGATATATATATATATATTTTTTCCTTTAATATCTAAAAAACTACTGAACAGATTTACACCATTTAACAAAAAGGCACAAGTCTGAACCAAGGACTAGCTCTTTGCCAAATTTGGTGTAATTCCGTTCAGCAGTTCAGGCTGTAGCTGCGACTAAAGGTTCATATAGGAAATTGCATCGGGAAAACACGTTTTGGGACCTCCCTTTTTCCTTGGTCCCCGCTTGATGAATCACCTCCAAACTTTAAGGATAGGAGCTGACCGGAGCGCCCCACGAGTTTTTAAAATTTCGCGAAGATTCGTCAACTGGCGCCAAAGTTATTCCAAATAGAATGTTGTGGATTTCCTATGGAAAATAGGTCCTAACTATAACTACCTACTGGCGACCACCAGTAGGATATATATATATATATATATATAAAAAACCAAGTCTTCAGAAAACCAGCAAAACTTCTGCCAAAGAAGACACGGACCCCAGGCTGCAGTAAGGGAGATTTATTTCAACCTCTCAGGCGACGCGTTTTGAGCAACTAGTGCTCTTGATCACACACCATACACCTGGTCAACAAACATTTAAATACATTTTTTTACGTTGCAGTGCTCCACCTCCTACGTGAATCACATGGTGCGTAGACATAGACAAAATACTACTCTATGCTACTAATCCCAGCACCCACCATCACTAAACTTAAAGGGCAAGGAAAACAATATAACTGCATGAATGCAAAGTCCACATTAATCTCATACATCACTCCTCATCTATAAAGTCATAAAAAGATTTTGTTGACATCACTTATAAACCGTAACCAAAAAATGATGATGATTTTTGAAACAATGTATATACAAATAGAAAAATATATAAATTTCCTATATACATATATTTACATTTGATGTGTCTCTATACATCTATATACAACATCTACAAGTATAACCATCAAAAATTCCCTGACTTATATTCCAAAATAATCTAAACTATTGATTAAATTGGTTTATAGAATAGATATACGAGATCAAAAAATTCATGGATTTAATATATTGACAGTTCCCCAATTGCCCATACTCACACCCTAAGTGGCAACAAATAATAAGTGATACTAAATGGATCACTGACATAATATCGACGACACAAATATCGAGATACACAAATATCGAGTCAAAAATATCGATTGACAAAATATCGACTCCCTATCTTCAAACAGGTAAGTACCAAAATATCGACTCCAAAATATCGACTTACAAAAATATAGACTGTCAAAATATCGATTTTTTAAAATGTCTTAAAAGTAAGTTAAAACTAATATAGTAATAAATATATTTAATATAAACTTAGAAATAATTATTAAAAAAATATAATTTTAATAAATAATTTATATAATTAAAAAAATTATATCACCAAAAATTACACACACATATATATATATATATATATATATATATATATATATATTTAAACATATTATTAAATAAACATATATAACATTTTAGAAAATGTTTAAAATTTATTGTTACAACTATAGTGAGTTCAACATTAGCAAAAGTGTTGGATAGCGTAGAGGTAAAATTTACTACTCCCACTCCAGTGGGTGCAACAGTAGGGAAAGCGCTGGATAGCGTAGAGGTTAAAATTACTATTCCCACTCCAGGGATGTATGACGTTACAACGCATACTTTTACAACGCCTACCATTACAACAAAACTTTTACAACGCAAAAACTTTTACAACGCATACATTTACAACGCAAGATTTTACAACGCATATACCTTTACAACGCATACCATTACAACATAAGTATTGGTAAGTATATAATAATTTTTTGAATATAAATTAATAAAAAATATTATAATATAATTTAATATAATTTAATTTTATTAAATAAATGTAATTTAAATGTAATTTTACCTTATTTTTACAAAGTACCCCTGTACCCCAAAAACCCAAAACTGACCCTGAACCCTAAAAATACCCCTTTACCCATAAACTGAAAACTGACCCTGAACCCTAAAAATACCCCTTTACCCGAAAACTGAAAACTGACCCTGAACCCTAAAAATACCCCTTTACCCAAAAACTGAAAACTGACCCTGAACCCTAAAAATACCCCTTTACCTACAAACTGAAAACTGACCCTGAACCCTAAAAATACCCCTTTACCCCAAAAACTGAAAACTGACCCTGAACCCTAAAAATACCCCTTTACCCAAAAACTGAAAACTGACCCTGAACCCTAAAAATACCCCTTTACCTACAAACTGAAAACTGACCCTGAACCCTAAAAATACCCCTTTACCCCAAAAACTGAAAGCTGACCCTGAACCCTAAAAATACCCCTTTACCCAAAAACTGAAAACTGACCCTGAACCCTAAAAATACCCCTTTACCTACAAACTGAAAACTGACCCTGAACCCTAAAAATACCCCTTTACCCCAAAAACTGAAAACTGACCCTGAACCCTAAAAATACCCCTTTACCCAAAAACTGAAAACTGACCCTGAACCCTAAAAATACCCCTTTACCCAAAAACTGAAAACTGACCCTGAACCCTAAAAATACCCCTTTACCCAAAAACTGAAAACTGACCCTGAACCCTAAAAATACCCCTTTACCTACAAACTGAAAACTGACCCTGAACCCTAAAAATACCCCTTTACCCCAAAAACTGAAAACTGACCCTGAACCCTAAAAATACCCCTTTACCCAAAAACTGAAAACTGACCCTGAACCCTAAAAATACCCCTTTACCCAAAAACTGACAACTGACCCTGAACCCTAAAATTAAAATATTTATCAATTAATCAATTATAATTAATTACCAATAATATTTTAATTAATTACCAATTAATAATTAATTAACAATTAATTTTTTTAAAATATCAATAAATAAATTAACATATTTAATTAATTATAATTAAATTACTTCCCACCCTATTCCCCTATAAACCCACAACCCGCTACAGAAAATAAATTACTAAAATTAAAATATTTATCAATTAATCAATTATAATTAATTACCAATTATATTTTAATTAATTACCAATTAATAATTAATTAACAATTAATTCTAAATTATTATCAATAAATAAATTAACATATTTAATTAATTATAATTAAATTACTTCCCACCCTATTCCCCTATAAACCCACAACCCGCTACAGAAAATAAATTACTAAAATTAAAATATTTATCAATTAATCAATTATAATTAATTACCAATTATATTTTAATTAATTACCAATTAATAATTAATTAACAATTAATTCTAAATATATATCAATAAATAAATTAACATATTTAATTAATTAGAATTAAATTACTTCCCACCCTATTCCCCTATAAACCCACAACCCGCTACAGACTTATATTACACAAAAAATAAAAATTATTATTAACTTACCTTAAATTCGATATTTTTGTTGTCTATATTATGTCTAGTCGATATTATGTCCATTCTATATTTTTGATTCGATATTATGTCCATTCTATTCGATATTAATTTTCTCTAGTCGATATTTTTGTTGTCTATATTATGTCTAGTCGATATTATGTCCATTCTATATTTTTTACTCGATATTCTGTCCAGTCAAAATAATTGACTCGATATTATGACTGTACACCATACTAAATAGTTAAAAACCAACAAAGTGCCAATACAAAACCTTTGTGTTTGCAAATAACAAAAAAGTGAATGTTCTATAAATTGTACATGATCTTTGGATGAGAGTTTGACAATTACTCAGCTCGTTATCAATTTCATTTTCTTACAAGATGTACTTTTCACAACTAGTTCCCCCTTGGTGCAACATGATGCAATTAATGTTCTTGTATTTCTTACGAAGTTTGTAAGTCCAGAAGACCCTTAAAAGATAAAACATAAAAAATATATAAAAAACTGAAATCCACATAAGGATTCATTTCATGTTTCATATAGAAAATTTCCTGTATTGAACACAACATAACGTAAATCATGCGAATGATTATAACAGATGATGTAAATCTTCAGTCGTATTCAGTCCATTAGGATATTTGCTATCCAGCTCCACTATATATTCTGTTTCTTTTTTCCTCAAAAGTCCCTCTCTGTCTCCTCCCCGTTTAAGGGGAGCCACCACATCTATGACAAAATATGTCAATTTTGACAGGTCATTGTTATGAGTTGATTTGCAGTGGCGTGCTACCGGGTATGTGTTGTCATTATTGACTATTGCACGTAGGTGCTGCAAGATCCTGACATGCACCTGCAACTTGGTGCTGCCCACATATCGCAAGCCGCAGGTGCATGTCAGGACATATATTGTAAACTCACTGTGACAATTGTAATTACCACGAATAGTCTTTCTAGTTGGACAAAAAGGCGTGCTATAGTGAGTGGTGTTTACACCAAACTTGCACGCCCTACATGAGGAGCATTTGGAAAAACCTTTATATTTTAGCCAGGTACTGCCACTACCTGACTCTGGACTGGTTTTCACTAGACTGTTGTACATGCTGTATGATTTTTTATAGGTTATTGTTGGAGATCCTTGTAATAACTCACTATAAAAACCATCTGTCATCAAAACAGGCCAGTGTTTTCTAACAATAGACCTGATTTGTCTTTCTTGCTTGCTATAGGTCAGAATCAAGCGAGGAGTGTTGTTCTCTGTTGTCAGTTCTGGTGCTTCAGATCTGAGTAATGATTCCCTAGATTTTTCACGGCAACGTCTCAGAGCACTGTTCAAAACCTTATCACTGTACCCTCTGGCTTTGAGTCTATCGATTGTATTTCGGGCTTCTTGTTCAAATATCTCAGAGGTGCTACTTATTCGCTTGACCCGCACCAATTCCCCATATGGGACATTATTGATCACATGTTGAGGATGGTTACTACTGGCATGTAATATGCTGTTTCCAGCAGTCGGTTTACGGAAAAGAGAAGTGGTTACAGCATTATTTTCAATAATTAGATGAACATCTAAAAAATCTGCCTGTACCTTACTGATATTGGAGGTGAAGAAAAGATTCTCTTGGTTATTATTAAGTGCATCAACAAAAACCTGAGCACTTGCCTCATCCCCTTCCCATATGCAGAAAACATCATCTATAAACCGTTTCCAGTAACGCACATGTTGAAATCCCGGTGTACCAACGAGACCGCGCTCCTCCCACCAGCCCACGTGAAGACACGCGTAGCTGGGGGAGAAGCACGATCCCATCGCCACACCCCGGACTTGTCTCCATATACTTTTAGCAAACATGACGTAATTGTTATGCAATCACCAATGTATTAATTCACATAACATTTTGTTGTGAGCATAGTATTCACATGATCGTAGACCAAGATAGTGATTGATTGCTTCTAATCCCTTTGAGTGATCTATTGACGTATATAGTGACTCTATGTCTAGAGTAATTTTAAAAGAATACCTGATTACACTCTTTATAGACTCATCAGGTCTCTTGGAGTTTGCGGTCACGTATATTTTGAAACTCCAAACACAGGATTCCTTATCACGCATCAGACCGAGGTGGTTATGCCCCTCACCCATTAGGGTGAGTTTTTCGTCCTTTTTGCTGTATACTTTTTTATCCTCAGAGCATGTGTGTTATAGACCGACGCTGCCTTCATTTTAGAGTAATTATAAACATGGACCTCTCTAGTGTAGAGTAAATAATAATTTTTTCACCTCCTTCTTATTTTTGTTTTACCTATTCTCAAACTTGATACTATTTAAAATGTAGACATATATATCAGCCGTTCTACAGACTAGTACACTGCACCATATCGGAAACTCCTGAGATTAATAAATCCAGCCTTTTATCTTTGAGTCCACCTAGAGTTGTAATGATAACAGGGAACATATCGTTAAAACAAACAAATATATAAGTAAGGAACAGTGTAGCTTAATTTTCGTCCACTCATACACCCCAGAAAATTAACAAACTGAAATGAAATCATTACAGATACGAATTAGAAACAAATACAGACCGTACAAAGGTTTCCTTAACCCCTTAATTGCTGCCGTCGGCCAACGGTCGTCACGGCCACTACCTCCCCAGTGCTGCGCACGACCGTTGGACGTCCAGTTCAGCACTGGATAATGGACAGCGCAGCACTGGGGAGGTTTGTTTACAAGCTCTAAAGGGGTTAATAGGTTTCCATAGGAGTTTTCAGAAATGTGTAAATACACCGTATCAGTCACTTGGGATTTCGAATTCTTCTTTTTTACACACCTCACTTTTTTCACTTAATCACTATAACTTTCCGCGGCCAAGTTTCTTTTGTCTGCAGTTCATACTGAGGAGATTAGATATCATTGAAATTCACTCATTTCACCAAAGTAATGATCTCTATGCACATTACCACAGAGTCACACAATGGCATGCTTTTTTCACAATGGGTGACACCACCAAGTCACCTTTTTATACACTTGCATTATAAACATGATCGCAAATGTATTCTCTATGTTTCTATTCAGCCCTGAAGATTCGCAGTCTGTTTCCCTGCGATGAAACACGTGTTGGCCTACATATAGGAACAATAAACAGAATTATCACACCAACAACGGATCTTATCTACACCTCTATTTTGTCAAGCCTGTTCGCCAATTGTTCAAATGTCCAACTGAATTGGGTGTTGTTCTATTGTTTTTTTTTCCATTTATAAAATTGACATTCTTTACACTAAATAATCAATTATCAATATTGTATAGCGCAGGGGCAGTGTTGGTTTCTTATGTTTCGTATGGATCATTCCTGGTCCATCCCTGAGCGGTTGTGAGGATTTACCGTTCGCCCCATTGCCTATATTGACTATTCAATTCTCTTATCCTTACCTTGCGGGCACTCTGGCTGTGCGCCTTGAAATTCTGGAACACCTAAAAAACCTCCTAGTTGTCTTTTAGAGTAAGTAGACACCAATTCTCTTGCCACATGATGGAGGACAATTTCTGCAGAAAATCACCCGTGTCCTTAATATAACTCGGTAAGTTTTTAACAATGTCTTGTAGAAAAAAATCAATGTAACTTGAAATATTCTCTCCTACACTGTTAATGGCCGCAATGATGGGTCGGCCAGGTGTTGGGACTTTCTGTTTGTGTATTTTTGGAACCAGATATAAGATAGGTATAACCGGATGTTCAACATGTAAAAAATCAAATTCGGTTTGTGAGATCAAATTGTTTCTTTTGTATGACATTAGCATCTTTTTTACATCATCCTTTGCTCGCTTATATGCCATTCCATTAGATCTATCATAACAAGAGGTGTCATTTAATTGTCTCATGGCTTCTGCAATATATTCGTCCTTATTCCATAACACAATATTTCCACCTTTATCAGATTTGTTGATCACCACTTCTTGATTCTGATTCAGTTTTTTCATTAACATGTTATATTGATTCACCTTGGCATTGTGTTTATAACTTTGTGCCTGCACTGTGCAGTTTAATTTTTTAAGATCTTCTATGACACATTCATGGTAAATGTCTACCGCATCTTTTGGCATTACGGGCAAAAACGTGCTTACCGGTTTAAACGGGCTGTCACCAGCTCCTTTCTGGCAGATGTCCACGTTGTAAAGTTCGCGTTGCGTAGATGGGGCAACATCCTCATTTGTGGTTGCATTCCCGGAGTCTCCCAGGTCACACAGGGTAAGAAGCAATCTAGCATCTCTTGCTGCTGGCGCCGTTGAATTGCCAACGGATTTTACCGTTCGCTTGACAGTCTTTTCCTTGTCTTTGGTTGCCGGTTTTGATGAAAAGAATTTCTTGAGTTTCAATTTGCGAATAAACTTGAATACATCCGCTCTGGTGCTGGTATAATTAAAAGAACTCTCAGGACAAAAGTTTAATCCCAGTGCCAAAAGTTGTTCTTCCGCCGTTGATAGAACCACATTGGTGAGATTTGTAATGGTACAATCCCTTGTTATTTCCTTTTGTTGTACCATTGCCTCTTCTTTTTTTGTTGCTGCTGCTGAGGCTTTTCGTTTTTTTCGTCTTGCGTGACGTTTTGCATTGCGCCTTTTACGTTGTGATTCTTTCGTACTCTGGGACGCAATGTTTGCAACCGGTCCTCCACTAAAAATCAATCTCTTCCGCGAGGTTTAGAATTCTACCCATTTGGCCTCCTTCTGCATTGCTAAGATCTGCAAGCGATGTGCTCGAAGTACTGGCCAAAGAGAGTGATTCCGCATCAGAGTTCTCGCTTTGATCATCCACTGGGTTGGTTCTTGTCACACCATCACCACCACCCGTGACCGTTTGCTTGGTCAATTTGGATTGCTTCGCTTTATCAAATTTGCGGGAGAATGTGTATATTTGGCCGGTTGTATAGTCATTCAAATCCCTCGCAAATTTGTGAATTTTTCTAATTTTGATGCGCTCCTCATGTTTATGAAGCCGTTCACTTATCTCCTTGGGTGTGGTTGTTACCAACAATTTAGTGTCAGGGTCGGTGATAGCATCCAATTGGTCATTCAGACTTTTAATCTCCTCCAATAGTTTATCCCGGTCTATCACGGCATATTCAATGAGAACTTTCACCAGGTTCATTAAAGCATCCAGATTTAACTCACCCCACTTTTTCAACATTGCCGGGTTGGGGTCTTCGAAGCTGGGCGCCAGCATGATCCATAGACCACGTGGAATCCTGCCAGCCTCCACGTATTTGGTGAGCGATTTGTGCTCCCACCACTTCGTAATTTCTGACTTGGTCTTTTTTTCAAGGGTCTTAAGTAGCTGTTTTGCATTTAGTTGCACACTGTTGGGTTGACTGATAACAGCGGTAGCATTCGAAGCCCTTTTCTGTACATTATTAAACAGCGCTTCTGCCGCGTCTTCACGCTCTCTCTCCAAACTCGCTGACATGGTGATTGCGAGAGGGTTTTAATTTAACGCACCGATGACAAACGCCGATATCGGTCTTCTTACTGCCTTAAGCCTTGCACTCGTTACCTGGAAATCCCGGAATAACAGCACCGTTGTGATTGGACGACACCCGCTTTCAGCTCGCCTATCAGACCAGCCGTTGGCGCGTCTTCATCCAATACTTCTCGTGGTTGCTTGCTTCGGTCCAGGGGGTCTAGCAAAATTTCCTCCATGGAACAAAAGCGCAGTTAGCTGTTGGAGCACGACCTCTTGCCAACGAGTGGGTACCGTGAACGGGGACAGCTCACCTCTGTAACATATATATATATATATATATATATATATTCATTGAAAAAAACATAGGTTTCAGGCCTGATATAGTTAGGAATTAGCATTTAAAAAACCTTAGAAATTCACTGAAAAAACTGTAGATTTTAGGGGTGTTATAGTTAGCTGGACATTTCACTCATACAAAACCATTGAAATTCCTCCGATATAGTTAGTTGTACTAACTATATCTCGTGCGCCCGCAATCCACTGCTGATGATGTCACATATTACATCATTCATGATATGGTCAGTGACATCACTGATGACATCTCAAATGACATCACTGATGAAATCACTGATGACATCATCCACGTGACGATATACCTCATCATACACTAGTATAACCTTTCATCACTCACTGTAAAAAACAGAGTACCATACTTGAATCCATTGGCACACCAATAAAAGTTTCTAAAAACCCGCTCAGTGATTGCTAGATCAATACACAAATCTAATCACTTACCTACAGATTCACTCATACATGCAGTCAATGATCAATAGAACACTATCAAATATACTTATACACCTATATCGAATTTACACACCAGCACACATCCTATTCACTTATAAAGCTATCCTATTCACTTATGCAAACAATGAATCATACTTACATTTACTTAGCTATACACTTATACAAACACCACTTTATCTATGCATATAGATAGTAAATTATACTTAGTGTGTTATAAAATCACAATTACAAGTATACAGTTACCCATACAGTCACGCATACAATCACTTAGTCTTATGTATACTTATTTATAAACAACAACTGACACATACATTGCCTTTTATTTTTCTACTATGTTGGACATGTACCATTAAGAGAGATATTTGCTCATCACCAAACCCATAAAGATATTCACTCACCCAGACAACTGTTATAACATGTAGTCTTAACGTCATATACCTACTAAATCAACTTTTCACACATCTTTGGGCAGTCACACACCTCCCACCGAACCACATACACATTCACTCTCCCATACAAATACTCAGTTAACTAATCAATAACTAATATAGACTTTCAAATAGCTAGTAACCAACTGGAGAAGTAGTTTTTACAACAACTGACAAAGTGATACAGATGTTCACACAGTTTAGTCACTATCCAATATATTTAGAGAGACACTTTAAATTAGTCAAGTAAACAGTCCATCACACTGCTACTAAATCCTCCATCCAGATATTTATATTTATATATCCACTCATTCTTCAATGCAAATTGCTATATATATAATACATATTTAAATAACAAAGCAAACCACATTCACTGGATGATGTCATCAGTGATGTCGTTTGAGATGTCATCAGTGATGTCACTGACCATGTCCTGAATGATGTAATATGTGACATCATCAGCAGTGGATTGCGGGTGCGCAAGATATAGTTAGTACAACTAACTATATCGGAGGAATTTCAATGGTTTTGTATGAGTAAAATGTCCAGCTAACTATAACACCCCTAAAATCTACAGTTTTTCAGTGAATTTCTAAGGTTTTTTTAAATGCTAACAGTGAATATATATATATATATATATATATATATATATATATATATATATATATATGTATATATATATATATATATATATATTTATATATATATATATATAAAACCTACTGGCGGTTGCTAGTAGGTAGTTATAGTTAGGACCTATTTTCCATAGGAAATCCACAACATTCTATTTGGAATAACTTTGGCGCCAGTTGACAAATCTTCACGAAATTTTAAAAACTCGTGGGGCGCTCCGGTCAGCTCCTTTCCTTAAAGTGTGGAGGTGATTCATCAAGCGGGGACCGATACCCTACCAAAATCTTCAGCTAGTTCAAATAATCTAGGAATTGCCTCAGCATGGTTTGCAGTGTATAGGAGGAGATCATCTGCATATAATGCTGTTTTAAGTTCTAACTCCCCCATTTTAAAAGGTGAAATAACGGAGTCCGATCTCAGGGAGCATACAAAGGGCACGATATAAACATCGAACAGGATGGGGGACAGGGGACAGCCCTGCCTGGTACCTCTGGAGCTGTTAAACCAATCTGTCAGACCACCATTAATCAAGACTTTGGACCGGGGGCTCCTGTATAGGGATTTAACTCCCTCGATAAAGATGGAAGGAAACCCAAACCTTGTCATAGTCTCCCAGAGGTAC
This sequence comes from Lissotriton helveticus, assembly GCF_964261635.1. Taxonomy (NCBI): domain Eukaryota; kingdom Metazoa; phylum Chordata; class Amphibia; order Caudata; family Salamandridae; genus Lissotriton; species Lissotriton helveticus. Next base: position 1,511,588,676 of record NC_136063.1, on the reverse strand, counting down.
ACCCAATTAACCTGATCGAATGCTTTAGCAGCATCAATTGCTACAATGGTAAGTGGCAGTCCTCTCTCCTCTGCTAAATCTATTGCCCCAATCACCTGAAACGTGAGCTCGTTGAGCTGCCGGCCAGGTATAAACCCCCTTTGATCTGGGTGAATGATTGTCTTAATAACTTTTGCTAATCTGGTTGCTAGTATTCCAGAAAATATCTGCAGATCTGAGTTTAAAAGGGAAATCGGTCTATAAGACTCGATTTTTTGGGGATCTTTATTTGGTTTAACTATTAAGGCGATAGTAGCCTCCAGCCAAGAAGGGGGAATACCATCTCCTTGTAGAAAAATTCTGTTAAAAAATGTCATAAGCACGGGCAAGATTTCCTCCAAGTTATCCGCATATGCCTCTGTCGGCAGGCCATCCGGACCAGCGGCTTTACCTCGGCTCATCTTCTTAACTTGCACCCTTATCTCTCCCTCCGTAATCTCACTGGCTAACAAGATCTTATCTGATTCACACAGATGGGGCAAATCCCTCAAACCTAACCAGGCCTTCACATCCTCAACTCCAAGGCTTCTATCTTCTTGGTATAACCCCCTCATAAACCCCCTTTATCAACATCATCTTTAGATTTCCGGCCACTTTTGGCCAATGTTCATATAAAAAGTAACTTTTGTTATGAAGTACTCTGCTATGGAGAGCAGAGCGTTAATCTAATCGAGATGAAGATTAGGCAGCACCAATGCTCCAGAAGATATGTTTTATTTTTTTTATTTTCGTTGTTCCTGTTGAACAGTTTTTCGTTTCCTGTTTATTTTTTCCTTACAAAAAATACAAAAAAAATATAAAACTGTTAAAAAAATACAAAAAAATACAAAACAAAAAAGACAAAAAAACAGTTCTTTTCAGAACTAACTTCACTTATCCAAGAAGAGTTATATCTCTTATATACTGTGTCATACTTTTTTTGAATGAATGTGTAGTGTATAAATGAATGACTGAAATGACTGAGTGTAAGGGAGGAAGGGACTGAGGGAATGAGTGAGGAAAGGGGAGTCAAAGAGTGACTGAAACAAGGGGACTAAGGGTAGGGGAGTGAGGTAAGTGGAGAGAAAGAGTAAGGGAAGGGCAGTAAGGAAAGGAAAGTGAGGGAGGAGGAGTGAGAAAAGGGAAGCATGGAACAGAGACAGGGAAGGGGAGTAAGAGATGGAAGGGAGAAGTAGAGCAGAGTAAATGGAGTGAAGGTAAGAGAAATGGAGTGACGGTGAGGGAAGGGGTATGAGGATGAGAAAAGGTGAGTAAGGGAAAGTGACAGTTGGGGAGTGAGGGAGAGAGAAGTGGAGTGAGGGGATGGAGGGAGTTAGAAAAGGGGAGTGAGAGAAGGGGAGTAAGGAATGGAGTGAGAGAAGGAGAGCGAGGGGGAGTGAGGAAAAGGGAACGGGGAAGTGAAAGGGTGAGAAATACAGACAGGAGGAAGTGGAGTGGGGAAGGGGAGTGACGGTGAGTGAAGGGCAGTGACAGTTAGGGAAGGGGTATGAGGGTGAGGGAAGAGGAATGAGGGAGAAGGAAGAAAATTAAGAGAGAGGGAAAGTGAGTGAGGGAGAGAGGAGGAGTGATAGAAAGAGAGAGGAAAGAAGATTAAGGGTAAAGGAGATTGAGGGAGAGAGTGAGAGAGAGGGAGAGCAAGGAATTGAGAAGGAGTGAGGCAGTTAGAGTGAGTGAGACAGAGGGAGACAGGGAGAGAAACATGGATGAAAAAAAAGTGAGTGAGGGAGTGAACGAAGGGGAGTAAGTGAGATGGAGTGAAGGAGTGAGGAAATAGGAGTCAAGGAAGGAGAGTGAGGGAAGGGGAGTGAGAGAAGCAGAGTGAGGGGGAGTAAAGAAAAGGGAGTGGGAAAGTGAAGGGGTGAAAAATACAGATAGGATGAAGTGCAGAGGGGGAAAGGGAGTGTCGGTGAGTGAAGGGCAGTGACAGTTAGGGAAGGAGTATGAGGAAGAGGGAAGATAAATGAGGGAGAAGGAAGAAAATTAAGAGATAGGGAAAGTGAGTGAGGAAGAGAGAAGGAGTGATAAAAAGAGAGAGGAAAGGAGTTTAAGGGTAAGGGAGAGAGAGGGACAGAGTGAGAGAGAGGGAGAGCAAGTAACTGAGAAGGAGTGAGGCAGTTAGAGTGAGTGAGACAGAGGGAGACAGGGAGAGAAAAATTTATGAAAAAAGTGAAGGAAGGAATAAGTGAAGGGGAGTAAGTGAGATAAAGTGAGGCAGTGAGGAAAGAGAAGTGAAGGATGGGGAGTGAGGGAAGGTGAGTGAGGGAAAAGTACTGAGGGTGAGTGAAAGGCAGTAACAGTGAGAGAAGGGGTATGAGGGCGACGAAAGGGGAATGAGAGAGAAGGAAGGAGATTAAGAGAGAGGAAAGAGGACTGAGGGATAAAGTAGGAGTGAAGGGAACAGAAATAGAAAGACAGTAAAGGTGAGGGAGAAAGAGAGAGAGAGTGACAGAGAAGGAGAGCAAGTGAGTGAGAGGGAGTGAGGTGGTTAGACTAAGTGAGACAGAGGAAGAGAGGGAGAGAAAAATGGAGTGAATGGGAGTGGGGGACTAAAACGAATGGGAGTTAGCAAAAGTGAATGAGGAAAGTGAAGTAAGGGAAGAGGATTGACGGATGGAGTGAGGGAAAGAGAGTAAGGGGGAGTGAGAGAATAGAAGCAGGTGAAAGAAAATAGGAGTGATGCACAGAGAGGAGAATATGAAGTAGGAGAAGAGGAGTGAGATTGAGTGAAGGGCAGTGACAGGGAGGGAAAAAGAAGCATATTAAGAAAGAGGAAAAAGTAGTGAGTGAGAGAGAAGGATTTATGGAAAGAGAGAGGAAAGAAAAGGAAGAGTGGTGGAGAGAGAGGGAGACAGTGAGAGAGACAAACAGAGGGAGAGTGAAGAAGTGTGAAGGAGTAAATCAGTTATACTGACTGAGACAGAGGAAGAGACTTAGAGACGGATGAAGGAAAGGAGAGTGAGGGAGAGAATAAAGGAAGGGGAGTGAGCAAAAGGGAGTGAGGGAGTGGGAGAAGTGGAGTGAGTGAAGGTGAGTGAGGGATGATGTGAAGGAAAGAGAGTAAGGGGGAAGTGAGAAGAGACTGAGGGATAGAGCAAGACAAAGGTAGTGATGGAGGAAGATAGGAAAGAAAAGTCAGGGACAGAGAGGGGAAAGAGGTAGTTGGATAACGTGAGTGAGGGTGAAGAAAGAGTACTGATAGTGAGAGAAGGACTGTAAAGGTGAATGAAGTGGAGTAATGAGAATGAGGAAAGGTGAGTAAGATGATTAAAGGAAGGGTAGTAAGACAGAGATTAAAGAATGGGAGAGAGAGAAAGAGAAGTAAGAGAGTGATGAAAAAGTATTTTTTGTTTGTTATACTTACCTTATAAATAATGACAAGTTAATAGTACTTTTTTTAATAAATATAGTATCTGTGGAAGACAAGAAAAAATTGAGGTATAATATATATTTCATAATACAAAAGAAAGTAGGAGGGAAGGAAACAGAAAGGGAAAGACAGGAAGGATGAGGGAGAGAGAGAGAGGGAGAGAGTGAGAGAGAAAGAGAGGAAGAACGAGTAACTGACAGGGAGTGAAGTGGTTAGGGGAAACATCTTTTACAACACAACTTTTACCACGCAGTGCCTTTACGACGCAACTATTACAACACATGTCATTACAACGCATTGCGCTGGGGGGCGCTCTAGGATAGGGAATAGATTTAATTTACTATCCAACACCTTCCCTACTATCCACAGGGACTGGAGTTGGAATAGTAAATTAAACTAAAAGGTCCATAGGTCGCACGCTGCTCCACCATTCCAGCGGGTAGCGTGCGACCTACGGACCTTTTAGTAAATTAAACTATTCACTATCCAGCACCCCTAAGCGCTATGCGGTGTAAAAACTGCGTTGTAAAGGCATGCATGGTAAAAGCATGCGTTGTAATGTCATACATCCGGTTAGACTGAGTGAGACAGAGGGAGACAGGGAGAGAGAAATGGAGTGAAGGGGAGTGAGAGACTAAAGGAATGAGAGTTAGCAAAAGGGAATGAGGAAAGGAGAATAAGGGAAAGGTATTGACGGATGGAGTGAGTGAAAGAGAGTGAGGGGATGGGAGCAGGAGAAAGGGAATGGGACTGATGCACAGAGAGGAGAACATGAAGTGGGGGAAGAGGACTCAGATTGAGTGAAGGGCAGTGACAGTGAGAGAAGGGATATAAGAGCGAGGGAAGGGGAGTGATGGAAAAAGAAGCATATTAAGAGAAAGGAAAAAGAAGTAAGTGAGAGAGAAGGAGTTAAGGAAAGAGAGAGGAAAGAAAAGGGAGAGTGAGGAAGTGTGAAGGAGTAAGTCAGTTATAGTGACTGAGACAGAGGAAGAGACTTAGAGACGGATGGAGGAAAGGAGAGTGAGGAGAGAATAAAGGAAGGGGAGTGAGCGAAATGGACTGAGGGAGCTATAATATATATTTCACAATACAAAATAATATGTACAATACGTTTTGTATTTTATTTTGCTGTTCTCAGAATAAATTGAATTTCACTGAAAACAGTGAGTTCAATAGTACTCATCATTATAACAGCGGGCATAAAAATAAGACAATCAATAAGATTGTCTTTAAAAAACCCATTCAACATTTTCATTAAGAATCTAACAATTAGAAAAAAACATATCTTAAATGTCTTTTTTGAACAGCAATTTTTTACGTAAGTAAGGAACGTCACCAACAATCACAAAGTAACAAAACATTATTACTTCTTTCTTATACACTCTAAATAAAGTAATGTACAAACAAATGCTAACAACATTTACCCGAAATAGTCATTTTTTGTTTCACATATCATTCCTCATGGCCAAATAGTATGTGTGAAATCCTTAGTTTGGAAGTTACTTAATAGTACTCTTAAGCGTCCGTTTCCCAACCTTCTGAATCAAAAGCACCAACATCTTTTGGAACATCTAACAATGGTTATACCTCCACCTGATGCTATTTATCATGTACATAGAACCTTAAACAACTAGCATGCTATCAGAACCTCAACATCATCTGGTATCTGCTCATCCTTTATCTTACCAAGGAGCTGTATTCCATTAAAAAAAAACTCTACAATGGAATGAAAAATGTCAGCAACATCTCCAACAACTACAACAAATGTAAAACACCTCTGCCTCACTGATGATCAACATCTCCTGTGATAGCCACATCACCCACTATCTGATAAACTTACACTACCTCTACGTCAACTACAAGAATTTTTTGAACCTCATCACCCTCACTCTCAAAGTACTTTTCAACACCAGACTACTTATTTATTTATTTATTTGCTTGTATAGCGCAGGACTCGACCCCCGTAGGGGTATCTCCGCGCTTGGTTCGCCATATGCGTCTAGAACCAAAGCTTTTAGAGGTGTGGTAAAGGTTTATGCTGTCAGAAACAGATGTGTTTTTAATGTCTTCCTGAAGATAGAATGATTTGGGTTTTGTCTCAGAATGAGAGGAAGTTTGTTCCATAGGGTGGGACCTATGTAGGAAAGTGCTCGGCAACCTTGCCTCGCTCTTCTGATAGATGGAATTTTTAACAAAGATTGGTTGCTAGAGCGCAGAGAGCGCTCAGGTTTGTCAAATTTAAAGTTTTCAGTCAGGTATTGTGGCCCTGAGCCATAGAGGCATTTGTGTATAGTGCAACAAATCTTGAACTTAGTCCGCTGACGAATAGGCATCCAGTGAAGTTTCTCCAGAAGCGGACGGGAGGGTGTTCTGGGTGGGACATTTAGGACCAGTCTTGCTGCGGTGTTCTGAGCCACTTGTAGTTTGCTAAGCACGTCTTCATTAGCAGATATAAAAAGGCTGTTACAGTAATCCAGCCTACTAACTACAAGGGCCTGGACAAAGGTTTTTCTAAGGACGTCTGGCAGGAATGGAAACACACGTCTCAGAAGTCTGATTATCCGAAAGCAAGAACCAGTCACCTTGTTCATATGTTCCTTCAGTAGCAATCCCTGGTCCATTCGTACGCCCAAGTTCTTCACTGTCTGTTTGGGAATGGGGACGGGTCCCAAATCCAGAGGCCACCAGTCTGGCGACCATAGGAGGGGGGCCACTCCAAAGAGCATGACCTCGGTCTTGCCCACATTGCATTGTAGGCAATTGGAGGCCATCCAGCTGGATACCGCTCTCATACCCTGAGCAAAAGAATGTTTAATTGCTGGAGTGAGGCTCTGGAATGGAAACAGGAGCTGAGTGTCATCAGCATACGACACTGGTGTAAATCCATATGCTCTCACAATGTCAGCAAGGGGGCCACATACACATTAAATAATGTGGGGCTTAGACATGAGCCCTGAGGAACCCCCTTAGTGAGCTCCCTAGATGTAGAGCGATAGGAGCCCAAACTGACACTTTGTGAGCGGCCAGAGAGAAAACTCTCAAGCCAGGACAGCGCCAAACCTCCTATCCCCGCCTTCTGCAGACGACCCAATAGAATATCATGTGACACTGTGTCGAAGGCTGCGGACAGGTCCAACAGCACCAGAATCACAGAGCTCCCTCTGTCCTGTGCCATCCTGATGTTATCTGACACAGAGAGGAGCGCTGATTCGGTGCTGTAGTTGGGTCTGAGCCCATATTGGGTGTGGTCAAGACCTCCCGATGCCTCGATGAATGTAGACAGATGGGTGTTCACATGTTTCTCGGTCAGTTTACTCAAATACGGCAGAAGAGAGATGGGGCGGAGGTTGGATAAGTCTGTCCATGGCATGGCCGAGTTTTTACAAATAGGATTTACTATCGCTCTTGTCCATTCTTGGGGTACCCGTCCTTCCTTAAGGGAGAAGTTCACGATTGTTTGCACTATAGAACAAAGTAGGCTGCCTAAAGAGGCAGCCATTTTGGCCGGAAGAAAATCCAAAGGGGACCCTGTTTTAATGTGGTTCATTAGGGAGTTTATATCCCCCTGACTGACCTCTGGAAAAGCAGTCAGTGTACCATTATTGCAAGCAAGGGGGCTTAGGGGAGGATTAACAGTACTGCCCTTTGGATTAGTAGCTTTAGTAATTTTTTCGTAAATAGCCTCTATTTTATTTTCAAAGAATAGGGAGATGTCATTACAAAGAGATTGAGAAAAATCATCAGGGCTTTCGCAAGCAATAGGTTTTACAAAAGTCTGCAGGATCTTATATAGTTCCTTGGAAGAATTGCCTGCTTCAGTCAGCTGTAAAGTGAGGCAGTTTCTCCTGGCCAACCTGATTATTTTATGATAAGAGGACAAGTCTTTATAATATTCTTTCCTACTTTCCTCAGAGTGGTTTTTCCTCCATGCTTTTTCCAGTTTCCTGCATCCCTGTTTTTCCAGTCTAAGTTGTTCGGTGTACCAAACTTCCTGCTTGGATGTAGGGTACTGTTTAAGGAGTTTCATGGGGGTCAGTAGATCAACCGCCTCCAAAAGGGCCGTATTAACCCTGGATGGGGCGGACTCTACACTATCTGTAACTAGAATGGGGGTTCTCTCCATACTTCCGGTAGTTCATTTAATGTCACCTTGTGCCACTGTCTGCGCCACAGGGAGGGGAGGGAGGGCCGTTTAGCAGGTCTTTCCAGGCCAAGGATGGAGAATTCAATCATACGATGGTCGGACCAGCTTATTCGGGTGGAAGAACGACACCGTATCTTGGGGAAATTAGAAAAGACTAAATCCAGAGTGAGACCTCCTATATGTGTGGGGCCACTATTCTGTAACTCCAGCCCTAGTGAAGAGAGGTCGGACAGCAGGGATACCGTCTCAGGATGATTAAGGGTGTCTACATGAAAGTTAAAATCTCCTAAGAGAAGAAAGTTTTCCTTTGCTTTAAAGTATTGAGCCAGTAGCTCAGTTAGGGACAAACGAAAGCCTATATTTGACCCCGGTGGACGATAGACTAGTGCTCCCTTCCAATGATCTTTGGAGCCTGCGCTAATCTTGAAAATCATGATTTCCATTAGGGGGCTACTTCTTTCTTCTATTATGGACACCTTCAGCCCTTCTTCATAGATTATGGCAATGCCCCCTCCGATTTTAATTGGGCGGTCAAGCCTTAAGATTTTATATCCTGCAGGGATCCCTAAGGTGATAGTTGGGATGGTGTGTGGTTTTAACCAAGTTTCGGTTCGGAAACATATATCAGGTTTGACTGTGTTAATAATATCCCAGAGTTCAAAGTGGTTCTTTGGTAGGGAACGGATGTTCAGAAGGAAACATTTCAGACCCTTTGATTCTGGAGTCACCCCCATATTGTGTACACTTGATGTGCCAGTGTGGGAGGCCTGGAATCTACAATGAATGCATGAGAAAGGGCCTTCTGGACATGGCCAGAAGTGGCGGGCACAACCTACTAGTGGCTTTAGTTGAAAAATCTTTAGAGTCTGGGCTGAATACCTGATGCGGCAGTCCCTCATAGTATCCGTGTTAAACCCGTCAAAGTCCATAGCCCCTAGCCCCGTCCGGTCGCTGACGGGCACAGACGGGCTACTCTTTTGCTGCTCTTCAGTGTGTCTTCGGCTCCCCTGCGCGCGCTCAGGAGGGGGCGAGGGCTAAATAGCCCAGAAAAGCATGCACTAGAGTGCTAACCGCTCCAGCGACCAACAGGAAGTGCCTGGCTCTCCCTGACCGGCCCTCCGCACAAAGGTACTAGCTACCTCGTCGGACCGGGGCGGGCAGGAGCGGAAATCGAGCCCAGGCTTCTCCAACTTCCCAAGGTACCGTCCTCCCCTAGTAAATCAGGTAAAAGGAAAAAGGAAGCGCAAGGTATTTTACAACTCTTACATCAACTCTTACCCTTTCTTAACAGCAGTAATTTTCCCAGGACAATTATTTTCCCTAAAATTTGGGTTGTAAAAACACTAGATAAGAATTTGGTAAGTCATAAGGCAAACGTTGTTTAAAAATCAATTGAGTATCATTACAATGAGTCCAGCCTTTCATACATTTTAAATAAGCTGTGTAATGTCCTGATGTTGTAGAAGGACCATCATGGAAAATAATTGCTACAGTTACAAAATGTTTTCCTTATATTGATAGTTGAGAAGCCACAAAATGTTTTATTAAAGTTGTCAGTTTTCTTCCATCAGGTCTGCATCGTTGCAGCATTAAAATTACATACTGTCCATATCTTTATATAAATAATGTTGATAACATTTCAGAGTTACATTAGGTACAGACCATGTTTTGATTTACTTCTCTAACTAGATTATTAAAAGACACTGATTTGTAGTCTGGTAGAGTCAAATAAATAAATATTTCAGTGTCTATTTCAGTACTACTTGAAAACGAACAATTGTCACAGTCATGTTGCCATTTATAAGAAAGGCCAAAAAGATTTTCAATTTCTATACCTTCATCTTGCAATACAACAAGCATATACATTAGAAATTCCTGACAATCTTGCTGAAAATTCTGTGAAAATTGATTTAAACCAGAACATATGTCTAAAACATTTCGAATATCAGAAACACTTTCTATTTTAGTTTTATCACTACTATATTTCTCAAACACAGAATTCAACAAACAACAAAATCTTTTGTCCCGATTTTCAACAATTTGTTGTAGTAAAGTTTCAAGAAAAAACAACATTAACCACTACATTAGCATAGCAGTTGACACCAGAACTGTTTTCAAACTGAACAACCTCTTCAATAGAATCTTTTTTCTTTTTGCTTTTATATCACTGGTTCATCTAGTTTTTTTCTTTTCTCTGCAACCTCGCTACAATTTTTCTCATATCTTCTTTTTCGACTTACCACACGCTTTTCTAATACTGGATATTGAGGTAAATTGGGAGCATGTTCTCTTCTTAACCTATTATACTCTCTTAGACAATTTACATCTGCACTAATCTTTGTGTCATCAAAATCAATCAGGTAATCAATCAATCAATCAATCATAATATTTGTATAGCGCACTACTCACCCGGAAGGGTCTCAAGGCGCTTGGGGGAAGGGGTCCGCTACTGCTCGAACAGCCAGGTCTTGAGTTGTCTCCTGAAGGCGAGGTGGTCCTGGGTCCGCCGAAGGTGGATGGGGAGGGAGTTCCATGTCTTGGCCGCCAGGTAGGAGAAGGATCTGCCTCCGGCGGTGGCTCTTCGGATGCGTGGTACGGCGGCGAGGGCGAGGCTGGTAGACCGTAGCTGGCGGGTGGGCGTGTAGAAGGTCAGGCGGTCGTTGAGGTATTTGGGGCCCAGGTCGTGGAGAGACTTGTGTGCGTGGGTGAGGAGCCTGAACGTGATCCTCTTGTTGACGAGGAGCCAGTGCAGGTCCCTCAGGTGGCCGGAGATGTGGCTGCATCGGGGATGTCTAGGATGAGTCGGGCGGAGGCGTTCTGGATGCGTTGGAGTCTTTTCTGTAGCTTGGCTGTGGTTCAGGCATAGAGGGTGTTTCCATAGTCCAGTCGGCTGGTGACGAGGGCCTGGGTGACCGTCTTCCTGGTTTCGGTCGGGATCCATCGGAAGATCTTTCGAAGCATGCGGAGGGTGTGAAAGCATGATGAGGAGGTATAATCCAGATAAAGTTCTGACTCGAGATAAAGCAACATATGCCATACCCTCTTTAAACACAGTACTTCCAATATTCACCAAAGCACTATCTTCACTTAAACCTTGAGATTTTTGAATAGTCACCGCATATGCCAAACAAACAGGAAACTGTTTTCGGCGGACATATAAATCTTTTACAATCAAAAATAGAGCTGGACAATGACTCAATTGTTGCACTTCTTCAATTTCATCAAATTTGATTTTCAATAATTCAGTGTCATCTCTATTTGGATTATTCACAAAATCAACAACATTACCCATTGCTCCATTTACTAAACCTGTTTCCACATGTAAATTACGTCGTAAAATGATCCAACAATTTATACATGCATATAGATTCTTTTCTAAACAAGCAGTTTTAGATATTGAATTTTCTAAGGAATCCAATTTTGACTTCAACTTTTCTGACAAAATAATAGTAGCTCCTTAATGCTCTATTCTATCAATAGCTTCCAGTTTTATAATTTCTTGATTTTCTAACTTTAGCATTTTTTCATTGAATATTGAACATTCTTGCAGAGTTGGCATCAAGCATATCACTGATTTCTTTTCTGCAATTTTTCTATATATATTCTTTGGGAGAATATTTTCGGATGGAAACAAATTTGTCATTAACCGTGCCTGTAAAGCTTCTTTGCGTGTTCACTCACTTTTCCAATTCTTATATCTTCAAGAATACTTTTATAATAAGCATCCTTTGCCTGTCGCATATTTGTAATGAGTTCTGAATATTCGAAATATGACCAAATATTAAAATTTCCAATGCTTCCCAGGCACTTTCTGGTGTCTTCATGTGTAACTGTTTTAAATACTGGCTGTCCTTTCACAGGAGTTAGTTGTAGTAGATCTCGAAAAACTATGACGTGTTTGCCTCCAAATAACACATCATACTCTGTTTTAAGGATGTGTTGCATTCTTAAATGCACAAAGGCAAGCATTAAATTTGATACCATACTTACCTCATCAATAATGAGAAGTTTCATTTTTTTCAAGACTCTAGAAACTTCACAACAAGCTTCTCCAGATAGCTTGTGGTATTCTAATGTATTTTCATGCTCTACTGGCAGCATCAATAAACAATGTAAAGTAATCCCTTTAATGTTATGTGCAGCCAACCCAGTTGGAGCAGTAACAATACAAGAGAGTGACGACTCAGTTCTTTTCTGTAGATAAGTTGCAATTGCTTTAATTAGAAAACTTTTTCCAGTTCCTGCTTCTCCACTCATGTACAGTTGGACAGGTTTAAATGATGTACATGAGCACTCTTTTTTCTCGTGATATAAACCATGCTCAATCTGTTCTGTCACTTGATCGTATATTTGTTTTTGCTCAACATTTAGTTGTTTTTCCAATTCTTCTAAGTTTATTATATCCTCTCGAGCTTGTTGCGTTGCTGTTTCCACCTCATCCATGGCCGTCGCTGCTTCATTTTGAATAATTGGTTCTCCTAGTGGATCCTGACTCAACGAAGGAGAACTTTGACTGTCTTGAGAACTGTCTCTAGCAATCTCTGCTGCAATTGTAGCTTCCTGCTGTATTTCGTCGTTCAACATTTTCAGATAATTAATAAAAGCAGGACATTCTATAGTATTTGTAGTTGCGTTGAATGAATCTTCATAACTGTCAAAATCTCCAAGTAGTTCCAGTTCTGTTCGCCATGGCTTAAAGAGTTGCAAAAGAGCTAAATAGTAAAATTCCCTTTTTTCAGCAGTTTCACAACTCAGTTTTTGGTGATTAATCAAATGTCCTTTTCTTTGTTTCACTAAACATCCTTCAGATCCAATCACAGCAGTACTTCATAGAGACAAACGTTCTCAAGATGATTACTTCTATTTGGATAGTAAGTATCCAACATATTTGTCTTCAAAATATCTGTACTGTCTGGTTCTCTCTTTGCTAAATACTCAATTTCTTGTACAGATTTCAAAACTTGATTTCGTGTTCTTGCAAGACCTAAACTCACCCAAATGATTGTTCTAGATTTGGAGTATAGACTTGCAGATGATAAACAATCTGAACATTCGTATGCTCCGATTTCTCGTTGAGACAACATCATCAAACTGTAGCTCTACAATTTCTTACTTAGGCTCTTTTCATGAGAAATTTCTTCCCACATTTCCTTTAGTTCCGTCTTTTCAGATTTAGTAATGTAAGACGTTACATATCGAGCCACAGCAATCGAGTTGTCTGCAACATATTGAATATCCATGTTAGCATTCCACATGGACAAAATGACTGGGTTTTAGTCATTTATGTATTTTGACTCTTCATTTCTTTTTGAGTTGTAGGTATTTTTCGGTGATTTTCTTGTGAAAGTATGTCGCAAAGATGACATAAAATTGTTCACTCTTCCTTTTGATAATACTGGACGTGGAAATGCAAATCGACATTTTGTGTAGAACTTATCCTTAGATTTGTACTTTCGACAACAGTATTTTCCACAACGATGGGTTTGAAACCGTAAGACTGGATGTCTTAAATTCTTTTCTACTGTACTTTTGGGTGCAGCACATGTAGAATATTGTTCAATAAAACTCATCAATGTGTCATCTGAATCTGTTCCAAATGTGGGGGCATCTTTGATCCATAGCAGCATATGTATGTGAGGAGCACCTCTTGCTTGATACTCCTTTCTCCAAAAGAAATCCAGAACCTCTCCAAGAGGAGGATTTTTTTGTTTGTGATAATAAGACATCATAGCTTCAAATCTATGATTGAAATACCTGCATACATTAACTGGATCCAAGGAGCACAGTTCTCCAGGTATCTTGTATTCTATATTTTTTATGTTAGCATTTTCCTCTCGAAGAAATTGTAGTAAATCTTCCCAAGCATACTCTGCACAGCTTAGAGTAAGGAACCATGTAGGAGTTCCTAAGTTTCTTAGCATACATTTCAATTCCCCATGACGACGGTACCAATACTCATTAGTACCACGCTGACATGCCATGAGATTAATTAGCTGAGATTCCAAAACAGTATCTTTCTGTTGGACTTTATCCATAAAGTCCTTTGCCGAAACATTTTGCAAATGTACTCCACTTTTTAGTATATGGTTCACTGCATAAGAAAGTCCAGACAAGTCACTCTCAAACAGAAGATGAAACAAATATGGAATACTTTGGCGAAACCTTGGATCTTCTGCATATAATCTTGAAGTCCGGTATTCAGATGCAGGAATCTGCACAGGTCGTTCATTATATCGTCCACCTTCGCCTGTTGGAAATAACTGAGGGAAGCAACGAGCTTCCAAGCTTTCTTCCCATACACTAATGGGACTTCCTTTCACTTCTTTCATTTGATATAACTCAATAGTATTTCCCATCACTTCTTTAGAGGGAAGTGGATGCACACTATAATGTTCATAAATTTCTTCAGTTCTGGACACTTCCACTTTTTCAATTTGTGCAGTTGGCAAATCACACTCCTCTTCTACAGTTGTTTCCTCTTCTCCTACATACACATTTTTATAGTATTGATTATTTTTTACCAAATACAACGTTGCCTTTTTCACTTTCCTAACATCCAATAATTCTTCCCAGATTTTCTTACTCTTTGTAGAAACGCCATTAACTAGAATAACTAGATGTTCCTCTTCCACATTTTCTACACCAATTGTTTCAATATTTTTCTTTAAATTTTGAGGCACATATACAACTCTTCCCTTTAATCCTCTCTGTAAATCTGAAGGAGGCAATTTCCTTGTCTTAGGCTTCATGTGAACAATAGCCTGAAATGGATGCACACATTGAATGAGAATAGACTCATAAGTATTTAAATCCATCAGTTCAGAAGGAATATTTACCAACTCAAGATTATTATAAAAAGCTCTAGCAGGCATCTTATTCTCATCTAATTTATTATAACAATATTTACAAATACGTTGATCAGAACCCAAATCAAAACAATTCTCTACCAACAAATAAGTTGCAAATTCCTTCCACTCATTATTATTCTCCTTTTCACTTTTTAAATATAGATCAACTTACCTGGTCTGATTTTTATAATGAATTCGTCTACAACAAATACAAGGAAAGTTTGGCTTTTCATCTGAAATGACCTTAAACCTTGTAATTTCTTGCTCAAAATTTCCTGTACTACAATTCTGTACATTTTCTTCCACATTTCCTTCTATTAATGTATCTGTTTCTGCACTTTCTTCTTCAGGACCAAAGTAACTAACCTCAATTTCTTCACAAATGTTGATCACATCTAACACAGATCCATGCAAAAGAGCACTGTTCAACTTTTTTAACATTAGTGCTGGACTTTTTGCATAATACAACCTTCTCACTAATGTCCTCAGTTCAGTATGATGCACTGCTAACATCCTAAAATGGTGAAAAACACTCTGACATACTTTTTAGAAGGACAAGCCAAAGAATGACCTTGCAAACCCGTTTTTTCTCTCACTCTGCAGGGGTCTAATTCTTGCAACATCCTAATCTTCTGTTTAACACTTTTCTTATTATACTTACGTAGAAAATTGCTAACAAAATCAATTGAATCCTGTCGTACACTACAGATACTACTACAATTCTAAGTGTACACTTGAGCCTTAGGACGTCTCCCTAAAACTTCATCAGCTAACACCTCTTCTCCATTTCTAGGGACAATTTTCTCTTTTCCAATCGGGCTACCACTCTTAACCTCATAAGCTCGACCACTGATGTCAACTGCATGCAACAAATCATTACTCTGAAAGTAACTCTCTTCATTAAAAAACTGGTTCACAACTTGAACTATGTTTCCACTCTCCAGAAAAAACATTACAAAAATTAGTTCTATTAATTAGTCTTTTTCACTTACTTTTGACCTTCATAAAATTGATTGGCTTATCTAGTGTTCGAATCCTACTGATTACTAAAACAAACATTTTTTTTTTTAATTCAAAAGCTTTGTCCACAATTGACTGTATATGTTTTTTCTTCTTATAAAAAGCTGTTTTTCTTTTACAATTCTTTAAATTTTTTAATAAATTTCCAACAACTCTGTTATGAAACATTCGCTTCCGAATCCCAACAAACTGATTTTTTCGTCTATCTTTCCCACTTATTTTTCCATAATTTTTCGTTTTTTTCTGGCTTTTCTTTGTAGTTACAGATATATATTTTTTTCCTGATTGTCCACAGTTTTTTTAAATTGTGTTATTTATCATATTAAATCCTTTGTTGACTTACCAGGAGCTTTCTTTGTTTTTTCCAGACATTGCTCTTCAGATAAATCTTGTACTTCTTTTTTCTTGGAAATGTAAGCCTGTTTATATCTTTTTCTTCTCTCACTTTTAGACGGCATTTTCTTTTTTCTTTCTGTAGATAATTAAAATCTGTTGTGAAGAAAAAAAACCATATTTAATTATTTTATGTACAATTGTAGACCACTACTAGCATACTACATAGCAATTCGAAGCACTATATGTTGTTAAGTCTGGTTCACTCCATAAGTAATTTTAAGGCACAGCAGCAGAGTTCGGGCAGTGTAGGAGATCATGCAGGGAGTGCTGTTTCAGGGTTTAGGACAGTGCAGTAGTGTTTGAACATTATAGGGGCATTTGCTGAAAACTATGTTTCAGGGTTTACAGCAGTGCAGTAGTGTTGAAAGAGTTTAGCAGGTTTTGCTAGGGATGGTATTTCAGGGTTTAAGACAGTGCAGTGGTGTTCAGACACTGTAGAGGTTCAAGGTGGGACTGGTAATGCTGAGTTTAGAACAATGTCTGAACACCACTGCACTGCCCTAAACCCTGAGACAGTACTACCTACAAGAACCCCTTTTACTGTAGTAATAATTTTACTAAATTGCAAGGCCTACTGTCATGTGTCTAAGATCACAGTGTGAGTCAGAATGTATTTCAGAAACATGTGGCAGAATAATTTGCTTACTTGATGTGTTTTTAAATTATGGCAATATATGTAGTCATGGAGTGAGTCATTCCTTAGGACAGTTAGTGCTATAAAGTCCAAAGCAGCATATGTGTCAGGCCTCTGAATTCCCAAATAGTCTCCATGCTGTGTAATAAAGATCCTGGGTGTGCTGTAGAAATTGCATACCAACTTTATCTGTAGCATGTAGTAATCATTTCAGTAAATTCTCATTTCTACATTCTCAGTCTCACTTTGACCCCTTATAGTGCCTGAACATCACTGCACTGTCCTAAAATCTGAAACAGCACTCCCACCAAGACTCTCTTTCACTGTAGTAATCATTTTACTGAATTGGATGGCATATTGTCATGTGTCTAAGATCACAGTGTGAGTCAGACTTTATTTCAGAAACATGTGGCAGAATAATTTGATTAGTTGATGTATTTTTGAATTATGGCAATACATGTAGTCATGGAATGAGTCAGGCCTTAGGAAAATTACTGCTACAAATTCCAAAGCAGCATGTGTGCCAGACCTCTGAATATTGAAATAGTCTCCATGCTGTGTAATAAAGATCCTGGGTGTGCTGTTGAAATTGCATAGCAACTGTCTCTGTAGCATGTAGAAATCATTTCAGTGAATTCTCATTTCTACATTCTCAGTTTCAACTTGACCCTCTACACTGCATGAACACCACTGCACTGTCCTAAAATCTGAAACAGCACTCCCAGCAAGACTCTCTTTCACTGTAGTAATCATTTTGCTGAATTGCAAGGCATACTGTCATGTGTCTAAGATCACAGTGTGAGTTAGAATTCATTTCAGAAAAATGTGGCTGAATAATTTACTTAGTTGAAGTGTCTAAAAATAGGGGAATACATGTACTCATGGAATGAGTCAGGCCTTAGGACAATTAGTGTTACAAAGTCCAAAGCAGCATGTGTACCACGCCGCTGAATACTGAAATAGTCTCCATGCTGTGTAATAAAAACCCTGGGTGTGCTGTTGAAATTGCATAGCAACTGTGTCTGTTGCATGTAGTAATCATTTCAGTGAATTTTCATTTCTACATTCTCAGTCTCACCTTGACCCTCTACACTGCCTGAACACCACTGCACTCTCCTAACCCCTGAAACAGCACTCCCAGCAAGACTCTCTTTCACTGTAGTAATCATTTTACTAAATTGCAAGGCATACTGTCATGTGCCTAAGATCACAAATAGTCTAATATTTTACCACAGTGCATACAAACAGACATTCTCTTGAATACCTCTGTACAATAGGAAATCAACATTCACAGAGACTTTACTAACAGTGAAACAATATACACCTGGACAGTGCTTTCAAATGTATAGCACTAATTGTCATAAGGAATGACTTACTCCATGACTACATCTTTTGCCATATTTTAAAACACATTAACAAAGCAAATTATTCTGCCACATGTTTCTGAAATGAAGTCTGACTCACACTGTGATGTTAGACACATGACAGTATGCCTTGCAATTCAGCAAAATGATTACTACAGTGAAAAAACAGTCTAGCTAGGAGTGCTGTTTCACGTTTTTGGACAGTGCGGTGGTGTACAGGCAATGCAAGGGCTCAAGGTGGGTCTAAGAATGTGGAAATGAGAATTCACTGAAATAATTTGTACATGCTACTGAAAAAGTTGGTATGCAATTTCTACAGCACACCCAGGATTTTTATTACACAGCATGGAGACTATTTAAAAATTCAGAGGCCTGACACACATGCTGCTTTCAAATTTATAGCATTAACTGTCATAAGGAATTACTTACTCCATGACTACATCGTTTGCCATATTTTAAAACACATTAACAAAAACAAAGCAAAATATTATGCTACATGTTTCTGAAATGAAGTCTGACTCACACTGTGATCTTAGACACATGACAGTATGCCTTGCAATTCAGAAAAATGATTAGTACAGTGAAAAAACAGTCTAGCTAGGAGTGCTGTTTCACATTTTTGAACAGTGCAGTGGTGTACAGGCAATGCAAGGGCTCAGGGTGGGTCTAAGAATGTAGAAATTAGAATTCGCTGAAATAATTTGTACATGCTACTGAAAAAGTTGGTATGCAATTTCTACAGCACACCCAGGATCTTTATTACACAGCATGGAGACTATTTGGGAATTCAGAGGCCTGACACATATGCTGCTTTCAAATTTAAAGCACTAACTGTCATAAGGAATGACTTACTTCATGACTACATCTTTTGCCATATTTTAAAACACATTAACAAAGCAAAGTATTCTGCCACTTGTTTCTGAAATGAAGTCTGACTCACACTGTGATCTTAGACACATGACAGTATGCCTTGCAATTCAGAAAAATGATTAGTACAGTGAAAAAACAGTCTAGCTAGGAGTGCTGTTTCACATTTGTAGACAGTGCAGTGGTGTACAGGCAATGCAAGGGCTCAGGGTGGGTCTAAGAATGTAGAAATGAGAATTCGCTGAAATACTTTGTACATGCTACTGAAAAAGTTAGTATGCAATTTTTTACAGCACACCCAGGATCTTTATTACAAAGCATGGAGACTATTTGGGAATTCAGAGGCCTGACACACATGCTGCTTTCAAATTTATAGCACTAACTGTCCTAAGGAATGACTTCCTCCATGACTACATCTTTTGCCATATTTTAAAACACATTAACAAAAACAAAGCAAATTATTCTGCCACATGTTTCTGAAATGAATTCTGACTCACACTGTGATCTTAGACACATGACAGTATGCCTTACAATTCAGCAAAATGATTACTACAGTGAAAAAACAGTCTAGCTAGAAGTGTTGTTTCACATTTTTGGAGAGTGCCGTGGTGTACAGACAATGCAAGGGCTCATGGTGGGACTAAGAATGTAGAAATGAGAATTCACTGAAATAATTTGTACATGCTACTGAAAAAGTTGGTATGCAATTTCTACAGCACACCCAGGATCTTTATTACACAGCATGGAGACTATTTGGGAATTCAGAGGCCTGACACACATGCTGCTTTCAAATTTAAAGCACTAACTGTCATAAAGAATGACTTACTCCATGACTACATCTTTTGCCATATTTTAAAACACATTAACAAAGCAAAGTATTCTGCCACATGTTTCTGAAATGATGTCTGACTCACAATGTGATCTTAGACACATGACAGTATGCCTTGCAATTCAGCAAAATGATTACTACAGTGAAAGAGGCTCTTACATAATTTTTAACAACAGCACTGTACTGCAAAGAAATATCTCCTCAAGCACATCAACATACCAAATACTCCTTTCACAATATTTTTCCCCAAAGCAGACAAATTCAAAATTAGACTCTGTTCAAATAAACTCCTGCTTCCACATTAGAATACATTTTTCAATTTAACCTAAACTGCACAACATAGACCCCCTTACAAATTAACAACTCACCTTTAAAAATGCTTTTGTAGTTTTAGAACAGTGTCAATCACACCGCAGATTTTCTTAAGCAGAATCTCTGAATACTCATCGCAGCAACAGAAGACATTCGAACACTACTGGACAACGGAGACACAGTCGCCCTCATCCTCCTTGACCTCTCCGCAGCCTTCGACACAGTCTGTCATAGCACCCTTATACAACGCCTCAACAACATCGGAATTCAAGGAAAAGCACTGGACTAGATCACCTCGTTCCTTGACGGAAGAACTCAGAGAGTCCGTATCCCACCGTTTAAATCAGAGGCCACCGAAGTCATCTGCGGCGTACCACAAGGATCTTCACTCAGTCCCACACTCTTCAACGTATACATGAGCCCCCTCGCGGCCATCGCACGCCAACACAACCTCAACATCATCTCTTACGCTGATGATACTCAACTGATCCTCTCACTCACCAAAGACCCCAACACCGCCAAAACTAACCTACATGAAGGGATGCAAGAAGTAGCCGAATGGATGAATCACAGCCGCCTAAAACTGAACTCGGACAAGACAGAAGTCCTCATCTTAGGCACTTCCCCTTCCGCCTGGGACGACTCTTGGTGGCCAGCAGCCCTAGGAAAAGCACCCATCCCAACGGACCACGCACGGAACCTGGGCGTCATCTTGGACTCCTCACTCTCGATGACCAGACAAGTCAACGCCGTTTCATCATCATGCTTCAACATTCTTCACATGCTCAAAAAAACATTTCGCTGGATCCCTACGGAAACCAGAAAAACGGTCACCCACGCATTGGTTACAAGCCGCCTGGATTACGGAAACACCCTGTACGCCGGTACCACCGCAAAACTTCAGAAAAAACTCCAACGCATCCAAAACGCTTCAGCCAGACTCGTACTAGACATCCCTCGCAAAGATCACATTTCCGGATACCTGAAAGACCTCCACTGGCTCCCCGTCAATAAGAGGATAACGTTCCGCCTCCTCACTCACGCACACAAAGCCCTCTACGAACTTGGACCCGAATGCCTCAACACGCGACTATCTTTCTACACCCCCCCCCCCCGCCAGTTACGTTCTTCCAACCAAGCCCTCGCTACTGTTCCACGCATCAACAAAACCACCATGGGAGGCAGATCCTTCTCCTACCTAGCGGCTAAAACCTGGAATACCATTCCCACTCACCTCCGACTCACTCAAAACCACCTAGCCTTCAGAAAACAGCTCAAAACTTGGATATTCGACAAGTAACTCTCCACCCTTCCTCAAGCGCCTTGAGACCCTCTGGGTATGTAGTGCGCTATATAAATTTACTGACTTGACTTGACTTGAATAGTGCACCACTCAGAGCAAGCACAAAATGGCATAGCTTCCCTCTCATTTTACACTCTAATCTTGAAGATAACCAATCAAATATCTTCCCACAGAAATTCAAAACAAAACTAACATTTTAATTGGTTCTACATTGAAACACTTTCAATCTCACATAAAATTCAACCTTCCCCCACTGCTCTCTCTGCCTGTTACCATGGTAACATTCCATAGACACCTAACTGAACACACAGGTGAAAAGTTCATCTGCAAAACTAACCAGCAAGGGTGTTTGACTTTTCAAAACAGCAGCGAATCCTGTGCAATGTTCCTTTCAATCACTTTCTCTCAACCATTAGCATTTCACCTTAAAAGAAACTGTAGCATGCACCCTAGTTTTCAATGTTGAATTTACAGAAACCACCAATCATTTATTCTTTTTCAAGTGCACTGAATCTCATCCACATTTTTTTCTAAACTCCTACTTTTCAAACTGCCTTTTCATTTCCAGAGCCCATCTGAGTACAACCAGATCTCCCTTCAAGATGGTTAGAGTGTGGATTGTAGGACACAGCTATATATTCTGGAGTGAAAGGTATGCAGCAAATAGATGCTTTCTCAACCTTGACTTACCAAATGTGGATATTATGTGGATAGGCCAAAGAGGATGAGATGTCACTAATTGATGCCATTGGTAAGATCCTTTTTGCATCTCCCACACCCTGACCTCATAATTGTGCACTGTGGTGGCAATGACCTAGGCACTTTGACTGGGGTAGGTCTGGAAATGCTTTTAAAGGACACCTTTGGGCAATTGATGTCATTTTTTCCACAAACTGCCTTTGTATATTCTAATATATGCCAAAGGCAAAAATGGAACTGGTCTAACCAATATTGTTCACAGATTGAGAAAGCAAGGAAACATGTGAATAAGTCTGTTTCTGCTTTCCTCAGAGACTATGGCATGGGTTCTATATACCACAACAACTTGCGTTACAACATGCAAGGCATTTATAGAGGAGACGGTGTACATTTCACAGATGAGGGAAACAGAGTCTTCCTCTTGAATTTTAGACTCTGCATCGGTACTTACTTGTAGGTACAAAAAACACTCAATGAACACAACGGCTCTTTTTAGAGCCAACCAACATCTAAACACTCAAACTTGTTATTTAACTGTATTCTTTTTTGTTTTTTTTCTGACGTTTTTTCTGACGTGCGCGCAACGTGCGCGCACCTCGCGAATTTTTGCCTCGAGGGTGCGTGCAACGTGCGCGCACCTCGCAATTTTTTTTTATTTTAAAAAGTAATGTTTCACCTCTCGGGGTCCTTCATGGACCCCCTGAGAAGACCTAGGGGGTCAGGGAGTCTCTACCCTGCCCCCTTTTCACGTTCTCCACTTTTGTTTTTCACTCACTTTTGCCTCGGGGTGCGTGCAACGTGCGCGCACCCCGCGATTTTTTCAAAAAATAATTTTTTTGGGGCCTTCGGGGTCCTTTTGTTTTCTGCTCTCTTCTGTCTCGGACACAAAATGGCGGCCAACACTTCCTGATTTCGACCGATTGGAATGTTGACAGATGTCTAACAGCAAATCAATTATATATATATATAAACACTGAAAAATAAAGGTTATAGGGAAGTTATGGTTAGGTTCAGATTTATACGAAGCAAACACAAGGAGATGATGGACGGAGCGCTGAAACTTTGCAGACACTGTGACTGGGGGGGAGTGTCTGAAAAGTTTCAGCGCTCCCTCCATCATCTCCCTGTGTTTGTTCAGATTTTACACATGTATTTATGTGTCTTTATAGAACCTGAACTTTACCCAAAGGTGTCAGAGCACTTTACAATAGAACCAGTTACATTACATAAGGACTTCAGAGTACATGAATAACATAAAGTATATGAAACAAATAAACTGTAAACTCAAATAAGAAGTACATATCTCTACTACAGATAGTAGTGGTTAGAGTTACATATATACATGTAGAAAATTCACTCAAGATCACATTTTTAGAAGAGTTCAAGTGATTACGGTTGGACAAATATATCTTACATATTTACAGAGCTTGATCTTCTTGCCATTGCTGGGGTCCTTGCGGTGCAGGTTCAGTAAGGCCTTCAGAGTGCTGTTGTACTCACAGGCAGTGATCTAGAGCTGGGAGGGATCCTCGAGCTGGTCATGTCCAAATGTCACCCACACCCATTGTCCCGGTTGCCTCAACAACTCCAACGCAGCAACAGAGATCCATGGGGGCCTGAAAGGTGTTGATGGGGGGATTGAAGTTTGCTTCTGTGTTGCTGAACCCAGCACACAGGCTGGAGGTTGAGTTGGGGGAGGGGGGTAGCCGAGTGGGAAGGTCCACGGGGATGTCGAAGTCAGTGGATCTGCAGGCACACCTTAGGTACCAAGTTTGTGCCTCCATGTCAGCTGTGGTAGTCTCCCTGCTACCAGTCGGCTGAGCAAAGCAGGGCATTGGCAGTGGACCTGGGTCCACAAGGCCAAAGATCAGCTGCAGCCTCTGAAACACTAGATGATGCATGGAAGTCTCCATTGTACCGGTCACTGGGCATGCCAGAGCACAATAGGGGACCAGGGACCACACGTCGGGTGAGCCCGGGTTGGACGACAAAGCCCACAACCCTCCTGCTGGAGTGGGCTTCACCACCAACAATGGTGCTCTCCTGCATTTCCCCTCTCCATTGCTGCTGTGCAGTTCTCGCTGTGTTACTTTTTTCCACGATTCTGGGCTCCAATGTCCACCATGAGACATCGAGCGCTTGACTTACGAACAGGCAGGGCTAGATTGAGATGGTCTGCTGGCATCCATGTCAGAATGGTGATCCCGAGCCCGGAAGCTCCTGATGGGAGCTCCTTAGCAGTCGACCACCTTGGCGCTCTATCAAAACCATAGACGTTCAACAGTTATAGTTATAGTTATATCACGTAACTTTAACTCATACCTAAGGTAATTAACACTTGTGCCCCCACTATCCACAGTTTTCTCAATAACTGTACTGCAAATGTTGCACTGATATAGTGTACTGATATTTTCATTGATGTAATAGAAGATATCATGAGTGATGTAATATGTGGGGCAATTAGCAGTGCATGGCAAGGGCATAAGCAGCATCTTTAGGAAAACCGTTTCAATGAGCTCCCCTTTGTGGCAGCAAATCTACTTTGTCAGTTATATATATGTCAGTGCTTCTGCTGTATCTTTGTAAACAAACAGTGGTTTAATAGAATTTGACCCTGCATGTATTGTATGGTGGAGACAATGTGAAGATACGCCTTACTTATTTATGAACTACTGCTGGCAGATGAGAAGCCATCATAAATGAACTGCTATTATGTTTCCATATTGTCAATAAGACTGTTACAAGGTTGCTTAAGCTGTCAAGAGTGGCCATTTTCTGGATTATTGTTTTTGTTTTATTTAGTGAGTTATTAAATAAACTGGGAAAGCATGTAATTTTCTGCTGATCACCCATTATGAGCGTTAATAAACTGCAATGGATCATTGAATGTGCAACAGATAATTTAATGAATTACTTTTCTTTCCCACAGAAGAGTGGTGCATACTAGAGATTTCCGATTGTGCAGAAAAACTTCATTTGAAATGGATCAGTAGATTATGCACCAATATGACGTTGTAGACTGCAGGTAGTTGTTTTTCTGCATACAATATGCAATTTAAATGAATGATGAGAGTGCCTTTGCATTGGATTGGCACTTGCGTTATATGTGATTTTATAATCCTGTATTATTAAACAGAATTAAGTCTGTGCTATTTTAGAGAGTATTGCACAACTGAGAAAACCCAGAGTATTTTTTCCATGTCTGATATGACACTACTCACTGTGATTGTTTAACCCCTTCGACGCTCATGACGAGCTGGGCTCGTCATGGCGTAGCCTCCTCGCACGCTCATGACGAGCCCAGCTCATCACGTAAAGTGCGATTACGAAAAACCCAGCGTACGGGCGGAATTCCGCCCGCACGCATGCGGTTAAACAGTTTGTGAAATGGTGCCTCGCAATGTGAAAAAGGCTGTTGATCAGCTGAAACGTGTCCTGCCTCTGATGATGCCTCATTAAAGTTTTTTTAAACTCTCCATCTTCAAGTGCCAAGAACCCATCAAGTTTCCATGGACTTTTTTTTAGCCGCGCTACCATAATAACTGCTGAACAATATTACATTAAATTGGGAAAGAAGCTAGATCTTCGTTCAGAAAATGTGCCTTTTGTGAATTACCATAAACCTGTTCAGAAGTTGTCAAAAAATTAGGATACAAAAATAATTGTATATCTGGATTTTTGGGTTTGAGGGCCACTTGCGAGAGTCTCTCAAAGACAATTTAAAAAAATGGAGCCTTCTGATTGGCCCATGGGGCTTATTTACCCTTGCGCCACCTTGCTCCCATGGGAATAAGATTCCCACCAGACAATGCTCCGATTAGCTCCCAGGATCAAGAAAAAAAAATCTGGCAGCTAGGGGGCTAAGTCCCCAGTCCTGCATTTAAAAAAAAAACTAATATAAGAGTTCAAGTCAGGGATACCTTTCACCTTAGCCCCTGGCAGGTGCAAATGAAGAGGTACTAGATCGTTTGCAAGTAGTGCAGAACACAGCAGCCAGGCTAGTTCTCAATGCCCCCCCTAGATCCCCATCCAAACCTCTGCTGAATAAACTTCACTGGCTGTCCATACGTCAACGAGTGAAGTTTAAGACCTGCTGTATTATACATAAAGGTCTACATGATCTAGGACCGGACTATTTGGCCAAAAAATTTGTTCCATATGTCCCTTCCCGCACTCTTAGGTCTAGTGAACAGCTGCTACTGAGTGTACCCAAGATCAGTAGAACTAGATTGGGTGGTAAGGCCCTGTCTGTGGTGGGTCCTACTTTGTGGAATGCGCTTCCACTCCTACTGAGACAATGCCCCGACCATTTCCTTTTCAGGAAACAATTGAAAACTTTTTTGTTTAGCCAAAATTAGTTGAAGCAAGTCTTTTGTTTTAGAATTAGGTAACTGTTTCAGAGGGTATTCAGAGGGTTTTTAGAATTTTAATGCTACTGCTCTAAACTTACTTGCCGGCTGTCTCAAGCGCGGAGATACTCCTGCGGGAGTCTATTCCTAGCGCTATATAAACATGCAAATAAATAAATCCCGGAAGACCCAAAATACAAAACAGAGCCAGCATTTTTTCGAAGTCCTGTGGCATTGTAGCAAATAAAAAAATTCACCCACCATTTTTGTTTTATATTTGGAGAGGGTGTGTGAATGGAACCCCCCCCTCCCTGGGCCAATTTTGGTGCTGGGGACCCCATCCTCTAGGGCCAACTTTTTAAAAAAGCGCTTGCCCCCTCCCCAAGTCTTTTTAGAGCCCAGGGATCTTATCTCCTGGGGACAATTTGCATATTTGTGATTGTTGGAAGCCGGAGTCCCCGTCCCCCACCACTGTCTCCAAATGCGAGTCCCAAGACTCCTCACTCAAGGTTAGGCCAAGTAAGGACACCGCTTGAGATAGCCCTGCTCACCCCCTTAGTAGCTTGGCACGAGCAACCAGGCCTATCTCCAAGGCACAAGTGTACACAATGTGCAACCACACCCACAGCAACCCCCTGGTGACACCACAAATGGACTCCACATGAGTTTGATAAAAACGAGTGTACATTTTATATAAAAATATATACAATCAGACCACACGCAAACATATAATAAAGGGTAATATTCATTCCAGCTGGCTGGTAGGTTCAAATACCAAGCACCGCTTTCAAAATGCTATGCTGGTTGCAATGCTAGAATCACACATGATGCAATGGACAAACAATAGTGCACTGCGCAACGATACAATCCTGTGCTGGGCAAAGGAGAAATAATACTGTGTGTAACAATATACCCCGGTCCCTTGCAATGGGAGAAATTATGCAAGGCGTACCGCTACAATCCTGAACTGCGCAATGAAGGAATAATGCAATGTGTCACTCCCCAATCACGTACTTTACAATGAAGAAATAATGCAATGCAGGCCGCTACAATCATGTACTTTGCAATTAAGGAATAATGCAATGCGTAACTACAATCATGTACTTTGCAATGAAGAAATAATGCAATGCGGGCTGCTACAATCATGTACTTTGCAATGGAGAAATAATGCAATGCGTAGCGCTACATTTATGCGGAAATAATGTCAGGCGTCATAAGACAGTCCAGCAATTCGTTAGCAGCCATTTTTGCAATGTGTATTACGACAATCAGCCTCTTCGAAAACATTTGCCCCCCACATGTCTCAACGATGACATAAAGTACAGCTTCTTATTCTGGCCCCAGTACTGCCACTCGTTTCGTCAGTACGGGCCTCAATCTGAGCCAGAGCAAAGGCTCATGTCATCAGAAGGACTGAGAGGCCGAGAGAGTGTACCTCCGAGCCCGCACCCCGCACCAGGTAGTGATCCATGATATTACACCGTGCTGCAGAGACTCACTTTCTTCCAGCACCCACGATGATCAGC
The DNA here is from genome assembly GCF_964261635.1 of Lissotriton helveticus. Lineage (NCBI taxonomy): Eukaryota > Metazoa > Chordata > Amphibia > Caudata > Salamandridae > Lissotriton > Lissotriton helveticus. The sequence goes on along the minus strand of NC_136063.1, from coordinate 1,511,560,979 downwards.
CAATCACCTCCACAGACCCAGGTTGCACCAAAGCATGCACACTGCTTCACTAAGACTTACTCCAACTCCGGTGCCCCGATATCCAGGCGCTCTTCACCAATGCCTTCGGCTGCACCACGACATGCGCACCGTGTCCGAGCCTCACTTCTCCTCCTGTGCACTCGATGACCAGGCGCTCTTCACCAACTCCTCCAGTGCACCCCGACACTCACCCTGCACGTCCGAGACTCACTCCACTTCTGATGAACACGTACATCAGGCGCTCCTCACCAATGCCTCCTGTGTACCATGACATGTACCCTACACGTACGAGACTCACTCCACCTCCAATGCACACGCGGACCAGGTGCTCTTCCCCAGCACCTGCGGTGTACCATGACATGCACCCTGCGAGTCCGAGTCTCACTTCCGCTTCCATGCACGCACTGACCAGGCGCTCTTCACTAATGCCTGCGGTGCAACACAACACGCACCCAGCATGTCCGAGACTCACTTCACCTTCGATGCACACGTTGACCAGGCGCTCTTCACCAACTCCTCCTGTGCACCACGACATGCACCCAGCATGTCCTAGTCTCACTCCTCCTCCGTGTGTCCATGATCACAGGGCACACCTTACGAGGGTCTCAAGCTGTCATAATATGCACCCACTGCATCGCTTGAAACTTCTCCTAAAACTTTTATGTTCCTGTGTTTCCAAACAGGAAGCCAGCTCACCTCGGGCCCTTGAGGTAACAAGACACAACACAAGCACAGTCTTCGTCAAGCAGGGGGGCCAAGTGCACCAAGCACAGTCCCAACAGCCTCTTCCTTGGTTAAAACAGCAACCTGCAGACCAGCCCCAGACCACGAAGCAAGGATTGGTCCTTCCCCAGCAGTCTCTTCAGTTATTCCTTCCTTGGCAGAGGTTCCTCTTGACCACAAAATAGGTCCAAGACTTGTTCAGTCTCAATCCATTTCTGTTCCATTCCAACGTTCAGCGGTCTCAGCTCTCATAGTTATACCCCTAAATGTCTTTGAAGTTAGTTGTGATCACGGGTCCCTGACCCCTGCCTAAATCAGTTCTGGGTGTCTCCCTCCCAGTGTCGACAAAACAACACGTTAAAGAAGGGCCCTAGGGAATGTTTAAGACCTAGCATGGACACAACCCCCGAGATTACTGTATCACATAAAAAAATTCCATGGGTCTAAGTACAACAAACCTACTATTTTAATAAAGATGCGATGTGAAAAGCAACATAGGATAAAAAATGTGTAACTAATCCTGGAATTCTCCTAAGAAATAAGGATACCAATCAGTCACCACAAGGTCCCGCCCTGGTCATAATCTGGGACACCTTTTGGACCTTCCCATTAAGACATAAATGATGAATCAGGACTAGATGGAATGTCCTACATCATATTTTGACTCACTATATGGTCCTTCTGATGTTAACTACTGATCTAGTGTAATGGGTAGAACAAAATTGCAGTGCATGTGAGTGTAAAAAAAGTGTATTAAGATTGGGTGAATGAGCAACACTACATTTTATTGTTTTTACTCAATTCCCCAAGATTAAAAACAGAGCAAAAAAAGAGCATTTTTAAACAAATATCTGCCCAGATAGAGTATAGGTCAACATGTTTCAGCAATGTAAATGGACCCTTTTGTCCTTGCCTTCCTCAGGACCTTTAATAATGATTGCTATTGCAATGTGCAATGTAAACAAATTTGTGTTAACAAATAAAGAAAAAGAAAAATATCACCTGGAGTCCTAGGTCACTACTGATTCCTTTCTGCATATGAACTGATTTTGTGACTGAGAATGAAATACACGTATTACCATATTGTAGTGTGCATCTTTAAGAAAAGGTGTAAGCAAATCATCAGGTGTCTTGTTATTTCGACATCCTGATATTACATACATGTTAATCTCAGTTGCATTATGCTAACATTAGTATTCATTACATCATGTATTATCCTATCATTTTGAGGTAATTTAACCCCTGCTTACCTATTTAGCAGAAGGAAAAGGCCTCGCCTCACCTGGCTGCGGCTCAGGGAGAGGAAGCACCGCTTTAGAACCGAGGGGGAAAAACGAACAAAAAACAACGTCAAATGTTCCATTTCCTCCTTTATGTCTGTGCATTTTGAGTTAAAAAGCTCCTCATTTGTTCATAATTTCATTATTTAAGATGATTATAAAAAGGGGTCCCAATAGGTGGATTCACTCTTATTCACAGTTCTATAACACGCTTAGACCTGCAAATCTGAGGAATCTAGTGCTGTTTCATAATGTTGTTGGTATAGGGAGCCCTATGGTATCATGCATTGCCCCATTCTAATGTGTAGTGGCAATTACCTCGAGGCCACTCTTTTGGCATGTATTCATTCATTAGGTCTCTTGAAATAGAACCCTTGTGTGCCGTATTAATTCATTCAGATAGCGACACAAATCCATTCTCAAATGGTCATTTACCAATCCGGTAACTTCTCAAGTGAATATTCACAAGCCCTTTAAAGCTCGGATCCCAAACTTTATCAGAGAGCTAACCTGCATCGAGTTTGCTATAATTAGTGCCAGTATGTCGCCCCAGATCTAACTTGCAAGGTATCCTGTATCCTCAATACCCACCACGACCATGATGGTCTCTCTAATGCGAGCCAGGTTAAGATGTGGCCCCCCCTTACCTGTCTATCAGTACTTGTCGCCGGCGTCCAAGCCGACTCGTGGAGGTACCGGGCGTTCTGTCGGGGCCATATTTATTTCCTGCAATCACGGCTCGTCAATGGCGCGTCACGTGATGAAATCACGTGATCGTATTTCTTGTCTATTGTCTGTTGGGAGTTGTAGTTCCTATATTCTTGTGTACTACTAAGTAGCGTGTTTTGTATTTTATTATTCTAGTACAACCTCTCTCAATATGCGGATATGTTTTTGAAAGACCCAGTTAAAAAAGGACGTATTTACATGGTGCAATCCTGGCTCATCAATGACGCCCCAAGTGATCAGATCATGCGATCGCGCGTCTTGTGTATTCCCTAAGGGAGTTGTAGTTCCCGTCTTCTCGTGTACAACTGGTCGGCACATTTATAAAATTAGTTGTTCTTATACAGTCTCCATCAATATGCGGGTATGTTGTTATGGTAGACCAAAAAAGGGGGGCAGTGTTAAGTTGCACGAATTTCTCAAAGATTTGTGCATAAAATGAGTACTCAAGTTTACACATTACTGCAACCAACACCAAACCCTAGGTTAAAAATTAAAATACCCAAAAAGATGTACATTTATTTCATGGACAGATCTACTCCCAATTCTGTCCTATGTCAGGATGGCATTTGAATCGACGAAATTCATAAAGTTTGAATCTTGTATAACTCCCTCTCACTCTCAATAAAACTTTATTGACATGCATTTAGTCTGCCCACAGTGAGATTACAAGTGTGTTTACTTACATCTAGATCGATCACAGTGATTGAATTACCACAAGTGATCAATAGATATACTAGATGGCTATATATACTCTTGTGGAACACTCTCTGTGCTTGGAATATATTCTGCTATGGTCCAGTGATCATATTTATCCCTAATGCGATAGCTTCTGGTATTCTGGATCAAAATACCATGAATGCTATCTATAGTAAAGACCTTGTAATTTCACCATTCAGCACCGTCCTATCACTTCTTAATCTGATAACCCATTTCTGCTCTCTGATCAATAGGTATTTTGATATATCAGTGACATGGTCTGGGATGTATGGCTGCTCCAACACTGTCCACTGGAAATCAGACAGGCTATGTTTAGCCTCCAAAAATTGACATGTGAGTTTGGTGGCTTACTTTTTGCATCGCACAGTGCCTTTGTGCTCTGAGATTCTTAGCTTGATTTTGCGGGTCGTCATGCCCACATATCTCAACTGACAGGGGCAAGTGATCATATATATGACCTTGTCACTATTGCAGTTGGTGAATTTATTTTGTTGCCATGGCCTATCAGTTCCAATGTCAATCTTGAGTGATTTTTGTGTTTGTAGACAAGCTGCGCAAGTACCACAGGGATCATGGTCCTGCACCGCAGGTAAGTGCCACATGGTACCTACGAGATGTTGTGTCTTGCTTTTTGGTCTTGTGTGGACCAATTGGTCTCTTAAATTCGGTCCACGTTTAAATGCAAATAAAGGGGGCTGGATGGACTCTTGGCCTGTATTCAGTATCGACCAGTGTCTTCCAACAATCTTCTGGATACTTTTTGATAAGGTGCTGTATGTATTTACCAAGGTCAATCTCTGCAAACCCTGTTTTGGTGCCGATGGTTCTAAGAGTGCCTTGCGGTTATTATTTTTAGCACGCTTAAGAGAGCGACGCACCAGTTTTTGGGGATATTTTCTCAAATTCAGTTGTTTGGCGAGTAGGGTAGAGTGTTCTTTAAACCCATCTTTGGTAGAGCAATTCCTCTGCACCCTCAAAAACTGGCCGTAAGGGAGATTATCCCTCAGGGATTTCAGATGGTAGCTATCATAGCATAGCAGGGAATTTCGTGACATGGGTTTCCTGTACAATTCAGATTGTAGACCTGATGGAGTAGCTAGGATAAGCAGGTCCAGAAAAGACAGTTGTTTCTTATTAAACTCCTCCGTGAATCGTAAGAATTCATTTCTGTTGTTAAGCCATGTCAGGAAATCATGCAGATCATCTGTATTGCCTCGCCAGATGACCAAAATGTCATCTATATAGCGTTTACACACCAGCACTGAGTTGTAGAAAGGGTTGGTTGTGGTTAGCACATGTTCTTGCTCAAAGCAATGGACATATAAATTAGCCAGGCTTGGAGCAGAAATACTCCCCATACTGGTTCCAGAGGTTTGTAAATACACTGTATCTTCATATCTGAAGAAGTTTTCTTTCATGTAGAGAGTAGCACATGCCATGATAAATTGTTCCGGGGTAATGGAATCAACATCCCGTTCCATTAGAAGAGTAGTGATGGCTTCCAAAGTTTCATCCTGAGGGATAGATGTGTATAATGATTCCACATTGAACTATACTAAATAGTCAGTTATAGTATCAAATTCGATCTCTGGTAGAAGTCGTAACACATCTTTAGTATCTTGCAGGAAGGTTGGCATCTTATTTGCCATTGGGCGCAGGAAATGGTCCACAAATGTGGACAATGGTTCTAAAATAGATCCTATTCCGGAAATGATAGGCTGCCCTGGCAGTGGTCTCTGTGTTTTGTGCACCTTGGGTAGGACATAAAAGTATGGCATGATGGGATGTTCCGTACACAGATAGAAAAGAAAGATCCCTTTGGGTAAATTATATTACAGAATAGAATCTATATGTACACATCACGCATACCTCTATACTTTCTCTCGTTCTCCACACAAACTGCGATTGGACTATAAATAATAGGGAAAACAACGTCAACACTTTATATAAAAAAATATGTCACATATATTTATTGTTTGTTTGTATACAAACTTTCACATTAAAAAAGCCCATAAATCCATATATTTAATGACACAAAAAATGATGAAAACAATGCATTAAAAAAGATTGATCTCAGTAAGCATGAAAACATATAACGAGTGAAAACAACCAAAAGCTAGACAGGAAAATTGGTCTTAACAATTTACACCTTCGTCATCACATTGTATCACAAGCACGGGGATATGCCCTTTATAATTAGCCTTCTTTCACCAGTGCCCAATGACCGTATTGTGTATCAAACCATAGCGTCGACGCATTTCGATCGGAATTTGCCTTATAGATCCATCTTTATCAAGACCCGTATTATAAACACTCAGTCTTGTATTAAACGTTTTCATGCAGTCACCTATAATGAGATACAGTCCATGTTATTTTTGTTCTCTAAGTACACATAATATAATACAACTATACAACAAATAACAACTCCAAGATCTATCCATCACAGATCGGGTATTTTACATTTCCTCAATTTATTAGTCCGACACTGGCTGTAAATGGTATACCTTGTATCTCTTTTGTCCTAAAATTCGCCTACCCCCAATTTGGTTGACGTTATTACAAACAACAGGATATCCAACATATGCAGCGAAAAACAATACTTTAAAAACAAAAGGGGGGTATAGTTTATTAGAAAAACCCGTATCCCCAATGTGCTTCCCATTAGATATGGAACAATCTTTGATCTCTAGGTTTCAGACATATCACTAACATAAGACACTTCACACCACTATATGTCATCTACTTCCACTTTCTCGCTCCGCATTGCATATATCCACACTAATGGATATAATCATGTCTCACCTGCTTCGGTTAGCGAGACTTACCTACTAGCATCCTTTTGCATTCAGTGCGTTCAGGCAATCGATAAAATCCAAAACTTGATTAGGACACCCTTGTGTTAAAACTGTGGGCAGAAAGAATCAACAAAACGTTATTGTTTATTTACTACCTCGCTTGGAATTCACATTATGGGAAGGGTCTAGTAAAGTTAGACACTCCTCACCTTACAAATGAATGGAGTGGGAATCACGGTGAGCATAATCCAATCCTGTTTTAGAGATTACTTTGTCCTATTTGGAGAGTCTATCTGTATAGATGGAAGATATATGTATTTATGAATAGCATTCTATGATATATACCATCTCTACCCAAAAAGAAAAATAGAAATAAAAAGATTTCTTTATATATATACTTATTACCTTTGGCCGAGAGAATACTCGCAGTCTGCTGGCATCTTATTTCTTAATAAATAACTTTAAGGTGCTTGATGAATAATTGGATATGTTGTCTCGAACCCTTTTATAATTAGGGTCAGATATCCGGTAAGAGAGAAAATTACATGGCTAGTGCTAGTCCTATATAGGATTTTTTTCCATATATCCTATGAACACTATCTCTTTATCTACCTCATATCTCTATTTAAGCATGCTTCAAAAATGGAGCGACTCTCTCATTAAAAGTTAACCTGATATTATTATTAATGTGTTGATATCCAGGGGGTATGCACATATTAAAGATAGGTTTGCCTGCTCATTTTGTATAAACCTCTAATGCCCTCACTGCGTTATTGGTTTTGTATCGTTCTAGGACCCAGTTCCTACATACTCCACTGTGGGTTCCACCTGACGAGATTTGTAGAATCTTAACGGTATTGCTACTAGTCTTAGTTTTCCAAAAACAAACACAAATCCTTACTCATAAATATGGAGCCAGAAAAGTCATTTGAACTGCTATTGTTTCATTACAGCAGTGATCCAGAAAGGACCCTTCTTAATTAACTTTTGTCCTCAAGCAGCTCTTGAGAATATAGCTCAGGGCGCTCTAAGTCCAAAGAAAACAAACGCTTCCTTTTATACATCCTAATTTCTGGACTACGTCTATCTGAAATCACCCAGTTTTTGTAAATGTCTTACCGCTTTCTGCGGCTGCTGTCACCGACCGTCCGCACCCTCGAGTAAATTGGCGTGTCTGAAAGCCGGCTCGAACGGTTTCCCTTTATATATTCTGCTGTTCTCTAATAAACGCATGTGAAAGTAATCCTTGCTAAAGGTGCGCGGTTGACCTTCAAGTTCCGGGTAAAAGTAGACGCGATTTCACGAGGACAGGCAACGCTGTTGGTATTAGTACCCGACTATGCGTGAGCGCCATCTTGACAGGGAGCGAAGTGTAGAAATATACGCTCCTACCCGAATGATGCATACTTAACAATCCTACTACTTATATTTTTATAAACACTGGTTGAATGATACATCATATTTTTTATTCATATTTCTGGGGAGAAAACCTTTTTCTTTATTATGACAAATCCTAGTTCAATATATTTTTTTAAATGAAAAAGTGGGTGTTGATGTCCATTACTATTCGTCAATTATTTCCACTATATCGTTATCATATTTAGCACCGCACATGCATAGTTTAAATAAGCGTGTGTTATGGCGCTATAAGCACAAATTATATAGAACCCTTCTTCTGGTTCATTATAGGAAACAGATCCCCCAGCTCTCCCATGATGCTGGTCTCCCCTTAATGTGTATCTCAGAATATATTTGTATTACGTCTACTAAAGTCCCCTATTTGATCAAGTAGCTTGTGGATTAATCTATCTATCTATACCATTAGACCATATATTGTATACTACATTTTTTTCACTTTTAAATTTGCAAAAGAATAATTATGGTCATTATTATTGTGTGTTTGTCCTAAGACCCAGTGAGTTCTTGTGTCTTTATTCACTCGAGCTCCTACCAATGTATTGAATTTATATTCATGTTTGCGTGTAAATAGACCAATCCATGTTTGGAACAAATTTATGTCTAAAGCCTTATGTCACAAATGGCATCCAATTTTCCATACTGTTCAGACCTTTGTTACTTGTATCCATAGCACATATGAACATTTGATCTCTCATCTTCCTGACTTTTTCCATATTACCTCCCCTACAATTGAATTTAATTTTTTCCAATACAAACCATTTAAAACTGTCACTTTTATAGTTCTCTTGTGAAAAATGTGCTGTCAGGTGTGCATTCTCTTTTTGGGTGCGAATTGCTGATTTATGTTCGGTCAATCTACAACATAATTCACGCCCTGTCTCTCCCATGTAGCCTAAGCCACATGGGCATATTAAGAGATAGATCAGGTTCTTAGTTCTGCAGTTGGTCAGATCTTTAGAATAATAGGTCTATAGAATAATAGGTACACAGATAGCAAGCCTCCTGGGTAGTAATCCATCCTTCCGCCAGGACTTCTTCCACCATATTCCCAATGATCGTCTTGATCCTAGCTGTTGGATCCGCGTTGGGAGGACGGTATGATTTTCTGTCATTCAGTTGCCTAAGGCATTCAGCACAATACATGCTGGTATCCAACAGAACAATTGCCCCGCCTTTATTGGCTGGTTTGATTGTTAAGTCTTTATTGGATGTTAGATTCCGAAGAGCCTGTTGTTCTGCTCGTGGTAAGTTGCAGAAGGCATCTTTATTCTGTGAGCATAATATGTTCATATCCGTTTCCACTGCTTGCTCAAATGCCAGGACTTGCACCGGCATAGTATGTGTGGGTGGATTGAAGGTAGATTGTCTTTTTAGTCCTGTATTCGTATCTGTGGTATCAACCTCCTCTCTTAGTTGTTTTGCGAAGAAGAAGAGTAATCTTACTTTACGAAAGAATTTAGCCATTTCCATATGTGTGTTAAATGGGTCACTCCCAGAGTCACCTTTCTCACTTTGATACTGGGGGTCTGGATCCTTAATCACTCATCAGGAGATGGGTCAAATGTTTTATAGGAGCAACCCAGGCCTCTTCACCTCCCAGGGCTTCTCCTAGCCTACTCTCCAGATGCTCGTCAGCTTGGTGCCATCTCAACCCCGGCCCTGGGTCAAGACCTGGGGCCCAGCTCCTCTCACCTCTCAGATCCAGACAGTCAATCCACATTCAGCAGAGACACACAGAAATGCTTAAAGCACAAAACTCAGCCACTTTCTAAAAGAGTGGTTTCAGAACACACAGTGACAAAACCACTTTCATAGAAAGATGTGTTATGACACTGTGAGTTCATACATACTAAACCTCACCTCTCCTTATTAAACTTATAGGAAACTAGGCTAACAAAACACAATACCCAGCCTTCCCCATTCTGTCCTATGGGCAAGATGGCATTTCACCAGTGAAAAACAGAGTGTTTTTCACTGTCAGGACATAGCACACACCTCAGTATATGTCCTGCCTTTTACTTACACTGCACCCTGCCCAGGGGTTACCCGGGACCTATCACAGGGGTGCCCACTGTGTATGCAAAAGGGAAAGTAAAGCCTTACATGTGGTTGCACTTGTCAGGACAACATGCTAACTTAGCAAACTGCTCGCAGGCCCAACACTGCAGGCCTGAGTTCCCTTCTCCACGCACCTTTGCATTACTAGCCCTGGCACACACAGTGCACATCACTAGGGACTTTACTAGTAAAGCAAACATACTAATCATGGCCAACCAATTATCATTACACTTTACACAGGAAACACTTGTACTGTGACACTGATCAGCAGTGGCAAAGTACCCAAAGCATCTACATTGGCAACTCTATGTCAGGAAAACAGTCAAGGGGGAAAGCAAAACGTGTAGGGACCTTTAGCCAAAAAGGCCAAGACCTACAGTGCTGCAAAGCCACACAGACCCCCTTTCTGAATTTTTGAAAGGCCCAGGGACCCCATCCCCAGTGCCGATTGCTGCAAAAAACATGTATGTACTTACAGAGAAAAATAAAGGTGAAAGTGATTGTTGGGCTTGGCCCTGTTTGGCTAAAGTTCCCTAAACCTTTTGCCTTCCCCCTAGAAATTTTCTGATATGGTGTTGCCAACTTAATGCTTTGGGGACTTTGCCACTGCTGGTCAGTGTCAAAGTGCAAATGCTCCCTGTGTAAAGTGTCATGGTAATTGGTTTTCCATGATTGGTATGTTTGCGTTACTAGTAAATTCCCTAGTAGAGTGCACTATGTGTGCCAGGGCTGGCAATGGAAATGCTACTAGTGAGCCTGCAGCACTAATTGTGCCACCCACACAAGTAGCCCTAAAGAGAGAACTCAGGCCTGCCACTGCAGTGCCAGCGTGCAGTTTGTTAAATTGCCTTGTTGTCCTGACAAGTGCACCCACTTGCGGGCCTTACCAATCCCTTTTTATTCGCATCAAACAGCCCTATGGTAGGGCCAATGTACTCCCTTGGGCAGGGTGCAGTGTATGTGAAAGGTAGTTCATTACTGAGGCCTGTACCATGTCCTGACAGTGAAATATTCTCCATTTCGTTTTACACTGTTGCAAGGCCATCTTGCCCACAGGACAGAATGGAGAAGGCTGTGTAATATGTTTCCAACCTATCTTTCCATAGGTTTAGGATGGAGAGGTGAAGTTTGGTGTGCCTGACCTCCCTATTTATTAAAACATCTTTTTGTGAAGGTGGTTTTTGCATTGTGTGTTTAGAAACCGTGCTTTCAGAAGTGGCTCTTTTTTTGTTCTAACAATTCTGTGTGTCTCTGCCTGGTTGTGGATTCACTCTCTGGATTAAAATGTGATGGGATCTGGTAAATGTCTTGACCTAAGGGAGGAGGTGAGACAGCAACAGGTTGACCTGCATCTGGAGTGTAGGAGGGAGGACTAGTCCCTGGAGGCGAAGAGGCCTGTGCTTCTGCCATAAAACAATAGCTCCATCTCCTGCTGAGTGATTGAGGATCCAGACCCCCACTATCAAAGGAAGGAAATGTCACTGGCAGGGAGACACCCAGAACTGGTTTGGACAGGGGTCATTCCCCCCTGAACACAAAGACTTCAAAGACATTTAGGGCTATAACTATGAGTACTGAAACCCATGAACGTTGGACTGATCAAGACTGAAACTACTTCATGGTCAAGAGGAACCTCAGCCAAGGAAGAAACAGCTGAAAAGACTGAAGCAAAGTACTGACCCTTGCTGTGTGTTCTGGGACTGGCCTGTAGTTTGCTGATTTAACCAAGGAGAGGGTAAGGCACTTTGCTGTTTGCTGTGTACCCCTGCTTGAAAGGACTTTGCTGTGTGCTGTGTCCTGGAGTAACTTGTCCCCAAGGGCGCGAGGAGAGCTGGCTCCCTGTTGTGAAAACTCAGGAACATAAAAGTTTCCAAGTGGGTCTCAGCGACGCTGTGTGCGTGTGCTTTTTGCAGCCTGAGTCCTTCAAAAGAGCTGCCCCATGATCATGTGCACCTGGAGTCCAAGTAAGTCTCAGCGACGCTGTATGCATATGCTTCGTGCAGCCTGAGACCTTCGTGAGGTTTGTCCTGTGATCGTGTGCACCCGGAGTCCAAGTGAGTCTCAGCGACGCTGGGTGTGTGTGCCCTGTTGCAGCCTGGGACCTTCATGAGAAATTGCCCCGTGACTGTGTGTCCCGGAGCAGTCTTGTTCTCTGCTTTGACCGACAGCGTGACCAGAAGCGCTGCGATCGTCAGTGCCATCGGCCTGGACTGGCATTCCCAGAGGAGCTGTGAGAATTCATCGCCACCGGCCCGAGCCTGCCTTTGCCAAGGAGAAACATCGAACCATCACCGTCGGGGGTCCGAGTTCCACTTCCCAAGATCAAGGAAGTCGCACTGGAGGCCCAAGCCGCGAGGAGAGGACAGGAGAGTGAAATCGCACCACCCTGGTAACGCTCAACCGTGTGTCGCTGCCTGGGGCGGGGTGTGGGATACGAGAGAAACGCTCTTGGCCTTTCCCATCTTTGCAGCACGAGCCTCCGCTCAAGTCCATATCGCGGCCCGTACTTGCCAAAGAGTGTCAGTACGGGGGCCGGAGTGCGGAGCTGCACTTTGTTTTCCATCATACCCGTGTTGGGGCCATATTGTGGCAGTAGCTGACCGCGAGTCAGTAAGAGTGGCAGAGAGACCGTCCCAAGCACCGCAATCGGTGTCGGAGTATAATATTTTTACATGACGAACTGCTTGATTGTTGCATTGCGAAGTGCATTATTTTCGCATTACAACCTGCCTGATTGTTGCATTATGAATTGAATTATATTGGCATTACGAAGTGCCTGATTGTTGCATTACGAATTGCATTATTTTTGCATTACGACTGCCTGATTGTTGGGTTACGAATTGCATTATTTTTGCGTTACGAACTGCCTGATTGTTGCACTACGAATTGCATTATTTTTGCATTACGTACTGCCTGATTGTTGCATTACTGTTTTGGGGGTCTCTAGTTGGCATAGGTAGGTACCTGTGACAAATAGGGACCCTTGCGTCTAGTCAGGGTAAGGGGGTACACTGCTAAAATAACCCCTGCACCCCCCTTGGTAGCTTGGCACGAGCAGACAGGCCTATCTCAGAGGCAGTGTCTAAAACATTTGTGAACACATACAGTAATCAAGGGCCAACACTACAGATGGACACCACACAGGTTTTATATAAAAAATAAGTATTCTTTATTTAGACTTATAACAAGACCACAAACGATAACAATCCACAATACTGTACTTAAAATAGTAGAATAAGCTTAGTTCTCTTTAGATCTTAAAATGCGACACTTTGAGTTCAATGTACCTTTGGATGCGTAACGCTATACAACGAAAGTGTTGCAGGGAAGGTGATGCGTCAGTCCCTTACACTCAGGGACTGGGATGTGTCGGTTTCTTACTGCTTTTCCGTGGCGATGCGGCTCGCTACGCCGTGATGCGATGAAGATCCGGTGTGATGAAAACAAAGATGGTGTCTTCTCCTTGATGCAATACGATGCGTGCACGCCCGACGGCGGTGCGCAGACTCAACGATTCTTCAGAGCCGCAACAGGCCCTGCGACACGCTTCTCCGGTGATGCGGGAAGCTCCGGCGAGGCGATGCGACAACTGCAGTGGTGAAACCTTGTTCAGTGATGCGACGACAGCAACTACGGCGGCGGCACTCTTCTCCGGTGATGCGAGACTCTTCTGTGATGCGACAGCTAATAATAATAATACAGAAACTTAATAAAGCGCAAACAGCTACCTCACCCGGAGGTGTCCCAGCGCTAAGTGAGCAGCTAGTTGAAGAAAAAAAAAAAACAGTGGATCACAACATTTGAGTAAAGAGCCAAGTTTTTAATTGCTTCCTAAACCCAGTTTCTGATGTTGCTGACTGAATAGCAGGCGGAAGGGCATTCCACAGCTCCGCCGTGCTGGCCGAGAAAGTCTTGCCCCCAAGACGCGCCTTTCTAACTCGCGGGGCATGTAGATGGACTAAAGAGTTTTAGCGCAAGAGTCTCGCCTGTTCATACCGGGGAGTCTCAGTTTGAGATAGTTGGGGCAGGTACCAGGAAGAGCTCTGAAGGCCAGGGTTAGGGCCTTGAATTTGATTCCGCTTGCCACTGGAAGCCAGTCCAGATCGCGCAGATGCGGAGAGACATGCTGTTTGAAGGGGATATGTTTTATCAGCCTCGCAGCCGCATTCTGCACGGTCTGCAATCCTTGAATCAGATATTTTGGTAGGCCCAAATACAGGCCGTTTGCATAGTTCAGCCTTGAGGTAACAGCCGCATGGACTACCGTTTTTCAACAGTCTTCCGGAAGAAGCAAGAGGAACTTGCGCAGATTCTCAATTTGCTTAAACACCCTGCTGTTACCTGCTGGATATGGGAGGAAAAGGACATGCTATCGTCCCACCTCACCCCCAGATTTTTTGCCTTTGTACTGGGGAGAGGCGCAGGACCCATCTCAGATGGCCACCACAGATCCGGGGAAGGACGAGCGCCTTTTCCAAAAAAGATCACCTCCGTCTTGCCGGCGTTCAGTTTTAATTTGTTGGTATTCATCCAGCTGGCGACATCACATAGGCACCCCTTAAATTTGAAAAAAGCTGCCTCTGACACTTCTGAGTAAGGAAAGACGAGCTGAGTGTCGTCTGCATACGAAATGGCCGTGACCCCCCATTTGGTGATCAAGGTACAGCGGCGACATCCTTGTTCAGTGATGCAACGGCAGCGGCTGCAGCGGTGACACTCTTCTCTGGCAATGCGGGACGCTTCTGCGATGCGACAGCTACATCGACAACACTCTTCCTCGGTGATGAGATGACAGCAGCTGCGGCGGCGACATGCTTCTTCCTCGTAAGTCGCGCTTCCAGCTCCTTGCAACACACAGTCCTTCAGAATGCCTAACACAACTGCAGGCACTTCCAGAGAACTCTTGGAGAGCTGGTGGTTGAAGTCTTTTGTCCCTGAGACTGCAGCAGGAGCCAGGTTCTTTCTCAAGCCCTTGGAGATCCTTCACAAGTTGCAGAAAGTGCACACAAAGTTCCTCTCTCCTTTCTTTGGCATTCAGGCAACCGCTGCAGGCCGATCCCCCAAGCAGCTCTTCAGCTTAGGTATAGTCTCTGCTCAGTCTCTCTGGTTCCTCTCCTCAGCAAAGGTTTCTTCTTGTTTTCAAAAAGTGATCTAATTCTCTGGGGTCTGGGTCCCCTCTTTTATACAGTTTCTCTTTGTTCTCTGAAGGCAAAGAGGCCTTTGCCTTGTCCAAACCAGTTCTGGTCAGTCCTGGAGCACTCTGTTTACATGACTCCTTCTTTCCTTTCACAGTGCAGGGCAGGGACAACAGACGCACCACAGGAGGTGGAGCCAGCATTGTGGAGGGAAGGCACAGCCCTATTCAGGTCCCAGGTGCAACTCCTCCCTCCCATCTAGATGCATATCTCTCTATTCAGCACTGTGCTGTCTCCCCCTGTCTCCTGGAATCCCCCAGCTGCTGACACTCAAACTCCAGACAAGGAATACACAACCTAGCAGAGGCAGGCTTGGATGGTCAGACAAGAAAATACCAACTTTCTAAAAGTGGTATTTTCAAACACAGAATGTTAAAACCAACTTCACTAAAAGATGCATTTTATCATTCTGAGTTCAGGAATACTAAACTCGAATTTCTACAGAGTTCCCTGAGTCAGTTAGGATTATAAGATGTAATAATCAAACTGCCCATTCTGGCCTATGGGCAATGGGTAGCCTTGCAACTGTGAAAAACGAATATGGCTGTAATTCACTATTAGGACATGCCACACACATCAGGGCTTGTCCTACCTTATACTTACAATGCACCCTGCCCATGGGCCTATGCTAGCGGTGTCTAATATTAAGATAAGGGAAGGTTTAGGGACTGGCAAGTGGGTGCACTTGCCCAGTCACAAGGTAGTACCAGACTGCACACAGGCTCTGCAATGGCAGACCTGAGACATATTTTACCGGGCTGCTTCTGTGGATGGCACAACCAGTGCTGTAAGCCCACCAGCAACATTTGGATTCACCAGCCCTGGGCACACTCAGTGCACTGTACTAGGGTCTGACAAGTAAACCAAATCAGCCAATCATGGAGTCACTAATCCATACATCAATTTACCAAAGGGAGAGCATATGCACTTTAGCACCGATCAGCAGTGGTAAAGTGCTCAGAGTCATAAAACAACAACAGGTCAGAAAACATATAGGAGGAAGGCAAAAAGTTCAGGGATGACCCTGCAACAATTACGAATGATTATTTTTGCATTACGAATTGCCTGATTGTTGCATTACGACCTGCATTATTTTTACATTACGAAGTGCCTGATTCTTGCAGTACGAACTGCAGAACGTTGCATTAGGACTGCATTGGACCATCGAAAATTGCTCATTAATACTGCAAGAACCTACAAGGGCTTGCTGGCCTAATAACCGGCAACGTGAAATATTACAAATACGCATATGTTGGATTTTTATCATGTGGTCTCATCGTATATTTTTTTTTTATAAGCATATAATTGTTTTTTATTAAACTCGTGTGGAGTCCATTTGTGGTGTTTTCACTGGGTTACTGAGAGCATGGTTGCAAATACTTTACACATTTGCCTTGGAGATAAGCCTGGCTGCTCGTGCCAAGCTACCAAGTGGGTGAGCAGGAGCTATCTTTCCTCCCTGACTTCGAAGCAAGGGTCCCTATTTGGACTAAGGTACTTACCTCAGCCAACTAGAGACTCCCAGTTCTAACAGTGATGCTATAGTTAGGTGTGATAATATGATCTTAACTTACGTCCCCAAAAAAAGACATTCATAAGGGTTAAAGTGAGTTTATAGTTAGGTGGTAAAATGCCCTGTAGGGCATCCAACTCAACGCTGCATATGGTCTTTGACCATGCATAGAATGGATTTAGCCCAGGCCCTAACCTATGCTCTTTTACCATGGCTTTTGGGCATTCACAGCATAGGGTTGAAAGAGGGCCTGGCCTGTTGCCAGGCCATGGGGTGAAACCCCTGCAGTCACCCAACTCCTCCCTGCTGTGAAGGGCCTAAATGCATGTATTCACTGACAAAACTAAGGGCTAAAGTGATGTTATAGTTAGCTATGATAATAAGATCTTAGCTTATGTAAAAAAAGAACAGAAATCCACTTTAAAAAACAGAGGTTAAAATGACACCATAATTAGGTGCTGAAATGAGATAACTCCCATTTAAAAAAAGAAAAAACACTGAAATTCGCAAGTTACAGTTTAGATAATTAACTTTTGCCCTGTCATGCACTTCTTATGACCTCACATATTACATCCCTTATGGCATGATAAATGACATCATTAATGACATCACTGATGACATCTGAAATGACATTGTTGATGATATCACTGATGACATCACTGGTAACATCACAGTCATACAGAGCATAGAGTTACTGTGTGTACAGGTGTGGGTGCATAGAGTGGAAATAGCATAAGCCCTGGAGGCAGGTGTGGTTGCACATGTTAAAAGTTATATGGCGCACTGTTTTAAAAGCAGTCAGTTAGGGGTTCAAGTAGTATTGTATGATAAAAAAGGTAATAATTGAGCACACCTAATTTGGGTTACAGAGGCATGTTTCAAAGTAGGGTCTGGCTTAAAGCCAAAGCCAGTTGCAAAATCTCTGTGGGAAAATACAAACCTTCTGTTGACTATAGATTTGCACTGGTGGGTGTTTGTGGCATTGCCCATGTGAAATCGCTACAGTATAGTGCTGTAGACAAATTCTTTCAAACCAGACTTATAGAGTGCCCCTAATCACCTGGAAGGTAATCCAGGCGCTGAAAGCCCTGCAGCTTAGGGAGGTTTCAGTTGAACAGCCAGGTGTGGAGTCCTTTCCTAAATTCCAGAAGCGAGGATGTGGACATTTATATGATGTGGATGTTTATTTCCGGAACAAAAAATGCTGAGGCATTACAGATTGTTGAATAATGAATAATGAAGGGGTGACCTACTTAGAGGTGGCTTTTTTAAAAGTACGACTTTAAGTTTGTATGCCTCTGTGCTCACCTCTGGTATGTTTGTGGTTTATTTGACCAAATTACGGAGGGTTGACCTTAGGGCATAGCTGAAGTCTTATCAGAGATGAATGTATACTTGACTGAAAATTGTGAGTCATGAGAAGCCTTTAAGAGGGTGATCCAATTAAGGTGAGTAGAGGACAAACTCTTTTTTGGAAGGTGTTCAAGGTTTATAAGGGGGTGACCTCATTTGCTGCAGTGCGTTATGTTCCTAATAAAAATTAAAGAATACTTTGGACTAGCCCATGATGCTATCTATATGTGAAACTGTTGTGGACCTATTTGTTAGAATGTGGGCTACAGTGAGAAAAGGAGTGACACTGAAAACCCTAATAATATTCGGAGAAGCATGTCTTCTCCAGGATGTTGGTTACCCGTAATTGCCACTGTTGTTCCTGAGGATTCCTCTTCCAGTGTCAAGATGGATTGTTTGAGATAATAAATTATCGCTCAGGACAACAGGCTCCAATCTGTTTCATTCTTAGATGCTCTGTGTTTCAAAATTAAGCATTTGATGTGACAAGTAGTCTCACATACAAACCGAGATAGGAATTTTTCAATCTCACAAACCATGCTTCCCTAAACATTATTTTATTAGGGCCCTATTGAGCATAAGGACAACCTTCTCTGGTCACAGTCCAAGATACACCTCCTCTTTATCACTAAGCGGGACGTGTTTGCTCTGTTCTCTTCATTCAAGTCTGGATCTCCAGTGTCTGTTCTGCATCGAGTGGAAATAGCATAAGCCCTGGAAGCAATCACAAGCATCTTATGGTCACCCCTGCATTGACAGTTATTCATAACACCTCATTCTCTTCAGGGGTTGTTCCCAAAGGTTAGAAGAAAGATACAATTACATCCTTCTGGAGAAAAGCCAATATGGACTCTCTCGTCAGTATTATTTTTTTACCTATATTGTTGCATCCAGCTATACTTAAACTGGAGATAATCCTTTGCCTGTTGCTTCTCTAATGGCCAGGAAGAAAACTATTGGCTAGACTTTGTGCAAATTACCTCAGGTCTGGAATGAGGACCAAGATTCCTTTGGTTACAATCCTAGATGATCTCAGATTGGATCTAGGTGAAGACGTTCAGACCTGCCTTATCTTGCTTGAAATTTCCCTTCATTAAAAACAATGGATAATTTAATTCTGACCAGCATATTGTGACAGTAGATTTGTAGGAGGTGACGAGAGCCTGCTTTGCCTCCTTTAATTCTCACAGACGCCAATCTCTTGCCCTACCACTCTGATTGCCTGACAGTTATGAACGGAGTCCTGCAAGAGACATCATTGTCTCCCATTCTCTTTAAAATCTTTATGTGGCCACTCACCAACATTATTAAAAAAACTGCAGGGTGAGGGTTGTTTCTTATGCTTACAACACGTAGGCAATTCTATGCTTTGATTAGCCTGACTCCTAGATCCAGAACACTCTTATTAAGATCTTTACGTAGGATAACCTGTCTGTCTGCAGCCTCTCGCTGGGGAATGTGGACTTTCAAAGCTAATGGTTCCAAAACAGAAGTCCTGAACCATTTTACTCCATGACCATGACAATTTGGCCACCATGCATGCGGACACTATTATATCGCTAGAGAAAGTGAAATGCCTTTATTTTTCTTAGACACTGAAAGTAATCTTAATAGGCAGGTTGAACTGTAAGTAATCTGAATAGGCAGGTATAATTGTAGTTTCCACCTGTTTGTATCAGATGAGACTAATTAGGAAAATCCTGACATTTATTCCCTTCCACCCTATGGCTGTAGTTTTGAATGTTTGAATCATGTCGAGGCTCAATTATGCTTAAGTTTGCTATATTTGTCTTTCAGCCTGCTCCATTCACAAACTATAAATTCAGAATATGACCATGCACAAAAATTTGAAAATTCAATAAGATATCTGAAGCTCACTCTAAACGTCACTAGCTTTCAGTGGTCCAGTGAATTCGAACCTGAAATTGATGCAGAACCTCATTATGCCAAATAATGTACTCCATCACAATTCAAAGATGTTCCAGGTGCCACAATAATGTGTCATGCACAAGGTTATTATCGTCGGTCGTGGGGTGATTTTACTCTTGCATATTGTTGATTGTCTTGGTGGTGCATGGACTCTGTGGACTGTTCCATGTTTGTGAGTCCACATTCCACGAGTTCGCGATCGGAAAAGACATTTTTCTTCCGAAGGGCTGGTCTGTACATACCAAAACCTCCACACATTCATAGCCTTTGTACTCTCCCTAACTTTCATGTAGGGGCTCGTGGGGTGATTTGAGGGTGGGTGCAATGTGACAAATAAAGGATGGGGCTAGCCCATTCCTCATCTTGGTAGCCCTGTGTCTGTCATACAGGACGAAACCCTGGTGTGTCCCCTTGCTGTGAGTGTGGTACTCGGGATTCATTTGGCACTATCAGTGTGGGGAGTAGTTGAGTCCTGCATAGTTGCGACAAACATCTGCAGACTTGGCTCAGTGTCTAGGGACTTTCAACCTGGAATAATTCCAGGCTAGGATGACTGCTGATCAGCAGTGGGCCATGGATTTTGTTGCTGGTGGCCCAGCTGGGACATCCTTCACTGGGCCAACATTCTCCTCATTCTCATCTCTGGTGCATGCAGCAGGGATAGCAGAATGGGAGCACAGGGTTCTTTTCCAGGATTACTAACCAATCAAAGCCACTGCTACTACAAGATGGAGCTTCATGATCAGGCTCCTCTCCTAAATGTGCTGTAATGAAACAGACAGCCTGTTTGGTCAAAGCACAGGTGGCATGGTGACAAGGTGAACAATTTGTTTCAGATGTATGTGGCATCATGTGAATTAGTTAGTGTTCATGTCTCACCAATGCCGTAATGCAAAATTATGACCCCCCCCCCCCTTGAGGTGTATGATGAGGGGTCCCTGAGTCTCCCAGATATTTAATGATCTAGGACTCCAATCCAAATATGCTTTTTTTCGGTATGCTTTGCAAAACCATATAAGCAATCACAATTAAAAACATTTAAAAGTCATCACAAACCAGGCTACATTCCTAATAGTAAAAGTAAGGTTTAGCTAACAAATTACAAATGTGATAAATTGTTCTTACTAAAAAACAAATTTGTGCAAATTACGCATTTAAGTGCAAATCTTCTAAGAAATTCAATGGCGGCCCCTGGGGAGTTTGGGGTCTCTTAAGGACCGGGGGCCTCTGCACCACAGGGGCTGCAGGGACCTGAGTTACCCCCAGGGCTCTTGGTCAGGAGTCAGCTTCCACCAGACCATTGATCTTTTTAGCGCTGCCTATAACAGAACTAACCAGAAGCCTGCAAGTGGGGAAAGGGTGTGGCATAAGGGCCATAGCTGCCGACTTTGGTGCTGGGGAACCAGGTTCCAAATTCAACATCCTGTGATATTGGGCAAATCCCTTAATCTCCCCGGGCCGACAAAAAATGAAGAAATGAATGTGTCCTTAACTGGTGCCTATGAAAAGTGCACCTTCAGGTGGAGTTCGCGCTATAAGCGCGGTGTTGACTATTAAGTGCCAGTGCTCAGCACTGGAAACCATCAGCTCAAATTGAGCACTGGTCACGCCCCTGCTTCTGATGAATTCAGTTGGTTTACCAGCATTTATGATTGGTGATCTTGAAAGATGTAGCTATTGAACTATAGTAGCAGTACATGATCATTATAAGGCAAAAGACCAGGGGGCATATTATCAACAACTAGCGATATTTATCGCTAAAGAAGATTAGCGAAATTATTTTACCACCAAGCATCGCCGGATTATATTGCAGAGATAACGTGCTGTTAGCAACGTTTATCTCCAATGCGATAAAATAACCGGCGATAGCGGCGAAATGCGTTAACATCGCTGGAAAACCAGCGATATTCACGCATCATCGCCAATAGGGTCTTAGCCAGAATATCCACCTCCCATTGGATATAATGGCTAAGAACTGGTCTGAGCAGGCGTTAGTTTTTGGCGATATTCGCGCTTAGTGACATCTTTTTATCGCTACGCCTGCCTTGCTAATAGGCGATAGCAACGTTAGCGACTGCTTTCAGTCACTAACTGGTTGGGTACGCCCACTTTGCATGTCATTAGTGATAAATATCGCTGACATGCAAAGCGGGCCCCAAACCGCTCGCTATCACCTAAAAGCTGTCGCAAACTAATGTTAGAGACAGCTTGCTAATAGGGCGATGAAATTATCGCCGCTTTGCGGCCGAAAATGGCAGCAAAAGCGGCGATAATTTCATTTCGCCTGCCTTGATAATATGCCCACAGATTTCCGATCCAACTTTTCAGAAATGTATGTGGAAGTTTAGGACTTGACAAATGGATGCTGTTATCAACTAAATGCTACCCAGTGTGTATCTGCGTCTTACATGTGTTTAGTTAGTCTTTGCCGTGTGTTTGGTTTAAATCATACAAAAGTACATATTAAAACTGTGCCTTGTGAATTATACAACCATGTTAAAAAATCAGCTACATCATCCCACTGCATATATGTGTGTTCGTTGCTATTAGTATACAATGTACTTTTCTATTGAGACACCAGGGCTAATAAACACACACACGACTGGCGATCATGCTGGAGTAGGAGTTTACTGAGATTGGCAACTCGTTATATGCCCTTGAAATCAGCATGAAGGTGATATGCATCTGCCTTTGTAAGGGATGATAAACTTGAACGGCAATCTGAGGTTATTTAATAATACCCGGTTGGATATTTATGAAGCCAAGGAATGACTATCTTGTGCAATGTTGAAATTCATTATTCTATTGTGTGGTTGGATAAATGGTGCATTTGATGCCACTGTGGACGGCCTGAAAACGCTTGTCCTGATGGGGATTCACGTCTAATAGGAGCCCCGGAAAGTCGACTTTCATGCCAATAAAGGGCGCTTTTCATTGATGCAGTTCGAAAGATGCTACAGGACCACTGATTTAAATACTGCCTAATAATTCGGCGAGAGTAGGCACTTCACTTCTGCCTCTTGTTATATATGTGTATGCATATTTTCTGTATATAAATACATTGAATAATCGCAAAATAATCTAACATGATTGTTGACTGAAACTAGGTAGCGCTGTACATTTTAAACAATTTGATATGAAATAAACTCTTGCTTTTAATATTGCTAATTGCTATGTGCCTATTCATGAACGATATAACCAGATAGAATATATGTCTCTGCAATAGTGGCTGATATTAATTAAGTCATACTCATACGCAGTGTTTATTGCATGATTTATTGATAAGCTTCTTGGCTATTAGTGGATGCTTACACCGCATTTAACAGTGACAGATGGCATTAGCCTCATGTCCTGCTTGCCGCTGGCCTCAGTGATGCCACCAGGGTATGTTGAGAGACTGTAGTTGGCTGGGAACAATCACACATTGGGAGGTGTGATGTGAAATTGGTATATTTTAAAGCTTTAGGAGCAGCGTGCACTGGGGTCAAGGACAGGTGGTTTTTCCAAGTTCTGCCGTGGATAAATGGTGTTGCACCAAATGATGCTGTTTCCTTTAGTTATTTTGCTTAAATGGCACTCTCGGTTTAACATGGAGAAAACGACATCACATGCCAGGGCTCTTATATATCTGAACACATTTTATGTCTTTCTTGGAAGAGTTCCAGATCATTTTCTGTTCACGTCAGCACCTCTGCCTTTATTAAACTCCTGCACCCTGTCTTTTCTCCTCTTTTGAACTTGAATCGCAGTTTTGTGCAGACGATCCCCAAATTGTCTTTAATTTTTCATATTTATAATTCCTTTCAGTTTATATTCCTGCAAGACTTGCTGTTATTGAAACTTGGATGTTCCCTTATTTTCCCAAATCTAACCCTAAAAATCTGAGGTTTTATTTCCCTCCCTACTATCCTCTCAAGCACTACCATGCCAATGCATTTTCCTGATGTCCAACTTTCTTTTTACTTGTTTGTATACAACCTGGGTTTTGCATTTGATCCACTTTCTTCCCGGGCACTCTCTTGTCTCCATCAGACAGCTGTGCTGCCTCATAGTTGATTGTCCAGTCAGGTTTAATTTTCTCACTTTGATCATTAAATGTATTGAATATTTGGCCCCTCGTTATATTTGATCTTTGGCTTCTGTTTTCCCCACTCTATAGCTCTTACTTGTTTCTTTCGTAGGTTCCCCATCCAACTTGTGCTGCTCCTCATTTTTATTCATTCAGCGACTTTCCATTACATGGTGGAATGTGCTCCCCTTCCTCTTTACTGTCTTAAAAAATGATAAAAGATGATCTCCTGGAAGGATCTACTTATGTGTAAAAATGTGTTTGTATACTACCCAAACCTTTTTATTCCCTTGGTGTATGAACCGGTTGTTCAAGCGATAAACTATAATAAATAAATAAATAAATAATAAATACATACAAACATATATAAAAAAACATATCTAGAGATGTTGGTCACATCTACTCAGCAGACATCCACAGTCTGTGACTTGACCTTCGAGTAATGCTGGATTTTAAAGCAATGCCTTTAAGATCACATTTTATTGTCATAACACAGTATTCAAATTAACCCTGGGCATAGTTCGCGTAGTAGCTCTACGCGTAGCTACGCCAAGTTCGCTTTGCACTACGGGAGCGACACGTAGCTACGCGAACTGCGTAGTGCGCTGTGCAAAATGCTGTTCGCACTGATTGCACAGTGCCGGATGCTTGACCGCACTGTGCAAACCCCATCTTGCACAGTGCAAGCAGTCGTTTTCTGCCTCTAGAGTAGATTTCTCCCCATTTTTCAGCTGGAGGGAGCACCTGTTAGACGTAGCATCCTTGGCGTGGTTTCCCCTGACCTTTTGCCTCTACCTCCTATATTTTTGATGCTGTGTTGGATTTCGTTTTTGCTGGCTTACATGCATTAGGCACTTTGCCACTGCTGATCAGTGTCAAAGTGCAAGTGCTCCCTGGGTAAATTGTAATCATGATTGGTTATCCCTGATTGGCATATTTGATTTACTGGTAATCCTCTAGTAAAGTGCACTGAGTGTGGTCAGGGCTTGTAAACCACATGCTACTAGTGGGCCTGCAGCACTGATTGTGCCACCCACACAAGTAGCCTTCCAAATGTAACTCAGACCTGCCACTGCAGTGTCTGTGTGCAGTTTTTACTGCCATGTCGACCTGGCAGGTGCACCCACTTGCCAGGCCCTAACCTTCCCTTTACTTACATGTAACACACCCCTCAGGTAGGCCCAAGGTACCCCCATGAACATGGTGCAGTGTATGTGAAAGGTAGGACATTTACTGGTGTGTGTGACATGTCCTGATAGTGATATACTGCCAATTTCATTTTTTCACTATTGAAAGGCTATTTGCCTTATAAGCTAACATGGGAGTTGCTTTGTAACATCTTACAAGCATAACATTCCACTGGGACAAGATAGAGGAGTTGAGTTTAGGGTCTCTTAATTCAGAATTTAATAACACGTCGTTTAGAAAAGGTGGTTTTTAAAGAGTGTGTTTGAAAATACCACTTTTAGAAAGTAGGCATTTTCTTGTTTAACCATTCTGTGAGCCTCTGCTGGTTTGTGTATTGACAGCCACAAGGGGGCTGAGGTGTGTCCTGCCTTTCCTGGATGACTCATAGCTGAATTAAATAGACCTTGTCTGCATTTAGAGTGGTGGGAGGAGTTCACATACACCTGAATAGGCAGCGTCTTCTATGCACATTTCTGTCTCCACCTGAAGAGCTGGAGAGCTGTAAGGACTGCCCCTTTGCTGTATGCTTTGCTGGGTTGGCCTGCAGTGGCTGCTTCTGCCAAGGAAGAGGACAAAGACTGGAACTTTGCTGTGAACCTACTTGATGAAGAAAATACAAGGGCATGTATGTGCTGGCCTCCTGTTCTGAAGTCTAAGGGACACAAAGACTTCACCACCAGCTCCCCTGAACTCCACTGCTGGGAGTTCTGACTTGCCAGGAGGTGCCTGTTTCTGTTCCGAGCCTCTGGAGGTTGTTCCTACTGTTGGGAGCTGGAAGAAACTTAAAGAAAGCAAGAAAAACAACTCAGATGGCATCAGAGATGCCACCAGTGATGCTGTGACCTGCACCGAGGCCAGAGGCACCGCTTGTGAAGTGCACAACGCACTGCCCCACCTGCACCGCAGCTCCCAAGCCCTTTGACACCTGCCAACCCCTGCAGTTATCAGCCTCTCTGATGCCAGTGCTCGAACCGTTGCTGTCACCGCTAGTGCCTGCAACCCACAGTTGCAGAGCTGACAACGGAGGGTGATTTAAGGAACTCTTCGACTGTGCATCGTCTCACCAGAACTGAGCCTCACTGCTGATTTCTCCTCTCATGGACTCTAAGCATCGCCTCCTTGTGGACCCAACGCCTCACCTCCCCGTGGCAACCAGGGAACTGACCTCGTTCTCAGCACCGATGCGTCACCACTACACGCCATGCATCGTCCATATAATTTGTTTTCAAGGTACTGTTGTTTGGGGGTCAGTGTGACTCTGTGCCCGACACCATGCACCTTGTGGTTGGTGTCTTACTTTGGATTTATGCCTGTCAAGTTGTTGTATTAGCCCCAAGTGGAGCTATTTGTTTCTACAAGTGCCATTATTGAGGTAACTGTTCTAAAAGACGTATATTGATACAAACATTTTAGATTTTTGTCGTTTTGGTCTTGTAACATAAGTGGAGGTAGCAGCAGATGAAAAAGGGACTGTCACTAGTGGTCCCACATTGGTGATATAAATTGACTATATAGGGTTCTTTGAGGGGAGACTTTTATCTGAGATTGAGCATTGTGATACAGTGTATGACGTGGCTAGATAGACACAAGGAGTTGAGAGACCTAGTAGTGACAGGGGCTGTATCTACAGGTGACGGGGTCCAGATTTTATGGCACTTATCTATACTTTGTGGGTAGGATTGACATTGCTAATACCCTGTGAGGGGATGGACTGTGGTTAAGCCCTGTTTGTGCCCTTGCTAAACAAGGGGATGCAGTGGTGTTGATTATTCGTACAGTACACACAATGGTTCTAAAAATGGGGAGGAGATTATTGGTGCCAAGTTAAATTGATAATTCTGTGTGAAAACATAGCTTATCAGGTGTGCGTGTTGCTACTTTATTTTCAGTGTGTGATGTGATGTACATAAAGGACATTGACCGTTGCATGCAGGCTGAGTGTTCTTATTGCGCCATTTACAGAGTCTGATATATGTTGCTACTGGTACTCAAGGGAGAACGTTAACTGGCCTGATAATAGTGGTTTCTGGAACTGGATGACCATTTGGCTGGTGGGGTACATGGTATCAAGGAAATGCTGCTCCTTGAAGAAAGTGTGAGTGGTGCACCGGCTTTGCAACCAGTAAGATTATATACCACTGCGTTCCCTGGCAAACTAATCCTTGAAATGCCTCCTCTTGTCCTGCCACATCTCCTTAATCTCCCACACTGCGCATTACGGAAACCCCCTTGCAGTTACCATATCTGTGATTTACAGAAAGCAGCAAAAAGAGATAAAAACATAATATAAAGTTTGGGAAGGTCTTTGAGCAGAAAATTATCATAGTCCATTCTCAACAGTATGATGGATTTAGTAACTGGTATAAAGTTTGGACACAGGATAAACGGTTTGATTCCACAGAGAGGGATACTTTGCTATCACATTGATGTGTGCTGAAAGGTTGAGGATTATTCCTAGTATTGAAGACTCGGCATATGGTGGTTTCCATGACAGAAGGGATACAGTTTATCAGCACAAGTAAACCAAGCCATATTTGAATCTGTTCAAGGATGTTAGTTGCGACTAACTTAGGAACCTGTTTTAAGCATGTCTGGCTTTAATGAAGATTAGACATCCAGAATTGAATGTCCTCAAGAATTTTGGCCATTAATTTAACACTTTTGGCAAAGCAACTTATCAGATAGAGCTGGGTGTCATCTATGTACAAGAGATAGAATACACCCAAGCACATGAAAGTGGAGGAAAGAGTCTCCAGTTGGAAGCTAAAGAGAATAGCACTGCGTTTTGTGCATAACAGGGTTAAAGAAGAAGTTGACTATTGTTATGTATCAACATCATTTTTCCAGGTATGAGTACCTACAAAGGACTGTGAAATGAATCTTCCTTTTAACCTTTAAGAATTTCAAGGAAAGTTGTGATGTTCACTGTGTTAAAGGCAGGAGTCATCCACATTTAGCATAATGTTTCTTTCATTTTTTTAACTGTGGCCTCTATGCTATATTTTGTCCCGCAGCAGGACTAGAGTTCAACTGGTAGGCCATTCTGCTCAATAAACATTTAAGATGGGTCTCCACACAGCTTTTCTATTCTTTTGTCAGAAAAAGAATATTCAAGACTGATGAAAGTAATTTGTTAGGGGGAGTTGCCTCTATTATCAATCAATCAATATATTTAATATTCGGCTATTAAGACAGAATAACCATAAAAGTACATATAAAAACACAATTTTAAAAGTACATAACATCATCCAATGCACCAAAAAGTCTATTCAACTCAGTTTAGGTTACAGTTGATTTACGTGATTTAAAAACATTCTTTAAAAATGAGGAAATATTTACGATTGTTAAGATATTGTCCAATTTCTGTAAAGCTAAAAAGGAAGGACGACAGCGATTAATTTCCATTATTTTCAATAGTGGAACTACCCATTTATGACGTGGCATAGTATAAAATTTGCAAAAGAAGAAAATATGCATGTCCGACTGCTCTGACTGATCATCACAAGGGCACATAGGCAAATTTTTGGACCAATCATTTGTTACAGGAAAACTAAGTAATCTAAACATTAAATTAAATCTGAAACGAATTAATAAAAACTTTTCATGGTCACTCATTTGCAATCTAATGTATGGCTGAATTTTTCCTAAAGTTACAATCTGTGCATGGGCTACCACAGATACTTTCTTTATTTCAATCATTGATCTGTGATCATGTAGATAAAGCATACATTTTTCTTTCAAAGCTTTCCTTGAGATGTTACGTACAGCGGACGGGTCGGAGAAATAGTTCCCCATACCCAGGTCAGTGAGGAAATTCCTCACGTAACACAGCCACTTTACTTTATTGCTTTTTTCTAAACGACCACATTATTCAAGATCAAACGATTTAGCCCACACTCGTCGGACATCCAAATTCTGTGCCATAATAATTTTGGGGCAGTCCTTATGATATCCTCTAGGTATGGTTCTCCAAGTTCTACATGACAGACGTAGGTGGAGACACTTTTAGATACACCTAGAAGATATTTCATAAAGCAATTTTCTACCGTCTGTAAAGATGTTACATTTGCGTAGCCCCATAGACCTGCGCCATATGTCACAATTGCCACGCAAGTGGCTTTATACACAGTCAACATTTTCTCCAATGGGTTTTCTCCCTATTTTTTGCCTAAAATTTTTCAAAGCCATGATGGATTTACAATACAAAAGTTTTCTGGTGTTAATTGTAGTATTCCATAGGCCCGTCTGCTCAAACAAAACTTCTAAATAGGAAAAAGTTGCAGTGAAATCGACTGGGGAAGAGCCAATAACTATCGCCTTTTTCTTTCTGTGCACACCCGCACCACAGGTCATGGTGAAAGTCTTTGTACAGTTTATCCTTAAATCCAGCCCAGTCATGAAATCTGCAAAGGACGTAACTAGCTTCTGCAACGCCATAGAAGTTCTAGCTATCAAGACGGCATCGTCGGCGTACAACAATGCTGGAATCAGTCTTACCCCCACCATCGGTACGTCCCTACATTCCTTCAGAAGAGTGTTCTCCACATCATTGATATAGAGTGAGAAAAGGAATGGGACCAAAACGCATCCCTGGCGTACTCCCCTGGCAATGCCCAAAAAATCAGTACACTCGTCATTTTTCCCATGCCTGACTCTGGCAGTTGCGGCAGAGTAAAGTTCACGCAGAAAGTTAATGATTGCGGAGTCTACCCCCAATTTTATCATCACCACCAGTTTACTATGGGACACACAGTCGAATGCAGTACTTAAATCCACAAAAGTTAAAAACATCCAACCGGCCTTGGCTTTTGTGTATTTTTCTGTTAAAATGTACAAATTTAAACATTGTTTGATTGTGCCGAGCCCTTTTCTAAAACCATACTGTAAATCGCTGATAATCTTATTTTCATCTGCCCAACATTGCAATCTGTTTAAAACCACCCGCCCGAGAATTTTTATAGTAGAGTCCAGGAGTGATATAGGACGATATCATTGACAGTTTGTCCTGTCTGCTTTTTTGTATATAGGGACTATCAATGATTTGTACCAGGAGGGCAATAAGCCATGTTTAAGTGTGGCATTAAAAAGTTGTGTCAAAATCGGTGCCCAAAGGCCTGTGTTATTTTTGAATAGGTCTACAGGGACCCGATCCGGACGCAGTGCCATACCCCCCAAACTTGCATTGATGCTAGCAGTTACTTCTATGACAGAAATACCAAGAGCTGAGTTACTCTTTAAATATAAAGGGGCAGATTTACAAGCCCCTTGCGCCACGTTTGCGTCACTTTTACCATGTTAAAAGTGCCGCAAGGGGCTTGTAAATCTGCCCCAAAGAGTGCCCAGCTAAATATATCTCTGCAGCATTATTCTCTTGCAACTCAGCAGAATATACTTGTGAGAAATGATTTACCCACTCCCTCCCAGGTATCGCTATTTTAATTTTCGCTGTATTTTTATGTTGCAGGAAAGGGGCATTAACAACTTTCCAAAAAGCTGAAGAATCTCTAGTCAAAGAAGCTTCGCACAGTGAATCCCATGCTTCCTTTTTTAAGGCCTCTTGCCTTCTTTTCTGCGCCTGCTCATAAGAATTTCTACAGGCTCGGATCAAGGAGCAATCCTTTACTGTAGCGTGTAGGGCACGTTTCAATTGTGAGTAGGCCTTAGTACAGGCCGTGTCAAACCATCCCTGTTTTACTTTTGTTGCCTCTAGTATTTGAATAGGTGTGATTGAGGCCATTTGAAAAAATTATGGGACTGTAAGTGGGGATAAGGTGGTATTAAATAGTTCTATAAGATAGGGAGTAACAGAGGAACTAACTTCCTTGAAATTGAGGAAGGTGTATGGTCTGTGAAAGGGCAAGAGTGGTTTAGCACTTCGGTGAGAATGCTGTCTTCAAATGAGGAAGAGGTGAGCTTAGCTATTGCGAGGTGCTTTTATAGTTCTGGGATTCCTTGGAGTGAAGGATGGACATTATTAACTTCACCATCTTGATGAAGAATGAGGAGCATTCCTTACATTTTTCATTGGTGGTAATAACACGAGGCTTAGGAGAGTTGACTGTTTCACGATTTCAAACATTTTTTTGGCCTTTTAATTGATTGATTCCCCTTTATATATGGGTAGGTTTGGCTTTGAAGATATGTTTTTTATATATTTCTTTTAATGTTTAATTGTGACAGATTCCCAAAAGAATACCTCTGTCCGCAAAGGGATGACCTTTTGTTTGTCTCTTAAATGATTTTAGGACAATTGTATCCATTGTACGTTTCGTATTGTCTTTCTAGGGAACTGTTCGCTTGTTGATCTCCTGCTCCGAGGTGATGGATTGCAATGTGCATGCGCTATTTCTGAAATTTGTCAGCAAAAAAGTGGTGGATGGATTGCTTTAGTTAATCCCAGCCACTGGTAATTTATCTGGGCCACAATCCAGTCCATGTTTTTGCGCACCATACCACCTCAGACAGGAACTAGTTTTATGCATATCAGACTTGGTCCTTGTTAGAAATGGGGGTCTCTAGTTGGCATAGGTATGCACCTTGTCCAAGTAGGTACCCTTGCTTCTAGCCAGGATAAGGGAGTTACACATTTTAGACAACCCCTGCTCACCCCCTTGGTAGCTTGGTAGCTTGGCACTAGCCGACAGGCTTATCCCAAAGGCAATGAATAAAAGTATTTGCATCCAGAGACACAGTAACACAGTGAAAGTACTACAAATGGATATCAGACCAGTTTAGAAAAGTATCTTTATCTAACCAAACAAGACCAGAACGACAAAAACATACACAATTCAAAATATCACTTTTAAAGGATTTCAATCAATTCTGTCCATAGAAAACTATAGATGCGCGACTTTTACACAGAGTACCTAAAATGCGTCAAAATACACAAGGCAAAACAGCCACGGAGAAGGGAAGCATCAGACAACACAGCAATGTGTCAGTTCCTGAGTCCTTGGGGAGGCGATGCAACAGTTCTGCTACACACAGGAGCATCAAACCAGGACTGTAGGGGGAAATGATGTGTTGATTCCAAGATGGTTCTGGTCTGCAGGTGATTCATCTGAAAACTTGCCACACAGGTGCAATGTGTGGAAATCTAGAATACGCCGGGGCTCAATGCGTTGGTGGCAAACAAAGACTGCTTTGATTTCCTCAGCTGCGGTCTCACCATGAATCGATTCTCTCAGCTGCACAGCAGGGCCTGCATCGGAGTCAGTCAGACAGTCAGAATAACTTTATTTCACCAACATAATAAAGGTATAAAAGTATACTACATATGAAAAAAATAAAAGATAAAAACATTCCACATCATTACAGTACAATAGATTTTAAAATACAATAGTTATACAAATTACAAATTTATAATAAAAGTTCATACTTGATTAAGGGCACATTGCAATAGATTGATTCAGCAGATTGAGCGTCTCTTGTTTAGAGCAGTTAAAAGAAAGGAAGCCACAGATAAACAGGTAAAGTGGTCAGACAATAACTGCAAATAGTAAAAGGCCACACGACATTGTTTAAAATTAATTTTACGTATATTGGGGATAATAAACCTTTTCCTTTCATTACGATAATGTTTACAAAAAAGCAAAAAATGCATATCATTCTGTATTGACTGGTTATCACAAGTACAAAATGGGAGATCAGCAGCAACATAGACATTGCCAGGGATACCCAATATTAAAAAGATATAATTTAAACAGAATTTCACCAGGATATACCTTTGCTGTAGGTAAGTAACAAAAGTTAGGTACGTTGATTTTTTTTCCATTTGTGAGATACTCGGTACTGTTAGGTATATTTTAACTGTTGACAGACTGACATTTAGAATCTCCCTTCCAATCTGTATATTAGATAGTAGCTGAGCTTTCAGATCATTCTTGGAAATGGAACAGAAACTTATAGGATCTAAGAAAAGGTGATGTAGCCCATTAGCTTTTAAGGTAGATTCAACATATCGTAACTATGTTATATTACCTACCCCATCTAATTTCAAGACATCATTTATAATATCTCGCGTCAGTGTAAGAGTCTCCTTTAGCCATATTGAATGCCACAATAATATTGGCGCCAGAGAAATTTGATCAGAAATGTACGGGGCTGTCATTTTCATATGGCATATAAAGTTGGTGCAAGACTTTGGCAATAAAAGTAACTTTTTAAAACAATTATCTTTAATTGATTGGAGTTTTGTGCATTCTCTGACTCCCCAGACGGCCGCTCCATAAGTGGCAGAAGACATCGTCTTTGCTTCATACACTGTTTTTATTACATCTAGAGGTTTTAAACTGTTTTTTTTAAATACATTTATTTAAAGCCCCAATATTCTTTTCCATCTGGATCACTCTATTTGCAATCATGTTTTGCCAGTTAATTGTCTATCAAACATGATCCTTAAATAATTAAAAGAGTAAACCACTCCCAATTTCCTCCCTTCAGTGATAATTTGGGGCTGTTTCTGCAGTTTTGGACTGGCAACAAGGATAAAGGACTTGGAATAATTAACTTTCATATCCAGAGAGTTCATGTATTGCGTGTAATCCAACACTAAATGACGTAGTGCATTACTAGTACGTCCTAAAAGCACTGCGTCATCCGCATATAGTTGTATTGGTATTGCTTTGGAGTTTATATAAGGGACATCTGGAGTACATCCCATCAAAGCAGCTCATACATTATTGGTGTAAAGGGCGAATAGGAAGGGGGCGAGAATGCACCCCTGCCTAACACCTCTCATGATTTTAACATGTCTGGTACATTCATCGACCTTTCCATATCAGACACAGGCAGAAGCACCTGAATATAAGTCACGAATTCTGTTAATAATATTCAGGTCAACCCCATTGCCCCAGGATCTGCCACTGCCAATACTGTGCCATGCAATAAAAGGCTGCGGACAGATCCATGAAGGCAAGGTAGAGGTGGTCTTTTTTAGCTACTGTATATTTTGCTATAATTAGGCTCAGGTTCAGGTACTGATCCACAGTTCCTTTCCCTCTTCTAAAACCAAACTGACACGGGATTATAATATTCTAATCCAAGGCCCATTCCTCCAACCTATTTAAAAGAAGACAACCCATTAACTTAGCAGTCGAATCTATCAGTGAGATAGGTCTATAGTTCTTCGGAATTTACCTATCTCCCTTTTTATAAATGGGAACAATTACTGTTCTTTTCCACGATGGTGGGGCACATGTTTGGGCAATTTTATTAAAAACATTTGTTAAAAGCGGTACCCACAAATCTTGGTTCTCCAGAAACAAATCAATGGTTACTTTGAAGTTTCTGGCTTCTTCAAGCTTTCTCAGCTCCCAGCAACAGGAACAACCTCCAGAGGCCTTAGAACTGGAAAAGAAACTTCCTGGCAGGTCAGAACTCCCAGCAGTGGAGTTCAAGGAAGCTGGATTGTGAAGTAGTTGTGTCCCTAAGACTCCAGAACGGGAGGCAAGCACACACAAGCCCTTGGAGATTCTTCACAAGCAGGCTTACAGCCAATTTCCAGTCTTTGTCCTCTCCTTGGCAGAAGTAGCAACTGCAGGCCAACCTAGCAAAGCAACACACAGCAAAGGGGCAGTACTCCTCCATGAAATGAAATGAAATGAAAGTGGGTTTTGTAAAGCGCATTACTACCCGAAGGCCTCGTAGCGCTGTAAATGCATATCTCTGGAAGTCTACTGATTTACTTAGAAAAAAGGAAGGTTTTAAGAGTTTTGCGGAATTTTAGAAGATTAGGCTCGCTACGGAGCGTGGATGGTAAATAGTTCCAAGTCGTGGCAGCATTCAGGGAGAAGGAGCGTCCGCCCCACCTGGCCCGTTTGATCTTGCGTGTTGTTGCCAGAAAGGCCGTGCTGGAACGCAGTGATCTTTGGGGATGGTAAGGGGTGGCTAAGGAACAGATCATTGCGGGGGCGTTTTTCCACATGGCCTTATGCATTATGCACATAGCCTTGAATTTTACTCTAGCTTGGATGGGCAGCCAGTGTAAATTTCTCAGGGCAGCGGTGCCCGAATGCCTATGGGACAGGCCTAGCAGTAGACGTGATGCTGCGTTCTGAGTGACTTGCAGCTTTTTAAGTGTGCTGGTCGGTGCACCCAGATATAAAGCATTTCCATAATCGAGACAGGACAGGATGATGGCCTGGACCATTATCCTGCGGGCCTGGAAAGGGAGAAGTATTAGGATTTTCCGCAACATTCGCAGCAGCCCGAAGCAGGTGGCGGAGAGTATTGTGGCTTGTTGGTTAAAGCTAAGGGTATCATCCAGCCACATGCCCAAGCTTTTGATTAGCTTTTTTGGCTCTGGGGGGGGGGGGGCCCATACAGGGTGGCCATTGTAGAGTTGGTCTAGGGCCGGCTGTGTTCCCCAGGAACATCAGTTCAGTTTTGTCCCCGTTAAGTTTTAAATGGGAAGAGGCCATCCATTTTGTGACAGCTGTCCAGGTTAGAAGGGGTGTGTCCTGGCTGATTCAGGGCCACCACAAGCTGGATGTCATCAGCGTAGGTCACGATTTCAAAACCAAAAGGGTGAACGACCTCCGCTAATGGTTGCATGTAAATGTTAAAAAGTGTGGGGCTCAGGGAGGAGCCCTGAGGCACACCTTGATTGAGAGGCCAAGTTTTGGAATGAATGTCACCCTCCACCACCTGGAAAGTTCGATTTTCCAAAAAAGACTGTAGCCATGAGATGGCACTTCCCGTCACTCCAAGCTGTTTTAATCGGGAGATAAGGATGTTACTGTTCACGGTATCAAAGGCGGCACTTAGGTCCAACAGTATGATTGCTGTGGTGCCGCCTTGATCCATGTGCTTGCGGGCTAGTTCTGTGACAGTCAATAATGCCGCCTCTGTCCCCAATTTTGGGCGAAAGCCAGCTTGAGAATCATGGAGCAGATGGTTGGCTTCCAGATAGAGCATAAGGCTGGTGTTGATATGTTTCTCAAGCAGCTTACCTACCCAAGGAAGGAGTGAGATGGGGCGGTAGTTGGTCATTTTTTCTGGGTCAAGGTTGTTTTTTTTTAACAGAGCCCTAACTTGTGCACATTTCCAGGTTTCTGGTACTCTTCCTGTGGTGATTGACATATTTACAATATTTAAAATCGGTGGTCTAATGGTATCGGCGACTTTCAGGAGATGGCGTGGGGGAGCGGGGTCTGAAGGGGAGCCTGATGTAACTTTCAACATAAGAGTATTTAGCGAGTCTTCTTCAAGCAGTGGGAATTCAGCTAGCTGGCAGACCGTGGTTGGAGGGAGGGTATCTGTTCCCGCTGGGTGTTGGCTGACCGGGTCAAATGATGAGGAAATGGCTTGGATTTTTTGATAGAAGTACTCTGCCTGTCTGTCGCAGCGAGTCTGGGCTTCACGGGGGTCCTGCAAAATTGGGGGGGTGCTGATCAGGGATTTTGCTATCCGGAATAGTTCCCTCGGGGTATTGGCAGACGTTGTAATTTTTTCCTCGTAAAATAAAGCCTGTGTCAGTGTAATTTCAGCTTTATATTTTTTGATTGCCTCTTGATGGCTGCTTCTGTCCTGTACCTTGAGAGTGCGTCTCCAAGTTCTCTCTAGCTTCCGGCAGTTCTTCGGCTCTTATTCTTGCCAGAGACTCCTCTTGATTCCAGAAGTGATCTAAAGTTCTGAGGTTTCAGGTTGTTGTGTGGCATTTTAGGCTCCGGTTGAGTTTTCCTGATTCATTCCCTTATATAGGTACAATTCATGTTGCCCTTATTTAGGCATAGAAATCCAGCCATTATTTAGGCATAGCCCATGCTACCCAAATACAGGCATGGCTACTGCCATCCGTTCACCAAACGTCATACCGATTTCTTGGAAAACCAGCTTAAGCCGTTAGGGAACTTCCCCTTGCTTGAATATTGATTTCTCCAAGAACTCAGTTACTTTACATTGAACAACTATTCCCCAGGGGTTCATTTATAATGTTCATATGCCCGACTTTACGTCAAACTATGGCATTCCTAAACACCTTCAAGGTATAAATATACCTTCACTTGCTATAGCAAGATACGGTGGTTCGGAGCAGTTCGAAGACCTACATGCCCAACGCAGCTCGCTACAGTAAGTGCCGAAGGAAGCCGACTCCCCAGCTGACGCACTGATCAGGAAGCTGCTATTTCTCCTGCCGAGAATCCCGATCCAGTGTTTCTGGCTCCTCTTGCGGGGTGTTGGGAAATCGAGTTCCCGAAACAGAGATACCGGACCTCCTTCCTTCTAAAGTATGGAGCTGATTAGAACCCAGAGAAACCTTTTGTAGATTCTTGGCAAAAACTAAACCTATGCTAAACAATACTTACTTCTTCCCTCGTACTAAACTTAGGTTAGGTACATTGGGGTAGGCATTTTTTAGAAGCACCAGTCGAGTATTTTAGTCTATGTTATTTATGTATGTGTTTATATGGCTTAGAAACCATACAATGCTCTTACAGTATTATTTCATATTACTGTTTACACTGTATGTATTATACTTTGCAGACTGCCTAACGATTGTAGCAGTTCACTTCTCTTGCATGAGAAAGGAGACTGTTCAGTAAACCTTTTATTGAAAACGCCATCTTACTATTTCTCTGCAACTCTGTAGAAACGAAGCATGCACGATTGACTGAGTGAACTAGTTATCTACTGTTTCCGCGACTCTGAGAGATATATTCTTATTCTTGGGAAACAAAGTTGTCATGTTTATGCGGTTGTCAGAAACGAATCTTGTGTATTCAAGAAAGTTTCTAATGACCTCTGAGTTAACTGGCACACACACAATTAAAGTTAGTATATTTGATAGAGACCTACTGACCTAAATCCTACGTCAAATCTATAGGATATATTATTCCAATGCGCAGAGCCTATTGGTAATATAGGAACTACACTACAAGGTCTAATATTTATACCCCATTTTCTCTTTGTAGTCTTTGTTGCAAGTGCCTCTGAGCTCAATAAAAACAAGTTATGTCCAAGTTATGTCCTTCCTGGTCCAGCTACACTACAGGAGGTGGAGACAAGATTGTGCAGAGTAGAAAGAGCCTATTCTGGTGCTAGTGAAACCACCTTCCACCACTCTAAATGTAGAAAGGTCTATTCAGCCTGACTACGAGTAACCTAGGAAAGGCAGGGCACACCTCAACCCCCCATGGCTATCTAGAATGTATGCACATCCCAAGCCCCTGTCACTCTAACACCAGACAGTTAATTCACTAACAGGCTTAGGAACACAAGCTGGTTAAAAAAGGAAATGTCCACTGTCTAAAAGTGGGGTCTTCAAACACACCGTTTAAAAACTGCCTTTACTTAGATGTGTTATTAAATTCTGAGTTTAGAGAGCCTAAACTCCAAATCTCTAATTGTTACCACTTGAAAGTTACACATGTAAAATGTTATAGTGCAAACCCAAGGATAGTGGATTCACTTGCCAGGTCGACATTTCAGTCTAATACAGCACAAGCAGACACTACAGTGGCCAGTCTGAGACACATTTACAGGACTATTCAGGTGGGTGGTACAACCAGGGCCTCTAGTAGCATTTGATGTGCAGGCCCTGGGCACACACAGTGCACTTTACTAGGGGCTTACCAGTAAACCAAATATACCAATCATGGATAACCAATCATAATAACAATTTATAAAGAGAGCATATGTCCTTTAGCACTGATCAGCAGTGGTTAGCTGCCCAGTGTCCTGAAGCCAACGAAATATGGATAAAAAAGGAGAGGTCAAAAAGCAAAACGTCGGAGGGAAAACTGGCATAACATGCCAGGCCTAACACATCCCCCTCCCATCACTAAAGCCAGGGTAGACTAATCAATCCCTTGATTGACTTCCCTACTTGGGGCGAAAAAAACATAGACATGGCCCACAAGTGGCCTCACCAGGGTCAGTCCTGGGGTCCTCTGACCTCAGAGTTGGCAACTCCTGACCCACTGGACCTCCCACTGGGGACTGTCTCCTCCTTCACCCCTTTCTCTGGACTCATGCACTCTCCCACTTGGATTGGTGCTGACAAACACCAGTACTGGTGGGACACTTGTGAGAGCAGCCCCCCATTCCCTCAGCTCACCTGACACCCTGAGATCCCCCTCAGGGGATGGCCTATCGGTACAGACTAAACCCCCCCGCCCCCTACTGGTGCTCAATCATGGAACCAACCAGGCTCTGGGACTGGGTTATGGGTACCTTGGAACTCAAAATACCCCCACTCCCTCTAATCAGAGCCAGGGCATAGGACCCTCACCCAGCCCATTACACCTGGACCTATCTGAGTCACTACAAACTTCTTTTACCTCACCTGGTTTGGAATATTCTGAGCCACATCCTTCAGGATCACTTCCAAAAGCTTCTTCAGACCCTCGGGATTCCTCCAAATGGTTTGCCTACAGTGCAAGCTCCCTGGGGTCACAGCACACACACTCCATTGGGTGTTGGCATAGCTCTGGAAAACAGAGATTGAACATATGCTCTCCAACATTTGAGTCACACAGACCCTCATATGTGTTAACCATGCTACCCTTCACCTCACCGTCCAGTACCTTGCAGAAGTACCCCACATCACCCACCTGAGACTGGTGAGACAGTGTTTGACATTTTCTGTCACTCAACCCACACTCTTTTGGCTAGTTTCCATACTCACATGCCCGGTCATCTGTCATGGGGGAACCCCTCTCCCTGCACCTCTCATCTAGAGTCAGTAGAGTGTCCCTCCCACCACCAGGAATATCCCCTGTGCCATTTCCCCAATCCACCTCGGGGACCCTACTCACCACTGGAGCTACCACATAAGACTGAACCTCCTGGTGTATGTTAACTCCCTCCTTAACCCCTTCCGTGCCCCTGTCAGCCGTTGGCCATCACGAGCACTACCTCGCTGGTGCTGCCAACTCCGTGGAACGCCCGCACTGCGGCGAAATAATCGCCGCGGTAAACGGGTTAAAGTCAGGCGAGAAAAATCTCTGGGTGTGTGTACTTCTCCCTCAGCACTAGACATCCCGCCACTGCTACCAATGTTAGAAACTGGGATCTCTAGTTGGCAGAGGTATGCACCTTGTCCAAGTAAGGCCCCTTGCTTCTAGTCAGGATAGTCAGGATAAGTGAGTTACACACTTTATATAACCCCTGCCAACCCCCTTAGTAGCTTAGCACGAGCAGACAGGCTTATCCCAAAGGCAATGTGTAAAGTATTTACACCGAGACACACAGTAACAAAGTGAAAATACTGCAAATGGACTCCAAATAAAGTATCTTTATCGAAACCAAAAAAAGACCAAAATGACAAAATTCCAACATACACAATTCAATATATGCCTTTTAAAGGGCTTCAAGCAATTCTGTCAAGCCTGGAGTCATGAAGCCAACGATAAATGGATCAAAAGAAGGAGATCAAAAAGCAAAAGGTCTGGGGGTAAATCCGCTAAAAATGCCAGGTCTAACAGTCCTCCTCCAATATGTTCAGTCTAGCCAAACTGCCAAAGCAGGTACCCTCTGAATGGAAACAGAAGCAACACGACTGGTTTCAGCATATCAGAACCTTTTCAGTAGGGTTCAACTTGAGTCCTACGGCTTAGTGAGCATGGCACCCTCAAATGAGCATACCTGTCACACCTGTGTCGTTAAACTGAGGACTACAAAAAAAGCGATGAAAGGAATACTTGAATTAGTTTCAGCCGCTGGTAATTAGTCTGTGCTGCAACCGAATCCATCTATGTTTTCCCAACATGCTACCTGAGATAGAAACCTGCAATATGTAAATCAGGTTGGTTGGCTCCAATATGAATGGTCCAACCCAAACTGCCAGGACAGGTATATATAAGCTATGGCAGACTAGTGTCAGACTATATGGGCCTCGTCAGTAGGGTGACTCTTGAGTCCTGTGGTACAGTGAGTATAGGACCCACATCTGGACATTTTTCAAGTCAATCAAATTTGCTCAAATCTGTTATTTGTTGTTTGAGTCTCTAGGGCAGATCTGTATAACAATTTTCAAAACAGGAGAGAAAAGGAAGTGGTTGCAGTAAACAGACAAAATATTGATTTCAAAATATCGAATGGACAAAATATCGACTTCAAAATATAGAATGGACAAAATATTGAATGGACAGAATATAGTCATCAAAAATATCGTTTTTAAGGTAAGTAATGTAATATTGAATTTTTAAAATATAGAAAGTCAAAATATCGAAGTATATAATATAGGGTATTAAACTTATCGAATGTTTAATAATATAAAAAAATTTATAGTGGGTTTTTTATGTTATTATATGTGTGAAAAGTGTGTATTTATGTTATAATTTATTTTAATTAATGAATTTCATGTTATTTAATTTTTGCGTAATTTAATTCTGTAGCGGGTTGTGGGTTTATAGGGGAATAGGGATGATAGAGATTCAAACCCCCAAAGTTCAGCGCCATTGATAATAGAAGCTCTGATTTTCCCATTATAAATCTTTAGGGCTGGGCCTACAAGTTTAGTGTTTGACAGTCGATGTTCCTTTAGGAGGGCTCCAGCTAACTGGTTGTGCCTAAGAACTAATACATCTAATTGTGGTTCCCAGTTCATCCTTCTACCCATAGTCACTCTTAGATATGTAAAGGTATCGGTTTGTTCTAATGGTGCTTTATTCATTGTTACTTTGCCTTTAATAAGTTTATATTTGTGCAGCACCATGAACTTGGTTTTGTCAACGTTCACCACAAGTTCATGATCATTGCAAAAAACTATAAACCTGTCAAGGGCTCATTGCAGACTAGATTGAATTTTTGATTGTATTAGAGTGTCATCTGCGAACATTAATAATGGTACCCTTGAACCAGCAAGAATTGAAGCATCAGTTGGGAAGTTGGAATAATAATCGATGACCTCATTTATAAATAGGGAGAATAGGGTAGGGGCAAGGACACACCCTTGCCGCACTCCATTGTTGACTGGAAAGCGGTCAGTCAATTCACCCTGCTGACCCCACCTTACTTGGGCATAATTCACCTCATGCAAATTGATAATAAAGCCTACAATTTCTAAGGGCATCCCGGCCTCCTTTAATGAGTCCCAAAGCTTGTGACGGGGTACTAAATCAAATGCTGATTTTAAATCAACAAATGCTGCATTAAGGGTTCCCCCTGCTAAAATCACTGTACTTCAATAAATCACTGTACTCATCGTAAATCTGAAAACTTGATCAATGGTGCTGACGTGAGGTCAAAAGCCCGCTTGATAGGTATATAATACATTCTTGTCTACTATCCATTCATTGACTCTACCTACAAGTCTGGCAACTATTTCTGTAAGGTGTCAATTAGGCTTATCGGCCTATAGTTGCTAGGACTGGCATGGTCACCATTTTTATATATAGGAATAATTTCTGCCACACGCCAAGAATCCGGTATCGGTGCACCTCTGGCTATAGCATTTACGATGATATAAATGTATTCTGTCCAGATCCTTCTGTCCAGTTTATAAAGATCTGTCGGAATACATTTCGAGCCGGGAGCCCTCCCCAGAGGTACCCCACTCAGAACCCTTTCTATCTCTCCTTTGTTAAATAGAAGAACAGCCTCAGTATTAACCTCAGGGTAATTAGTGCCAGTATTGAGCGAGGAGGCAAATTGGCCTTCGAAATGCTGAACCCAAAGTTCGGGAGGCAGGTTATTAACTGGCGTAGACCCAGTCGTGCCGCTACCCCATTTAACCAGTTGCCAGAATTTAGTCCAATTCTTCCCCTTACTGGCATTAGATAAACTTGCCCATCTATCCTCATCAAAATCTTTCTTCGCCTTTATTTGTACTTTCTTGTAGGTTGCCTTGCTGTTTTAACCTCCTGGGATACTCCCTTTTTTATTGCAATTGAAAGATGCCTAAATGCAACTCCGCAAGCCTCATGATACCATTTGGCAGA
The DNA here is from genome assembly GCF_964261635.1 of Lissotriton helveticus. Lineage (NCBI taxonomy): Eukaryota > Metazoa > Chordata > Amphibia > Caudata > Salamandridae > Lissotriton > Lissotriton helveticus. Next base: position 1,511,518,105 of record NC_136063.1, on the reverse strand, counting down.
TTTTTTTTATGGGGAGCATATGCGGCTTCCTATTTTTGTGAGCAAGGTCTTTAATTTTACAAAAAGAAACTCGTGGGCCTTCATAAGATCCAAGGGACAATTACCATTGGTATCTAATGTGCCTAGCAATGCTAGAATTTCTTTAGTGGATGATTTATTCTGCTTCTGGATGCCTTTTTCCTCTGAGACTACTGCCCATTTTAACCAGCGGCAGTCTTGAGACATAGTCACTTTTCCTATTGTGTTTACCATGTCGTCATTTGTGGGGTCCAATCCCTTCCTAGTTAGGGTAAGTAGTAATGGATCATGATCACTCTCCGGTCTGTGGTATACCACCATATCCACAAGTCTAGACCAAAGCTCTAAGCTTATGAGAATATAGTCTATCCTACTGCTATTGGTCCCATTGAAGAATGTAACACTGCCTTACATATCGGAGGGGCATCTCCCATTGGTAGTTCCAATCCTTTTCCCTAGGGATAAACTTTTTGATTGAAGCACCGCCTCAGTCCATTTATTAATTGGTGTCAGCGATAGGGACGGTATCCCTCAATTCTGATCTTCCTTCATACTAAAACTATGATCATCTAAGCAAGGGGGTCAAATTTGTAATTTAGATCGTCTGCAATAACAAGAACACTTCAGCCATCCAGTCCTTCTCTGAATGTGTCTAAGTGGGCATTTGTTGGTGACGCTTTCCCATCCTTCCCATCCCTCTCGCATACACATTAGTTAGTATGAAGTCTGGGGCACCTTCTGAGCAAATCTTAATGGGAAGGATGACAGGGCTATCTATTGTTAGTTCCTCTATTTGAAGGGTTGACTGTTGCTTGACCCATATGATCAATCCCCCACTAGGTCTTCCCTTTCTATTGATGATTGCCGCTTTACCAAAGGCCACATAGCCTGTGCGGCAAATCGTATCGAACGACCAAGTCTCCTAAAAGGCAATAAATTGTACCCCTCGATAAAACATGACCAATTAGAGGACGAGGTTTTGGGGAGTAAACCCGCAATATTCCAAGTTAACACAGAGATTGCGGTAGGATGTGAACCCTCTGAGTTGGCCAGAGGTGATGGGGGCACCATACAGGGCTGGTTCTTTTCCTTCGTTTGGAGCAGTCAATTATTTGGACTTAGTGAAAGAGTAGGGCAGCAAACAAAGCATTTTGCCTGACTCGGGTTGGGTGTGTGTAGTCAATCGCATAATTCTACATCAGATAACGGGACGAATCTGTTGGACTGGGGGACCTCTTTTGATCTTTTAACTTGTCCAAGGGGAACCCAAGATTGCCTGATCATCTCATGGCATTGCAGGACATTTAAGAAATTGGGCCCTGGTTTCTAGAAATACCCTTGTGGTAAAATAGTCACTTTATCCGAGAATCTACCCGTCATCCCACCCAGGTCATCCAGCAAAAATGTTGTTGTGTGGACATTATTAAAATTGACAACAACACAATCACCATTCCCTTCCTTCCTAGACGGACCAATCCATGCGATTCCGCTGGCCATAATCATATACTTATCAACACCCGCCTCCCAAAACCCAACCTCCTTGAGTCGGGTGTTAAACCAATGCAAAACTTTAAGCAATAATTGGTCAGTGGTTTCGGTTTGTACTTCCCGCAGGGGTGGAACGTTCTTTAAACAACCACTAAGGGAGTAGCTGCCGGAGGCTGATGAAGAGCTGTGCTATTAATTTGCCCGGCATTATGTCCCGGGCCTCTAAATCCTTCAAGTTCATTAAGTGTGCAGGCTTGTACATTAGAAGGATGATTTTTTCAGACATTATCCTTAGTTGGTGCTATTACTGTTGTAACTCTGCTGTTACCCGGTGTACTCGTTATTGATTGGGCATATTCACTAGACAGATTCCCTGGTTCATTATCATGCCTAAGAGGAGAAACTGGCTTTTTGTGTGTAGCTGCAGCTACGTTAATGGTCAACCCTGGGGCAGTAGGTTTCGTAGTTGGTAAACTTGGAGGCTTATATTTAACTGAGACCGAGGGTGGCACCATATTCCCCTCATTACTGAGTGTGTTCGTAGCAATAGGCTTGGGTTGAAGAAAAAGATCCTCAAGGGCAGAAAATCCTGTCTTGACCAGAGATTCGGAATTGGCTAGGCGTTCCTCAATCCTGCTCAGTCTATGTGTTATAGGAGTTAGCAGAGTTGATAGTAAATTCTCGAGTCTCTTCCACATTTCCTGATTAGAATTCAGGCTAGGACCACCCAAGGAGGCAAGATTAAGATCAGAGCCGGCTGGGGCGGCAATATCAGGTGTGCTTCCTTCGTCAACTGAGGCTAGGCTTCGGTTTTTATTAGTCCTTGGTGCTTTCGCAGCACATGGCCTTTGAGGGCCTCCTCCCCTCTTTCTTTTCACTGCAGGGTCAGTAATAGATTAATTAATATTAATATTATTTTTGGGCATAGACTTGGCTGATGTTCCAAGAGGCATACTCCATTGGCCCTAGTAAGGTAGATACAACGTCGCTCACCTCATTATAGGTTGTAGGCGTAATAGAGCTTACAACTGGATAGACTGGTGAGCCAGCTGTAGCAATTGTGCCTAAAGAAGATCTTTTGTTTAGTTGCGGGTCCAATGATAGACAACGCTTGGTTACCTGAATTTCTTTTTCCAAAACAGATGTTGCCCTTAATATAAATTGATCTAGCATCCCCGCAACGCTGCTGCCTTCGAAGGCGCCCATCCTCTTCCCCTAATGCTTACTCATCTTGATGTTGAGATCCAAGGCCGAACAGTCAACTATAATCAAAGAATATTTGTGCGGTATATTTACTGAATTAACAACACTGACCTTGCTGGATGATGCGGTATACGTACTGAATTAACGTAGTGCGCAGCGTTTTCCCCGCAATGCACGATGGGGGATGTAGTCCCCAACAGCCGGGGGTTAGTGGCAGCACTCGGGCGGAACTCAGATCCAAGGCAGCCCCAAACAGCACCAAGCAGCCCCCTGGAGTCAGCAGCCTCTGGTCATAGCAATTCGTGGCAGTAAAAAAAACAACAGACGAGCTCCCTGGCCTACTTATCAGAGCCTCCTGGTGCTCGCGTACGTAGTGCGCAGTGTTTTTTCCACAATGCACGATGGGGGGTGTAGTCCACAGCATCCAGGAATTAGTGGCGGCACTCGGGCGGCACTCGGACCCATGGCGGCCCCAAACAGCTCCAAGCAGCCCCCTGGAGTCAGCAGCCTCTGGTCACAGCAATTTGTGGCAGGAAAAAAACAACAGACGTGCTCTATTTTTGAGGTAGTGAGGGGGAGCAGTTAGGCTTATCAGAGGGTAGTGTTAAGCATTTGTTGTACTCACAGAGACAATAAATGGGACACACACTTAAGAATAAATCTGAGACCAATTTGTAAAAATAATGTCGCTTTTATATAATTTTTAAGACAATAAACAGAATTCTAAGGTAAGTACTTTTGGAGGAACCATTGTTCAAAGTTCGGAAAATATATCACTTTTGTGCACAATTGCACACCATTGGAAACCATAGAGAAAAATGCATATAAATTCAGGCAATGCTTTCATGAAGTTCACCATTTCATTTTAGGTCCAAAGTTCCAGCACGAGAAGTTCAAGAGCGTCCGGATCGGCCGGGAGCAGAGGTACTGAGGTCTTGGAAGCTGGTGCGCAAAGACGAAGGGGGACACTTGAAAAAGCATTGCACAGATGCACTTAAAGGTTGGTCCAGTGGGTCTACTCAGAGGGAGGAGCCTGCAAGGGCCTAGGGAACATGGGAGCAGGGCTTGTTGGTCATGTTGGGGCTGGTTAGGCTTGGTGCAGAGTGCAGAGGTCAGCCAGGCATCGTGCACGGTGAGATCCTTGCCGTCACAAGCAGGCAACTTGAAGAGGCGATCTTGGGACAGCTGGGTCACTGAGGAAGTGGGTCTCGGGTGTCTCAATGTCCCTCAATGTGTGCTTGCTTCTGGTGCTTCTGGAGTCTGGACTGAACTCTTATTTTCATTGTTTGCCTTTGGGGGTCCTGTACTCCAGGTATTGGTATGCTCCGGCTCAGATAGGTCCTGGTGCCTCCAAAATGGGTGGAGCAGCAGAGCGAACCCTCCGTAGCTGTTGTACCATTTCTTGCTTCAGCCTCTAGTGACCACTTACTGTGGGTGTGCCTCGCATGCCAGTCCTGATAGGAGGTTTTCTCACTATCCCAAGATGGTGGATTTCAGCAGAGGGGTTCACCTTGCCTCCCCCAACCTAGGGGTGGTGTAGGCTGTCAGAATCATTCTCCTAATCTAAGTAATTATCCTGCCTGTCCTCCTACCAAACGTTGAGCAGGAAAGGGGGTCTCACCTCTCCCACTATCTGGAGGTTCCTGGGTTGGATTTCAAAGGCGGCATTGCCTTTTAAGCTTTCCGCTCAGGAAGGCCATCCTGTCTTGGAGTAGGTATGAAGCACCTCTGCCCAGAGCAGGCTTTGTCTCTATCCTCTGAGAGCTCTGGCTCTCACCCTATTATGTCAGAAACATGTCTGGTAGTTGCAGGTTGGTTAAAACAAGTGACTACCCACAGCAATGCATGGTAGGTTTTCAGGGGACCTTCTAAAAGGGCCTCCTGTGTGAATTTATCAATAAATCCAACACTGGCATCAGTGAGAATTTAATAAAACAAGGTGATTTGTACCACACACCTTAGAAATCAGTGAAGCCATCATGGAACTTGTAATCTCTAGCTGACAAGTATCCAGCCCATGTACTGTTTATGGTTTCCTTGTGCACTTACAACATGTCAGAACGGCCTGGACATTGTAGGGGCAGATCTGCTCATGCTGATATGCCCACACATAGGATATACTTCACCCTGGCCTAGGGCTTAATGCCTGCAGAAGGGGTGACTTGCCTATATCCCATGTAGTGCATGGGAGGCATGGTACACAGGGATGTGTGCTATGTCCAATCTTTGTATTTCTCTGCACCAAGATACACAGCCTGCAATGGCAGAGAGCATAGCCTACGTGAAGAGTCCCTGGGATGGCAAAACCATTGCTGTAGCCCCAAAGGACCCTCTTCAGTACTTATGCTGTAGGTACCAGGGGTACCAGTTATTAGGGACTTACAGGGGTAACTGAAGTGGCGCCAATTGTGGTATAGGTTTGGGGAAAAACTCTGGTACTGGGCACCTGGTTAGAAGGGACCCAGTAATCTACAGTCAAAGTTGAATCAAAAGTCAGGCAAAAAATAGGAGTACTGCAACAGAAACCCACTTTCCTACAATACAGTACATGAGGTACTGGAGAAATTACTCAGATAAAAAACCTGAAACGTTATGCAAGTTAATTGACAATTTTAATGGTGCTGAAATAATCAAAAGGTAACTCTGTGCTGCTGATCTCAGTGGTGATGTCTTCGCTGGACAACTGATTATGAGAGACAATCCATGACCAAGAAGGCAGCCGGAGGGGGTGTTCCTCGCATGTCATACTTTCACAATATTTTACTGTTGTGACTCTGCTCATGAAGGAGATCTTTTTTACTTCCATTGTCTTACTCAGCTGTGTCTCTCTTGTTTTTATATTTCAGAAGTTCTTAGTTGCACTGCTTGTATAATCCTCCTTCCACACAGGAATTTCTTATAGAGACTGTTTTCTTTTCTCAGAGTTTGTGCCACATGAGCCCCTCAATTTCCTTGCCGCCAATGGAAAGTCGGATCTTGTTTTTTGCAAAGTGCCTGACAATGTTTGATGAATGAATTATGGGTTTTTGGGAGAGAGGGGTGCAGGACATACCATAGACCATTTTAGTGTGAAAACGGCTACTTTATTGAAACAGGTCCACATCACAAACTTTGCCTGACTAACCGCCTTACAGAACGAAAAACCTCGCTAAACATCAAATGAAATAACCAATATCCTAAGCACACCCCTACGGTCCAACCCACATTTCCCACCCTGGAACTATCTCCTTTAATTGTAGCGCATTTTAACAGTTTCCAACTTCAGATTTCCCCTGCAGCCTATGACTGCATGTATGAACCTCTAAGCAACCAAACTTCCTAAAATGAACCATGAACTTCCTGCCTCGCCTCCCTTTGCACATGGTTCTCCAACAGACAACAGCAACAAAACTTCTATTAACTTCTGTAAAACTTTCCAGGTCAGCGACAAGCTCCTGTCTCAAGCGACAACCGTGCACAAAATAACCTCTGTGCACCTGTCTCAACAACGGAGTCCAAACCTGCACCAAATCACTGACAACACAAGAACCCACAAGCTAGCTAAGTGGGAAGGGAGGTTGGGAAAGAACACCAGAAATGATCTCCCTCTCAATAAAAACCAGGGCATCTGAACCTAAAATTGTGGTAGGGAGCCCAACTTACCACACTAAGGGGCATATTCTCAAGGACTTATCGCTGAGTTATCTTCACATTATTGCAGCAAAAGTGGCGATAAATGTATCGCCCAATTCACAAGTTGGTGCTAACAGCCCATATCACCAGTTTACCTGCAATAGCAGCCGCAAAAAACATTGACAAAGATGACCCCGGCAAATAACACTAATGAGATGCAGAGTAGGCGTTCCCGTGCAAAAAGCCATGACAACACCACGTCACAACATTCTCAACGACTAGTCAGATCGGCAATAAGATCCCAAAACAGCCGATAAAGCGCATTAGCAGCAGGAAATTAACACCTGTTCTGACCTGGGGTAAAGTCGGATGACAACCTGCACCAGAAAGGGAGCCCTGCCCAGAGCCACACAAGAAGAACAACAGATGCCATGGAGCTACTGATCATGCAGCTCAGAGCCACAACAGGGCCATAACACCCACTGCCACCCCCCAGGCCCACTACCCCCCCGGCACTCCCCACCCGGATCACCACAGAGGCAGCACAGACAAAGACAGCGGACTTTCAGGAAATGCACCAGCCTCACAGACCTAACACCAGAGAATGTAATTGCCCACTACAGGCTCAAAAGGACAACCATCCTCCGCATCCTGACCATCATTGCCATTAGGCTGATGGTACCAACACAGCGGACAACCAACATCCCACCTCAGACAAAGCTGCTGGCTGTGCTGCACCTGTTGGCCTCCGGTACCTTCCAAGCAACTACCGCCAGAGTCGTAGGAGTCTCACAGACAGCCCTATCCAAGTTCCTCACAGCTGTCCTCGATGCCATCATCAGCTTGGTACCCCAGTACCTATACTTCCCCCACACTGTGCAGGAAAAGCTGGATACCAACCAAGGTTTCTACGCCATAGCTTGGTTCCCGCACTTGTTGGGGGCAATTAACTGCACACATGTCTTCCTTGTGCCCCCTGCCGACACTGCACACAATTACCGCAATAGAAAGCATACGCATTCCATCAATGTGCAGGTAATAGTGGACCACCGGGGACTCATCACCAATGTTGTTGCCAACTACCCAGGCAGTGTGCATGATTTCTACATCTTCCGACAGTCCATCATCAACCAGCGCTTCCAGGATGGCACCTATGGGAAAGCACTGCTCGTTGGTAAGTACAAAATCAACACACCACACACCTCAACTCTATAATCATGCAACTCACAACTTTGGGAATGCACATGTTACAAACTCACATACAACATGCCAAACATCATGCCCACCCACCATACACGACAGCACAAAGTACTGCAGTAACCTGGGCTAGCTTTGTACATAAGCCATTAATGGCATGGCACCTCAGCCACACATTAGCAGTATGTGGGGAGAGGTGGGATCCAGGCATGTACGAAGGAGGCAAGTGACCCATGAATGAGAATGTACACAATGCCAAGTGGGGCGTAGATGTGCTGGCCACTATGCAGCATGCAGACTACAGACATATCCATGTCGACATACACTGCTGGTGGTGGCAGTGTAGTAGACAGTGGATGCAACCATGTTCCCCCAGCTAGTGGGGAAGATCAAGGAAATGTAGCTTGTTATGTCCCCCTGTAAGCGTGTGCAGTGTGGACTAGCCTGGCGTAGCGTAGGGGTGTGAATAAGAAGCAAGTAGCCCTGGGTGTGTTTCTCTTCCGAAATGACCAACGTGCCTGCAATGGTGGCACCTCTCACCCCGCCACAAGGCCGACGCCGTGAGCAGTGGTGCCTGCGATCCTGTGCGCCTGCCGCTGCCCAGGCCACTGGTCCCCGAACCAGTCATGCCCGCCCATGCGCATCCAGGCCTCACTGCTCACCTGCCAACAATGGCGTGTGTCAAAGAGGGCCCACCATGTGACGGTGCAAACTCGGAGTCTGAGGCCCGCGACCTTGGCAGCTTCCTCCGACCATTATGGCGTCCGTGACACAGGCCCGCAGTACTCCTTTCTCGTTGACGTAATCCACCTGCATACACAGCGGACTAGTAGGTCACACTTTTGGAACTGAGTCTTGATTACACAATGGCGGAGTACATATTTTATGGCAGAGTTTAAATCACTATACTCCCTTTGATGTGGTGCCTCCAAGTCTGTGCATAGCATTCCAACCACACGTGGCTGTGGGCCCTTGCTGCCTTCTGCCTTCGGCCTACACTGCGGGCCAGCAGGCCTCACACCAATCCGGTACACTCCGTACCAGGCAGGACACGGCATTGTCGCAGGCTGCACACCCGCTCAGCTCCGGTCCCTCTACCTCCATCAACCACAAATCATCTGCACATGCCATTTCAACATCGTGTGTTAGAGTACCAGGCGGAGCTGGGTGAACAGCGGTTGACCCATGCTGACCACTTCCTCTGGCCTACACTGCGGTCAAGTAGGTCACCCATTTGGAACTGAGTCTTGATTTCTTCATGGTAGAGTTCATATCACAGTACGCAAGGAGAGAAGTAAGAGGAAGACGCGGTTCAGTCCGGAGGAAAAAAGGATCTCCGTTACGGAGGTGACGAACCCTACCAACTACTGCACTGGTGCCACTAACTCTGTGCATCACAAGCTGATGACACGTGGTTGTGGGGCCCTGCTGACTGCTGCCTCCGGCACACACTGAGGTCAAGTAGGTCACACAATTGGAACTGAGTCTTGATCTCTTCATGGCAGAGTTCACATCATTGTACAGGCCTCATCGCAGACTGCATCCCCTTCCAGCTCTGGTGCCACTGACTCTGTGCCCCGGAAATTATGGATACTCTCAGGTTGAACTTTAGTGGTTGAACTTTAGTGGCACCTGAGTCTATGGCATGGGGGTATCTTCATCATCATGTAGCTGATACTGACATGGTGGTAAAAAGGAGTTGGTAGCATTCTACTCCTCCATTTCCCTGTTTCTGCTTGCTTCTGCCCTCTGCATCCTGCCCTGGAAGGACACCTTCCACTGTCCCTGTAACACTCAGCAAAATTCTCCTTGGACATTAACGAGGACCCACTCAGCTCTTGTGGCCCTACCTCAGTGCACCGCCAGTCACTGTCCCGTGGCGATGTACCTGTGCCGGCCACAGTGCATCCGGGGCCACTAACTCTGTGCAGCTCAAGTCATGGACCATTGCTGTTTGAACTTTGAACTTCTGATTGTCTGATCACTGTTGTAGTTGTTGCCAGCACCAACCAACCCCTGAGGGGTGGCTTACACTACCCAACACCCATCCAGCACAGGCGTCACTGGACATGTGATCCTGGCAATAAAAGGTGCCGGGCATACGTGCCCGTAGCCAGTTTCACAAAATATTTCAGTGTGTCTGTGTGGTCATTATGTATTCATGAGGGCCACCGGCCATAACGCATTACATTGTGCTGTGTACAGTGGGCGCAACTTTGTCACCTCACGCAAGCGGGTAGCTGTTCCGTACCCCCCTGTGAGAGTAAGCGGAGTGGACCAGCATACAGCAGTACAGCGTAGGGGTGTGGTTATTCAACATGTGGCTCTGGGCATGGTTAAGTTTAGGCCTTGCCAAGGAATTAACTAATGGGTGTGTCTCTGTTGTAGTGTCTGTGCCACCCGTCCCGCAATGGACAATGTTGTTATGTAGCATGCCCCCGGAGTGCGGCCTCAGCCGAAGGGGTAAATGAGGGAGCGCAAGCCCGCTCGGGGTCACTGATCAGACATGCTAACTGTTGTGTGTGGCGCTATTACCGCATCATAAGCCAAAGGTCTACAGCTGAAATGCCAGAAACCGGTCCTCGGAAGCTTGTTTCCGGTCCAGCGAAATGCCAGAAACCGGTCCTCGGAAGCTTGTTTCCGGTCCAGCGAAGGCATGGCTTGGTAGTTCAGGCTGGACTGTTCCCATGAGGCACAGGATCAGACTGTTTTGCATATGGCCATGTCGGAACTGGGGTGGCAGAGTTGTGGAATTTTAGTTCGTGAACTGAACATCATCTGCGCCATCTTGCCCATTCCTCAGACTCACGTATGAACACACACGACAGCCATTTTAGGTACCATGGTCTCCCTGTTCACGATCGCTCGTCAACGCACTTCCCTGACCCTGCAAGCATCCCCCATGCACCCTGGCTGCCCCCGCTCTCACATGCACAAGTCATGAACCCTCCCCTTCCGCATGACTCTGTCTCTGGGAATCACACCCGCGCCTGACCAACACCTCCTTTCCTTCCATGAATACCCCTCTTTTGATAAACCCTTCCTCTACGCTCGATTGTCCACACCGATCCTTCCTTTCATGAATATCTCTCCTTTGATGACCCCTTCCTCTGAGCCCGATTGTCTGCACGGACCGCTGGTCATCCCTTAGCCTGAGGATACAGTTTATTGCACACTACTGTAGGCACTCGCCCCTCTTCAAAGGAGCTACTATTGATCATGACCTCCCCACCCCCTGAGATTCAATCAGGCGCACACATTCCAAAGGAATCGGCGGAACACTCAGCTGCGTGATAGCCCCCACCTATTGTATGGGGGGTGAGGACCTCTACTGTAGCCACGTGTTGGAATGAGCCGGAACTGGGGGGGGGGGTACCGGGGAGGTCTTTTCCCTTGCTTCACAATGTCTTTATTTGTAATAAAGAGCGGTCACATGTCGTAAACCAGTGTATAAAAGGCCAGGCCTCAGAGAGGCTGTCAGAGAGCACCTCGAGACGATACCTTGTTGTCCGATCTGATGTGTTCTGCTCCGTCGGAATAAAACTTGTTTCCTGTCTTCCTGTCTCCAGCGCCTGCCTCTTTATTTGATAAACTTCGTATGGTATTAGAGGCGTTTAACGCCGGGCAAAATTACTTAAGAAACATCGACTAAATCGCCTGACCATTTTCCTGACTTTCCTCAGAGTGGGCTAAAGAACGGTGATGGATTAAACCCAGATCTGTTGACTGGGTGTGAGTGTTTGATTGGTTCAGATGCTCCGTCCATCACCACCCCCTTTTGTACCACTTTGTTTGCCATAAGTTGGCAGGGTATGCTCAGACGTGAGTCCCTTGCTCACTTTGCCACTGGATTCAAGCAAGCCGGGCTGAAGACGGCTGAAATGCCAGAAACCGTTCCTCGGAAGCTTGTTTCCGGTCCAGGGAAGGCATGGCTTGGCAGTTCGGGCTGGACTGTTCCCATGAGGCACAGGGTCAGACTGATTTGCATATGGCCATGTCTGAACTGGGGTGGCAGAGTGGGCTAAAGAACGGTGATGGATTAAACCCAGATCAGTTGACTGGGGGTGAGTGTTTGTATTGTCAACGCTCCGTCCATCATCACCTTTGGTTTTTCTTTTTCTCCCTAAGTTGGCAGGGTATGATCAGACATGAGTCCCTTGCTCACTTTGCCACTGGAGTCAAGCAAGCCCGGCTGAAGACGGCTGTAATGCCAGAAACCGGTCCTGGGAAGCTTGATTCCGGTCCAGGGAAGACATGGCTTGGAGGTTCGGGCTGGACTGTTCCCAGAAGGCACAGGGTCAGACTGATTTGCATATAGCCATGTCTGAACTGGGGTCGCGGAGTGAGCTAAAGAACGTTGATGGATTAAACCCAGATCAGTTGACTGGGGGTGAGTGTTTGTATTGTCAACGCTCCGTCCATCATCACCGTTGGTTTTTCAATGTTGTTATGTAGCATGCCCCCGGAGTGCGGCCTCAGCCGAAGGGGTAAATGAGGGAGCGCAAGCCCGCTCGGGGTCACTGATCAGACATGCTAACTGTTGTGTGTGGCGCTATTACCGCATCATAAGCCATAGGTCTACCCTCAACTGAATGGCGAGTTCAGCCAGGCATGAACTCTACATCTGTGTCCGTCCTGTCCTTACCGTAGGCCTACACACACGTGGCCGCCCACCTTCAGCGCACAATATCACAGTGTTGTTGTCAGGCTTGTGGACATGCACAGACACGCATGACAATGACCACCCCCTTTTGTACCACTTTGTTTGCCATAAGTTGGCAGGGTATGCTCAGACGTGAGTCCCTTGCTCACTTTGCCACTGGAGTTAAGCAAGCCGGGATAAAGACGGCTGAAATGCCAGAAACCGGTCCTCGGAAGCTTGTTTCCGGTCCAGGGAAGGCATGGCTTGGCAGTTCGGGCTAGACTGTTCCCATGAGGCACAGAGTCAGACTGATTTGCATAAGGCCATGTCTGAACTGGGGTGGCAGAGTGGGCTAAAGAACAATGATGGATTAAACCCAGATCTGTTGACTGGGTATGAGTGTTTGATTGGTTCAGATGCTCCGTCCATCACCACCCCCTTTTGTACCACTTTGTTTGCCATAAGTTGGCTGGGTATGCTCAGACGTGAGTCCCTTGCTCACTTTGCCACTGGATTCAAGCAAGCCGGGCTGAAGACTGCTGGAATGCCAGAAATCGGTCCTCGGAAGCTTGTTTCCGGTCCAGGGAAGGCATGTCTTGGCAGTTCGGGCTGGACTGTTCCCATGAGGCACAGGGTCAGACTGATTTGCATATGGCCATGTCTGAACTGGGGTGGCAAAGTGGGCTAAAGAACGGCGATGGAATAAACCCAAATATGTTGACTGGTTGTGAGTGTTTGATTGGTTCAGATGCTCCGTCCATAACCACCCCCTTTTGTACCACTTTGTTTGCCATAAGTTGGCAGGGTATGCTCAGACGTGAGTCCCTTGCTGACTTTGCCACTGGATTCAAGCAAACCGGGCTGAAGATGGCTGAAATGCCAGAAACCGGTCCTCGAAAGCTTGTTTCCGGTCCAGGGAAGGCATGGCTTGGCAGTTCGGGCTGGACTGTTCTCATGAGGCACAGGGTCAGACTGATTTACATATGGCCATGTCTGAACTGGGGTGGCAGAGTTGGCTAAAGAACGGTGATGGATTAAACCCAGATCTGTTGACTGGGTGTGAGTTTTTGATTGGTTCAGATGCTCCATCCATCACCACCCCCTTTTGTACCACTTTGTTTGCCATAAGTTGGCAGGGTATGCTCAGACGTGATTCCCTTGCTCACTTTGCCACTGGATTCAAGCAAGCCGGGCTGAAGACGGCTGAAATGCTATAAACCAGTCCTTGGAAGCTTGTTTCCGGTCCAGGGAAGACATGGCTTGGCAGTTCGGGCTGGACTGTTCCCAGAAGGCACAGGGTCAGACTGATTTGCATATAGCCATGTCTGAACTGGGGTGGCAGAGTGGGCTAAAGAACGGTGATGGATTAAACCCAGATCAGTTGACTGGGGGTGAGTGTTTGTATTGTCAACGCTCCGTCCATCATCACCTTTGGTTTTTCAATGTTGTTATGTAGCATGCCCCCGGAGTGCGGCCTCAGTCGAAGGGGTAAATGAGGGAGCGCAATCCCGCTCGGGGTCACTGATCAGACATGCTAACTGTTGTGTGTGGCGCTATTACCGCATCATAAGCCAAAGGTCTACCCTCAACCGAATGGCGAGTTCAGCCAGGCATGAACTCTACATCTGTGTCCGTCCTGTCCTTACCGTAGGCCTACACACACGTGGCCGCCCACCTTCAGCGCACAATATCACAGTGTTGTTGTCAGGCTTGTGGACATGCACAGACACGCATGACAATGACCACCCCCTTTTGTACCACTTTGTTTGCCATAAGTTGGCAGGGTATGCTCAGACGTGAGTCCCTTGCTCACTTTGCCACTGGAGTTAAGCAAGCCGGGATAAAGATGGCTGAAATGCCAGAAACCGGTCCTCGGAAGCTTGTTTCCGGTCCAGGGAAGCCATGGCTTGGCAGTTCGGGCTAGACTGTTCCCATGAGGCACAGAGTCAGACTGATTTGCATAAGGCCATGTCTGAACTGGGGTGGCAGAGTGGGCTAAAGAACAATGATGGATTAAACCCAGATCTGTTGACTGGGTGTGAGTGTTTGATTGGTTCAGATGCTCCGTCCATCACCACCCCCTTTTGTACCACTTTGTTTGCCATAAGTTGGCTGGGTATGCTCAGACGTGAGTCCCTTGCTCACTTTGCCACTGGATTCAAGCAAGCTGGGCTGAAGACTGCTGGAATGCCAGAAATCGGTCCTCGGAAGCTTGTTTCCGGTCCAGGGAAGGCATGTCTTGGCAGTTCGGGCTGGACTGTTCCCATGAGGCACAGGGTCAGACTGATTTGCATATGGCCATGTCTGAACTGGGGTGGCAAAGTGGGCTAAAGAACGGCGATGGAATAAACTCAGATATGTTGACTGGTTGTGAGTGTTTGATTGGTTCAGATGCTCCGTCCATAACCACCCCCTTTTGTACCACTTTGTTTGCCATAAGTTGGCAGGGTATGCTCAGACGTGCGTCCCTTGCTCACTTTGCCACTGGATTCAAGAAAACCGGGCTGAAGACAGCTGAAATGCCAGAAACCGGTCCTCGAAAGCTTGTTTCCGGTCCAGGGAAGGCATGGCTTGGCAGTTCGGGCTGGACTGTTCTCATGAGGCACAGGGTCAGACTGATTTGCATATGGCCATGTCTGAACTGGGGTGGCAGAGTTGGCTAAAGAACGGTGATGGTTTAAACCCAGATCTGTTGACTGGGTGTGAGTTTTTGATTGGTTCAGATGCTCCATCCATCACCACTCCCTTTTGTACCACTTTGTTTGCCATAAGTTGGCAGGGTATGCTCAGACGTGAGTCCCTTGCTCACTTTGCCACTGGATTCAAGCAAGCCGGGCTGAAGACGGCTGAAATGCTATAAACCAGTCCTTGGAAGCTTGTTTCCGGTCCAGGGAAGGCATGGCTTGGCAGTTTGGGCTGGACTGTTCCCATGAGGCACAGGGTCAGACTGATTTGCATATGGCCATGTCTGAACTGGGGTGGCAGAGTGGGCTAAAGAACGGTGATGGATTAAACCCAAATCTGTTGACTGGGTGTGAGTGTTTGATTGGTTTAGATGCTCCGTCCATAACCACCCCCTTTTGTACCACTTTGTTTGCCATAAGTTGGCAGGGTATGCTCAGACGTGAGTTCCTTGATCACTTTGCCACTGGATTCAAGCAAACCGGGCTGAAGACGGCTGAAATGCCAGAAACCGGTCCTCGAAAGCTTGTTTCCGGTCCAGGGAAGGCATGGCTTGGCAGTTCGGGCTGGACTGTTCTCATGAGGCACAGGGTCAGACTGATTTGCATATGGCCATGTCTGAACTGGGGTGGCAGAGTTGGCTAAAGAACGGTGATGGATTAAACCCAGATCTGTTGACTGGGTGTGAGTTTTTGATTGGTTCAGATGCTCCATCCATCACCATCCCCTTTTGTACCACTTTGTTTGCCATAAGTTGGCAGGGTATGCTCAGACGTGATTCCCTTGCTCACTTTGCCACTGGATTCAAGCAAGCCGGGCTGAAGACGGCTGAAATGCTATAAACCAGTCCTTGGAAGCTTGTTTCCGGTCCAGGGAAGACATGGCTTGGCAGTTCGGGCTGGACTGTTCCCAGAAGGCACAGGGTCAGACTGATTTGCATATAGCCATGTCTGAACTGGGGTGGCAGAGTGGGCTAAAGAACGGTGATGGATTAAACCCAGATCAGTTGACTGGGGGTGAGTGTTTGTATTGTCAACGCTCCGTCCATCATCACCTTTGGTTTTTCAATGTTGTTATGTAGCATGCCCCCGGAGTGCGGCCTCAGTCGAAGGGGTAAATGAGGGAGCGCAAGCCCGCTCGGGGTCACTGATCAGACATGCTAACTGTTGTGTGTGGCGCTATTACCGCATCATAAGCCAAAGGTCTACCCTCAACCGAATGGCGAGTTCAGCCAGGCATGAACTCTACATCTGTGTCCGTCCTGTCCTTACCGTAGGCCTACACACACGTGGCCGCCCACCTTCAGCGCACAATATCACAGTGTTGTTGTCAGGCTTGTGGACATGCGCAGACACGCATGACAATGACCACCCCCTTTTGTACCACTTTGTTTGCCATAAGTTGGCAGGGTATGCTCAGACGTGAGTCCCTTGCTCACTTTGCCACTGGAGTTAAGCAAGCCGGGATAAAGATGGCTGAAATGCCAGAAACCGGTCCTCGGAAGCTTGTTTCCGGTCCAGGGAAGCCATGGCTTGGCAGTTCGGGCTAGACTGTTCCCATGAGGCACAGAGTCAGACTGATTTGCATAAGGCCATGTCTGAACTGGGGTGGCAGAGTGGGCTAAAGAACAATGATGGATTAAACCCAGATCTGTTGACTGGGTGTGAGTGTTTGATTGGTTCAGATGCTCCGTCCATCACCACCCCCTTTTGTACCACTTTGTTTGCCATAAGTTGGCTGGGTATGCTCAGACGTGAGTCCCTTGCTCACTTTGCCACTGGATTCAAGCAAGCTGGGCTGAAGACTGCTGGAATGCCAGAAATCGGTCCTCGGAAGCTTGTTTCCGGTCCAGGGAAGGCATGTCTTGGCAGTTCGGGCTGGACTGTTCCCATGAGGCACAGGGTCAGACTGATTTGCATATGGCCATGTCTGAACTGGGGTGGCAAAGGGGGCTAAAGAACGGCGATGGAATAAACTCAGATATGTTGACTGGTTGTGAGTGTTTGATTGGTTCAGATGCTCCGTCCATAACCACCCCCTTTTGTACCACTTTGTTTGCCATAAGTTGGCAGGGTATGCTCAGACGTGCGTCCCTTGCTCACTTTGCCACTGGATTCAAGCAAACCGGGCTGAAGACAGCTGAAATGCCAGAAACCGGTCCTCGAAAGCTTGTTTCCGGTCCAGGGAAGGCATGGCTTGGCAGTTCGGGCTGGACTGTTCTCATGAGGCACAGGGTCAGACTGATTTGCATATGGCCATGTCTGAACTGGGGTGGCAGAGTTGGCTAAAGAACGGTGATGGTTTAAACCCAGATCTGTTGACTGGGTGTGAGTTTTTGATTGGTTCAGATGCTCCATCCATCACCACCCCCTTTTGTACCACTTTGTTTGCCATAAGTTGGCAGGGTATGCTCAGACGTGAGTCCCTTGCTCACTTTGCCACTGGATTCAAGCAAGCCGGGCTGAAGACGGCTGAAATGCTATAAACCAGTCCTTGGAAGCTTGTTTCCGGTCCAGGGAAGGCAAGGCTTGGCAGTTTGGGCTGGACTGTTCCCATGAGGCACAGGGTCAGACTGATTTGCATATGGCCATGTCTGAACTGGGGTGGCAGAGTGGGCTAAAGAACGGTGATGGATTAAACCCAAATCTGTTGACTGGGTGTGAGTGTTTGATTGGTTTAGATGCTCCGTCCATAACCACCCCCTTTTGTACCACTTTGTTTGCCATAAGTTGGCAGGGTATGCTCAGACGTGAGTTCCTTGATCACTTTGCCACTGGATTCAAGCAAACCGGGCTGAAGACGGCTGAAATGCCAGAAACCGGTCCTCGAAAGCTTGTTTCCGGTCCAGGGAAGGCATGGCTTGGCAGTTCGGGCTGGACTGTTCTCATGAGGCACAGGGTCAGACTGATTTGCATATGGCCATGTCTGAACTGGGGTGGCAGAGTTGGCTAAAGAACGGTGATGGATTAAACCCAGATCTGTTGACTGGGTGTGAGTTTTTGATTGGTTCAGATGCTCCATCCATCACCACCCCCTTTTGTACCACTTTGTTTGCCATAAGTTGGCAGGGTATGCTCAGACGTGAGTCCCTTGCTCACTTTGCCACTGGATTCAAGCAAGCCGGGCTGAAGACGGCTGAAATGCTAGAAACTAGTCCTTGGATGCTTGTTTCCGGTCCAGGGAAGGCATGGCTTGGCAGTTTGGGCTGGACTGTTCCCATGAGGCACAGGGTCAGACTGATTTGCATATGGCCATGTCTGAACTGGGGTGGCAGAGTGGGCTAAAGAACGGTGATGGATTAATCCCAAATCTGTTGACTGGGTGTGAGTGTTTGATTGGTTCAGATGCTCCGTCCATCACCGCCCCCTTTTGTACCACACCTGTAAGTGGGGGCATCGTCTCCACTCCTTTGAACCCCAAAAAGTTTTCTGGTCACCCTTTCTCCTTCCTTTTCAGAGGTGACCGTCATTCCCTTGACTTCTGTCACTGTCCAATGGCCGGGTTCATAGGGAGTATGGATCTTGACCCCTGGTCTCCAGTCCTTTATTATCACTTGGTCCCCTGGCTGTAGATCATGGGGCTCTTCTCTTGTGGCTGGCAGCTAGGTTTTGTCTTTCTCGCCGCGCTAGTGCTTCTTCCTCGTTGTAGTGTGGAGGGACCCATTCTGGGCATACGGGGAGGGTGTCTCGGTGCGGGCCGTTGAACATTAGCGCCCAGGATTCCTGGTGAGTGGTGCTCTGTGGTGTGCTTTGGTACTCCCAGAGGAACATCTATAGTTGGCGCTCAGGGTCTGTGTTTTCTGCCACGGCAATGTGCAAAGCCTTGTTGAGGGTCCACATAAACCTTTCAATCTCTTTGTTGGCCTGTGGCCATTACGGGGTGATTCAGCGTTGTCCTACTCAATGAAGTTGCATGACCTCCCGGAACTCCCCTCCCTGGAATGGGGGCATGATCTCACTTTTGATTTCCTCCGGATATCCAAACATCGCAAACGTTTTCCCCAGCACCGGGGCAACACAGGAGAATGCAGTGGAGCTGATGACGTCCACTACCGGGTACTTGGAATAACTGTCCATCATGACCAGGGTCATCTGGCTGTCAGGGAAGCTCCCGAAGTTGATACTTACTCTCCCATGGGGCCGTCCCATGGTCTTCCATCTGAACAGGCGCTGGTCATTCTGGCGCGCTAGTTAGCTGACTTACTGGACATCTTTTCATGGTCTCCTCTCCCCGGTCTTCCAGCCCTGGGAACAAAACCTTCTCCCTCATTCAGACCTTCATCTTCTCAGTACCTTGGTGCCATCTGTCGGCCAGTTGTGTTATGTGATTGTGTAGGGCTGCTGGGATTACGATGCGTAATCCTAGCAGTAGGATTCCATTCTGGGTCACACTCAGTTCATTGTATATCCTCTACATCTTGATGAGGTACTACCTCTCCTGTCCTGACCAGTTGTTGGCGGTCTGTAGGAAGCGTTGCCAGTTGCCTCCTTGGACGGCTTTGCGCACCTTGGCAATGACCAGGTCCCCTTCGGCTGCCGCTGTGATGTCTGCCAGGGTCAGGGATTTGGGGCACATGATCTTTGAGATCATGTTGATGTGTGCCTCCAGTGATTTGACCTCTTGTGCCTCTTCTTGGTGTTCTCTTGGGGCTGGGTGTCAAGAGACAAAATCTGCTGGGTTCTTTACGTCTGGCTGGTACACCACCTACATTTCGTATGGCTGCATTCCAATGGCCCAGCGCTTGCTTCTTGGAGGTGGGTGAGGTGCTGACCCTCTGAAGAGGGGTACTAGTGGCTATTGGTCTGTGACGACCTTGACTGGCTGGTCGCAGATGTACAGGTGGAAATGCCGGCATGCCCACCGGATAGCCAAGGCCTCCCGTTCAATTTGCGCATAACGTGTCTTGGTGGGGGAGAGAGAGACTTTCTGGCATAGGCTAATGCGGCCCACCTTCCAGGTTCTTGCTCCTGGGCAAGCCCTGTCCTTAGGCCCACCGAACTTGCATCCACAAGGAGTTCTGTGCGTGTGGCTGGGTCAAAGTACACCAGTGTGGTGTGGTCGAGGAGAGCACTCTTGGCCCTCTGGAATGCTGTCTCTTCCTGCTGTTCCCATTTCCAATTGGCGTCTGAGTGAGTGAGACTCCGGAGTGGTTCTACGATGGTGACCAGATCCGGGATGAACTGGCCGCAGTACATGACCATCCCAAGGAAGCTCCACACTTCTGACACCTTTGTGGGGGGGTGGTGCTTCCTTTATTGCTCGCGTCTTTCGCGGGTCCACCTGGATCCACCCTTCGTTGAAGATGTATCCAGGAAATTCTATCTCTCTCTGGAAGAAAATATACTTTTCGCAGTGCAGGGTGACTCCATACTCCTGGAGGCATTTTAACATGGCCCTGAGATGTCTGTAATGTTCGTTCGTGGTGGTAGAGTGGATGAGGATGTTATCACTAACGCTTAGTATGCCAGGCAGTCTCATCATGATCTCATGTACTGTGTCCTGAAACACCTCGGCTGCTGAGGATAATCCATAGTTGAGGCGTTTGCAGCGCCGAAGCCCCAGGTGAGTGCTGAACATAGTGATGTACCTACTTTCCTTGGCCAGGACCAGCTGGTGGTACCCCGCGTTTAGGTTCAGCTTTGAAAACCACCGGGACCCATTGACTTCAGCCACTATGTCGTCTATCGTCGGCGTGATGTGGTGGTCCCGTCAGATTGCTTTGTTGGGGAGCCGCATGTGGATGCACAATCTAATCTTCCTTCCAGTTTCTCCGCTATGACCATGGGGAACAACTAGGGGGTTGGTGGGACATCTTTTCAACTAGCCCTTGGTCCTCCAGCTTCTGTAGCTCCTTCTCTACTAGCAGCTAGAGGTGGAAAGGGATTCACCTGTGGCGGAGTGCTGTCGGGATCACCACTGGGTTGATGTGCAGTGTTACAGGGGCTCTCTTGATGCATCCCAGGACCTTGAAGAGGTTTGCAAACTGACTCAGCAGATCATCCATCTGATTTGCTTGCACGCTTCTTGCGAAGGCCACCAGGCCCAGCTCCTCGGTGGCATGGCTGCTGAGTAATGTGTCAGCATCTTGGTCAATGACATGGATGGTTGTGGTGATCTCATTGTCATCCGGCCGGATTGACATGATCATTTTCACTCGTAGAGGCAGGGGTGAATGGCTTCCATAAGCAAAGATCTTCGTCTTGGACCGTGCGAGTCCTGGTCTGGGTCATAGTTAGTTATACTGCTGGATCCCCATGACATTCACGGAGGCCCCGGTGTCAATCACCGCCTTCACTTCCGACCCGACTATCCTCGCGGTGCATGTGGGATGCGGCCTTCTCCGTTTCTTCAGTTCCTGCGTGAATGAGACTAGATATGTCTCAACTTCACCGTCTTATGTGGACGTGTCTTCTATCCGGTAGGTGGCCTGCTCGGTCCCTTTGGCACTGCTCGCTGGTGCAAGCGAGGCGCTCGATAGTTGGCGCACTGTTCTCCTCATTGGCTTGCCCCCTCTGTTGTCTTTCCATTGGTTCTTCTTTCGGCACACTGATGCAAAATGGTTCGGGATTCCACAGTGGGAGCACGTCCGACCCTGGGGAGGGCACGCCTTGCGTCCACAGTACCCACATTGGCCTTTTGGGGTTTGGGGTGGATGACCTCACTGCCCGCTCCCACTGTCTTGTGTTCTCACTGTGTCGGCTCGCTCCGTCTTAAAGACCATGTTCTTTTCTGTTGTTCATGTTAGAGCTAAGTCCATCTCATCTGCGCTTGTCGCAGAGAGGTCATGCTTTCTGGCGAGAACCAGTATGTCATTGAAGGGTATGTTCGGTTGCCCCGGGATCAGCCCTTGTGGTGCCTTCCTGTGGCAACCCTGGATGAATTCTGCACAGATCTCTGTTGTGGCCTTGTTGTCCGTTGCATAGGTGCTTGCCAGTACTCGTAGTCTTGCATAGGACGCATCAATTGACACCCCTTCTCTTTGTTGGGTTTGGCACAGCTTGAATCTCTCGAAATCAGCTGTGAATCAAAATGTGCATTAAGCGCTGTCATGGCAGCGTCATAATCGGTGGGTGCTCCTTTATTTGGGAGGTGTTTGTGAATAGGAGGTATACTTCTTTCCCTGCATAGTGGAGAAGCAATGATTGTTTCACTGCTCCGTCAGTCTCTCTCGTTGCCCTGAATTAATTCTCTAGGTGCCTTAGCCACATCTTCCATTGTGGGGACGGGATGGTGGGGTCAGCTGCCTCGCTGAACAGGGATAGAAACCCTGCGGGGGCATGCGTGACTATGTGTGTTGGTGGCTGCTTTGCATTGGATCATCTCCCATTTTGTCTGTCTGGGTCACCTTCTCTGAGCTGCTGTAGATGGGATAGTGTGTCCTTCTCTCTCTCTCTCTCTATCAGCTATGCCTGTGGCCTTGTGGTGTTCTCTAAGCTGTGTTCCCCCTTTCTGTGTTCCTCTGTTTATTTTATCCTTTAATTTCTCGTTTTGTATTTTGATTTTTGCCCTTCTTTTTTCGGTGTGGGCTCAGTGGCACAGGGGGACTTCTCTCCCCTCTTCGTGCTGCTGGGAGCCGGGTTTGGTGGGTGGAAGGCCCCATGTGGGCGTTGGCCTGGGTGCATGTGTCCCGTGTGTGGCGGCATTGTTCGCATATTGTGCGGGCTGGGACAGGCTTCTGGGCTGTGTAGGAGCTGCGTCTTACCGTCCTTCTCCTTCTTCTGCGAGCATGCCATCGCTGTGTGAAGGCACCTCCCCCGCGGATTAGTGGCAGAGGTCGGGGTATCGCGGACGGTGCTTCACCACCTGAGTCACATAGCGACAACAGCAAACAGTGGTCGCTTTAATAAACACCTCAGGAGTGTGCGTGGGAGCGTGTCTTGTTTCCACACTCATCACCAGTGTAGAGTGTTCTGGTGTGACACACTTTGGGGTATATGGGGAATGGAAACAAGCACACACGAGCACTTGGTGCTATGGTTGGGTTGAGTGCCCCGAGCAGCCACCCCCCTTTTATTTATCACCTCGGGCCATGCCTGGCCTGAGTGCATGGGTGCGACATAGCCACCTCACGCCGGTCGAACAACAAGACTGCTGACTCGTTACATTTAGTATCGCTCTAGGAGTACAATTAAGTTCCAATCACTTTGATAGTTCTACAGCTGCCACTGTGCATAAGAATTCTATGTTGCTGGAGGTTTTGTAATAAACTCGAACTTAGACCACTGGCGGCACCTCTGCTATGGCGGAGGAGCATCACACTCTACCACCCCACCCACCCCGAGTTCCAGGCAGCTGACAATACAGGAAAAATACAATGATACTAAAATGATAATAAAACCATGTTCTGCTAAAGACAACCAAGTCTGTGCAGGGCCATGACGAGAGCATGGGGAGGAGAGTGAACACTGTAAGTGTTATTGACAGTTTGGCTGGCTTTCTAAGGCCGCCCATACCGTTATGTGCACTTTAATCTCTCTCCACCCAAGCTGTGTTGTACAGCCAAGGCTCCTAGGACCCGAGCGAGCATTAAACAAGCCCACTCAGGCCAATCACGGCGCTGCTCTCATGAGAGCAGCATACTGATTGGTATCTAGGAACCTGTGCAGTGTGCAGGGACGGGAGAAGAAACACCCAGAGACGGCACAGCAGCAGGTAAGTGTTTTAAAAAAATATTATATACCCCTAACCATCCTCCCCCTCCCCACCACTTTTTATGAAAGGGAGCTGCTTTCGACTCATACAACCATTTTGCATCATCCTTTAAAATCTCCCCACTGAAAACACCTACACTGTTTTTTACACTGTGCATTCCTAAATACAAATATGTTTTAATTACCTACTGAATCTTCCGAGGAAAACGTGAGCATTCTGAATTTGCTACCAAGGCTATTTCTGATATAGGCAATTTTTCAAGGACACTTCCTTACGAAAAAGAATTAGACTGATTGATAATTCAAGCTGTAGCATCTCACACAGCTGGACTCTGAATGGAAAAGGGAAGAAACGTGATCAATTATCTATCAGCGTGGAAAAGGGAACAGAGTGATCAATTATCTATCAGTATTCTGCTTCACATTGTTTGGGTTTTCAGCCACTTCTGTTATGTTCTAAACATTGTATATCACTGGAACTTGATGTATGAGCATGGGGCTATTACTGGTGGATACTGGTGTAGACGTATCTAATAATATTAAGAACATAAATCAATTTAAAGTAAATATGCAGAATTAACACGTAGCATTTAACGAATAATAAAATGTATTTAAATGCAAACATTGTAATAGGCAACCATATTTTCTCTTACCAAGGGCCATATGTATCAAGCTAATTAGCATTCGCAAAGGCCGAAATTCTGCGAATTTCGGCCTTTGCGAATGCTAATTAGATAAATGGTATGTATCAAACATGTTTGATGCAAAATAAGGAATTGCAAAATTTGCTATTCCTTATTTTGCGATTGCACTTAAGTAATCGCAAATTTTGCGATTCCTTAAATGCAATGTATCAAACAAAAAATATTAAAAAATTGCCATTAAGGATTCGCAAATTACCACCAACTTCTAGTTGGTGGTAAGTTGCGAATTCTTTTCAAAACGCTTTTTTACAAAAAAACAAAGGTGCCATATGACGCCCATACATGCCCTTAGGGCATGTCTGTGCGCCATATGCCCCCAAATGTCTTTTTCAGGGGTGCAGCAGGGTGTTCTTGAGACACCCCTGCACCCTTGAAAAAATTCCTAATTTGCGATTAGCAAATTGCTAATCGCAAATTGCACTTTTATTCCTATGGGCCTCCTGGCCCATAGAAATGAATGGGTAATTTGCATTTAGCAATTGGCTAATCGCAAATTAGGAATGGTAAGGAATCGCTATTGAAAAGCGATTTTGTACATACATACCGTTTTGCGAATTCCAAATAGCGATTCCTTAAAATTCGCTATTTGGAATTCGCTAAACGGAAGTATGATACATTTGGCCCTAAGCCTCAAATGGCTGAAGCAACAGTGACCAGAAAATGGGTAAATGTGTGTTTATTTTTTTACTTTTTCATAGACAAGTTTGTTAATAATGATTAATAGTTACACACATGTTTTCATCTAACTCTGCAAAGTGTTTCTACTTATACAAAGATCAAGTCCAGCAGACACGGGCTGGGGGGCGAGGGGGGGGGGGATGGTCCTGACGGCTTACTTATACTGAAACTAAAAGGAGCTCAGACTATCCTTAGTAAGAACAACTGCCAGCAAGAGAGAGAGAGGCTGAGTTAAGGGAAATGGGCCAGAGGCTGCCCTGTGCAGGTGCCCTAAATGATACAAATATTAGTTATGAGTCATCATGACTAGCTGAAGTCTTACATCCGTAAATGAGGGCACTGCAGCAGGGTGATGTGCAGGGATCTGCAAGGACAAAGATGCAAGGTAAGTAATGGCAATGCTAGACCTTTACCTGGCATACATTTAGACGCCTGTTTTGCGTTTCATGGGTGAGCATAGCAGTGCGCAGTACAGCAGCGATCTGATCTTGCTCTGCGTTTGTACATTGATTATTACCACCATCACCACCACATGATGGGGGTGCTGCTACCTGTGACTGACCTTGCATAGAAAGTAGCCAGACAGTAAATGAACCAGCCATTGTGAGGTGAACCACAACCATGACCTGACCTGTTTTTCCCCACTTCCAATGGACTGTTTGAGTTTCTTAAGTGGTGTCCATTTCAACCCTCTAACCCAAAAGAAGTCACTACTCATTTTTTCTCAATATGGCTGTTTTCTAGTAGGCACTATTGTAAGTCAGCTCATTCATACAGTCCTTTGTGTGTCTCAAAAAGAACAGCATTCTTTTACTATCACACTAAAGACTTAAAGGGGAGTGAACAGTTGGTAGCCCCCCCCCCTTTACCAGCTACAGCGGGGTGGGGTTTTTGATGGGCCTCTTCTGTCTGGAACAAGTGTGGAAAGGTGAGTGAGTAAAAGGATGGATTGATGTGTGAGTGAAATGAAGGATGGGTGTGTGAGTGAAGGTAGATAGATAGCTGCGTGGATGAATCAGTGAAAGGATGGATGTACGGATGGATGAGTGAAAGGCAGGGAGGATGTATGAATGGATGGATGGGTGTGTGAAAGTGGATGGATGAATGAGTTAGTGAAAATATGGCTGATGAGTGAAAGGGCAGATTGATTGATGGATGGATGGAGTGAAAGGCTGATAGAGGGACAGGTTGAGCGTATGGATGGATGAGTGAAAGGATGGATGTATGGAAGAGTGAAAGAATGGATGAAAGGACAGACAAGTGGTGAGTGAAAGGGAGGGTAGATGGTTTGCTGCATGAAAGGGGGATGGATGGATGAGTGAAAGGGTGGATGAGTGAAAGGGGAAATGGATGGATGGATGAGTGAGTGAAATGATGGATGGGTGAGTGAAAGGATGAGTGGACAGGTGCATGAATGAATAAGTGAAAGGATGAATGTAAGGATGCATGAGTAAAAGAGAGGATGGATGGATGAGTGAAAGTGTGAATGGATGGATGAGTGAAAGTATGGTTGGATGGATAAGAGAAATGATGGATGAGTGAGTGAAAGGATGGGTCGATGAGTGAAAGGGTAAATGGATGGATCGATGAGTGGATAGAAGGTTGGGTGAAAGGATGGGTGAATGAAAGAATGGATGGAAGGATGGATGAGTGAACTAAAGGATGGATGAGTGAAAGGGAGGATGGATGGATGAATGAAACGATGGAAAGATGAGTGGAATGATGGATGTGTGGGTGAAGGGGTAAATTGATGGATAGGTGGGTGAATTGGTGCATCGAAGGGTTGGTGGATGAGTGAAAGGATGTATGGTTGAGAGAAAGGATGGATGGACTGAGTAAAAAGACAGATGACGATTAAAAGGGAGGAAATGTGGATTGAGTGAAAAAATAGATGGATGAACGAAAGGGTGCATGGATAAGCGAAAGGATGGATGAATGGATTAAAGGGGATGGATAAGTGAAAGCATGGATGATTGAAATGATGGATATGTTTATTGGATAGGTTTGGCAAGGAGTAGATGGATGGATGGATGGACGGTATGGTGACAGACTAAATGTTGGTTGGAAGGCTGAATGGATGACAGAATGTAAAGGTGAAATGGTGATTTTCAGCGGTTGGATGGAAAGATAACAATTGTGTTCTTCCACTTCATTTCTGAAACAAAACCTGGCTTTTACACCACATGGAAATAAGATAAAAATATTTTCTAAATAAAGTGCTATGAATGTTTTAAGGTCCTATTGAAGTTCCGGATTTATAAAACAAATAATACAAAGGTACCACAAATGTATTTTAATGCTTTAAAACAATCAGAGTCGTACAATAAGTAGGTGATAAACACAATCTTGCATGAGTGCAAAGCTGTAGTCTAGCTCAATCAGTTTGTTGCTCTTAACTGCAGTCTACTGCACCGTGAAAAAAAAGTCCAACTCACACAGAGAATGAAAAACATTACGTACATTTTAGTGGCTTTAAAACCAAGAATATTTAAAGCTGTTGAGTTTTTAAAGCATTTATGTTCAGATTCAATCCTTGAGTTTGATTGGTAGATGTAGCCTCTGCTGTAACAGTCATATCAAATCTCATCAAATGTCAAGTTAAATGACTTTCTAGACTTCCCAGTTATTGCTCGTTGACCGTGAGCTAGTCACTTCCGAATACGTTCCCTCTGCCCATCTCAGCATAGGCAGATAGCTCCCTTAGAAAGGCAATCAGATTTTACTGGGGAGAAAAGCTGCTGGTAACAGGAACCTGGTTTAAAGATGTGCTTGCGAGGAAAAAGGCTGGATAAAAGTTTCAGAGCACTTGCACGTGAAACCCATGTGCCTAATGTATCTGATTGTCAGCGCAGTATAGTTCAAAATGCAATATACAAAATACCCAAAATTGTGTTCTTCCATTCATATCTGTAACAAAACCTGGCTTTTACACCACATATAAATACGATAAAAACATTTTCTAAATAAAGTGCTATGAATGTTTTAAGGTCTTATTGAAGTTCTGGATTTATAACACAAATAATACACAGCTACCACACATTTCTTTTAAAGTTGTGAAGCCATCAGTTTGTTGCTCTTAGGCTTGTATGCATGAGATAAAACACCATGTAAAGAAACGAGTGAATAAATACATCAATTAATTCATAAATAAATACAAATAACAATACCATTTCTGCTGATCACCTGTTTTTTAAACAATTTCAGTACAAGTTGTATTGACGTTTTTTCAAACAGAGAACAAAGAAGCAGTACATGATCTGGTGTCCAAATAACCATGCATACATACAGTAGTAATACACCGGAAGTTAATTTGCATCAAATCAGAGTGACAGTGTGAGTAATCTGTAGAATCGTCCAGACTCTAGTAAAATTATATGGATTTATTGAAGAGCATTCAACAGCAACACCTCATCCACCCACCAACTCTGGGTCTCTGCTTAACTGCCAGACTGTAGAAGCCAGAGCGGGAAAGAACCCTCTGAACTACACATTCCACTTGCCCACATTCTGTGGTAAATTTCCTTTTGGGCCCACTTTGGTTCTCCCTTGGTTGCACACATTAGCTGTTTTAGGATGTCTGTGCTTTGCACAGCATACTTAATTCATTTGTTTTTGTGACATAATATTTGTTTAGAAATTCGCTGCACATATTATTTGGCATTAAATGACTCTTCTTTGGATTCAGTTTGAACATTTAGTACAAGGTCGAGCAACATGTTGTACTGTTTTCTTGTGCCCGGTTAGCAAAATTTCCTAATGTTTTAGACATAAAAATGGTAGCACAGCTACAGTTTTCTAAAACAGTAGTTTTTATCATATAAACCCTCTGAGCCTCACATTTTCTCTCCTCTACAGTCAGCTCAGCCAACTGCAGCCTCGGGTTACTCTCAGCCTATCAGTACTTGAGCTCCTCAGGGGACAGGGTTTAGTAGGAGATGCTCCTTCCTTCATAGGATTCAGAAGCACTCTCCCATTGCGGGATCTGTTTTCTTTTCAGGAGCCTTTGCCCAGTCATTTCTCTGCTCCTCTCCCTCCTTCACAGAGCCACTGCCCTATTGGGGCCCTGATTCTGAGGTTAGGTATAACCAGGGTTCTGCATTCTCACAAGTGCTGAGGTAGTCCTCTTCAGACTCTTACTGTGTCGCAGATTGAATTCTGCGAATGTCCTTCCAGGCTCCAAGGGTGAATTGGTACTCAAACTTTGGTTCACCCCTAAGGATTTCCAGTCCTCTCTCTGCACAACCTCCTCAGCTCAACCATGCTGTACCTCTCAATGTAGTTGATGTCCAACTCCATATGTGACAAGCCATCCTTGATACATTTCTCCCTGCCCCATCCTGGGTATCTTGAAGGCCCTTGTGCGAGCAGGTGAGCCCTCCCCTCAGCTCAGGGTTTTCCTCCTCTGTTGATACTTGCAGCCTTGTGACTTCCTCATAGGCTCAGAGGGCTATCTGAAGTTCTATTTTGGAAGCTTTCCTTCCCGCGTTCAGCCCCCCTCTCCTTGCAGAACTCCCTCAGCTCACTCCCAGTGTAATGTGCCAGGTAATTGAGATACATAGACATTCTTACAAGGTATCACAAGTGAAACAACAAAAAACTGTCCCAAGATGATGAAGGTGAAGCAGGAGTCAATTTTAGAACAATTACCAATTGAGAGAAAACAGAATTTAAAACTTGTAATAGTCTTATGTATAGAGTAGTAGTGAACAATGAGCTACTAAATGGCATTGCTCAAACATAAATCTTATATTCACTGCTGATATTGGGTTTCTGGTTGTAGGATGTATTCATCCTGTCCAAGCAAGAATCACAATCCTAGTCAGGGTAAGCTTGATACACACTAAAAGATAACCGCCACCGCCACCTTCCCGGAGAGCTGGAAGCACCCCGAACTCAGCGCTCTACTAAAGAAACCAACAGCGGACCCCACCGAACTCAAGAACTACCGCCCCATCTTGTTCCTCCCGTTTCCAGCCAAAGTCATCGAGAAGACAGTCAACAAGCAGCTGGCCGCCTTCCTCGAGACGAACGGATCCCTCGACCCCTCACAGTCTGGCTTCCGGGCCAACCACAGCACCGAAACCGCCCTCATCGCTGCCACCGATGACATCCAAGCCCTGCTGGACAGCGGAGAAACAGCCGCCCTCATCCTCCTAGACCTCTCCGCGGCATTCGACACTGTCTGCCACCGCACCCTAGTGCAGCGCCTCAACAACGTCGGAATCCAGGAGAAGGCACTGGATTGGATCATCTCCTTCCTCGTTGGAAGGACACAGAGAGTTCGCCTACCCCCGTTCAGATGTGCAGCAACTGAAGTCATGTGCGGCGTTCCCCAAGGCTCCTCGCTCAGCCCCACCCTCTTCAATGTCTACATGAGCCCCCTTGCGGCCATCGCACGCCAACACAACCTCAACATCATCTCCTACGCCGACGACACACAGCTGATCCTCTCCCTCACCAATGACCCCGCCACCGCCAGAGCCAACCTACACCAAGGGATGAAAGACGTAGCCGAGTGGATGACGGCCAGCCGCTTGAAACTGAACTCAGACAAGACGGAAGTCCTCATCCTGGGCTCCTCGCCCTCCGCCTGGGACGACTCCTGGTGGCCCCCCGCCCCGGGCACCGCACCCAAACCGACAGACCACGCACGCAACCTGGGCTTCATCCTGGACTCCTCCCTCTCCATGACTAGACAAGTCAACGCCGTCTCCTCGTCTTGTTTCAACATCCTGCGCATGCTACGTAAGATCTTCCGGTGGATCCCCACCGAGACCAGGAAGACGGTCACCCAGGCCCTCGTCACCAGCCGTCTGGACTACGGCAACGCCCTCTACGCCGGAACCACCGCCAAGCTCCAGAAGAGACTCCAGCGGATCCAGAACCCCTCAACGAGACTCATCCTCGACATCCCCAGACACAGCCACATCTCCAGACACCTGAAAGACCTGCACTGGCTCCCGGTCAACAAGAGAATTACCTTCCGGCTCCTCACCCACGCACACAAAGCCCTACACAACCAAGGCCCGAGTTACCTCAACAGCCGCCTCAACTTCTACGCTCCCAAACGCCATCTCCGATCGACCAGTCACGCCCTCGCCGCCGTCCCCCGCATCCGAAGAGCGACAACAGGAGGAAGGTCCTTCTCCCACCTGGCCGCCAAGACCTGGAACTCCCTCCCTCCCGACCTACGCCTGACCCAAGACCACCTCTCCTTCAGGAAGAAGCTCAAGACCTGGCTGTTCGAGCAGTAGCGGACCCCCACCCCCCCCAAGCGCCTTGAGACCCTCCGGGTGAGTAGTGCGCGTTACAAATGTCTTGATTGATTGATTGATTGATTGATTGACTAGCGCTCACCCTCTGGTAGCTTGGCACTGAACAGTCAGGCTTATCTAAAGAGGCAATGTGTAAAGTATTTGTGCAACATACTCACAGTAACACCATGAAAACACCATTTAAAGACTTCCAGCAGGGTTAGAAAAATAGACAATCATTTTATGAATAAATCAAGACGAAAACAAGCACACAGTGCATGGTATCGTAGACTTGAGCAGCGAGTTGTACAGTGGAATGGAATGTAGAACAGTAGAATAGGGTGTTGAGACTATCATAGAGTGGAGTGGAGTGTTTTAGAGTGCAGTAGGGTGAAGTAGATTGTCATAGAGAGGAACATCATTGAGTGGAGTGTCTTAGAGTGCAGTGAAGGAGAGTGTCGTAGAGTGAAGTGCGGTGCCAGTTAGTGGAGTGGTGTATCAAATAGAGAAGCTGAGTTGAGTGTCTTTGAGTGTCATAGAATGTAGTACCATGGCGTAGAGTGGAGTAGAGTATCATAGAGTGGCACAGAGTGTAGTACAGTGTTGTTGTGTGGAGTTGCATGTAGTAGAGTAGAGTGGCGGGCACTGAAGCGGCGTAGAACAGAGTATTGTACAGTGGCATAGAATGAGATAAAGTGGAGTATAGTTGAGTGGAGTACACTGGAGTGGGGTAGTGCAGAGTGGGGTAAAGTGTCATAAATTGAAGTACCGTGCTATAGAGTGTAGTAAGGTGTCGTACAGTATTGGAAAGTGATGTAGATCACAGTAGAGTAGAGTGGCATCCAGTCTAGTTGGTGTTTGTTGATTGTAGAGTGGAGTGGTGTACAGTGCAGTACAGTGTTTTACAGTGGACTGACATACAGCATTATAAAGTACAATGACGTTGAGCTGTGTACAGTGGAGAAGTAGAGTGGAGTAATGTGTCAGAGTAGAGTGGAGTAAAGTGGGGTGCAGTGGTATACAAAGAGTTGCGTACTGTGTTTTATAGTTGACTAAAGTGGAGCAGAGTGTTCCACCATATCATACAGTATAGTGCTGTGTCTTACAGTGGAGTGAAGGGATATAGATAGGGGCAAAGTGTTGGAGAGTGGCAAACATTTAGTACCGTATTATAGAGTGGAGTTGTATTGAGTACATTAGTGTGTGAAACAGTGGAGCTGCGTAGAGTGGATTGTTGTAGAATTAGGTAAAGTCTCGTACGGTGGAGTAGAGTAGAGTGAAGTAGTGTGACATAGTGTGGAGTAAAGTACCATAGAGCAGTGTTTCCCAAACTGGGGTCCACGGACCCCCAGGGGTCCGTGACACATTCCCAGGGGGTCCGTAGGCAGGCGTTTTAAAAGCACAGCAAAGATTCTTGTATAATTAGCAGAGTACGAGCAACAATAAAAGTGTCAAGATAATGCCAGTGATTAATGTACCTGCTGGAGAGAGAGGAGAGTTTTGTTCAGTGGCAGCTTTGACTTACATAATGTAGCACAGAGGGTTAATGTGCCTACTGCAAAGAACATGTAACATGCATTTTAAACAGCAGATTTTATGTGCATAGGTCCGTGGTTACTGCCTTTGTCACAGAGATTCTTTTGTTACTGTGCACTTCATATGTGACAATCGTAATCTAGCAGAGGGACCTATAAGCTGTCATCGAAGAGCTGCTTGCAAACTGCATGGTACCAGTTAGTAACTTATGTTTTTTCCCAGTCATTCATTACCCTGATTTTGCTAAAAAGATTTATTTGGGAAGAAATACATTTTTAATGTTAAAGACAGTGCTAGCCACTGTGTTCTGTTCTGAATCCTGAGTTTGTGCTTTTCCAGACCAAGCACTCTTTAAAAATGCCTACCAGTATGAATGACATGTGAATACTACAACTTGTTGTCCCCTTTACCTTATGTAACATTTTCTATACACTGATTTACATGTGTGATTCATTGTCTCTATATGTGTGTGATGTAAAGTGCTCTGACATCCTACAATGGTATGAGAGATGCTATAAAACAAAGGAAATACATGTGACAGAGGGGGTATTCCTTCCAAATAAAATACTAAGGGACAGATGTGCGACCCGTTTTTATATGTGCAAACGGGTTCGCGAACCCTTTTGCGCATGTAAAAACCTATTGGGACATGTACATAGCCTATTTCGTGAGTCACAATTTTTTTGAGCCTTGCTAAATAGGTTTTTCAACTTGCTATTTGGAAGGGGCATTCCCTTCCAAATAGTGAGTCTAAAAACCATGTACAAATGTTTTGCGACTGCAATTGCGGTCGCAAAACACTTGCAATTATCACCTACTTCAAGTAGATAGTAATGCATTCGTAAATGGGAAGGGGTCCCCAGGGGACCTCTTCCCCTTTGTAAATGCATGCAAAAATATTTTTTAAGGGCAGGCAGTGGTCCGAGGACCACTGCCTGCTCTTAAATAATGAAACGGAAAAGTTTCATTTTCGTTTGTTTTTTTAAATGCCTGGAAAACGAGCTGCATTTTTTTTTAAACTGCTTTATTTAAAAGCAGTCCCAGACATGGTGGTCTGCTGAGCCCAGCAGGCCACCATCCCTGGGAGGGCTGGCAAATTGTGAGAGGCTCATTAATAAGCCTCGCAAATGAGCCTCGCAATTTGCAACCCCATTGGGAATCCCAAACAGTGTTAAACACACTGTTGTACATTTCATTTAGCGATTCGCAATTTGCCACTCGCAATGGGTCGCCAATTACGAGGCGCTAAATAAAATGGTCGTACATCTGGCCCCAAAATCCTTAGTACTTTGAGTATTAGATTTGTGTGCACACGTGTGTTTTTTTTTTTTAATTACTGTTTTAATATTTGAAATTTAACTCATACAGATTGCTTGGGGGTCCCCGGCTTCCAGTGGTGACTCAATGGGGGTCCTCAGGAGTCAAAAGTTTGGGAACCACTGCCATAGAGTATATTGGGGTAGAGTAGAGTAGGATGGCATGGTGTGAAGAGTACTGGCGTAGCATAGGTAGTAAACTGTTATACATTAGAGTGGGGTTTCATCTAGTAAAGTTGAGTGCTGTATCATATAGAAAAGTGTTGTGTAGAGGAATAGAGTGTTGTACAGTAGTTTTTACGGGCATAAAGTGAAGTATAGAGTTGGACTTTATGGGGCAGGAGTATAGAGTGGAGTAGAATGTCGTAGTGTGCCATGAAGTATGGTAGACTTTTATAGAGTGGAGCTATATAGAGTAGAGAAGAGTGTCATACAATGGAGGGGTTTGGAGTGGAGTGGCACACACCATAGTGGCTTAGAGTGGATCACTGTAAAGCAGAGAAGCATACAGTGAAATAGAGTACAATGGAATAGTGTGCACTGCAGTGTAGAAGCGTGGAGTGGGATAGCGTAGAGTAAAGTGGTGTACAGTGGAGTGGAGTAGGCTACAGTGGATTAACATAGAATAGGATGGCATGCATTGAAGTGGCATAGTGTAGAGTTGAAGAAACTGTTATAAATCGGATTGGTGTTTGGTACAGTAGAGTGGAGGGCTGTGCTGTACAGTGTTGTAACTGTCACAGAGTGGAGTAGGGTATTGTACAATATAGTGTATAGGCATGGAGTTGAGTTCAAATTTGAACAATCGTGTGCACTGGAGTGGTGTAAAGTGTAAGAGTGTATAGTGTAATAGCATACAGTAGAGTCACACACAATGGAGTGAGGAAGAGTGGAATATGATAGCGGGGCAAAGATTAAAGTTGTGTACAGTGCAATAGTGTAGAATGGAGTGGCATACAGTGGAATAGGATAGAGTAAAGAACAGTGAAGTGGAGGACAATGGAGTGGTGTACAGTCGAGTGTTGTAAAGTGAAATATAGTAGAGTGGGAGGCGCAGAGGAGGATAGCATAGAGTGGAGCGTTCTGGTATAAAGTGACGTAGTGTACAGTGTTGTAGGGGAGAGTGAAATAGCATATAGTGTAATTGTGTAGAGTGGAGTGGCATTCAATGGACTAGCGTAGAATGGAGTACCGTAAAGTGGAGTGGTGTACACTGGAGTAGCGTAGAGTAGAGTAGAGTAGCATATAGTGGAATGGCATTCAGTGCAATAGGGTGGAGTGGAGTTGTATACAGTGGAGTAGCATATAGTGAAATAGCGTATAGTGGAGTAGCATACAGCGCAATGTCGTGCAGTGGCATACAGTAAAATGGTGTAGATAAGTCGCACACACTGGAATGGGGTAGAGTGCAATAGCACAAACAGGAGTTGTGTACAGTGATGTGGTGTCCAATGGAACAGCATAGAATGAATTGGGCTAAAGTGGTGTTGTATACACTAGAGTAGCGTAAAGTGGTTTGGCATAGACTGGAGTGGCATACAGTGGAATACAATATACTGGAGTAGCATAAAACTGAGTAGTATGTAGTGGCGTGGCGTACACTGAAGAGGTGTAGAGTGGAGTTGCATGCAGTGTACTATTGTACAGTGGACTGACGTACATTGGAGTTGTGTACAGTGTAAGAGCATAGAGAGGAGTGGCGTAGAGCAGAGAGGTTTGCAGTGAAGTGGCGTAGAGTGTAATAGTGTACAGTGGAGTGGCATACAGAGGAATGGTGTAGAGTGGAATAGCATAAACTAGAGTAGCGTATAGTGGAGTGGCATACAGTGGAGTAACACTGAAGAGTCATAGATTTGAGTTATATACAGTGTAGTAGTGTAGAGTGGCGCTGTGCACAGTGTAATAGCGGGAAGTGGCATAGAGCAGAGTACTGTGTAGTTGAGTGGTGTAGAGTGTAAAAGTATATTGTGGAGTAGCGTACAGTGGAGTGGCATATAATGGAGTGGTGTAGACTGGAGTGGTGCACAGTGGCTTGGGCTAGAGTGAAATAGCATATTGTGGCATACAGAGCTGCCACACATTTTCCAGATATTCAATCAATTCAGGGTGATGTATGGAGGCCTTGCGCTTCTTTGTAGATATGACATTAGTATTGCATTGCCACAGAGCCCTATGAGTGACTCAAGGGTACTGCAATCCATCAATACAGCTAGGCATAGTTAGATTTTGGGCATATGTATATAACCTTGTCGAATACAGTGATACATGGTAATGACAAGCCAGTATATTATTTGGAAAATGTCTGTTTTTAGAGAATGAAAAAGTAACAATATTGTTTGTAGTAAACTTTGGCTGGGTTCAGTGTTCATACCTTAGATATAGGTAAGTAGTAGTTCTTTACCTATTAGCATTTTATTAAAATGGTAATAGGTAAGGGAATTTATTTCTATTTGTTTATATATTTTGAAATAAGGTTATGGCCACGTACGGTGGTAGTTTCACAATACTTTGTGAAATTCTGTGAAAGCAATGCAGAGACAGATATTGCTAAATTTAAATGCCTTATAACTTACAAAATGCTTACCCAAGTTAACTGCAGTGCTCAAAAACATAATCTCCCCGCCATAATGTCTAATCCTACCAAATGTCAATTAAATCCATTCGGTCATGTTCATGCTACATCAAATACGATAGTCTATGGAAAACGTATTGGTGCATTATCTTGGCTCCCCCTTCATGATGTACCACAAAAATCCCCATCATCTCAAAATTTTGCAAAATGCTATACGTCTAGAAAGTTTTGTGGTGATTTGTCAAATAGGTGGAAAGTTATTAGGGAGCTAATATATGAGGAATTCCTATCTTTGGTAATACAAGCTATAACTAGAGTGGCAATCAGATTTACTGTGACGTTTTTCTTGTTATCTATTGTATTTGTTATGTATTTGTTTATTGGTTTACATAATCATGTGACCATAAATGTTGTATATTCAATAATTCTGAAACCTAACATATTGTCTAGTGCATTTTTATAGCCTTCCTTGCAACTTTTAGTAGGATTGTCCTCCATGTGTAGCCCAAATGGGATTAAAGCCAATAATTGTTGTTATGAAAATTAAGATTTTTCATTTTCCTAATGGGCAAATATCATGTCCTCCATTTAGTAGTTTGTGTAGCTTACTGCTAGGTCACTTTTCCATTTACTTGCACAGGAATGCATAAGGTAGATGGGTTTTGTTTGGCTTGCTGGCCCAAGTTTTATTGTTCCCATTAGCATGTGACAATAAATGGGTCTTTCAGTTGTTCATGCAGTAAATCTGAAACTTTGCATATGCAGTCTAATTAATTATTTGGGCTTCCTTGCTACTTTTAGTCGGATTGTGCTACGTATGAAGGCCAAAGTGAATGAAAAGCAATCATTGCTATTGTTATCAAAATTGAGATTATGATTTTTTTTCCAGTGGCTAATTATCATGTCCTCCAAATAGTAGATTGTGTGGCTCACAGCTAGGTCAATTTTTCATTTTGCTGCACAAGGGGGAATAATAAAGATGTTTTTTGTTTGGCTTGTTGGGCTTGTTTTATTTTGTTATCCAGAGGGAGGGCATGCAAAGAAAACGTATGTAGATTGCAATGTACTCTATTCATTATGTATTTGTTAATAGATTGTCATTAGCCTGTGACCATAAATGGATCTTTCAGCTGTTCATGTAGTAAATCTGATATTTTACTTATGCAGCCTGGTTTATTTTTTTGGCTTCTTTGCTACTTTTAGTAGTATTGTGCTACAAGATCACAGTTAAAACACATTATAACTTAAAAGATATTTACTATACTTACATGTAGTGCCCAAAAAAATCTACTGCGCACCAGTATATCTAACAGTGTCAGATTTCTGCACAATTCGACTGGTCGGTGCCCAGGGCCGGACTGGCCACCGGGCATTTTAGCATTCTGCAGAGCTGGGGGCTGATGTCACTGCGGTGGGGGCTAATTTCGTAGAATGAGACCTGCGTGTGCTTCGAAATCAACAATGCAAAACGAATTTCGTTTTGCACACGCAGGTCCCCATCAACGAACTCGCCCACCAGCTCTGCAGAATGCTAAAATGCCCGGTAGCCAGTCCGGCCCTGTCGGTGCCACACTTTGAGGAATCCAAAAGTCTAAAATGCATAGTATTTCAAACCTATTTTGCACCCCCTATTTTCTTTGCACCACATTCACCAAATGCCATAAGACTTTCAGTCCTCTGACTATGAAACAGGTGCATCAGGTCTGAAAAGTTTCACAGACATTTGTCAAACAGGTGCACAGTTATTAAGGGAAAAAAACATAAAATCCCTGTCGCTTGCTTCAATAATTTATTTGCGTGCGAGGACGCGTTTCGGCGTTCTATCTTCTTCTGCTCGCATATGCAATTGTATATATTAGTGACAGCACAATTTTTTGGCGATATATATATATATATATATATATTAATTAAAACACAAAAGTTCCAAAACCTGGCATCATATGACATACTCAGGTCTAGCTATGATACCCCAACATGAACGGGGTGGGGACAGAAAACTCAAATTGAGACGACTCGAGTCGAGACTCATCATGAGATTCAAAACTATGCAACCACAAGGACTCAATGGGGACGCTGAACTTTATGTTCATCTGTAATGACTAGTGTAAATTCTAAAATATTGACTGAATGAAGAACTGCTTATTAGAACTGTAATTGAATGATCAATTAAACACATGTATATTATAACTTCTCCCATACACATGTGGTAACGAATTGCGGTGACCAGGGCACTCAGCCTAGGAACCACGAGCGCTTCCAGCTATACCTCCCTCTCTGTATCAGATGTTAAAATAATGTAGACATAACACATAATAGTCAGACAAACACACACAGGCAGAGGGCAAGGCAACCACATAACATCATTATGCAGGAAGCCTCTCACCGCAAAACCACATAGCGAGAGGGAGACACACGCAAAAGCGTATCTAGAATATTACTCATGCATGCAGCAAAAGGAAAAGGGCACTTAGCCCTAAAATCATGCAATACCACAGCGCGTAACACATAATGATAAAACTAACACAGAGCACTAAGTGGTCAATGAATAGAATTGATCAACTTAAAAAACATGGACCGACTTTCACTACAAGTACCAGCATGCAAAGCAATCATCATGTGTATAAAATGTTGAAATCAAAGAAGGACCAATTGTCTAAAACAATGCCGTGATCAAGAACGCTGAAGTTCGAAACGCGTAGGCGATCTCAATTGTTGGACTAAAACAACTTGAAAAATTATCCCCGAGTGGAGTGCCATCAATTTTGGAACTTTTGTGTTTTAATACGAACGGGAAACTGCCTTGACCCCGTGGATGGCACCAGCTTAACAGAGCTCCTCTTGCGACAAGGCAAAGTGCGAGGGAATATATATATATATATTACAATCCAAGGATTCCAAAACACAAGGAATTCAGGCGAGCCCACAGCAGTTGCAGTAAGTGAAGTCTTTATTTTTCTTGTCAGATAGGACGACGCGTTTCGACCACGTCCGTGGTCTTGGTCACATATATATACAAGAATACTCCTTCCCTGGTCAACACCTGGAACGGAACGAGCACGGACCACACGATTCTTGGTAAATACCGCTTTGTTTTATTTTAGGCATCTCTCACAAACAAACGGCAGCCATTACGCGTTTCATCCCTCCTGGGGGACTTGGTCACATGACGCAATTCTACCAATGGCGGTACTTTAAATAGGTTACACTTTTTTTCTCTTTTTTGATTTTAACAATCATTTTGATTGGACAAACATACTACAAATGATTACTGTGCAAATTAGTGCTGTGCAATACCCTTAAAATCCATTGTTTAAAATACACATAGACTTCCATTAAAACTGTATAAATACTGTTAGTTGATTAGCAAAAAGTAGAACTTGATTTTCTTAATTTTCAAGCATGGTGGGTATTTGTTTCTTACAATTCATTGGTATGAGTTTGTGTTTTCCACCTATGAATGCACCACATGAATTCATAAATATACATACATAAATATATAAATATAAATAGATTACAAATATATAAATCTATATAAAAAATATATAAGTATAAATACTAACACATTTCTATAAATACATTCATAAATATATATTATAAATATTGTAAACAACAACACATTTAAAATCATCATTATAAATATGTAGTTAAAATTTATGTTTAAATAATTTCATGTGGAATATATTTGTGGACTCCAAGCCACTACCTATATCAACCTACATTCAGAAACCACCTATATTAAAACCACAATACTTTGATAAATCCAAACTTTTGCTATGGTTGGATATAGCTGTGCAAAAAATAGCAAAGATGTGCAAATGTCCATGTGCAGAAAAAAGTGCAAAGTGTGCAAAATAAAAAAAAATGTGGTAGTAAAAAAATATGTATATGTTTATGACAAGGGAATTCATTATATATGTATAAATACAAAAAACTGCAGTCTCTATTGTTACTATTGGCGAAATATCCTATGTGTTGTACTAATAATTCTCACTTTATTTATCTATAATCTAATTTATTTTGTTTTATTTTTATTCTTATTGTTTTTTCTCTATTTTATCTTTTTCTTTCACTTTTATTGGATCTTATTCCACAACAAACTGGTAATTCATATCACTGAGTAGAGAATCATAGGAGTCTTGGTGACCAAATTTAGCGGGCTACTAGAACCTAACTCATAGACTTGCATGAAGCTCTTCTGAGCTATTAAGTCCATTAGGATGCATGCTATCCAAATTAAGAATGTAGTGCATCTCTAATCGCCTGAGTGTTTTTCCCTGTCCCCTCCTCTTTTGTTTCTGGGGACTAAATCTATGAGGAAGTATCTAAGATCTTTGGGATCGCCCTCATGTTTCTCTTGAAAGTGGCGCGCCACTGGGTAAGCCTGTTCATGGTTCTTAATTGCACATATGTGTTGGGGTACCCGTTTATGCCCTGGTAAGATGGTACTACCAATATATCTCATTTTGCATGGGCACTCCAACTCCAACGCATACACCACATGATCAGTTTTGTAGTTTAAGGATTTATTAATGTCCTTGTTTGGCCCTCCAAAGGATGTAGAGTAACTTGTGGTGGTTGTTCCATGTTGGCAGGCTTTGCAAACCTTACATTTGTAAAAGCCTTGTCTTTGTGACAACCAAGTTCCCTTGAGTTGTGTGCCACATGGGTCATTATCCACCAAGGTGTCTTTCATGGATACACCCCTCCTGTATGTTATAGAAGGTTTCTTGGGGACTTTTTTTCCTATTACATGGTCCTGTTTTATGAGATACCAGTCCTTATTGATGATTTTTCTTACTGCTATCTCCTGTTTGTTGAAGTCCAGAATGAACCTGAACTGACTGGGTGTGCTAGTGGGGGTAATGGACTGTTTAGCTTGTTTGTCCATTAACTTCTCCCTGTCGACTAGATTGCATTTAGTTAGTGCCTTTTCTAAACATTTATTGCTATAGCCTCAGGCTTTGAATCTATTTATA
This sequence comes from Lissotriton helveticus, assembly GCF_964261635.1. NCBI lineage: Eukaryota > Metazoa > Chordata > Amphibia > Caudata > Salamandridae > Lissotriton > Lissotriton helveticus. Next base: position 1,511,476,576 of record NC_136063.1, on the reverse strand, counting down.
CAATCTTGTTGTTCTTGTTTCAGTTCTTCACTGCTGCTACAGATTCCCTTTATACGAAGTAATTCTCCATAGGGAATACTTTGTATTAGGTGGTTTGGGTGTGAACTGTTCGCATTCAGGATTGCATTTCCCGCCGTTGGCTTTCTGTTCAATTTAGTCTCAACGTTGTCATTCCGGATGAATACCTCTACGTCCAAAAACACTATGCTAGTTTTACTTATATTGGTGGTAAAGTTGAGGTTTAATTTGTTATTATTGAGTGAATCAATGAACTCTCTCGCCTCAACTTCAGTACCCTGCCAAACTAGGAACAAATTGTCAATGAATCTCCACCAACATTTTACATGGTTAGTCAGAGTTTCAGCAAAAGTTAGCCATGAGAACCAGCTCCTCCCACCAGCCCATGTGAAGACGCGCATAGCTGGGGGAGAAGCTGGCTCCCATGGCAACCGCACGCAGTTGTTGATACAACGCATTAGGAAACATAAAGATGTTATTATTCAAACATAATTCAACCATGTTGATAAACATTGTGTTATGTTCAGTACACTCCGTGCCAAATAGTATTTAAGCGCCCGAAGACCATCATAATGTCTGATAGCTGTGTAGAGTGATGTTACATCTAAAGTGATTAAATGGTAATCATCCTGCCAATGAAAGTCTTTCATCTTGACTAAAAAAATATATATATATATGGTCCAGTGGAAGGCTAGGAGTAGCCGAAATGCGTTGGCTGTCCGTTTTTTTGATGCACGCTAAAACTTTGCACATGGTGTGTGAATAAAGTGAAAACGTTTACAACTTACCTGTTGCTGTGCCGTGACTTCAGCCGATGTACATGGGGTTAGAAGAAACGTAGCAATATATATATATATATATCACAGACTATCACTGTGATTCCAAAGAAGTGAGGAAAGCACTCAGTAAATATTGGAACATATTGAAGCTAGACAAAGACCTGGCACCTGAAATCTCTGACTATCCCCAACTCACGTTTAGGAGACCCAAGTCCCTTAATGACCTTCTCTGCTCCACTCTCTTACCCAAGATAGTGAAACCTAGAATTCCGGTGCAAGGTTTTTATACTTGCAACAGGTGTAAAGCCTGTCGCAACAGTAAAAACTTAAAGGAGATACAGTTATCTAAAGACACCAGCAAGTTCAAAATCACCAAGCATGTTACTTGCCTTACAGATCATGTCATATACGCTCTGCAATGTCCCTGCCAATTATGCTATATTGGCAGCTCCAAACATCAAGCCAAGAAAAGGGTATTGGAACACATGCGGGCGATAACTAACAATGACAGACAGTATCCCATCGCCAGGCACTTTGCTACACACCACAACAGCAATGTGAATATGCTGTCGTTCTGTGTACTGGAAACAGTTCCGATAAGAGAGAGAGGAGGAGATCGCATAAAGGAAATGAGGAGACTTGAATCCAGATTAATTATCAAGTATAGGACGACCCAACCCCATGGTCATAATTTGCATGAGGAATTAAACGTCCACTTGGGTTAAACTGTGAGCTTGCAATGTATATACTTACCTGCTGTTTTTAACCATTCTTTCTTCACCTTTTAGCACTGATTTAAAATTGCTCCTAATTCTCCTGTTGTAATTATTCCCTGTGTGTCCGACCCCCTTCCTCTTTCAGTGCGCGGATTTTGCGTAGCGCGTGTCTCCACCGAGTGAGGGTGGAGGCAATTACTATTTTAACTATTTTAAAATTTACCTTGATATCCTAAGACCTCCGCGCTACCTGGATAATTTCTCTGCCTCCCCCCTGAGCAAGCGGCCAATTCAGGGCGGGCCTGCCGGGGACACGGCCGGAATACGGCGGCGGCCATTTTGGGTAGGGCTAGGCTCTATAAAAACAGTGGTAGGACTGTGCTCGCGAGATACCTTTCACCAATTGATGCCTGAGGCTTGAGCCGGGCAGCTGATTTTAAAATTGCTCCTAATTCTCCTGTTGTAATTATTCCCTGTGTGTCCGACCCCCTTCCTCTTTCAGTGCGCGGATTTTGCGTAGCGCGTGTCTCCACCGAGTGAGGGTGGAGGCAATTACTATTTTAACTATTTTAAAATTTACCTTGATATCCTAAGACCTCCGCGCTACCTGGATAATTTCTCTGCCTCCCCCCTGAGCAAGCGGCCAATTCAGGGCGGGCCTGCCGGGGACACGGCCGGAATACGGCGGCGGCCATTTTGGGTAGGGCTAGGCTCTATAAAAACAGACGGCCATGACTCCGCGTAGCGGACGCGCTAAGCGGACGCGCCGTTTTCGCGCCGGAGTCGAGCCAGAGTCCAGCCCGTCTGCGCCCGTCCGCGCTGAGAACGGGCTGGACACTGGACTTTTACCCACACTATCTCAGGGAACGCTTTTGTACTCCTCGGCCGAGCTATTAGCGTTAAAGCCCCCATGTCTACCATGTACCCATAGATTTTCCCCAGAGGGCATCCTGCATTCCTCCCGCTGTCACACGTGCAAATCTGGACTATTACCTCTCATACCTTCTAAAGTGGATAGGAATACTCTGATAAAAAAGGGCTTTTTAATCAATGCTAGATCCCTTATTAAAAACAATATTGCATTCCATGACTTTGTGGTAGACAGGCAACCCGATTGGATGCTTGTCACAGAAACATGGGCATCAGAGTCTTCTGGACATGACCTAGTGATGGCCATCCCAGAGGGTTATAAAATACTGCAACAAGACCGACCCATACGCAGAGGGGGCGGACTTGCTATTGTCTGCAAGGCCACTTTGCCCTGCACGATTAAAGCCCTGTCTGTAGTATCGGACTCTTTTGAGGCCTTGCATTTCTCCATCCTGTTTGCTCCCTCGGTTTCCTTCTCAGGAATCCTTATTTATAGACCCCCTGGCTCCAGAGTTACGTTCATTGATGACCTTCTCAGAATCCTGGAACCCTACTTTGGCAATTCCCATCTGTCCATTCTTGGGGATTTTAACTTTCATTTGGACAACACAAGAGACTCAGATACCATCAGGTTAGTGGACGCACTAGCTGCCTGTGAATGCATACAGCTGGTCAACAGCCCTACTCATTTGGCGGGCCACACCCTCGATGGAGTCTTTACTAACGACGACAGATTGTCTGTTGACACCCCGGTGCCTCTGGTCTGGTCGGACCATTCGGCGATCCCTCTTCTGATGGCCCTTCCTTTGGAAGGAACATCCGATTTGTACTCCACTTCCACAGGCCCAAAAAGGAGCTATAAGAACATCACCAATGACACTCTTGAACCTTACATAAAGAAGTTCACCTTCTCCTCCCTGGGAGATGTGGAGGATGCTGCGGTATTGCTCTCTGAATCTATCACCTTAGCGGTTGATGAGCTGGCTCCCCTGTCTTTTAGATACTCGGCTCGCCGTAAGCCCACTGCCCCGTGGTACACGGATTCACTTAGACTCCTTCGTCAAGGCTGCAGAAGACAGGAAAGAAAATGGAGGAAAGCATGGGATCCCATTGAAAGGGAAGTACATAAGGGTCTGCTTGCCGATTACAAAACTAATGTTATCAGGGAAAAGCAGCAGTACTTCTCGAATCTTACCACCTCCCTTACTTCCTCCAGGGAGCTCTTTAAGATTGTAGATTCCCTCTGTTCCCTTCAGGTCCCGGATCCAGTTGTGGGTTCGCAGGAGCTCTGCAACAATATATCAGAGTTTTTCCATAAAAAAATTGAGGACATCTATCTTGCGCTGGAAACTCAGAGAAAGTCCTTAGCTGACTCCTCACTCCAAACCCTGAACAAATTACAAGCCTGGACTAGAGACCATCCGGTTAATCTAACGGCCTTTCCACTACTGACCCGAGAAGAACTTGAGCTTTTACTTGATAGGATTAAATCCTCATCACCTTTAGATCCTTGTCCTCTGAGGATATTGAAGGAATGCAGAGCGATACTGCTCCCGCCACTCCTGGAAGTTATGAATGGTGCTATAACCCAAGGTACCTTCCCCCTAATATGGAAGAAAGCGATAGTGAAGCCTCTACTCAAGAAGCCCACGCTGGACCCGGAACAGTTGAAAAATTTTAGACCCATCTCACTGTTACCCGCTCCCGCTAAGATTCTTGAGACACACCTCAATGGCCATCTTACCGCCTTCCTGGACTCATCTGGGTATCTTGACATCTCCCAGCATGGGTTCCGAAAGGCGCATAGTACGGAGACAGCTCTGACTATGGTGGCAAATAACATCCGTAGGAAGGTGGACGCTGGCCAAACTACTGTGTTGGTTCTACTAGACCTCACAGCGGCATTTGACACCCTGTCTCCCTCAACGCTTACATCTCGGTTGAGGGAGGCAGGGATCTCCGGCATGGCTCTGAACCTCCTGCATTCCTTTTTACAGCATAGGGAGCAAAGAGTCAAGCTTGGTGAGTTCCTTTCCCCTGCTATGTCCTTGCAGTGTGGGGTGCCACAAGGGTCGGCTCTCAGTCCGACCCTATTTAACATTTATGTCGCCCCCCTTGCAAGGCTAGTAAAATCTCAGGGGATGGAACTGGTGTCATACGCCGATGACACCCAGATTATGGTGTCACTGGCCCACTCAATATCATCATCCGCCATCAACTTCAGGATCTGTATGCAGACAGTCTCTGATTGGATGCTTCAGAACTCCCTGAAGTTGAATGGTGACAAAACTGAGATCCTGGTCTTTGGCAAGGACCAGGATATCTGGTCGGATGAGTGGTGGCCGGCCTCACTGGGAACTTGTCCATCCCCTTCCCAGTCAGCAAGAAACCTTGGGGTAATCTTTGACACCTCCCTATCCATGACTCTGCAGGTCAACCGTACGGTGGCCACCTGCTGGGGAGTGCTAAAGATTCTCAGGAGGATCCTTCACTATCTCTCTCCCTCAGCACGCAAACAGGTGGCAGTAGCATTGATAGGTTCAAGGTTGGACTACTGTAATGCGCTCTATGTAGACTCCAACAAGGGGCTCATTCAGCGATTACAGGTAGTTCAAAATGCGGCTGCTCGCTTTGTCTTAGCACTTCCTAAAGCTTCATCTGCTACGATGGCCAGAAGGAGCCTTCATTGGTTGCCCATTCATCTCAGGATTTCGTTTAAGATCCTCTGTCTTGTCTATCGAGCTTTGGCAGAGGGCTCTTTTGACCCCCTTGGTGCCCTGCTGACCCGGTATCAGCCTGGCAGATCTTTAAGATCTTCTGAGATGAATCTGTTGGTTGTCCCACGTACCAAAAGCGTTCGTTGGGGAAACAGAGCTTTTTCTGTTGCTGCTCCCAAACTTTGGAACCTGTTACCTCTTGAGATTAAGATGCAACCTTCTCTGTCTTCCTTTAAAAAGGCGCTCAAGACCTGGTGTTTTGTCAGGGCTTATCCGTAATTAGGATCAGTCTCTGTTATCTGGTATTATTTGGTTAGGCGCCTTGACGCCCATCTGGGCTTAGTTGCGCGTTAAAAATTGTTTTTCATTCATTTCATTCATTCATTTAACAGTCACTGATTTATGTATTTTTTAATTTTGGTCTACAGAATCTGTTGGTGATCATAATTGGGAATCTGTTGGACCTCTGGGAGCACCTGAGTACATAAGACTATTGAATTGGACAATGTGAATTATTACTATGAGCAACATATGCCCACTTGGGCTTTACCGCGCCATTGTGTATGGTGGAAGGAATTATGATTTGCGCATTTGGCCCACTGGGGCGGTATATAACATATACATAACAATGATATATTATCTGAATATGCTAATATTCCTGAATGTGCTCTGCTGATTGATGCTACACTGCACTTGCATTATTTTCAGTCCAATGAATTTAATTTAATGTATTGCATTTTGCGTGTTTGACCCTATAACGCTTTTTGCAACTATCTTTATTTGTTTCTATGATATGCTCACCTCTTAGAGTAACTAACTCAGCCCGTAGATAGACCCACTAGTCTGTTTTCCATGGATGTGATTTGAACAAACATGTGACTGTATTTAAAGAGCACTTGGTTTCTGGTTTCTGTCTCGTGATAAAGCAGATTTATCTGCGAAACGCGTCGAGGAAGCCATTTAATAAACACGCTTTTCATCTCCAAGTGGCCCGGATTGCTTTTCTTACCGAGGAGAAGGTTTTGGCTGTATATATCGGGACTCGCTATCCCATCCGGGGCCCGCCTTTGTAAAAGCGGCAGGGTTCTTAAAGCGACTCGTCTGGTTGGAATATATATATATATATATAAACCCAATCCTGTGTTCAAGTCTTTCAAAAAGCAGGCACCGACTCCGTGGGATTCGCAATCAAGGGTCTTTTTAGCAAGAAAGACGACCAGACGCGTTTCGCCGGACAAGTCCGCCTTGCTCACTACATCTGATTTCACGAAGTGTATAAGAGATATTTATAGTGATATAATGTAACCCATTGGTTCTTAGAAAAATGACAAAACTGACATGTGACACAATCATAGACATGGAGGGTAAAAAAAGCATACATTTGAAAATTCATGTATTGAAATTTATAACAATAATGCGTAAATAATTCTTTACAATTTAAATTAGTTTTACCCTCATAATTTGTAAACCTCCCGTGTTTCTGACCACATTTAAATGTGCCTAAATTGGGGATTTATGTATGTATGAGGCTTTGCAATGCTGAGTATGTTGCTATGGACATGGAAAAAAGGTTTGCGCTTTCTTTAAAGTCTAACAGCGCATGTCAATTCTGTAACTTTCCAGCAACAGCATCAGTCAACCCTCGTGTTTATGGCGGCAGTGAAGAAGCGTGAGTAAGGGCTTATCCCGTCAGAAATGTTTGTGTGAGCATGATGATGAGAGGGCTATTAGTGTCAGGCTCCATCCTTGTTCTAAAAATTGCCGAGTGGTTAGTGATTGCGGTACGGGTTGGGAGAGAATGGTGCAACACGGCGGGTGTGATAAAAGCGCTAAAGACCCAAATGCCGTTTGCAGAAAAAAAAAATGCCATTGAAAAGAATACAAGGTAAAGCATAGTGCTGAACAACAAATTGTAATCGTATGTTAAAAAGGTTGTTGATATTGCCCATGTTATTGATTAGTACCTATTGTGGTATGTGGCGGGCTATAAATGCCGTAGAGCACTTGTAAAGTGACTAATGCGGGTTTGGCCCAAGTGGGCAGTGTTACACCCAGGAAAAATTAAATGCGTTTCTCCTGTATAGAAGAATATTTATAAATATATACATATTCGGGTTTGTACATTAACTCCCGCCTAATGTTTAAAGTGTGTAATTCTCCCTCCAAAAGATAGAGTAAATGAATGGAGTTCTGGTAAATTGCGGTGAAGAAGGAGGCCATGTTTTGTGTGTTAAAAACTCATGGCACTCTGGTCAGTGATGGGGAGGCCTGTGTCAAGGTTAGTCCTATTGTCGCTGAGTGATAATGTGACTAATATTTACAAAAAATGTGTGTATGTTTGTGGATTAAAAACTGTGTTCAAAGATGGTGAAGCTAGATGTTATGCAGCTTGATGGGTCTAATGTCTAGGCACGAGGAATTACTTGTGGACATCTTTTTCTAAATGTAGTGCACAGTTAAAGATGGACGCTGAGTGCTTTGTCAGCGTTGTGGCCGTTAGGTATCTTGGAGTTTAACTGGATGATGTATTTGGACTCTAAATGTCTCAGTGCTTGTAATCTATTACCACCTCTTGGTTTAGGTGCCACATTGTCGATTACAAAATATGTGAGGTCTTCTTTGTTCCCACTGTGGTGTGAATTTATGTGTCTGGCAAAAGGGTAAGTGGGATCATCATTGCTGATGGCGCGCAGGTGCTGCACGATCCTGACATGGACTGGGTGGATCGTACTCCCCACATATCATTTCTTACAGGTACAACTGAGCACATATACTGCATGGTCAGTCTTACAGGTAAAGTGTTCTCTGATTGTGTAGGGCGTTTTCCTGAACGGGAATTCTACTGTTTTGGTATTAACTCCATGTGGGCAGGCCTTACACTTTGAGCACTTAAAGAAACCTTTCTGGGCTTCTAGCCAGTTCATGTTTTTATTCATGTTTTTGTTTGCAATGGGCGCATAATTGACCAATTCTTGTCGCGTTGATATTGCTCTGGGGGAAAGTTAGCTGAGGTAGTTTAGCACACTTATGTCCAATGGTGGGGTCCATTTTGATAAGTGACCAATGCTTGTACATGATTCTACGATGGTTCTTGTAGTGTTTGTTGCACCCTGTGATCATTCTAGGAGTGAAGGGTTTGCTATCACTAAGGTCAGCTAATGCCTTTGGTTTCTCCTTTAGTAGGTCTTGTCGGGTACATTTTTCACTCTTTTTCTTAACTTAATCTAGTGTATTTTCTTTGTATCCTCTTTCTCTCAGCCTAGTAAAGAGGCTTTCTGTGTTGTCACGTAAGTCAGTTTCTAGACTACAATTTCTTTTCATGCGGAGGCATTCCGCACCTGGTATGCTCTCCTTCAGCTTGACTGGGTGGAAACTTGTGGCGTGTAGGATTGTGTTACCCGCCGTCTCCTTCCTGTATGTTCTGGATTCTATTCTTCCATCTTTCTGAAAAACCTCTAGGTCTAGAAATGTGATTCTGGTGGTGTCTGTGGTACATGTAAACTTAAGGTTCAGGCTGTTATCATTTATGACTTTGACAAAATCATGTGCACTTTCCTCCGTCCCCTGCCACACCATAAAGATGTCATCTATGTACCTCTTATATAAAACAATGTGGTTGAGGTATGTGTGGTTGTGTTGGGCCATGAGTACTTGCTCCTCCCACCAGCCCATATGCAAATTCGCATAGCTGGGGGCAAAGCAAGTACCCATGGCCGTGCCTTGGGTCTGTTGGTACAGGAGTTTGTTGTATGTGAAAGTGTTGTTTACCAGGCACCATTCTGCCATCTGTACCAACATCATGGTATGCTGGTGTAGAGTGATGTTACGACTACCCAAAAAATATTTCATAGCATTTAAACCGTCTGTATGTCTGATGCTTGTATAACGGCTTTGAACGTCCAATGTTACAAATATAAAATCAGGTTGCCATGCAAAGTCATACATTTTATGCAGAAAATCTCCAGAGTCTTTCAGAAAAGCTGGTAACGCCTGTACCAACGGTTGTAAAAAGAAATCTATGAATTTACTGGTATTCTCAAAGAGACTTCCTATGGCCGAGATGATAGGTCTGCCAGGGGGACAGTCAATGTTTTTATGGACCTTCGGTAGTAGGTAGAGTTGGGGGGTTATCGGATGGTCATTTTTGAGGAAAGTAAATTCCGGCTTGGTCAAGAGGCCTTTACTCCTCCAATCATACAGATTTGTGTGGTATCTCTCTTTGATGTTAGCAAGGTTGGAGCTGTTGATTCGTATGTAGCATTGTCTATCTTGTAGTTGTTGCATGGCTTCTTGATTGTACATGTCTAGCGGCCAAAGGACTATATTTCCTCCTTTATCGGCACTGCGGATTACAATGTCTTGGCGTTGTTTTATTTTGTCCATCGCTTTTTCATATTTCACTCTGTAATCGTTCGATTTTTTTATTGAAAGTTGTACTACTCTCCAAGGCCAAGTTTTTAAGGTCTTTGATCACCCTTTCTGCAAATACATCAATGTTGTCTTTTGGCATGGGTGGATAGAAAACTGATTTTGGTCTGAATGGGGAGGGTTCTGATGCAAAGATTGACAGATTAGCAAATGCTCCTGCTTGTGTATTGCTCAACACTCCTTCCGCTAGGTCCAGCTCTACCTCTGTCATGTCTCTCAGGAAATCCAAGTCCTCTACATTCAACGCAATTGTTGATGTCAGGTTAGTCGGTTTCTATTGTGGATCTAGAGTTTTTCTTTTTGGTTTATAAAATACTTGTTTAGTTTTAATTTCCGAGTGAAATGGTAGAGGTCTATCCTGGTGTCGGTGTAATTAAAATTTGTCTCTTTACAAAATGAGAGTCCCAATTCCAAAGTCTTTAGTTCTTCAGCAGTCAAATCCATATTTGAAAGATTTATTACTGTGTTTTTCGCTGTTGGTGTGGGGTTTACCTCCTCCTGTTGCGCCTGTATGCGGGTTTTGGTTTTTTGGGCCATGTCTTCCCCACCTTCTGTTCTTCCTCCTTCTGCTCTTGGAGGGTTTTGCCTGTTTGTCGTCCGATCCTGTCTTTGTGTACTTGATCTCAGGCTTTGTAGCCGTTCAATGCGTAAAAAAGCAAGTTCTACCACTGGGGTTGGTACCTGTTTGTTTTGGCTTGTGGTTGATTTGCTTGTGCCGGGGTCTGACTCAGCTCCTGAGCTGATTTCCGATTCACTTGGTGCATTCGGGTATGCTTGTGTCGTGTTTGTTGCAGAGAGTTGTTGGCGACGGATATTCTCAAATTTCCTGGCAAATGTATAAATCCTGCCTTGGAGGTAATCATTGCGGTCTCTTTGGATCTTTGGAATTTCTCCGCCTTTCTTATTTTTATGGTGTTTTTTAGTTTTTGCACTCTTGTCGTAATTTCTGTGAGTCCTTTCTTTACCTCTTCTTGGTTTGGCAGTTTGTTCAGTTCAGCCATGAGAAAGTCAATCTGAGCCAGCAATTTCTCTCTGTCAGAGGTCGCATATTTTACTAGGATGCGCAACATGTTCTTTGAAGATTCTGCGCTGTTATCCGCCCAGTCCTGGAGCATGGCGGGGTCTGGGTTTTCGTATGTCCGGGCTACTAGTACTCTCAGCCCTCTTGGTATTCTGCCCACTTCCAAGTATCTTTTGAGGGACGTGCATTCCCACCATTTGGCCACTTCGCTTTTTCTCAGTTTTTCTAGTTCATTCATCAGTTTTTTTATATCTGTACTCTCCGTGATTTGCTGTGCACTGTTGTTTGATGTCTGTTCAGTTGGTGTTACATCTTTGTCCTTAAAGATATCCAGAGCTGCCTCCTCGCGCTCTTTTTCCCATTCTGCTGCCATCGCGTTCTTGCAATTGATTTTCCCTTGATTCCCACTGTCTGTAATTGCGCAATGCGCTCAGAGCTACGTCTCCCTTTGGCGTGTATTCCGTATAGCACTACAGCCTCTCCGTACTCGCTCCAGCAAGCCTCACTCATTCCCTGATAGCCCTCCGGCCCCACAGACTGAGGATACTCACTGTTGCGTTGCAGGAGAACTGTCTGCTTCGTGGATGTCTTGCCTAGGGGGGCTCCAAATATTCATCTTGGCGAAGAAAGTTTAAAAGCGGGTTTTTCTGGTTATTCGGAACTCCAGATCGAGGAGGGTCGGTGTAAGAGGTTTCCAGCTCACCTCTCAATATGAACCCAATCCTGTGTTCAAGTCTTTCAAAAAGCAGGCACCGACTCCGTGGGATTCGTAATCAAGGGTCTTTATTAGCAAGAAAGACGACCAACGCGTTTCGGCGGACAAGTCCGCCTTGCTCACTACATCTGATTTCACCAAGTGTATAAGACATATTTATAGTGATACAATGTAACCCATTGGTTCTTAGAAAAGCGACAAAACTGACATGTGACACAATCATAGACATGGAGGGTAAAAAAAGCATACATTTGAAAATTCATGTATTGAAATTTATAACAATAATGCGTAAATAATTCTTTACAATTTAAATTAGTTTTACCCTCATAATTTGTAAACCTCCCGTGTGTATATATATATTACTTCACTCCGCATTCACTTTATCCAAAGCAACGGACACAGACCCAAAGTTCCAGTAGATTTACTCGTTTATTTGCTGTGCCGCCATAACGTTTCTGCTACCAACAGAGCCTTGATCACATGACCGTTTTGTGGCGATATATATATATATATATATATATAGTTAGGACCTAGTTTCCATAGGAAAAGCGTTTTTTGATTTGCTAATATCTTTGGCGCCGTTTGACGAATCTTCGCGAAAGTTTCAGAAATAATGGCCTGCCTGTTCCTGTCCTGTGGGTAAATTTGAAGTGAGCTATTTAGGACTATTTATCTCTAATTTTTTCTAAAATGTTTAACTTATTAACTTTCTTATGCTGGAATTGTTTGATATCAATTTTAATATCATGTTTTTTTTAGATAGTATTGCACTATATTTGCACATTAGGGAGTTTGTTTGCACTAGCACTTTAGGTAGTTAATTGCGGTTACATAGAGGGCAAGAACTTATCCTATAAATAAGTGTTCTACATCGTAATAGCTTTGACATTAATGGTCACTTGGCCCATATTATAAAATCAATCGTTATTAACTCTGTATTTTAAACAGTTTTAATTTGATTGTTTTTTAGTGGAGTTCATATCTAATAGAGTACATTGTTTTAATATATATTCATGTTTTTAACATATATTTATAACAAGTGTACTTTAATCTGACCCAGGATAAGAATTGTTTCACTTGAGTATTTTTTTCTTCTATCTCCGTTTTTAACGTGATTAAGTTTGACCAGGAAGTCACTATATAGGTAATGTACTATTTCCGGTGTGTCATGTGATCAAGGCTGCTGCCACGTAGCCGAAACGCGTCATGCTGCCAATGGAGAAGAGAATAAAGCACTAAATACTTGAATTAAAAGCGCACTGTTGTGGTCTGTACCTGATGGTCTACATAGGAGCCGGTAGTTCAGGACTGACGGTGATGTAAAAACTTATTTCTGACAATTCCACATGCACAAACAACCCCTGACGTCAATAACATATCATGCGAACAAACCATGCCCCAGAGGCCCAAGTCCCACCAAGAGCCCAATTTACCCAATTGTCAACATCTCAGCACTGTTTAACCACAGAAGTCAAAGGCACACCACCTGAAAGGGATAAGGAGCAGCAAAATCAGAGCTGCAGGGGCGACTGTCCCAAAATGCAGCACACACACATACCATTCAGAGCACATCAACATTGACAACAATGTGGTACAAACTGCAACACGTTCCCAAGAGAGTAGAGGGCATAGCTTGTGTGTAGTAACTGGCCAATCACATTTGGCATAGCAGGGAAATGTGAGATGATAATGCATAAGTACAAGCACACATCCATGATGTTGTCAGAATGTCCACTGTCCCGCATCAAATAGGCAGCTCCTCCCAAACAGTCGCAATGTACATTGTCATGCAGTCTGTATGTAAACTTGTACAATGCGTCAACATACATGTGAACACAATGTTAAACTGCATCTCCCCTTCACATTGCAGAGGGAAAATCAGCACCTCCTACAGAGCAGACCGAACATTTCTTCACTGATGACGAAGAGGACCTCCAAACCTTCGACAACTACGCCCTCCAAGAGCTCATGGACAGCTTTTGGCACCCTACGTCCAGGAGCAGGGCAGCCCAGCTGTACCGAGGAGACCTCAGCCCCTCAGACCACACAGCAGGAAGCACCCACCACCACAGCTGTCTCCCAGGACCCTCACAAACAACACATGGCCTGCCAACGCCGTGTGTTGGGGGGCCAGGAGATGATGGCTGATCAGGTGCGAGTGGGGTTCAACGACATGGCAGCCAAACTAAATGCCATATGTGGGTGTCTAAGTCACATCAGGGACCCCTTACAGTCCCTAACGGACACCCACAGTCCGCTCCATGCTCTCCAACGATCCATGGCTGACTTTGCTGGAGTCCTGACTCTGAGACAAGAATAACTGTCTAGTCAGAGTGGCTCCAGCGATGGCAGCCGGGAGTTGGGACACATGCGGAGGATTATGGAGAAGATGGAGCAAATGCAGGCAGAAAGAATGGCTGCCACAGCTACACACCAGCGAGAGATAGCTGGGTTCTTCCATGCCCTGCAGACCCTCATCATGGCATTGCTACCATAAAGGCCTGGCGCTGCTGCTTCTGCTCCATCCACATCTCCACCCCCTGAAGTGTCAGTGATGCAGGCAATCCACCTCTGGCCACTGATGTGTCACCGCCACACAGTGATGCAGACAAAACAACCACCCACATGTGAAGCACATGAAACATCAGAGGACGAAGATGCAGATGATTCTGCCTTAGTGGTAAGAAAGAAGCAGTAACATTCATCTCCGCCATATGGCCTGTTTCTGCTTAGTTCTGCCCTCTGCAACATCACCTTCCACTGTCCCTGATACACTCTCCGACACTCACCTTGGACCTCGACATGGAGTGCCATATTCTGTTTGGTTACCAATGACACAGCAATCAGACTGTGGACTGAACTCTTCCTCTTCCAATGAACTTGTCATTCCCTAAAGGACTCTGGCTGGCCCTCCACAGGACAACAATGTAAAGGGGGGTTTGCATGGCCCTGTACTGCTCCAAATTCACACAGATGGGTCATGTCTGTGATCATTCAAGTAGGAAAGTATGGATGTATGTAGGGTCAGTGATTCCCCCTTATATCCATGTTGCTCATGTTGTAAGACTTGAGTCACAGGATGCATCATTGCCGATTGCGGTCCGGGTGGCACCGACACTACAACAGAGACACATGCATTAGTTACTTCCTTGTCCAGCCCAGAATAGAACAACGCCCAGAGCCCTGGGCTCATTGTTCACACCCCTATGCTGGACTGGCATACGCCAGCCCAGCCCACTCCGCTTACGCTTACAGGGGTGGGCGACAAAGCTACATGTCCCAGATCTTCCCTGTAGTGATCTGCTGATCACTGGTCTAGTTGTCAGCATGCCACAGTCACTCCCTGAGGGCTGATTTACACCCACACCACACCCATCCAGCACAGGCATCACAGGACGTGTGACTCAGCCAATGAAAGGGGCCTACCACATCACATTCCACACTGCCGGAGGTGACATGATGATGTCCACACCACGAGACTCAATCATAAAGGGTCCATGACCTGGTGGCACCTGATGCACTGCCGCTGGCACAGGCCTACCACCGCCGGACGATGACTTGGGGTGCACAGAGTTGGTGGCACCCGATGCACTGTGTTGCACAGAGTTGGTGGCACCCGATGCGCTGTGGCTGGCACCGGACTACCGCCACGGGACGATGACTTGCGATGCACAGAGTTAATAGCACCCGATGCACTGTGGCTGCACGGGCCTACCGCAGTCAGCAAACACATGACTCCGCGGTGCCGCAGGATGCGCTAGGGGCCTTTGGCGTGGAATCCAATGATCAGATGAAGAGGTTGCACTGGCACATGATGGGCCCTATTGGAGGCACGCCAGTGGCGGCAGGTGAGCATAGAGGCCTGGGTGCTTAGGGGCAGCCAGTCATCTCTGGGCTGCGGACGGGTCTAGGGACCACTGCTGGGGTGCAGCAGGCACATAGGATCATGCAGGCACCACCGGTCATGGGGTTGGCCTCGTGGGTGGGTGGGGGCACCGCCCTGGCAGACACAACCCTGTATGTAATGACGAGATGTGCCCGGGTTGGCTGGGGATGTAGCGACCTCGTCTCCAGTGTAAATCTGGCCGTTGAAGATGGTCAGCCACTTGTGTGTAGGCCTATGAACAGGATATGGCAGACACAGAGACGCATGCAGTAGTTACTTTGGTGGCCATCCCAGAACTGCACCATACCCAGAGCCCCGGGCTATTTACTCAGGACATACGCCGGCCAAGGCCACTCCGCTCACGCTTACAGGGGGGGACGGCAAAGCTACATGTCCAAGGTCTTCCACACTGCCTGAAGTGACCCGGTTGCGTCCACTGTCCACAACACTACAAACACCAGCAGTATATGATTGTCCACATGGACATGTCTGTGCTCTGCATACTGAAGTCTGTCCAGCACATCACTGCCACATTGTGTAGATTTTCATTGATGGGTCACTTTCCTCCATCGCACATACTTGGTTCCTACATTTCCTTACATTCTGCAATTGTGTGGCAGGGGCGCCATGCCGTGGATGGTTTGTCTACATGGATGGGCACGGTTACCACAGTTACTTTTGTTATCGTGTCTGGTAGTTGGGCATGTTGATTGCCATGTTGTATGTGATTTTGTAGCATGTGCATTCCCCCAGTCGTGAGTTGTATGATTGTGGAGTTGAGGTGTGGGGTGTGTTCAGTTGGTACTAACCGACCAGCAGTGCATTTCCATAGGTGCCATCCTCAAAGCTGTGGTTAGTGATGGACTTGCGGAAGATGTAAGAATCATGCACACTGCCTGGGAAGTTTGCAACGACATTGGTGAACTGGCCCCAGTGGTCCAGTATGTTGCCTTGATTGTGTTCAGTGTCAGCAGGGGGCACAAGTAGTACATGTGTGCAGTCAATTGCCCCCAACACATGCGGGAAACCAGCTATGACGTAGTTCCCTTGCTTGGTCTCCAGCTGTTCCTGCGCAGTGTGGGGGAAGCGAAGGTGCAGGGATATCAAGCTGATACAAAATGTGATGTTTACCGGTATGATAAATCCTGCATAATAAGAATGCAACAGAAGTTTGTGTGGTCATAACCTTCCTTTTCTTTCCTACCAACGTTAGGACCACATCAACTTCTGTTGCAGTCTTTTTATGCAGGATTTATCATACCTGTAAGCATTCCAGTTTGTCCAAGTGCAATACACTGTACCAGATAACGTTTGTGACTATACGGACACTTGCCCATTGTCACCATTTATTCAGGTTTCTGAATTCTGACTTTCGAAATATGGAATTGTATTTGAGAGTTCCCGCAGAATATGCTGTTAATTGAATCCACATGTTGCCCTCATGAAGTTCACCTTTGGGAATGGAACACGTTGGCTGAGCTTTTCGTATTGTTGATTTATGTATTTGTAATGAAGGACTGTTTTTACACTACTGTTGACTACTGGACTACATGACCTGGTGCACCCCCATTTCAGTAACTACAATCTTGGATCTGGAGCACAGGGGTGTCAAGCAACGGCTGGCGTTGGGGTTGGTTGCTCAGGTACACTACGAATTTGAATTAGCGTGTGGTGTGGATACAGGGGCCCGCCGTTGCTTTTGTGGACATGCATCCAAGACGTGTGAGGAAGTTTGATAGGACTGACTGTGAGACTCCTCCAACTCTGGCAGCTGTAAGTTAGAAGGTACCAGTGGCCAACAGGTGCGGAACAGCCAGCAGCTTTGCCTGCGGAGGGATGTTGGTTCTCCACTGTGTTGGTACCGTCAGTCTGTGGGCAATGTGGGTCAGGATGTGGAGGACGGTTGTCCTTTTGAGCCTGTAGTGGGCAATGGCATCCTCTGTCGTTCAGTCTCTGAGGCTGGTGCATTTTAGGAACATCCACTGTCTTGTTCTGCACTGCCTAGGTGGTAGTCCAGAGAGAGGTTGTCCGGGGTGGGCGTCCTGGGGGTGGTGGCGTGTTGTGGCCCTCTTGGGTCTCTGAGCTGCATGATCAGTAGCTCCATGACATGTGTTGGTCTTCAGATGTGGCTCTGGGCTGGGCTCCGTTTGGGGCACATTATCAACGGCCAGTGATAATTATCGCTGGCCATGCTTAGCGATAATTTTATTATCACAGGCTATCTCTCGAATTTATTGCCCTGCTAGCACGTTATTAACAATGCGTTTCTCCAGGGCAATAAAAATTCGAGAGATAGCGAGGTTATCGCCATTTTGCAGGTAACATCGCTGGTTTTCCAGCGATGTTCCCTGAAAAACGGCAATAACCTTGCTGATACGACCCGCAGGGTCGTATCAGCATAATCCACCCCAATGTTGGGGATAGGTAAGTCTGCATTTTAGCAGAAAATATTTTTGGGAGAAAACAGCTATTTTCTCCAAAAACTAACATGTGGTAAAATGCTGGGGCAGCCTTTTAAATATCGCGTTGGAAAAAAGGGAACTAACATGCAATTATGCATATTAGCACCCACTTGTAAATCGGGTGATAGTTTCATTTCTGCTTTTGTTTTACTTTTTGAGCAAAAAAAAGCAGAGATAAAGCCCTTGTAAACATGCTCCTTTCATACTGTAGGTTGTCATCCTGCTTAACACCAGTAAAAGGCAGGTGTTAAATCCCTGCTTGCGAAAGCGCCTTATTGCCTGTTTTTGGATCGCAGATGTGGCTGGTCTTTGAGAATATCGTGAAGTGCTGTTTTCATGTGTTTTTGCATGGGAATGCCTACTCAAGCATATCATTAGCGTTAGTTGTCGCTCTCATCCGTGGCGCTGTTTTTTGTGGCAGCTATCGCTGGAAAACTGGCGATATTGGCTGTTTGCACCAGCTTGAGAATAGGGTGATACATCTATTGCCACTTTTGCTGCGCTAAAGTGCCGATAAATTGGCGATAAGTCCTTGAGTATATGCCCCACTGTGTGGTGAACTTGAAAATATGGTGAACTTGTGTCAGTTCAGTTGAATGTTCCATGAACTGTTACTATGGAAACTGGCATTGAGCAGAATGAGGGAAGGGTTGAAACTTAACTATGGACTTAAAATGTGAATTTGTAATTTATATATAAGTACTATGTTATTACTTTGTCATTTCCCAAGTCAATACTATCTTTAGAAGTGGTGTGTTATTTAAAAATAGTGGTAAATGTATTTGTAATATATTTTTTAACTCCCGTACAAATTCGTGGCTCCATCGCAGTGGTGCACAGTGGGGTCGCGACTTCCAAAAATAAACGTAGAAACAGTTTGGGCACTTTTAGAAGTCAGTTGCTAAGGGTTAATATGTGTAACAATAGAAATGTGTTTTACAATTTGAAACAATCTAGGAAGTAATGTGCTTTGTTACTTACATGTATTTGTGTGGAAAAAGAGAGGGAACGTTTGCTATTACTGGTTTTACCTTGCTGAGACTGGTGCATTATGTTGATTGTGTACAAAAGAAAATCCTTTAAGAGCTTGTGATATTTTAAATTCAACAAATCTATTTGGAAGGTGAGTTATAAATTTGTGAGGTTTATTTTTAAACTTTTGCAAATATTAAAAAACTGTTTTTTGAAATATAATATTAAATGTAGAGATGTGTATTGTAGTTTTTGTTGTTGTACTTAAATGTTGTTTAAAATAGATTCTGTATAGTAATATGTGTATTTTGCAAGATGGATTACAGATTATGGTAGTTTGTTTTACTGTTTGGATATGTATATTTGTAGTATACTGCATAATTTTGTTGGTTTAAATTTGGAGTTGAAGTCTGTCAAGTTTTAAGGTGTACATGGACTTCTGTCTCTAGTATGTTTCTACTTCTATATGTATTTTCATATTTCTTATACATTTTAAGGTGCATGATGTGTAACAAAGAACTGTTGTTGCTTTTTATGTGGTAGAGTCAAGAGTGTTAGTACATGTAGAATGATGAACTTGCAGCACAACCGTGTAGTTTGAAAGATGCTCACATAAGGTATTGTTAATTAGGCTTCTTTCTTCTAGTCTGTAGACATGTATAGTTGAATGATGCTGCATATTTTAGATAACATTGTGAAGATGCAGCACAAATGTGTGGTTTGAAAGATGCTCATACAAGGTGTTATTAATTAGGCTTCTTTTTTTTAGTCTGCATAAAGTTATACTTAAATGATGCTGCATAAATTGTGATAGAAAAGTGAAGATGAAGCACAAAAGTGTGGTTTCAAAGATGATTATTAATTAAGGTTCTTTTTTTAGTCTGTAGAAGCGTATAGTTGAATGATGACATATAATTTTACATAGAAGAGTGAAGATGCCGCACTAAAGTGTGCTTTGAAAGATGATCATAAAAGGTGTTATTAATTAGGCTTCTTTTTTGTAGTCTGTACACAGCTATAGTTGAATGATGCTGCATAATTTCAGATAGAAAGGTGAAAATGCAGCACAAAAGTGTGGTTTGAAAGATAGTCATATAAGGTGTTATTAATTAGGCTTCTTATTTCTAGTCTGTAGAAAGGTATAGTTGAATGATGCTGAATAATTTTAGATAGAATGCTGAAGATTAGCACAAAAGTGTGGTTTGAAAGATGCTCACATAAGGTGTTATTAATTAGGCTTATTTTTTTCTAGTTTGTAGAAAGGTATAGTTGAAAGATGCCGCATAATTTTAGATGTTAGTTTGAAATCGTAAGTGTGTTGTTTGAATTTTTAAGGTTCGGATAATGTTATGATAAGATACATTTATGTATGCTTTTAGTAATATGGTGAGACTTTTACTAAAGATATTTGAAGATTTTCCTATTTGTGTTTGGGTAGATTGTACCTCAGTAGTCCTGCAATCACCCAAGAAGTATCCATGCACTTATAAAATCAACCAGTTACTTGCTATGTAGTTATATAAAACTGCAAACATTATCCCTGCATTATCCCTGCAGTCATGCAAGCGTCGAGGTGTTACCTATGTAGTCCTTTAATCCTTTAAACTCTTTCAATGACATACGCACTTCTCTTGTACTTAAGTAATCATTCAGCCAGTACTCATGTACTTTTAAAATCACCCAGTCACTACCTTTTCACTCCTGTAATCAGTCAGGAAGTATCTTAGTAGTCCAGTAATCACCCAAGCGGTAGTCGTGAACTTATAAAATCACCCACTCAATTGCTATGTACTTCAGTAATCGACCTGATATTACCTGTGCAGGCATGTAATCATCCAGGGTCTAGTTACGTACTTTCACTACAGTCATGCAGGCTGTAAAAGAGGTCTTGCTGAATGTGAGTTCAGGTTCCCTTTTAGATCGCTGTCCACAATTTATTTACTCTGGTCTCACTTCCATTGTTAGTCCACATCTAACAGAACCTTTGAATAAATCGCTGATTGTGGCAGAATACCCATCAGATTAGAAGCATGCTTTAGTTTTTCTTGTGCTGAAACAAAACTGATGCTGATACTTCAAGTTTAGCAAACTACTCCCCATTTCTCTTCTTCCCTGCCCTACAAAGGTATTGGATAAATTTGTTGATTCCCATCTCATTCATTATCTGGAAAATAACTATCTGCTGACCCTTCCTAAACCAGTTCCAGGGCTAATAATAGCACAGATTCAGCATTGCAGGTTTTGTTAGAGCATATCAAGCTCTTAGTGGATGAGGCTGAATCTGCTGCCCTCATCCTCTTTGACCTGATATCCGCTTTTGATTCAGTTTTGTATTATTTGCTGCTTCAAAGACTTCATGAGCTGTATAAGGTTTCTGAGTAATCGGTTCCTATCTGTTCAGTTACCCCAACATACATCTAAGCTGGTGGTGGCCAACGGTGGTGTCCCTAAGGGTTCCTCCCTCACTCACAAGCTATTTTACATCTGTGGGACTCCTTTGGCTGGTGTAGTCAGAGCTTGGGGTTTCAGGATCGCCTCTTATTCTGATGACACCCACCTGATAATTTTCATCGATGAAAGCAATGAAGACATGAGGTGGAATCTTGTGAATTGTCTCAGAGATGTGGTGGACTGGATGCAGCAGTCCCACTGCCTAAAGCTCAATGGGGAGAAAACAGAGTTCCTGTTATTCAGGTAGGCCTATGGTGTTTGGAAGAACTCATCGTGGTCTACTCTGTTGTGCGCAGCTCCAAAGCCTAAAAGAGTAGATAAAAACGGAGGGGCATATTATCAAGAAACTGAGTTAAAATTATAACCACTTTAGCGGCAGGAAACTGGTGCTAAAGCGGCAATAAGGGGTTTGATAATATGCCCTTGTGAATTCCCGTAGAAGCCCACGTTCTGGTGTGAAAATGTGCTTCTATTGGAATTGACAAGGGCATATTATCAAGCCCATTATCGTCACTTTAGCGGCAGTTTCCTGCTGCTGAAGCATCGATAATTCTAACGCCGATCTTGATAATATGCCCTGTAGGCTTTCTGATTGGTAATTCTCTCTCGATGAGAGACCATGTCAATACTGTGTGAGGGAGTTGTTTTTTTTTAGTTCAAAATAGTTTTTATTGGGAGTTTCAGTAGCAAATAATACAGAATAGTACATAATGATTCAAAATAATACATAGGTGATGCAATCAAAGGAGCAGGTCTGAAGTTGTAAGGTGCTAAATCGCGAGGATGAGTGAAATAACATCCATGAAGGTACATGCATTAAGCTTCACCAGTCGGCATTAAAGTAACAGACCATAAAAGTAGATATCAGACAGTACACAGTAGTATCAACAATATCATGAGAGTGGAACACAGGTTCACAAGTTCACATACCCAGCGATATACCGCATAACCAGCGATAGCCAGCGATGTCAGCCCGGCCTAGCTGTGTGGGGGGGGGGGGGGATAAAAGAAGCTAAGGGGGTTTATGGGTGGTGAAATAGCTGTCACGGGCCGACCACATACGTCTCCTCGGGGGGCGCCATGGTGACTGTTGGAGAGCTATGTTATCGGCTCCTCGAAGATGAATTTCCCAATTGAGCCAGCAGGGAAAGTTAGCTTTGCTCGTGTCCTTCCAGTTGTTTAGGACTACCTTGACCGCGGCTATGAGTAGGAGATCCAATAGTGCCCTGTCGTCGTCACTAAGGGAGGGTGCTTTAAGGAAGCCGAAGACTAGATAGGGCAGCTCCCTGTGTGGGGAGATGGAGAAGACTTTACTAATGAACTCGAAGATTTTGTCCCAAAAGGGGACCACACAGTCACATTGGAGAATGACGTGTGCGAGGTCACCCTCGGCATGTTTACAGTTCCAGCAAAAGGCATCTGGGCTTATGTTGTGAGCAAAGAGACGTGCCGGTGTCCAAAAGGCTTTATGAAGGAGCCAAAATTTGGTCTGGGATAATGTAGGGCTGACTTTGTGACGCATGCAAGATTCCCAGGTTTTGGCCCATTCAGCCTCTGAAATCGGTAAAGAGAATTGTGAGGACCAGAACTGCCTGAGCGGTGTAGTGAGGCTGGAATGTTGGGGGTGTAAGAGTTTGTATAGTATGGATACCTGGTGGCCTATTTTGTTTAATCTAGAGAGGTACAGCGGGAGAGATGGTGGGGTTAGCGAGAACTTCGCTCTAGTGATTGCCGCTATTATGTTTAAAAAGTTATAGAACTCTATTGGTTCGAGGTTATAGTTGGACTGAAGGTCTTTAAATGGGATAGAGTATGACCCCTTGAACAGTTGGTGAGGGAAGAAGATACCTTTTCTTATCCAGTGTGGATTATATAATGGTTTACCCTTGTGTAGTACTGAATGATTACGCCATAAGGACTCCCCATCCCGAGCGGCGAATGCTATGTTCGAGAAGTTTGTCGATCTTAAGGAGGGCTGCTTTCGGTTTTCGGAAAATTGGTTTTGAGCAGGTTAGTATGTTCAAATTGGTAGAGAGGGCAGCTGCTGGGGCGATGTCTCCGAAGATAGCTTGTTCAACCTCCAGCCAGACAGGGGTGTAATCAGCCGTGGGGGCTAGCCAATGGGAGCCCTGCTTGGCCAGGAAAGCGGTTTCATATCGTCTAAAGTCCGGGAGATTACCCCCCCCCTAATGATTTATCTAGGCGTAACTTTTTTATGCTGATCCGCGCCCTCTTCCCTCTCCTTAGGAAGGTGGTGAGTGTATTGTCTAGCTTGTGATGGAATTCTTGGGAAAGAGTTAGGGGCAGCATGGTAATGAGGTGATTCACCAGTGGTGAGATCATCATTTTGATGGTCTCAACTCTTCCCCACCAAGTGATGAAGCGAGGAGACCATCCTTCTAGCTGGGTTTTGATTTTGTTTAAGGTGATTTTCTCGTTTTGCTGAAGAGTTTCCATAAGGGAGTCTCCAAATTCTATCCCCAGGTATTTCATAAAACCTGTCTGAAAGCAGAGGCCGGAATTGCTTAACATATCTTTGGTAGCGAGAATATTTAAAAGTTTGACGATTTTTCCCGGTTAAGTTTATACCCGGAGTGGAGTTGTTTTGACCTTCTGTGAGCTCTTCTCAGGATTTTCCACTGGATTCCTATTGTGTTGTGAAAAACTATTGTGCATACACTCATCATTAGTCGATTGGATTCTAGCAATGCATTATATGTTGGGATGGCTGACTACCTTTTTATTTGTTTACAATTAATTCAAAATATGGTGCCATGACTAATTTGCAATTTTTCCACTTGGACATGAATTTTTCCCATTGGCTGCCTGTCTCCAAAAAGCTCTTTTCAACTGCTCTGTCAATTGCATCTAGCTGTCTATTCCACAGGGCCTGTGGCTTTAAGAAATATAATTTCTCTCTCTACCAGCCAGTGAGAGCCCTTAGATCAGCTAACCCGACAACCATTCAAGGCAGGCGAATCAGGCGGACACGTACAGGGGTCATTCTTTCACTTATTTGTTGACACTCATTTGAATGCCTTTCCTTTCAATCTGCACACTACTCCAATCTTATTAAATGTCGTAAACTGCTGACAATAAGCCTGTTTCCTCTCCGAAAATCTCTGTATCTAGCTTATTTGAGTGTTTTTGGTCAGGACTATTATTTCATGTATTTATTTATTCAAATAAATAAGCTTAACATTAATTACAAAAGTGTTTCGTGTAATTTGTTTTGATAGCCTACTTATGTGCATTCTCAAACTCTACACCATCTGTGACAGATGTAAACAACTTACTGAGCTTGGTACATAGAGCAAATGTGGACCAACTGCTAAATATTTTCAAGAAGTTGTTGTTTATGTTGGTACATTGGTCTAGGGGCATATTTAAAAAAAAAAAAAAAAAGTCCCGCTAGTGATGATGATTTATTTACAATCTACGTCCAGGGCCCGCTACCATTCATGGAAGCACAAGAAATGTGATGCTAAAAACATCTGTGATGCAGTGCTCATCCGACAAAGTGTCTCTGGTCACAGTAATCGTCCGCTTCACCAGCTACAGTGAATGGAGCCTGAATTCTGCCCTGGAACCGACCCTCGCCCATTACCCACTGTTGTTACAGAAAGCGAAAATTAGGTTTTTGTCATTCACACTTCAAACAAGCTTAATCCGAAACGAAAATCAAACAGACATACAAGCAGTAGAAGATTGTTCATTGTAAAAAATATTCAACTTCTTTTAATATGCGTGCACATGAAATGCACATATTTTGGCAAAGATGCAGTGCGATGCATATAGGAAATACTGCCTAATGCCCTTCTGACGACTTGAATGTAAAGTAGAGCGCATGCAAATCAATGCCAGCATCATTAACCACAGTTGTAACATTAGCTTAAAAGATTCCTGAAACATCCTAGTGCACTCTCTTGAACACAGACAATCTCGCTGGGAGCGCCTGTGGTTTATAATTGATCACTGAACAAAACTATTGAGAGGCTGCAATCATGACACATATCTTCTTGCCAGGTACCAACGCAGGATCTTTTTACTCAATAGTGTCCTGCTTGGACTAATTAACTAAATCGAACAGTAGAGTCTTATTTATAACTAGATTGCGTGTGGCTTGACAACTGTGTTAAATTACTCTATAATATGCCATGCAGTTTCTACTCCAGTAGTCACAAAATGGCTGAACGAGGGCAACATGTTCGAACTGCTACTCATCCAGATCTCACATCAGGCTTTTAAATACACAACCAGCTCTGGGGTTTTCCAAATTCGTACCCAGCACAGGACCAGCAGTAGGGCCAGGTCGGGGGATTTCGACAGATGATGAAGAGGGGAAATTAATTATTTATTTAATGTTCCTTCGTCATTGTGCATCATTGACATTGAATCAATGATCGTAGATCTTTGTTGTAGAAATAGTTCCTATACTTTATTGTGAGTTTTCAAAGAAGCGCAGCCAACGTGTTTCACCTAAAAAAAGCTGCATCAGGGCAAGAAAACTGTTCCACTGGGACACAGCAACAATGTTATTCTTCAAGGTATGTAGTAGGCAGTGTAACCATCAACCATAGTTAAGTCCTGTTCGCCAAATATGGCTCATCTGAAAGCCTGATGTTAAACTATCACCAGTCAGTTGTCAGCATTTGTAAAACTGCATCCAAAATGTATGACCCACCACAATCCACGGGTGTCAGTCAATTCAGCAGTCATGCCTCAGTTAACTCCTATCCCCTGTTTGGCACAGAGATAAGTCAGCTCTCTAAGCTGCACTGCACGACTAAGATCTACCAGCATTTACTCAATGTCTAATATCTAATGTTCAATGTGTTTTCTGTTAGGTTTTCATGTTGCCTCTCTATATTTTTCTCACCAAAAGTGTCTAATGTGTGGTCAACAGACAGTTGACCAATGAGGTGGGCAACAATTTCTCTCATGTCTATTATGGTGACTATATCAGACAGTGCAGCTTCAAACTCCTTGGCTGCTTTCTTTTTTGTTCTAGAGAGATTACACCTAGTGCAAACATGTTTTATAACTGAGCTATAAAAGCACACACAGGTCAGCTAGGAACACCCTTACAGTACCTCTCAAAAAGAAAACACCTCGTTATCAGGAAGCTTCAAGTGACTCCACCAAATCACGACTATACCAGCTCTAGACCAGCCTTTACATTTGTTGATTGCACACATTTTCATTACTTTGGGGAAGCAGGCACACTGACAAGAATGCTGCTTTATATTTAGCTGCCTGCCCATGCCTCTGGAATGCAGCACTGGAGACCCACTGTCTTCCAATTCAGCTAGGGAATGACAATTGTGGGAATTAATTTTTGTCCTTTAGTGGAGAGGCTAGAATTACGGACCAAAAACGTCCGTTAAGACATCACGAACAACCTACTTTAGGGCTAATTTACGGACAGGTAGTGAAAATTACTGACAGTTGGTCACCCTACCCACTCCAGGTTCACTCCACTGAATGGTGCTCTCAGCTCCAGTTAATCGCCCTCCAAGATCCCACCCTAGGGCTCTGGATGCGGGTGTAGGCATGTGAGAACGGATAAAAGTGGAGAAGTCAACAATAACAGGCGGGCGAGCAGGCTGGCAGCAGGCAGACAGGCAAAGAAGAAGTAGGACCTGCTATGTTAGTTTTAGCGTGGACCACTTCGATATGAGCCAGGAAAGCCTGAGTCTGCAGGAGGCTTGTGAACTAGCGGACCAGGCTATCGGGTTGCTGAGCTCGCTCTAGCTGCCTCTCCAGAAACCAAATGAAGGCAGGGACGGAGCATGGTAGCCTACTAATGTTGAGCAGCATCAGCTTCCACAATGATCAGTATTGATTACAGAAAGGGGTTGTTACCCCGGTTTATGCCTGTCACACCACTCAAAAAGGTCTGCCCGCTTCAGACCAAGATGTCAGTTCCTATTATCATGAATGTGTTGCCCCAAGGGAACCAGTGTACTTGTGGATGATCTGGGGGGGGAGTAGGGAACAGACTTTACAACGTGGGAAGAGTCAAACATGCCATATCCCTGCAAGCTCAACCACGTATGCCTTAATCACGCATATGCATGGTTAAGGCAGTATGCGGTCTAGATGTGACGATGGGCAGGAAGAGGAAGGATCGGGAGAGGATGCAGACTGGTAAGTGGACTGGGGATAGGTTTTAAAGGGTGGGGGGTAGTTTTAGGGGAGTGGGGAGTTTTTAAGGGCTCAGGGGACCAGGGTTCTTTATAGGGCAGGGGGCCAGGATGTAGGGCGAAGAGCAGGGGGGGGGGGGGTCAGAGCTGTTTTAGGCTATAGGGATGGGGTCGTTTTTAAGTCTTTGGGGGGGTCTGGTTGTTTATAGTACAGGGGCCAGAGTATTAGGGCTCAGGGTGGGGGAATTGGGGCAGTTTTTGGGATGGGGTTGTTTTTAGGGCTCAATGGGGGGCTGGGTTGTTTATAGGACAGTGACCAGGACTTTAGGGCTCAGGGCAGGGGACATTCAGGATACTTTAAGGTTTAAGTGCTCAATCAGGGGTTTATTGAGCGCGCTAATCACCCGTGAGGGTCTCAAAGCGCGGGGTTGCATCTCCGGTCAGTTGAAGAACCAGATCTTCAGGGTCTCCTGAAAATGTGAAGGGTGGGGGCACGTCTGATGCTGGTTGGGAACTCGTTCCAGGTCTTGGCCGTGATGTAGGAGACGGTTCTTCCGCCAATTTGTGCTCTGTGGATGTGTGGGGGTTCAGCAAGTGCGAGGTCGGCGGATCTGAGGTTTCTCTTGGGAACGTGAAAGGAGATCCTATTGTTGAGATATTGGGGTCCGTGTTGTGAAGGCATTTATAGGCATGGGTGAGTGTCTTGAATGTTACTCTCTTCTCCACGGGGAGCCACGCAGGTGTTGGGTGATGTGTTTATGTTGAGCGATAACGAGGACGAGTCAGGCTGTGGTGTTCAGTATGGTCTGGAGTTTGTGGAGTAGTGATTTGTTGATCCGGGTGTAGAGGGCATTTCTGTAGTCCAATCTGCTGGTTATGAGTGCGTGGGTGATGGTTGTCCTTTATTCGAGGGGATCCATTTGAAAGTCTTTCAGAGGATGCAGAGGGTGTTGAAGCAGCTGGAGGCAATGGTGTTGACCTGTCGAGTAATGGAGAGGGCGGAGTCAAGTACAATGCCGAGGTTTCGGGCATGGTCCGTGGGGGGTGGGATACCTGCAGAGGGCGGTGGGCAATTAGGTGTTGGGAGGGTTCGAGGACCATTGTCTTCTCCCAGTTGAGTTTGGTGGTAGGGAGTGGGGGTAGTTTTTAGGGCTCAGGAGGGTTGGATTAATTATTGGGCAGGGGCCAGGGTTTTAGGTCTCAGGGCAGAGGGGCTGGGGTATGAACTTTACCACACATCCCTTTACCAATCATGTCTTTACTATGAAATTGCATTGTAAAGGCAAGTGTGGTAAAGTCATGCGTGGTAAAGGATTGCGCTGTTTAGACACATTCATTGTTCATGCAGGGAACTAACGGCATGCATGGTTTAGGTATTCATGCGCCTGTCATACAACCATCTGGAGCAGTGCATTTAGTGAAAGATGGAACAGCTGTTTACAAGTCCCTCTGTGATTTCACAGAGCAGGCAGCAGCCTTCTGCAAGTTAAAGAGGTGACAGAGAGCCCCCTGCAGGTAAGTGCAGATGCCTGAGGAGGAATGTCTGAGGGGTCCATGCTACCCCATTCACCCCCTCCTGAGGGCTGCCCTCAGGTGATGTACTAACAATGCGCCACATATTTTTGTGGTGCACTGTCAGTGTGCCTCCTAAGGGCCTGTTTGACTCTGCGCCCACATCCGTTAATTGGCGTGGTCGCAGAGTACATAAGAGGCAAGTATTGAGACGGAGGTATGTATTTACTATGCCTACCTTCACATCTACACAACTTGAAGATATATATACAAAAACGTTTCGTATATGTGAAGTTTGGTATAGGAAATATATACAAACGTAAATTTTGACATTTTGTCTCTTGATATTCTGGTCACAATATTGTGACCGTTCTTTGTAATGTCCTCTAAATTCCCGACCTACACCTATTTTAGAATAGCACACAAAAACGTTACCACTTCATGCACTGAACCCCTCTTTCGGGCATTTCTACATATGCATTTATATCTAAAACACATCCAGTTTATTCTGGTAAGTGTATTTTCTTTTCATAAACTTTCATATGTCCATCTGTTTAGCTCTAAGCAATTTAAATACGTCCCTGAGCTTGATATCGTTCTTGCACACTGCGCAATTAACTTTCAGATAAGAGAGACAATGTGTCTGCTTGCTGAGTGCTGAATCATTCATAATGCTTCCAGTTCGAGTTAAGCATTTGCCTCTGCTCTGACCTGCAGAACCATTTATAATATTTTTATATTGTGATACTACTTTGTCTATGATGGCCAAGGTGTTAATGAGAAAATCATCTTTAGTAATGGTATGAGACTGAAAAGCTTAATAAGGATTCACAGTTTAATATTTATCAAACTGATAGGCTTCTCTAATAACTTAAACACTCCTTTTTTCGATGCCATAAGAAAGTCGATGTATGCTATAGGATTACACTTAAAATGATACCAATATTACTGCCCACATAATGGCCTGCTCAGCTAATTCCTATCGGGCTTAAACACGTTTTTCATAATTTCTTATTTCACAAATACATTGAGAGATAGCAATGTACTATCCACGAGATCTAGGATTATATTCTATATATATTTAGAAGCATGTATTTTGCTTTTTCAAGGGGGTCTTTGTGCAGCCCAGATAAGGTAACATGGATCACAAATACCCCGAGTTACAAGGGTGTAGAAACTTTTGTCTTCCTTCTTTATATTTAAGGAGTCCCCTTTGCTTCATCCTCAGATTTTTACACGTATGGCAAACTGGGGGCCACCCTGATGGGACCCCCCATAGCTGACCACGAATATCCTGCTTCATCATCTGGACATTTTGTGATTCATCAGCAAGTACCAACACCTTAGTACAACATGGTGGAAGTGTGGCAACCAGCCAGCGGTGTGGGGATTCTTCATACCAGTGCTAGAATCAATGGCACAGCTACTAAAATATTCTTGTAATTGGTGGTAAAGCTGTCTTGGCAGGAGAGGGTAATGTCTCAGCTCCCCAAAGTCTAAAAGTGGACCAAAGCAGCATGAGAAAATTAAGGGGTTCTTTCTTGTACTCGTAATCAGTTGAACAAGTTAAATCGTGTGTGCCTCCTTTTGTGTGTTTTCCTATTTCTTTCTCTGTATTTCTGTCCGTGTTCAGTGTGGAGGTTAAATACACATGTGTGTTACTCACATCCATAAGGATGTGACACTTCTGTGAGAAACTGTGATCACTGTGCTACTCCTGCAGGATTTCTTGGACTTTATTGTTCACTTGGGTAATTGTTATATTATAAAACATAAGGTGAGATAAGACACAAAAAGAAAGATGCAGTGGGTGAGGAGGAGAACTAGTTTACATACTGCATAATAAACAAACCAGTGCATAACATGGACATGTACTAATTCACTCAACAGCACCATAATAAATTACACAAATAATTAAGGGCTGAATTTAAGATTATATTATGTTTATGGCACCTCTTTTTAATGATAGAATTCTTGGAAATGCTTATACATATCATTAAATCTTAGCATTTAAGTTAAAATTAATGGGTTTTAAAGCAACAACTGTCAACATTGTGCATCTCACTTAATTTGCTCAGGAGTAATTGCCCCTTTAATTTTCTTTCATGATACAGAGCCACAATTCCTATCGATCAGCCTTAAAAACAATACATGCTTAGGCTGCATTTCATGTTATCATCTACCACAAACCAACACCAGCTATTTACAATGGCTTAAAGAGCTTATACTCCACTCGCAACGCTTATTTTCAGACATCTAAGGGCTTGATTTAGATCTTGGCGTACGGGTTACTCCGTCACAACCGTGATGGATATCCAGTTCGCTGAAATATAAATCCCACATGATATACCGGGATTTATATTTAAGCGGACGGGATACCTGCCACCGTTGTGTCGGAGTAACCTGTCTGCCAAGATCTAAATCAGGCCCTTAGTCTTAGGTGACTTCAATATGTGGGGATATTCGACTACTAAATAACCAGATTCTACCCACCTGAACACCATTACATTCGTAAGGTTTACACAATTGGTGAATAACCTACATCTACTCCTGACATGATTCAAACGTATTAATTTCCCCACTGCCTCAGAATTGCCATATTCCGATTATTCTCTGGTTACAATTGGCATTTTCTAACGCCAATAAAAAGCAGAATAGGAGAGAGCAAACTTCAATTAATACGGGAAATACTGGAAAAATATCACTGCAAAACATTTAAGAAAGGGCATCTTCGAGAAAATTACAAGAAATGATGTCCCAAATGAAAGCAATCTAGACGTCAATTGCTATCCCCAATCACTTGTCTACAATTTGAATGATACTCTGAATAGCCAAGCTCCCCTAGCAGTTAAAGGGATAAAAACAAAATATCTCTTCAATCCTTGGTACACTTATCACAGGAAATTACTATTTGAAGATCTGGAAAGAAGATAATGAAAATCTGATATTGTGGGGACAAAATCAACTATCATAGGCAAATGTGAAAAACAAGCACTTAGTCAGGAGAACTGTGTTAATTGAAAGTTCTTGAGCCAGATTTATAAAACAGGCTGAGTTTATTGAAGCTTAGTTACAAAGGTAATTTGATTAGATGAAGACAGGTAGATAGAAGTATAGCCCCACCAGGAGCAGTCTCCCTGCCGCTCAGCCTGCATCCACCAACTGACACTCCACACACAACCAGGCACTCAAGCAATCTATGAGGTCATCAGGCATTCTAACACTCATCCTGGCTGAGCAGCAGGGGAAGACACAGCTAGAGAAAGGAATAGCACAAGTCAATTATAACATATCCCTCTTCCTTAGGAAAGGGAAACATCACTATATGCATTCTCAAAACTAAACATTTACATTGCGTTCTCAAAAATAAACACATTGGGATTACCCCATCCCCCTCCATTAGGCAAACCTTAAACAAGCATTAATGCCACTCATTGGCATATCACTCAAAACTTGAAAATCTGGTAAACATCCAGAAATGGGGCACTGAGCTCCCACAACCTCCATGTAATAGGGGACACATCTCCCTATGATACAGCACTAGGGCACTTAGCGCCCACAATCTCCACGTAATAGGGAAAAAAATCTCCCTGCGATCCAGCACTGGGGCACTTAGCTCCCACAAACTCCAAGTAATAGGGAAGCTCCCACAACCTCCACGTAATAGGGGATCACATCTCCCTAAGATCCCGAATTGGGGCACTTAGCTCCCAAAACCTCTTAAAACCTAAACTGTGGCACACTGCTCCCACAACCTCCACATAATAGGGAAACACACCTCCTATGATCCATAACTGGGGCACTTAGCTCTCACAACGTCCACGCAATAGAGTAAAGATTTCTCTATGATCCAGAACTGAAGCACTTACGCCCCACAACCTTACCACAAAAGGGTACTCACAACCCAATAAGAACATACAGTGGCACCAACCACCCACAACACCATAAAAGGGTACTAACACTAACCACCCAAAACACCCTAGTAACCTTAACATAAAAGGGTACCATAATAGGGTATGCAAAACCCTATAAGATTGAACTGGAGCACTTGCCCCACAACCTCACCGTAAAAAAAACTGAATAAGAACTTAAAGTCAAATCCACACTCCAATATACGACATGTCAAGCAAAACAATTAAAGGAGAAAGTCATATACTCGGTGAGTGATCTCTCACCCGACACCTTGACACAAAGAGAAACCCTTTTCCAAGAGCTGTTGCGCAGAAACTTCATCCTAGGTAGTGTCTTTGCATAGCGTGAGAAAAATAAACTCTGATGTAGTATGTCATGCAATCTGGTGCAAAATTGTTGACATTCCACTTTAACAGGAACCTGAGTCTACATGAGGAACCAGATGGCTGCCCCACGACTGTGCCCAAAATTGAATTATGGAGAAGGTCTTTAAGCACCAGTACCTGTAACTGTTCTCATGAGGACACGAACAGCATTAGAAGACGACAAGAGTAACTTCAAAACCTTTCTGCTCCATAAAGACGATGTTCCAGACAACTTTATAGTACTTGACAATGCAAAGCACGTGTAAGAACGTGGTTGGCAAGCGTGTGCTTGAAACAGCAGTAAACCAAGAATATCCGAAACGCCAATCCCAAAATGGCGGCACGCACCGGTGACACCGCGCCAGATGGCTCCCGGCATCACCGTGCTCAAAAACGTTCACAACAGCATGAGCCATACGTCACTGAGGAGCCCACGGAGAATGGCAGAACAGCAGGACGCAGGTAAGACAGTACACGCTCAGTGAATGCGTGCTGTGGACGACTTGTGACATGTTGGAATGTGTATCAGTGGTTCAACTGTCATGGAGCAGTCATAACTGCATTAAAATCTGTAGAAACAAAGTACTCACAGTTACTGAACAATACCACCAGCAGACTTTGCCCCTTAATGAAGTGTGTAGGCTTACGCGTTGCCGATACTCCCACAACAAGCCGCTACAATTCCTCTGGGGTGGCGAAGGGTCAACAATTTAAAATCCCCAGCATCCAATAAGTTGGCTCTCATAACAGAAAACACAGCAGGATGTGCCATGCACGGAAACATTAAATTCATTGCACCTCCGGAAAACTCAATCAGCCTCTGTTATTCTTTTAAGTGAAACGCGTCACAGGGGTGCCGGTTTTCCACAACACACGTCGCTGATGCCAACTCCAAAGCACAATTTGCTACTGGCAAACCCAATTAGCAGTCTGTCCCACGATGGTAGCAAGGACAGCTGGGCCAGAGCAACTCCTCCATAATAATTAGATGTCAGCACACTCCACAGCAACTGCACAAAGCCCGGCAGTAGAAGGTCAAAGGCCTGGGCTACAGGCTGTCCCGATGATGAGGGACACTGGTGGGGATGACCAGGGCGTTTAATTTGGAATACATTTTCCTTGAGGTTCCAGTTCATAACTTTCAATTTCTTTAGTTAGATCCATGAATCCAGTTCAATTCATCTTTAGCAGGGTATCCACAGCCTTACTTCCACAACGCGTGGGTTCTCACTTCAAATCGTCGCCAAATGTGGTAATTGAAAGATCTTGAGCCAGATTTCTAAAACAGGCTGGATTTATTGAAGCTTAGTTACAAAGGTAAGTTGATTAGATGAAGATAGGTAGATAGAAGTATAGCCCCACCAGGAGCAGCCTCCCTGCCACTCAGCCTGCATCCACCAACTGACACTCTACACACAAACAGGCACTCAAGCAATCTGTGAGGTCATCAGGCATTCTAACACTCATCCTGGCTGAGCAGCAGGGGAAGACACAGCTAGAGAAAGGAATGGCACAAGTCAATTGTAACCTAAACAAAGAAATCCGTTCACCCTAACAAAATTCTCCATGCTAAAAACAGTTCTCCCAAGCTCTTCAAAAAAGTAGATATACTCTGATTCCTCCCTATCACTATATATCCTTGAAACAATAAGGACAATTTGAAAAGATTTAGATGAAATAACCAGCCACTCCCATTCAGTACCCCCAATTGTCAAGCCAAAAGAGGAGGGACTCAGACAATTTCTGCCCATCTCTGAATATTACCTCATACCATAAGTAAACCATCGGGCTCTCCTCTTGATAGTTGTCGTGCATCCAAAAAAAAAAACCTTGGCAATTCGATCTCTACCTGGATCAGGCAAATTACTAATTCCTCTTTTGCCAAAAGCTTTGTTCCTTTCCTATTAAAAGAAGCAATCATAAAACACATTTTAATAAAAAATCTTATCTGAAAGAGTCAGATCCTGCAAGCTATAGGCTGATTTCTCTTCTCCTTTATGTGGCCAATTTAATGGAAATAGTCATTAATAAACAACTGCAATACTTTGTAGAACAAAGATCTTGAATTCCACCAAGCTGGTTTTAGGTCAGGATTCTGTACAGAAAAACATCAATTGTGGGTGACCTGAAATGCATACTTGACAGCGTAAGTTCAGGAGTTCAGTTATACTCCTGAAATATGGCTTAAAACATTGAAAGTAAAATATTTTGAAGTTCCACTTCACTCAAAGTATTTGTTCAAACTCGTTTCGACTAAGAAAACTCAGCCTCAGACTTCCCTCAAAAACTGCCTGCAAAAAAATCAAAATCAATTGGTTAGGGCGATTTCAATGTGAAGAAATTTGATACTGTCACAGAATATCTACAACAGTTAGCATATCCAATGTTAAAAAGTTTCCACGAGTGTTCTCCTAACTGTCTGTCATGCAAAATGTAAAGAACACAGCCCTGCAAGAAACCTTTGATCCTGCTATTTGATCGACTTTGACCTGCCCTGATTCAGATATGCAAATTGGGGTGTCAGTGCATTAAGACTGCAAGGGCTAAGTGGTAGAAAGCAACATTTAAACCCATCTCCAGGCTCAGCATGTCCTGAAAGGCCTTCAAAACATTGCTCTTCACTGGGTAATTAAGGTTCAGTTTCATCACTTTCATCTTACTCTGTAAAGAAAGCTAATGAGCACCACATTTGTGCTGTATAAGCAGATATGAATAAATAAATAAACAATGATTGTAAGAGATTCGTATGCTGGTTTTGCACTACAAATTGTTCTGTTTTTGGACCATATTTCTGAACTGCAACTGATGAGTGAAACTTCCATTTTGATGACATCTCATGTTTTTCATGACCTTAGGCCATCCCATGCACACATGAAAGTCATGGAAGAGGTCATGCATGTGTGCAAACTCATGGCTATGTCAGAACTGTATATGTGCTCCTAAAGTGCACGTAAGAAAGTGGCTTTTACAGGTTACTCGCAGTTGCCAAATATTACAGCCCACAACCGAGGTTTAAGGGAAACTGGAAATAATCTGCAAGATTCTTCTAGTGCTCAATTGTGTCTTTGTGCCGCAACTCTTGACATACATTCTATGTGGGAATTATTTGGCATGCTGTATTGCCTTATCATGTTATAAACAAAAAGAGGACCCAATTGGATAGGTCGAGGACCATTGGGTATTATCGAGTTATAGACCCACTGCACCCAAACAAGAAAAATACAGGCAACGGAGATGAATATAGACTCAGAATCAGTACTATATTTCAAGCTGTCCAGCTGGACAGGATTGATTTAATATTTAAAGTATTCACACAAAATAAAGTGGCGCACAGTCCTGCATCCAACTTGACATACAGCAGAAAACATAGACATAAGCAAAGGCTCTGGCAGAATGAATGCTTGCTTATCGTACATAAAGAATAGGACAAGCATCAATGTATGAAGACAACATTACACATGATTAATGATGGATATATTAGCGTTTTCGGTGTACAGAGAGCCGCCGACGTTTCAATCTCTTTAGAAAAATTGTGGGATCATCATCAGGACATTGTCTTACATGCCCGAGTAAAATTGCCTGTAAAACAGGGGAAAGGAAAAAAAGAATAGATTGGATTAGTATGGGAGGGGTTAAAACGGCGAATCGATATGTGCCATGCTGCTGTGGGTGACAAGGTGAATCCAAATGAAGGAACTCTGCGGAATGAAGATCAGGTGAAATTACTGGAGCAAATTGCAAAACAGCTGAATGGAACAAGATGCAGTCAGTGGCTGGGGAATCCTAATTGTGATAACATGGCCAAGCCAGGGCCAGTGGTTGGATGTGGAGTGGGAGGATCTTGGTAGCCATGGTTGAGTGATAAAGAGTGCCAAATGTATCTTTATTGTTTAAGTTAATTAAAACCATAACAATTCCAATACAATTAAACAGTCTGCAGAGGACATATACTGTACATATTAAAACCATTAATTACCATTAATAAAATGTACAGCTTTTGATCACATCATATCAAGACAGTGTTAGCATCAGTGTATATACCTATTAAACTTACTGGTTGTCCGCTGCAGAAACCAGCTCCAATTGGATAAAACAATAATTGAACCATGTATCAAAAGTTTCATCTCTTTGGTAAAATACCATTTAAAATGCTAGTTCAAATAAATTTTTCATATAAGAGTAAAAACTTTACCAATCTACAGTTAAGTTGCGGGTCATATGGATCAAGACACTTTAATATAGCAGATCTGCAGGTGCTTATGCCCCTATCTTTAAAAGGATTTTTTAACAATAAAAGGCGATTTAGTTTTAAAACGGGACATATACAGATCAGGTGTACAAAGTCCTGCTTCGGAGCACCACATAATGTACATGACGGCGGACCACTATATTTCCAGAGGGGTTGATCAGCATTAGTTGGTAGAGCCCCAAGACGTATTGCTAACAATTTCCTTTTTAGATGAATGGAATATGTTATGTCGAAATAAGCCGCTGGTTGTAAGATCATATAGGATTGCAGTACCATCAAGGCATGGAAGCGCTTGCTGAATATAATTTTGTCCTCTTTTAACAAGTGTCTTTTTGCTGCTTTATTTATTAGTCGCCGAAATGTTGTGAATGGTAAATTCCAGTTCCATAACTCTGACACCTTAGTTAACTTTATTGATAACTGCAAATATATGTGATAAGCTGGTCGTGGGTTGTTTTCTTGAGCTTCCCAAATGGTGCTATTAAGCGGATTCTGGCAGCTTGACCGAATTTTATACCACAGTTTTATTGTCGCATACATTCTTGTTCGACATTGCTGCAGTAAACCAAACTCTAGGTGAATCTGCGCAGGAGAAGAATTTCTCGGTGGAGCAAATACTGTCTATATGTCTTAATTTGCATTCTCTCACGAACTGCTACTTCCTTGCCATGTTGACCTTCAGTAGCATAGGCTAAAGTCGGCAAGAGCTTTGCTTTAACAACAGACAGTAATAGTTTGAACGATGGACCGCTTAAACTCTTCGCCATAGAGCAAAAAGCATATATCAATCCATTTCCTTTCTTGATTAAACCATCATTATGTGTTTTAAAGTTAAATCTGCTGTCAATACTCAGGCCGAGGTATTTATAATTTGTGACTCCTGCCAAGTTCACTTTGCCTAGTTTGAATTGTTGTCGTGCCTGGAAGTGGTGACTCATTGTCATGACCTTAGCTTTCATTATGTTTATTTCTCATAGGTTATCATTTGCAAAATTGCTCAATATGTCAATCCCTCTTTGGAGCCCTACTTTCGTTTCGTTTGACTTAACAACACTATATTTGCAAAGGATAGATGCATTAGTTGCAAGAGGCCTAGGCATGGTGGATGTAAGTTTGCCTGGTCCAGCTTGGGGTAAAGATCGGCCATAAATAAGTTAAACAGGTGAGGGGCTAAAACGAAACCTTGTTTCAGGCCATTTTCTGTTTGTATTTTCCTCGTAAGTCTAGAACCATCTGCTAATTTAGCTTGCATCCAGGTGTTTGTGTACAACTATATCATGGCTCAGAGGATGTGCGTTGGAAGCCCCCACTGCCTCAATTTGTTCCATAAAATACCTCTATCTACACAATAAAATGCAGTTTTGAAGTCTACAAAGCATACATGGTTGGGTGGTAAAGAGTGCCAATTGCAAGTAAGCCGAACGGAACAAGATATAGTCAGTGGAGATTGACCGTGAAGGTGCTACGACTAGGGAGTCCTAATTGTGATTGGCATGGCCGTGTCAGGGTCAGTAATCTGATGTGGGGAGGTGTGGGGAGCTGCAGCTGGGTGGTGAATAGGCTGTGACAGGCTTACCGTAACATCAGGCTGAGACTGATAACCAAAGGATGGGACGGCAACAGCGTGTCCAAAGGAGGAGCTCAAGTACAATAAGAGCCAAGACACAGCTGTTTGCTATGGCTTGATGGGAGCTTTACCACTCCTGCCAAACCATAGCAAACTGTGCTCTGCTTTCAACACGCTTGCTGAAAGCAGAGTGTAATGCTTTAACAGAGAGGTATCTGCATGTTAGCACACACAGCAGAATTTCTGGGAGGTCTTTGGAGGCCAAACCCTCATTCTCCATCACTCTGCAAACGCAGGTCTTGGCACATTAATGGTTGGGAGAGGTAGTCCTTCTCTTATGCTGAGGGTCTTGAGGGTCCAGAAGCCCTCCTATTACCTCCAGTAAGTCTGACACAGCAGGATTCCTGAGAGCTGGTCAGAGGTCACGCCCCCTTTCCCGACCACTCTGCAAATGTGACTACTTGTTAAAAAACTATAGAAATTCACTTAAAAAACAAATGTTACAGGGATGTTATAGTTAGGAAATAGAACACAGCCACTCATTCACCCAGACAAGCACTCACGCACTCACGCACCCACACAATCACTTACATACCCATTCACACATCCATGTACAAACTCACACGTTCACTCATTCACTCATACAACCAATAACATAGACACTCACTCTCCAATACAGCCACACAGACACCTACTCACTTAACTAAACACCTAACTAAACACTCACTGAAAGAGCCACACACATATCCATGCAGTCACTTAGACACCCAGTCATTCCCTCATACAGTCATTCAGACACCTATTCACTAACCATATAGTCACTATACACCCAGTAACCTACCTAAGAGCCACTCACACCACCAATCACTCACCCATACAGCCACTGACACACACACTTAATTACCAATACAGCTACTCATACAGCATCTCACTCACTTACTTATATGCCTATGCAGCCACTTACAGACCTATAGACACAAGAATACAGTCACACAGCCATTCACATAGTATATGCTAGAAGTAGTACCACACAGTAGTAGTGCACCTTGTATACTAATTTATCTTTTGAAGTAGGTTACTATAAATGTCTAACACCCATAAACTCTTAAAAACACTTACACTCACTTGATGATGCCATCAGTGATGTCATTTGAGATGTCATGAGTGATGTCACTGACCATGTCATGAGTGATGTCATAATTAGTGCATTGCGGGGCATGGTTAGCTCAGGTAACTCTAACTGCTGAATTTCAATCTGAGCCGAGCTCAGGAGCATGAGAAGGGGCCCATTTCACCAACACTTCACTTGCACGGGATTTCTCCCCTTCTCTGTCTCCTGCTTACACGGGCCCTAGAGCGCTCTTACAAATTGAGGCGTTACGTGAAGGGTAAACGTAATGTTATGAGTGCATCATTTGATTATGTTTGGGCACTTGCCATTGATTTACTGCCATACCTGTTTTCATTAGAGTTTTGACACGTGTTCTATTGTAAAACAGCATCGGGACATGCATTTCTGGAGTATTTAACTTCATAATGTTACGCATGAAATCAAGACGTGTAGAATTTATGAGGTACCAAATAGATGAGTGTACTCTACAACTATTTTCACTGTGCATGATCATTTGTATCTTTATTGCATTAGGGACCATGAGGGGGCGGAGCCCCGTCTTGTCGCAGTTGCGCAGATACGCGAGTATTCAATTTAGAATATTGCGACCTACATCAAAGTATAAACTTGGGTTTCTGTTTTATAATGAATTTTGTTTGCAATACATATCTCGAAGGAGAATGACAAAACTTGCAATATAATATTTGTATATTTTATTTATTGCATATCAAAAATGATGTATGTCATAATTTCATCTTCATTATTATGGTGATGGGATTGTTTGATATTTCTTGACTGCACTGCGGTATGTGAAATCTTAACATACTCTAATGTGACTTCCATTAACATGTACGTAACCTGAGCGAAAGTCCTTTGCTTATGTTTACAATGACATTCACGATAAGTAGCCTAAAGGTTGCTCGTATTTTTCACGTGATCAAGCCAGTGTTATGGCGAAACGCGTTGGGGAATAAACAGCACTTCCTGGATTTGGCGACTAAGTCCTTTTTGTGTCCTGAGAGCGTGTATTACTGACATTGTGTGTAAGAAATCATATATATATATATATATGGGTGTGTACAGGTTTTTTGGGTGGCAAGGGCAATTTTAGAGTTTAGGGTGTGTGTGTGTTTTTGGGTGGCAGGGATAGTTTTAGGATTTAGGGTGGGTATGGGTTTTGGCTGGCAAGCAACATTTTAGAATTTAGGGTGGGTGTGGGTTTTTGGCTGGCCAGGGAAATTTTTTAATTTAGGGTGGGTGTGGGCTTTTGGGTGGTAAGGATATTTTTAGAGTTTAGGGTGGTTATAGGTTTTGGGTGGCAAGTGTAATTTTAGGGTGTAGGGTGGATGCAGGTTTTTTGTGGCAAGGCTTATTTTAGGATTTAGGGTAGGTATGAGTTTTTGGGTAGCAAGAGCAATTTTAGAGTTTAGGGTTGGTATGCATTTTGGGTGGCAAGTGTTCATTTAGGGATTAGTGTGCATATGTGTTTTTGGGTTGTACGACTAATGTTTGAGTTTAGGATGGGTAGAGGTTTTTGTGAGGCAAGTTTAATTTTAGGATTTAGGGCGGGTATGGGCTTTTGGGTGGCAAGGGTAACTATAGGGTATAG
Source organism: Lissotriton helveticus (assembly GCF_964261635.1). Lineage (NCBI taxonomy): Eukaryota > Metazoa > Chordata > Amphibia > Caudata > Salamandridae > Lissotriton > Lissotriton helveticus. Next base: position 1,511,435,070 of record NC_136063.1, on the reverse strand, counting down.
GGTGGTTATGGATTTTTGAGTGGCAAGGGGATTTTTAGAGTTTAATGTGGGTGTAGGATTTTGGGTGGCAAGGGTAATTTTAGGATTTAGGGTGGGTATGGGTATTTGGGTGATAAGGATATTGTTAGGGTTCAGGGTGGGTATGGATTTTTGGGTGGCAAGGTCGTTAAGGTTTAGGGTGGGTAGGGGTTTTTAGGTGGGAAGGATAATTTTAGGGTTTATGGTGGGTACAGAGTTTTGGGTGGCAAGGGTATTTTTAGTGTTTAGGGTGGTATGGGTTTTGGGTGGCAAGGCAAATTTTAGGATTTAGGGTGGGTGTGGATTTTTTGGTGGCAAGGGTATTTTTAGGGTTTAGGGTGGGTGAGGATTTTTGAGTGGCAAGGGGAATTTTAGTATTTATGGAGGGTGGGGATTTTTGGGTGGCCAGGGTATTTTTAGGGTTTTGGGTGTGTATGGGTTTTTGGGTGGTAAGGGTAATTTTAGAATTTATGTTGGGTATGGATTTTTAGGTGGTAAGGGTCATTTTAGATTTTATGTTGGATTTTTGGGTGGCAAGGGTAATTTTAGGGTTTAAGGTGGGTGTGGGTTTTTGTGTGGCAAGAGCAAATTTAGAGTTTAGCCTGGGTGTGTGTTTTTGGGTGGCAAGGATAGTTTTGGGATTTATGGAGGATATGGGGTTTGGCTAGCAAGGGAAATTTTAGGATTTACGATGGGTGTGGGTTTTTGGCTGGCAAGGGTAATTTTAGAATATAGGGTGGGTGTGGGCTTTTGAATGACAAGGATATTTTTAGGGTTTGGGTGGATATGGTTTTTTGTGTGGTGAGTGTTAATTTAGGGATTCGGGTGGATAAGGGAATTTTTGGGTGGTAAGAGTAATTTTTGGGTTATGGGAGGCAAGTGTGCTGTTTGGGTTTAGGGTGACCCTGGGTGTAGTTTGCATAGTAGCGCTATGCATAGCTACGCGAAGTGCACTTCACACTATGCAAGCTAAGCGTAGCTATGTGAACTGCGTAGTGAGGTAGGGAAAATGCTGTTCGTACTGTTTGCACAGTGCCGGATGCTTGTCCGCACTGTTGTGCAATCATTGCAAATGGCATCTTGCACAGTGCAAGCGGTCCTTTTCTGCCGCCCAAGTAGATTTGTACACGAGCAGCAGCTTTCTCAATGTGGACTGGTAGTTTCTCATCGCGAGCGAACGCGAGCATACACGACCACTCGCAATGAGAAACCTGACCTCCCCACGTTGAGAATCTCGCCAGGAGATTTATTTACGGCGCTCGGCAATTTGATGTTGCTGATTTCAAACGAGGAAAAAGTCTCACCGGGATGTTGATTTTGCTCGCTCGCGGTCGCCAACTTGACTTTGAGGACCGCGAGCAAGCAAAAAATGGCAGCTACGTTACACGTTTTTGCACTGTGCTATGTGAAATTTACGTAGTGCATAGTAGCACAAACTACGCACGCTCCGCGAGCGTAGCGTAATCCTACGCTTAGGGTTAGTTTGGGGTGGGTATGGGTATTTGGATGGCAAGTCTAATTTTAGGAATCAGGGTGGGTATGAGTTTTTCAGTGGCGAGGGGATTTTTAGAGTTTACTGTGGGTGTGGGATTTTGGTTGGCAAGGGTAATTTTAGGATTTAGGTTGGGTATGGGTGTTTGGGTGATAAGGGTATTTTTTAGGGTTAAGAGTGGGTAAGGACTTTTGGGTGACAAGGTTGTTAGGGTTCAGGGTAGGTATGGGTTTTTGGGCAGCAAGGATAATTTTAGGGTTTAGAGTGGATATGGGGTCTTGGGTAGAAATGGTATTTTTATTGTTTAGAATGGGTATGGATTTTTGGCTGGAAAGGGTATTTTTAGTATTTAGGGTAGTGTGGGTTTTTGGGTGGCAAGGGCATTTTTAGGGTTTAGGGTGGGTGAGGATTTTTGGATGGCAATGGTAATTTTAGTATTGAGGGTGGGTGAAGATTTTTAGGTGGCCAGGTTATATTTAGGGTTTTGGGTGGGTATGGGTTTTTGGTGGTAATGGTAATTTTAGGGTTTAATGTGGGTATGGGTTTTTGGGTGGCAGGGGTATGTTTTAGGGTTTAGAGTGGATATGGGTTTTTGGGTGGTGAGGGTAATTGAAGGGTTTAGAGACTGTGGGTTAATATGCTGTTTAATATATATATATATATATATATATATATATATATATATATATATATATATATATATATATATATATATATATTTATATATACAAATGTGGCTCCTCCTCGAATCTCTCGGCGTCTCAGGAACCGCCTCGCACACCAGCAAACAAGGGAGACGGACCACAAACGAATCAGCATAGGTAATTTTATTTATTCCACAGAGATCAGCTACGCGTTTCTGGCAAGATATGCCCTTGATCACGCTGCAACATGGGAATAGACGAAAATGCTTTTTATGCAGTGTTAACGTAACACCCCCTCACGGTGACATCATGTATCATGTGATAAATAAATAAACAGTGAGAAAATGCTACCACAGAGTAATAGTGCAACTGGTATAGCGCAAAGACATATACCTGGATAAATCTAAATATTAGGGCATACATTCTATAAAAATAATGATGATGAAAAAATGTATATATATCTCCACATATACAAACATCATAAATCTCAAAAACATTAACTGTATGAATACAGAATCAATGATACAGAAAGCCCAGTATATGCGTAATATACCAATAGATGAGGCCAATATATGATAAGCAAATAACAATTCTTATGAGCTTGATATTGTGTGCAATTTTTACGCAACGGTGGTAGACAATAAAGTGCTAAGTGATGATAAAATGTATGTGCAAAAAAGTGCGAGAAATAAAGTGCAATACCATTCATCATAAAAGAGATAACTACTTTACGATATAGACAACCTCTCAGATCCCTGAGGTCAGTAGACTGTATATCATCTATAAATATATATTACATCTCTTAACAATAAATAATATAAAAAAGTTGTTAAAAACCCAATAAATACACCTATATCATCATAGAAAAATATATATACATGTATATACAATTATATATACATATATATATACACATTAGAATAAAAAAAATTGGAATAAATAATCACAAATTCATCCCATCAATAAATGTACAGTCAATAGAAAAAATATATCTATACATCAAGGAAAAAATATATATATGTCAAAACCAAGAAATACGAACCATTAAGGCAAGTCTTATTACACAATACATAAGTATGTGCACAAATACACATAAACCACATATATACACCTATAAATAATCGTGTATGACTACATATATACACATATAGATTTAGCTACAATGCACGATAAACAAAAGTATATACAAGATACTGTGTGTATATAATATGTAGAAGTAGGAAAACAACAGTACATGAGAGAGTATATCAAAACACGACCTCAACCTCGAAATAGGGAACCTAACTAAGAGGCTGGAGTAAATTGAAATAGTGTACAAATCCCATGTAAAAAAAGAAGAATAGCCTAATGAAAAAAAGCATCATAGAAAGTGATGCATTTCCTCAATGTTGTTGAGTCCATTGGGCCAACGACTGTCTAATTCAAGAATCATTCTGGTTTCAAGTTGTCTTAGTAAAGATTCCCGGTCACCACCTCGTTTAAGAAGGGGTATGGCCCCTACCACAAAATATTTTAAGCAAGAGAGGTCATTGTTGTGAACTCTCTTGAAGTGGCGAGCCACAGGGTAGGCCGGGTCGTTGTGCAAGATAGCCCGTAGATGCTATAAAATGCTGACGTGCACCTGGAGCTTGGTGCTACCCACATATCTTAACCCACAGGTGCACGTCAGGACATAAACAGCATGATCGGTCCTACAATTAAAGTTGCCAGTAATAGCTTTGGGCTCCGCAGGAAAAGGAGTAAAGTAGTGCGAAGTGTTTATACCAAACCTACATGCACGACAACTCGAACACTTGAAAAAAAAAACTAGAAGGTTTTAGCCAAGGGATTTTAGATTTAGACTCAGGAGCAGCTTTATCCAAAGCAGAGCCCATACTTCTGGCCCGTCTGAAAGTTATAGTGGGAATGGCCGGTATCCTAGTGCTCAAAACATGGTCACTTAGAACTATAGGCCAATTCTTATTTAATATAGCTTTCAATTTCCTGTCCTCACTGCTAAAGGCGGTGATCATACGGGGGCAATCTTCTTGAGTGTCAGAAATAGTCTATTGATCTAATTCAAGCCCAGTTTCAGGGAAGAGGCTCTGTCTGGTTCTGAGTTTGGATTTCTCAACTGCCTGATTCAAAATGATATCAGAGTAACCCCTGACTTTCAAACGTGCCAACAGATCCTTTAAAAAATTTTCATAGTCAGATGGAGAGCTACATATTCTTTTAAGCCTAAGGATTTCTCCATACGGGATCCCTGCAATAGTGTGTTTAGGGTGCATACTAGTCGCATGGAGAGTGGCATTCCCTGCTGTGAGTTTTCTATGCAATGTGGTATTTACCTTGGAGTTAGCAATGTAACCTTCTACATCCAAGAACTGCATGCTTTGTTTATCGATGTGTGCTGTGAAATTAAGATTCATAGAATTGTTGTTAATGTTTTCAATGAATAGTAGTGCCTCATCTTTAGTGCCTTTTCAAGCAATGAAGATATCATCGATATATCTCAAGTAACATTTTACATGTCTATTCATCCAGGTAGAGTGTAATGCGGAGAGGACCTGCTCCTCCCACCAGCCGACGTGCAAGCACGCGTAACTGGGGGAGAAACAAGCCCCCATCGCCACTCCTCTTAATTGTTTGTAAATGTCTTTGCCAAAGGTAAAATAGTTATTGTGCAAGCACCACTCAACAAGCCCCAGAATAACTTTATTGTGTTCAAATAGGCTATCGGTCTCCTCGCTAAATAGTATTTGATGGCATTCAGGCCTTGGGCATGGTCGATACTAGTGTACAATCCTTCGACATCCAGTGAAATTAGCCACATATCATCCTCCCATTCAATGTCTGCAATTTTAACCAGAAATTCGCTGGTGTCACGCACATAACTAGATAGATTTTTAACAATGTCTTGAAGAAAAAAGTCAATATATTGACCAACTTTCTCACCCATGCTTTTAATAGCAGAAACTATAGGCCTGCCGGGTACCGGTACTACACCTTTATGGATTTTGGGAATCAGATATAGTGCTGGCATAATGGGAAATTCCGTATACAAAAATTTATATTCTTCAGAAGAGATGAGTCCTTCTCTTTTCCACTGTGCTAACATCTGTTGTAATTTACCTTTGGCATTTAAATATTCTTTCTGGGTAGATATCTTGTAGCAAAGGGGGTCATTCAGCTGACGTTTGGCCTCTAAGATGTATACCTGCTTGGGCCAAATAACTAAATTGCCCCCTATGTCTGATTTCTTCACCACTAATTCACGATTCTCACCAAGTTTCTTCATAAGTTTCACATATTGTCTTTTCATATGCGTAATTTTTTTTTAGACTTGGTGTTGGTCCGTATATACAGTTTTTTAATGTCATTAGTAACGCAATCGTGGAACACATCGATGGCATCTTTAGGCATCAACGGTACAAATTTTGATTTGCTTTTAAATGGGCTGAGCCCTGCTCCCTTTTGAGAGATGGAAATCTTTTGTAATTGTGCTTGTGTAGAAGCATCGGGGTCAACTTCAAGATCATCAGTGGAAGTATTTAAATCATTAATATCCAGGAAAGTATGCACGTCTGAGGCTGCAAGTTGGTTAACGCTGTCAATAGCAGCCTCTTCAGAGATGTCATTAGTATTAGGGGTCTTTTTAATCGATTTTAGCGCAAAATGTTTTTTCAATTTAAGTTTCCTTATATAACAAAATAAGTCAACCCTAGTCATGGCATAATTAAAACTTTGGACCGGGCAATAGTTTAGTCCCAAAGATAATAATTGTTCTTCCGCCTTACTTAGAGTGACATTGGAGAGGTTTATTATGGTGTTGTCATCTAGCGTGGTTTCCCCCAAACTTTTTTCCTCTTCTTTTGATTTTGAGGTTGGGCGCTGTTGCCGTTGTTGCTGCTTGCAGCGCCTTTCTTTTCTCCGCTTGTTCCTCCTTTGCTTGTTTGCGCGAATCGCTGCCTTGGCCGCAGAGTCTGTAATCTCTCCTCTACAACAAAATCCATCTCTTGTTGCAAGTTGAGTTTTGTTAGTCCTACCAAGTTTAAATCCGAACATGTAGGAGATGAAGCGCTCAAATTGTTACTTGAATCACTTCTGATTGAATCCGCATCTGAATCTAGGCTTAATGTCTCAATGGTTTCATTGCTTTCCGAGTGTGACAATGAGCTACTAGGCTGCAAATTGGTGCCAGGCATCGTAGTTGCATTGGTATTTGTGGTCTTTTTACCAAAAGCCTGCCTTTTAGCTGAATCGTACTTTCTTGAGAAAGTAAAGATTTTACCGTCGCGATAATCATTCGCATCGCGAGTAAATTTGGTCGCCTTGCGGATTTTGATTCTTTCTTCATGCTTCCTTAAACGTTCATTCATTATGTCGGATAGTTTTTTATTTCATCAGTCTCAGGACGTGCTAACAGTTCCAATTCAATTATTTTAATTTCTTCTCGTAGTCTGTTCCGATCTTTTGCGGCATATTTAATCAAAATGCACACTAAGTTCATAGATGCCGCCAAGTTGCTATCCCCCCACTCTTGTAACATGGCGGGATCGGGATTCTCAAAACTTGGCGCCAAAAGAATGCGCAAGCCGCGCGGAACACGACCTGCTTCCTCATATTTGCTTAAAGATTTGTGTTCCCACCATTTGGTGCATTCCAACTTCTTGCATTTTTCCAATTCCTTAAAAATAGTTTTTAGACTTCTTATTTGCTCAGTCTGAGCTTTGTCTTGGGTAGGTGTATCGGTATTGCTACTGGCGCCGGTTGAGCCGTCAAATAAATTGACTGCTGCTTCCTCCCGCAATTTATCAAGTTCGTCAGACATGTTAGTCTCTCTGTGCAAATATAATATAGCAGATGAAAAGCAGAGTGTCGCTTTGCGTCTTTCGTCCGCTGAAATATTGCTGTTCTAAAACTTCCCCACCTGGAGCAGTGCTTAATCACTCACCAAACAACGATGGCGGGACCCGCTCAGTGTGCCGTGTCAGCCGACCCGACTCCACGCTGCAGTTCAACCGCCGTAGTGCTTCGGCTTCCGTAAATATCAGCAAACCAGGGGGTAGCCGCCAAAATTCCCAACAGGAGGTCCAGGTGCAAAGATTTGAGAGCAACTACCAGCTTCACGGGGAAGGGGTCCGTTACGGAGGCAAATCAACTTCCGTTAAACATATACAAATGTGGCTCCTCCTCGAATCTCTCGGCGTCTCAGGAACAGCCTCGCACACCAGCAAACAAGGGAGACGGACCACAAACGAATCATCAGAGGTAATTTTATTTATTCCACAGAGATCAGCTACGCGTTTCTGGCAAGATATGCCCTTGATCACGCTGCAACATGGGAATAGACGAAAATGCTTTTTATGCAGTGTTAACGTAACACCCCCTCACGGTGACATCATGTATCATGTGATAAATAAATAAACAGTGAGAAAATACTACCACGGAGTAATAGTGCAACTGGCATAGCGCAAAGACATATACCTGGCATATATATATGTATACATATATTACCTACTGGCGGTCGCCAGTAGGTATATATAGTTAGGATTTTTTCTCTATGGGTTTTTTGAAAATTCTATGTCTAATAACTTTGGCGTTTGTGGACGGAATTGGCTGAAATTTTCAGGAAAATGGCACATTTTGTTTCTGAGCAGCCCTTGAAAATTTGGGGGGGGTTCGTCCAGTGGGGGCCGAGAAAAAAGGGGGGTCCCAAAACGTGTTTTTAACATTGAGTTTTCCATAGGGCGGTTGGCCTCACTTTTAGCCCGAACGGCTGAATGGATTTGCACGAAACTTGGCAAAATTGTAGGGACTGGTAGCCCGATGTGCCTTTTGTAGGTCTCAATATATGTGCTCCAGTGGATTTTGAGAAATTAACGTTTAAAAAAAGATATATATCTGTAACAGCGGACCGGTTAGCGCTCTGGTTCGCGGACTTTTCGCGCAACGGAGCTTTGTGAAGCGAAGCTGATTGGTTCTCCGGCGTCTGTCAACATTCCAAACAGTCCGTAGCGGCCGCCATCTTGTCTCTCGGTAGGATCGAGAGACAAGAGGAGGTCAAAACAAAGGGGGAAATAACTATAAGGGGGCATAGTAGATCCTCGCTGACCCCCTAGGTTTGATGTGGAGGTTTTAAAAGGGCCCCGCGGGGCAAAAAAAAAAACAAAATAATAATAATCGAACGGCTGAATGGATTTGCACGAAACTTGGCAAAATATTAGGGACTGGTAGCCCAATGTGCCTTTGCTAGGTCTCAATATATGTGCTCCAGTGGATTTTGAGAAATTAACGTTGAAAAAAAGATATATATCTGTAACAGCGCTCCGCTTCGCGTACTTTTCGCGTTACGGAGCTTTGCGAAGCTGATTGGTTCTCCGGCGTCTGTCAACATTCCAAACAGTCCGTAGCGGCCGCCATCTTGTCCCTCGGTAGGATTGAGAGACAAGAGGAGGCCAAAGCGAAGGGGGAAATGACCATAAGGGGGCATAGTAGATCCTTCCTGACCTCTTAGGTTTGATGTACCATTTTGCCAAGTTTGGTGTAATTCCGTTCAGCCATTCAGGCTGTAGACGTATGTAAATGTCCTATGGAAAATTGCATGGGGAAAACACATTTGAAAGTGTTGAAATTTAGAACCAATTAAAATGTTACTTTGGTTTTGTATTTGTGTGTGATGAAAGTTAATTGGTTATGTATATATGTCAAATGAGAGGAAACCACAGCCATTTTGTGATACTACTGTCTGAGGTACATTTGTGAGGAATTTTTGGTGGTGAATTTCTGGTGTTTGATTTACACAGTACTAACACTTCTGCTACTTTTAAAAAGGTGAGTTGTTAATTTGTATGGGGAACTATGTTGTACACTTGAAGATAATTTGAAAAATGTTTTCTGTTATTTATTTGCAGTCCTTCTGTTATACTAAATACTTGATAAAGTTAGTTTTATATTATGTATTACTAAAGACGATAAATGAAAGTGATTATTTTTTTCTGCAATTTACAGCAAGCAATTTCAAAATAAAATGGCTCACAATGAAGAGACCGTGGCAATTTCTTTTGAATTGTCCAACACATTGATTGAAATTGAGAGCACCAATAATGAAATATTGTCACAAGGAGGACATGACTTGTATGATTCCATTAGATTGATTATAAATGGACAGCACCAAGAATGAAATATTGTCACAAGGAGATGACTTGAATGATTCCACTACATTGATTGAAATTGAGAGCACCAATAATGAAATATTGTCACAAGGAGGAGATGGCTTGTATGATTCCATTAGATTGATTGAAATGGACAGCACCAATAATGAAATATTGTCACAAGGAGGAGATGACTTGAATGATTCCACTACATTGATTGAAATTGAGAGCACCAATAATGAAATATTGTCACGAGGAGATGACTTGAATGATTTCACTACATTGATTGAAATTGACAGCACCAATAATGAAATATTGTCAGAAGGAGGAGATGACTTGAATGATTTTTTTGATCAATCTCTTGATGGCGAATTTATCGAGTGTTTGGAGACCATAGAGTTACAAGAATCATCATTGGAGACTTTTAATGAGGACATTGCTGATGAGGACATGTTACTAGTTCTTTCAAATTTAGAAAATTCTGAAGAATAAATTTATATTTAGAAATCAAAAATTGTTTGAGACATTATTCATTTTTATTTTTAATTTATGAGGTTGTAGCGAAGTGATTGTAGTATAAAATGAGACTTATAGTATAGAGTGCAACATTTTTATGTTACATGGTAAGTTTACTCATATTTACTTCCCTTCTGCCACTATATTATCTCCAATGTGTATTTGACATGTCTTCTTCATCTCCGGCCTCCTTTCTCTCACTGTGTGTCTCCGATGCATCTTATCGCTGGTATTTTGTGTAATTACAGAAGAGAGTAAAATAAAATAGTTCGGAACGTGAAAAGGGGGCAAAGTAGAGTACTCCTCACCCCCTAGGCCTTTTTAGGCGGTCCCAAAAGGATCAGTTTCTGCTTTCCTGAGAGATTATGGTATGAGTTCCATATACCACAATAACTTGCATTACAACATGCAAGATATCTATCTCCTATTACCAACTTTTGGAGATATTCGCGCTAAGCGCGAATATCTCCAAAAAGTAACACCTGCCCTGAGCAGTTCTTAGCCATGTTATCCAATGGGAGGTGGATAACATGGCTAAGAGTATTAGCTCGGTAATGCATGAATATCGCTGAGTTTTTAGCGATATTCATGCATTGCGGCCGTTTATTATCGCATTTGCGATAAACCTTGATAATAGTAAGGTTTATCTTCGATAATTTCTGACGATGCTTAGTGGTAAAAAATTGGTTGGTAAGCATCGTTAGCGATAAATATCGCTTAACTTTGGTAATATGCCCCAACGTCTGTTAACGTTCGATTCGAAGGAAATGAGGAAGTGTTGAAAAACATTGTCTGCGCCATCTTGCCTTTTTTGAAATGCCACACTTTTGTCGTGCACGGCAGCCATTTTAGATGTCTTGACCAGACCCACTCTCTGCACGCTGTCGATTCGTAGCATGGCTCCTCACCCTCGTAAGCATCTCCCCCAGGCACTGGTCACCACCGCTCTCTGTCTTATGCATGGGCAATAAACCTCCCCCCATCTGCGCTGCTCTTCCCTGAGAATCACACTCTGTGCCCGCCCGACACCTCCCTTTCGCCCTATTCACTACCGCACCCTCTGACACTCCTCTTTCTCTGTGTCCGATTGTCCAGGCTATCAGCTAGCCCTGCAGATGTAGTTTATGGCCCCAGCTGTAAAGAATCACCCCTCTTCAAAGGAGTTATAGTAGATCAAGGCCCACACCCGATGAGATCCGTCACACCACACGTGTTCCTACTATCTGAAAACCATCCTGTATTGTGATTGGGGAGGGGACCGAGCCTGAAGCGGAAGATTCCAGGAATGACTCTTTGTACATCAAAGTTTTTACAATTATGTGTCACATTAAAAATATATAGCACTCCAACAAAGTAGTAGGAATATAAAACTTTAATAACATATAAATATATACAACAAAACAAAAACAGTAAAAACATTTAAACAACGAAGAGACCGTGGCAATTTCTTTTTAATTATCCAATAGATTTATTGAAATTGACAGCACCAATAATGAAATATTCTTGTCAGTAGCGGTCTGTTGTGCGAATAGTTCCAAGGCAGCAGAACGCGCTGAAATCTAGATGGCACGAAAGTGATGTCTAGTAAGTTGCCGCCCAGCAAAAAACGGCGTGGGGCGCCGCGGGGGTGAGTGAGTCCAGTAGGCACCACAGCTATTCTTACCGGCATTGCAGAATTACTGCTGGGGACAATGCCTGTGCTGTAGCAGGGTCACAGCAGAAACAAAAAGGATTCTGTTGAAGATGTTGTTGGTTTTCAATTTGAAAACAGTTCTGGTGTCAACTGCTATGCTAATGTAGTGGTTAATGTTTTGTTTTCTCTAGAAAATGTAAAAGAGGGGGAGGCAGTCCAAAGTTCCGTTAAAAGGGCAAAGGAAAGGATCGGTGGTTTGAACTATCAGTCAAAAAGGGGAGGGGGTGCAATAATTTTTCCTACCGGGTCACACTGTGCTTTCACCGGAAGTGAGGTCTGCAGGATTGTAGTAATTCAAAGTGAGGCTGGCGCCAGCATGGGAGCGCCGACGTCCCGCGGATACAGTTTCGTCACTCCACGGGCGATCATGGCAGTCATTCCCCATCGGGGGTCGGAGACTCCCGCGGCTCCTCTAGAATCTTCAAGGTCGTGGAGGACTACGGTGGTGGAGTCAACCAGTGACCGGGCCATTTCTTTATGTTGGGCCCGCTCTTGCCAGGTCGACCGCCATTTTGAGAGTTCGGCAGCTACCGGCGATCGCGGGGTCACATGAGCGGACGGGCTCCACCCTGCCGGGCGAGACGTTGCAGCATGGCCACAGTGGAAGAACCGTTATCTAGGTCGTTCCGAAACTGTGCAGCACTGTAGTTGTTAGGATGCCACCGCCTGAAGCGCTGAGGGTGCAGCTGGGAAGTCTCCACCTGGGGAGGCGGGAGAGGCCTGTTCGCACCGTCTCTCCCTCCCAGTGCACCCCACGGCGTCTCGCTTGAGATTTGTTATGGCCGGACCAGGCGATGAGGACGAGGGGGGGGTCGGAGGCATGTGCAAGACATCCCCCCCCAGTGTTGTCGCAGCCATTATAAAAGAAAGAAGTGTCCCGTCCGTCTTCGGGCCGGGCTTCCGGTGGATGTCGGCCGGACGCCCCTGGCTCTGGCCCCATGAACGGGTTTCTTGGTTTATCGGCTGCAGCCGGATCCCGTCGGCCTCGGCCCCCCGACCGTTGGTGGTCGGACCGGAAGAGCATGTGGCGGGACTACCTGCAACTCTCAAGGGCCACCGCGGCCGGACTGGGAGAGAGAGGGGAGGGTCGAGGAGACATTCCCCCCCCCTGCAACTGTTCAGCGTTGTAAAGGCAATCCCCTGGCCGGGTCCCGCTGGTCTCGGCCTCTCCTCCGGCTACACCCTACGTTAGGATCTCCTGGCCGAGGCGTGGCAGCAGGACCTGCCTTATATGGGCTGCTCCCGGCTGGGCGTAGCCGGAACCCTGCCCCACCTTGGAAGTTTCCAGAGTGGGGGTGGATGTTCTACTGACTTGCATTTTCCCTAGTCTATCGATTTTTTTGGCGTGGCAGGCGGTGGGACAGCGAGGGGTGATTTGGTTTCTCTTACTGTTTTTGTGGTCTCTCACCACTGGCATGTTTTAACGTTTTCTTGTTTCTAGGACATTAATAGGTTTTATCATTACGTTATGTTATCGTTTCTTTGTTCGTTGTTTAATAAAAGTTCATGTTCATCAGTGGCCTACTGATTTTCGTTTTCCTACTTTTTTTCTTTCCAGGTTGTTTCATGGTAAAGTTTCTGTTAACAGGATACAGTGATCACTTCGTTATTATTGCATATGTCCTTTTCACTAGGGGTGCTCTCTGGTCGGGCCAGATGACGTATCTCTAGTAAATGGTCCGGGTGAAAAAGGTGCATCAATCAGTGGGGAGTAGATAGGCATGACAGATTACAACGGGGGAGAACGGTCCGCATTACGTACCCTTTCACTACTTGCAAAGATTTTCCTACGTTTATTTGCAAACAGGGAATACCTCCAAAAAGAACTAATTCCCAAACAGTCAATGTTCGGACAATCAATCAATCAATGAGGAATGAAATAGGTACGACGTGTTAAAGGCTTGCGTTACCTACCCTTCACTATCTGCAAAGGGAGATAGAATATTCCTATTCTTCCTCGTTTGCAGGTAGAGAAGATCGTTAAGAGAATTAACTTCGAACAATTCAATGCTCGATTGAAACAATCAACAAGGGGTACTGTGAACACAAATGAACGCCGCTTATATACATACGCATTGCTATTTTCAACAGGTTGTTCCTAATGTTTCTATTTTAGCGAGGTCAAAAGAGATCCCATTAGTGGTCTACTGATTTTGCTCGATTCCTTTTGTTTTTTTACACGATTTTTCGCTATCTGCAAAGACTAAACAGAGTATTGCGACTCTGTGCTTGTTTGTAAATAGAGAATGAACCAAAGAGAACAATCAATCAAATGGAGAGAGAAGCAGGCACGACGGATTACAAAGGGGGAAAGGGCTGCGTTAACTACCCTTCACTATCTGCAAAGAGAGAGTACTCCTAATAGAAATGAGGGGTGGGGGGCAGCAATCAAAGCAGATCAGTGTGCATAAACACGAAAAAAAAAATTCTTACCACGTACTTGACATTCGACAGCTTATGATATTTGCTATTAAAAAACCATTGAAATTCACTGAAAAAACCATAGGTTATAGACCATATATAGTTAGGAATTAGCATTTACAAAACCTTGAAAATTCACTGAAAAAACCATAGGTTATAGACCATATATAGTTAGGAATTAGCATTTACAAAACCTTGAAAATTCACTGAAAAAACCATAGGTTATAGACCATATATAGTTAGGAATTAGCATTTAAAAAACCTTATTTTACTCACACAAAACCATTGAAATTCCATATATAGTTAGTTGCACTAACTATATATCGCGCACCCGCAATCCACTGCTGATGATGTCACATATTACATCATTCATGACATGGTCAGTGACATCACTGATGACATCACTGATGACATCTCAAATGACATCACTGATGACATCACTGATGACATCTCATTTGACATCAATGACCACATCACTGATGATATCATTCATGTGACAATACAATGCATCTCTTCACACTTTAATATAACCTCTGTTACACCCAGTGTTAAATACAGAGTATAATTTTTGAAACCATTGACACACCAATACTAGTTACTACATACGCACTCAGTGATTCCTATGTTTACACACACATTCACTCATTTACCCATACAATCATTCATACATACAATCACTCATCTTTACAACACTATCATATGCACTCATACACCTATACAGACTCTCACACTCTGTCACTCATCCATGGAGTTACTCACACACCTAGTCAGTCCTGTAAAGAATCAATCACACTTCCATTTTCTAATCTATACAGTTAAACATAGAGCACCTTACATTTTGAAACATATACTAACACATAATTACTCTCTTATACAATCATTGATACAAGTACACATTGATCTGCACAGAGTCACACACCTCCCAGCCAGCCACACACACACTCAGTCTCCCATACAAATATTTGGGCAATCAATCAATAACCCATATAGTTACTCATATAGCTACTGATCAACACATGCAGCAGTTTACAGAACAACAGACATAATGATGCACAAATTAAGACAGTTTAGTCACTAACCCATGCACTCAGTGAGACACATTTAATCACTCACTCATACAGTCAGTCACGCACCTACTAAATCCTTCATCCAGACACTTCTACATCTACTCATTCTTCAATATGTAAAACATATTTAAACTTTACAGAAACACACAGTCACTGGATGATGTCATCAGTGATGTCATCAGTGATGTCATTTGAGATGTCATCAGTGATGTCATCAGTGATGTCACTGACCATGTCATGAATGATGTAATATGTGACATCATCAGCAGTGGATTGCGGGTGCGCGATATATAGTTAGTGCAACTAACTATATATGGAATTTCAATGGTTTTGTGTGAGTAAAATAAGGTTTTTTAAATGCTAATTCCTAACTATATATGGTCTATAACCTATGGTTTTTTCAGTGAATTTTCAAGGTTTTGTAAATGCTAATTCCTAACTATATATGGTCTATAACCTATGGTTTTTTCAGTGAATTTTCAAGGTTTTGTAAATGCTAATTCCTAACTATATATGGTCTATAACCTATGGTTTTTTCAGTGAATATATATATATATATATTTATTATAAAAAATAGATAAGAGCATCTTTTTTGTAACTGTACTGCATAGACTTGCACCTTAGCTGAGCGATCTGATTATTATTATTATTTTTAAACTGCTTAGTGAACTGTATATTACAATTTTATTTATTTGAGGAAGATGGGAGACTGGCCATCTGGCTTCTGGAATAGTAAGATGACAGATGAGATTTTCAATAATATCTCTAGAAGAACTTCAAATACTTGCACCTTGTTTAGAAATAGCACATAGTGTAGAGTAACAACCTATGTGCCCAACAGGACTTAGGTCAACTTAATTTTTATGTGGAAGGAGGTTTTTTATTCAAATAGGTACAATGATATATTCATTGCAATTTAATGTATTCATTGGGGCGGAGGATTAAAAAAACACTGGACCCTTCAGGGTACATTTACAAGAATTGCCAGTAAGCAAATTTGACGTTGCTTAACCGCAATTCTTTTACCACTGACTATCACTGAAATTCATCGCCTTGTAAGTGACGCATTTACAATACGCCGCAACATGTTGATAGTATCAGCCAGCCACAGCGAAAGCTGCCACTAACACTAGCGTCAAGTCAATAAAATGTTTGATGTTACTGAGAAAAAAGTGACAAAAGGCCAATTAGCTGCAAAAAATTCACGTTAATTAGCCCAACATCACTTTTCAACCTATAGAGACAAAAATAGCCTATAGAAATGAAATAAAAACAATGGAATGCAGAATGGAGGAGCTAGGGCCAAATACAGCACAGATCAAGAACCTCTCAAACCCCTCAACAGCCAGGATGTCCAGCCAGAGTCCCAAGGGAAGAGAAAATGCAGAATCAGAGCCTTGTATATCAAAATTGATGCATCGCTGGGGAAAAACAGAGATGCAGCACTTTTGATAGAATCATCCTTGTGACACCAAGGTGGCAGGAGCCTGAAAGGGCGGACAGTCCCCGGGGCCCAGAGGCCCCACTGGGCCTGCATCTGAGACCCAGAGTGGGAGGTGCCAGTGCTGTGGAGTTTCTGTGGCCTTACGGTGGAGGTGGTCTGCGTTGGGCACGAGCCTGTGGGCCGGGGCAGTAGACATTGAGGCGTCAGCAATCGCCATTACCTGGTGGCGTAGTCTGGCAGGTAGCATGGAGACATGTTGCTGACCTGTGTGGGAAGACCAGCTGGCACCCCTTGGAGCTGTGATCAGTAGAGCTCTTCTGCGCACTGATGTGGGGAGGTCTGCATTGCAAAACACACGCCAGCACTACACTGGGGTGCACGGAGGAGAATGCCAATGGGAGCCTGGGCCTCTCTGCATCACAGGCCGGATAAGTTTGTGCTGGCCCGACGCTGTGGAGGGTGAGGCCCCTGAGCTGCGTTGAACTTGTGTGGTGGGATTGCTGCAATTTCACTCATAAGGGGGCCTTGTTGCATCACCTGTATCTGGAGATTCACCAGCAGACTTGGCGGCGACTGCTGTACCCCGGATTGTGAAATTTGGCCTGGCTGAGGCTCCTGCTGACTGAGTCACAGATTTTGAAAAAGAGAGGCTAATTGATCCCCATTGTCCATGTCCACTTGAGGAGATGGTGGAATGGGAAGTGGAGGAGGCCTGGGGGTCGACTTAGGCCCACAACAGCTTGTGGGTGATGCACACCATGCCCTGAGCAATCCCTGCACTGGGGTGGACCTACATCACCCTGGGCACTGCACAAGACTGGTGGGGACTCCACTAACTGGCTCGAGCCGCTTTTATTGGCCTTTGCTGTTGGCAGGTGCCGGGGCACAGGGTTGTTCAGGAACCAGGCCTTGGGCGCATTGCCTTATCTGCCCTCAGTCACTGGGGCACTGGGGAACATGGAATCAGGTTGCCACTGTTAGCTCAGAGGAGGTGACCGGGTGGTGCTGCCTTTCCTCGCTGCCTGGTAGTGAGATCTTGGGAGTATGGGGAATTTCCAACGGTGCCACGCGAATGAACATTCCTGGTTAGCATATACCTGATTGGAGGAGAGGGACCTGCTGGGAACACTGCAATGCACCACATGTCATACATAGTACCTGGGCATCTGGGGCAATGATGTCCCACCTGCAGATGAGGGCGACGTCGACATTTGACTGCTCCTCCGTATAGGTGAATTGAGCGGCTGGGGTTCGCTGTCTGGTGGGGCAGGTGACAGAGGAAACCCTGGACTCCAAACTAGGCTCTGAACTCATAGCGGATACCTCCCTCGAACAAATGTGCACTTCCTTTCAGGGCCACATAGAAAAAAATCACAGTAGACTTCACCTTGGAACACGCAGATCATCACAAGCAACATTGAGCAAGAACTTGGAAGAGTCCCCCGATTACCCTGAGCGCAGTGTTGGAGGAGCAGGAGCTAATAGCACATGTGAAGTAACTGGAAAGAACAGCAGAGGATGTCAAGCGCCCCTTCCAGTGTAACAAGGTTAGGGTGTTGGGTCTGCCTGAGGGAGCAGAAGGGGCTGATGCAGTGGCATATACTGAGACATGGTTGCATGACCTACTGCCGGTAGGTGCACTCACCCCATTCTTTTTTGTGGAGTGGGCTAATCAAGTGTCAGTTGAGTCGTCTGTTGCCGGGGACAGGTTCTAGACCCATTCTCTTCTGCCTCCTATAGGGATCATGATGCTGTCATGAGGTAGGTACACAAGCTGGGGGAGGTGAAAGTGGATAACACCACAGTCATTTTCTTCCCTGACTATGCCACGGGGTGCAGAGGCACAGGGGCTCATTTCTACTTGTTAAGCTCCAAGAGTTGGGCATCAAATACTCCCTCTTCTACCCATAAAGGCTGTGAGTGATCTCAGATGTTGCCTCACAAATCATTGATGCCACTGAACAGGTCGGGACCTGGCTGCAATCTACTGGTCACCAGGTGCTGTGAGCAGGGAGTAAAGGGTCTGCACAATAAGGTGTCATTCATGGAGCCAGTCATACTGATAAATGAAATATAAGATGCAAACAGCTTTAAGTGCTAATAGAATTCCATACAAATAACAAGTAAAATGTCATACAATAAATATATAATTTTACTATTTTTATTCATAGTCTTCCAGTTGCTTGGGAATATGGATGGTCTGGGAAATAAAACATGACAAGGCAACACAAACGTCTATGGTGTGTAACTGTTGTATTTAGATCAAACTCATTCTACTTGCCTCAAGTTGCACCTCAATGGCAACAGTTTTTATAAATCTTCTTCTAAGCTCAATGTAGAACTTGCAAAAAACACATGATGTGAAAAGTGTATTGTGACCAATTCCCATCAAATGGGCAGCTTATTAAATCTCTACCCTAGGCAGTTTGTCTAGGAAGCAACACTAAAAGTTTACTCAAATTCAGCCTACATACTGGTAAATCAAATGCATTTTGCAAGTTTGTTACCAACTCCAAATATGATTGTAGGCCATCCTTGGTTATTAGGACGAAGTGGAAAGTAACTGTCAACTTATGTTTAAATATATCCATCATCAACCTGTTTAGGAATAGTGATTTAACATCCCCTTTGCTGATCTCATGTAACCTTTTAAGTGCAGCGGTCGGGCAATAGCCAACACCCGCAGTCCCTCCCCAGTACGTATGACGGGCATTGATTGTCGCTGGGGAGGGTTTAAAAAGGCCCTCTGGTGCTTGCACTAGACATCAGGTATGTCAACATGGCACCAAAATAATCAAAAGAAGAAGGTGATCTACCCTGGCATTAAGCCATATATCTGCCCTAGAAGAGGAAATAGTGTATTACTGTCCCCTTGGGGACAGATTTAAGGTTTGACCCAATTGGAGAGGATACCCCAAATCTGCCCCTCCGGAGGGTACTAAGCCAACTAAAGACAAACGATTTTGCATTTGGGGTAAAAGAAACAAGTGGGGGCATTGCACTCTGGTATTGGCCACACCTGCGCAAAATAGCGACAAAATAGTTTTACTGCCCCCTGCACAGGACCAAAGAGGGGGGTTTGTCCCCATTTTGTCCATGAGTAACAGAAGGCCCACTAGACATCAGGGAATAAAAAATGCATCAGAACATACAAAAGTAGGGAGTGGCCTACCCTGACATCAAACCATACCACTACCCAGAAGGAGTAATATTATCTTTCTGTCATCTTGGGAGGAGATAGGAGGTTTGCTCCAACTGGTTAGGTAACCACAAATCTGCTGAATAGAGAGCCAACTCGACATCAAGGATTTTTCTTTTCGAGCAAAAGAAAGGGATGTAGGCATTGCACTCAGGCATTGGCCACACTCCCACCCTATAAGCGAGAAAACAGTCTTTTTTCCCCGAAGCAAACAGGGGACTTGTCCCCATTTTGCCTCCAGGGGAGCAGTAAGCCCATTATTCACTCTGTAATTGAAAATGGCACCTGTTTATGAATAGTGCTTTAAAATCCCTTTGCTAATCTGACATAACCTTTAAGTGCGGTGAATGGCCAACCCCTGCAGTCCCTCCTCAGTGCATCTGATGGGCATTGATTGTCACTGGGTGGGTTTAAAAGGGCCCTCTGGTGCTTACACTAGACATCAGGGATCTCAACATGGCACCAAAACAAACAAAAGGAGACGGCAACCTCCCCTGGCATCAAGCTATAACGCTGTACCAGAAGGGGCAATAATATCTTTCTGTCTCCCAGAGCCAGCTTGGAGGTTTGTCCCAATTTGGGAGGTTGTCCCAAATCTGCCCCCTCCCCCATGGCGAAGTACGACAACTAAGCACCAGGGATTTTTCATTTGGGGTAATATAAAGGGGTGCAGGCATTGCACTAAGTCCTTGACCAAACCCCACCCTAAAAAGGACAAACCAATCTTTCCGCCTAGCCCAAGAGCAGACAGGGAGTTTGTCCCAAATTTGTCCCTGAGTGACAGAAATCCCAGTAGACATTGCAGAATTCAAAATGTGTCAGAACAAACAAAAGGAGGGGGTGGCCTACCCTGGTATCGGACCATACCCCTCCCCAGAATGGGCTATTGTGTCTTTCTGCCTTCTTGGGGACAGAAAGGAGGTTTGTCCCAATTTGGGAGGTTGCCCTAAATCTGCTCCCCAGGTGAGTAGAAAATAAACAAGGCATCAGGGAATTTTGCATTGGGGCAAAACAAGTTGTCCAGTCGTTGCTCTCTGACATTAGCCATACCCAGGGCCGGACTGACTACCGGGCAGTTTTGAATGCTGCCGAGCAGGGGGCTGATTTCACTGCGGTGGGGGCTGATTTCGTTCATGGAGACCTGCGTGTGCTTCGAAATAATTAAAGCAAAACGAATTTCGTTTAGCACACGCAGGTCTCCAGAAACGAAATCAGCCCCCAGCTCAGCAGCATTCCAAACTGCCTGGTAGCCAGTCCGGCCCTGGCCATACCCCTACACCAAAAAGGACAAGCAAGTATATGGGCCTCCCAAAAGGGCAGAGAGGGGTATGCCCCCAATTTGGCCCCAAGAGGGCAAAAAGCCCACTGGATGGCAGAAATATTTTTTGTATATAATAATGGGGTGGGTCTGCCCCATCCTGACATCATGCCTCACCCTCATCCCTATACCCACAACAGTCTTACTGCTTCTCCGGGGACTAAAATATTGCATTCCTTTGGCAAGTGAGAGAACATTTGATTATTTTGTTTGTAATTTTTGCATATGGGTCTCAAGAGTGGGCCAAATCCCTATATCGTCCCTCTTTCACTTTTTGGGCTCGGTAGGCCGCCACCTTGGCAAACCTACCAGACACCGACATTTCTAAAAACTAGACACCCAGGAGAGTCTAGGGTGGAGTGTATCGCATGGATACCACAACATTTTGTCATCATCAATACCCTGCAAACCTCGAACATGAACTAAAATCATGCAGTTTTTTTGCATTTCTGTGATGTAAACTTCTGGAATCCACATGGACCCAGAAAATTCCTGTCACTCAGCAATGTTCCACTTGTCCTGATTTAAACAGTATACAACTTGTGTGGCTAGGCCTAGTATCCACAGCTAGACTCAATCAAATCAGGGTGAATAGTAATCCTTGCAGGGGGCTCACATTGACCTTGGTTTCCCACAAAGAAATACATTGTCTGGGAAGCACTTCATACCCACAGGGTCACTCAACAAGTTATTCACCACTCTTTGAAAAAATGCTGAGACAAGTCCAAATGGCAATTGGGATAATGAAAACTTAGAGTTCTTGGGAACTTTCATTAGGACAATTTGTGTGTATGTGGAGGCCAGGTCGAAAGTTGTGAAGAACCTCCATCAGCAACAATGGATAGCATTTCCCAGAGGTGTAGGTTATTCAGTTAGACTTGGGGGGTGCCGAACAGAGATTTCCCAATGATCGCTTCCATTTAATTGGTAAAGTGGATGAAAATAGTATTTAATTTCAACGGCTTCTCCACCGCACATAAGTGCCATGCAGTCCTTTGTTTAATTTTGGCCTGTTTCATGTGAGATGGAAGACGAGGGGTGGATGTATACAAGTTCTGCAAAGTTTCATTGAGACATAATTCTGTGCTATGAGACCCACTAATCTGAATGGAATCCTGACCATAGACACTGGCAGCCAGACTGGAGGCCCCTGGACCCAACTACATACATCAGAATCAATTTATTAGGGGATGCCAAACCCCACACACCCCCCTTGGAGGTACGCCCCTGACATTTCACCCAAACTAGGAAATGTAAATTAGTCCACTACCACCTCTTTATTTACTCATCTGAGGTCCACACACAACTTGAAGTCCCTGCTGGCCTTACCAGCCATGAGTACTGGGGCCAGATACTCAATCGCCCCAAGTAGTACTATGATGATCATCTTCATACAAATTAGAAAGCTCTTTTATTCACAGCATGTTGAACATTGAGTGACAGTTTCCTTACTCAGGTAACTACAGGTGTGGTACCTTCTTTCAATTTTATGTTGGAAACATAATTTCAAAGGGAACTCGATCTGAGGCTGGAATCCACGGGATGTTTCCTTGGAAAATCATCACATTCTTCAATCCCCTGATGAACACATAAATTTGGACTGGCATTAAATCAAGATAAACTCATAACATTATATAATACAGTCACCCCATAACGTTATCCCTTTGATGGTCACGTGCGTTTTTTCTTCAGCAAAGTGTCCTTGGTGCTCTATCAGAGTGGGGAAATACCAGTTCATTCTTATCAATTTGCCTCCTAATCTCCAGGTTAAATATCTATCCTCTTCAATGGCATATGGCTCTCAAAGAACTTCTTATAAACCTAAGAAAAGATAATAATAAATATTGAGCATGAATCAAACATTTGACTAAATTGGTGTTTTCAATGTTCACCCAGGCTGGTGAATTACCCCTGAACACTCTTCCACTTGTAGCACCATCTCTTCACTCACTTCTTGCACACCTTTTTTTCGGCTTTGCTGAACCCCTACCACATTTCACAAAATCACCACACCTATTGCAAATAGCTTTCCAAGCAAGACCGTGTTCACTATTGGCCATGTGTCCTTCTAATTTACTACAATAACAGTTTCCCTTAAATTGGTACTTTGTCTCCAGCCACCCATGACATTCACCTCCGTTTTATTACCACCATCTTTTCTCAACTCCTTTATGCAACATTATAGGTTAGCCACATGTTCATCTATAAGAGATCCAAAATTGCTGGTAGGAGAGAAAGAGATGTGGTAAACGCCTCTACTCACTCATCCTCCTTTTGCACTCTCCTTCCAAGATGAACCCTTCCATTAATCATGCTGACCCTAGGTCATCATGCTGGACAAGTCTTTTGTAAGCAATATTTATTCAACCCTTCCATCCTTTTCTGGACTTAACTGCAGAACATGTTGCAGCACTCTTTGTCCTTCTGCCCCCAAGCAGTGTGTAAGAATGTCCAGCTCCTTTATGCTCCCAAATTTGCACCACAAGTACATGCTTTGTTCAGAAACACTTGTTTTCCCAATTTCCCAACGAAGATTATGTTAACCTGGGTATTATATGAAAAACAGATTAAGACTCAAATTCTGCATGTTATCTTCCAACCTACCAAAGCCCCAACCTTGACACAATTGTAGATGATCCCCTTCTAGATTACAGATCATGGCTTTCAATCAACAGATGTTATGCACCCTTCTATATGTGGAGCTCGGTAGATTAGTTAAAGTGCGACATGGTCAAATTGTAAGTAATATATTCTGAAGTATATCCACTGGTAGCTTTTATTCTTTAAAAAAAAATCTGCAGGTGACTAGTTACAGAACATGAGACTGTTTGCACACAAACCACTGTGATATATACATTTTGTGCTAAGGTTTCCACATTAAAAAATAAGTTCCTGCAGTCTCTTATGATTGGTAACCACACTCCAACGTCACTCCTCAGAGAGGTAAATCAACTACTGTGTGCCTTGTTTACTATTGTTTGATGCACTCACCCTTTAAAAATATATATTTTTATTAGTAGTATGCAGATTAGAATCAGTGTACAGACATTATTATTAAAACATCAATGCAATATACTGCTGCCCGTCCATGGGGACCTTTGGAACAGTTCTCAAAACACAGAGCAGCACTTAGGGAGCGTCGTAGAACACTCACCCACATGTGTTATGGTACAGCTCTTGAGTTAAGACATTAATTAACGCAAGAACACTAATCCATGTCATAACACTTTCCCCCATGCGCACCTTCAAGTTGCTTACTAGCAAGCTTAGAAATTGGTGTAGCAAAACAAATTATGCACGTGAGACTATCACAATGAAGCATGTTCAAACTGTGTGCGCCTGCATTCCAGTGACACTTGCAAATGCATTGCATGCTGATACTGTGTCACACTCCACCTCATACACCTTCAACAGGCCAAATGCTTTTCGCACCATGTACTTGATTCACACTTTTGAGTATATTTACTACTTTTGGGTACATTATAACTTACAATTTTGTAATAATTTACACTTTTGTAGTAAGTCCAGCACTACAAATGCCCAACCACTAGTACTGCATCAACCTACCATAGAAAATAACTGATGTAGGGACTTAAAAAAACTCATAAGAAATAATGTTAAATTAAATTAACTTTTTTTAAATAGTTAAAAATAGAAACAAATACAAATTAATGTTAAAAAACATACACAAATACTACATATTTATTTTTATCATTATTTATTTAAAATTCAAAAAGGTTGCCAAATATTTTATATTTGAATAATAATACATATGTAATATTTGTATATATTTTCTATAATTTATATTTTTAATGAAAAATATTTAATATAGGGTTTTATTTTAAATCCCTACCTCCATTATTTGTTTATGGGAGGGTGTTGCAGTACCAGTGTTTGCCTCCCCGAACCCCAAATAAAACTTGTGAACTTCCCCTGTAGTTTAGCAGAATGCCATTAAAAGGGCATGTTCGTTTTGGTAGTATTGAGATTTTAATCAAATTTACTTGCCCATAGATTGTTAAGAGCATGTTCCTCCATCTAGTAAGCAATAGCTCAACCTCTCTTACCACCTTTCCTAAGATAGGGTTTGGAAGAACCGCCAAAGACTGTACTACAGAGATACCTAAGTACTTAATCTCTGACTTAACCTCTCCACCCCAATTATTAATATTCCAAAACATAATCTCTGACTTTGATGTATTAACTAAGTATCCTGATAGAGCCCCAAACTCCTTTGCCAACTTCTCTCCTCTTGGAATGGTCTGGGCAGTATTCACAGAAAAAGTATAAGATCGCTGGTGTACAAGACTACTTATTTTCAAAGTGCTGCCCAGTAAGAGGAGTTACTCGATGGCCCCTTCTGAGCAATTAGGCAAATTGCTCGAGATATATATATATGAGCCGTGGAGGTCAGCACTGGGGCTGTGTCAGCCCCCCTCGGAGACGCCTAACAACGCCACCCATTTGGGAGCAAGGAGCGTTTGTTGGGGATAATGGACAGCTGCGGAGTTGTGATGTGACTCTGCATACCCCACTGTGGTCGCACCTCTTCATCAACAGTGTGCTCCAAGGCAGACCACTCACTGAAGGAAGACAGGACATTACACTACAGGTACCATGAAGCCCTGCGACCGGCAACGCCCACCTGGGCGGGTACTTGTGCTGTGGTTTTGCCTAAATAAAGCCTGCCTTGAAGCTCGAGTCAGTGCCTCTGAAGAAGTAGCAATACAAAACGCATCAGGCTGACTTTTCATTGAATTTGCTGTTTTTGCATCCATTTCGCAAGCTGAGCTCCTGACAAAGAATTAAAAGCTGAAACCTTTACCTTGCTCATGGGCCCCTCTTTCTTCCAGGCAAACTTAGTTTTGGATATTTCAGCGGCGTGCCAGAGCCACGGAGGTCAGCCCTGGGGCTGTTTCAGCCCCCCACGGAGACGCCTAACAACGCCACCGATTTGGGAGCAAAGAGCGTTTGTTGGGGATAATGGACAGCTGCGGAGTTGTGATGTGACTCTGCATACCCCACTGTGGTCTCACCTCTTCATCAACAGTGTGCTCCAAGGCAGACCACTCACTGAAGGAAGACAGGACATTACACTACAGGTACCATGAAGCCCTGGGACCGGCAACGCCCGCCTGGGCGGGTACTTGTGCCGAGGTTTTGCCTAAATAATGCCTGCCTTGAAGCTCGAGTCAGTGCCTCTGAAGAAGTAGCAATACGAAACGCGTCAGGCTGACTTTTCATTGAATTTGCTGTTTTTGCATCCATTTCGCAAGCTGCGCTCCTGACAAAGAATTAAAAGCTGAAACCTTTACCTTGCTCGTGGGCCCCTCTTTCTTCCAGGCAAACTTAGTTTTGTATATATATATATATATATATATATATATATATATATATATATATATATATATATATATATATATATTTATATATGAAAGCACAACAAATCGCTTCTTCCGGAGTGCTGGAACCCAGCGGAAGTTGGCGCAAGTTACCGGCGAAGCAGTCCGGCTGTATTCACATGTTCAAAAGTGTCCAAGATAAACGTATCTTTGCGCTCTCAGGCAAAAAGACAAAGGAGATCCAAATATCGGTCAAGTAGTTTAATTACACAACGCGTTTCAGCAAGAAGCCTTGTTCACGTGAACAAGGCTTCTTGCTGAAACGCGTTGTGTAATTAAACTACTTGACCGATATTTGGATCTCCTTTGTCTTTTTGCCTGAGAGCGCAAAGATACGTTTATCTTGGACACTTTTGAACATATATTTATGAATATATATTTATATATATATATATATATATATATATACATATATATATATATATATATATATAAATATAGCGAGCGATTATGGATATTAAGCATTAGCACATTAGAGAGGAGTCTGTCTGGCCTTAAGATTGATACCTCCGTGAGGCTTCTGGATGTATTTATATTGCATTTTTTTGCACTATGGTTATTATTATTTGCAAATTCACTTTGCACTTTATCGACTATATGGACGCCAGTCATACTCTATTAGCCAGAAATTTGTTTAGGGGTGTATAATTGACTTATATTTTGGGAATTGTTCTTATCTAAATGATTAATGAATTTATAACATATAAGTCGCAGAAATATGTGGTCGGAGTATTTGCTATTTATGCACTGTCTTAGGCTGCTTTATCTCCCTCCATAAATATTTATTTCCCCCATGTTTTCAGGTATTTATTCTGAAGTAAGAGACCAATTGTTAGATACACTGGCAAAGGATATTATTATTGTCTCTTTTAAAACAGTTTTTATACCTTTTTTTATTATATGTATATTTACATGTATGGCTTAGGAGACTTATAAGGATTATTTACGTGTGTCCATTAGTCGGTTTTTAATGTTCACCAACCAATTGGGCTATTTTTTACATCTGATAGTGCATACTTTCCATATAAATTGGCATCTGTCATGTGGCATGTCATGTGATCAAGATCGCAGTTTGCGATCGAAACGCGTCGTGGCAGGCACTATGCCTGAGGTAAATTGGAGTTTTCACACTATGAAAATGAATTGCTGCACCTGAAATACTGGAATTGGAGTTACCGGATTTCTTCTGTGTGCTGTGGTCCGCAACTGGGTAGTCCCGTTGGAAGCAGTGAGGGGCCAGGACTTCTCGCTTTATGGTTCATCTTTGAGAATAAATCTCAATTTATGTTGCACACCTACAGTGTCATAGCCTGTTTCAGGAGGAGGAAGAAGCGAGCGCGTTTGGACTGTATATGTATATATATATATATATATATATATATCAAAAAGAAAATGCAGAGCCTGATGTCGGAATAAAACCATGCATTTATTTTCCAGATGAAAGGTAGGTGCAACCTCATGTCCTTCCGTGTTTCGGCCGTGAGGCCTTGGTCACAGGTGAGAAAGATTGCAATCACCGGAAGGAGCTTTTTATATATACACACACCAAAATGGTTGATGGCATCCTACTTCATGTCCCATGGTGCATCAGTGCTGTTGTTTCGGCATCCATACACATGGTGCGATGTTTTATCCTGCTGAATAGCATTAAAGTCACCACTGTATGGATTGAAATATATGTCCATGCATCTTGCCCCTCAAAATTAAATATAAAGTGTCCATGTGCATGCTAATTTAAAATTGCATAAACCCAAAAAGGAACCCATTTCAGTTCCGTCAGGCTGCACAGCCCCAACAAAATTTGAATCCAATTAATCGATTTCAAATATTTTTCTCAGCTATTTTCTTCTTTGTTTCACCATACTTTTAATCCATTTTCTCTTAACTTATGTTCAATTCATTTTATCCAAATAACTCTTGTCATCGATGTTCACGAAAACACAGGAGTATAGGGTGGGTTTCACACGCCATGATTTTAATCCAATCGCCCAATGCATTTCGGGAAGTACATTTCTCTTCATTAGGGGCATCTCTGCTGGCTGCCGGACATCGAATGAAACCTTGCCGGCTCCAAAATTAGTCCGTAACCATGTGAGGATTACAATAGCCAATCGCCTCTTCATTCTCCCTTTCTCACCTCTTACCAGAAATCTCAAGCAAGTGCATTTCCATCCTACGAGGCAAGCAGGTCATGCCCCCGTAATTATGTCTCCATAAAACAGCAAAACTTCCTCTTGGGGGCCCCCGACCCTGCAGGGCAGTTTCTGCAGACAGGAATGGAGATCCTGTCACATTAATCCAGCAAAAAGAAAATGCAGAGCCTGATGTCGGAATAAAACCATGCATGTATTTTCCAGATGAAATATAGCTGCAACCTCATGTCCTTACGTGTTTCGTCCGTTAGGCCGTGATCACAGATGCAGGTGAGAAAGATTGCAATCACTGGAAGGATATATAAATCAAAGGGTAGGGGTGAGAGAGGACATCCCTGCCTCATAACTCTACTGATTTCAAAACTCTTTGTCAATACCCCATTTAATAAGATTTGAGCAGACATATTTATATACAATTTCTGAAGAGTTATACAACATGAGCTAAAATCAAATAACCCAAAACCTCCCAGAGATACCCCAACACACTCTATAAACGCCTTAGCAGCATTGATTGTAAAACCGCCAATGGGATAGAATGCTTTGTGGCCAAGTCTATTGATGCTATTAACTGTTGAGTTCAGCTGGATGTTCTGCAGATATTTTAAGGGGGACCTAAAAAACAGATTGTTACCCCTGCAGCCAGAGCTTACCAGAATGACACTGACAGGGCTGCTGTTCTCCCCCCATGTCGGCAGGTTGGGGTAACTGATCCTCTTGTCGCTAGTCAGCCCGATTTACAAAAATCAAGACAATTTGAGACTGGAAGTCCAGCTTCAGAGAGAATTTGCATGAGTCATTCTGCAAAAAATGGATTTAAAACAAGCCCACTCCCAACAAAATGATAAGGAGCATTTCAGAGAGCTACCACCAATTGCTGCGCTTTAATACTTTTTTCAGCAGGCAGCAAGGACCATCAAGCAACGATGGGGAAGAGTGCAGGGACAGCAACATGGAGAAGGGGTGCTATTCACAGCAAATGTATTAGCTGCTCCTAGGTCACAGCAGTTAAAAAAGAGAAACACGCATTTGCAATGCAATATGTCTCACATTTGCAAGAGTTATTGGCATTGCAAATGACAATGTCTTTTACTTATGTATTTTGGTTTGGAGTGTAGTGGAAGTATGTGTGGTGTAGTGGAATCATGTAGGTTGTATTGGAATTACTAGTTGTGGAACTGTGTGAGGTGGAATTGTGTAATGTATAGTGCATTTGTGTAGGGTAATTATGTGGTATGGTGAATAGATGGGTGAGAGCTGCACAGAATAGAAAGAAAGAAAGGAAAACAGAGAAAAAATTGTTAGTTTGTTTAGAAAGTGGTGAATAAACGTGCGACAGAGGAGCAGAAAGTCTGTGATAAAGAGAGAAAGAAGGGGAGAGCAGGCTACAGATGCATACAGTGGGAGCACTTGTGTATGCAGAAAACACCCTTAGAAGAGGAGGATAGCATGGATTTGAGGGAGGAAAACCTTGAAAAGGTACAGGAAAGAAAATGTGCTTGAAGACCTGAAGTTAACCATATGAGAGAGACGGCAAGAGTACGGGACACCTGCTGCACCAATGGAAGCTATGACCTTGGAAGCATGGATGAAGCACTACAACTATCTCAGAATTGAGACATTTCCCTCTCAACTGGCTCACTTGCCAGTACTGTCTGCTGCTGCTCAGTCACTTCATAGTCTGGTCTCACAGTTTATCAATCCATACAAAACAGCTCGAGGTTCAGTGCTAAATCTTTCTTTTTCTAGAGACCACAAAAGCCCACCCACAACTACTCCTTACCCAAAGACAGAGGGTCAGCTGATAGTCCATTCTCCTTCCATCACTGGATGAAACAGAGTGAATAAATAACATACTTTCCAGAGTGGAACTAAATGAAGGCTTTTGAATGGTTTTGTGGATCCTTCCCATTTGTGGCTTAAAGGAAATGTGTATTTTATGATGGCAATGTGCCTTTTTTGATGATGGAGGCGGGGCTTTGACATTCACATACAGAAAATACACGTTTTCCTAAGGAGCTTAATTGATGAAAATTATAGGTATGTACGTTTTAGTTTGAGGACATCTTTAAACAGTGGATACTGTTGCTGTGGACACTGGTCAGAAGACTATGCACTCTTTGTAACTGAGTAAACAGCTCTGATCTTCGTGTTCAGCTGGCAGTGCATGTAAGTACATGCACATGGACACGCAGCAAGCTATACTCTATCTTCTGATCCATGCTTCATGCAAGTGTATGGTTTTCATGGAAACAGATTTAACATATGAACAGAACCTTCTGTGCATTGGAAAAATATATTCAATAATTGCTGCCTATTTCCGTTTCTCTATGACATGATGTTGAAGTGAAAAAGAAACTGTGGTCTAGACCCATAAGCACTATAGTGAGATATGTTAAGTGGAATGTATACGTCACTGGCTGGCAAATGGCTCTGGGATCTGTATTGATGCATAACCCCATATATTGTTAGTACAGTGTAGTACTTTTTTTTCAGAAACTGAACGTGTATATGCCTTCATGAAGGATATACCGAAATAAAGGAGTGTAGCCAGCTTATTTGGTTCACAGGCAATATACATACTGCAGCCAATCAATGTGAGCTCAGTGATACGTTAATTATTTTCAAAGGATTTCACATTGAGAATCGCAAACAAAACACGCTCAATAAGACATTCTGAATTGTAATGCACTTCACCATTTTTTTTTTATTACCATCGTACTTATATATATATAGCGCTTGCCTGAAGTGCTAAGAACTACCCTCAAAAAAGGCAAGCCGATGACTGCTTGTACTGTTCACATAGTGACAGCAGTGGTGTTCTTCGGACATATTGGAGTGTGCTCAAGTTGCTCTCATGGTGTTGTGAAGCTGCAGCATCATGCAGATGAAAAGAATTGTAAGATGCACAGGTTTTTGGCACAGTATTGTTGACATAGCAGTTAAGAGCTTCACATGTGAATATGCATTTATGGCTGCTTAGGTATGTTAATGTAGATGATTTGTGTGAAGATCAAAGATGTTCTACAATGATGGTGCAGTGGGCAATCAGCACTGCTTAATAACGGAGCAGTTAGTGCTCCGACCCTAGAAGGTAAGCGAATGGGATCTCCGAGAGTAAAGGAGACCAACACTGATCGGAACAAGCCCACATAGCAGCCTCATCTCTACCCCACTCCCTCCACCAATGAGGGCTGTATCACAGCTGCTGACTTGGGGCCTCCGGGTCAGTGTTCGAGCCTCAGTGTGAATCTGGGCTCATTTAATTGACCCAATGCCCAAACTATATAATTCTACAAATGTACATAAAAAAGCAGCGAGACGGGGTAATGTAAATTAAAAGTACATTAAACAAGCTTTGGTAAATGCAGGAAAATATGCTTCAGCCAATATAACTAGAGGAAAAGTAAGTGGCCCGCACAGGAACCAATGAAAAGCCAGGAAAGAGAGGGGGTGGGATGTAAACCCTTTGCAGTCCATACATAAAAAACAAGCTGAATCCCCCTTAAAAGGAAGCCCAAGCCAAGCAAATATCCTACTAGAAAAAGCCCAACTGCAACTGTCTGTGGAGATCGGAAAGTGCAAAAAGCCTAATAAAAAAATACAAGCAATGGAGCGGGAGCCATGGTGGGAGAGGCAGCAGTAAAAGAAGGCAACAGTAACGCAACTGTAAAAATAAGAGGAGGTGGGAGGAAGAATGCTATAATTGAATGTAAGCAGCTAGGGTGCTGAAGCTAAACACAGGCAACCAGTATCAGACCAGGAAACCAAGAAAAAAAGTACCACAAAGAACAGATAAAGAACGCTAGTGGAATGAGACAGTACTAAGTCCCTGCTCCGTGGGAGGGACGGAATAGAAAATGGAGGGACAGAAAGGCAGGACTGACCACTAGCAAGCAAGGATTTTTAAAGGACACTAACATAGACAAATGAAAAGCAATGGCAAGAAAGGGGATGGACTTGAATCCCACAGACTGATTACAGCAGGTCTCGACGAGACAGTGCCTGTGCTGTCTAGCTCAACATAAAAAGCATTGGCAAATATAAAGAGCTATGGCACTACAAGATATCGCTGCGCCTCAGCGCTTGTTTGGGGCAGGTAAAAGGGCCCATCAAGCAACAACGATAAGGGCGAGTGCACGGGCAGACACAAGGAGAAGGGGTGCTTTTCACAACAAATGTCTTAGCTGCTCTGAGGTCACTACAGTTAAAAAAAGAGAAACAAATAAAAAAGCATTGGCAAATATAAAGAGCTATATCTTTTTTTGGGCAGGTAGGCAAAACCATCAAGTCATGATGATGGGGCGGAGCGCGCAGGCAGCAACATGGAAAGAGTTAATGAGTAGAAGAAGAACAACCAACACAGAGAAGGGGTGGGATGGAGAGAAAAGTACCAATAGTGCCAGTATTATAATACTAGTGGTGGGCGGACAATAATTAAAGAGAATCAATCTGAGTTTGGTGCAAGTGCTGCAGAAAGAAACAGAGGTGACCTTGGGGTTGCACTGACCAGTTAGAAAACAGAAAAGAAAAGTGACAATACCATCAACAAATGGTAAGCAACAGGAAGGCTCGAAGCTCTATACTGTAAGCAATACCACTCACAGCAACCGCACATGCGTGCTTTTAGGCGAGACTTAATGAACTTCACAAGAATGGTAAGGCGAGCAGGCTCTTCATTCTAACTCATCCACTAACAGCTCCTCAACAACTGTCATTCATGGAAACATCAACTACAATGGGATCGTAACGTTCTGAAGCTACAAAGAAAGGATAGAAATACTGTTGGGCCAAGACACCACAACTGCTGCTGAAAAACTGATAATATTCTAAAACATTGTTATTTGTTATTACGTTACGTATAGCCGAATCACCAGGAAGTCTAGGAATTCTTGGAAATATCCCAAATTCGAAAACACTTAACTTTAATGAAACATTCGCATTTTCTTCCAGGACAATTGGAAGCTGCTAACTGAAAAGGAGATTATTTTCCTCCTAGCGCTATTTGTTTTATATTAATTGTATCCTAGCTGTGTTTTTCATCTTATCTAAAATTGCCTACAACTGACAAATTACATTTGTTTTTACTTTGTGTATGTACTTAGAGTCCGAATATAAGTGCCCCGGATTTTTGATGAATAGATACTGTGGCTGGTATCTCAGCATCTAAATCTCCCTAGTAATTGTTTATGTTCTCAGAATAGGGAATAATAACATTGCGCACCTGGTCCAATTCCGCACTGGTATTCCAATTCTGGGGACAATTCTGCTCTCGTTGACCACCTTATCTGAACCATAATTAAGAGGGAGCATGGGTACCAATGCTGCCCATGGGAACAGGGTCTGAGGGATCTCTAGAATCTGGCCAGGCTGTGACCAACATCGGGATACCGCCACACATGACTTGCAATTGGCCCCTTACAGTTTAATTGTCATGGAAGTGTGTCATTAGCCATTTTCACCGAGTATGAAGATGCTTTTCTGGCATTGCTCTGGTCCATTATGGTCAGTAGTTTTGAGAGAGGCTGACTCCAGGCCTTTATTTATTGAATAAACAAGCAACAAAATGAACTTTTCTCAATTTGCTATTCATCTTCGTTAATAAAAATTGTTTCAGAAAAGCTTCAGTATGAGGTACGTTTTATTTTAATCTAAATTAGCATTCATAATACAATAGAGAGGATAAACCCAATGTTTTGACATGTTTAAATACACCTTATAATCGACTCTGGAAGGCTTTGTGCGTGGATCAGCGGGGAGCATGTACCTAATTGTAAAAATAAAACATAGCGCCTTCTGAATGCAGGGGGTTGCCCAGAAGTAAGGCTGTTGCTTCCTGTTTTCTTTTTCACCACTCTGTAATTCTTGTCTCTGTAGCTCACAATGCAGACTTTGTTCATGGATGCTTTCTGACTTTGCCACACTTTTCCTAATTTTTTCTTTCTCGGTCTTCATGTTCTTCCTTTCTTTCTCTTACTCTGTGTCAAAGTCTGATGTAGCAAGAGTCTCCTTCCCCAGAAATGAATACCACTTCACAGGAACTGCAAACACCAGCGCAAAGAAAGCTCTTGTAAACTGAATGCGCTACAGTGGCAGCTCTTCTGCTATGGTGGAGGAGCGTCGCCCCACTGCTTTCAAGAAAACATTAAATGATAATAACTTTCAACTATTATCATTTTATGTTTCCTTTGCTGGCAGGCGGGTGGTTGGGGCTGCTTTGCTCTCGGAGTAGGGCATGGGAGGAGTGATTTGTCCACTCCTAAGTGTGCGCAATGACTGTTTGGTTGCCCCTCTCGGGCTGCAAAAAGCAGTCATGCACACTTTTCCATTCTCCATGCATGCTGCATTACAGTCTGCATGGAGAACATGCCCACCCCTCCTGCCTGTTGTTGAGCGCCTTGTCTCAATGCTCAGACCAGTCACAATGCTGCGTTGCAGCATTGTGATTGGTGTAGGGGCGGGAGCCTGGCTGCCTGCTTCCTGATCCTGAAGTTGGCAGCAGCAGAAGAGCAGGAGCAGAGACGTGGGACCCGGCGGCGGCAATGTAAGTGATTTTATTTTTTGCACACTCCTTCCATTGGGACCCCTCCGCATGAT
Organism: Lissotriton helveticus; assembly: GCF_964261635.1. Taxonomy (NCBI): domain Eukaryota; kingdom Metazoa; phylum Chordata; class Amphibia; order Caudata; family Salamandridae; genus Lissotriton; species Lissotriton helveticus. The sequence goes on along the minus strand of NC_136063.1, from coordinate 1,511,399,973 downwards.
CCCCTGCAACCTCCTGCACCTGCCACCCCACCCGTGAGCCATGCCGGCCGCAACTGCTGTGCTCCCCACCTGTCCTGGTGCTAAGGAAAGAATCTAAGCAAGCTTCAAAGAATCACTGGAGTCTGAATGGCTTTTCAAATAGTCCAGAAATCCTGACAAACACAGTAGAATGCTTTTTTGCCAACCTGCTCCTCCGCACCAGGTTCTCTATTCTAGGCACTGTAGTAGAGCAGAATTACAAATACCTGTACCTGATTTTTGCAATCAAATCACGTGGCATGCTGCTCCCTGGAGCACTGCTAAATTAACTTTTTTCTGCTGTAATTGTGTTACTCCATTCCCTCTCTTACTGCTGCCACAATCTGTGTCTTGAGGCTAGTGCATTTTGCTACAGATTTCTTCCAGCCATGGATTGCATCTGCCTCTATTCTGTCTGTAGTCAGCTGCTGCCTTTGAGAAGCGCCCTCTCTTTTGCATTCCAGTTTGCTCTTCAGTTTCATGCATGCATGTATGCCCTTTTGCTTCCTAAGAATTTTTCTGTATTTATCTTTTTGTACTTTCTGCTTACTCTCTGTTATTGCATACTTAGCTAATGTTTTTGTTCCCATTCCCATTTTTTTAGATCCTTTTTTTCCCTCTCAAGTCGTTTAAAACTACACAAACCTTGAAATTCAAAAGTTACAGTCATAACTTGGGCTCCCGGTTTTATGGTTTTTATTTTTTTAACATTTCCGTCTGTATTTATCCTTATTTATTTTTTGGTCAGTTTTTCTGTATTTATCCATATTTATTTTGTCGCGAGCAAAAAAAAGACGCATTAACTAGTATTTATTTATATTTATTTAAAAAGGCAATGCACGCTTCGTTGTTATAGGTTCAGATAGATTTATGCAGATGGGTAAATGGGCCACTGCTTTTAACAAAGAGATCCTTTTGTTACTTGCTGTTAATAAATTGCAAACTTTCTAATATAAGACAGTGAGCTATGAAGGGCCTTGTAAGCCTTGCTGTCTTATGTAATGCATCCTATGCATTGATTTACACACAATTTATTGCATTGTATTGTAATTGCATGTATATAGCGCTTACTACCCTTGACAAGGCATTGAAGCGCTTTTTTATCCAGGAGCACGCTACTCCGGAACTAACTCACAAAATCAGGGATTGTGAATAGCATGACTTTCTGTGGTGGTCTCATATTAGTCAGGAACCAATATTATTTGACTAGAGGTGAAAGAATTATGTTTTAGACTTGATAAAATCATTCTTTGCGATTGGTATGCATGCATATTGTCTTGTCACTGACCTAGCAGTACTAAAAGAAATGCAGTCTTCTTCATAAAAACATGTTGGAAATGTCAACATAAAGGCTCATTTTGAACGATCGGACTGATGATTCACATTTGCCGATTTCACTGCATCCTAAGATTGAGTAACAGTGAAGAAACTGTTTCTGGGCACAAAGATAGGTGAAAGGGCGAGATTTTGATCGATACCTTATATCTATTGATCCAAACCTCGATCTGGTCGACTGAACCTTTGTTGCCTGTCTAGGAGGAAAACAGTACACCCATTTCCAAGCCAGTTCACCCAAGAAAGGACTCTACTCTCAAAGATCACGGACAACTTCTAGTTTTCAAAAGTTTATTGTAAAGATATAATGAGCTGCAAATACAGGCATCTCAGAATGAGATTCACGAGATACACAGGTCCAATTACATACATGTGCTCTCGAAAAGCCCTCAGACGAGCAACAGAAATCACTAACACAAGTTCTAAGAATAGTAAAGCTATCAGCATAGACGCATATCTCTCCTTCATTTAGGTTGGAGGAAAACAAACACAGGTTAGGCGTCCCTACCCTGTTCTAGATGGTATCCCTACTTAACCAAATCCCAACCTAACAAAGGTGTCAGCAGTGAATGACCCCCAAGGGAAGTCACTCACTCTAAGTCTCTTGGTGAAGACCTATAGTTCTCCAGTCATGACCCCTCACTGCCTACCCATCCGCTCTCTAAAGGGTCCTCAGGTCTCTGCTCTAACTCCACCCAGGGGTGCTGTCCCTAATACAAAACAGTCAACAACATTTGAGACGCCCCTTGCGAAACGCCTCTCACGTGGTGCAACTTCAGGCTTTTTCCATGATGCTTTGTATTGGGCCTCAGACGTTAGAGTTGACCTTGCTTCTCAGACTCTTCTCCGGCCCGCTGATACCCCTTAAACATTCCAGAACCCTCCTCCATGTCTGGGCCGTCTACTGAACAGACCTCTATTCATTCATTTATAATCGGATCCCCCCTTTCCTGTTGCAGACAGATATCTGCCGCCAAGAACCCAACTCTCATAGACTTCTAAAAAGGCTTGCAACATTTCTCAGCCCAGACATGTACGTATAAATCAATGATAAAACATTTCAGGCCTACAATATTTCTCATTATGATTATAGCATTCAACTTCTTCATTTAATTAAAGCATGTTAATACTCTTATTCTATTATTAAGTAAACATTTCTATAAATCATGGTCTATTAATGCAATGACCAAAAACGTTAATATAATCTGTGTCGTGAAAAGAACCATCTTCCCTTTCAACTCCAGCTCTGGCCCTGAGGCCTACCACGTTCTGCTTTTAACCATATACCATCTTATGTTTTAGCAGCTTCACGACATGGATTCAAAAATAATCACGTCTAATAAAGTCACATAATGTCACACATTTCTGTATTAGTTCCACTTCTACTTAAATCTCTATATTAACTATACATTCAGAATATATTTGCAGATACTATTAGCACTCATGGCATTTCTCTTCATGATTTGTGCTTACTACAGGTAAGTGTGATGTACTCATACATTTAAATCAGTTTGCGCTCTCTCAGTTCCCCCCTTTGATGACCTCTCGGGGTCATCACTAACATTTAAACTGCAGTTATTGCTGGCATTCTCTGCGCTTCCAGAGCTCTCAGGCTCCTGTACTGATTATCTTGTATGGCAGCCAATCTCTGCAGCTGCTCTCTTTGGGCCCTTTCTGACCTTCTTGCTCTGTACCATTTGAATACCCTCACCAATCCCCACAATACTATCCCACAGATCAATATTATGATGATAGGCTTTAGGATGTACCATACAAAGCTTTTGCCTAAGGCGGAAAACCACCCTCCAACTGTACTCATTCCGTGGCCCACCTTTTCCCAGACATTTTCTCTACTCAAGTCTTCGATCTCCTTGTGAATACTAGTTATGTTCCTAATAACTTTCTCAAGGGGCTTCGAATTGTCTGGAATGTAAGTGCAACATTCCTGGACCTTCAAAGCCTTACAGACTCCGCCCTCTTTTGCTAGTAGGACATCTAATGCAAGACGATTTTGAAGAACCATAGCCCTTATCGATTGCATCTCTCCTTCTACCAGCATTAAGGACTGAGCAGTGCTGGCAGACAACCTGTCGACAACTGTTGCCAGTCGTCTAATTTTAACATCATTAAGGATTATTCCCAAAAGAGGGAACATAGCTCCAAAGACATCTCCAACCATTTCGGCATCACCTACATCTCTCCTTCCCCTCGATGATGTCTGACCCTCAATGATCACTAAATCTTGTGCATGATATATTTTGGGGAAGACAATTGCCAAGTAACATGATCCATACCAGTTGTCAGGTAGTCTCACGTAAGCATTTCTTCCACATACAAAATACACATTTGGAATCACTTGCATTCCCTTCAGGAAATCCTTAGTGTAGTACTCTAAATTAAAAGCATGCTCACAGTCAACTTCACCCACGTATACATTTTCATAATACGTTTTGGCTCGGTGAAGACATAACTTTCCTCTCTGCGCTTTATCTAAAGCTATTGGACCACTACTACCCTTTCTCTTATGTGACTTCTCTTCCTCGGTCCAATCTATTTTCCCTTGTCCTGATTTTTTCAAAATCTTTTGTCTCCTGTAACGATCATCCACCTGCCCTATGAACTTCTTCTCGACTTCTGACACCTTGCATGTCAGGTTATTTCTACGGGCATGTGAAGTATCTAAGGTAATCCAAGGAATGAAGAATTTGGCCAATCTGTCTTCACTCTTCCAGTAATCCCATTTATTCATCTGCTTATAATTCGGGACTTCTGGCAACACTGAATCATAATTAGAGAAATAGTATTCAAAACTATCTCTCTCATAAAATATACTAAGCAATAAGCTACATGTAATGCCATATGTCAGAGGGAGGTGATGATAGCGAATTCCTTCATCTACAGACGCAGGCAACTGCATGCAGACGTAGCAATCCTTAACCTCCATGGCATCCACGTATTCATATAAAAGTTTAGCATAAGCATTTGACCTAAAGTCTCCTTGGGACTCGTCTACATGTAACCTGCGGGCTTCTGCAGCTAATAACGCTTTCTCTTGAGTGTTTTCCCTTTTCTCACCAGCAACAATAGGTGTAAGCGTTACTACAGAACTCACATCAGTTACCTTTACCTCTTCTTCATTTCCCTTTACATAAGAAATTGTTACCACTAAAGCTATTAATATTATCACTCCTACTATTAGTGTACCTATTATACATTTAGCTCTGCGGTTCGGGGTGCCGGCCTCCATTTCGTCAGACAATCTAGCTCTCTCTTTATCTTTGCAAAAAGTTCTTTTCCTCTCGTTCCTTTACAGTCTCTTTTCAATCCTTTTGTCCTTAGAATCCACACAACTGGAGGCTGACAACCTTCTTCGCAAAAGTCCTTTAACAGTTCAAAAAGACAACCCTAGCCCTTCTCCATCAACTCAAGGGAAGTTCCCTAAAATTCTCTGCTTCCTGGGCGCTAGGTAATCTTCTTTTTCTGCTTGCTTTATTTACAAAGTCCTTTAACAGTCTACTATCAGATTTGTGGTTGCAGCTTCAATAGCATAGTTCAGTATTTCCAAACGAAGATTGTGCTCTTCATGTGCTGTTATCGTTGTACCAAAGTCGGGGAATTGCAATTCTGTAAGAAACATGTGTTTTAACTTGCTGAGGCGGGGAGGTCTGGGGAGCACGAATGTTAGTGACCCTTCTTGTTCGACACCGGGTACCAACAGTCGTATTTCCACGGTGATAATGGGCTCAGAACTGGACACCACCACCGCTCGGATCCTCCCTGTCTCCGGTTTCACAGACATTTGTCGCCAGATATGTCCACTCAGGTGTGGAGTATCTTCTGTTAGGCACTCGCACTCTTCTTGACCTTCTTCGGTCCGGTGCTTCAGCGCCCTGAGCACCTTCTTCTGGATCTGAGTCTTCTGATATCGGAGGAAGGGTTAACTCTGGAGTTGACCTCAGGCTAGAGCTCCTTCTTTGCGGCCAATTAGCTTCTCCACGTGCCCTTCTACTCCTTCTCCTTCTGGTCTGTTCTCGCTCTCTTTCAGACCTGTCAGGGTCAGACTCGTACTCCCAGCTACTTTCTCCTTCTGTAGCGTCTTCTGTTTCGCTGTTGTACTGACCGTCCTCAGCTTGGTCAGACTCGTTCCCTGCTTCCGCTGGCACCTCTACAGCTTGGCTAGCCCCCTCTATGGCTTCTCGGTCCTCAGCTGGACGTCTATCCGAGAGAGGAGCTGTTTCCAGAGGTGCTGGAACCCTTTTCGTATGTGACGCGTGGATCCAATTGGGCAGGCCTCCCACCTTTACAGCTGTGTTTGTGATCAGGATGACCTGGAAGGGTCCACGCCAACGAATATCCAGACAGCTTCTTCTCACGTGTTTTCTTACCAGGACCCAGTCCCCAGGGTTCAGGTCATGGCACGGGCCCTGGCACGCTGGAACCTCTGCAGCCTGCACCTGAAGGGACACAGAACGCATGGCGTCAGACAGCCCCTTACAATAGTCCAGGATCATATCATCTGTGATATTTAACAGTGCAGTAGCTGGAATAGATGGCAGCCTCATTGCTCTCCCCATTAACACCTCATGTGGTGACAACCCTGTTCTTCTGTCTGGGGTACTACGAAGGCTCATGAGGACTAATGGCAGGGCATCAGGCCAACTCAGGGTCGTTGAGGAGCACACTTTCGCTATTCTGGCCTTGATTGTTCCATTGATCTGTTCCACAATTCCTGAGGCTTCTGGTCGGTAACTGCAATGCAGCTTTTGGTCAATATTTAGTGCTACACAGATCATCTTCACAAGCTCGCTGTTAAAATGTGTTCCCCTATCTGATTCCAAAAAGGCCGGCACCCCGAAGCGAGGAATGAGTTCTCGAAGCAGTAACTTAGCCACTGTGAGGGTGTCGCACCTACGTGTAGGGTATGCCTCAACCCATCTGGAGAACACACAAACAACCACCAGGACATAGCGGAGGCGGTTGCACCTTGGCATTTCAATGAAATCTATCTGCATTCTATTGAATGGACCTCCAGACCTTCCTATGTGACTTAGTGCAACTGGTGTTCTTTTCCCTACGTTCAGCTGCTGGCAGGTCACACAACGCTGGCACACTGCTTCTGCTGCTATTCTAAACTTAGGATTGTACCAAGTCTGTCTAAACACTCTCAGCATAGCATCTCTCCCTAAGTGTACGGGACCATGTATGAGTCTAGCCATTGGACTCACCATCTCATTGGGCAACACTGCTCTGCCGTCTGCTGAGACCCAAAAATGGGTCTCACCCATTACACATCCTGCCTTTTCCCATGTTTCTTTTTCAGAATCAGGAGCATTTTCTTGCATGGTTGACAGTTCATCCCAAGTATCAACAGTTTCCAATATCATAGCTAATTCAGTTCTTACATTTATTCCACCCACATCCACCTCTGTGAAAGAGTAACCTTGTTCCGCGCAATACCGCGCAACTTCATCAGCATATCTATTGCCTTTCGAAACAAAGTCCTCATTTCTGGTATGTGCGATGCACTTTACAACTGCGATACTTGCTGGGCATTGCAATGCTTCTAACAACAGGCGCACAAACTCTCCATTGCGAATGGGAGAGCCTGAAGAAGTCATGAACCCTCTTTGAGACCATAACTGCCCGTAATCATGAACTACCCCATACCCATACTGGCTGTCGGTGTATATGGTAACTCGAATTTGATTGCCTGCTAAGCAAGCACGTGTCAGGGCAATAATCTCGGCTACCTGAGCGGAGTGTACTCCTTCCAGGCACCCAGCTTCCACAACTCCTTCAATTGTACAAACAGCATAAGCTGCTCTCAACTGCCCAACTTCGTCTCTTACACATGAGCCATCGACAAAGAAAACTTCGTCTGGGTCGGTCAGTGGCTCATCTACGATGTCGGGTCTGGGTTTGGTGCATAGTTCAGTCACATCGAGACAGTCATGGTCTGTACATTCATCATCATCATCTATATCATTTGGAAGTGGCATCAAGGTAGCAGGGTTCAAAACAGAGCATCTCTTGAGGGTCACATTCTCTGCAGCAAGAATAACTTGCTCATAACGCGTGAGCCTACTGTTGGTCAGATGCTGTGTTTTGGTCCTGGTCATCAACAGTTCAACAGAATGTGGCACGCACACCTCTAACGGGTGCCCCATAACGATATTTTCACATCTTTCAATGCTGACACCCGTTGCAGCAACGGACTTGAGACATCCGGGCAACGCTGCGGCTACTGGGTCTAAAGTAGCCGAGAAATAAGCAACTGGTCTACGGGCATTCCCATGGATTTGGACCAACACAGACAACGCACAACCTTCTCTCTCACAACAGTAAAGAAAAAATTGTTTATTGTAATCAGGCATTCCCAATGCCGGAGCACGACACAGGTCCTCTCTCAGCTGTAGGAACGCCATCAAACAGTCTTTGTCCCATGGTACCGGATCACTCACCTCTTTGTGCGTCAGTTTTTGCAAGGGCTTTGCTTTCAGTGAAAAGTTCACGATCCACTGTCGGCAATAACCCACCATCCCTAGAAACATCCTGACCTCTCTTTGTGTCTTAGGCGCATTCATTTTCATGATCGCCTCTATCCTGTCTGGTGACACTTTTCGTTTGCCTTTCTCAATTCTGTGTCCTAAGTACTGCACTTCTGTCAGGCAGTACTGCAATTTTCCCGGGGACACCTTATGCCCATTGGCAGCTAGGTGATTTAACAAAGCAATGGAGTCTTCTCTGCAAGCTTCTTCTGTTTCTGACGCCACAAGGAGGTCGTCTATGTACTGGACCAGAACTGACTTCTGGGGCAGCACTAGACTTTCAAGATTTTTCTTCAAAAGCTGGTTAAAGATCGATGGACTCTCTGTATACCCCTGAGGGATACGACACCATGTTAGGACGCGATTTTCCAGCTTAAATGCGAAAAGAAAATGGCTATCTTCGTCCAAAGGGATCGAAAAGAAAGCCTGACAAAGATCGATCACTGTGAACCACTCTGCTTGGAATGGAATCTGAAACAGTATCACTGATGGATTCGGTACCACTGGACAACACGAAACGACTATGTTATTAATCTTTCGAAGGTCCTGTACTATCCGAAATTTCCCATTTGGTTTCTGCAGACCCATAATCGGGGAGTTGCATGGACTACCCACGATTTCTTTCAGTATTCCCTGTTTAATCATGGACTCTATCACGGGTTTTATGCCTGCAATCGTTTCTGGAGTCAATTTGTATTGGGGTGTTCTTGGGAACTCAGCATGCGGTTTCACTACAATTTTCACTGGGTCCACCCCTTTGACCAATCCAATCTCTTCCCCAGTGAAATCCCATACTTCTGATGCCACTGTCTCTCTCAAGTCCCAGGGAAGCTCCTCTACTGTTAAAGTAGGGTACAATTCCACGCATATTCTAGAGTTTGCAACTTTGAAATCTGCGTCATCATCATTGGTCAATACCTCCACCCCCTGAGGTGTACAATATATAGTACAATTCAATTTACACAACAGGTCTCTTCCTAGCAGACACACAGGGCTTGAATCGCAAACCACAAACTGGTGCTCATCACTGTACTTCCCTATTTTCACCTGCACCGGTTCTGTCAATTGGCTGGTTATTCTTCTGTTTGCAACCCCTACCACCTGTATAGTCTCTCCAGACATGGGCAGGTCTGGAACTGCAGCTGATCTGATTGTGGATCTAGTGGCTCCTGTGTCCACCAGAAATGTCGTAGGGCACCCTGCTACTTCTGCTTCCACATAGGGTCCCCTCTGATCTACCTCTAAGGCTGCCCCAAGGGTGCAGTCTTCTCTTTCCACTCTCTGTCCGGTTAATGGGTCCACATAATAGCACTCTTCCCCTTCCACAAACAGGGGCATTTGTCTATAGGTCTTACCCATACTCCCTACTCGAGGAGGTTGCGGGAACTGGGCTCGGGGAGGAGCCCCCCCTTTGAGCACCTTTCCTTGGTATGGCGTTACCCCTCTTGTAGGCGCGCTTTGGACCTCTTCCTCCTCTTCCTCTTGCTCTCCTATCTCTACATTGTAAGGGCACTCGCGTTTCCAATGCCCCAGCTCGTTACACTGGTGGCACCTAGTCGTTTTCTTCAAGGTAGCTATGTCTATTCTGGGTCTAAAGGTGGAACTCTCCTCATTACCCTTGTTCTGACTGTACTGCTTCTTTCCTCCTGTACCTGTCCCTTGCTGCTGTTGCTGTTGTCCCCCTTTCCCTGCTGCCTGCATCTGTACCACCATCAACTTTTCCTTTAGTTTCTTAGCCTTGGAATCTATCTCATCACAACAGTACCTGGCATATCTCAGTATTTCATCTAGGGGTTTAGTTTGCCAACAAATCGAGTGTTGCTGAATCATTAAACTAATATCCGGTCTCAGTCCCAGGACGAACTTGGACACGAATTGCCCTATATCTTTTGGATCCATTACATCCAAGCCGCTATACTGTTTAAACGCCTTCAGCAATCTCTCGTAATATTCATGAACTGTCTCTTTGGGTTCCTGTCTTGTTCGGTCTATTCTGACCCAATCTATGTCTTGCATTGGCACCTTCTCTTTCAGCCAAGTCATCACTCTCTCGAATTTTGCCATCACAATCTCGGACGGCCCATTAGTCTTGGCATCTCTCTCTGGCTCCGTTGTGGGCCACTCAGCGCTAACCTTGCATGCTGTCCACAGATCGCCTGGTACTACAATGTCAAACAGCGTGTTCAGATCTATCCAAAGGACCTTAGAGATTTTTACAAACCTCTCGACTTGCTTGTACCACTCCACAGGGTTCTCTCGTAATTTGGGGAAAGAGGTGGTAAAAGCAGCTAAATCTCCCCTACTCCAAGGGACATGTACATAGTTCCCATTTGCAACTTCCCGCAAAGGGTAAGCTTCTATTCCCTGCTGTCCTGGTGTCATACCAATCATGCTTCTCCTGCCGGTCCCTTTCTTGGACCACCTCTCTTCCCACTTATCTAGTGCCCTCCATGTCCTTATTCCAGTGATCAGTTCCCTTATGTGTGTTTTCAGCCCAATCGTTCTCCTCTCATCTAGGTCTCGATCTGAGTAATGTAGCCTGTGGTTACCCTGTAATGCTTTGGTTCTTGACAAGTCCACCATATATTTGCCTGCTAGTTCGACTAACTTCTCATGGACTGCTCTCGCCTTTCGAGTGATGTCCTTTGCCATATACAGTATTTCATCCTGTTCATACATTTCCATTCTTTCTAAAGGCAGGGTACCATCTACCATGTCATCCAGATCTGACCTTAAGCTGGAGACATCAAGTCTCTTGGCTCTTATCTCAGCTCGCAATATGTCTTTCGAAGGGGGCTCGCTGGTCTCCCTACCATCCCAACTTCGAGCTCTGCGTTTGGGCTCAGGAGAGTTAATGGGTGGCCTCCCTTGCTCCCATCTCTCCAGGTCCCATGCTCGGCCATCCGATCTTGGAAGGTGATGGAACACGGGCCTGTTACCCCTATTCTGGCTCTGCCCATTCTCTTCTTCTTCTCTCCTCTCACTGCACACCTCTCTGTTATTTTCTCTCTGGTCGCTACACTCCCTTTGCCTCGTATCGCTCAGTATCCGATACGATCCTTCCTGGTTCCCCATATTCCCTGGGCTGCGCTCATTTCTGTCATCACAGGGACTATGGTGCGACCTCTCACAACTCCCATTCAGTTCTCTGGTGCCGGGCACACAGTGTGGACACTTAAAGCTGTTTCTGTACTCTTGTGCTCTCTTCTCCCCTTCACTGAGTATTGGGCGCGCCACCCCTCCACTCCCGGGGCCCCCGTTTTCCAGGTCTGTTCTACCTCCACTCCGGGCCCAATGGGTGACTCCCCTACTCCCTCTACAGTCCCACTCCGGGCTACTCTCCCCAGCCCCGCAGTGAGTCCGTGCTCTGCTGTCCTGACTTTCTCTTTCAGCTTCCGCAGCATTGATGCACTTTTGAGCCTTCACTGCCTCATCCCACTGCTTCATGTACTCATTTAGCTCTTGAAAGGATTTTCGTCCCGATCCCCTCAGATCCATTGGCCATCTAGGGCCCCCAGGATCTCCTCCTGGGTCCCCTGCTGTGTGCATCGGGGTGCTCCACTCTCTGGGTATCGGCATCTGACTTGGGGAATTAGTGGTATCGTTCCTCCTTGCCTCCTCTGCTCTTTCTCTGTCTTTCCGTTTCCGTTCTTCCCCTTTTGCTCTCTCTTGGTCATATATCGATATTATAGGACCTATGGTAACAGGTACCTGTAGTGCATCTGGTAATGGGTAGGATGTGGCGCTTTCCGTTTCCGGCGCTCTTTGTACCACAAACCTACCGACTACCTGTTGCACCTGACTAGGCTGGAACAACTCTTTCTTTGGCTCAGGATCCCACTCTGAACTGGGAAGCGGTCTATGCTCTCCTGCATTGCCCCCCTTTGCTCCTTCAGTATTCTCGACCTCTCCCCCTGCTCTATTATACGGGGGTGGCCTGTCTGTCAGTAATCTGTTTATCAGGCTGTCCTCTGTTTCGCTCTCATCATCTTCTTCCAGGGGACTTTTATTTACTGGCGCCTCTAACACTGGGTACAGTTTATTTATTTCCAAATTATGCACTCTCCATCTTTTAGCATCCGCATCCCACCTGGCATCCTGCACTGCCCTTACCGAGCGTTTCACCCTTTCTTGTCGTCTGTTCATATTCTTTTCATGCGCTGCCCTAATCCATGCTTCAAGAGCTTCAAACTGGGTTGGTCTAGGCAAGGGTCTCTTTGAGGTCATGACTGATTTTAATCGATGTAACACCTCTAATCTGAACGTCCCGTACTTCGGGAACGTCAGTTCCTCATTTCCTTCAGTAATCTTACTCCACTCTGATATCCAAAGGATCGTATGCAACCCAACATTTACTGCCATATAACGAGCTGGCGTACCCTCCGGCGGGGCTTCTTCCCCTTCATACGATCCCCGCTTCTCTTTTTTAAACAGCGCTTTCAACCATTTAAAACACTTCATAATTATGCGCACAAAATCCAGCCTCGCTACTCTGTTTACTTCCTGATGACAATCCACCAATCCTGTCGCGGCTTTGCTAGCTTGGCCTATCACAGCGCGGTCTTTCTTCTGTCGGCCAATCACGTCGCGACCCTGTCTGACGTGTTCGCTAGCTGGCCTATCACAGCGCGGTCTTTCTCCGGTCAGCCAATCACTGCGCGACACCACCTGACGTCACTTTTCTCCGCTTCGCAGCAGCACCCCTCCTTTCTCAACTCGTCTCCCGGTTATGCATGCGTCCCATTCATACACCGAAAAATGACTACTTCCGACCAAGCGGTCACTTCTCTCGACTGTACGTCCACAGTCTATCTGTAATTGTCAACACAACTGACGAGATGTCTATCGTCTCTCTGATAGGTTGCTTACACACACAGTAACTTCCGACCAGCGTCCGTTACTCACGCACTCACTCTTACGTTCCCCCTATCTCGGTCTCTCGGATGATCAATGGTACCTCATGACCCCCTTCACACTAGTTGACAATTACTCTGGGTGTCCGATACACCCGAACCACTTAAGCTCTCCTTGAACTTAAGATTTCCACCGGTTGCGCGCGCTCACAACCTGTTCCACAGTCACTCTACAGACATTCAACTCCGCCAGACATTACAACATAGATACAATACAAAAACACCGCAATCTAACACGCATAACCCTTTATACTCACTCTCGACCGATACTGCTGCTTTTTCTGTCTCACGTCATCCGGATCTTCATCTGCGGGCTGTTCTTCCGATCATCGATTTCTAGGGGCCTTGGGGTAAGCTAACCTGGCCTAGGTCACCGTCCTCAAGAAGGCAACCATCCTCTGCTACCAACTGAAAGGGCGAGATTTTGATCGATACCTTATATCTATTGATCCAAACCTCGATCTGGTCGACTGAACCTTTGTTGCCTGTCTAGGAGGAAAACAGTACACCCATTTCCAAGCCAGTTCACCCAAGAAAGGACTCTACTCTCAAAGATCACGGACAACTTCTAGTTTTCAAAAGTTTATTGTAAAGATATAATGAGCTGCAAATACAGGCATCTCAGAATGAGATTCACGAGATACACAGGTCCAATTACATACATGTGCTCTCGAAAAGCCCTCAGACGAGCAACAGAAATCACTAACACAAGTTCTAAGAATAGTAAAGCTATCAGCATAGACGCATATCTCTCCTTCATTTAGGTTGGAGGAAAACAAACACAGGTTAGGCGTCCCTACCCTGTTCTAGATGGTATCCCTACTTAACCAAATCCCAACCTAACAAAGGTGTCAGCAGTGAATGACCCCCAAGGGAAGTCACTCACTCTAAGTCTCTTGGTGAAGACCTATAGTTCTCCAGTCATGACCCCTCACTGCCTACCCATCCGCTCTCTAAAGGGTCCTCAGGTCTCTGCTCTAACTCCACCCAGGGGTGCTGTCCCTAATACAAAACAGTCAACAACATTTGAGACGCCCCTTGCGAAACGCCTCTCACGTGGTGCAACTTCAGGCTTTTTCCATGATGCTTTGTATTGGGCCTCAGACGTTAGAGTTGACCTTGCTTCTCAGACTCTTCTCCGGCCCGCTGATACCCCTTAAACATTCCAGAACCCTCCTCCATGTCTGGGCCGTCTACTGAACAGACCTCTATTCATTCATTTATAATCGGATCCCCCCTTTCCTGTTGCAGACAGATATCTGCCGCCAAGAACCCAACTCTCATAGACTTCTAAAAAGGCTTGCAACATTTCTCAGCCCAGACATGTACGTATAAATCAATGATAAAACATTTCAGGCCTACAATATTTCTCATTATGATTATAGCATTCAACTTCTTCATTTAATTAAAGCATGTTAATACTCTTATTCTATTATTAAGTAAACATTTCTATAAATCATGGTCTATTAATGCAATGACCAAAAACGTTAATATAATCTGTGTCGTGAAAAGAACCATCTTCCCTTTCAACTCCAGCTCTGGCCCTGAGGCCTACCACGTTCTGCTTTTAACCATATACCATCTTATGTTTTAGCAGCTTCACGACATGGATTCAAAAATAATCACGTCTAATAAAGTCACATAATGTCACACATTTCTGTATTAGTTCCACTTCTACTTAAATCTCTATATTAACTATACATTCAGAATATATTTGCAGATACTATTAGCACTCATGGCATTTCTCTTCATGATTTGTGCTTACTACAGGTAAGTGTGATGTACTCATACATTTAAATCAGTTTGCGCTCTCTCATAGGCAAGTGACCTCTCAGTAACCAGTAATCCAAACTCTCTCAGATGAGAACATTATTTCAGTGCAGGCGCGCAGTGCCCATTGGGCTCATAGGGCTTCAGCCACCCCTCGGGTGTGTCAGCCCAGCCTGAGGCAGCTTCCCGGGCACACGCACAGTCGCACCCAAGTACTTCACTGGTCTTTAAATGACCATTTACTTCTTGACAAGGCATTGTTGTTCTTTCACCCCTTCTTAGAGCCCCTTCATCTTCACTCTGCCAATTGCTGGAAGAATCAGCACTACCCCCCCTGAAATTTTTATTAGCGCCCCCCCCAAAAAAAATGTCACTTTAGTTGCACCTCTGTTTCAGTGTCACTGAAGAATATGTTGGTCTGAGACCCCCGTAGAGAAAACCGAGCGAGATAAGGTGACACTGCAGAATGAAACTGAATTAGAGAAACACTTAGTAAAAAAAGAGATAGGTGGAGAACTACATATCGAACATGGCAAGGGGAACATCGAGTAAAATAAACATTAGTTAAACGGTGCACACCACACTTGGTGTACCACACTAGCTTGTGTTTATTGGGAACAGAGAGCTGTCAATCTTTTCGTAATAGCTAATAATATTATTAAATCAGGCTGTAACAATTAAAAAAGAGTACTGAAAATGTTTTCCAGACATTCCACCATTTGAAAAGCATTTTATTATGTTGAAACCCTTACTGTTTAAATATATGTACGTTTAAAGTAGTTCTCAAGTGCTATCAACTTTTTTTGTCATTCGTGCTGAACTAATAATTCAGGTCTCCAACAGTTGTTCTAAAACTCGAGGATAACAGAACATGGGTATTTTGTTATCATATTTTTGCAGGTAGCAAACTAACAGGCGTGCTGCTGGGAATCACTTCTCCCTATTTTACTCCTACGTGCACTTGCAATAGCCGTATCCTACACCAAGCCCTTTTTACTGGAAGATGAGACGAAGTAGCATAATCTTCTCTGTCCCTTTTATCCTTTATCTCCTGGCGCCATGTAATCAACGGACCAGGAAGCGCAACAGGTGCTCCATTTTTAGCACTTCAAGGTTACTCTGTGTGGCCTCCTCTATAAGTTAGAGAGGAGGCAACACAGTGTGCATCCCGCTGCACCTCTGCTCCAAGCCAGGATACTTAAACAAAAGGAGGCCTAATGGCCACTTAACATGGACCTTTGTATTGACTCGGCTGAAATCCCATTAGCCCTCTCCCCACCTGCGCTCGGACAGACTGGTCTTCTCGACGAAGACCACAACAAAGTTAAACCTATTTATTGGCATTTTTCCGTTTTTATATATAAATGCAGACAAAGGAAAATATTTTTAAATCTGTATTTGTATGTAAAAATCCGGGAGCCTTAGTCATAATTTACGGTATAATTTATGCACCACGTTCAATTACACACCTACATACAGTGTTATCAAATTACTAGCCACTCTACATTAACTATAGCTCAAGCCTTCCCCATGTACTACTTATGGCCTTTGTTATTACATCACTAATAGCGTGTTAAATGTTATCATTCATAACCACACCTATGACACCTCAATTTTCATAATGTATGGGAACACTGTGCATGGTAGAATGGCGAGTTATAGTTAAAGAAGTGTGGCATGATGCATCGCAAGCACTGTCGACGAGGTCCTTGACGACGATGCAGGCCCTTGCATTGCAGCTTCGCCGCATCTCGGAACCAACAAATCGCTTCGGCTGCCTTACACATCTTCTACGTGGATTCTTGCACCGTTCCACAAACCAGGATTTAAGGTACTTTGGTCAGCAGGCCTAATTTGGTCCCTGTAGGCGGACGCTCCATCGCGTTCGGACTGCACTTGTGACTGTCCCAGTATGATGGAACCAGATATCCACCTTTGGAGCTTTGTGCTATTTTACCCTATTTTCACTAAAGTCATTAAAACTGCTTATCTCAGGTTCTACTGGTTGAGGTTTTGTTGTTTTAGTCTTGCGTTATTTATTAAAAATAACTCTATTTTTCTAACATAGTGTGGGATCCTTTTTTGTTTAGTGTTTTCACCGTATTACTGTTTTAAGTGTTGCACAAATACTTTACACATTGCATCTGATTTAGGCCTGACTGATCTGTGTCAAACTACCAGAGGGTTGAGCACAGATTAATTTAGGGTTGGCTTGTGCCTCACCCTGACAGTGACTGTAGTTGCTGCTGTATCAGGGCTTACACCCCAGTCAACCAACAACCCAATTTCTTACATTAATGATTAGCAGTGAAGATTAGGACCTGTGTTTGTGCAGTTCCATATGCACTACAATCCCATACCTGACACTAATTTGAATGTTAAATTTTCCTTTTCTCTCAATTGGTTATTTTCCCAAAGATGATTCCTACCATACATTCATTCACTTGGGACTCTTTTTTTTGTTGCACCTGTCTGACCTTGCCAGAATGGAAATAACCCCGGATTTCAACTACCTATCATTCTGCAATATGAGGGAGCTGAATGATTCTCGCAAGGCGAGGGGCCTGGTTGTGAAGAAGGGGTCTACAAATCCAGACCTTAAGTCAGCCCTGTAGGCTTTTGAGGAAGTAATCTGGAGGCTTCAAAAGAGGACCAAGCGGATGATGGCCCTGAGAAGGATAATGAGGAAAAGGAAAATTACTTAGCAGTGACTCCACAGGAGAGATAAGGGCCCACAGAGATGTATTCCCCTGCTGGATCCAGTGCAGGATCCAGTGTATCGTCCCACACTCTGTCTTGTGAGGAGTTGAATGACAGACAGGCTGAGAGGGAGCTGAAGCTGCAGCTAGCCAGACTGGTTGGAGAGGAGATAAGTGCTGAGTATGAAAAAACCTTGGTTTTAAGGAGCTGGACTTAAAGGCGAAACAGCTGTCAGAGTCCAGCAGGAATGGTGGCAGTGAAAATATTGTGTACAGTAGTGAAAGAAGGATCCCCATACATGGTGTGTGACTTTCAGGTGGGGGTAGACATAGAGAAGTGGTTTTGTCACACGGCTTGTACCTTCTCGATAAAACGGTGCTTTTGTTACACAACATAAACATCAGGATTGTGCCTGACCGATTCCTTCCACACCCTCAGGATATGTTTGGCTATATCCCTACTAGCCCACAGTGCACCATCTAGAACCCAAACCTTACAGAATAACAAATGTGTGTGCACCTTTAGAACATGACAGCAATGATCCCCCAAGGAAATTGTGGTAACAGATCTAGAACCTTCTTCTTTGGACTCGAATGCATTCCTAAAGAAATACATAAGTAGTGATTAGCAAGGTATTTCAATATTTATTGAAGCATTGTATTCTTGCATAAAATATGTGCACTGCGATAATCAATAGAATGAAACAGATTAGCTTAATTAGCATTACAAGAAAAAAAAAATGAATATTTCCACAATTGTGCTAAGACAGAGAATATATGCGGGTATATAAATACTGTGTATAGTGTACTCCTACCTAGGGCTCTCTAACTTAGTTTTGACTGGGGTAGGCGATCTGCCTAATACCTGCCCAGGTGGTCAATCTCTCCATTACCTTCCGGTAGATGTCATCAGGCTCTCTGACTGGGTGTAGAGCTGGACATCTCTTGTGTTGGTAAGCAGGAATCAGCTGAGCTGGAATTCCAGCTTGTAGTGACCTTGCAGTGTCAGGAGAGTGCTCCTCTCCCTAAACAAGGAAGTGGCTCTGTATATATAATAAACAGGACCCATGAGGCCATGTCTCAACCCCTGTCAGGCTGCAATTGCTTATTCAAGTTGGATAGCATTTCACTTACCATCCAATAACAATTACATTTGCGTTTACAGAAGCAGAGCCAACATCCTGATCAATAGGAGCAGAAACATCCCAAAAGTGTTCGTAGAATGCATTCATAAGCAACAGCAAGCGCAAGGAACAAAAGGACAACTGGGCCCTTAACAGGCTCAGCAGTAGATGAAGTTCTAGTAACTGTACCCATTGCATTCCTAGGCTTATGTCTAGGGTACACTCAAAAGTGCACAGAAGACAGTAGAATACGAACTGCATGCAGAGTAGCCACACAGGCCGAAAGGACAAAAGCCATTGTTCATTTAGTTCCAGAAACAAGGGTGCCCCAAAGCACTGTATCATGCATTCATGACACAGGAGCATATGTGGAAGTGGCAGTTCCATTTAGCCTCTTGATGAGACATCCATTTGTGAAGCGGAAAAAGTAAAAGCAATGTCCCGAAAATCAGGAATAGGACGAGTGGAAGACCTCCATAAATGCTTCCCAGCATGATGAATGTAGAAATTACTCCGAAGATTGTCTGTGAAGTACTAACCAAGCCAGAGCCTATTTTATTAAATAAGTGTGCCCTTCCTGCAGTACTAGACATGGAGTAACAACTGTATCTCAGAAGAAGACCTTGAAACTTCAAGATCAAATGTCTCCTTTGCAGATGTTAAGGCCACATCTTTCTGGGACAATAAGGCTTGCAGTCTGCTCAAAGCATCAAGGTGCACATTCAAAAGCTTTATCGAAGACCAAAGCGCTGCCTCTCTAACTGTGCTGTCAGGTGGAAACAGTACTAGTGTGGAACAGGTCAAAACTGTAGAAAACATCACCAGTGCCCTGTTTCATGCCACAGCAGCTCTGATTGGTCAATATCAAATGACTCCCATTTGAGAGTAATCTGAAATGTGTATGGATCACTGTAGCTGGAGAACCCTTCAGATAACAGGACAAATTTGCCATGGACACATTACATACACCATGAAGCGAAACATCCTTACACACCAAGGAATGCCCTAAAGTTTTCTCACAGTAAGTACCACTAAGAAAAACTTCAGTCTTGCTATTCCTACAGCAATATCTAAAATGTAATATGCATGACTCATGCACATATCCTTCTCCTAGAGATTTGCATCTGCCTACTTGATGGTATTGTAAAACGTATTGGAAGTAACATGCAGAAATTGGCAGAGAAATAAACCCATGTAATATCTGTGAAAGGTATTTTTGCAACAGTGAAGGGTAATTTCTCCTACTTCTCTATGTGTAACATAGTTAATGTCACGTCCTTTCTTGCCATGATGGCTTGCTGTTTTGTTAGATTGTGAGGAAAAACAAGCTGGTGGCATTAAGGCATCAACATAGTACAAAGTGTCTGAAGTGTTCACCTCAGTAACATTATTGTTCTAAGCTGTGACAGCCCATGCTGTAAAGAGGACATGTCATGCCCTATTTTGTTTATGGCAGATGACACAATGTTACTCAGAGCATATATCCTAGTGGATAATGTAGTCATGCTATTATTAACTACTACTAGAGCCCTTTCTAAATTTGGCCTGTCAATTCTATGCAATCTCTCATCAGCCTCCTTCTGGAAAACCTTCCTTACTTCACTGTATATTGTATACAAGAAGCACTTTTAAAGTGGTTTTTGAGGACCTAATAAAAAGTCATGTAGTCCCTTGGGATTAGAAAAAAGGGTTAAGTGTTGTTTCACCTGGAACAATGTTGAAGTTTTTAGACAATCAAGGCACAACTTCCCAACACTGTAAGTAGTTACCACCCGGTGTTTTGTGTGCGCATGTAACATGGGTCAGGTCTGCTAATCTTTATATCTTTGGTGTCACCCAGTACAAGTGAATAACATCCGTTAGTATCTAAAAGCCACACTAACCATCCCCCCTGATTGGTCCCAGTTGGGAAGCATGCTGTCTAGTTTTTCCTCGAGTGTAATTTGTGAACTATTGACAGTTTGTAAAATGTGCAAATGTAGGAATATTTGGTGTATTTAAATCTTTTATCTAAACCGGACCAAGACGTGATGTCTATGACACAGTTAGGTTCAGGAAAGTGAGTTGATGTAGAATCTGGCATGCCCTAACTAATAAATATAAACAACAAGGTGATGGGAGGGTCCAAGGGGATGTTTACCGACCTATTACAGCTATAACCCCCAAATGAGACAATCTATACCAACGAAAAATAGCTGTCGGTCAAAACGGACAAAGGAAATGAAAGCTAACTAGGTACCTGACCAACCAACCGGGTGTAAAGTATATATGGAATACAATTGCGGTGAAAGGGAGTCCCTTCTGATGGTTGAAAAAATTCCCATCAGTTGTCGACCTGTACCGCCCTTGTCATCATTTCGGATCCTTCACACCGGAAGAGGAAGATGTTACAACCATAACCAAAATGAATTTACTATTGGTTGATAATGTTTGTGAACCGGTGTAACCAAGAAGGATATGGGCGTATAGTGACAACTAAAAAGCAGTGCGTGAAACTAGTGAAGTGAAAAAGTGGTGAGACATAAGATAAAATTAGAGAGCTGAGAGGAAAAAATAATTTTAATCGCTACCTCTCTGCTTCTAAATCAATAAAAAACCAGTGCGAATAGTAGTTTAAACAAATAGCTAGTACAAATATGAATATGCCCTAACTAATGCCTTGTTCCCCTGAACCTGCCAATCTTTAGTTCCTCTAATTGATTTTGAATCAACAGTGTAGGAGGGTGAAATCTGACTTTTCTTTCTTGGTGTTTTGCTGGTTTTCGACTAAGTCTGACTGGGATCCTGCTAATCAGGATCCTAGTGTATCTGCTTTCTCCTCTAAATTGATTACATGTACTTTAGGTACACTCCAGATTGAATTCTAGGGTACCCATATAAGTCCCAATATATGGTATACTATGTACCCAGGGCATAACTACCCCAGAGGCCTCCCAGGGGCTGCAGCATGCATTGTGCCACCCCTGAGAGACCATTCAAAATTACACCACAGGTCTGCTACTGCAGCCTGTGTAAGGAGGTGCATGCACCCCTTACTTAGATATAGGTTCACTATATCTGCCTTCATATCACTGCACATATAAACCTCTCAGTCACCCCCATGGCAAAACGACTGCTTAGAAACAATGTCGTGTTTGGTGTCAAACACCTTGGAATCATACCTACCCACAAGTAACTGGCGGGGGAGGTATGATTCCACAATCCTAAAGGGAAATATGCGGTACACCTGGTACCAGCTTTCTCAACCTGGGCATCACATGGATGTTGCCAGCCACAGACACGAGTCTGCCCTCCTGCTGCTGAGCCTAGCTCGAGCAGGTGAAGACTTGACAATAGGCTTCCTGTCACAGGGAGGTGTAACCACCTCCCAGACAGGCATTTAGTGTCCCTGTGCATAGTCTTGTTCAAACCGGTTGCAGGAGCCATTGGTTCCTGCTCTGGCGTGAAACTGGACAAAGGACATGGGTGTAGCCACCCCTCTGTCCTGACCCTCCCATAGGTGGGTCCCCAGAGTTTGTCCCACCCCTTCCTTGGGTATAAAGTAGGAACCCTTGACTACAGGACTTTAGATTTTACCTGGACCAAACTCTGCTACAGAAACCAAGTACTTTGATGATCTACACTACGCTGGATGACTGAAGAATCTCCCTGGGAGTAAAGGAGTTACTCCTCTGCAAGGCAGGCACCTAAACACATCTAACCAGTTTGCATCTCCCGAGCTCCTGAGGACTCTGAAGATTTCTACAACACAGGAGGTGGGTTGCCGAGGTCTCTGAGGTTGATCTGTACATTTAGCGATTCTGAGGCCCGGATCCCTTGTAGGGACCGTGCAACCAAACCCCTGTGCACCCTGTTCTTTTGTAGCAGCATTTGCTTTTTGACAATCCCTGATGCTGTGCTTTTGGTTACTTGTAGTCCTGACCCGAGCAGTGTTCCCACAGAAGATTTAATCCTACACTCCACGCGTGTTCCCAGGGCTACTTTCTTGTGATTCATCTTGAAGTCCCTTCACGATCCCTGGTCCGTTGACCTGTGGGTCCCTGTGGAGGTAACTTCAACTTTCTGTGGGCTTTCCTGGTTGCTCCAGATGTGCCCTGACTCTCCATTTCTTGGAGAGTCCCCAGTACCTTGCTGGTCCTCACCTAAGCTGATTTCTTCTGACCTCTTGGGTTACAGTTGCCAAGGCTTGTTGGTGATCCATCCGGGCACTGATCCCCCAGCACTCAACATCCTTCGTGGGGCAGCTCATCTCTGGACTTCGGTCATCGTCGATATCTCCTGCTCCTCGTGGCCGCAGAGTCAAGCATCACGTCAACTCACCTGGAGCACCCGACATAAGTGGCCATTCGTCTACCCAGCCCCTGGTCCTCCTGAAGGGACCCAGACTCTGTCCCCTCTGCTTTCAGGTTCTTCTCACCTCAAATCCAGGCTTGGATTCCACCGGACACTTTTCACCATCCTGGCAGCAGCACTTTTCCGCATCACGCCATTGAAAAAGACGGAAATTTCCGACATTACTTGACACCTATGCACCCGGCTCTCCTGGGTTAGGTAACACGGGTACTTTGGTACTCACAAGGGTGCGGGCCTTAGAACATTCTATGTTTGAAAGGGTTTGCTCAATGTCCTCTCCGAAGTGTCCTTCATTTTTAAAATTCCAACCCCCACTTTCCCATAGAGTTGTACGGAGCTCACGCCTGTGTTCTCACACTGAAGCCGTCCTCCGTGGGTACCCTGTGTCACTACCTCGGGTGGTTCCTTGGGGTCCAGCGATTCTACGTGCTCTATGCACTGTGTTTAGTCAAGTCGTGGTTGTTATACCACTTCCTTATTATATGGTTTGGTCTCCCCCTGGAGCCCACTGTGTATTGTCCTATTTCCTATTGTTCTAGTGATTTACCATTGTGTGCTTTGTTCTCTAATCTCATAATGAGGTTAGTAGAGAGTGTCCAGTAATACATATTTATATTTTATATATTCCTGGTGTGTTCTCCTTTAATTTGGTCATTCAGGAGGTTCTGATCTGGTAAAACAAGCTGCTTTACATTCCTTTGAGACTTAACCTGAAGGCTGCTCTCCATAGCTACCACCAGGATAGCTTTCAATAAAGGTTGCCTTTAACCTAATCATCAATAAGGGTTGTTTGGACTGGTACAAGGTGCCCACTATGATTAGCGGTCAGCATATACCAGACCAACTTTTTACAAATAGTGTCTCTCCAAAAGTCAAACCCTGGTGTGGACAACTGGAAAAAAAGATTAAGGGGCATATTTACAATAAGTGGCGCATCCCTGCATATCAGCAGGGATGCGCCACTTATTGTGCACCATGCCTCCGCCACCATGGATGTGCCGCATTTACAATGCGGCGCACCATGGGGCAAAAACGGCACAGATGCGTCACGCATCTGTGCCGTAAAAGTGATGCAAGCGCTACACAGCTCCAGCAATGCTCTGGGGGGGGGCCCTATCTTGTTAATGCTGTTTCAATCCTTACGCCTCCTTCAAGCAGGCGCAGGGTTTTGACGCAGCATGGGCCCCATCTTGTAGATTTCACTCAGCCACTTTTAGAAGGCGTTCCTGCGCCGGAATGCCCCTCTCTGCGCAGGAACGCCTCCTTCGGGCGCAGGGCTTTACAACATGACGCATCTCCCAGATGCGTCACTTTGTAAATACCCCGCACCATGGCGTATCTTTTGCGCCGCCGCTGCATCACAAAAGTGACGCAACGGCAGTGTAAAAGACGCGCAAGGGGCTTGTAAATCTGCCCCTTAGACTATATCAGCTTTATATCAGTGAGCATATTTTTCATTGCTTGTGATGGTGTGAGCCTATAATAATAAGACACTGGGTCAGCTGTATTGTGACCAGAGAAATATGGAAACGGCTGTGCAAACATTTGTGAGCCTCCCACTGGTGATCTAAGGCAGTGTTTCCATTGTATGTAATTAAAGGCTGCACGTGGAGTACTTGCTTTATGCAAGAAGAGGTGACTATAATGTTGAAAACGGAACATTTCATTGTAATTTCATCATAATTAGTCATACAATCATATATTTTCCTTGAGTTAAAAATAGTGGAATAATCTAGATCTCCTAGCATTTCATGCACTGTATCAATGTCCCAATCATCGAAGACAGTACTAGGAGTGATAATGTCATTCAAAGAATTGCAGGATGTACCAAGAGACCATCCCCTGGAGGGAGCTCCATTGTGTCAGGAGAGCTGAGGGGAGGCCGCCCGGGGTGCCCTGAAATCTCTGGTTCCTGGAGAGACTGCTCTCAAGGGGAGGGTATAGCGCACCAATGGAGGGGCAGGAGGTGGAGGTAGGCCACATTGGGAGGACCATTGGATAAGGGATTGCCAGCTCTAAGAACAGAGCGCCGCAAGACTGACCCTGGTGAGGCCACTTCTGACCTGTGGGTGCTCCTTGCGTTGTCACAGAGACAGAGGGTGGGAGGCCTGTGCCAGAAACACCCACACATTACCCAGACAGAGTGTGTCACCATTGGGGGGATGGTGGTTCCTCCTTGGAAGTCCTGGCTCACCACGTACATGTTCAACCTCCGGGTTCTGACCCTGGGCTGATAAGTCAGTTTCAGAATACCCCTTAACTGGTGGGAGGTAGAGTGAGAGTAGGGTACAAAACACACAGGGCTACCACCCCCCCTCAGAGGTAAGAGAGTCGTAGATAGTGACTTCTGCCAGTGCCCTCTTTTTCCTGCTGTCCTTTTGGGCAGAGGTTTCCTTGAGATTGCGACTGAAATCTAATCCAAGTGGTGGAATGGGCCACATCACTTTGTTGGCCAAGGTGGTAATGTCTGCCTACTGTGATGCATCTTTGAGCAAGCTACGTATAGGGACTGCACAGATGGGAAACATCCATAACAATGCGGGCATTACCCCCACTGCTATTACAACGCTGCTATTACAACGCAAGTCGTTACAATGACTTGCGCTGGAGGGCGCTGTAGGATAGGGAATAGTTTCATTTTCTATCCAACACCTTCCCTACTGTCAACGTGGGCTTGAGTTGGAATAGAAATGTGAACTATTCCACTATCCAGCGCCCCCCAACACAAGTCGTTATAACGACTTGCGTTGTAAAAACTGCGTTGTAATGGCATGCGGGGTAAAAGCCCGCATTGTAATGCCGTACAACCGCACACATAGTGTCCACAGATGAGGATACGGATACCCATGGGTCAGTTCAGTGGCTAAGGAGAGTTCAGACAGAGGGATCAAACCAACTTCAGAGAGGCTTGGAACTGACAAGTGTCCCTGCATAACAGGGCCTTAATCCAGGTTCTGTAGCCTAAGCAAGGAAGACCATCAAGGCATTAATTAGACTACCCTGGCATTTGGCTGGAAGGGGTACCAGTTGGTCATGGCCCTTTCTGCAGGGACATACCCAGACTTTTTGCCTTCACTCCCCCACTTGTTGATGAATTTGTTTTTGTTGCCCGTAGGACTCTGCACACTTAACCACTGCTACTGAGTGCTAAAGTGCTTGTGCTCTCCACATAAAACATAGTAGAATTGGACTATACCCAATTGGCATATTTAATTTACCTGTAAGTCCCTGCACTACCTGTGCCCAGGGCCTGTAAAATAAATGTTAGTAGTAGGTCTGAAGCACTGATTCTGCCACCTACTTGAGTAGCACTTTAAACATGTATCAGGCCTCTCATTGCAGCCTATGTGTGTGCAGTTTTAAACTGGCATTCCTACCTGCCAAAGCAAACCATCTGCCAGGCCCAAACATTCCTTTGTAATGCATATGTCACCTCTAATGTAGGCCCTGGACAGCCCAAAGGGCTGGGTGCTGTATTTTATAAAGTTGGACTTTTGAGTTTTACATTTCTTGGAAGTGAAAAACTCTTAAATTGTCTTTTCACTACTGGAAGGCCTACTTCTCCCATAGGATGACAATGGAGTTACCGTATTAAATTTTATTACAATGAAATTTCCAAATGAGACCAGATAACCATTTGATGTTTGGTATCTCTGGAGCCATAATTTAAAATCCTACCATATGAAGAAGTCGGATTTTAAGTTACATTTCTAAAAATGACACTTTTACAAAGTTTGAGAAGTTTCCAGACACCTATCTGGAAATCCCAGTGCACTGCATCAAGATATCACTCAATTGAGTGTCTAGTCGTTTTAGCAATATTTCACAAAAAATTAAGTAAACATACACAATTGGTTCAATAGTACACAACAAAGTGATCAAGCGAAACAAAGAAGAAGTTATTCGAAATCTTCAAACGTTGTACGTAGTCTTTTAATTGTTCTTAGAAATTGTTTGACCAATTCACAAAATCCGAACAGAAGTGCTTTACATCAGCATCAGTAGTTGAAACTTAAAAATCCCAATGCATTTTGGGCTTACAACAAAGCCCTTCGTCAGGAGCATCTGCAGAATAACAATGTAAACCATTACATAAATCTATATACAATGAACGGAAAGCTATGTGACCTATCATAAGGGTAAGGGAAGCACAATGTCACAAGAGGAAGTGTCAAAAAGAAAAAAGAAAAAACAGTGCGGGAAAATATAAACAACACACGGCTAGCTGGTAAAAACAGTATCCAAGGGCCAGAAGAAAACAAATAGGAAACCGAATCTAAGTTGAAGGAAATGCCAATAGGTAACCCAAGAGTCGCATGCCAAGAGTGGCACAAGAGTAAGAAGACCAAAAAAGGAGGACACACTGACCAGGATGGTAACCAGGGTTCTTACCAAGTAAACAGGCTAAGTTACCCTATCTGTGACAATCAAGAAGCTAAACACAGCCGAAGCGCGGAAATCGCGACGGCGAGAAAGTCGGCGTACGTCTGTTGGCAAGCAAAGACACAGAGAAAAAATGGTAAAGAAACATTAATGTAAGGTTTAAAAAACACATGGACTGCTAAAAAACACCATAAACTTGAAAAGACTCACCCGCCTCAGTTCAAAAAACCTTAGCGTCTGGTGAGAGGTTTAATTCAAGAGACAGCGTGAGCCTGAAAGTAAACGAAAACAGCTTAGCGGTCACAGTCAATGCGAGGGCTCCCGTTTACCAAAAACAAGGGGATCTGTAAAAATTGATAACACTCACCAACTGATAGTGTTAGGAGTCCAAACGTCTAGGAGGAAGGGTCTTGGTATCTAGAGAACAGTACGCCATGGTGAAAACCGGCGCTTAATAAAAGGATGACAAAAATAAAAGGCGGAGAATTTTGACAAATTCTTTTCTGCAACGTGCTGCTGTGGCAGTCATATCGGAAAAAATTCTACATTTGATTGTCTCAGTAACTGAGAATTGTCTCTGTTGGAATGCCTTGGATAGAATTTTCTCCTTGATCCTGTAATCAGCAAAATTCATCAAGATAGTTCTGGGGAAGGTTGAGTTTGCGAATCTCTGTGCCGGCACCCGGTGAGCTTTTCAAAGTGAATGGCGTGCAAGCTTCGATTGCTCAACTATCCAAGTTAAAAGTCCTTGTGAAGGGAAAGTTTTACATGTTTTCCGACCTTGAGGAAACACATTGTCTCCTTAAGGAGATCTCTTCAGAGGCAAATGTTTGAGCAGGACGTAAGCAGTGTGAATATTGGTTAAGCTTGAGGAAAAGTGCGAAAATAGGATGCTTTCCTATTTTCTGAGGACAAGTTCTTTAACCTGTTCGATGCTAATGACAAAGCCAGATTGTCATGGAGTACCACTAGTCCTGTGCTTATGACAAGCTGGCCTTGTCATGAACAATGGGAAAAATTAAGATCCAGCACAGCAGAAAAATACACTGTAGCTTTGAAGGTGTTAACTTGTTCTTTAACTACTTGAAATATGGGGCACTACAGAAACTGCAATGTAATGGGTCTGACCTGCACACCTACTAAGTTTCAACCAATTAATCTGGTGTAACTACAAATTATACTTATTTTAGGAGCTAACCCAGTGGGAATTGTGCCCACAATTCTTAATCAAACAGCTCTGTAAGGACCTGGTGTGACCAGGTCTGACTGGGAGCTCAAACTGGGTCCATTAAAGGTTTCAAGAGTTGTGTTAACCTAATTTATAAACACTTGTCCTATTCAACAACATTTGACATTCAAAAGTTCTGGTTCAAAATCAACGTAGTTTTTACTGTATGTAATACATCTTATACATGTAGTTTCAACAAATACAATAATTTTGATTGAGTCATACAATTTGACTAGTACAATGTTAAATCACATATGTATCTCTCATTCTTTACATCTATTCAAAAAGTCAAATGATAAACACTCAAATGAAAAAATCAAAACATATCCCAATGCATTTCGGGTCACTATTGGACCCTTCTTCAGGTGTGCAGGTCAGACCCATTACATTGCAGTTTTACACGGCCCACACACTAGACCAGCACCCACGTAATCCAGTTTAAAATGGCGTCTTTTAAAGAAATTTCAAACCTCACATTAAATCAGGCTGAGATTAAGGCATACGGAACAGATGAGGCAGCATCAATTTATTCATTAATTGAACAGGTTCGCACGTTCAGCACTTCCAAGGGCACCACAGCACAGATGTTGAAGCAACTAGAATATGTAATGCGCAAAGAAATCAACCAAAGGCTGCACGCGACAACCCTTATTGAATATCACAAAGTCAAAAGGATACCGAGAGGGCTTCGAATTGCACTTAAACCCATGCTGTTCAAATTCAATAAGGCGTTCATGATCAAATGGCAGGCAATCCTTAATAAATGTTCGCTTGATTTGATCCTTTTGATAATAGAGGAGTTGTCGCAGATTCTGAACGAGTTAAAGGAAGATATTTACAATCTACAACAGGATCTGATTAGAACCATACCATCTGAGGACTGGACAAAAATTCTAGAGGACATCAATCGCAGATTGGATACCCACGCGAAAGAAGTGCACGATCGTAAAATACGCAAGTTTCGTAGAGATACGATTGATTATAAGTTAGACGAAGTCTACACGTGGGCGGAAGCCTACGCACAAAGAAGATTCACAAGCAGGCCGACTCCTAAACAGACATCGTCAGAGGAAAGAATTGTACAGGATGAAGACTTAACCTTACAAAGGGCACCGGCTCCAGTTGTGAGCCTAGAATCCCAAGAACCTACATCATCTGGACCATCCAGAGGTGCTCAACCTTCTTTTTTAGCAGAAGGACAATCAGCAACACATCCACCCGACCTACCCACGGAAGCAAGACCAAACGGCTCAGGAGGGGACAAAGTAGTAAAAAAAGTTCCGGAAGGAGGAAGACCACAGAGAGTAGTTGCGAAAAAGGGAACCTTGTCGTGAATATCTCGAGTCGTAAACTGTCGAGAGATCAACTGAACATTTTAAACAAAGGTACCTCATTTGTTCCCACCTATGTATCTAATGGTCTTGAAACAGAGATTGCGCTCTTTAAATTCCTACGAAAATTGAGACTTAAATGGTTCTTTTCCACCACAACATCTAATGGGTCACAGCGACCCAAGGAAATACTCAAGCCTAAAAGTAAGTTTATGTCCCCCATCTCGCATAAAATCTTGGACAACTTCGAAACCCTAGTAAAAAAGGATCTAGAATCTATCAGGTATGAAACTCCCAAGCACTCCAATCTTTCAAAAAGAGAAAAACGGATCTTGGATAATTTGAGACAGGACAAGTCTATTACTTTTCAGCCCGCGGACAAGGGAGGAGCCCTTGTGATGATGGACACTACCTTTTACGACCGTAAGGTAGAGGAGCATGTACAAGATACACTCACATACATCAAACTTGAAAAGGATCCGACCTCGGAATTCAGTGCCTTGCTAGACAAGATCATCACCAAAGCAGAAAACGATGGGACGATCAATATCAACACGGCCAGATACTTGAAGACCACCGCACCACAAGTGCCTCACATATACATGCTCCCTAAAATCCATAAGAGCCTGGAGGATCCACCTTTTCGACCAATTGTAGCGGGATGCGGATCGATACACGAACCAGTTGGACGCTTTGTAGATCACCATTTACAACCCTTAGTACAATCATGGGGAACCTATTTGAAAGACACCACGGATTGTTTAACTAAACTATCTGAAGTTAATGATCTCATTGATGATAGCACATTACTGTGCACTATAGAGGTTGTGGCATTATATACGTCAATTGCACATATGGAAGGTTTGGAAGCCATTGAATGGAGACTATTACAATCAGACATAGACCAACAATTGGGTGTGTTTCTAATTGAATTGTTACATTTTTCACTATTTCATAGTTATTTCAATTGGAAATCAGATTTTTTCCTGCAGAAAACTGGGACATCCATGGGGTTTTCAGGAGCCCCATCGTATGCCAACACGTTCATGGCACATTTTGAACAACAGTATATACTTTCAGATCACAGATGGATGGATAACCTGATACTCTTTCTAAGGTATATTGATGACATTTTGGTCCTCTGGCGGGGTACCAAACAAGAATTGGTTGAAAGGATTCAAGAACTTAACGTACGCAACCCACGTATCCAATTTACCTATGATGTACAAGATTCAAAGATACATTTCTTGGATATAGAAATACAAAAATCATCACAGGGGATTTCAACTACTGTTTACCGTAAAGCTACGGATGTCAATAATGCGTTGCACTATTCTAGTGCACACCCAAGAAATCTGAAGAACCACTTGCCCACATCCCAATTGATGCGCATCAAAAGAATTTCATCGGATGGAGAAGAGTGTGAAGAAGCAATCAAACAACAACTAAAGCGATATACTGACAGAGGGTATCCTCAACAGGTCTTAGAAGACTCAGAGTTACGCGTCCGATCAATTGACCGTGAGAGTTTGTTGAGAAAAACTGAGAAGTCACCAAATGAACGCATCGTTTTTGTCATGAAACATTCCACTCAATCACACAGGATTAGACAAATACTGAGGAAGCGATGGGAAATGATAGCGAATGAACCTGATTTCACTCATATATTCAAAAATTTCCCCATAATAGCATACACTCGTGCTAAGAACATAAGGGAGTTACTTAAAAAACCTCAGAGAAACCAGACAGTGACTTTTAAAGGGATGAGAAAGTGTCACAACTGCGGACAGTGTAACAATACAATTGTGAGCAAAACTTTTTCACATCCGCAAACGGGTAAAAACATTATTTTGAAATTGAGTGCTGATTGCAACACTGCAGGAGTCATTTATGCAATACAATGTCCATGTGGTCTCACGTACGTGGGACGCACATCAAGAAAAATTAAGACTCGAATCATCGAGCATAAGAGTACAATACGCAACAAATCTACCACCTCCAGTCTAGCGACACATTGGACCAGTGCATCACACACCATACCACAATTGAGATACACAGTATTAGAAGTGGTAGAAAAACATCCAGGCATCGACCATACTGTGGCCCTGTCTCGCAGAGAGACATTTTGGATCAAAAAATTGGGCACCCTCACACCGGGGGGGCTTAATGATCAATATGAGATGTTATGTTTCTTATGAATAGATTTAACTGGCAGATGTCAATTATGTCCAACAATCAGATGGGATCACCATTGGATTATCCTTTGACAGGATTCGCCACATGATCAATCCACATTGGTTTAGGATTCTATGTATATATGTTATGTTAGGCTTACATTGTATCCGTGGCAAGAAGAGTTCAGACCACAAAGCCTTTTTGCGATGAATCATGCACTAGATAGCGTTTAACTGATTGATTTATCATGTGCTGTTTTTATACTATGCAGTATTTGCATGTACATTGTTACGAATAGTGTTTATCGCCTATGTCTTTGATAATTGTCCATACCAGTGTTATAAAGCAAAAATGTGAACATTATCGGTATAGTCAGACTTAGGTTCTGACGGAGCTGATTGCACAAAGTATCATCAAGAATTCTCCATGTTATTTTCGACTGCATGACTGCATATCCTGATTTTGTATAGTACATTTAAGTTGTTTTCACCCCTATGACTTAGCACTTTGTTTCGAGCCCATTTAACAACACATCGAGCGCAGAACGTTATAAACATAATCAAACACCTCTTCATGGTACTTAGATACATGTACATTTTTTTAGACCTTTCATGTTATTTACGGCTTTGGCCAGACATTGCGATACCGTTTTTTAACAAACTGTGCAGTCCATATTATGGCAGACCCCACTATCTTCCAATAGGTGTTTGTTATCAGTAGCACCTATCGCTTTAAGAGAGCACACGCACCACGAACCGGACGCTAGGCTGAGGTTAGGGCGCACGACTATTTAAAGCACGTCATGATGCACCGGATGTTGTTTCCGGAAGTAATCACCAGGTCGAGGGTCAGAGGACGCCACGGCATAGAAGGTAGGCATGATGGAAGCGCTCGCCGCGCTGATGACATAATATCACATGGGAAAACGTGGGCGAGAGACTGATGTACTCGCATTTTGTATTTACAGGGAGTCTTTGGCTTACTGGTTTATGCTACACCACAGAGCGCGTGAGACATGAGTTCGACCTTCGTGATTCGTTTCTTTTGGTAAGCTGGCGAGCCAAACACTGAGCTAGAGAGACGGTTGTGTTCGCATAACGTTTTTTACCATTTAAATTGACAGAAGTACTCATTTAATTCACAGAGCCGGATACGCTAGTTGAATCCTTGCAACCGTCCACTATTGTGATTGTTGGGCGGGTAAGTTGAGAATTTCGATACTGGGTGCATTTGAGTTGCACGTACTTTTGACCACGCGGTGTTTGGTGTCAGGCACATACACGATAACAGGGTGTTTTAAATAAGGTGGCACTTCAGCACCCATAACTCACTCCCCCGACCAGTTCCCTCCCATTTTTTAGTTTTGCTGCTGTTAACTTTTTGACTCACTTATTCTTTATTTGCACGACTTTAGACACCATGCAGACTTCCACATGTAAATACTGATATTATTTTCATGGCGATTACTATCGTTACAGTGTTGGAAATACTACTTTGAAGTGCTCATACACAGAACATTCACTGAATACCAAGGATTTAAATCGTTTGAACAAAGGACCACCCCTGAAGAAGGGTCCAATAGTGACCCGAAATGCATTGGGATATGTTTTGATTTTTTCATTTGAGTGTTTATCATTTGACTTTTTGAATAGATGTAAAGAATGAGAGATACATATGTGATTTAACATTGTACTAGTCAAATTGTATGACTCAATCAAAATTATTGTATTTGTTGAAACTACATGTATAAGATGTATTACATACAGTAAAAACTACGTTGATTTTGAACCAGAACTTTTGAATGTCAAATGTTGTTGAATAGGACAAGTGTTTATAAATTAGGTTAACACAACTCTTGAAACCTTTAATGGACCCAGTTTGAGCTCCCAGTCAGACCTGGTCACACCAGGTCCTTACAGAGCACTACAGAAACTAGCAGGCCTTTCTGGTCGTGACAAGGCTCCATTCAAATATGTGCTATGTGCTCTGCTTGCCCTGTTTTGCTATCATAATGTTATGAGAATAGAATCAATTTCACTTGCCTGTCGGGGGGGGTTGGGGTCCACAGGGTGTAACAAGAAGACACCCAGGTTAGTAGGAAGGGGGGAAATGTGGTTTGTGTGGGGGGAATGGAAGGTTCCACATTTCAGGGGGGTGGGGGTTCACCTGGGGTTGGAGGGGGGGGTTGGGGTGAATACAGCAAAAAAGAGCAGGGTTTGTACCGAATTTTGGATGTTGGAATTAAAGGTGTGAGAATTTTAATATGGAAATGAATAAATGTAGTATCCTATCAGTTAATGCCAATGGCGTTTTAAATAAACAGAAATATGGCGCTCTTTTAAAATGGGCAGTTTCTCAGAATCCCCATGTGCTATTTCTCCAAGAGACCCATCTTGAATCCAACACCCCTAATTTATTTATCCCGAAATATTTTTCTCACGCACTTTTTGCGTCAGCTGGGGTAGCCCAGAGGGGTGTTGCTATTTACTTTTCCAGAAGACTTCCTTGGGAAGTCTTAAAGATTCGAAGGGATCCTAAGGGGAGATGGTCATGGGTTGTGGCTAGAATACAGGGGAATGTAATGAACTTTGTGAACTACTACGGGCAGATATCAGATGAGGTGTCTAGCATCTTAGAAATCAATGATTTTCTGAGGGGAGTTCCTGGGCAGATTATCTTGGGAGAGGACTTCAACTATAGACAAGATTTAAAAAAAGATACCTCTAATAAAAATAAGAAACAACTAAAACCCAATACTAAAAAAGTTTTGGGTGCTTTCATATCAGAATACCAACTCATAGACCCATGGCGCTCATTGAACCCAGAAGGAGAATCCTTTACCTGTTATTCGCATCGCTTACGGACGTCATCAAGAATCGATTTTTTTTATATCAAGATCCATTCAGACTCTAGGTTCTTCTATTGGGTGTAATCCCTTCTCCGACCATGGGATGGTGGAGCTGGAAGTCAATCTAGGAGTAGGGGGCAGGGACCAATCCAGGTGGCAGCTGGATCATACCCTACTCCAGAACCAGGATTGGGTGGCTAGTTTTAGGGAGTGGATTACGCAATACTTTAAAACCAATAATGATACAGCAGAACCATTCTTGGTTTGGGAGGGATTTAAGGCGGCAGCACGTGGCCAGATAATATCTTATACTTCTGCTCAGGCTAAAGAGAGGAGACAAAAAATATCTAAGCTCCAAAAGGCTGTAGATAAAGAATATGCCCTACAGTTCCACCTCCGCCCGAACAATTTGGAGCAAGCAAAGGCTGAGTTAAGCGATTTCTTTGTACTGGAAGAGATCTACAGTTCCAGAACCTTCCAACAAAGGGGTTATGAGGATAGCCAGTTGGTAGGGAAGCTCCTGGCTAATTCTGTGAGAAAAAGACAGGAATCTGCCTTGATAGTTAAAATAAGAGATTCTATAAACGGCCAAGAGATAGTAGACAACAACCTAATTCAAAGAGCTTTTTTGGAGCATTTCGGCCATATATACACTACTGAATATCTTGTGGGGGAAGATCAGATACAGGACTATTTTGCGAACATAGAAATTCCAAAGATCACGGCCAATCGGGCTACACAATTTGGGCTTGAAATCTGTACAGGGGAAATATCAGATGCTATCAAAGCAACAGCAGGGGCGAAGGCTAGTGGGCAAGACGGGTTTCCAATCGAATTTTATAAAATCTTTTTAAAGGACTTATTAACACCCCTTAATAATTTATTTAATTATATTAAGTTAGGAGGATTGGTACCCGCATCCTTTAAGGAAGCAACAATAATATCTTTCATTAAAAAAGACAAAAATCCAGAAGATATTAATTCTTATAGGCCAATTAGCCTTCTGAATTCAGACTATAAAATCCCAATGAAAATCTGGGCCCGTTGCTTTATGTATGCTGCGCAAGAAGTGATACATAGCGATCAGTCAGGATTTATAGCAGGCCGTTCAATGGCTTCTAATACTGAATTTTTAATTCAGGCACTGGACTATTTTAATATCAACTCAACCCTTGCTTGTATTTTAATGGCCGACGTGGAAAAAGCGTTCGATCTGGTAAATTGGGAAACCCTGTTTCATTCCCTTGCCCAATTTGGGTTTCCAGAGCAAGTGATCAAGATGCTGCGGAACATCTACCAAGGTGCCTCGGCGCAGGTCATAGTAAACTCAAATAAGGCAGGTTCAATCAAAGTCAATCGAGGGACTAGACAGGGTTGCCCTTTATCTCCTTTACTTTTTACCTTTTTTATCGAACCCCTTGTGATCAGAATTAGGAACAATCCTGCCATTTTCCCCCCTATTCCCGGAATGGTGAAGCTCAAGCTCTTCGCGGATGACATCTTTCTTTATTTGAAGCCAATTAAAGAGAATATAGAAATCATATTAAAGGAACTTAAAGCATACAAACAAATAGGAGGTTACAAAATAAATGCTAAGAAGACGGAGGTTCTCGCTCTAAAAACCAACATCAACCTTTTTTCATGTTGTTTGCGTGCCCAGGCTGCAAGCCGGGACCCAGTTAGATACTTAGGCATATATGTGACCTGCGATTATCACCAGCTTTATCTTCTCAACTATGTGAGAACGAAGAATAAAATTAAGAGTCTTCTCGCCCAATGGCTTTTGCTCCCGCTCACCTTGATTGGTAGGGTATCTTTGATTAAGATGTCGATCCTACCCTTGTTAATATTCCTGTTTTGCAATGTTCCAATCAAATTGAATTCTATTTTCTTTAAAGACATGGAAACTATGATCAGAAGTTTTGTTTGGGGGGGGGAAGCACCTCGGGTTAAGTTGTCCATGATCCAACTCCCAGTTGAACAGGGGTGACTGGCTCTGCCACATTTAAAAACATATTATGAGGCAGCCTTTCTTGATATGGTGGCAGGTCTGATAGGTTGAAAAAACAATCGAGACAGCTTCTTCTTAGTAAAAATGACGCAAGAGTCTGATTCTCAAATCCAGGTATTTTTAAAGATTGCAAAGCTCCCAAAAAGGACAAGATACAAGACCTTGAAAGAATATTTATCTAGATTGCAGTCCTTTTTTAAGAAAAATCTCTGTTCCTCAGCCTCTCAGTTTTTAAGCTTATGAAAATGTTTTGGTCTCGGCCTCCAAATTAGAAACAGCCACATAATAAATTGGGAGAATTTGGGATTTAGGGAGTTAAGGTACTTCGTTGTTCAGAATAGAATTATCACGTGGCAAGAAGTGCTGGCTAGAATAACTACTCCCTGGCGTCCAACGCTCTTTGAATACTCACAAATTGTCAACTTTTAAAAAAAAGATATAGGTGGACTGCTTGACTCGACAAGTGAGATGGTAACACTTCTATATGAAGCTAAAATCAGCGGCATAGGGAATTGTTACAAGCGGCTTCATTGTGACGGGAAATTAGTTATGATAGATCGCCATCTAGATAAAATAAGTAGCCTAACACAATGTAATTTAACATGCAAAGATTGTGAAACCATAAGCTTGTTGGGCTACAAATCTTTGCGGGCTGCTAACTTCAAGAGGATGGCTTTCTTGTCCCGCTGGTTAGCGTATTGGACTCCGGAGGCACTTGAGAAAAGGTTCCCGGAGGTTGGGAACAAGTGCTTTAGATGCCAAGCTGACGGCCAGGGTTGTTGGCTTCATATATTTTTCACTTGTCCCCAATTGAAATGTTTTTGGGAGGCCATTCTCTCAGATATAGAGGTGGCTACAGGGAGAACACTTATGCCCTCAGCCGAACTGGCCCTATTTGGTATATGTAATGACAGAGGGTTGCTCAAAGATGCTGAGGAAATGTTTGTATTTATTTCTTGCGTTGTTGCCCGGTCCCTAATACTCCAAAATTGGAAATCAAAAGAAGTTCCATCCCATTTGAAATGGCTTAATAAAAATGAGGAGGTCATGGAATTTTGAAAAAGCTTACGCTAGTAGAGTGGGAACAGTTAGGAGATTTGATAGGAACAGGAAGTATTTTGAGAATCTGCAGGAAATAAGGGGGGGTTAAGTTAAGAATTAGATTGAATACTGATAAAAGGTCTATATTATTCTTAAGCAGTATTTAAGTGTTGGTAGGTTTTATCAATAAGTCACAAGCGCACTTTTTCTTCTGTGGTATTTGCACTATTAGTAATTTTTAAG
The DNA here is from genome assembly GCF_964261635.1 of Lissotriton helveticus. Lineage (NCBI taxonomy): Eukaryota > Metazoa > Chordata > Amphibia > Caudata > Salamandridae > Lissotriton > Lissotriton helveticus. Next base: position 1,511,361,953 of record NC_136063.1, on the reverse strand, counting down.
CACTAGCACTTTATTTCAGGCTGAATTGTACTGTATTTCATTGGCACTTTACGATCAAATTTTGCGGATGTTGCACATTGCTTGTATTTGAAAATGTATATATATAGTTTTATTAACATTGACTGCTCACGGCTTTTAAGTATTCAAAAATCCTCCCTTTCATTCAGTTTTTAACAGAAGAAGCTTTTCAATATTTTTATATTCATCTCCATTGATCGAATTGTTCAAATTGTCCTTATATGTATTGTAACTTAACAATGCTCTGCTCAATAAAAAATGTATTAAAAAAATTAAATAAAATAAAAGGCTGACTAGACGACAGCAGGGAAAGCAAAAGGGAAGCGGCCATCTTAAGATGGTCAAAAGCAACAGAAAACGTTGATAAAAAAGGAAACCACCGAAATTGTGTGAAAGTGACATTTCGTACATGAATCCTTAAGCGTAATAGAAACAGAGCACATCGGGGTTTATCCAGCAAGAAAATCGATACATAGTGTACAATAAGCAATGTAAAAACAGGTATATGAAAAAAGATGTCATTACAGGTAAAATGGCAGGAAGCAACATTTCATATGACTGAAGCAATGAGTAAAGAAAACATTCCAAAATGCATAAATAAACAGTGCAATGCAGGTAAGTAACCCTGCCCGAAAGTATGATAAGATCTAGAATAACAAATTACTAATGTACATGAACCCAACTTAATCATTACAGGAAACAAGAAAGTTCGAATTTGTCATTGAGCCCAAAAGCATGCCAATGTTGGGCAATTGGCGGACTAGCCGTATTCGTCCTAATGCGGCTCTTATGTTCAGTGATACGAGTGCGCAATGCTCTTTCTGTTTTCCCAACATAATATAGGTCGCAAGGACATTTAATGATGTAAATGACATGATGACTGTTGCAGTTGCCGTTAAATCTGAAAGGGATTTTTCTTTGCTTGCCAAGAGACGTACACCGACTTTCTCGCCGTTGCGCTTTCCGCGCTTCGGCTGTGTTTAGGCTCTTGATTGTCACAGATAGGGTAACTTAGCCTGTTTACTTAGTAAGAACCCTGGTTACCATCCTGGTTAGTGTGACCTTTTTTTTTGGTCTTCGTACTCTTGTGCCACTCTTGGCATGCTACTCTTGGGTTACCTATTGGCATTTCCTTCAACTTAGATTCGGTTTCCTATTTGTTTTCTTCTGGCACTTGGATACTGTTTTTACCAGTTAGCACGTGTGTTGTTTATGTTTTCACGCACTGTTTTTTTCTTTTTTCTTTTTGACACTAGCTCTTGTGACATTGTGCTTCCCTTACCCTTATGATAGGTCACATAGCTTTCCGTTCATTATAATTAGATTTATGTAATGGTTCGCATTGTTATTCTACAGATCCCCCTGACGAAGGGCTTTGTTGTTAGTCCGAAATGCATTGGGATTTTTAAGTTTCAACTACTGATGCTGATGTTCTGGACCATTTTATACCCATTTCACCTGAGCTCTTCCGCGACCTTCTTGTTAAGGTCAAGTCCGGCTCTCCGGCGGATTGTGCACCTGCACGGATCCTTAGAACCCTATACACTTGCTGTCCCACCCCTCCTCTAACCCTTCTCAATTCTTGCTTGGCTCTGGGTTCTGTCCCCTCTTTCTTCAAAACTGCCATTGTGCTTCCTATCCTGAAGAAAGCTGGCCTGGACCCCTCCCTCCCATCGAACTTCAGGCCGATCTCCCTTCTTCCCTATCTTGGGAAGATTCTTGAGAGCTACGTAACATCTTGCCTCTCCAATTTCATCGAGGAGAATAACATCCTGGCCTCTCACCAGGCTGGCTTCCGACCAGGCCACTCTACCGAGAGTGTGGTCCTCGCGGTCCTGGATGAACTGAAGGGGAAGGCCGACAGTATTCTCCCCCAGGCCCTAGTCCTTTTGGATTTGTCCGCTGCGTTTGATACGGTCGACCACGCCATTCTTCTCGACCGTGTCAGCGCAGCGGGCATTCAGGGCACTGCTCTCTCCTGGATCGCGTCCTTTCTTCAGGGCAGATCACAGGCAGTTCACCTTTCTGATTTCGCTGCACCCCCCCTCCCGGTCACTTGTGGGGTTCCCCAAGGCTCCTCCCTTTCCCCTCTTCTTTTCAATCTTTATATCCGCCCCCTTATTTCTTCCCTTCTCGGGCTGGGGGTCTCTGTGTACAACTACGCAGACGACCTCCAGCTCGTCTTTGATCTATCTTCTCCTACTCACTCTCTCCCCAAGTTCAGCTCCACTCTTGTCTTTATCTCCCAATGGATGAGCTTCAATCATCTGAAGCTCAACCCTGACAAGACAGAGCTTGTCCTCACTGGTGGTCCCTCTAACCCTTGGTCCTCTGTTCACTGGCCCCTTTCCTTCGGTCCTCCCCCCTCCCCAGTTTCCTCTGTCCGGACCTTGGGCATCAAGATCAGCAATGATCTTTCTATGCATGCGCACATCAGTTCCGTTGTTTCCTCCTGTTTTCTTTCCCTCCGTCTCATTCGTAAAATTTCCCGGTTCTTTTCTGTTGATGCCCTCAAAGTCATCATCTCTGCCCTCATCACATCCCGCCTGGATTATGGTAATGGCCTGTACGTAGGCATTCCGGCCTACAAAACCCGCCGGCTCCAGGCCATCCAGAACCAGGCGGCCCGTCTTGTTTTTCGTCTTCCTAAGTTTTCCCACATCACTCCTGCCCTTAAATCCCTTCACTGGCTCCCCGTTCACTTCAGATCCCAGTTTAAACTTGCCTGTTTGGCTTTTCGGGCGCATGCCCGCTCCGCTCCTCTCTTCATCAATTCTTTAATCTCTTCTCATGCCCCTTGTCGTTCTCTTCGTTCGTCTTCCCTTTCTCTTCTTCACGTCCCCCGCTTCCGCAAATCATGCACCGGAGGCACCCGCTTCTCGGTGCGGGCTCCCCAGATCTGGAATACTCTCCCCCTCTCGATTCGCTCCATTCCTATCTTCTCACATTTTCGCAAAGCTCTAAAAACTTTCTTCTTTCTTCAGGCTTTTCCTGCCTAAATTCCCCCGGACCCTTTGGCTGATATGGTTGTGTTCCTTAGCGCCAGTAAGCCGCTTGGCCGCAGTGCGCTCTAGAAGTATTTCTTTCATTTCATTTCATTTCATGTAAAGTACTTCTGTTCGGATTTTGTGAATTGGTCAAACAATTTCTAAGAACATTAAAAAGACTACGTACAACGTTTGAAGATTTCGAATACCTTCTTCTTTGTTTCACTTGATCACTTTGTTGTGTACTATTGAACCAATTGTGTATGTTCATTTAATTTTTTGTGAAATATTGCTAAAATGACTAGACACTCAATTGAGTGATATCTTGATGCAGTGCACTGGGATTTCCAGATAGGTGCCTGGAAACTTCTCAAATTTACATACCAAAAGCTTTCAGGGCCTTTCACCTGGTGCATGCTACATTTTGATCAAAATTACATTTATTGTGTAATTGTCAAGTTATTGAATTAGTTTACCGAGTGCATTACAGCTGCTTTTCTTCATTAATTTTACAAAGTTGGCATTTGTCTTGCCTGTCTTGCCTTAATCATTTGGTGCCCGTAGCCTGTCTCTGGGCCACATGACTGGGTTTGGGTAACAGTTGGACTTTGTGTATTCCTTCTAGACAGCCACTACACATTGGGACTGGATGGGCCATCACTGACAGGATGGGAGGGAGAAGCTAGTCCTAGCCCTACTGAAAACTGAATATGATGTGTCCTGTCCCCACACAAAGGGCTGCATACTACCTGTAGTTATTCTGGAGCTATGGCAAGGAAGACAGGCCACTTGTGCACTTCAAATGCATGCCTCTCAAAGATTCCCCGACTTCAAAGGCACAACTTGGTAAAAATACTGGACCTCTGACACCAATTCCCCAGTACAATTTTTGGACCTGTGAATACTCTGCAGGGAGATTGACTGCTGTGCTGCTGAAAGGACTGCGACTTTGCTGGACTGCTGCTCTGAAAGAACTGTTGCCCTGCTGTGCTGACCTGCTGCCCTCTTGCTTGGGTGAGAAGGACTGGACCTGCATCTTTTGAACCTAGAACTCCGATGACTCCAAGAGCTTGTTGGCTATCCTCCTGATCTGAAGCCTCAGGAACACAACAACATTTCAACAACACTGCACCTGGACTCTGCCATCTCAGGGTCTACTCTTGGAAGTGGTGCCACCCTGGACCCTTGGAAGTGGGCTTAAGGTGCTCTGTCAGTCTATGTGGAACTAGTGGAACTCATCTCCTCTGCAGTATGGCACAAATCCAAGCAGAACCAATGCAACTCCCCTTTCAGAGCCTCACTGCATCTCAGAACTGATGCTTCTCTTCGGGTGCATGATGCATCTTCGGCTGGATCCTTATAAATGCTCCTCAAACCTGGGTTTAAGGTACTTTGCACAGAGGCCCTAATTGGGTCACTGAAGCCAGCCTGTGCTCCATCATGGTCAGATGAACTTGTGACTTTGTCCAAGTCAAGTGCGTCCAGATATCCACAGTTGGTGCTTTGTAGAGCTATTTTTAGTAAAATATTTAAAATTGCATGTCTCCAGTTCTGATCTGATTTTTGTCATTTTAGTCTTGTTTTATTATTTAAAGAAAGTTCATTTTTTCTAACTTGGTGTGGAATCATTTTTGTATAGTGTTTTCAGAGTATTACTGTTTGAAGTGTTACACAAACACATTGCCTCTAAGTAGGCCTGACTGCTCTGTTTCAGTCTACCAGAGGGTTGAGCACAGGTTATTTGAGGGTTAGCTTGTGCCTCACCCTGATAAGGATTGTGGTTGCTGCTTGACCAGGGCTCAGACCCCAGCCATCCAAGAACTCAATTTCTTTAACTTACTAACACATACAATACAATTCGATCTTGATTACAATCCAGTTTTACTTCTACAGACTTCTGATCATTGGGTCATTGGCAGTCTTCCATAGGCACCCTATCAAGGAGCAGGATTGTTGCAGCCAAAATTAGTAGCCAATGCACCCTCTTCAGAGTCCTGCACTAGCAATGGATGCACTACTTCACTCATCACCCATGACCTTGTTTGCTCATTCATTTATTCACCAACTTGTCCACACCAATACGCACTCCTGCAAATTCACCATTCAATTTTAGTTATTTTTATATAAGTTGTATATAGCGCTTGCTAGACCCGAAGGTGTCAGAGCGCTTCACATGATCGAGATAGAATACAGCCAAACAGTCACGTAATGTACATATGAAGTGAGAGTTCAATAGATTATGGAACACATGAATGATGATAGTAGAGTAGCCAACAACTAGAGATACAGTTCAAGAGGAACTAATAGACATCATACGCACATAAACAGCTGCTTAAGACAAAGTGTCAAGATCTGATCAGTCGATAATTAACCTAGTTCTGTAAACTCAGAGTTAAAGAATTTGTTGAGGAGGAGGAGGAGTTTCAGGTTTCTCTTGAGGTAAGGGAAGGAAGGGTTACATCGAAGGACACACGGTAGTGAATTCTATATGCTAGGGGCATTTCCAGAGAAAGAGCGCAACTTGGTTGCTGACTTTTTTGATAGGGAGGTAGGAACAGAAGTGCATTGGACCTTTGCAATGATCTAGTGGGTCCAGCTTTAGAGAGCTTGTTTTCTAAGTAGTAGGGTGTATGAGAGTGAAGGGCTTTGTGGATGATACATGCAGTCTTGTAGGTACATCTTCCTTCAATGGGAAGGCAGTTGAGGCTCTTGAATGCAGGAGTGATGCGTTCAAACCGTTTAACATCTGTGATGAGCTGGGCTGCCATGTTAAGGACTGTTCTGAGGGGACGAGGTAAGTTTTCGGCATCCCAGTGAAAGTGGCATTACCATAGTCTAGTTTGGAGAGGACCAAAGATTGCACCACAATCTTGAAATCATCGACGGGAATACATGGTTTAAGTTGTTTGATGTTTTTGAGTGAGTACAGTGCTCCTTGTGTTGTATACTTGTTGTGCTCTCTCATTGACATGTAGTTGTCCAGGAAGAAGCCAAAGGATTTTACGGAGTTGGATAGAGTAAGATAGCAATTTAAAGCATTGAGGTCGTTGAGCCACTTGTGGATTGGAAGGTGGTTACTTTTGAAGGAGAAAAGAATTACTTCTGTTTTAATGGGGTTTAGCTTTAAGTGACTAGTGTAAAACCAGAATTGTAACTTGTTCAGTGTGTCGTTAAGATGAAGAATGTCATGGGGGGATTTGATTTTGTGGTAAAGTTGAGTGTCATCAGCATATAGGTGATATTTGATCTCTGCTTGTTTCAGGATGACCATAAGAGGTTCCATGAAGAGATTAAAAAGGGAGGGGGAAAGAATTGAGCACTGAGGCACGCCAAGATTGATCCAAGTGGGTTTTGACAAGCATGATTTTGATTTCTTGCGTTCGGTGTTGAAGGTCATTGATACCGAAACACAACTTCAAAGATTCAAGAGGGACTTGGCGATTAACAGTATTGAACACCGCCAATAGGTCAAGTAGGATAAGTAGGCAAAGGTCACCCTTGTCTCATGATCTGTGAATATCATCAGATATATTCAGTATGGCAGTTCAGTACTACAGTCTTTCCTAAACCCGTATTGGAAGGTGTCAAGGTGAGAGAATTTTTGTATAGAATGATTAAGTTGTTGAAAGACACATTTTTCCAAGGTCTTGGCAAGGAACAGGAGGTTGGAGATAGGTCTGAGGATATAAGGATCGTTAGGGTCAGCCCTGGGATTTTTGGGAATGGGCGTTGGAGAGAGATCGTTACACAACCTGTGGTGAGAGATGAGTTGATGATAAGAGTCCAAAACGGGGCGATGATGTGGTTGAGATTTTTCACCATCGAGGATGGTAGGGACTCGCTGGTATGGGCAGATGGCTTTAGATTCATAATTATATTGAAGACTTCCTTTTCAGTTATGGATTTGAAGTCCGACTAGTTGGCGTTGTTTTTCAGTTTGGGGAGACTCAGGACACCGTTAGTTACTTTGGTGGTCGTTTGGTCAGCAATGGGAATTGGAGGTGGAACTGCTGCGAGGGGAGGTGGGATGGTGAGGGTGTTAAGGACGGGGGGAGTAGAGGAGACTTGTAAGAAGGATTGCTCAATTTTGTTGACTTTGTCAGTGAAAAAGCTAGCAATTTCTTCACATTGTTCGTTTTTGGCAATTATAAAAAGATGGGGTGAGGACGTAGAGTCTTGATTAACAATGTTAAAAAGCTCCCTTGGTATGTTTTTGCACGATCCAGTTGGATGCGGAAGAAGAAGGCTTTTTCTCTATAGATGTGTTTTTTGTATGTCAGCCTTGAAGTTCGAAGTAGTGCTAGGTGATAAGTTGAGGGGTTTTGTTTCCATGTCCTTTCTGCCTGTCTGAGTTTTCTTCTTTCTCTGTTGAGATCAGAACTAAACCATTTTTGATTTTAAGGATCTCATTTGTTTAAGTTTAGGTGGGGCCACTTGATCGATAACATCCGAGATTGATGAGTTGTATTGTGAAGTGAGCTCTACAGCAGTAGACGAGAAGGGAAGACACTACGGTTGATCACAAATCTTGGATAAATGTTCAAGAATTAGGACTTGTTTGATATTTCTGGTTAACTGTTTAGGTTTCTTAAAAGAATGAGGGAGGGGTCTGGAAGGTGAATTGATATAGAAAAGCATTAGGCGGTAGTCATACCAGTCAATAGGTGATATGAAAAAGATGAAGATAAGGCCATTTTTAGTTATAATCGCATCAAGGGTAGAGCCTTTGATATGAGTTGGTTCATTGCAGAGTTGATTTAGTTTGGTAATTATTAGGAGGTTCGTGGGAAGTCGGACTGAGGTGTCTTCTGTGTTATTCCAATGGATGTTAAAATCGTCCAAGAATACATCCTTCGTGTCAGTTAAGGCGACCCGAGTAATAAGATCTGAGAGCTCTTCAGCAAAGAGGGCTCCTACGCCAGGGGGATGTGGATGGTGTAGAATTTGATAGGATGGGAACCTTTGTTTATAATTTCCACCTCTAGGTATTCGAAGTTCGAGTATTCCGCCTTACTTAAAGTTGACAGTTGTATATTCCTATTTTGTAAATTATGGCTAGACCCCCCCTCAATCTTTTAGGTCTGTCCTGTCTAATGATAGTGTACCCGGGTGGGGTTTGGAGGTCAAGAATAAGAGTAGTGTGGTTATTAAGCCAGGAATCAATGAGGAAAGCAATATCTAATTCTTCCCTGAGGATAGATTCAGCGATATCAGTAGCGTGCTTTGCTGCTGATCAACAGTCGAGGAGCATGCAAGAGAGTGGGCAAGACTTCTTTTTAGAAGAAGGCAGAGTTAGAATGGTGGTGCATTGAGCTGGCAGTCTGGGTTTGATGATATTTAAGGGAATTCTATTTATGCTCACAATAACTAGGATAGTGAAGGGGGTTAGCAAGATCTATTCTGGGGCTTCGTAAGGTAGAATTGACAGAGAGCCGCGACTTCAAGATCCGAAATGGTGCGTTGAGCACAATAGGGTCTGTGGGCCAGATTACTTAGTGGAGTACAAGGCCAGGAGATATGTTTAGAGGCTGAGCAGTGCTAACCAGTGAGTAGGGGTGCCTAGAACTCACAGGGCATGGTAGCTGGAAAGCTTATTCAGTTGTGGGAAGTCATTTCTTAAGTGAGCTATGTCATACGCTAGGGAGTCAAGTTTCAGTTCCAAACAGGACAAGATCCGAGTGAAAGTGATCTTGACACTTTCAGTAATGCACGTGGGAGGATGTGAATCCAGTCCTTGGTGACAAGGAACAGACCCTGCTTTGATATGTGTGAATTCATTATTTATGGGACTAGGCTTGTGGCTAGCCTGTGAGGGTTGAATAGGGACATCAACGGTAGGTAGGGGTGCAACAGCTAAGGGTTTAGGTGTGGCAGGTCTCATGATAAGGTCCGAGCTGCAAGGTTTGAGGTGCCCAATGTTGTGTTTAGAAACCAAGAAATTGCTGGTAAGGATGGGCAAGGGTGTCGACCCTCCAGAAGATGTACACATGCTGTTTGTATTGGAGGGGTAAGTAAGGATGCTAGTCAGGTCCCTGGGTAGCTCTTGGCCAGAAGGTGAATTGGAGGGGGGAAGAAGTTTGGGCGGTTCAGGGGAAGGCGTTAGAGGTCATGGGGATGAAGGCAAATGATACTGATCTTCCTGAGGTGAGAGAGGTTTGAAAAATGAAAGGAAGTGATGATCGAAGAAGAAGAGGTGAGGGTCGATCGCTTGCAAAAGAATGTTACCTGTCTTGAAAATGGATATATCAATTTCACCTCTAAAAGAAGAGGAGGTGGACGTCGTCAATGTTGTTCCATAGCGTATCTTGGTGGTCTTGGTCACTAGCAGGAGGAGAAGGGAGATGTTTTTCCATTTTGTCTGGAGTTTGGAAAAGAAGATAACATTAGTTTTCTTGGTGCCACTGGACAAATTGTGGTAGGTATCAGCAATTAGACTTTCCAGGTGTTTTTCTAGGAGATTGTGCTTGAGATTCTTTTTCGCCTTCTTTGAGATATTCATAGGATAATTAATAGTCCATGAGTTAGGACCATATCTGACCAGTGCTGCGTCCAGACTTTTATGGGGGAGCACAGTAATTGACATATTTGTGGTTTGTTTCCAGTTTGATGGTGTCACATATGGGAGTGCGCATAAGGTTCGAGACCGGAGAGAAGAAGGAGTGGTGAAGTGTGGAGGGCCATAGGGGGGTGAGTAGTATAATTGAGCCCAGCCAGTAAGGTCCAGTCACAGGGAGCAATTGATATGCTGAAGAATGTACATAAAAACCATAGACAACCAGGCAAAGTAGTTCTGAGGTCCTGCATAAACAAATTAACCTTCAGACCTAATTGTGGCCACAACATGAAGCTCTAAGCTTTATCCAAAACAGGCAGAGTAGTTCCAAGGTCCAACAGCAACATCCAGCATAATAAGGTAGCCTTCAGATCTTATTGTGGCCACAAGATGGGGTTCTAGACTGACCAAGAGTTTGGAGCCTCCTAACTCGGGTGACGGGAACAACAAAAATGAGCAGTGGCAGAGACGAATGGGAATATGGCTGCCAAGGGGGGAGACCCTGATGAGTGGTAGTCACAAAAGGGATGAGAACGTTGAAGCCATAACCAGTGTGTACACCTTTGACAGGGTAGATTCCCTGGAGGTCTAAGAGCCCCCTCACCGTTAAACTCTAAATTCCATGTAGCTTTTCTCTTTCTCATCACATTGTTTGAGGATTTATAAGCGGCTGTATTCTCACCCGAACAGCCCATCACTCCCAAATATAGTTTGCCTTGGCACCCCACAGCCTACAATAAGCAGCACGTACAGGACTCACTGACAAACAGGCAGCATCCTTGGCAGTGAGGTTGCCTAGACCGGACCAAGCCCTGAATACCGAGGTCCGCCCACTCTTTATCCCAGAACCAGATCAGAGGCTGGCAGCCTCTTCCTCATAGAATGACGGCCCCCGGGGGAAGTGAAGGTCGCAGACCAGTCTTTCCTCCGGGGCTATTCGCGCAATGGCTGGAAGGACAAGGTGTGGGAGGGTTAGATGATTTGGGAAGGTGCAAGGGGGGCTGGTGAGGGGCACGGGAGCTGAGCCTGAGCTGCGCTGTTTGGAGGGGGGAGGTCGTTGTAAGTTGGCTGGTCTCGAACGTGCTCACTTGGGCCTCCTTTGTCATGCCTTTGGGTGGGTTTGTCATACTTGCTGTATGTTGGTTTTCAGAGGTTGCTCCCCTGCCCGGGTTCTGCTCTGGCAGTGTTCGCTGGTCTACGTTTTGCGTAGGCGGCTCTTTGGTTTCCAGGTGGCTCGTGGCACCTCCAGCTGGTGTTGGTTTTTGCGTAGGCTGCTGGGGGGGTGGGGAGGCTCCGGCGTGCCGGCCCTCAGCCAGGGTCTGCAGCCCATTTCGGTTCTCGTGGGGGGGCTGGGGACACTTTGCCAGCGGCTGTAGGCGGCTGGCGGGGTATTGCTCGTGATGGCGGCCAGGAGGGCCCCTGCCCATCGGTCGCGAACGTGTGGATAGGCCGGAGCCACAGCGTGGTGGAACGGAAGCCTGTTAGTGCCCCTGCCAATCAACAGGCAGCCAGCCCGCATGTGCCTTGAGTCCTACATTGACGCCGGCGGGGAGGGCAGGAGCCGCTGCACCTGCATGCTAGGTGTGGGGGGCCTCCGGGATAGGGTTGATGCGGATGGAGGCGGGATCTAGTGCGCCAGCACATCCCTGGGTCCTCGGCGTGGGTGCCTGTGGGCCCCAAACAGGACTTTCAGCCTCAGCAGGTGGGAGTGGGGCGGTGCACGGCTCAGGGCAGTGGTGGGTTTACGCCATGCAGCTCGGGTTCGGGGGGCTGGCTGGTTGTGTGGCAGGAGGTGTTGCTGTGGCCATTTTTTTCTGGTGAGTCACCAGGATTGTGGGTCGCAGTGGCCTGAGGGTTAAGGCTTGGAGTGTTGCCCTCGTAGGCTGAGGGTTCTATGGTTTTCCAGGGTACAGGAAGCGGAACCCCCGGGAGGGTCAGGAGTTTGTGCAGTAGGACTGTGGGTAGAGGGTCCATGCTCACTCCGCCCCCCACCCTCGGCCAGCACAGCATGGTGGGGGTCCAAAGGGTCGTTAGTGGTACGCAGACCCCAGGATAGAGGGTTTAGGGACTGCCAGCACTGCATGAGGTCCGGTGGTGCTTGGGACCCTCCAGGCTGGAGCGGCCTGGGGGAGGTGGGACTTAAAGGCGAATTATACTGCCAGAAACCGGGGCATCGCCAGTGGGGCGCACGACGGCCCCGGTGTGCTGGCCAGGAGCTGTAGGGGGGTCTGCGGCGGCCTGTCCCTCCAACATGGGATCACGCAACGCATTTGGCAATGTGATGTTACAATCTGTGAGGAATGAGTTGTATGGTGACAGGATATGGCTGGGGAGTCTGAAGGGTTTTGGATGATAGTGGACATTGTGAAGATAGGCTAAGTGTGGTTTTCGGGTGGGGATTTGGGGTCAATTGGCATGGTGCAATGGGAAGTGCTGGGGGAGTGTGACGTGGTGTCGGGAAGGGGGGTTGACTGAGGTCAGAAGTGGTCATTGTGGCTGAGTGAGGGGGTTTCTGGGGGGGAGTTGCAATAATCAGACTATTTTAGTTTTGCAGGAAGGGAGTATGGCCTTGGCTGGACCTGTGGACGGGGAGCGACAGGGCGCAGCAGCACCGGACGGGATGAGGAGGTCCTGGACGGACTCTTAGGTAACATAATAAAATGAGAGGAGACTTCAGCTGGTCGGCTGGGGTGTGTGGGGATTGTGCAGGATTTGGCACAGTGGCAGGTGCAAGAATGAGGGGACTTCAGCTGGTCAGCTGGGGTGTGTGGGGTTTATGCAGGATTTGGCACAGTGGCAGGTGCAGCGGCGGCATCCTGCTGGAGTACGGGGATCCTGACGATCCGGTCGGGAAGTCTCCAGATGGACATGGTGGTACCACACGCAATGGGGGTCAACCAATGGATCACAGATTGTTGCCAGCCAGGCTGAATGGGGGTATCAGATGGCCCTGAGGGGTGCTAGTTCATGGAGGAGGACATCAGTCTCCACTGGGCTGGCATCTTATGGGGGGCAGTTGCCCTGAGGTTTCACCATGATGACACCTGCGCAGCACGAGGGCTGGGGGGTTTTGTGCATGGGGAGAGGAGGGCTAAGATTCGCCCTGACTCGTCTAAACCAGAAGGGGCATCTATTTGTTGGCTAACCTCTCTGCACAGCAAGGGTATACTTGTGTCATCAACGGGTTCCCGAAGGTTCACATAACTAGGTGTTGGGTACATGAGAGGCACCCCCTGTCATAGGGGGTTTACACGGGGGCCACTCTTACGGATCACATGGAGAGCGTGCAATAGTCACTGTGGCCTAATGGGCGGGTCTTACACTCTTATTTGCAAGGTTGAGTGTTCAAGTCCTGGTGTCAATGTATCTGTTTCTTGACTTACAGGTGAAGGCCATAGTAATTAACAGGAATGGATTGGGGGGCTCCGGGGCAATGGGTCCGTATTGGGTTCATAGAGACCAGGGCTTATGTCGAGCGTCTTTTTCGGATCGGCAGCCGGTGCTGCCGCACGGACAGGTGGGTTCTCAGGTGTGGATTGGGGGATGGTGACGGGTTCGCCAAGGGCGAGAGAGGCGGGCGCTTTGCAACAGGTGGACTATGTCGGGGGATGGCAGACTGTGGGGGTTCAAGGCAATGGGAGAGTTGGTGGTCTAGGAAGCTTGTTTCTGGTCCTGGGAAGGCATGGCTTGGCAGTTCGGGCTGGACTGTTCCCATGATGCACAGGGTCAGACTTATTTGCATATGGCCATGTCTGAACTGGGGTGGCAGAGTGGGCTAAAGAACGGTGATGGATTAAATCCAGATCTGTTGACTGGGTGTGAGTGTTCGATTGGTTCAGATGCTCCGTCCATCACCACCCCCTTTTGTACCGGTCTAGTGGATCAGCCATTGTAGGTGGGAACTTGGTCAAACTTATCGACAAGGGGGTAGGGGAAGTGCCTGGGGCTGGGCAAGTATGTGTTTTACACACTTGCTGCATGGCGCTGCTCGAAGGAATGCCAGAGCCCGGGTAACTAGTAAATAGTAGCACTGGAAACAGAATAAAACCAGTGCTGTTAACTGCCTAGTCGAGTCTTTCTCACTGTGTTGTTCCACATGTCTTCACCTGCTCTCCCCAGTTCACCCCCTGGTAGTCCAGTGCTATGCTGCAGAGTAGTTTTTGGAGTCATCTGTTATGACACTCAGTACCCTCATCAATGGGACTCAGCATGATCACCACTGTCCCACTGTGGCACTAGTTGCAAATCAGTGTGAGAATATTAGTCCAACACAACCTCCCCGATGTGTGCCCATTCTGGCATATTTGCCCAGCACACCTACCTAAAAAGTTCTGCTCATTGAGCAGTCCTGCAGAGCAACTCTTGACCGATCCAAGGAGAACTTTCAGGGTCCTAAAAGACTTTGTGGCCAACTTCGGTGTGACACCGTTTCAGACGCATTTGAGGTCCGAATTAATACCTCAAGGACGGCCAACGGGAAAGACCTGTTCATCTTCCACTCTTAAAAAACGTATCTGCATTTCTTCCAGTGTTCATCTTGATGCCATTGGCAACTCACTGTGCAAAAGACCATAGGTTATGTTAGTCGAGTGAAGAAAGTAGGCAGCATACGTCCCTCATGCATAGATGTACACATGAAAACTGATGTGACTGAACAGGAACAATATGTAATAATTATGGAACTTGCTTGTATGAGTAAGACAATTTACAAACATGTACAGAGACTGTTATTAGGTACGCTTTACTGTTAACATCTGACAAGCTGCTCATGTTCTTGAAATTGCTTATGAATTAAGTGTTGAACTCCTCTATTTCCATAGCAACCATAAAAGTGTGCAAACCTGGTCATTGGTTTGAAGGTGGTTACTGTATTGAGCAGCATAAAGAAAGGAAGATGCAACTTCCTTGTGCCTCATCACTATTTCGCCTACCACCCACATTGCCACCAAGATCATCCAACTGTACCTGTCATTGGTAGCTGTCACGACCCCCTCATATGCCCTCCGTGTAGTGGGCCTACCGTGCAGGGCTCATGTTGCTTTACCCCTATGGTGCTTTATGGCTCGCTATGATATCATGACCGATGTTTCCCTCAGCACCTTTATAACTGATGTCCCCCCAGCTCCCTCATGTCTGATGCTCCCCCAGCACCCTCATTACCAATGCTTGCCAGCACCCATAATTTCCATTATGCTTGAACCCCTCAAGCGTTCCCCGAATCCTGTGAACCAATGGATTACATGTGCTCACTGTTCTTAGAACCTTGGTGTAGTTTTCCATTAAATCCCTGCCATCTTCCCCCTGAATCCCATGAGCCAATGGTAAGCTTTGATCTCGCTTGTTACTGGGGCCTTGGTGTTGTTTTCCATTGTGCACATTCGAGAGAAAACAACACATTTGTTTCCTATTATTTAGTTCCGATCAACAAGTTTCTCATGTCCATACTATAATGTCAAAGAGAGTGTACTAACACATATTTTACCCAAGGATCAAGAACGTTACGGACGGCCATGTGGCCCACTAGCCACACGTGATCTAGCTACATCCATTTAGCCCACAAGAGGGTATATAAACCCCACCCAAACCGAATTCATGTCCTGGCCTCATTCCATGATGAACAAGCTTCACCCTTCCCACTCACCTGAACAATCTCAGAGGCTTGTTAGTGTACTGGTGGTAACTGCCCACTCTTGTTATTTCCACTGTCACATGGCCCATTGGGACATTGTTTTCTTTCCTAAGTTAGCATGAGCACGCTGCAGAGTCACTGCTGCTTTGCACTCGTTACTACATGAGTTTATTTTGCAAATGCCTTTTCTGATATTTTCACTTGAGAGCCTACTGTGGTGTTCATGCTTTGCAGATTCCTGGCATTTAGTCTGAACATTGTGAACAAGGTCGAACAATGCCCCTTGATATTCTGTTCTGATTTTGGTTTAATGCCATTGGGATCTCTTGACATTGGCTATTGGCTGACCTTTCGTTATGCCTGCTTCACCTGTGTGCAACCTGTGTTCTGTTACATTTGGTGCCCTTTTCAATGGGCCCTGGACGTCTACCTCTCCACAACGTCACCCACTGCCATGGATTATGATCTGTTTGTGGGTCCGTTGAGGTCCCATAGACAGGGCTGTTTTGTGGTTATGCAGCTTGTGTCTGTTTCTTTACTGGGGCAGGCGGGCGAAGCAAGTACCTGTGCCCGTGCACAGCGCCTCTTGGATCTCGGTTTCAATGAAACCGAGACAGGTTGCCCTGGAACACTCCTTGCGCCTTTGGGATATATGGAGCACTTCTGGTCCTTTGAACTACTTAATTGGATGGCACTATTTAATATCAACAATTCAGATACCTCACTGGAGCTCATGCATTCCACTTTTCAAGCAAAGTTTTTAGCCCGGAGGACATGCTGTAATTGGATATACTTTTGCATACTCAGTTTCTTTTTTCAATTCGACTTTCTATCATGGTACTGCTTTGGCTTCTTGGATCTTACTTGTCACCTGCCAGAGACGTTTTGGTACTGCTTACCAGTGACTTCTGTATTAGTCCAAGGCTGACGTGCTTCCCAAGGGGAGGGTGTCACATGGCCCATGGGGACATTGTCGTCATTCCTAAGTTAGCATGAGCACACTGCAAACTGACTACTACTTTGCACACGTTACTACATTAGTTTATTTTGCAAATGGCTTCTCTGATATTTTCATATGAGAGCCTACTGTGGTGTTTACGCTTTTCAGATTCCAGGGATTTAGTCTAAACATTGTGAACAAGGTCAAGCAACAATGCCCCTTGCTATTCTGTTCTGGTCGGGCCCAAGCACCTAGACAAAATATAGAAATGCAGCTGTTGTTTGAGAATACGCACTTTGGTCTTATTGGTATACATGGATAGGTAACAGACTCTTGGAGAGGGACTTTACAGGGAAAAGAATATGATAACACCTATGATGTAGAACTACCATCTATAGACTGAGGTTTGGGCTCTACAGAGAACACCCACAGATCTTCTATTATATAATCATCTTTCTTCCATACAAGGGGAGGGAGGTTAGGCAACTCTGTCGTATATCATGACAGCACCTTTTATGATTTACGGGCTACTCGCTGTGCTGACAGTATTTCTGTTATGCATTTCTCTGCTTATTGTGGCATTTATACTGCATATTAGAGCATGTTAGTTAATATAAATGTTTTAAACTTGTTCATATCTCTGTCAGATCTTATTGTGGATGAGAACAAGAGTGTGAGCGAAAGGGAGTGTCTTACAATCGTGATTCCTGAGAGAGTTGGGAGCGTTATGTTCTGGGGTGTATGATCGCTTGTTTCTCTTTGAGTGAGTAGGAGGGCAAGTGAGGCACTATAGCTAGTCGGTCCTGGGCTCGTGGGTACTAAGGTGGTGGGTAAGCATGGGCATAAAATCCGTTCCGCTCGCGGATTTTGCGGATTTTCAGTAAATTCGCAATCCGCGAACTCTCGCGAACTTGCCGAAAATTCGTAAAATCCGTGCGAAGCGGATTTTTTACTTGGTCGCACTTGCCAACTAGAATACTATACAATTTCGCTGGAGTAAACACGTAGATGCGGCGGGCAGCGACAATCTCGCAATTGCGAGATTGCAAAATTTGCAATTTCGCACAAGAAATCCACCAGCAGGCAGCATAAACCTTGAAACTTATGATTTTTATCAGAATAACTCCTCAGGTTGACATTTGCCTGCACTTTTTCTTTGCAAGGAGTCCATTTTGGGGGGTGGGGTGGTAGGAAGGAAGTGCCCCACAGTCTCCAACTTCCTGTTCCTGTCCACCAGGCTCCTCCCAGTGCTTTCTTCATGTGCTGGTCACTTTGATTTGGATCTTGACCTGGAAGGATTACTTTTGTGGATGCTGCTGGATATTTGGATTTTTGCAAAACTGAAAGCACTCAGCAGGTGCAAACGTTCAATCTTATCATTAGTAACCATTCCCTGTAGTGCTTCCTGAGGGGCCCCTTCAGAGTTCATTTGCCTACTTGCAACTATTCTATGACCCTGCTCTGACCCTCACAGCAGGCTCAGAGAATAGCTACAAGTATACAACAAAGGTCCTGTTAAAAAAATTACACTGCAACAGAAAGCAATTACAGACAAAACTGAAAGCACTCAGCAGGTGCAAATGTTCAATCTTATCATTAGTAACCATTCCCTGTAGTGCTTCCTGAGGGGCCCCTTCAGAGTTCAGCAAATTACAGATAAGGAAGCAGGTGCCAGCCAGACTGGAAGTTTAAATTCAGTGACACATTAATCAACCCCATATTAATTCATGTCAGTTGAAGCAGGGCAGGTGTGCTTTCTTTTTTTTACCCCCATAATCTACAGTGATAAACCAACCAGAGGGTGGCAGTGATATACCAGAGGGTGGCATGGGTGTTCCAGAGGGTGGCAGTGGTGAAACAGAGGGTGCTGTGAACCTGTGATGATGAACCAGATGTAGAAACAACATAGCCGCGGCCGTTGCGAGCCGACAAGTAAGTTCGCAATTGCGAACTGGTACAGAACCCTCGCGAACTGGCAGAAATCCTTGCGAACACAAAAAAAAAATCTGCAAATTCGCGAGAGTTCGCGGATTTTGCAGATTGCGAATCCGTAAATACGCAAGTTCGCGGATTGCCAATTCATAAAATCCGCCAATGCTTAGTGGTGGGATGACTCAGTCCCTATCTATCAAGGTCCCAAAATCCTACGCATAGTTCTGTGTTTGCACAGAATCCCTGCATCATGACGCCAACATCATTTCGTCTGGTACTTATTCATGGGACCCCTGAGTAGCACTTGTGCTCATCCACAATACCCTCTTGCCAGTTTCTGGGACGCCTGAGGCAGGAGGGATTAGCATCCTCCTGCTGTAGTATACATCTGTTTCTTTAGGTTTTTCAAGCTTGAATTCTAAAAAGGTTTCTTCGACCCATTTTGCTCTACCGTTTTCCTTGACTTTCTGTAACATATGGAACAACCTGTCGCAATTCTGGCACATAGCCGGTCGGCGGTTATACGACATTTGACATTGCATGGGGTCCCCAGTGCGGGGGCTAATGTTATTATAGTGGATGAGTCGGATCCTGTGTACCGCTTCGAAGTTTTTTACTCTTGGATTAAATTTTCTGCAGTTGATGCCAATGATAATTTTTTCCATAAATACACGATTGCTGCCCCTCCAGCAGCGTATCGTCCTTATATGATTATTGAAGTTCCATTGACATTCTGGAAGCATAGTATTTGGTTTAATGGCGCCCTTCCTCACCCTGTTTCTTTTGTTTGTATGGTCCCCTTAAGTATTGATGGGGCTGTTTGGCCAGTTTTGGCTGGGTTTACACTGCACCCAAATTTTTTTAATGTTACTATTGTGGAGCTTTGTCAGCTTTGTGCACAAATCACGCAACTTTATAGATGAGTCATACAATATATTTCTCATTCAATTCAGGTAGCTCCATCTGGAGCTCCGCCTCCGGCACCAGTACATGCCGGGGGTCTTGTGATTAGTCCTGTCATGATTAATTCGGTGATGGGCAAACGTCTTCAGAATCATGAGGATAGTCCCTTTTGGATAGCACAAAAAATTTAACAGATTGAAGCAGTTTTCCCACACACGAGCCCTGTGGATAAACACAGGATCCTTACTATGTGTTTGCAAAGTGGTATGATTCCCCCTCTAGCAGATTGCAACACCTGTTGGATGGTAGTAAATCTGTCAAATGAACACGCTATCTTTATCAATACTTTTCGGTTCAGTATGTCATTCCCAATGCAATTATAGTTATGAAAATAAACAATATAAACAATTATTTTCCAATAATTTATAGTCGTTTGGTGTTCTGACTGTTCTTTAATTTGATGGTTTGCCCAGCCAACCCCTGTTTTGTCTTGGGTGATATCCCGTTTGACTTCTTCAAGGCTGTCTAGCAATACTAGAGACCGTTCTCGATCCTCCCTGCCGGTTCTACTTCCGTCCCGGCAGCCCAAAACCGCTAGACAGCCCTGACAGCTTTACTACTTGATAGTGGACCGTACCATAGGTCCAGTCTGATGGCTCATGGTGTTTTTCCTTCACCTTTGCACAGCTCTAATAAGTAACATCTAACTACGCACACTCAGGAGGCGCCACTACCCCACACATAAGAATACCCCATCTTCTGTTTTAGTGCCTGGGGGATGGTGTTTGCCTCAGTGTTTACACTGTGCTTTGACACCCCCTCCATGAGCATTCTGCCGAGCACTTTAAAACGAGTACAGGATGAACACAGGGCTGGCCCAGCTCTGGATTTGAGGATGAAATTAGTGGGTATGTTCGCTGTTGTCTCTGATATGATAACATTAAAGGTGAAGCGGTCTGCTTGCAGGTGTGCCAGTGCCTCGCGGAGGTGTCAGATGCTGATCGGGAGCAATGGTTGCAGGTTATTACTGCAGATGTCTACACATCCCTAGGTCACAATAATTTGGGACTCAGACTATTTACACAAGTACAAACTAAATCCCCTCCAGACAAGGAGGATCGTCCAGCCTTCACTAAGAAGGGCAGGAACAAAAATTGGCAGCAACAGAAGTGTAGGTCCAGTGCTGGTTCACCTACACCTGAGTGTAGATATGACTTACGTTACCGGTCTAAAATGAAGGAAACTGAGAGGTTACAGGTTCCTGATCCCCATTCTCATCGTTCCTTGCAGGAATCATCGGATCAAAAATTTGGCGGAAGGGGACAATAGGATCGCAGACAAGGCGAGTCCACGCAGCAAAGGCGGGAGCTGCAGCACCAGTTTGACGTGAAAGTATCGAGCCACGTTTCCAAAGAAAAAGGTTGCAGCTTTGACAGCAAAGTATGCCCTAGATGGTGAGAACCCTCCTCCTCAACAGGAGCTGGGCGGTAACTTTCCTCGACAGAGCGGCGGAAGTTACCATAGTCCGGCAGACACTTCACCAGTGTCTGGAATCAAAGCAACTGACACTTTTATTACTATTGCAACCGGGGACACCTGTGTAGCTCCCCCTGATAGACTTCAGCATGTTCATCTTCAAATTGAAGGAGATATTAAGCGCCCCATAAATACTGTCTTTTGGGACACTTTGACTTCTTCCGATGACATTTTGCTGGCGAGGGTTGATTGGCCTCCCCTTTTTGTCCTCGTTTCCTCTTGGGGCAGGATATACATTTTCTCTCAATATGTCCCAGCAGAGACTAAACAAGCTTATGCTTCGGAGTGGGCCCTGGCCTTAGCTCCTGCTTTGATTTGCAATCAGGCAATTGTGTCATCACAAAAAGAGAGGTTCTCGTTCCAGGCACATCTACCTGACTAATGTAAAAGGTCTCAGAAGTGACAGGTCCTGTTAAGGAGGGTCGTACAGCAGCAGAGCAAATCCAATACCGCATGTCTCTCTTTTCCTATTCATTCAAACCCCCCATTCCCTCCTGGGGCCATGCTTTGTTTAAGAAGTTTCTGTTCCTTAAAGGGCTAGGCCCTGAGAGGGTTAGGAGGTCAAGCATTGGCTCCAGTGTCATATCCGCAGTTGGAACCAGGTGCGTGCATGACAGTAATAGAGCTAGAGATAAGTGACCCATGTCACTTCTACAGTGAATCCTGGAATCCTGAGAGAACAAAGTTTTCCCACCATCTTAGTTGCCATGACAAACAGTGCTCGGAAGGTGCCTCAGCAGTTAAAGGGATGCTTGTCTGTTGCAAGGCTGTAGTCACTAGAGTAATGCAAAATGTTACGCCATATAGCGTAGCTACAAGCTTGTGGAAGATCACAGTAAGTAGCACAAAAGTCTTAGAGGGTAGAAACAGATGACTGAGTCAATTTTCCTGAGTATTCTCCTCAACTATGAGGCTTGCATTCAATATATCTGGGGCTCCACCCAGTAAAGGATATCACGAGCCAGTATTACAGCCTCTCTGCCTGTATATGTTTGATTTAGTAACCATGTAGTTATTCACTGTGGCAAGGGATCGCTCACAATCAGAGCAGAGTAACCTACCTCAACATCCACATGGCATGGCATGGCCGGGACGCTCCTTCGCTGGAGCAGCTGTGCGCGTAATAAATGTACATAACATAACATGGACTCCTCTCCAATTAGATGGCAAAAATACTCTTGAAGAGACTACAGCACTATATATTGTTAGTGTCCAAAATAGCTCCTCGCTCCTGCTGTTGGCATCTGTTCTCAATATCAACATAGGAAAGAAATGTGTCTGGATTGCAATACCATCAAGATGGTGTACCCAGAACTGTGTAATCAAGAGCTTCGGGATTGCAACATGATAGATCATACAGCAAGAGGGAGTAAAGGGAACATTTATTTTTAATACTCTAAAATATTGTAAAAAGAACTCATGGTTCACCCCTTTCCCTTTGCAATTTATAGGTAGTTAACATCTTTCAATCAAACAAGGATTTATAAAGTGCAGCAAATCACCTGTGAAGGTCTAAAGGAGCTGGAATCGCTAACCACCTTTTTTTTCAATCAAGGGGAAATCAGGAGAAGGCACTCAAATAACATAGGCAAAAGCAAGGAGAAAAAGCATGAAAATGAAGGGAAAGCAAGGAGAAGGGACTCAAAAAACGAGGGAAAAGGCAAGTAAAAAGTAGTCAAAAAGCAAGGGGGAGTCACTCAAAAACCAGGGGAAAAGCAAGGAGAAATCAATGAAAAAGAAGGGAAAGCAAGGAGAAGGAACTCAAAGAAACGGGAAAAGCAAGAATAAAGCAGTGAAAACGAGGTAACAGCAAGCAAAAGCCACCCAAAAACCAGAGGGAAAAGCAAGGAGAAAGCAGTGAAAATGAGGGAAAATAAACAAGAAGGCACTCAGAAAATGGGGAAAACGCAAAGAGTATGACATCATAAACTTTTAGTGTCCATACATTTCTTTGTTGGATCAATCACCGTTAGCTGGCATGTTCACTTTTATTCTTGTTTTTGACATTATTTTAATGCCCTCATGATGTGATAAAAGTGTTTTCTTTAAATAATAAAAAGTATTTTATTGGGTTTTCTTTTTGAACACTCATCTTACAAAACAACACATCCATCAACAAAATGGCAAGGAGTAGAACATATAGAGCATTTGGTAATACAGTGTTACAGTACAGTGTGACACTGTATCCTCTTCTCTTGTTGGATGGTTTTGGGAGTGGGTTTACAGATCATTCAACACTTTGGGATTATCTTGATTAAAGGTAGAGACAATAAATGGAACTTTGTTAGGTCTCTTTTATTTAACCAGAGTTGAAAAAGCGATGTAAGGCCATTTAGTGAACAGTTTCTTAGGTTTAATATTAATTCTATCCCTACTCTAACTATCTGGGAGGCTTTTAAGGCCTGTGTTAGAAACGGGGAGTCTACTTGGCAGAGGTATGCACCTTGTCTAAGAAGGGACCCTTTCTTCTAGTCATGGTAAGGGGGAATTACACTTCTAAAATAACCCCTGCTCACCCCCTTGGTAACTTAGCACAAGCAGTCAGGCTTATTTCAGAGATAATGTGTAAATAATTTGTAGAAAACACACAGTAATACAGTGAAAACACTACAAAATGAGACCACACCAGTTTTAGAAAAATATCCAATACTTATCTTTGTAAAACAAGACCAAAACAATAAAAATCCAACATACAGTAATAAAGATATGTATTTTGCAAGATTACATTTAAAAGACAATTCCTTGAAGTCAATACCTCTGTCCGGGGCTATCACGGTGTAGGGAACACACAAATCCAAACGTTCAGGCTGGCTGCGGCATTGCAGGCCAGCTACGGTGTCAGGAAGACCTGCAAACAGTACCTTGGAATCGCAGGGCATCATGGACCTTGTTATGACCTCTGAGGAAGTGCCATCATTTCCAGAGGTTGGTGCAGGAGTCCTCAGGCCCTTGAAGTCACATGTGTTGCAGATCGAACTCCGTGAGGTTGAAGTGAGGAGCGCCGGCAGGCATCCGAGCTGCGGTGCAAAGTGTAGCGCTGTGGCGTGTGGTGCCCTGTGGGATGGTGCTTGTCGTGGTGCTTGCAGGTCACAGTGCAAGCAGTGTCGTCAGTATACAATCTGGAATCGATGGCACCAGAGTCGTTGAGCTAAGGCTGCAATGTGGGATAGGGCGGTACATCAAGTAAATTACGAGGAGTGCCCTCAGGCCATGGTGCAGGCAGCGGTGTTGATTCCAGCTTGAAGCGGCCTTGTCGGGGATACAAGGGCGACGATGTGAAGCGAGGTGATGAGAAGTGAAGTGCGGTGCCCTCAGGTCACGGTGCAAGCAGAGGCTTGGTGGGGGCAATGAGCTGCGGTGAGACCATAGTTGCAGTGCGAAGTGGGGCGGGGCTCTCTATGGTGCCAACAGGTCACAAAGCCAGCCACGGTGATGGACGCAGTTGGGTTGCTTTATCTTCTGTGGCAACTGAAACACGCAGTTCCAGATGCAGATATCCAGAGGATGGTAAAGTCTTTGTTGTGCCTAAAACTTCGAACAGGAGGCAAGTTCTACTTCAAGCCCTTGGAGAAATTTTAACAGCAGGATTTAAGAAAGTTCAGTCCAGTCCTTTCACTGGCCAAGATAGAAGCAGCACCTGCAGGACAACTCAACAAGGCAACAAACCGCAAAGGGGCAGTACTCCTCCTGGCAGTCTTCCCGCTCTTCTTCTTGTCGGGTCCTTAGTCCAAAAGTGTTCTAAAGATCTGGTGTCAGGGCCCCAATACTTATGCTGCTTTTCCCTTTGAAGTTTTAGGCAGCAGGTCCCTCTTGCTCAGTAGAAACCAGTTCTGTCCTCTCTAGTCCAGCTTCACTGCAGGAGGTGGAGACAGTATTCTTCAGGACAAACACAACCCATTCAGGTGCTAGGGAAAACTCCTCCCACCACTCTAAATGCAGAAAGGTCTATTCAGTCTGGCTATGAGTCACCCAAGAAAGGCAGGACAACCCTCCACCCCCCTTGGGACTGTCTAGAGTGAATGCACATCCCCAGCTCCTGTCACTTCAAAACCAGAGGGTGAATATGCAAACAGGAAGAGGTATACAGAATGGTTAAACAAGAAAATGCCCACTTTCTACGTGGGTTTTTTTCAAACACACAATTTAAAAACCACCTTTACTAAAAGATGTGCTAATAAATTCTGAGCTCAGGGAACCTAAACTCAATGTATCTATTTTTTCCCAATTGAAAGTTACACTTTGTGAAATGTTACAAAGCAGCTCCAATGATCACCTATGGGAAAGACAGCCTTTCAACAGTGAATAATGAAATGCACAGTATTTCACTAAGGACATGTAACACACACTACTTCATGTCCTATCTTTCACTTGCGCTGCACCCTACCCATGGGGCTACCTTAGGCTTACCTTAGGGGTGATTGACATGTAGGACAATTAAGGTTAGGGCCTGGCAAGTGGGTGCACTTGCCAGGGCGACATGGCAGTAAAACTGTGCTTAGACACTGCAAAGGCAGGTCTGAAACACCTTTGAAAGGCTACTTGTGTAGGTTGCTCAACCAGTGCTGCAGGCCCACTTGTAGCATTTGATTTACAGGCCCTGTGCACACCTCTGCACATTACTAAGGACTTAGTAGTAAATCAAATAAGCCAATCATGGAAACGACAATCCATAACACAATTTACATGAAGAGCATATGCACTTAAGCACTGATTAGCAGTGGTAAAGTACTTAGAGTCCTAAAACCAATGAAAAATGGGTCAATAACAGGAGGCCAAAAAGAAAAAAGTGTGGGGATGAACCCACCAAAAATGCCAGGTCTAACAGCCTGCATTAGGGGTCAGGTATCGCCTCCAAAACAAGACAAGCTTTCTCTTGCACTTAACTATTCAAAAGATTAGAAGAGAATGTTCAGAAGGAAATAGGTGTGAGCTTAAGATCTTGTTCTCCTTTCCATGATAAGCCATGAATGCAGGCTAGACACAAACTTTGAGACTTCTTCTTAAAAACAGAAGTGGTCAATAAGAGAACTGCATTCCTGAGAGTGTATGCAGAGAGTGAACATGTGAGTTGAGTCTTGGCTTGGTCAGTAAAAACTAGAGCAAATGCTTAATAGACTACTGGAGGTGTAGGATCCAGATATGAATTCTATTACCAATAGCAAAGCTATTTAAAGGACCATTTTTAAGCATTATTTCGAACTTTTAACAGAGTCCTGGAGATGCGTTGGAAGTATCCATCTCAATGTTTTTTGCTTCAATTTCTTTTCATGAACTTTCGTTGGAACTACAAGTTAGTATTATCAATTTCAAGAGGCCCTTGTCTCTATGGCTAACTCCAAGGTTGCTGGTATTGATGATCTTCCAATTGAGACATAC
This sequence comes from Lissotriton helveticus, assembly GCF_964261635.1. Taxonomy (NCBI): domain Eukaryota; kingdom Metazoa; phylum Chordata; class Amphibia; order Caudata; family Salamandridae; genus Lissotriton; species Lissotriton helveticus. The sequence goes on along the minus strand of NC_136063.1, from coordinate 1,511,336,079 downwards.
AAGGAATGTGCCCTGCTTCTTTTAGGTTTTGTGGTTAAGCTTTTTAATGAGATAATTTCTGGTGCGTTTTTTCAGCATAATTCACATAATATATTGTATTGAGCTTTGAAAAAGAAAATGACCCATCTTTTCGTCCCAATTCATATAGAATTTCAGTTTGCTAAACGCAGACTATGAACTTTATATGAACATTTTTATTAACCCCATAGTTCCTGTGGCTCAAAATGTCATTCATGGTGACCAGAATAGCTTTCTTTTTTATCGATCAATGGCGATTAATACAAATTATTTGATTTACTTGCGGTCAATGGAACTAAAGCGGCTAAAATTACCGTCGACTTGGAGAAAACATTCGACCTATTAAGTTGGGCAGCACTTTTTAAGATTCTGAGGTACTTTGGTTTCCATGATCAATTTCTAAATATTTCAATTATTCTGTATTTTGATGCAATAGCCATAATTATTATTAACTCATTTGATGTGGGTCAAATTCATATTTCTTGGGGACAAGACAAGTCTCTCCTCTTTCACCAGTTTTGAGGATGATAATATTTTGTTTCTGGATACAAATAAATCAAATATCCAAAGAGCTCTCAATAGGTTTAATGAATTTACTTTAATAGGAGGCTATAATATTAATCATAATAAATCAGAAATCTTTCTTTTAAATGCTTTGAGGGAGGATATTCCCATGGCAAATAGGCAACAGTGGTCGCCTATCGGCCCTATTAGATATCTTGGTGTGCTTGTAACTTCCAATATTTAGGAACTTTCTGGCACATGCATCAACATAGGGTTTTGTGATTCCTAAATAGCGATTTTTATGGAATCTCTATTTAGGAATCACAAAAGCCTATGCATGTAGGAATCGCTAAAAAAATATTGATTCCTAAACATTCCTTAATTGCTACTCGCATATTGCTAGTCGCAATTAAGGAATGCTGTCCCATTCATTCCTATGGGGCTACAGGCCCGTAGGAATGAAGTGGAGATTGCATGAGCAATTTGCGAGTACCAGTACTCGCAAATTGCTCATGCAATTTCAAGGGTGCAAGGGTGTCAACATGACACCCTGTTGCACCCCTGAAATTGATCTCTGCACATATGTTGCACACACACCTAGAGGTATGTGTGTGCGCAACATGAAATGTGCAATTTTCAAAGTTTTAGCAAATTACCATGAAGTTCAACTTCATGGTAATTTGCTACTCCTATTGGCGAAATCGCTATTTTTTTACCTTTCATGCATTGCATTTAAGGAATCTCAATTTGGGATTCCTTAAATTCAATCGCAATTTAAGGAATCGCAATTTAGAGATTCCTTAAATTGCGATTTTTCCATTTTGGATGATACATCCCAAATGCAAAAATACCGGTGGCAAAGGGGCGGATTCTGAGAATCTGCCCGTTTGCGACCAGTATTTGGTTTGATGCATGGGGCCCTTTATGAGTTAAAATATTGGCGAACGCTGGTCAAAGTTAAGAATTTATTACAGAAATGGCATCTTCTACCTTTATCTATCCTACTAGCAGCCCGTCCCGACGTTGTCCGGGTATGAAATAGAATGTGTGTATTTGGCAAGGGCAATTTATTTTAAAATCTTGGGACAGACAACATTTTTTGTTTCATTAGAATAGGGACGAAGAAGGCCCAGCTGCAGCCCTGGTTGATGTTAGCAGGCGCGTGTAATTGGTGTAGTGATCCGCCGCCTGAGCCCGGCTACAGCCCTGGTTGATGTTAGCAGGCGCGTGTAATGTAGTTGAATGAGAGAGTTATCGGCCTCTGGTAAATCCGTTTAATGAGAGAGTTGAGTGACAGCGAGTAGGAGAGGCTGCAGTAATTGTCCCCGCAGACACGCTCATTTGCGTGTTCCTCCGCTTGAGGCCCAGATGCAGGCCTGTTTGATGTTAGCAGGCGTGTGTTCCCCCGCTTGAGGCCCAGCTGCAGCCCTGGTTGATGTTATCAGGCGAGTGTAATTAGTGTACTGATCTGCCGCCTGAGCCCGGCTAGAGCCCTGGTTGATGGTAGCAGGCGCATGTAATTTCGTTGAATGAGAGAGTTCAGTAACAGCGCGCAGGAGAGGCTGCAGTAACGTTACCTACCAGGCTTCCAGGTGAACGCGTTTGTCACGCCCCCAGCACACGGCCACAGCAGACGATCTTCTGATTAATGTACGACCCACATGGCATGAAGGGCGGAACGTAGCACATGCCCCCAGCGTTTCTCACGCCCCCAGTGTGCCCCTGATGCTGCGCAGCAACATAATTGGCGCTTGTATGTACGACTCACATGGCATGAAGGGCGGACACACGCCCCCAGCATTTGTCACGCCTCCAGCACACGCCCACAGCCCACGATGTGATGGCCGTACCACACGCCCCCAGCGTTAATCACGCCCCCAGCCCACGAGCACAGCACAACGCAGACACACCCACAAGGGACTACTTTGCTGGCACGGTTCTTTTACCTTTTAATTGTATAGAGGAGTTGGCCTAACGGCTAAGGCGCTCAACCTCGGATCTGGGGATCTGGGTTCGAGTCTTGGTAACGACACCAAACATCCTGTGATTCTGGGCAAATCACTTAATCTCCCCGTGCCTAACAAAAATGAATGTGTGTCCTCATGTAACGTAACTGGTGCTATGTAAAGCGATCTGATACCTGAATCAGTTGGGGTCAAGTTCGCGCTATATAAAACTCTGCAAAAAATAAATAAACAAATAAATAAATATGGTGGCCGTCTGCATAGCCTATGTCCTTCTGCTGCAACTGCCCTTTCCAATGCTGTTTTGGGTTTTGTGATTGGTACTGTGGTTACTGAGATTACCCGCCTCAAAGGTTTGGGCTCTCTCTTTATAATATTAGTATGGTTTTCGAGTTGCTTTAATTAAATTTCGATATAACCCCTATTTCTATTTTTATTCTCCAATGTTCTGATTAAGCTTAGTAAGAGCTACTTAAATGAGATTGTTAGCTTAATCGGGAAGTTCATATGTAAACATCAGCATCCCCCTATTTAATTGATTAAGATTCAACTAAGCAAAGAGCAGGGGGGTTGGCTTTACCTGTTTTTTATTTATATTGCCAGGTTGCCTTTATTGATTCTCATTTTTGTTTGTGTGCTGATCCATTTTCTCCAAATAATTTCTTCTTAAGGGCAAACCTTAAAGAGTTAGGGTTTCTGTTCTCATTCTTCTTAAAAGTTTAGTAATATCCTCACAAAACTAGATATCACATTTTAAAGAAATTGATACATGAAATTGCTTTAAAATATATTTAATTGACACCCATTTATTTATATGCACAATTGAAGTAGTTTGGGGTTAAATGTCTTTGAATGCCTGATTAAACTTTGGAATAGGCATGGGTTTTCTATATTATTAGATTTTATAATACATAATAGATGGAAGACCTGGCAACTGTTACCTCTCCAGGATTATCAGAGTCATTCTTTCCCATGGCTTAGTTTTGCTCACATTTCTAGCTTTTGATGGACTTTAACCCTAATATAAGGGATTCTACTTTTTAAACTGTTTTCAAAAATAACCTGTTAGGGCTTGGTAGTCGGTGTAAGGCGTTACATCAGAAGATTCAGGAGGAAACAACCCCAAAATGTCTTTGTAAACTATAATTGGCAACAGGATGTTGTATTTCCCCGAAACAGTGAGCATACATTTCTTCCTTTGGCCATAATCTCTTTATAGCAGCAGATTTTAAAAGAATTGAGTTTTTTGCTACATTGATGCTACATTATACCCCTCAATTTCTGCATAAATGTTTTCCCAGAGTTCCCAATAAAATGTTTAGATGTCTTGCACTGGCTGAAGGAAATTGGTAGCATTTATTTTACCTGCTCAGTTTTGTAACCTTTGTGGGGCCAGATATGTTTAGTTTGAAAGCCAACAACTTGTTAAAAAGGTGTCACCAGATCCATTGGTAGTTTTTCTTGGGCTTTTGGGTGACAATGGGGTTTTCTTGTGGATGGAACAAAAGTTCATTTTTTTAGCTGTTTCAATTGAACGTTCCCTTCTTGCACCATTTTGGAACTCATCAAGGTGCCCATTTGTTGCACCTGAACCCATTGGAAGACTGTCTCTGCTCTGCCTTATGGCGCTTCTGCGCTTGGCCGTGGGCCGCTTCAGTCCTCCTAGGATCTTGCTATGACGTGTTACACCTGAGTCGATTGAAATACTACTGCAGGCCAATCCCGGTCATTTGTCACTTCTGTAGTTGGTAGGAGGGTGCCATGGGCCACCTCGGACGTTAAGCATCTTAGCACATATTCTTATCTGGGCTATCTAACTGCGATTTCCATGCCTTATTTCTGCTTTTCTTTGCATTCCTGAGTTGGTGGCCCCCAGTTTTTATTGGGGATAGCATGTAAACTCATATTTAGGCATTTTCTCAGGCATAATTTGGTGTGTCCTATGATGAACCCCCTACTGTGTTAGGGATCAAAACGTGGTTGACTTGAATACCTTGGGGTATATTATCAAGGACCCGTGTTGAAATTATCGCCGTTTTATCGGCAGGAAACTGCCGATAAAATGGCGATAATGGGCTTGATAATACGCCCTTGTTAATTTCAATAGAAGCCCATGTTAACGAACATGGGCTTCTACGCGAATTATCAAGGGCGTATTAAAAACGGCGATAATTTTAACACCGTTCCTTGATAATATGCCCCCTTGACTTTACTTTTTCACTTGTTAACTTTAAAAGCAAAGGTACTATGTAATTGGGGCTCACTCGTTGTGTGTACGTTAGCCACATGTTGTACAATGCTTGATTTCTGAAGTTCCAAATTACTTATTTTCTTGTTATGTATTGTCCCACTGCTATGGTTCTCTTACATTCTTTTTATTCAATAAATGTATAATATTCCGTTGGGATTTCAAAAAACATTGATACTGTATTTCTTTGTACTATTGCTTTATATGAATTTTTGTAAGGGACCACTGGTCGTGAAGAAACATTATTTATTCAATGGCTAGCTAAAATGAATAGGGTAGTACAATTGGGGAATTCTTATACATAAAACGGCAATCAATTGAGAAAATGTGAGCAGTTGTGGCAGTTTTTTCCACCGAATGAGGCTGTGGGAAATTTGTTTAGGAGAGGTTTTAGGCATTTGTACTTTTGACTTTCTCATTGCAATTCAATAATTGCATGTTTGCACAGGGATCATAGCACCTTATTGCCATCTTTGTACTTTTTTACGATGTTATTCTCTTTTTTGTTTTTAACATCATTTTTGCACATCAACACATTCTTGGGGCTTTTTCAAATATTGAAGATCAAGCATCATTCCATATTTTCCATGTTCTCACTGTGCAATTCAGCAACTAGATGAGTGCCACTTTCTGACATCAAAGTTTAATGAATTGGCCTCAGAATATGAAATTAGAGTGTGGGTGTCAAGGAGAACCCTCATTTCATTTTGGACAGGTTTATTAACCACAAACCTTCCCCAAGAACATAAGCGCATTTCACAACAGACACAAATTCAATCACTATTTATTGGCACAGGGAGATGTGAGGAGATTTACAGGACGCTAAGAAGAGTTCAGGATTCCAACCTGGTCCTTTGAGTTTTACAGGAAGCAGCTATCGCCCATTGGCTACATCCCCTCCCTCAAAGCTTAGCTCGTTTTGTTGGCTCATGGTTCCAAGAGGACCTAGATAGACTGAGCCAGAGGGAGGCGTATGGTTCGTGCCTGGCTCGAGCTTCCAGTGGCTCACCCACCTCTAAAATCTGCTGTACTGATATTCTTAGCACTTTAGACCTGATGCACTAAGGTAATCTTACACCGTACACGTTTGGTAAGTTTACGATTGTTTGGTTTTCACAAAGGTATGTTCCTAGTATTTTCCTTGCGACTGCGGACTCTCGATCACAAAAATATAAGACTGTCCTATCTTTTTTATGAGCGGAGACTTCGCAGTCGTAAGGATACTACTACATAAACTTACACAAAGTGTAAGTTTACCTTTGTAAATTCGGCCCAATGAACACAGCAATGCATACACTTGGAACCTTGCACGGTTACTCTGGAAAGTCTGAAACCCCGGGCTATGGAATTTAGTAGGAGAGATAAATACTACATATTAAGCGACTCCCTCCCCTCTAAAATCGGGGGGGGGGGGGGACAGAATTTTGGTGCTTTCTGCACTGAAATCAGTATGAGCGCGAGAAATTGGCTTTGTCCCCACACATTTTGGTCCCTCTTGATATGCCGAAATTGATCTGGTGAAAATGATGGTGTGCATTTTTTGAAGCACTCGATATATTTGAAAAAACACGCCTAACTCACAATTCTGATGTGTGTGGTAACAGCAATCAGAACACATTTTGAAATTCCTTTGGGGCACACATAATCACCCCCAAAATGCTTCAAATGTTACCACCCGGCCAGGTAGTAATATCAGCCAGATTTTATTTGTATAAGTAATTAGGAAATCCACTAAAAAGTTAATAAAATAACTGAGGCCAAGTTGCTTTTTTATCTACACACTACAATAGCACGGCGCCTGCTTCCTTGTACCCTTATATGGGCAGCACGATTATTTATAGTATGTTTGTTTTATGTGCAGCTCAAGCTACTATGTCACATGAGCAGAAGATTGCTAAAAGCAGAGAACCTGTCAAGCTTAATGAAAATAACTTCACTTCATTCAAGTGCAAGCATGTTAAGCAGACTATTGAGCACGATCTGTAGTGACATACAGTTCTGGAATTTAGGCCAAAGGCTGTCATAATGACCCAGATTAGAATAAATAGGAGCTATGGTTTATTTTCTTGCAGCATAAATTAAGCCCACGTATGCTTCTTTCTCTAGCATTAATACTTCAGCCAAATGATGTCAATGTGATTACGCTCTTGGGAGAAAAAACGTAAGCTATACATTTTAAAGCAAACACATCCAAATGTACTGATTCTTTAATAGGAAACTTTGCTTTCAGTTTACATTTTGTATTTTTTATAGATAATATTTCTTCATATATTGTGTTTGTATAGCACCGACAAAGCCACAGGTGCAAAGAGCACTTCGCATTTTACATTCCTTCTTGTTTTTACTTCGTTTTCTTCCAATTCATTTTTGTTTCTTCTTTTGTTGTATGTAAGAATATATCGTACCCCTTTGAAAACTGTTTCTTTGGAAAATATTGTTTTCTTGACTGCAGTTAGAAATAAGAACAACAACCTGTTTCATCCTTCAATGATTATTATGGCATTCAATAACAGAGCTCAGATGCATGTTGCCACTCATCCTTGCACAAACACACCCACTCGTTCACACATTGACTCATTATTGTATTAAACCACTAAATGACACCTACAAACTTAACAAGGATATACAAGGTAAATAACAATAAAAAATAAAAAATGCTGCTAGCTAATCGTGCAATGTCCATGCTTGGAATAAAATATAGGGAAAAATTAAATAGAGGACTCGACAACCAGGATGAATAAGTATTCACCATAGTGTATATACGGAAAAACAGCAATCCACATTTTATGGCCTATAGGCAGACCCTTAGAAACAGACACTGATACCGTGGGGAGCTTGCATGCCAACACAGTAACTCCAGTGCTGTACTCCATAACAGTGCTTAGTCTGGTAGGGAATTCAAGCTAAGAAAGACTGTAGCAGAAAGCACCTGGAAGAAGATACATTTCTTCCCTTGTCGCTCGACCCATAAAGTCAGTGGGTAGTCAAATGAGGCAGAAAAGAATCTCTGCTTATCAGTTCTTAATGAACATTCAGAAGAGACTTTTTCCATGTCAAAGTCTGGGAACTTAAGCCCACAGACTGCATAAATGTCATATCTTCTAATTTCACCTCATTCCGCAGTGCCACTGTCCTACAAATGTATTTCCTCATGTCCATCGACCTGACCACAGCCGTTACTTTGGTGCCAGAGACTTGTTTAAACCTTCACCACAATGTTACTGATCCTGGATTTTTGTATTCCTAACAATTCGCAAACATGATAACGAGCTAAGTTTTGAGGGGACCGTCTGGGATTCCTCCCAGGTCCTCTAGCACTCTTATCTGGGTGCCTCTCTTCTAGTTATCTAATGTCTCAAACCTACTTTCTAAGGTGACCATAGAACCAACAGCTTTAGCCTGGAGAGGAGGAGTTGAGAGGTGTGGTGCAGAGGCGAGGGCAGCTGACTTCCCAGTACAGGTGGTCACGGTTCAATCCCCAGCTCCAACGGCAGCTCAGCTCAGCACTATTGGGCAATAGCTCACTTAATTTCCAGGATGGATCCCAGTGCCTTGAGACCCGGAAGGGTGAGTAGTTTGTGCTTTACAAATGCAGATTTATTTTATTCTATTTATAGCCTCAATGGAATTCATCTCGTCTAGGCGCGTCTTTCACAGGGCCCTCCAGAGACTTACTTCTTGCTTTGGCTCCATCTACCTTTGTTCCACAACCAGACACTCCAATTGCATGTCAGCCTCATTAAGGGTAGCTAATCCGTCCTATATTCTACCTCAAACCCAATAGTACCCCTTTGAGATGCTGAGTCACAGGTCTCACGATTAGCCAGCCAAATATATGTCACCATAGAAGACCGTCTGTAAGGAGGCAACTCTAGAGTGTGCTATGAGGCCAGCATGCAGCTCTATTTGAACTGGGCCCACAGCCTCTTGGCTGCTCCCAACTCTAGTTTGTCACCTGACCTATCTGCAGTCCTCCCTCTGGCACAGCAGTGGTTCTGCACTTGTGGTATGCCAGACCGCTACAACCTGAGAATTTCCATGGGAGGTTCCCAAATCATCCCCCCTCTTTCACTTGGGGGGGGGGGACTGGCTGGTTGGGAGGAGCATCCCATTACTCCACAGTTTAAACCTTCTTGCTATTAAACGGTTGGGTCATACACCATTACACATAATACAGAGTTGGGGTCCAATCTTGCAGCAGTAATCAGAAGGAACACTATAGTCCATACAAAAAAAGACTCACAGTTTCGGATCCATATAACACATGATCCTTCCCCCCTCCAATTCCCATCCCCTCCAACCCCACATAGTTAAGTCCTGTACTGAACCCATGGGGCCCAGACCTTTCCTAATTTTGTGGAGCACCCTCTGCTGTGGTAGACAACTTTCTCCACTTTTTGGCACCAATCTACATCATGTTTCCAATCCCCGATCCTTGGAATATCAGTGGCCCCCAATGCCCTTGCAATGTTCCTTTTTGCCACCCCAGATGCAAGCATGAGCCATGTTCTGGTATGCTTTGGGCAGCTTACCTCCCCGTCACTTCTAATATGTGCCACCTTGCTTCTACCGGGACCTGGGGACCCACCCCTGAGGTCATCACTCAGGCCACTCTATCCCAGTAGCTCTGAATCTTGCGACAGGCCCAGAGAATGAGGAAGAAGGTACACACCTCCCAGCAGTCCCTGGTGCTCTGGTCTGTGTCACATCGGCCTATGCAGTGTTGAAGTGTCCTTGGGATATATGATCTATGCAGGATCTGGAGTTGGACCAATCTGAACCACACTCGTATGGCAATCTCCCCAGGACGTTATACAGTCTCTACCCAATCATTGTCCTCCAACAGTCCCACATCTGTCTCCCATTCCTCCCTCGGGGGGGCCATGGGGTTTAAGGAGTTGTTCATAATCTTTCAGTATGTGAGAGAAACAGCCTTATCAAACTCAGGGCATGGCTTAACTGTAGGTAGTGGAACCGCTCCCCATTAGCCATCTGATATTCTGTTCACAGGTCTTCAAACGTGATCATGGCTTGTTTCACCATACATTCCTGAGGCGGTCTAGCCCAATGAGGCCCCAACTGCGGAAACCCTGCAGGCCCCCCACCTATCCCAGCAGGTCACATTCCCAAAGAGGGATTTGTTCCGTCAGTTTAGACTCCCACCCCAGTAATTTCTTAGCCAGTCTCCATGCATGTACCACCATCCGCGCATGCACTGGGAGAAGCTTCTTGTGCCCCTTATGATGCAGCGTAGCCAGGTAGCCAACGTTTCCAATGGTGGGGCGGTCCACCCGTTAGCAGGCTTGGTGTAGGACGCGAAAACACAAATCATTGACACTGATGACCTGAGATACCAAATAATAGTTCCTGACATCAGGGATCGCCAGTCCACCTTTGTAGACCACACCCTGCAGCTTATGCAGTGCTATGCTTGGGCTGCCACCCCCCTACAACAGGTTACATTGCTCCACCTCTATTGCAAAGAAAAATGCCCCCGAGATCTGATATTCGGTGTTCTGCAGTGCATAGAATAGGCAAGGGAGAGCCATCATTTTGAACAAGACTGCTCTACCCATGAGGGAGACAGGGAGGCATGGCCAGTGGGACACGTCCCTCCGCAATCCCTCCAGCTGGGAGTGTATATTCCGAGCCATGAAGTCTTCTTCTGACTTACTGATCCAAATGCCCCAATACTTGAAATCATCTCGCTGGAAAAAGGCTGCACAGGCAGACGTGAGGTTGGGATCTCACCGGCCAGGGGAAAAACCAAAGACTTTTTCAATGTATCTGATAACCTGAGTAGCTGCCCAAGAGTTGAAACATCTGGATGAGTCTGTGTAACGTCTGACAGGGCTTGTGTGCATAGAACAGAATGGTGTCTGTGTATAAGGAGATATGCTCCTCCCAGCCACCCCTCACATCAATACCATAAACAAGAGGGTCCCCACGAACCCACACCACAAGTGTTTCAAGTGCCAGCACATAGATCATGTGGGAAAGCGGGCACTCCTGTCGTGTGCCCCTAAGCAGTGAGAATGACCTGGATATCATCCCGTTCACAGGGAGCCTCGCCAGTGGGTCACAGTATTAGAGGCAGACCCAGGCATATACCTTTGGCCTGAAGCCCAGTCTGGATAGGACCGCCAACAGGTAATGCCATTAAGTACAATAGAATACTATTTGCGCATCCATCGACAGCAGTGCTTCGCCCCAAGGTGGTCGACTCGCCATCACATGCATGACAAATGTCAGAGACTCAACCTGGTGCTATTGTGTGGCATAAATCATGATCGATCATGATGAAATACTGTGGGTACGACTGGACCCAACTGATTGCCTGGTATCTTAGCCAAAAATAGGGCCTCGAAATTAAGTAGGGAAAGGAGCCTATAGGAGCTGCATAGCTCCGGTGGTCTACCTTTCTTTGAGATGACCACAATAGTTGCCATTCTCCTGTCCTCTGACAGTCACCCATCTTCCTGTGCAGTGTAGAACATGTTTAGCATTGGCTGAGCCACTCTCTCTGCCACACATTTATAGAGTTCAGTCGGTAGTCCGTTAGGGCCTGCTGCCTTTCCGGATTGTAAATCCCCAATGGTCCTCTCAATCTCCTTCTTTGTCAGATCACAGTTGAGGGCATCCCTGTCCTCCACTGAGAGCTCCGGCAGGGCAATGTTATTGATAATGTTTGTCTCTGCTACAGTGACCGTCTCTGAGGTCTTGTTCATATCAGCCCAGAGGAGATTAACCTCTATGGTGACTTTATCCATTTTTGACTCAAGGGTCGCTCCCAGCTCTTGGATGGCCGCCATTATGGCCCCAAGCGAGGGCTCCACAAGCTCCTGACCCCTGGGCGCACCTCTATCTGCCATAGTCTGACTGGGCAATGTGTATTTGTTTAGCTTGTTGGCCTGAGTGGGGAGTTGCACCCTTGGGCTGCATTCTGTTGTCTTCACGGGCAGGCTCCCTCACATCCAAACTCTCTCCCGTTCGTACATCCGACTCTGGTATGGAGTCCCAATTGATTGTCTCAGCAAGAGTAGTGGTAGGATGGGAAGAAGGGGGGGCCCACGGCTCCTCACCAAGCACCAGCCCCTACGCCAATTCACCCCACCTCCGATGCTCAGGATGTTCACTAGCTCGTCAGTTTGACGCGGGGGCTCTATCCCTCAGGAGCTCCAATGTTCGGCTTTCCGGTCTATCCCCAACCGGACCTCACAATTCCATAAGCTGAGGCCCTTATCTTTGAAGCTGTGCTGCCCCCAGTGTCGTGTAATAGACAACACCAGGATTGCACAACTCACTACCAGCCCATGCAGTCCCGCTGCTCCTCACTCTGCGTCCAGCTCCACAGGCCTTGTCTTCGTGTTGGGCAGTTAATTCCTTGCTTTAACCAATGCAGGGCAACGCCAGCCCCCGTCTTCAGCGGACCATGCATCTTGTCTTTTGCAGGGCCTTTATGCTTCTCCCTGTAGATGGCTCTCACGCTTCTGGGGAAGGCCTCTTCATCTGCAGGTTGCCTTTGTTGTAGGTCCTCCAGGTCCAGTTCGAATCACCCTGCCGCCTCCATTGCCACTCTTCTCCCGGGGGCAGGAGGTGAGGCCCAAACTCTGACCACCACCCCTTTCGGACAATCTGGCACTTCCCCCCCACCGCCCGCTGCAAGCAGGAGGGAGGAAGGAGGCCTCCAGTTCAAACAGTGGGAAATGGACACCACCGGGCCATGGTCCATCTCAGACCTGGTCCGCCACCACCAGTTGTCGTTCAATGCTCCCACACAACCTCCTGGAATTCTCAGCACGGGCCTTCCCGAGTCAGTGAAGGCTCCTATCCATTCAGCCTCTTAGAGGACGACCATCGGCCCAATGTCAGCCCCGGAGGACGTCTCCAACCAAGCTGGACACCCCGATGTACACCTTATGTAAGGGTCAGGCGGATTGTTGCCGGATTCAGGGAGAGTAGAATGGGCAGCTGTAGAGCTCTTCAACTATGCGGCCATCTTCGCTGGTGCCAAGCCACACCCCCTGTTAGTCCACAGTTTAGTTAACCATCACACTGCAGCGGTTCTAAATGAACGAGGACCATCTGCCTCGGTGTGGCTTGTGTCACAGTACAGGGCTTCAAACACCACATGTCGTGGTCACTGGACAATCTCCTCATTTATTTCCACGTATGGCAGTTTCACATTGCTCTGATGAACCTGTGCGGGTCAGAAAACACCAGGAGCACCCCAACTGAGCACCCATCATGGTGCATTGCTAGGTCCATCTTTGTTATTTACATTTAAACTGGTCAACCTTTACCAGATGCATCAATCAAATTTCGGTTTAACTCTTAAATGGCCTGAAGAAATTTGATATCACACCTAGAACGAACATCATTATGTAAAGCCTGCATTATATATACAAGGTCCTCATGGAAATAAACAAAAGTCTAAACTCCTCAATACCTCTTCAACTATTAAACTATTTTCTTGCATATTTCTATAGTATAATAGTAAACACAATTCACTGTGACATCTGTTGTGATAAGATTGACATTAAACACTCAACGATTTCCTCCCAAAGCACTATAGAATTATTATCAGATGACAATTGGCATTGACTTTGATGGCATCATACAAAGTGTTGCCCCTGATTACATCCCAGGAAGCAATCAATGATGAGGCTAAACTAATGTCAGCAATTGTAAGATCAAACTTTAGCATATAGATACATACATAAATATCATTGTTTCAAATCCTGATTCAAATGGACCTTGCAACAGATACAGTGCCAATGTAAATGTACTTTAAAGATTAGTGTGGCAAGTAATGAATCAGACATGGTAAATGTGCCACCTAAGTTGGTCTGAGCCCTCATCAGGATGGACAGAATCTCGCAGAGATTGTACAGGAGCATTTAGAAAGCTTGGCATCAGCTCATATTCAAATGGATAAGAGCTACCAGTTGGGTGACTTGACCACTCGTATGCTAGGCAAGAGCCTTAGGAAAGATTGACAGGGGGCATCTCAATGTTGGAAATGGGGTTCCAGAGGCAGGCCAATCAGGAGTTCCCAATGGGATAGAAAATAAACTACAACATTGCAGACTGGACAAGGACATCATTCTCAATGTGAGACCCCATTAGGTTGGATACGAACCAACAGCAGACTGCACAAGGATAGAAGCACTCAATTGTTGGGACAGATGCCTTCTTCACTGCTGAATGGACTAATAACCTCAGCAGGCTGGCCAAGAGCATCTGCATTGCAGGATGGAAATGGGCCATCATCAGAACTAGAGGCTGAGAAGAGACCTCTGCGCTAGAGGCTGAGGAAGAACTATTTCCACAAATAGTGGAGCCGAACCTTCTTCAATGCAAGCTGTAATAGAAGTTCTCAACACTGCACGAGGACATAATCCTCAGCACTACACTTTATGTGGAAGTTCTCCAGTACTGGCTAAGAAACCTCAGAAGGTTGGGCAGATTGCAGAATGAACATGACTCCCCAGTACTACAGCTTAGAAAAGAGATCAAAGCATACAATATTTAAAACAAGTTCTCATTATGATGACCTGCAGTAGGCTTGGAAGGAGCTGTCCTGAAAAGCTAGACAGAATTTCTTTTCATACACCATTTTGATTATTTTGATTAGAGTTTGGCACTCATGGCTCCTCCCTGCTCATGCCTAGCTATTTCCTTATGTTCCTCTGGCCATCCACCTAGTCTATTTTCCTTGCCCCTGTACATTTATTTTTTCATTTCCCCCCGTCTGTCTGCTTTTCTTTTTTGTCATGCTCTGCCACCTTGCCCTCCATTTTCCATGTGTAAGCCCCTGCCCTCCCTCCTGCACACTGTGGACCATTCTTCTGATCCTACCAATGCAGGCCTTTTCACCATGGTCAGAGTGCTGCTCCTGCCCTCCCTTCTGCCAGCCCTCCAATTATCATCTCTGGGCTCCTGGCCCATCACGTCGCCCTGCTGTCGACAGTTAAGTGCCCTTGACCATGCAGCCCTGCCCAATGTGGTCAGCCTGCTGCCCCTGTACCCTCCCTATGTCATTCTCTGTGTGCAAGCCCCTTCCCACTCTTTCCTGCCCTCTATGATCCGTTGTGCTGCCCCTACCCATTCATGCCCCCCTCTCTCCAGCCTTTTACATTTACAGCTTACTTCCTCTGCCCTAATCCTCCATGCCCTTTGCTCTCCATGTGTGTCCATGCCCCTCTCTCCTTCCTTGTGTGGTGTTTTGTGCTGCTATTGTCCCACACGCATACACTGGTTGTATGACAGGAGCACGCATGGCTAAAACACGTGTGCCTCAACAACGTAGTCGCAACAACGAATGCGTTTTAACCATGCATTCCTATACCATGCATGCTTTAACAAGGAATGTTGTTGTAAAGGCATGATTGATAAAGGTATATGCATAGTAAACATCACACCCCAGCCCCTTCTCCCTGAGCCCTAAATCCAGCCCCATCCCTGCATCCCTGCAATCTACCCACTCCAGCCCTAAAAACTACTGCCCCAACTTGAGCCCTAAATCCATCCCTGCCCTAAAAACGGCCTCTTCTCCACTTTGAAACCTACATAAGAAGTTTTTAAAAGTACTCACCAAGCCACCATTCCATCTGGAGACTGCAGGAAGTTTCAAACAACCACCGCCCACTCGCTGCAATGCTAGACTGCTAACTGCCTTTACCATGCATATGTATTTTATTTATTTATTTTACGGAGTTTTATATAGCTCGAACTTGACCCAAAGATATCGGGTATCAGAGTGCCTTACATAGCACCAGTTGTGTTAAATGAGGTCACATTCATTATTTTTGGTAGGCACAGAGAGATTAAGTGATTTGCCCAGAATCACAGGATGTTCAGAGTCGTTGCCGAGACTCGAATCCAGTTCCCCAGATTCCAGGTTGACCGTCCTAGCCATTAGGCCAACTCCTCTCCCCAAGGTAAAGGCATATGCATGGTTAAGGCAAGCATTGTTCTTTTGTCAAATGTGCTACCACTGCCTCTGCTGATTCTCCATAAGTAACTTGATGTCCCTGCCCCTTGCCCACCTGCCCTCCGTCATCTGAGAACACGCCTCTGTTCCCACACTCCAGCCTTATATTGTTCATTGGGCTACTTCCACTCCTCACTCCAGCATGCTCAGCTTGCTGACCCTGCCCTACTTTGCTCTGCCCTCCATTGTATATGTATAGGTTCTTGCCCCTTCTACCATCCATAATCTATGGAGCTGCCTGACCAGCATGATAAGTGTACTGGCACTGCCCCCCCCACTTGACCATCATGTTCAGCTTGCTGCTTCTGTCCCTGTCCTTTCTCCTGCCTTCCCAAGTCTGAGTCCATGCTGTTAGCTCCTCTCTCTTGCTCTCCATAGACCATTGTGTTGCCTCAGCCTGCCCTAGTTGACCTGCATGGTCTTTTGTGCTGACACATCCCCTCCTCCCCACCTTGGGTAATTGGCTGGGTGGTTGGCTTGCTGTCCTGCCCCTTGCCCTATGTTGTCTGAATCTAGCTACTACCCTCAATGCACATTCACAGATAATACATTATAAATATGATGTTGGCCTAAGTTTACATAGTTTTGTTTATGGTCATTATAATGATCAAAAATAAACCCCTCTCGTTAATAAAATCAGATCGGGTCTGCCTCCTTTTCGGAGGCAGACCCGATCTGATTTTATTAACGAGAGGGGAAAATTTTTGATCCTTATAATGTATTATCTGTGAATGTTGTCCATATGTAATATGATAAAGTATCAAAATGAAGCAGATATAGAATTTTGTTTGAGTTGAGAATAGAGGGCAATGATTTAGGTTTTTAATTCAAGTCTTGTATTAAACATAGTTATAGGATGTTGTACTTATAAAAACAATAGTCATCAACAACAGATTTAGATAATAATTGTATATTGTTTTTTGTAGAAAACAGTCCTGAAGAAGGTGAACAATATATACAAATCACCGAAACGCTGCGCCGACCTATGTTTTCTAAAAAACTGAGAACTTCAATGATATCAACTTGTAACTGTGTTATATGTATATGTTTTTAATGTAAAGAAACTTGTTTATTGCGATTGCCTTTTACTCTTGATATTTTGTATTGTTTTTATGATGAAATGATGTAATAAAAAGTACTTCTAGAAATTCTTTTTTTATAATTGTTATTGTTATTACTAAATCTGTTTGGATTATTATCAGTTGTTGACCTTATTGTCTTATATATGCATACCTAATGTCTTGCTGAAGCAAATTTGATTTGCTTAACCTAACAATCTAAATTGTGTGCCCTTGTCTTTCAACAAAACCCAAAACATTGGGATATTAGGGACTTTGTTTACTTTTTCACTTATGGACATAGACTCAAAATATTTTCCACCCATACTCTAGGAAGACCGTATGAAATGGACAACAAAAATGTCTTGCTCTACTGCATTAAAACAGACTTTCAACCAAACTGTGGTACTAAAGACAACATTATAGCAATGGTCCATTTAACTAACAAGGCAATAACAATGGATTCTGACTGATATGCACTACCTCTGTAATAGCTTTATATGAAAATAAAGGTATGTTAAAAGGAAAAAAAGGCAATAAAAAGCAGAACCAGCTCACTGAACTAGAAATAGCGAGTTTCAGAGTTTTTATTGTTTTTTAAATGTTCGTTTTATTAACTCATTTTTTACCTAAATGTAACCTTTGTTTTTTTTTGATAATTTCTAGTTTTTTTAATGTATGTTAAGATATTACTACCATGCCGAACTATATTATGACTTTAACCTTTGTTATTTTCCATTGAATTTCTGCATTTCTGTTTCTTTTTAAGGTAAGAGAAGTTCACATTACCATACTTACTGTAAAATCTCTTGTTTTTTGAGTGCATATCTATCTATCTATTTATCATCGTGAACAAGGCTAATGGAATGCAGCCAATGTTTCCTGAATAAATTATTTCCGAAATCCCACATTTTAAGGATTTTTGCTGTTGTGGAATATATATATGTATATTTATGTTCACTTAAGAAAACGAAGGTTACAGCGATGTTATAGTTAGGCTGATATTTCACTCATACAAAACCAGAGAAATTCAGCAGTTCTCCAGTTATCGTTAGCTGAGCTAACTACAACTCGCGCCCCAGCAATGCACTACTTATGACCTCCCCTGTTATATCACTCATGGCATGGTCAGTGACATCCCAAATGACATCACAGATGACATCACTAATGGCGTCATCCAGTGACTGTTTATAAAAAGTTTATGAGTGTTAAATATATATACACCAAGGTGTATTGAGTGCCTGTATGGATGATTTAGTGTGTGTGTGACTGACTGTATAAGTGAGTGATGATACGTGTCTAAGTTAATGTATGCATGAGCAATTAATCTTTGTGAATGTCTGCATCAGTCTGTCAGTTGATGTGTAAGTGGCTGCATGGGTTGGTGAGTAGGTACACAAGTGTCTATGTGGGTTATTGATTGGTTGTCTGAGCACCTATATGGGTGTATGAGTGTCTATGTTGGTGGGTGAGGGTGTGTGTGTGATTCCCTGCATGGATGAGTGAGTGGGTGAATCACTGGCTGTATGGGTTCATGAGTGCATCTGAGAGGGTCTATATGGGTGGGTGAGTGAGTATGTGTATGGCTGTGTCAGTGAGTAAATGGATGTGTCAGTGCTATATGGGTGAGTAACTGCGTGTTGTGAAAGGCAGTATACGTAAGAGTTGGAATATATAAGTGACTTTATTTGCGAGTGAGTAATTGAGAGAGTGGCTGTATGGGTGAGTGTGTGATTGCGTCAATGACTGTATAGGTGAGTAAGTATGTATTGGTATCTGTATGAATAAATGAGTTGGTGTGTGTATAACTGTATAGGTGAGTAAATGGCTGTGTGATGGACTATGCATGAGAGTGTAGGTTTGTGAGTAGATCTATGAGTGTTTGACAGTGGTGTCTGAGTGGCTGTATGGGTATATGAGTGTGTGGGTGTATGAGTGGCTGTTGTGGGGAATGAGTGGATGGGTGTGTAGACCTATGAAACAGTTAGTGGGTATGTGAGCATTGGTATCGGTGTGTCAATGGTTTCAAGAATAATAGTGTGAAAGTTAGAGTGGGTGTATGAAAGGTTACATGGAGGCATGAGTGTCATTACAGATGTCATTTGAGATGTCATTAGTGATGTCACTGACCATGTCACAAATTATATAATATGAGAGGTCACAAGCAGTGCATTGATGGGCCATGGGTTCTAGCTAGCTCTGCTAACTAAAACTGCTGAATCTCTCTGGTTTTGTATGAGAGAAATATCAGCCTAACTATAACATCCCTGTAACCTTTGTTTTATTCAGTAAATATATAAGGTTTTTTAAATCCTAGTTCCTAACTATAACATCCCGTGACCTTTGTTTTTTTCAGTGAATTTCTCAGGTTTTTTAAATGCTAGTTCTTAACTATAACCTACTTGTAACCTTTGATTTTTTCAGTGAATTTCCATGTTTTTAAGTCCCCAAGGTCCTTTAGCATCCAAGACATCTTTATTACCCAACTAGGAGATGTGGCCTTTGAAGACCTCTTAGCAAACTGACTGTGGGGAACTTGCTGAAGGTAACAAGAGCCAGGAGGCGTGTTTTCAGAGTGAAGGAGAAAGGACGTCCTTAGAGTTTGCACAGATAGTGCCTGTATGGTTCTAGGAGTGCCATTGTCAAGGACAGACTGTGAATACCGGGTGTTTTTAACAAAGTGTAAAACACCTACATAGACATATTTTACATAAGTTTTCAGTGTAGCTATTTGGTAAGATACTAATTTAACTTTCCCCTTTGTAGTCATTTGTTGAAATAAGTAAATCAAAAATGTATTTTTCTTCTTCACAGCAACACCAGAGGTCGCAATGATATCAGTAGTCATGAATACAAATGACAAAGGGAAAAACAGATATATAGACATGTTTTACACAAAGTTTAAGTCTAGCTCTTTAGTAACATATTGGATTAACGTTATTTTAACAACACATTTATAAAAAAAGAACATATTAGAAAAGTAACTCAACATCTGAACACACAAACAGAACATAACTGACAAACACCAATCAAACTACCCATTATTACCAAACTAGTGCAATGCAGAATCTGACCAGAAAAGTAAGGAATATCATTGGATAATATTCATTTCAGTAAAATGAACAGGAAGTATACCTCCACTCCTCCTTCTTTAGTCTTCTTTTCCAGAAGTTTATTGTGAGCAGGCAGTTGATTTTAGCTGGAGAATTTTTGGGGACTCATGTGGGATGACGTTCATGTTATATCATCTTAAAACCTATCATAGAAAACATCTCCAACTGCCAATGAAGCAGAAGGAAGCTGGAGGACCATCTACATCAGTGGCAGCAGCAACAATTCCCGGCCACAAAGTCCTTTTAGAGGTACAGACTACTACAACAAATATGGCTCCATAGTTTTCGAGAATGGCCACGTATTGCATGGACTGTAGTGTTAATATAATAGCTGGTGAGCAGTGTGTTACAGCTATTCACACTGCTGCCAAGATTTAGAAATGGCAATTTATTTTCCCATTTTATATTTGTAGCACATTTCATAAGAGTTCATAGTGAGCAGCAAGAAGGCAATGCAAAGCTGAAAGACCCTCGACTTCAATAGCTGCACAACCACACCGAAACAGAGAGTCCATTCAAAGTCCAATCTCAATTTCATGATTTGGCCCCAGAGTTTTACCCAATGGCACCATACTGCATGGACGTTGTAGTTGTAGTAAGTGCTGGAGAGCAGTCTATAACAGCCCTTCGCAATGCTGCAAAGAATAATAAATGTTGATGTTTTTTTTAATTTTTGGTCCTTAGTAGTTTTTCTAAATTAGCAGACATTTTATTATCTTACAAAATGGGTATCTAATATCTATATGTTGTTCATTTTATTATCTTCTAATTTATTGCAACACTACTTACATATAACTTGCCGTATAGACAATTCAAACCATCCCTCTACAAATAAATATACAGGTAATTTTTAATAGTTATCGTGATTTACTTTTTCACTTTTATAAATATAAGTCTGCAGTCTGGGTTTAAATCTTCTAGTAAGTGCATCGACAACATAAACAAACATACTCAGTTTTTTTAGACAACACTGGGTTACATTTTGTAATCTCTTCTTTAAAACTATCAACTGTAATATATGTGTCTTCTTCTACAACTCCCCTTCTTAACAACTCTTCATTTTCCCTAGAATCCTGCTCAGGACCTAAGCAACGAAAGTGCACATCACCACAAACCTTTGCTACGTCTGCCACACTACCATGCAAAAGTGCTCTATTCATTCCTCCAAAACATAAAGCAGGAGTTTTCACATAATATATACCCTTCTACCTAAAGTTTGCATTGGTGAATGGTAAAAATTATTTTGTGATTTAAACTCACATTGAAAAGATATGTAAGAATGTTCTTAATATATCTATGGATTGCTGTCTAATACTACAAATCCATTTCTATATAGTACTCCTGCCTTGTACCTTATCTGCAATAACTTCTTCTGCATTTCTAGGTACCATCACCTCTTTTGCAATAGGACTACGATTCTTTATTTCATATCATTGTCCTCTTTAATCAATAGCATGAATTAATTTCTTATCCTGGAGATAGCTTTCTTTGTTAAAGAAAGGCTCTGTATAAGAGGTATGTATCCATTTGCCGCTAAAAACTGTACAACTGTTACTACTATTCACAAATCTTTTTTTCTGGTTTTGTCTCCTCATACACAACACTATTTTGTGAATAGTCTCCATTCTATTTAGAATCAAAATGAAAAGCTTCCTTTTCAAAGCAAAGGCCTTACCTACTACTCTCTCAATTCGTTCTTTCTGTTTCACTGCATCTCTCCTTTTTTTACAATTTTTAAAATTTAACACTTAATTTAAAAGGTTGTAACTATGTAATCATTATAACATTTGTGCACAACCCTATGCAGCCATCTTAACACCCACTTACAACCCATGCACTCATTGAAATACTGAGGCACACGCCTCCGGCTCTACTCATGCACTCATGTATTTACGCAGAGAGTAATTATCCCATTGTCGACAGTCAAAGCAACTGCAAAAGGGCTTTTACCGTATGCAGTGTGGGTTGGCTACAGGGCCTGGCCAGAGTGTTAGCTTCAGGATCCCAGGCTATGGCCTCCGGAAGAGAGGGTAGCCACAGGATCTGGACTCCAGACAGTCTCTGTGTAGAACCCACCATAGCCCCAACCCAACCCAGGCAGCCAAACCCTACCACAAACAGCCTTCTACCATACATATATAGGAATAGGCAGCAGGATCTGCCCTTGAGGGGGTTTTCTCAAAGGCACTGCACCCTGTCCACTGTCGGAGACAAACCGCTGCCACACACCAGGGTTGACCACAGGGACAACAAGGTTTAGGGGAACACATGTAGGGTGTTTTCAGACTAGGGGTTCTATTACGATGGCAGTCCGCCCGCCACCGTAACGGAATGCGAAACCGTCCGCCAGGGGTGCGGCAGTCCCGCACCTGCAATTAGGATGCCACCACCACCGTGGAGGTGGCATCCCCCATTACCAGCATTGTGGGAAATGCACTTGTGCATTTGCATGCACAAGTTGACACGCACCGCGCAGAACACAGAATGACGCAAAACGGTTAGTCAAACACCCACCTATACAGTGGAAGTTGGGCACTCTGTGGAGAAACAATCGCTTCTTCGTCTTCGAGCTGGTGTACATTGACAAATGTTTTGGCCCCTTTTTGGCTGTGGTAACTTTAGAAGTGCAGTTTGTGAATATGAATGGGTTACTCTTTAGTGTGTGGGGGCATGTTTCTCCCAAAACCCCGCCCTAACCCTACTTACTCCTCCATTTACCCCTCTGCTTAAGAAGGGAGTATTCCCTATTTTCCAGCCAATCCTCCATATCACTCCCACGTTTACTAATCTAATGTATACTTATATGTGCAGAGATGCTACAGTCAGGGTAGAGTTCTCTGCACAAATAAAGATAGAGAGTTGGAGGTGGAACCTCTGCACTTGAGTTTGTAAATAGCATTTTGTCATATGTTAGTAGTACAATTGTAGTACTGCTAAACATGCTAACTAACAAATGCAGTTCTGAATAGGCCACTTTGTGAGCAGCAACAAAAAATAATTTTGTCCTGCCAATTTTTAACCCATTCAAGATGTAAAAAGAAAGTTAGTGTCCCAAATGTAAGTTCTACTGTTTGTGACCAGGTTTTGCCAAAAGTGCATGCACTCATTCCAGACAACAGGAATCTTAAAAAATCTCAGGGTAATGCATCCTAATGAAATATCTTCTGCAGAAGTGCAAAGATGGAGGTCCAACAGGAAGATGTTTGCATAGAAATTGCACAAGAGGAATCTGATCCACAACTGCACATGTTCGCAACATATTCTCCTGCAAAACAGTCAGATGTTCAGGCTAGCAAAACTAATGAATCATCTCAACAGCAATAAACCAACATCTAAGAGGCATAAGGAAGACTAATATTTAAGCCTGAAGAAAATTTAGGACTCACACAAAAATATGTTACAATTAAAGAAAAGTGTTTCATTTAAAAAAGTAATATTACGGTTTGTTTAAAGAACAATGTTGGGACAGAAAAGTCTTCTGCATTGTAGCGGAATTGCATCCCTGCCCTGAATGCTCATCAATACTGATGTCTGGATCCCTAATACTGATTTTTATTGTCATAAGCAAACACGGATCATGCATGTGTGCCATGACATAGTCCTTATCTCAGAGATTGTGGTCTTGTTTGACTGGCAAGGGCATCCAAAGTGCTATCCTCATAATGTGGAAGGCTACCAACTTCACCAGGAGTCAAGCAGAGCAAACTCAGTGGTGGCAGCATACGGTGTATTGATCAGTAGGAGTGAACAAGTCCTGATTAACTTGTGTCACTGAAGTGAGTCCTACAGGCTAACTCACTTTTGAAAGCTCTGCTGCTGTGTGCTTAATTCACTCTTGGATAGATCAGGTTGGTGTAAAGCGATGCGCAGTGCAGAAAAGGTGAATCAGCACTGGTGATAGTGTGTCTGGAAAGGGTGCAGAAAAATGCAGTAGAGTTGTGCATGCATTGTGTATGCATGTGCTGGATGTACATGTGTAGAGTGGTACAGTATCTGATGTATGTTGTGCTGGGCAGTGCATACATTTTAAATGCAAGTGCTTTTACTATGTGTACCTGTGAGTGGTATAGTACATAGAGAACATAGTACTGTGCAGTGCGTGTATGTGTGCCTGAGGATGGCATTATAAATGGAGGGTCCTGGGTTCTATTGTGGGAGACACAGAGCTGCATGGTGAAACTTGGAGTTGAGGTAGAGAGATCCTTCCAGACAGATTTGTGGATTGCTATATTCCTGTAAGCTGGGTGGAAACCACACTGGGAAGGAGAAAACCAGGGATTTCCTGTACACTTGAAATTATGCTCTTTGATTTGGTGAGAGGTCGCAATGGAGGGGCCAGGGCAAATCTCAGGAAGGAGATCTGTCTCCTAAGAGATTCATATAGATTAGGTCTGCAGGCACTGGCAGCCTTGCCAAGTACCACGCATCAGGTAGTAGACTAACTCATTTGTGTTTGGTGGCCCACATTACGGCACTGAAATGCAAAGTCATGAAATATTGTGTCTCCTCAGCTCTGTCACGCCGCGCTCGCCTACCTCGCAAAGAGTAACTGCTGGTGAAGAAATATTCTATGCTTTTCTAATAAAATGTGCTTTTTAATAGCACTTGCTGAGTAGCATATTCCCCTGATGCCATTCGTCACACAACAAAAAGAATGATGATGAATGGAAGAAAAACTTGTCTGAAATCACACTGTTAAATATGTGGCCGGTTATTGTAGGATAAATATTCTTATCCTATTGACTCCTTTATTTGTACTATGCCTAAAAAACCTGGCTGTCTCTATCACCTATCTGTGCCTCAGCCCACCACGTAGACTCTGTCTTCATGTCCGGTGCTGTCTGCCTGTGGAGACTGCCAAGTCTGCGAGTCAGCTGACTGTTGACTCTCTGTAATAATTATTAGGCAGCTGAGAAGAGATCCATGTTCAGGGGCGTCTCAGGAACCTCTCACATCCCGTTTGCCTTCATACAGACTTGATCTCGATCCCATGTGGGACAGAGAGTGGCCTGGAGACCAGACTAATGCTCATCACTGCATTTAATTGATGGCCGGGAGGAGCCAGGGAGACCAGTTGGCATAGGCTGGCTAAGCCAGGATCAGTTCTGATTATTTTTCAGCCAGCCCACCCAGCTACACAGGTGTCAGACATGATATTTTTATGTTTCGCTCGTCTCCATTACTTGGTTTTGCTTGCAGAAAGTGTCACTCATAGAGGTTGAATGTCAATCCTAATTACTCTGAAATTATGAAAATGTCACACTTAAGCAACCTGAAACCTTGGTAGCTATGCACTGGGCTAACCTTTTGATGAACATATCATTGTGGCTGACATCCAGGTGTGAACTATAGTCACTCCAAAGGCTTGTGCTGCGGGACTATCAGCTTCAGAGAAATCCACGCTATGTCAGACTGCATTTCAAGAAGAAGAGAGAGCAGAGGAGCATGCACTTCAAAGAAAGCAGCACTCAAACATAAACCTTCAAAGATTCAGACCCTAAATCACATTTGATGTCTAGAAATGGATTATAAGACAGCACAATTTTCACCTGCCAAGGAGGCAGATGGGCTGCAAGGCTTCTGCCTGTGACCAGGACTGGGGGCTAAGACCTGCTAGTCTTCCTCATGGATGAAATGACATCACCCAGGAAATCCAAAGACAATCAGCCCTGGATCCTGGAGCACTAGCACCTGCCTGCTTGCTAAGACCAGCGATCCCTTTGGAGAAGAGGAGGGCCTGGAAGGAGCAAGGTCCATTGGAGAGCCCTGTTGAGTAGGCCTGAGTGAAATTTGAAATACATTGGAGTATTCTGAGTATTTTCAGTGATTACTCATTACTTTTGTGATGTGACATTACCTAAATAACATGATTAAGCCAGATTAAGTCATTAGGAGCAATTTGGGGTAAACATCCTCCAGCAGGAGCATAGGAGAACCAAATTAAGAGAGACTGTCCGGTTGCTGACTACTGTTGTTTGTGTCCTGTAGCTTTTATGGCTATTTTCTTAGAGGAAAATGCATCCTCAGGTCCATTTTAATAGCAAGGGTTCATTTTGCAGTAAGAAAATAGAGAAAAAGGCTGGATTGCGCTTTCCACATAACTATGCACAATAACGAGTAATCTTGTGGTAATTGCACTATAGAGAATTACGTAAAATACGCCCATCCCTACAGTGTCTAGTGAATTCCCTGTTTTTGGCAATCGCTGCAGCACCAATCAGGAGTGCTGGGTGCAGGGCTGAGTCACCAACCCCTGTATGCCAGGAGACAGCTGCTGTAAAGATAACCGTGTGAAAGACTAAAGTTCAGTAAGGGCTGAAGACTTGTGCTGCAGCGGTATGGTGATCCCGCATGCCAGGAGGACCCCCCTGGTGAAAGACTTAAATGGGGTCTTGGCCAAAGGTTTCTGCAGAAGCAGTGTGGTGACCCCATTTGACAGGAAGGGTCATGGACCGTGAGTGGTGGTGGTCGGAGGAGGTCACTGGAAATACCAAAGACTGCGAGTTGTTCTACTCCATTAAAGATGTGAGGATGCCCTGGGAGCATTGTCACCCAAGCATTAGACCCAGAACAGGATTGTCAAAGTCCCCACCACTCTTCGGAGCAAGTGGACATTTAGCCTGCAGGAGAAGCCACAGTAAGCGTACGATCACTTCAAGAGCATGACCATGATGGAGAAACCCAGCACCCACCTAGTGCAGCAGCTGAGTCCACATACTTCAGACTCATCTGACTTGGGCTGGAGCCGCTCAAAGTGCCTGTGGACATGGCACACTGAAGGGCTCTGAATGATTCCTGCTGTCAGTGTGGGTAAGACTTGTCTGGAGCCGGATGGCCCCGGGAAATCTTACTGCTAATTTGAGTGTGTGTGTGCACTCTATTGACTTTCAACCAAAGGCTTAGTGGACTTTTGAGTCTTGGACTTCCAGTGGGGCATACCCTTGATGTTACCAATAGTGAATGGGTAATAACCACAATCGCTAACATGAGTAGTGAGTGAGACGGGGAATCGTCAAAGGGTCATTAGAGCCCTGAAGTCAGGGGAGGATGTGCAAATTGTTTATGAGTGCCGTATTCTACCTTTGAGTGGATATCGTTAGTAATAAAATGCTTCTATTTTTTCATATGTCAGTTTTTGGCTGGACAATGATTTATTGTTGCTGTTGCATGTATTTTAAGTTTCGAGCCTGTGTTCACTAATCTGTATCAACAACTCCCACCCAAGGGAGCCATGATCTGCTCTGATCATGCATACCCTAAGTGTCAACTATAGAAGGGGTACTTGGCCCAGTTATTCCAGAACCATAGTACGTCAGACCCTCGAACATTAGAAGGAAAAGGCCTCAACCACCAAGTTGGGCCCAGTAGCCTCTGCATGCACTGTGACCCTCTGAAAGGGATTCTGACAACCAATTAAAAACCTTTAAATTATGAAACCTTAAAAAAAAAGGTTTTTTAAAAATGTTTTTTTTAAAAAGGAACAATATTTATTGCTAACTATCAACTAGGGTGGGTGCTGTGAGGGTTGGCTTCCTACAGCAGGTTGACAGCAGAGCCCTTCGAACAGCCTCTGCTGCATACAGCCAAAAGCTGAAAGCAACAGTTGTTGACCATAGTATTTTGCATTTTCCAGTACACAATAATATGCTTAGACATAGATTAAAACTTTTTCAAGTTTTTATGTGACCTCTGCAGTACAGCACACATGTAGAGTTGGAACAAAAGGCGGAAATTACAACTTTTCTATAATGTTATGACTGCCTCGAGGAGGTGCAATTTTTTTATGCAAATTCCTGTCTACCAATGTCAGATTTGTGTCAAAACCCATGGGTTATATGGGACATCTCATTTATCACCCAGAGAACGTACTCATGATGCAAAGTAGCACAACTTTTCAGGGCAAAACATGTTTTTGCTGGAAACTAAGGGGCATATTAGCAAGAACCTTGTTAAAATTATCGCCGTTTTAGCAGCAGGAAACTGCTGCTAAAACGGCGATACCAGGCTTGCTAATATGCTTTATAGAATTCCAATAGAAGCCCAAGTTAGATGTCCTGCACATCTAACCTGGGCTTCTAGTGGAATTCTATAACGCATATTGGCAAGCCCATTAATGCCGTTTTAGCGGCAGTTTCCTGCCGCTAAAACGGCGATAATTTTAACGAGTTTCTTGCTAATATGCCCCTAAATCCTGATTCAACATATTGTACTCGCACAATTCTGACAGAAATCTTGTTCAAAGTCTTAAACAATCTTAACCTTTATGTGAAGGGTGATGGTGTGAACATGAAAAAAACACATTTCCTTTACATTAAAAGGATATTGAAAGTTACCCCCGAGTTCCATGACCTTATAAAGTAACGCAGTCTAGATGGTTATTATGCATGGCAAGGGCCAATTTATCCCATATATGTATGTGCATGAATGCGTGTGTGCCTGCGTGACACTTAATTTCATCGTCTCGTATTGGAACACTTGAGCCTCTGAAGGTAGAATGTAAATTGGAATAAAAAAGCAGAGCAAATCTTCAGGTCTCATTATGTGCTACTCAATTTACATTTCATATTATGTCCAGTTGCGTGCAGGAAACAACTGTGTATATCTCTTAATCTACAGGCATATCTGCTCGCTCTTTCCACCCAGTGATCGGTTGCTACGCATTTGAGTAAATCCGGGGGGCTTATTTATGAAGGCCTTGCGCCGCCGGTGTGCCACTTTTAAAATGGGAAAAAGTGACGCACCGGCGGCGCAAGGCCTTCATAAATAAGGCCCCGAGTTTTCAGCGTGGCTAACTTGACCTTCATAGCATAGGGGTCATTCAGTCTCATACTCGTGCAAACAAAATTCCCGGTTATGAATATTTAAGCAGTTATCTAGAGTTGGGTTTTTTCAATCCGAAATACCCAGAACCAAATGGTACACTAATGCCCTCAACACCTGTCTACAAATTCTTCAGGCAAGGCATTTTTTGCAGTGTTCAAATGCTCATGTTAGTTTCAAGATTTACATTATTTGGCAACCACTGTGTAAAATAAATCATGCTGAGCAAAGTCATTTACTGACGAACTTTCTAGATAAAATCCCTTTTAGGACTAATTAAATTAAGGATAAGAGGAAAAAATTATGTTTAAACTTGACACCAAATTGTAGTGTGCCACTGGCTTCTCTCATATGAAACATGATTTAACTGCTTGCTTTGCGCATTAAATTCAGAGAGATAAGCTCAGTGGCTTTAGATGCATCTGACCTTCCTCACACCCCCAGAATATTATACAAGCTTAATCTTTACATTTTTGACATGACAGTGCTGCTGACGTGTATAAATTAGATTGGGCAAAATCTATGCTAACCACGCAATTGCTTGGGAAGCAAAAAGTGTGATTACAGAAAAGATACTGAGCATTACAAGTAAATTGTACAACATGGGTGACAGAAAATAAAGGTGGGAAGAAGGTGCTATAATCAAAACGTGCACGATTCGAGTTTTGTTGGAAAGGAAGAGATAACTGTAGTACGCATTTGCAGAGTATTTGATGAATTCTCTACTCAAGCCACATTTCTATAATACAATGGCTATTTGCACGGCCACCGGTTAAATAGTACATCATATCTGCAATATACCAAGCAGGTGCCAACATAGAGTATTAACTCTGCTATTTACCTAGCAGCAGGATCATGGGCGTCCGCAGAAATTTTTCCAGGGGGGGTGGGGGGGGGGGGGCAAAATGTTAACGTTGTCACCATCCTCCGACATGATGTGTGCCAGGTGGGGCACAAGAAACACTGGGGCGCAGGAGGAGCCATGGGGGGCAGGAAGCAGGCCGCATATGATCTCATACACCATAAGGTTGTTGTGCCACAGCCATCTCTTTCTTTTGTGGCACCTCAAAATCCATACCTGCCCTGGTCCCTAAAATTACCCCCTAGCAGCCCAAAACCCATACCGACCCTGAACCCTAAAATTACCCCACCCCACCAAAACTCATACCCTCCCTGAATCCTAAAATTACGGCCCTGGCACCCCAAAACCCATACCCAACCTGAACCTTAAAATTACCCTCTGTCCCCCCAAACTCATACCTGCACTGAACCCTAAAATTACCCCCCCTGGCACCCATAACCCATACCCACCCTGACCCCGCAAATTGTCCCCCTGGCACACCAAAACCCATACCCACTGAACCCTAAAATTACCCCCCTGCCACCCCATAACCCATACCGCCCTGACAGCCGCGGGCCGTGGAGGGAGTTACGGTGGGGCAGGGAGGCGGGGAGGGGGAGGGGCAGGGTGGAGAGGGCTAAAAACCGGCATATGGATAATTACAGGTAAGTAAACAATTTAAATAATAAAACGAATTTCGTAGCGCGCACTGCATCGCAAAATGCGATGCAGTGCACGCTACGAAATTCGTTTTATTAATTACATTGTTTACTTATCTGTAATTATCCATATGCCGGGTTTTAGCCCTCTCCACCCTGCCCCTCCCCCTCCCCGCCTCCCTGCCCCACCGTAACTCCCTCCACGGCCCACGGCTGCGCCCTGACCCCTAAAATTGGCACCCCAAAACCCATACCCGCCCTGAACGCAAAAATGTTCCCCCTTGCACCCCAAAACCCGTACCCGCCCTGAACCCTAAAATTACCCCCCCCGGTACCCCAAAACCCATACCCATCCTGAACCCTAAAATTATCACCCTGGCACCCCAATCCCTACCCACCATGAACCTTAAAATTACTCCCTGGCACCTTAAAACCCACACCCACCCTGAACTCTCAAGTTACCCCCTGGCACCACAAAAGCTGAACACTACATTCTGATTGTGTATCACGCCGCCTCCCTGCTCAGAAAGGATCGGCTGGTCTAGATCGGCTCGCCCTGATCCGGTTCTGCTCACCCTTCTTTGGAGCTGTTCTGCCTGCCCTGTCCTTCTTCCGGACCCACCGAGCCCACCTCCTGGCACACTGCCTGGATCTACTCTGTCTGGCCTGGTTCTTTCTCCTTTGGACCCGCTGTCTTCACTGGCAGAGTTAAAACACAGGTCTCACTTCTCTGAAGCTGCTCTCCCTCACCCAGACCCCCCACTCCCCTCCACTTGCTCTCTCATCTTCCTTCCTCCCTATTTCAGTCTCTCTTTCGCCACTGCTTCTCTCTCTCTTTCTCTCCCCCTCTTCTTTCACTCTCACCCCCACCGTATCCGTCTCCCCGACCCCACCAAGTTTTCCTCTGTCCCCCTCTCTCTACCTCCTCCTCATGTCGGTGATAGGGAGCCCAGGGCCCTCTCTGAAAATGCGAGCTGGAGATGACGTTAAGTGTGAAAGCACCAAGGTGTGAACCGGGAAAAGAGGTGGGGAAGGGGTGGGCGACAGGTAGAGGGTCAAAGGGGGCACTGGCTCTCAGAGAGGTGAGACGGGCGGGAAGCAGCCCGAGGACAAAAACAACACCAGAGCAAGAGGCAGACGCTACTCTTTTATTCAAATGTGACTATTCTTTCTGCTTAGTAATTTACTTAACAGCAACTGTTCTAGGCAGTCCATCACTATAATCCAACAATTATTTGAAAAGACTTTGCCTCAATCTTGTTATGGTGTCAGAGCGCGCTATAAAGTCCGAGGTCTCCTAGCGCTTCTGACTAAATTATAAGATGGAAGGGGGGGGAGGCGGAGGGTACTCAGAAGGATCTAGAAAAGAGCAGAGTCTCCTGGTGTTGTCTAGATGTGACGTGCAATGGGATGCTCAGGAGTTCACCCAGAAGAGAGTGCCAAAGAGACGGTGCAGGAAAATGAAGACTGTGTCTTGTCCTACTGAGCCCTGAAACGCAGAGGAGCTTCAGAATAGAACAGAGAGTGTGAGCTGGAAAGAAACTGTGGCTGGAGCACCATGTGTAATGCATAGTGGCATGGGCGTCCGCAGGGGGCAGGGCCAGCTTTAGCGCTGGTGGCACCCAGTGCGACAATGTTATTTGGCGCCCCCAATGACCACCTCCACCACGGATTCTCTCACTAGCACCCTTTAAGAGTGACCAAGACTCCATAACCACTCTCTCGCAGATGCATTGAATTCTTTATATAGCGCTACTCATACCATTAAAGTATGTCAGAGCACTTTGCATTACACACACATTACACACACAATCAATCAAACTTGTGTAAATCAGTGTATAGGAAATGTTACATAAGTCAAAGGACAAAGGGGCATATTATCAAGGCCTAGCGATATTTTTATCGCCACGTTTGAGTCCGTTTTCGGACGAAATGCGACGATAAAAATATTGCTTTATTTACAAGAGCACGCTAACGCGTGTTCAATGGGATTATCGCTGGCTTCAACATTGCATCGCCTTGCATCGCTAATGAGATGCAAGGGAGGCGTGTCCCGTGAAACAACATGGGATATCATCACTAACCCTGATTCTCTCTATTTTCAAGTGTATCGCTAACACACATAGCGATATTATAATCGTCGCTAACCGGGTTTTTCGCCACTTTGTAACGCCTGCTATTTTCCTCACTAAGCCTTTTCTATAATGGGAGATGGACTGTAATGCTGAGTCCATGTCTCTCATTATAAATTAGGTTTTCCCTAACGCGGTTTTCTATCGCAGGAATTTCGGCCATTTTGACTCTTTCCGCCGCGGTTGCCTGGATTTCTATCGCCTGGGCGATGTGCGTTACCAGGCGATAGAATCCGGCGATATGCGGCGTTAATTTTTTGAACGCTACACACAGCCAGCGATAATTATTGCTGGCCGTTGATGAGATGCCCCTGAATGTATAGGAGTCACATGTCAGCCATACTGGTAGGCAGTATAGTTTAGGAGTGCTTGGTATGGAGAAGCACAAACTCAGAGTCGAAAAAGAAATAGTATAGTTGGGAGTTTTCTTTAATAATAAGACTCCATTTCTACCCAAATTAACCCTTTTTGCAACATTAATCAATGTTCTATACTTAGCAGAGTGTATGCACTTCTATGATGAAAGTTAATACCTCATTATTCTATATTAGGACTTTAAGTTATTAATTGCAGATAAGAAAAGGATGGCTCTTTTTAAAGCAGTAACCTGCTGATCTATTTACATTAAATGCACTCTTTAATCTTCTT
The DNA here is from genome assembly GCF_964261635.1 of Lissotriton helveticus. Lineage (NCBI taxonomy): Eukaryota > Metazoa > Chordata > Amphibia > Caudata > Salamandridae > Lissotriton > Lissotriton helveticus. The sequence continues at coordinate 1,511,303,078 of NC_136063.1, read as the reverse complement.
GATACACGTTCTTTGCAGCATACTGTACTACCTTCACATACGACAAAAACCTCAACTACACTAAACTCTGACCAGAAATAACATTAATCACAGGAGTTATCTTGACATTTTTGTGGGGCCCTGTAATTGCAGGAGGAAAGGAACGTGTAGCAGGCACTTTTAAAATCATAATTAAGTTGTAAACACGGCGCCCCCAGGAAGCCAGCACCCAGTGCGATGGCACCGGTCACTCCACCCTAGAGCCGGCCCTGGCAGGGGGGCAAGGAGGGGTGATCCATGGGGGGTGAAGCGCCCCTCCTTGCCCCCCCCCCTTGCGGACGCCCATGAGCAGGATCAATAAACGAAACTTCAGTGCTTATCCAGCCACAGGCTAAAACAGCAGAGATCAGGTACTATTTGACTGCCGTCTGGATAAATAATATGAAGGTATACATTATTAAGCTGGGCAACAAGAGTAAAGCAACTCTTTTCAATGGCAGGGGGGTGGCCATCTTGTAATGGCAGTGCTGGAAAGTGTGCGAAGCATGCAAAAAAAAGGACATATGCAAATGTCTAAAACTACTCACAAACGTGATTTATATGTTGGAGTTATGTATACTACATCGTGATGGAGTATGCACACCACCAACATAATGGTCTGCCCGTCTGATTTCATTTAATTTCGTGGACCTTAAATTTAGCTAATCTATCACCACCATGGCCAAACCTCTCCGATGGTCCGACGGCGTAAGGGCCATCAGAGAAATGGCTACATATCCCCCAACCCATCAGGAATGCGGAAATGTGCCCATTGATTTTACTGTCCATCACCGTCAGGCAAATCTGCCAGTGAGGGACAGCAAAAAGCAAACAATGCCTCTCCAGGCATGGGAAATGACTACCATTGCGAGGAGCAAATTACTTTATTTATTTATTTAAAAAAAAAAAAACATTTTGGGATTTTTCATTTTCTAAAAGAAAAAAAAAACTGTTTGGTGAAGGCCCAGCACCAAACAGCAATATGCACTGACATGCCCCCATTACAGCGGTTCCTGCTAATGCTACAGCGGTTCCTGCTAATGCTTCATAAAGGAGCACTGGCTTGCCAGTCATTTAACAATTTAAAGGGCAGTCTCTCTGCTATGGGAAAGGAGTAATTTACTCCGTAACCATGGTGAAAAGGCTTTCCTTCAGTCAAAATTTAAATCATGCCCTTAGTTTTTTAAATAAGCCAAGATGTGGACAATCAAAAAGTAACATCAATTTGGAATAAAAAAAATGTACATTAATATAATATTAAAAGGAGGGCGTGTCCAAGATGGCGACCAGTTAAGTCAAACAGCACAGAGCTCCGTCGAACGCCATAGGCCCAGCTGGCCAAGTACCGTGCCGGCACCTTCCACGACCAGAATGTAGAGTGTTGCGAACAGGGAACATTTTCTTGACGCCTCCTCTGCATTTAGAGCCATCGGGAGACTCGGAGCCGTGAGGCAAAGCGACACCACAAAGGCCGCATGGCACGGTGCCTGCAGCTCGCGGAGACCATCTTGGCTGTGCAGCGGGGAAGAGCTGCCACCCTCACATCTGGGGGCCCTGCAGCCTGGCCGCTTATGATCGACGTAACCCGATGAAGGACGCGCAGTTGCCAGAGGCTCAGTAGCAGACGGTCTGAACCAGCATCAGCCTCTCGGCATCTCATTGCAGTTTTGGACCAGCGATATCCAATGGAGGAAGCACAGCTACTGGTGGCACAGATGCAGACGACCTGAGCATTGCGCCTCCTACACAGCGCCTCTCTCGAGGGAACCCCTGCTGTCTTTATCCTACCGCATTAAGAATGTGCTAGCTGGGGAGGGGGTTGAGAGGCGTGGAATGAAGGGACAGATTAACCCTTTTGCCGACGTTTCTGAGGCCCGAGACAGGCTACCTGGGGCGTGGGGCATCGGAGCCCCGCCCTTAGGAGTGATAGGCTGCCACCGGGAAGAGCGCATCAACTGATGGACGTGGGACAGTGCACGGTTGTGCAGACTGTGGAGCCTGGGCCCTGCAGATCTCAGAGCCTCCAACAGTGGACTGCCTGGTGGAGCCCCCTCAATCCCTCACTCACACCTCTGTCTTCAGGGGCCCTGCAGCCCTATTGTGGACGTCCTGTTGGGGTAGGCGGCAGATCCATCGGAGTCCTGGCATCTGCCTTGGAGCACACGGCCTCCAGCTACTGCAGCACAGTTGACCTGGGCCTGCTGCTCCTCCCGAACTCCGCTTTGAAGGGCGTTCCCATAGACCTGGCCTGCAGAGACCATACTGGCCCATGACCCACGGAGCACAGATTTCAAAAGAGATAGTGAGCAACCAACAGTGGATAAGTGGCTGTGATAGTCTATGAATGAGTCTGGTTGCATCTCTTGTACTGGTCCGGCAGGACCCCGATGGATCGACTCAACAACCTACGGTTGGGTTTGGAAGATGAGGCTTGCAGGTGTGACCTTCACCGGGTCACAAGGGGTGAGCCGGCATGCCTTTAAGTCATGGAGCCCCCCTCCCTGGTGCTCCCGGTTAGCCCGAGTGCTGCAGAAGGTCCCGTCGTGATCAGCGGATACCTTCCCTGCAACTACAGTGGTCTTTACGGCATGATCCAGGTGTCGCGGCTAATCAATCACAAACCCTGCATATCTGAAGTCCTTCTGGTGCCTCCTTGCCCATGGCCTGTCCTCACTGGTGGTGGTGGTGCTACGGTGGTGGAGCCCTTCCATGGTACCATAGGTACCATAGGGGAACTCACTGGTCTGCTGAGTGGGGGTGGCGGTGGCGGGTAGTGCACCGTTCCACCGCACAGGTATGCCTTCTCTTCGGAATGCAAAGAAGGAGCCCTTGGTGAAGGACATCTTCGCTAAATCAGCTCCTAAGAAGGGCAAAGGAGCAAGTGGCAATGTACACTCAGACCCTTAAACTGAGGCCACTGCCATTGTAGGTGGTACGAAGGGTGACGAGTCCGACTCCCCTATCACCAAAACCTTTCTGAAATGTCTCTTTTCAACACTACGGGATGACTTTGCTTGTCTGTAGCAGGAAATTGCAACCAAAATCAAAGAGCAGCAAAAAGACGTAGTACTTGTGGGCTTGAGAGTGGCTGCATTGGAGGAGGGCCAGGTCGCACGTGAAGAGGAGCTTGCGAACCATCAACAGGAATATTTGGCCTTCCGCGACTCAAACTTGGACCTCTGTTACCGCCTTAAGGACCTGCAAAACAGATCTGGCCACTCTAACATACTGGTCAGGTGTGTTCCAAACCAAGCAGTAACCTGCTCCCTAGATATGTTCCTCTTTCTTCTTTTCAAGCAGGTTGCCCCCTCTCTGCAGGAGGAGATCATCTTGGACCGGGTGCACTGTGCCAACCATCCGTCCAGCGTGCCCGGACAACCACACGATATACTGACCTGCCTTCACTCCTACCTTCAGAAAGAAATGATCATGTTTGCATCACAAGATCAGTCCTCCATCACCTTTGAGGGTCACTGCCTGTGGCTTTGCCAGGACCTCTCCCCTTCTGACATTGCAGCACAGAAGGAAACTCAAGCTCCTCACGGATCTTTTCTGAGATAAGAATATTAAATACAAGTCGGGACTCCCGTTCCGTCTTCAATTTGTGTGGTGGGAGGAGACCCACATCGTGAGGTCCCTGGAGGACGCACAGGCACTTCCTTGGATGCCAGACCTGAGACATTCCTCAAGGGCTGCCTCCCCGTGGCGGAACCCCACGGCAGCAGTACCGGCCTCAAGGCACTCCAGGTGAAGAAGATGGAGGGTCCTGAGCAAGCCAGCTGAAGCTGACAGTTGGGAAGAGTGCAACAAACAAATCCAGAAGCTCCAAGGAGATGGTGAATCCGACCTAACGGATGGAGGCAATGGACTGTCTTTTGTTGCCTCACCTCTGCACCACCCTTCTCCCAACACTCACACCACGCCCCGATCGCTGAGGGATATGTGTCAATATCTGGTGTTTGCCCTCAGTTGTAGACAATATCTCCAAGTGGGGCTCCCCCTTCCACCTGCTTCTTAGTCTGTGATCAAGCTGATGACATGGACCCTATCGTATATCAATGGTTTGACCCCAGGTGGGGTGTTTGTTTGTGTTATTGTTCCCACTCCTCTTGGAATGTTATGTTCTTTGTCTTTTGTGATCCTTTTCTTTATTCCTCCTCTAGTGTTGTCCTAATATGCTCCTTTCTGAGACTGTGGCACTTTTCTCTTTTACAACTACTGTCAAATATTGGTGTGGCGCTAAAACTCCCTAGCCTCAATGTTTGGGGCCTTAATGCACCGGCTGAACACCTGGCACTCCTTTCCTACCTTCAGGACTCCAAGCTTGACATATGCATGTTGCAGGAAACGCATCTCCTGCAAAGTGACTGGCGGAGGCTAATGCTCCCGGTGGTTCGACCACAGGTTTTTCTCATCAGGGGGCTCCAAGAGTGCAAGGGTGGCTGTTGTATTGGCTACACACTGCACAGGGTCTGTTGAGAGTACTTTACTAGACATCCCAGGTAGACTGTTAGCACTGTAGATTCTCTTTACGGGCACCTCCTACACCATCGCCATGATCTGTGCTCCAAACGACGCCCAGAAAGCCTTCATTAGAGACTCCCTGAGCCCACTATTGTTGAAGGCACACAAGGGGATACTACTTGGGGGTACTTCAATACCGTAATGAACACCCACAGAGATCCCACTGCACACAGGGCAGGACAATCCCGGGGACTCCCTTCGGCCAAAATGCTCTAATTGGAGGAGGTGACCCTGGCAGACATATGGCCACACAGGCATCCTACGCCTAGAATACACCTTTTTTTCAGCAGCTCACCAAACTTATGCTTGCATTGATTATTTTCTCCCGACATCTGAACTCACGCGCAATACTGTCTCAGTGTGCATTGAGGCAGTGGCCCTTTCTGACAATTCACCCATCTTCCCACACCTTGACATACCTGGACAGAGACGAGCGGCACCACACTGGCGTCTGAACCACCTTCTTGGATGTAAATGATACACCAGTTACTAGCCCAGCCATATTGTGGGAAACACTTATAGTGGTGCTCAGGGGCCAATTTATTGCTATAGCCATGGCCCATAACAGGGAGAGGCGGACTAAACTCGATCAGCTAGAGCCTCAAGTTAAAGAACGATTGTTACAGGTGTTCAAGCAGTACAGTGGGTTTGAAAATATTGGAGATAAGGATATGGGTCATTTTGTGTATCGATTTGTTTATGGTTTGAAATCTGAGATTAGTCAAATGATTTAGCAACACATGCTTTGTTGGCAAAGCAAAACCATTGATGACATTTTGAAATACGCTAAATATTGCTGTGATGATATTGAGGCTAGACATAACAAGCATTTGCAATGCAATAGGTCTCGCAGTAGCAAAATTTAAAGTTGTTGGTATTGTAAATGGCATTGTTTGTTATTTTTTTTTTTAAAGCAACCAATATATAAAAGGTTATTTATAATGTTAGTATGTGAAAGTGGGGTAAATGTGATATGTACGGTACTGTGACCAACGCTATGAAAGCGGCTAAAACGAGTAACAAGCGAGACCTAAAAAGGAGGAAGCAGTGCAAAAGAGACAATAGAAAAAAATACAAATATCAAAGCAAAAAAATCCCAGAGCAAAGTAACGGAAATAGAGGCACCGCTCTTTTGTTTATATTGTACTTTGAAAATAGTATTTTAACATTGCCACTTCTCCACGTTCAGGGAACAGTTGGGGCGAGGCTGCGAGGCTGACTGGAAGGAAGTTGGGCCATGTCTGTCTCTGAGGGTTGGCATCCCCACCTAACATCCGAGGTGACCCTTCCTTCCTAAATCTGCTGTTCCCCTCTGCTTAACATACATAACAGGTTAAACAGTTAAACACCAGCAAAGCCAGCGGAGCCCTGTTGTAAATTATCCATTTACTGTAATCTGGATTTAGAGGCGGACAATCACAGCACCGGAGCTGGGGTCGCACATCAGATGCGGGGTTTGCAATCTCTGCCCTCCTGGAATGAGGAAGGGAGGCTTCTCTGGCAGGCCCAGCTGGATAAATACTTGCATGATGAGACTGCCTTGGGGAATGGGGGGGCTCGAGATTGAGGTCGGAGGCACAGATCAGGCACCGAGGATGCAATCACTTCCGCCCTGGAATTAAATTTGTTCTTTAGGTGTTTGATATAGAGCAGACTTCGCTCCAAAGAGCAGCCAAACATATTTTTACGGAGAATATTTTTATTGTGGCTGGATTGCCTTGATCCTGAGGTGTTGTGCACAGAATGTTTGGGGGGTTGCAGGATTACAGAAACCAGTGCATGATGAGAGTTTGGGGGCAACAGGTTGCCGGGGCAGCAGACTACGCTTTATTTTACACATTTATCTTACACATTTGCAGTTTGGGGTAACAGGAAAATAATTAATTTGCCACCAATCACATGATTTTCAGTCAAGTGTTATGAAGCTTTTATATTTAATAAGGATGATCAAAGAAATAAGTCAACACCAGACTGTCTTGTTTGGTTGCTGGACATCAAGCCCACATTGATCACTTTGTCTTGCACCACTCACTACAGGAAAGTGTAATCACAATTTCCATATTAAAGGGTCCATGTGAACCCCTCAAGCCTCGAGCCCCTTCCCCTCCTAAAGTCAGTTGTTAACACCACGGAGAGCTAAATAAATACCACCCTTCGCAGGGCAGGAAGTAGCGGGACAGCTACATCTGCTCTACAAAGGCTGCCAGAGAAAGCACTTCAATGAACAATCAATTATGCAAACTTTGTCTATGAAGCATCTGGGGGCCGGGAGGGGGGGTCCAACTACGTCAGCAGCTAAAGGTTTTTAAAGAAATGGTTGGGAGACAACAACAATAAGACCATACTTTCAGGTGTCCTCTACACTCAACCCTCCCACAGAGGCGGGTCGATTTGCTAGAGGATAAAAATGCACTGAAGCGAAAGCGACAACGCACTAGAAAACCCAAAGGGTTTGGTCTTTTATATAAACGAAAAGCATTTTTTTTTGTGAATCTTAAGTATAACCGAGTTGGCTATCATCTCATGTTAATTGCATGTTATCGATACTCCTTTTGAGAGCTTTAACAGGTTACTTTAATTGGGTGCTTTGGTGCGGTGGGCTGTATATTTCCGTTTGTGTGTCCGCTAAAAATCACTGTAGAAGAGTAAAACTGATAGAAATAAGAGTTCTTATAGCAAGAAGAACAAAGACTATGGTGGAGCAACAGACAGACAGGAAAGACAGGAAAAAACAAGCCAGTATACACACACGTGGCCTCCCTATCCTCAATTGCCCTTTCACTATTTGTTCACCTATGACACAGCGATGGTGAGAGATCAAAAACTGGCCTACGTATGGTGGTGTGTCAGCAAACAGGAGAACGTGCGCAATGCGTGGGGGTTGCTCACTGCTAGATGATGTATCAGTAACAGGAGCAAAAACCCGTCAACCGTGTTGGGATTAGGGTAGAGCATGTGATAAGAACATATAATATCCCAACTGGTATTATTCAAAGGCAAGTAGTGAGGATATGAGTACAACATTATCCAAACGGAAGCAAGGTGACTCTATTCGATTATAGCATGTGCTCATGGCATCATTTATATAGGCAATTCCGGCAAAAATGGGCAAATAGCAGTTGTGACAGCACTGCGATATACAAATAAAACAAATGAAAACAACCCAAATTGCACTTGGTGCTCGAGGTGTGTGAGTGAAAACCACAGTAGCGACGCAGGTGACAAAGTGATCAGCGTGGACGGCGCATGGTGACTGGTGCATACATATAGTAGCACAAGAAGGGTACAAAGTTCCCTAATGTGAGTAGGAGTGTGAGTCTAGCGAAGAAGGAGAAACAGGTAAAAGGGTGGGGAATTTCCCTTTTTGGAACTAAAACCCTCACACACCCAGCAAGCTAGGTGTCATGCTTCATCATATGGGTTCTGCTCCTCGTTAGACTGGCGCTGCAATGTCTGACGGGCACCCGCGAAGGGGCTCTTTACCGGAGATCTTTTGTTCCTGCCATATTTTGCATGCGTTTCAGAGGGAAAGGGTAATCGTGAGTGAATGTGTAGTCGTGAAGTGAATGTGAGTTAAAAAAAGTTAGTCAATCCACTGGGAACTTTACTGGTGTGGTTGACTCCCTTGGTTAAAAGGTGAGAGGGGAGATATGTACTGGTGTAAGGTTCACAGTAGAATATCTACTACCCTCTGATCAGGTCAAAATGTTTCTTGCATTCTAAGCAATTCGTCAGGACCTAAGTGCAATGTACTACACAGTGAACAAAGAAATACAACCTTATGTCTTGAGGTCAATAAATGTGCAGGCCAATTGGTCCTGCCCTTAATGATGCAACCCTAAGGTTTTCCCTAAGGTGCCCCCGCAGTCAGTTCCCGTGGAACCAGCACCTTTGAGTAAGGTACCCAAAACGGCGCGCGGTCACCGCCGTCAACACCTACCCCCAAAGCGTCTGGTTAGGACTTGGAGCGACTGGTGGTGGTGCATACATATATACAGTGAATATTTGGCACAAAATGGTTCCATGTAGGTTGAAGAGTTTGTTTCTACTTTGGTTTGATGTATTGTTTTATGTAGTGCCTATGATCGCGCTGAATAGTCTTCAGCGCGATCATAGGCGCTACATACAAAGTGTATATATTTATGCACCAGTCACTATGCACCGTCCACTTTGCACAATTTATTGTACACCGGATGGTGTTGCTATTCAGACCCCAGATGAAGATATGATATACAAAATAGTGTTAGCTAAACAAGGCACAGAAATTGATGGGATGCATTCTCTAATGACACAGAATGACTTACCTGAAGAATTGAACACAGCTGTGAATCCAGAAGTGTGGGATTTTACTGGAGAATAAATAGGTCTATGGCAGATAAGGATCCAGTGAAAGTAACTGTAAAAGAAGGTGCAGTTTACCCTAACGCCCGACAATACAAAATGAGTCCAGAAGTTAAAGCGGGAGTGGCTACTGAAATTGACCAAATGGTTAAACAAGGCATTTTAAAAGAAATAATGAGCAGTTCTTGCAATTCGCCTATAATAGGACTTAAAAAGACTAGCAGAAAATATCGATAGTACAGGATCTAAGAAAGATTAATAAGATTGTAGTACCATGTTGTCCAGTGGTACCAAATCCAGCAGTAATTCTATATCAGATACCCTGGAACCTGGATGGTTTACTGTAATTGATGTATGTCAGGACTTTTTCTCAATTCCTTTACACCCTGACAGCCAGTATCTCTTTTCCTTTAAATTTAAGGATCATATTTATGTATGGAATCGAGTCCTTCAAGGGTATACAGAAAGTCCTTCAATTTTCAATCAGATTTTGAAAAAATGTCTAAGAAAGCTAGTTATGCCCCGAAATTCTGTCCTAGTGTAGTATATTGACGATTTATTTGTAGCATCAAAATCTAGAGAGGACTGTGTTACTGATTCAATTGCATTACTAAATCATTTGGCTGATGGGGGACACAAAGTATATCCAGAAAAATGGCAATTTTGCCGAACAGGAGTAAAATATTTAGGTCATCAAATATTAAGAGGTGTTAGAAAAGCGATCACTGAGAGAATCAGAATAATAAAGCAAATGCAATTACCCCAAACTCAGAGAGAGAATATAATGTTTCTGTTGTGGGATACTGCAGACAGTGGATTGTGGGTTTTTCCTTACTAGCAAAGCCATTAATTCAGATGACACAAAAAAGAGTGAAGGATCCAATAGTTTGGGATGATGAAAGTGTTGAAGCATGTGTATAGTTACAAAATTGCTTATGTGAAGCCCCAGCCTTAGGTATGCCTGACTATATGGAAAGAATTTGCACTATTTTGCTGTGAGAGAGAAGGTTGTGCACTCTCAGTCTTAACACAAAGACATAGAATAAGCCGACGTTCAGTAGCATATTTTTCTGCTACTTTGATTCTTGTGGCTTCAGCGTTACCTGGCTGTTTAAAAGCAGTAGCTGCTACTTGTATGAGCATAGAACAAAGTGAGTCAATTATAATGGGACACCCAGTAAAGGTGTATGTTCCACATTCAGTTGAGATTCTGTTAACAAGAACTAGAACACTGCATCTTACCCCTGGTCAGATGACTAAGTAAGAAAGAATAATTTTGGGAGCAGAAAATGTGAATGTAATTCGGTATCCCATGGTAAACCCAGCTACATTATTGCCAGACTCGAGATGTGACGAAGTAAGAGATGGGGTAGAAAATGTATGCTTAGATGTGACCAAGATGTGCACTAAGCCCCGCCCTGACATACAGGAAGAGCCTCTGAGGTAGCCTGACAATGAACTATTTGTTGATGGCTCCTGCCTTAGGCTTGAGGAAGGTGGATTGAGTGCAGCTTATACTGTATGCAAATTAACCGGAGTTGTTGAAGCATCCTGTTTACCTGGAGTCAAGTCTGCACAAATAGCCAAATTGATAGTTTTAATAAAAGCATGCAAAATTGGGAAAAATTTGAAAGTGACCTTATTTACTGATAGCCAATATGGTTACGGGGTTGTGCACGACTTTGGCTAACTTTGGATGCAGAGGGGATTCATGACTTCATCAGGATCTTCTATACGGAATGAGAAATTTGTAAAAGAAATATTGGAAGCAATACAATTGCCAAAGGAAATAGCAGTGGTCAAGTGTGCTGCTCACAAGTCAGGAGATGACTATGTGACAGCCGGTTATAAATATGCTGACCAGGTTGCTCAATGTTTTGCTAAAAGCAGCATGTTAATAAACAGAAAAATGGAAACAAGTGGAATCAGCTGTCAACGTATGTCATTCTCAGTTATTGACACATGGGAGTAGGTGAGACAGTTGCAGGCAAAGTGGAAGAGAGTGAAAAGGAGAACTGGATAAAGGGGAGAAGATAAAATGTGGGTATACCATAAAGGCAGACCAGTCATTCCAGATTGTCTGTTCTCACAAATAGTGAGAATGTACCATGGAGACACTCATGTAGGCAGGGATGCAATGATACGACTATTCAGACAGAATTGGTACAATCCAAGGTTTAGGGTAGTCACAGAGAGCCTTTGCCAAAGATGTTTAATTTGTCAGCAAGTAAATCCAGGCAGAAAACCAGTGGTGAGTTGGGGAAGAATTGGAAAAGCAGAAGGACCTTTCATAAGGTTACAGCTAGATTTCATATCATTACCACCATGTAGTGGAATGAAATGCATCCTTGTGATAGTGTGTTGGTTCTCAAGGTGGCTGGAAGCATACCCTACAAGGAGAAATTACAGTATAACAGTTGCCAAAATATTTTTGAGGGAACTAATTCCACCATTTGGTTTCCAGTAACTTTGGAATCAGATAGAGGACCTCATTTTAATAATGAAATAATTCAAATAATCTGTGAAGCAATCAACATTGAACATAAACCGCACTGTGCATACCACCCAGAGGCTTCTGGAGTGGTAGAACAATTGAATGGCACAATCAGTTCAGTTCAGTTCAAAAAGCTTTTATACGGTTTGCAAAGCACAACCATATAAGCAACACAGAATAATTACATGAACAGTATAAACAACATATCAATGACCTATTTTGCGCATTCATGTGTTATTAAATATACACTTGTAATAATACTGGAAGATTTAAGCCATCTATACAAAGTGTAATCATCGCTATTAAAATATTTCATTGCATACAGAAAAAGTGGCTAGTGCATTATTATATACAAAAATGTGCAAATTCCGCAAGTCAATGCCATAGAAGTGTGGCTCAGGGGTTAGAGGCAGCAGACCCGGAAGCTGAGATCGGCCCTGGACCAGGGTTCAATTCCCCTTCTCGGCGGGTCTTGGGCTCATAAATTCCACGGACTCGATAATTCTCGCTCCGGTGCCTTCTCGACTCACGGGTTCACACTCTGCGACTCTGGGCAATAGCTTGCTTAATCTCCACAACGGCCCCTCGCGGCGGGATGCCTGGCTTTCACCTTGTGGATACCCTGCCGGGGTTATCTCACAGGGGAATACCAGGACGGGTTCCCTAAGCAAGCGCTTAGATACCGACCTCGGTCAGTGATTTGCGCTATATAAATACATGTACATTTACATTTACATACATAATCAACAGGACCTCCCACCCTTGATCAGTCATGGGTATTTAACTAAGCAACAGTTTGCACTGTTTAAACGCCATAGCTACATTTTTAATCTAAATACGGCTGTGCAAAAGTACAATAAAGTTACTGGTGCCAATAAATAAAAGCTTTAGTCTATATTATATAATTCATGCACCTATTGGACACACTAACTGAAGAAAAATGTTCTTTTTTAAAAACTTAATACATACATATAGTAAAGTGACTTGTGCCTGATTCAAAGAACTAGCTATTGTTTTGAAAAAAAGCATCTAGCAGCTATGCATTTAAGAATGTACATTGCTACATAAAAACAAATGTCTGGGCTTTCCAGAGAGCTTATCAATTTCATAGCGTTTGCAGTGGATCGAATATTATACTTTAAAAGGATAGGCTTCAAATAAAATGTTTTTAAAAAGGTATAAAATTTGCAAAATAGTAAAATATGGCAGCTACTCTGTTTGGATAAATTATCACACGGGCATTCCAAACTAGAGCCTTTCCTCATGGATGGGAAAGCTACAAGATGGTGAGCGATCCCTAACCTGAGTCTTGTTAAAACAAAGCTGTGTGAACTTCGTGTCACTTCTGTCAAATAGGCCTGGAAACCTTCATATAAACCCAATTGCTGATAGAACACTGCTGTAGGTTGGTCTTCAAGCATGGTCCTACGCGCATCTCTTTTGTACGCCAGAAAAGTGCTCTTAAGTTCTTTTTTGGGTATCTGGGCTATATAATCTGGCTCCGTATAAATATCAACATTGAATAATAGCTTGAACCAGTAATTAATATAATTTAGCCACAAAATACGGGAACAATGTTCTAAGTTTATACAGTCCATAATTATTGATTTAGTGAACTCTGTCTCGTTTTTGGACCAGATAGACCGCCATAAAAGAAGGGGACGTAAAGCTGCAAGATCTGCAATGTAATCAATGCCAACCTCCTTGTGGATCAATTCAGTAGATGCTGATGTTGGAGCACTAAGTAACCGCTTGAGGAACTTATTTTCCTCCTGCTGAATTGATTTGTCAAAGCTATGACCCCATACACCAGCCCCATAGAGGGTGGAGGAAACACTCCTGGCATTATAAATGATTACCATGTCCTTTACTCTACGGTCCCCAAGTTTGGTGGCGAATCTAAATATACTGTTTGTGTTCCTGGTCATCTTAAAACGTAAGTTAGTAAATTCATCGTGCCATTTCCCGTTACCTGAGAAGGTTATGCCTAAATAACAAAAGGACTTAACCGCTTGTATTTTTGTACTTTCCAAGTAGAAAGACTTTTTGGTATTAGTTTTCTTGCCACATGACATAATAAAAGTTTTAGCTTTGTTAATTAAAAGTTTTCTGCCATTAATAAAATCTGTAAAACTGTTAATAAGCCTTTGAAGTCCCATCGGTGTACGCAAAATTAAAATGGCATCATTGGCATACAACAGAATAGGTACATCCTTTCCATCTATCTTAGGAGCATCTGCTGAAATCTGGCCTAAAACTTCATCTATTTCATTAATAAAAAGTGAAAATAAAAGGGGGGCCAGAACACAGCCTTGCCGGATGCCTCTTCTCACATCAAAAAATGGAGTACGTTCACCCGTTGGCCCATATCTCACACTACACGACAATTTTTCATATACTCGAGCCAAGAAATACACTATCTCCTTTGGGGCCCCAGAATTGAGCAGAGTGGACAACAGGAGTGTGTGGTCTACCAAATCAAAAGCACTGCTCAAGTCAGCAAAACTTAAAAACAGGTTACCCGCCTTCACAGTTGTATATTTACTAACGAGTAGGTCTAAATTCACACTTTGTTCTAATGTACCTAGGCCCTCCTGAATCCATATTGGACAGGGGATAAAAGCTTGTTATCGGTGGCCCAGGTTTCCAATCTCATTAGTAAAATTCTGCTCATAACGTTGATTGATGAATCAAGCAGTGAGATGGGGCGGTAATTACTAGCCTCAGAGCGGGAGCCTTTTTTAAAAAGGGGGATAATTAATGACTGGCCCCATGATAGAGGGAAGTCCCCTGTGGCAGCCGCATTAAAAATTCTCGTTAAAATTGGGGCCCACAGATCCTTTTCATCTTTATATAAGTCTATGGGTACCCCATCCGGGCCAAGTGCTTTTCTCCCTTTACTTTTGGCAAGACCCTCGTATACTTCATCTATACTGATTACGAGGGGTAGTGTGGGTTATATAAATTCATCATTTAATATTGAAGGTAAAATTATCCTATCCAGGTTAAAAATATTGGAAAAATGTTCGATCCAAGCTGAACAATTAACATAAGACGTCAACTCTGGTATGCTATCATTTTGTAAAAAGGGACAGTTTACAGTTTCCCAGAACAATTTACTATTTTTTGTATTGGCTGCTAGACTTAGTTTATCCCATGCTTCTGTTTGGAGTTCCTTTTTCCGGGCACCAATATCCTGCCTATATTTGAGTCGGAGATCATGAATGTGGGATTGAATACGGGGTTTAGTGATTAGGGCTAATTTCAGATCTTCTAGCGCTCGTGTACATTTAAGATCAAACCATCCAGATTTAGCTTTATATGGGCCTTTAATATTCCTTGTTAAAATATCTTTAATAGTAAGATTTATTTCTGCAAACACAACAGGCAGTGTATGTGGGTATGCCTTATCATCAAGGCAATGTTCTATACCCTCCCTACATTTAATTACCACCTCCCTCTGGATTTTAGCAGGGACTACTCCTTCCCATTTGATCCTCATGCCATTTGGCCTTACTGGGGTTAAATCGCTAATGCGGTCATCGGTATTAGAATCTTTTTTCCCCCAGTTTAACAAAGAGATAGAAATACTATTGTGGTCACTAACCCTTTGTTCTGATATCCACAAATTTGTATAGTAACTGTAGCTTGAGATTAAAATATGATCTATATTACTTGCCGCATTTCGGCCAGTAAAGGTCGGGCAAATAACCTTTCCCTTTATCATCGTACAGTTAAGTAATTCTAAATCATATTTTGCCATCATTAAATTCAAGGCCTGGCCGTAGTTACAATGAGGGAAGTGTAAGAGGTTATCGTTATTATCATCCATTATAGGGTGTTCTCAAAAATACACACAAATTATTCTTGGATAAAGGGCAGGCCTGAATGTTAAAGTCGCCTGCCCATAGAATGATGGCTGAATTCCCTGTTTGTGCCAGAACTCTATCAATCTCATTACCCAAAGCCTGTAGTGGCAATCCTCTATTGCTATTAAAAATATTATTATAAAAATTAATTAGGTCCAAGAATGGCACAATCAAATCGAGACTGGCCAAGGTGTGTTCATCCACTTCGATGAGTTGGCCAGATGCATTGCCGCTTGTACTGATGGGGCTCAGAAGTATTCCTGACAGAAACACAGGACTGAGTCCCCATGAGATTATCAATAGCAATTAGACATGAGCAATGAGACAAGCATATATACCAGGACATAAATTGCTGAATATATCTGATGATCTGGTATTTGATTATTGCAAAAGATTGGCTGACCTATTACGTTCTGTCTCTCCCCAGATTGGAGAAGACGCAGTGACCAGGTATCCGGATAAAGCACATGATTTGAATCCAGGAGATTGGGTGGTAGTAAAGAATCCCACCTGAGAGTCGTGCCTAGCACCAAGGTGGGATGAACCACGACAAGTCTTATTAGTCACCACCACAACAGTGAAGTGTGCAGGTTTACCAAACTGGATTAATGCCAGTCATACCAAAAGGGTGCCAGCTCCTGATGAAGAAGGACCACAACTGACTCAAACAATTGGGGCAGCTGAAGGTTCTTCAGTCGAAGAATCTATAGCACAAGATTCAAGGGAGACTGACAGAGAACAACCGAGCACAAGTCAGGAGGACTGGATACCTGTGGTTGACATACGGGAAGTGCTTATCAAAACAAGGAGTAGAACTAGATTAGAGCAGCAGGAGAATAGAGAGGACGGGATAGGTATAGAAGAACATGCTCAGGAAAAAGTGAATAACAAAAACAGTGACCCTGAGCAGGACCAGATAGGGACAGAAGAACAATACTCAGGTACACCAATCAGTCGAAGAACCTGAGCTGGGACAATTAGGCATAGAAGAACATGTTCAGCCGGTAGAAGATCAAAATGTAATAAGACCTGAACAGGACCAGTTAGGAAAAGAAGAACAAGTTCAGTAAGAAGAAGAGCAAACCAGTGAGCACTGTAGGTAGTTCAGAATTATCATTTGGTTTAATTGCTTGTCAGATGGAGGACCTCACCATATTATGTGAAAATGACCACACTGAGTCAATTAATTTTTAATTGATTGATATACCCCTGCTTGGAGTAATCCTTGGGATTCCAACACTTCAGCATCGCAATCCAATTATTGATTACCAAAAACGGAAAGTCTTGATACATTTAAAATGATGTGTAAACTCCTGTTACTGAGAATCTCCAGAGATGGTGACACCTGCGTCTTGTACTGTATTTGAAAATTGTAAGAAAGACCTACTCCCTGAATGCTGTTCTGATTTTTGGGACATATTTGATAAGATCCAATCTTCTGCCCTCCCATCTCACGGATGTTTTGATTGCCAGGTAAATCTACTGCCAGGGGCAAGTTTGCCTTACAGGTAGATGTTTGTGCTTGCTGAGCAGGAAACTAAGCATCTCAAGAATTATCTAGAGGAGGTACTAGCCAGAGGATTTATTCGTCATTCAACCTCTCCAGCTTGGTCTCCCCTGTTTTTGTTCCAAAGAAAAATGGGGAGCTCAGGACCTATATCATTTACGAAGCACTCATTCCATTTATCATCAAGAATCAATCCCTGTTGCCCTTAATACCAGTACTACTAGATCAGGTCCAACATTCGACCATTAATACAACCTCGATCTCTATGGGGCATATAATCATTTCAGAGTCTGAGGGGGAGACAAGTGGAATATCGAATTTCGCACAAAATACGGTCTCTATCAATACTGTGTTATGTCTTTTTGGTTCTGCAAGGACCCCACTGGTATTCCAGTTTTATATGAAAGAAGTTCTGAGGGAATTTCTAGATGTATGACTTATAGTGTATATAGAAGACAATTTGATTTACTTACGGAATTAGCAGGAACCTGTTGAGCTGTTAAGGCTGGCTTAAAATGTACAAGCAAGAAGCATCCCTTTGCATACCTTAAAAAATGGACATTTCCCTCCAAGTCAGTCGAGTTGCTTGGGTGTTTTATCACTCACGAAGGAACCAAAATGGATAACAGGAAGGTGAAAGCAATTTTAAACTGGCCCACCATCTAGCATTAGAGAAATCCAGAGCTTCCTGAGCTTTGCCAATTTTTATAGACATTGCATCCCATCAACCCATCACACGGTTGTTGCAAAAGGGAGTACCCTTTTTATGGTCCAAGGGAATGAACAATGCTTTTAATTACCCGAAAAGGAGCTTCACTTCTGCCCCAAACTTGCGGCACCCAAACTCCAGTATACCTTTTCTAGTAGAGGCAGATGCCTCACAGAGCGCTGTGAGTGGAGTGCTGCCACAAAGAAGTCCATGGACTAGACAAACGCACCTAATCACGTTCTTTCCAAATATCTACTACCCACTGAGCAGAGGTACACCATTGCTGAACACAAGCTGCTACTCATCAAATTGGGATTTCGACAATGTGGCAATAGGTGCTTGGCATGCGCCACCCAATCAGCATTTATTATGACCATAAACATTTACAATATCTAAGGTCAGCAAGAGCCCTCACCCCATGTTAAATGACATGGATGCTGTTATATAACGAGTTTAACTTCGCGATTTGCATTCCAACTCTTAACTAAGAACATGAAAGAAAATGCTCTGTCCAGAATTGAGACTTCTTACAATGTTGTGTCGGCAAATAATCCCCCTAACATAATGTCCCTGTTCAAGAAATCCAAGACTGACTGTAACTGTGGTGTCATTCCAGTCTACTGGCAGGTCACTCGGGAATTTCTGAAATCACACACATTACCAATGCCTTTATGGTGGGGAATGTTATCCAAGGACACACATACATCAATACAAACGTGTGCTACATATGCGCAAAATAAAGTCTCCCTTCACGACCATCTGTTTTACTACAAGTGATGCCCATTCACACAATTCCTTGAACACAATTAGTCTAGACTTCATCGTTGATATGCCACCAACACAAGGCTTCACAAACATCTTGGTTATAGATGACTTGTTAACCAAGATGGTTCATTGTATTGCCTTAAGGAAAGTCTCGTCTGCCAAATAATTAGTTAACATTTATATTCAAAATTTAGTTTTCTACATTGATTAATCTCAGTTATGATCTTGGGCAGTGGTCCATAACTTGTGCCCAGATTTTGGCTTTATCTAAGGGCTCCCTTGCAAATAAGCATGTCTGTCCTCTGTATACCACCTTCAAGCAGATAGACCCAGGTGTTAATCAGTCACTAGAGCAGTATTGTATTTAAAGTGTCTGCTAGCCATGAACAGTTCCAATTAAGTAGACAAATTAAGCTTAGGGTTTAGTTTGCATACAATAGCAGTGAACATCAATTACAGAGACATCACCGCTTTTTGCCTCAACAGAATACAAACTAAAGTCATCCCATCAGACTTTGAAAGGAAGGTCTGACCAAGTGCCAGGAGTGAAAGAACATAATGCAAAGCTGGCAGGCATTGAAAGGAAAGCCATAGAAGAAATGCACCCGAGCAAGCAAAAAGTCAAAGGGAAGACAGACAAACATTGAAGCAAAGAATCACGTTATAAAGTAAGAGCATTTGTGTGGCTATCCACAAAAATCTAAAACTGAAAGAACTTTGGAAACTTTGGGGCATATTAACAAGAAAGTGGCAGAGCGCGGTTAGCCCCAAATTTGCTAACGCTGTGCTCTGTCCCTTTAGAAATAGAGGGATGCGCCATATGTACAATAATAAGGCACATCCCTGCGTTTCTCCCTGCGCTAAATTCAGCTGCCTAGAGCCAACGCAGGCACCCTTCCGCCACAGTGCAAGGGTGACTGTGTTGAGGGAATAATTTTTATGTGCAGGAAGGTGTTCCCTCGTGAAAATAAATAAATCAGAATGACGATTTGCAACTCCAATGTGCGCTCCGTTGTGCATCACACATAGCAGTTGCAATTTGTAATATTTTTAATGATTGTTTATGTGCAGGAAGGAGCATCTTCCCGCATATAAACATTAATTCATTGCAATATGCTGTCTCTATGTGCGCTACACATTGCAGTACACATAGAAACAGCAAAAACAGGATAAAATAAAGCATTTGTCCTCGTATCACAATGTTAAGACCAGGTTTCCCTGATTTTAATTTTGGCACTGCCTCCTATTTACACCACCCTTTTAAATAGGGGGCAGTTTCTAAATCAATGGGTGTTGTGGCGGACCATCCACGCAAAAACTCATAGCTCATCTCTTTCACACTAAAACTAGCATGAAAGGGGGCCTTATTTACAATGCGGCTTTAAGCCACATCAAGTGGCTTAACGCCAACTTGTAAATTAAGCGAAGCCCCTATTGCCACAGGAAGGTAGAAAAAAGTGGTGTTCCTGTGGCGATAGGGGACTTGTAAATATGCCTCTTCATCCTCAATTTTTAGGAGCAATTACAAATCTTACATATTGAAAATCCATTAACAGTCAAATGACAACTATCGGAAGATTTGATTTAAAAATACACCCAATTTATCATATTTCCTTGATCAAACCATTAGGTACAGACACTAGAGCTGAACCAACTCCACCTCCAGTAACGGTTGAAGAAAATATTTTTCAAAGTTGTTAGCGATTGGGTAATAGGTTGACTGGGGTTTGAGCCCTACCTGAACAGCAACCACAATTCTAGTAAAGATAAGAAGCAGGCAAACCCTAAATTACCCAGTTCTCACCCTCTGGTAGCTTGGCACAGAGCAGTCAGGCTTAACTCAGAGGCAATGTGTAAGGTATTTGTGCAACACTTTGAACAGTAAAACTGTAAAAACGGCAGACAAAAGATTCCACATCAGGTTAGAAAAATAAATATTAATTTAGTAAATAAATCAAGACCACAACAACAAAATTCCAATATGTAGAACTTGAGATATTGAATTTCAATGAACAGTAAAATATGAAATAACATAATCCTGATAAAATTACGAAGATGCACAGGGGGCTGATGTTAGATGCTTCAGATGAGGTTGGATATAATATTCACTTGTCCCAGACTGGGAGTGTTCTTGTCTAATATCTTTAATAGAATGGAACATCAGATGGGGCAGGTAATCAATCCCAATACGATGGGAGCCCTTTTGGGACTTTGTACAGTTGGAATAATCTTCCTGCTGAACTAAAACAGCTCTGTTTCATAGCCACTGTAAAGCAAAGTCATTAATATTAGAAAATTGGAAACTGACAACGATACCCACTGTTGATCAGTGGCGCAGTAAAATGTATACATTTTAGAATCATGAGAACCTGTATGCAGTAGTTCTTCAGAAGGGTCATCCTCCATCCCATCATCCACTCCTGTGGTCTCCCCCAGCACAGAGTGAGCTTCTGCCAAGGCCCCCAAAGCCCTTTGCAACTCCAACTTCTAGGTGGTACTCTTGGCAGGAAGCCGGGCCTCCTTACAGAAGTACTTGAGCTGGGCAACAGTGTATACCTCTATGTTGGCCAGCTCAAATTCCCTCCTTGTAGGTGCTGCTGTAGATCAAGCAGCCAGAGACATGATTTTGAGGAAAAATCTAAAATGATAACTAGGGAGACTTTAAATTTGAATTGGTCTTGGATGTGAAATAGTAGAATTCACTAAATCACTGTATGACACTGCTGAAACACAAGTCCTATCCTCACTGCTGATCACCAATGTAAGAATCAGGTTATTGGTTGGCTGGGGTATGAGCCCTAGTCAAGCAGCAACCACAATCCTAGTCAGGGTAGGAAGCAGGCAAACCCAAAATTAACCCATGCTCACCCTCCGGTAGCTTGGCACAGTGCAGTCAGCCTTAACTTAGAGGCATGTGTACTGTGTTTGTGCAACACTTCAAACAGTAAAACTGTGAAAAAGGCACACAAAAGATTCCACATCAGGTTAGAAAATAGAGCTTAATTTAATAAAAAAAGCAAGACCAAAACAGCAAAAATCCAATAAGTAGACCTTGATATTGAATTTCAAAGAAAAAAAATGCGAAATAGTACTTAAAAGCAACAAATGCTTACTTAGGATATCTAGTCGGGACGGTCCGGCACAAAGTCAAAAGTTCAATTTGACTGATAGAATGCAGTCTGGATACAGGGACACAGTGAGGCCCTCAGAACAAAAATACCTTGATCCTGGTTGTGTCATTGATGATGTGGGGTGCAGCTGAAGCAAAGAGCATTGCGTGGTGGAGGTTCCAAAGTCAATGCGTCTAGTCCAAGCCACGCAGCAGAGGTGATGCTCTGGTTCTGGTCTCCGCAGCGGCGGCAATGCGTTGTTGCTATTCCACACACGAGACACAGTGCGCCGGTTACGAACTACGCAACAGATGTAATGCACTAATTCTGATCTGCGTAGCGGTGGCGATGCGTTTCATCAGAAGATGCATGGGTTCTTCTGGAACAACATCTTAGACGAACTTCCTAGGGTCCAGGGGTAAGTAGACAGAATATCGAGTTTTAAATATCGTTGTGCAATACTATTGTGTTTTAAATGTCGAAAGTCAAAAATATTGTTGTATACATTATCAATGTCAAGAATATTGATTTGTTGTGTTGAATAAAATATCGTTGTTCAAAATATGGATTTTAAAAATATTGTTATTAAAAAATATCGATTTTGTAAAGGTGAATTTTTTAAATATAGTATATAATTTTAAATGTATTAATAATTTTAGATACATTGTATATGTTTTATATGAAAAATGTTTTAGGAGCAGGATGTTGGGTTTATAGAGGGTAAGAGTGGAGAGTGTTTTACAAAACAAAAAGATTTACATTTAAAAAAAAGAATAAATGCAATTTAAATTTGTGTTTTAGGAGTGGGATGTTGGGTTTATGGGAGATAAGGGTGGGGAGTGTTTTAAAAATATCCATTTTTTAAATGTATTTAAAAAAAGGTAATGATATTTTAAATTGGGTTTTAGGAGCAGGATGTTGGTTTTATAGCAGATACGGGTGGGGAGTGTTTTAAGAAAAATGTAATATTTAATTTGTTTTAAGCAGATTAATTACATTTTTTTAAGTGTTTTAGGAGCGGGATGTTCGGTTTATAGGGGATAAGGAGGGGAATGTTTTAAAAATATATTTTTTTATTACATTTAAAAAAAAATTATGATGACATTTCAAATTGTGTTTCAGGAGTGAGATATTGGGTTTAACGGGATAAGGGTGGGAAGTGTTTTAAGAAAAAAATATATATATTGAATTAAAAAATATATATATTTATGAAATGTTAAATTGTGTTTTAGAAGCAGTTTGTTGGGTTTATAGGGGTTAAGTGTGGGGAGTGTTCTAAAACTATGGGGCTGATTATGATTGCGGTGAATCCGCATCCTGCGGGCCGGCGGAAGTCACCGCCGGCCCGGAGGATGCGGATTCACCGCTGCAGTGTGTGTGAAGACCCCCCGCCAGATTAGGATGGCTGGGGGGTCATCGGCAGAAGGGGAGACCATCTGCCGCTTTTCCACCGCGAGACCGCAGCGGAAAAGCTCTAATATGGTGGCGGTGTCTATCAGACACCGCCAGCCATATTAGGATTTGCCCTGGGACATGCCTTTCCTCGGCGGCAACGCCGCCACGAAAAGGCCTACGGTCTTTTGTTTGGGGGCCCGTTGCAGGCCCCCAGGGTGAAGGGGGGGTGCACATGGGGGTACCTATGGTACCCCCTGCATTTGCATGCACGAAGCGGCAGGCACCACGCGGTGCCTGCCGCTTTGTGCATGCAAATGCACTGCTTGCAGTTTTAACATTGCGGCGGGTGCTGCTTCAAGCAGCACCCGCCGCAATGTTAAAAATACAGGATGTGACCGCCAGGGTGGCGGTCACATCCAAATTCGTACAGAGGGACCGCCGCTGCCCCTGCGGACGGTCCCTCCACCTCTGGGGTGGCGGACGGACGCAGGTCCGTCCGCCATCCTAATAGGCCCCTACATTTTGAAATTTGTACAACATTTTTTTTTAAAAATTCAAAAATATTTGATTTTATTAGGAGTGAGATGTGGTTATAGGTGATATGGGTGGGGAGTGTTTTAATCTAAGTATTTTAATTAAATTGGATTTTAGGAGTGTGATGTTGGGGTTATAGGTGATGATGTGTTTTTTTTGGTAAATAATTTAAAAGTTTATAAAAAATACAATATTGTTTAAATAATTTTACATTTTAAAAAATGAATTGAAAAATGTTTTGATATTTTGTGAAATTTGTAAATAATTTTGTTGAGTTATGTTTAAATAAAAAAATTTACATTTTGAGAATGTAAATGAAATGTAAATGAAAATTTAGATTATGATATAAAATTATTTACAAATAACATATTTTTGGGGAAAATGTATTATAAATGGGAATATGCAAATATATTTATAATGTGTATTATTTTATATGTTTGTATGTATTTTTTGGCAATATTATATTTAAAAGTTATATTTTTGAATACTTTTTTGGACTTTGTATTGCTTGGTGTGGGAATAGAAAATGATATATGTTTAGTGTTCAGCACCTACCCGGAGTCAATGTATTTTGGAGTGGGAATAGTAAATTATATATATTTAGTGTCCAGCACCTTCCCTGAGTTAATGTAGTTTGGAGTGGGACTAGTAAATTATATGTTTAGTGTCCAGGACCTTCCTTGACTTAATGTAATTTGGAGTGAGAACAGTAAATGATATATGTTTAGTGTCCAGCACCTTCCCTGAGTTAATGTAATTTGGAGTTGGAATAGTAAATTATATATGTTTAGTGTCTAGCACCTTCCTTGACTTCATGTAGTTTATGAGTAGGAATAGTAAGTTATATATGTTTAGTGTCCAACACCTTCCTTGACTTTTTCAAGTCTGGAGTTCAAGCTGCACCCGCCGCAATGTTAAAAATGCATGCACGGCATTTGCGTGCAAAAAGCAGCAGGCACCGCGCGGTGCCTGCTGCTTTGTCCACGCAAAAGCAGGGGGGTACCATAGGTACCCCCCATGTGCACCCCCCACCCCCTCTTCACCCAGGGGGCCCGCAACGGGCACCCGAAGTGAAGGTCTGTATGCTTTTCCACGGCGGAAAAGCCCCCATGGAAAAGCATACTTTGTACTCCATCCTAATATGGCTGGCGGTGTCTGATAGACACCGCCAGCCATGTTAATGCTTTTCCGCTGTGGTCGGAAGACGAACGCGGCGGTTTTCCTGCATCCTCCGGGCCGGCGGTGGCTTCCGCCGGCCCGGTGGATGCGGAAAATCCGCCATCGTAATAGGCCCCTTAATGTAGTTTGGAGTGGGTATAGTAATTGATTTATGTTTAGTGTCCAACACCTTCCCTGACTTAATGTAGTTTGGAGTGGGAGTAGTAATTTCTATATGTTTAGTGTCCAGCACCTTTCCTGAGTTAATGTAATTTGGAGTTGGAATAGTAAATTATATATGTTTAGTGTCCAGCACCTTCCTTGACTTCATGTATTGTATGAGTAGGAATAGTAAATTATATATGTTTAGTGTCCAGCACCTTCCCTGACTTTTTCAAGTCTGGAGTGGGAATAGTAAATTATATATGTTTAGTGTCCAGTACCTTCCCTGAGTTATTGTAGTTTGGAGTGGTAATAGTACATTATATATGCTTAGTGTAGCACCTTCCCTGACTTAATGTAGTTTGGAGTGCGAACAGTAATTGATTTATGTTTAGTGCCCAACACCTTACCTGACTTAATGTAGTTTAGAGTGGGTATAGTAATTTATATATGTTTAGTGTCCAGCACCTTCCCTGAGTTAATGTAGTTTGGAGTGCAAATCCGACATCCTCGGACCGGGAAAGCTGTACAACGGCATCTGTGACAGAACCGCCATTAAGGCTCTGCCCAGGTTCCCATCGAAGAGATCTCTTGGTTGATGATAGATTTGGAGGCTCAGATAGCAGAAGGTGCCTTCTCTCCACTGCTCTTCTCTACCGTTAATGGTAAAATGTGGATCTCGGCCTCCTTTGCAAAATGCATATATACATGATTTGTCAACATTCACATGTAGTCCAGATACTGCGGCAAAATCCTGCAATAGACGCAACAACTGGTCGGGAAACCTTTTCAACGCCTTTGACATATACTAGGAGATCATCCACATAAAGGGACACATGATGTATCGCATATCCCAGAGGTATGCCATCTCCCAACATAGGGTGTCCTTCGTATGGCGGGCGGACTTTGTCCAGCTGCTATACCCCTGGGAAATGGGACCACCCGCAATGCATGCGGCAGTCACGCACATCCCATAAGGATGCGCCCACCACACTGGCGGGTGCATCCCGCATTTCTAACATTGCAGCAGGCGGTGCTGAAAGCACTGCCCGACGCAATTTTTGAAATGCAAATTGTGCATTTGACAGTACAACGTGAGAGGCACCACGCAGTGCATGCCACGTTGTACTGTCAAATGCAGGGGGGTACCATTGGTACCCCCGATGTGCACCTCCCACCCACCAGAATCCCTGTGGGCCTGCTACGGGCCCCCAATGTTGAGATCCGCATGCCTTTCCGTGGCAGCGTTACCGCCACGGAAAGGCATGTCCCCGCATGTATACTAATATGGATGTTGGTGTCAACCAGACACCGCCACACTATTAACAGTTTCTCTGCCCGGTCGATTCATCGACTGGGCGGAAAACCGGCAGACGGTCTTTCCGTCCGCTGGGGTCCCCCCGCCATAGTAATGTGGCGTGGGGTAATTTGCATGCAGGCGGGGAAATATGTCGGCCGGATCGCATCGCTTCAGCCAATGGCTCTATTGCAAGGGCAAAAAGGAGAGGGGATAAAGAGCACCCCTGCCTAGTGCCTCTGCACACCAGAATGGCCTCTGATATGTATGGTCCAAAGCGCACACAGACTGTTGGGTTTGTATGCAATGGGTTTACCAGTTGAAGAAACCCCAGGCCTAGATTATATTTTAATAAGGTTGCCGCTAGGTAGCCCCATTCTAGGGAATTTAAGGCCTTCTCCAGATCTAAGAAAAGACACAATGCCCTAGGCCACTCATGTACAGCATCTGTCACCACTCAAAAGAAAGGTCTTGAGTTGAGAGAGGTGCTCCGCACTGGTACGAAGCCATTTTGGTCAGTGTGGACCAAGGTTGGGATCACTGGCACTGGCCTGTCAGCTATTACCTTGGCAAGCATTTTATAGTCGGTGTTAAGTAAGGCCAAGGGTCTGTAGGAACCAAGGGCCGTGGGATCTTTATCAGGCTTCAATAGGGAATCTAGGTATGCCTCACACATCGAGGGAGGTAGTTCCTATTTTTCTAAGGCAGTGGTGAACAATGTGTGAAGCTTGTGTGAGATACTCACATTAAGCTTTGTAGTATTCTGCCGGCAGGCCGTCCGGCCCAGGCACTTTTCCCAAGACCATGGGTCCAATGGCGTCTCCAATTTCCTCCAATGTAAGCTGATCATTCCTCTGAGGCTGTGGGCAACTATATGGATCCTACGGTCTTTTGTTTGGGGGCCCGTTGCAGGCCCCCAGGGTGAAGGGGGGGTGCACATGGGGGTACCTATGGTACCCCCTGCATTTGCATGCACGAAGCGGCAGGCACCACGCGGTGCCTGCCGCTTTGTGCATGCAAATGCACTGCTTGCAGTTTTAACATTGCGGCGGGTGCTGCTTCAAGCAGCACCCGCCGCAATGTTAAAAATACAGGATGTGACCGCCAGGGTGGCGGTCACATCCAAATTCGTACAGAGGGACCGCCGCTGCCCCTGCGGACGGTCCCTCCACCTCTGGGGTGGCGGACGGACGCAGGTCCGTCCGCCATCCTAATAGGCCCCTACATTTTGAAATTTGTACAACATTTTTTTTTAAAAATTCAAAAATATTTGATTTTATTAGGAGTGAGATGTGGTTATAGGTGATATGGGTGGGGAGTGTTTTAATCTAAGTATTTTAATTAAATTGGATTTTAGGAGTGTGATGTTGGGGTTATAGGTGATGATGTGTTTTTTTTGGTAAATAATTTAAAAGTTTATAAAAAATACAATATTGTTTAAATAATTTTACATTTTAAAAAATGAATTGAAAAATGTTTTGATATTTTGTGAAATTTGTAAATAATTTTGTTGAGTTATGTTTAAATAAAAAAATTTACATTTTGAGAATGTAAATGAAATGTAAATGAAAATTTAGATTATGATATACAATTATTTACAAATAACATATTTTTGGGGAAAATGTATTATAAATGGGAATATGCAAATATATTTATAATGTGTATTATTTTATATGTTTGTATGTATTTTTTGGCAATATTATATTTAAAAGTTATATTTTTGAATACTTTTTTGGACTTTGTATTGCTTGGTGTGGGAATAGAAAATGATATATGTTTAGTGTTCAGCACCTACCCGGAGTCAATGTATTTTGGAGTGGGAATAGTAAATTATATATATTTAGTGTCCAGCACCTTCCCTGAGTTAATGTAGTTTGGAGTGGGACTAGTAAATTATATGTTTAGTGTCCAGGACCTTCCTTGACTTAATGTAATTTGGAGTGAGAACAGTAAATGATATATGTTTAGTGTCCAGCACCTTCCCTGAGTTAATGTAATTTGGAGTTGGAATAGTAAATTATATATGTTTAGTGTCTAGCACCTTCCTTGACTTCATGTAGTTTATGAGTAGGAATAGTAAGTTATATATGTTTAGTGTCCAACACCTTCCTTGACTTTTTCAAGTCTGGAGTTCAAGCTGCACCCGCCGCAATGTTAAAAATGCATGCACGGCATTTGCGTGCAAAAAGCAGCAGGCACCGCGCGGTGCCTGCTGCTTTGTCCACGCAAAAGCAGGGGGGTACCATAGGTACCCCCCATGTGCACCCCCCACCCCCTCTTCACCCAGGGGGCCCGCAACGGGCACCCGAAGTGAAGGTCTGTATGCTTTTCCACGGCGGAAAAGCCCCCATGGAAAAGCATACTTTGTACTCCATCCTAATATGGCTGGCGGTGTCTGATAGACACCGCCAGCCATGTTAATGCTTTTCCGCTGTGGTCGGAAGACGAACGCGGCGGTTTTCCTGCATCCTCCGGGCCGGCGGTGGCTTCCGCCGGCCCGGTGGATGCGGAAAATCCGCCATCGTAATAGGCCCCTTAATGTAGTTTGGAGTGGGTATAGTAATTGATTTATGTTTAGTGTCCAACACCTTCCCTGACTTAATGTAGTTTGGAGTGGGAGTAGTAATTTCTATATGTTTAGTGTCCAGCACCTTTCCTGAGTTAATGTAATTTGGAGTTGGAATAGTAAATTATATATGTTTAGTGTCCAGCACCTTCCTTGACTTCATGTATTGTATGAGTAGGAATAGTAAATTATATATGTTTAGTGTCCAGCACCTTCCCTGACTTTTTCAAGTCTGGAGTGGGAATAGTAAATTATATATGTTTAGTGTCCAGTACCTTCCCTGAGTTATTGTAGTTTGGAGTGGTAATAGTACATTATATATGCTTAGTGTAGCACCTTCCCTGACTTAATGTAGTTTGGAGTGCGAACAGTAATTGATTTATGTTTAGTGCCCAACACCTTACCTGACTTAATGTAGTTTAGAGTGGGTATAGTAATTTATATATGTTTAGTGTCCAGCACCTTCCCTGAGTTAATGTAGTTTGGAGTGCAAATCCGACATCCTCGGACCGGGAAAGCTGTACAACGGCATCTGTGACAGAACCGCCATTAAGGCTCTGCCCAGGTTCCCATCGAAGAGATCTCTTGGTTGATGATAGATTTGGAGGCTCAGATAGCAGAAGGTGCCTTCTCTCCACTGCTCTTCTCTACCGTTAATGGTAAAATGTGGATCTCGGCCTCCTTTGCAAAATGCATATATACATGATTTGTCAACATTCACATGTAGTCCAGATACTGCGGCAAAATCCTGCAATAGACGCAACAACTGGTCGGGAAACCTTTTCAACGCCTTTGACATATACTAGGAGATCATCCACATAAAGGGACACATGATGTATCGCATATCCCAGAGGTATGCCATCTCCCAACATAGGGTGTCCTTCGTATGGCGGGCGGACTTTGTCCAGCTGCTATACCCCTGGGAAATGGGACCACCCGCAATGCATGCGGCAGTCACGCACATCCCATAAGGATGCGCCCACCACACTGGCGGGTGCATCCCGCATTTCTAACATTGCAGCAGGCGGTGCTGAAAGCACTGCCCGACGCAATTTTTGAAATGCAAATTGTGCATTTGACAGTACAACGTGAGAGGCACCACGCAGTGCATGCCACGTTGTACTGTCAAATGCAGGGGGGTACCATTGGTACCCCCGATGTGCACCTCCCACCCACCAGAATCCCTGTGGGCCTGCTACGGGCCCCCAATGTTGAGATCCGCATGCCTTTCCGTGGCAGCGTTACCGCCACGGAAAGGCATGTCCCCGCATGTATACTAATATGGATGTTGGTGTCAACCAGACACCGCCACACTATTAACAGTTTTTCTGCCCGGTCGATTCATCGACTGGGCGGAAAACCGGCAGACGGTCTTTCCGTCCGCTGGGGTCCCCCCGCCATAGTAATGTGGCGTGGGGTAATTTGCATGCAGGCGGGGAAATATGTCGGCCGGATCGCATCGCTTCAGCCAATGGCTCTATTGCAAGGGCAAAAAGGAGAGGGGATAAAGAGCACCCCTGCCTAGTGCCTCTGCACACCAGAATGGCCTCTGATATGTATGGTCCAAAGCGCACACAGACTGTTGGGTTTGTATGCAATGGGTTTACCAGTTGAAGAAACCCCAGGCCTAGATTATATTTTAATAAGGTTGCCGCTAGGTAGCCCCATTCTAGGGAATTTAAGGCCTTCTCCAGATCTAAGAAAAGACACAATGCCCTAGGCCACTCATGTACAGCATCTGTCACCACTCAAAAGAAAGGTCTTGAGTTGAGAGAGGTGCTCCGCACTGGTACGAAGCCATTTTGGTCAGTGTGGACCAAGGTTGGGATCACTGGCACTGGCCTGTCAGCTATTACCTTGGCAAGCATTTTATAGTCGGTGTTAAGTAAGGCCAAGGGTCTGTAGGAACCAAGGGCCGTGGGATCTTTATCAGGCTTCAATAGGGAATCTAGGTATGCCTCACACATCGAGGGAGGTAGTTCCTATTTTTCTAAGGCAGTGGTGAACAATGTGTGAAGCTTGTGTGAGATACTCACATTAAGCTTTGTAGTATTCTGCCGGCAGGCCGTCCGGCCCAGGCACTTTTCCCAAGACCATGGGTCCAATGGCGTCTCCAATTTCCTCCAATGTAAGCTGATCATTCCTCTGAGGCTGTGGGCAACTATATGGATCCTACGGTCTTTTGTTTGGGGGCCCGTTGCAGGCCCCCAGGGTGAAGGGGGGGTGCACATGGGGGTACCTATGGTACCCCCTGCATTTGCATGCACGAAGCGGCAGGCACCACGCGGTGCCTGCCGCTTTGTGCATGCAAATGCACTGCTTGCAGTTTTAACATTGCGGCGGGTGCTGCTTCAAGCAGCACCCGCCGCAATGTTAAAAATACAGGATGTGACCGCCAGGGTGGCGGTCACATCCAAATTCGTACAGAGGGACCGCCGCTGCCCCTGCGGACGG
The DNA here is from genome assembly GCF_964261635.1 of Lissotriton helveticus. Lineage (NCBI taxonomy): Eukaryota > Metazoa > Chordata > Amphibia > Caudata > Salamandridae > Lissotriton > Lissotriton helveticus. Next base: position 1,511,272,175 of record NC_136063.1, on the reverse strand, counting down.
TCCCTCCACCTCTGGGGTGGCGGACGGACGCAGGTCCGTCCGCCATCCTAATAGGCCCCTACATTTTGAAATTTGTACAACATTTTTTTTTAAAAATTCAAAAATATTTGATTTTATTAGGAGTGAGATGTGGTTATAGGTGATATGGGTGGGGAGTGTTTTAATCTAAGTATTTTAATTAAATTGGATTTTAGGAGTGTGATGTTGGGGTTATAGGTGATGATGTGTTTTTTTTGGTAAATAATTTAAAAGTTTATAAAAAATACAATATTGTTTAAATAATTTTACATTTTAAAAAATGAATTGAAAAATGTTTTGATATTTTGTGAAATTTGTAAATAATTTTGTTGAGTTATGTTTAAATAAAAAAATTTACATTTTGAGAATGTAAATGAAATGTAAATGAAAATTTAGATTATGATATAAAATTATTTACAAATAACATATTTTTGGGGAAAATGTATTATAAATGGGAATATGCAAATATATTTATAATGTGTATTATTTTATATGTTTGTATGTATTTTTTGGCAATATTATATTTAAAAGTTATATTTTTGAATACTTTTTTGGACTTTGTATTGCTTGGTGTGGGAATAGAAAATGATATATGTTTAGTGTTCAGCACCTACCCGGAGTCAATGTATTTTGGAGTGGGAATAGTAAATTATATATATTTAGTGTCCAGCACCTTCCCTGAGTTAATGTAGTTTGGAGTGGGACTAGTAAATTATATGTTTAGTGTCCAGGACCTTCCTTGACTTAATGTAATTTGGAGTGAGAACAGTAAATGATATATGTTTAGTGTCCAGCACCTTCCCTGAGTTAATGTAATTTGGAGTTGGAATAGTAAATTATATATGTTTAGTGTCTAGCACCTTCCTTGACTTCATGTAGTTTATGAGTAGGAATAGTAAGTTATATATGTTTAGTGTCCAACACCTTCCTTGACTTTTTCAAGTCTGGAGTTCAAGCTGCACCCGCCGCAATGTTAAAAATGCATGCACGGCATTTGCGTGCAAAAAGCAGCAGGCACCGCGCGGTGCCTGCTGCTTTGTCCACGCAAAAGCAGGGGGGTACCATAGGTACCCCCCATGTGCACCCCCCACCCCCTCTTCACCCAGGGGGCCCGCAACGGGCACCCGAAGTGAAGGTCTGTATGCTTTTCCACGGCGGAAAAGCCCCCATGGAAAAGCATACTTTGTACTCCATCCTAATATGGCTGGCGGTGTCTGATAGACACCGCCAGCCATGTTAATGCTTTTCCGCTGTGGTCGGAAGACGAACGCGGCGGTTTTCCTGCATCCTCCGGGCCGGCGGTGGCTTCCGCCGGCCCGGTGGATGCGGAAAATCCGCCATCGTAATAGGCCCCTTAATGTAGTTTGGAGTGGGTATAGTAATTGATTTATGTTTAGTGTCCAACACCTTCCCTGACTTAATGTAGTTTGGAGTGGGAGTAGTAATTTCTATATGTTTAGTGTCCAGCACCTTTCCTGAGTTAATGTAATTTGGAGTTGGAATAGTAAATTATATATGTTTAGTGTCCAGCACCTTCCTTGACTTCATGTATTGTATGAGTAGGAATAGTAAATTATATATGTTTAGTGTCCAGCACCTTCCCTGACTTTTTCAAGTCTGGAGTGGGAATAGTAAATTATATATGTTTAGTGTCCAGTACCTTCCCTGAGTTATTGTAGTTTGGAGTGGTAATAGTACATTATATATGCTTAGTGTAGCACCTTCCCTGACTTAATGTAGTTTGGAGTGCGAACAGTAATTGATTTATGTTTAGTGCCCAACACCTTACCTGACTTAATGTAGTTTAGAGTGGGTATAGTAATTTATATATGTTTAGTGTCCAGCACCTTCCCTGAGTTAATGTAGTTTGGAGTGCAAATCCGACATCCTCGGACCGGGAAAGCTGTACAACGGCATCTGTGACAGAACCGCCATTAAGGCTCTGCCCAGGTTCCCATCGAAGAGATCTCTTGGTTGATGATAGATTTGGAGGCTCAGATAGCAGAAGGTGCCTTCTCTCCACTGCTCTTCTCTACCGTTAATGGTAAAATGTGGATCTCGGCCTCCTTTGCAAAATGCATATATACATGATTTGTCAACATTCACATGTAGTCCAGATACTGCGGCAAAATCCTGCAATAGACGCAACAACTGGTCGGGAAACCTTTTCAACGCCTTTGACATATACTAGGAGATCATCCACATAAAGGGACACATGATGTATCGCATATCCCAGAGGTATGCCATCTCCCAACATAGGGTGTCATTCGTATGGCGGGCGGACTTTGTCCAGCTGCCATACCCCTGGGAAATGGGACCACCCGCAATGCATGCGGCAGTCACGCACATCCCATAAGGATGCGCCCACCACACTGGCGGGTGCATCCCGCATTTCTAACATTGCAGCAGGCGGTGCTGAAAGCACTGCCCGACGCAATTTTTGAAATGCAAATTGTGCATTTGACAGTACAACGTGAGAGGCACCACGCAGTGCATGCCACGTTGTACTGTCAAATGCAGGGGGGTACCATTGGTACCCCCGATGTGCACCTCCCACCCACCAGAATCCCTGTGGGCCTGCTACGGGCCCCCAATGTTGAGATCCGCATGCCTTTCCGTGGCAGCGTTACCGCCACGGAAAGGCATGTCCCCGCATGTATACTAATATGGATGTTGGTGTCAACCAGACACCGCCACACTATTAACAGTTTTTCTGCCCGGTCGATTCATCGACTGGGCGGAAAACCGGCAGACGGTCTTTCCGTCCGCTGGGGTCCCCCCGCCATAGTAATGTGGCGTGGGGTAATTTGCATGCAGGCGGGGAAATATGTCGGCCGGATCGCATCGCTTCAGCCAATGGCTCTATTGCAAGGGCAAAAAGGAGAGGGGATAAATAGCACCCCTGCCTAGTGCCTCTGCACACCAGAATGGCCTCTGATATGTATGGTCCAAAGCGCACACAGACTGTTGGGTTTGTATGCAATGGGTTTACCAGTTGAAGAAACCCCAGGCCTAGATTATATTTTAATAAGGTTGCCGCTAGGTAGCCCCATTCTAGGGAATTTAAGGCCTTCTCCAGATCTAAGAAAAGACACAATGCCCTAGGCCACTCATGTACAGCATCTGTCACCACTCAAAAGAAAGGTCTTGAGTTGAGAGAGGTGCTCCGCACTGGTACGAAGCCATTTTGGTCAGTGTGGACCAAGGTTGGGATCACTGGCACTGGCCTGTCAGCTATTACCTTGGCAAGCATTTTATAGTCGGTGTTAAGTAAGGCCAAGGGTCTGTAGGAACCAAGGGCCGTGGGATCTTTATCAGGCTTCAATAGGGAATCTAGGTATGCCTCACACATCGAGGGAGGTAGTTCCTATTTTTCTAAGGCAGTGGTGAACAATGTGTGAAGCTTGTGTGAGATACTCACATTAAGCTTTGTAGTATTCTGCCGGCAGGCCGTCCGGCCCAGGCACTTTTCCCAAGACCATGGGTCCAATGGCGTCTCCAATTTCCTCCAATGTAAGCTGATCATTCCTCTGAGGCTGTGGGCAACTATATGGATCCTAAGAACCCCTCCAGTGGATGGTCGGTGCAGCGTCTCCTGGACTGATATAACTGGACATAGTGTTCTGTCATAAACTTATGTATTTCATGTTGTGTGTACATCAGAGTACCTGCGGGTGTACATATAGCCCCAATCGGAGCACGAACATTTTCCTGACATATTAGCCAGACCAGTAACCGGCCGGCTCTGTCAGCCGATGCATGTGTGCGGGCTGTGTGTGCAGCATAATTATTGCACCGTAATTCTCTAGCAATTCTGTATGCTCTGCATGCAACTGCTCTAGGCGTCTCCCTACCGCTCCGTCACCTTCTTGTTCATGTCATAACAACTGGGTTTCTAACTGTGTGAGCGAGATGGTCAATTGTTTGCGGATATTCCATGTAGCCCCGAAGCAGTGCCCTCTAATCATCGTTTTAAAAGTCTCCCATTCAATTAGTGTGTTGCTCGCTGTGCCCTTGTTGAGTTCGAAATAGGCAAGGGTAGCTGTCCCTAGTAACATTCGGAATTTGGGGTCTTCAAGTGTGTTCGTCTGGAGACACCATGTTGTTATGGGAGGTCGATCAGCTTCCCAACTAAGTTGCATCCATTGGGGGTTATGGTCAGAATGTGTCTGACAAAGATATTCTATTTTCTTAATTAAGGGGAGCAGTGACTGAGAACCCACCAGTCTGTCAAGCCGCACATGCATACCATGACCTGCTGAGTAAAAGGAGTAAATGTGCTCTGTAGGATGTATTGTACGCCACAGTTTTTCAGCCAGTCTGCAAGTGCCTGGGCATTAGATATTGCGGATGTTCTATTCAGGGGGGGAAATGATCTATCCATATCAGTATCGAGCACTGATTTGAAGTCTCCACCTATTATCCAGGGAATACCAGCCCACAGGGGCAATTTTGTTGAGAGTCGTGTAAGAAAGGAGGGTTGGTCTACATTCGGAGCGTAGATAGAGCCTAGAAGTATTGCCTGCCCATTTAAATGTCTGTGTGCAACGGTGTACCTACCCTCGTCATCTACCACAGTTTCTTCGTGTGCGAAAGGGACCCCCGCCCTCACCCAGGTTAGCATGCTTCTCGCGTGTGCTGAGTATGTGGTACCAAATATCTGTACTCTCTAGCGCCTATGCAGCTTTTCAAGTTCCATTTGCGACATATGCGTCTCCTGCAGTAGTGCAATACCAGTCAAATGCCTCTGCAGGTAAGCAAATATAGAGTGTCGCCTAGTGGATGTATGCATTCCACATATATTCTCCGTTAGTATATTAACATGTGTCATGACAGTTGTATGTAAACATCAATGGGTTCAGGAGCAAATAGCACGTTGCCAAGCTCGCAGCATATACAATTTCAGGCAGGTCAATCGTAACCTAAACACCGGTTCAACCTTTAACCTCATAACAACAGGGGGCGAAAGCACCAAAGGTGTCCCTCCAAACATTGGGGCATATTTACAAGCCCCTTGCGCCACTTTTGCGTCACTTTTAACACGGAAAAAGTGACACAAAAGTGGCGCAAGGGACTAGTAAATCTGCCCCATTGTGTTTAACAAAAACAATACAGAAACTATTCCAGTACGGTGCCTGGTGGCAGACGTGTAGTGTGTGTTTAACTACAATACTTTCATTCCCTTCATATTTAGAGAAAATACATGGGGCCTCATTTATGAAAAGTGACGCATCGCTGCGTGAAAACAGCGATGCGTCACTTTTCACTGCGCCCTCCTTCCTAGACCAATGATGAGTCATATTTACAGTATGACGCATCATGGCGCAAGGAGTTACAGATTCGTCAGTATTTCTGACGTATCTGTATGGCGCAAAAGTGACGCATTGCTGGAGTGTGTCACAAAAGTGACGCAACTCTAGCAATGCGTCCTTTCACTTGGGGCAAGCCCCATGTGAAAGGGCCTGCGTCAGTCTTACGCCTGCTGTGAGGCAGGCGTAGGAAATTGACGCATTTGTGTCCTAGAAGTGGCGCAGTGAAATCTTATAGATTTCACTGCGTCACTTCTATGACCCTGGGTTGTGTCAGAACGCCCCCCCCTGCATACATTATACCTGGCGTAGGTATAATGTAGTGCAGGGGTTTACAAAGTGACGCATCTACCTAGATGCGTCACTTTGTAAATATGGTGGAACAAGGCACATTTTTTACGCTGCTGGTGCGTCACAAAAAGTGATGCACCGGCAGCGTAAAAGTGACGCAGGGCCTCATAAATGAGGCCCATTGGGTTTACGTAGAAAGGGTAGTTTGTGAGCGCACTACTTTTTTGTGTTGCGAGGTGGATTCGGTTGAAAGAAGCTCCAGGGAGTCACTCTCTGAAAGGAAGTGATACGTATAAATCAAATGGGAAGCATTCCCTCACACATGGGGGTATGTCCCCTGGGCTTCCTTTTGGTCCTTCACCCAGAAGGTTTCACTGTTCCTTTATATATGACTTAAAACGTTTGTTATGTTTTCATCAACATTTCTTTCCAATAAGCAATTCCTGTTGTATTCACAAGACATATGCGTTTGAATGTATTCCGACAATTAATGCAAATTTAAGCTTTTCCAATGCATTTCGGCATTCATGATGCCTTCTTCCGGGGAAAATTCTAAAAAAATGATAATAAAACAGCACTTTAGAAAGAGGCTCGATAAATCGTGTTGATGGATTAGTCAAGTGATACAATGCAGTTTGCAAGAATTCACCCTGTGATGCCGTTGAAATGTGAGAGTTTAAACCGTGCTCAAAGATTAAATAATTAAAGACAGCCGGGTGTATCAGTCGTGAATAAATCATAAGGATTATCCGTTACAAAAAGCGGGTTGTTTGATTATCTGGTTTCGAAATAGGTAAGATGGTGAATGAAATAATAAAAAGATAAGCATTCGTTCACCCCATTGTTAGTTTAATGATTACGCCGAAGCCGAGCTTACAGCTGTGTTCTTGAGTTACATCTCTTTGTATGTGAACCGGAATCGCTCTGCGAAAGAACCGGAAGTGACATTGGATTACGCATGATGTTGTTTATATCGGCTTGTGGGCGTGTAAACATGTTGCAGCCAGTGACGTTGTAATATACTGTGTCAAGATACACGGGTGCGAATAAAGTTATATTCGGGTGAAAAAAGCGTGTGTAAAGAAAGATGGTTACTAATACATAGACAACTAGACATTAACATAGGAAAAATCGTAAGTAGGTTAAACTAGGTAAACAAATGGATATAATCAAAGAACTCGAAGAGTTATTTTGTATTGTACTGAATGAGCGAAGGAAACAAGTTTTCATAAATAACAAAGGTACTCCATACGGTCATTAAGACCGTGTGGTTTCATGCTAGACAAAAGTGAAATCCAATAATTTTCTCTTTGTAAGAGAGCTTTATGGTTGTCCTTCCCTTCTCTTTTGTCGATGGTTTCCAGAACACAAAACCGAATTTGGCTAACATTGTGGCCAGCTTCAATGAAATGTTGAGCCACTGTAGATTTGACTTGTTTAGTTCTAATATTCGATTTGTGCTCTTGAGTCTAATCTTGATTTTTCTTTCGGTTTGCCCGACGTAACTTTTGCCACACGGGCATTTGAGCATGTAAATTAAATTTGCTGTGTCACAGGTGGCTGTTGCTCGAATTTTAATTTTGTGTCCCTTCATAGGGTGATTGATGGTTGTCCCTTTAATGATGCTGTTGCAATGGTTGCAATTCCAGTATGGGAATGTTCCTTTGAATTGAGTGATGGTTTGCTCCGAATTTTTAATGAGTTCTCCAATGTTTTTACCTTGTGTATGCAAAAATCAGTTCGATGTCAAAGATGTGATTGAAATCCTGTTCCAATTTAAGAATTTGCCAGTGCTTTCTTATGATGTTTTTGTAAGCTCTGCTCATAGTGAAAAATTTTGAGACTACTGTAGTTATTTGTTTGTTGTCTTTCTGGTGTGTGGTCAGTAACTCCGTTCAGGTTTTTTTTCCACATCGATTTTGAGCCTGCTCGAGTGTATGACTGGGGTAACCACGTTGCTTAAATCTCTGAATGGTATTTTGTTGCTGGAGTAGTGATGTTTCTGGATCCGATACAATGCGTTTTACTCTGATAAGTTAACTATAAGGTAAATGTTCTTTGAGTGATTGCGGATGAAAACTGGAAAAATGTAGTCTATTGTTACGGTCTGTTTCTTTCCTAAATAGGTTGGTTTGAAATCCTGTTGGTGTTTTGATTATTCTTACATCCAAGAAGGATATTGATTCCTTCTGTATGTCGTGGGTGAATTGAATGCGGGTGTCGATATGATTGAGTTTGGTTAGTTCCTGTATTAGAGTTGTCTCGGGACCATGCCAAAGGATAAAAATATCGTCTATGAACCTTACAAAGAATTTTAAGTGGTTTGTCCATGGTTCTGTGGACAATATGTAGTCCTCCTCAAATCTGTTCATAAAGATATTGGCGTAGGCCGGCGCCACACAGTTGCCCATCGACGTTCCCGTCAATTGTTGAAACCAATCATCGTTCCACTTAAAATAGCTGTGTAACAGTGTGAATTCCATGAGTTCTAATAAAAAGATTTTGAGGTCTTCCTGAATCGGGGTTCTAACAAGGCTATGTTCAATTGCCTCAATTCCCATTTGATGGGGGATAGACGTATATAATGAATTGACATCCACTGTGCAAAGTATTAGGTTATCATAGTCCTCAAGGTTGATGTTGTTAAGTTTCTGAAGAAAATCCGTGGTGTCTTTAATATAGGATTTCATTGTCATGACAATCGGTTGAAGGTGTTTGTCTAGAAATTTCCCCACCGGTTCGTGGATGCTGCCACGTGTGGAAACAATAGGTCTGCATGGAGGAGTCTTTGGATTTTTGTGTATTTTAGGTACCATGAAGAATGTTGGGCTTTTGGGATTGAGTTGAGACAAGTATTTCCTGGTATTTTCGTTTATGGTGCCATTATCAAGAGCTTTCTTCAGGATGGCCTGTAGAGTCTCCGTGAACTCCTTGGTTGGATTGTCCTGTAACTTCATATAAGTATTAGAATCCGAGAGGTGTAAAGTTGCTTGAGTATTGTAGTACGTGGTATTAAGGATGACGAGGGCGCCTCCTTTGTCTGCCTTCGTGCAGATGATGTCTTTATTGTTTGCGATGGTTTTAAGAATGCCAAGTTCCTTATTCCTACAATTTTTATGTTTCACTCTTTTGTCACAATTAAGTTTTTGTATGTCGTTCCTTACCAAGGTCTCGAACATATCCAAACTTTTGTGAGACATGGGTGCCATGTAGGTACTGTTGGGTCTTAATCCCTTAAATTGATCGTCTTCCTTATTAAAAGGTTTCTCTAGGATGTTGTCAAAGAAATGTCTCAATCGAAGTTTTCTCATTAGTTTGAAAAAAGAGATGTTTAATTCCAATTTGTTAGTATGGGCTGTTGGAACGAATGACGTGCCTTTTTGTAAGATGGTTATTTGTGTTTGACTCAATTCATAATCTGAGATGTTAATAACCAAATTGTCTTCTATTTTATCGTCTTGGGTATGTTCTTCTTGGCTGTTACTGTGCGTGTTTGTGGTGGTTCTTTGTCTTTGGTTATTTCTTTTTCCCCTTCTGGTTCTTCTTGCCCATCCGGGCCTAGCTCTAAAAAAGGCTCACCGATGGATGTTGCGGCCATGTTTTTCGAGGCTGAAGCGGTCATATCTGTTGATGGTTTATGGGGAAAACGTCCCGTTCTTTTTTGATGTTGTCCGCTTAGGTCGCTGTCAGATGATGAAGTATCTGTATTAGCTGTATAGGGTTTGTTCTGGCGACGTCTTGCATAAATTTCTGCCCACGTGTAGACTTCTCCCATTTTGTAGTCAATGGTGTCCCTTTTTAGTTTGCCTATTTTGCGTTCATTCACCTCGGCTGTGTGTTTTGAATGCTGACTGTTAATGTCATCCAAGATTTTCTTTAGTCCTTCAGGTCAATAGTTGCTTTCTAATTCAGTTTTTACTTTCGTTATTTCCTTTGTGAGATCTTCCAAAATGCTTGAGAGTTCCTCGATTATTAAAAGTATAAGATCCAATGAGTATTTATTTAAGATCGCATACCATCTGTCTTTGAATTTCTGAACATTTTTACACATTGATGGTTTTAAGGGGATCCTTAGGCCTCTCGGAATTCTTCGTGCTTTGTGGTACTTAATCATAGTACTCGCCTGCAGGCGCTGGTTGATGGCTTTTTTAGAAAGATAAAGAAGTTGTCGGATATTTTGTTCCTTCGTTCGATTCGTAACAATTTTTGTGTCCTCTTCATCTATAAGTGCGTAAATTCTAGATGCTTCCTCGGTGCCATAAGCAAAAGTGTCTGCTCTGGTCTCTGTGATGTTGAAAATGTCATCGTATTGCATTTTGAAGGTTGTAAGTGTGTGCTGCCCAACTGGTATCAGAAGTAGATTTTAGACGTAGAAAGGGTAGTTTGTGAGTGCACTACTTTTTTGTGTTGCGAGGTGGATTCGGTTGTAAGAAGCTCCAGGGAGTCACTCTCTGAAAGGAAGTGATACGTATAAATCAAATGGGAAGCATTCCCTCACACATGGGGTATGTCCCCCGGGCTTCCTTGTGGTCCTTCACCCAGAAGGAGAAAAGGAGCATTTATTTAAGATCGCATACCATCTGTCTTTGAATTTCTGAAATTTTTTACACAATGATGGTTTTAAGGGGATCCTTAGGCCTCTCGGAATTCTTTGTGCTTTGTGGGACTTAATCATAGTACTCGCGTGCAGGCGCTGGTTGATGGCTTTTTTAGAAAGGTAAAGTAGTTGTTGGATATTTTGTTCCTTCGTTCGATTCGTAACAATTTCTGTGTCCTCTTCATCTATAAGTGCGTAAATTCTAGATACTTCCTCAGTGCCATAAGCAAAAATGTCTTCTCTGGTCTCTGTGATGTTGAAAACTTCATCGTATTGCATTTTGAAGGTTGTAAGTGTGTGCTGCCTAACTGGTATCAGAAGTAGATTTTAGACGTAGAAAGGGTAGTTTGTGAGTGCACTACTTTTTTGTGTTGCGAGGTGGATTCGGTTGTAAGAAGCTCCAGGGAGTTACTCTCTGAAAGGAAGTGATACGTATAAATCAAATGGGAAGCATTCCCTCACACATGGGGGTATGTCCCCCGGGCTTCCTTGTGGTCCTTCACCCAGAAGGAGAAAAGGAGCATTTATTTAAGATCGCATACCATCTGTCTTTGAATTTTTGAACATTTTTACACAATGATGGTTTTAAGGGGATTCTTAGGCCTCTCGGAATTCTTTGTGCTTTGTGGTACTTAATCATAGTACTCGCGTGCAGGCGCTGGTTGATGGCTTTTTTAGAAAGGTAAAGTAGTTGATGGATATTTTGTTCCTTCGTTCAATTTGTAACAATTTCTGTGTCCTGAGCCTCTTTCTAAAGTGCTGTTTTATTATCATTTTTTTAGAATTTTCCCCGGAAGAAGGCATCATGAATGCCGAAATGCATTGGGAAAGCTTAAATTTGCATTAATTATTGGAATACATTCAAACGCAAATGTCTTGTGAATACAACAGGAATTGCTTATTGGAAATAAATGTTGATGAAAACATAACAAACGTTCTAAGTCATTTATAAAGGAACAGTGAAACCTTCTGGGTGAAGGACCACAAGGAAGCCCGGGGGACATACCTCCATGTGTGAGGGAATGCTTCCCATTTGGCCCATTGGGTTTACCACATGTTGGCCAGTTAGTCCAGCGAATAGGCACCAGGACATGTAAAGTAATTGTGTGAGAAGCCACGGGCCGAGCACCCGAGGAGCCCATGATCGTTTTGCACAGTGGTGCGCAATGAGCAAACATCAGTGAGCGTGTGTCAAGACAATATTACCACATGTTTGGGCTCTTTAAGTGCTTGCTTACATGTCAGTTAACCTTTTGGGGTGGGCAGCTAATTTCTGTGTATGAGAGCTGCTTCAGTGTATACTGCAGCTACCCTATACTAGCGCTGTGTGTTACCTAGATTAGTAGAACTTTTTTCATTCATACATAAAATTGCGTAATTCAGTTTCTACTTGCGTGAACTGTCTCTGGTATACGACAGATTGGTGATAGCTCTTCAGATGAGATCATCAGCAGTCTGTGGGGTCACTCTCGGGAGCCTCACTTCTTCAGGATGGTCCGGCCCTTAGGAGTACGAGCCACGATCCACCGTTAAATCAGTGGATTACACGTCATTATGATCTTGATACTGCGCCCTCCTGAGTGTTGCAACAATGTCCACGGCATTTTAACGTATCATCCTACTGTGTTCTGGACTAGGTGCCACAGCTGCTGTCTTCACATTACCTTGCATCTCGCGTTTCTTCGTCAGCTGGTTCTCCTGCCAGGATTCTTGACACTATCTGCTTTCATAGGGCGGGTCCCGACCATAGGCCTGACTCCTCTAGCCACTTCCATGTATCCGCAGGTGATTCAAAGAACTGGACCCCATTTTTCGTCACCACTCTCAGGCGGGCGGGAAATAGCAAGGAGTAGGGCAATTCCAGCTCCCGGAGTTGGCACTTCACAGCTGCGTAGGTGCTTCTGTGCCTCTGCATCAGCACCGTGTAGTCTGGGAACATCATAATCTGGTTGCTGCTCACCTTAAGTTCAACGAGTTTCCAGGGCTCACCCAATATTGGGTCTCTGTCCCTGTATTTGAGGATCTTGAAGAGGAATGGACGTGGTTTGGCTCCCGGTGGGGGTCTCTGGGCCGGCACTTGATGCGCTCTCTCAACCACAAAATGCATTGATAATGTTCCCAGGGATAATATATCTTGTAGCCAACGTTCGACATATTGTTCTAGATGACGCCCTTCCTCGCCTTCTGGCAGGCCAACCACACAAACGTTATTGTGGCAGGAGCGTCCCTCTGCATCTTCCACCCTGTCCTCAAGTGTGTGCATGCGGTCCAGTATATCCTGTAAGGCTGCGGTTTGTTTTGGGTGATAGGCTATAAACACGCAATCGACTGGCTGTGTTTGTTGACTATCTCTGGTAATTTGCTGTGGTCAGCATGCAGGAGTGTAAAGTCCAGGGTGAACTTGTCGATTCAGGACTCTAGTGAGGTTCTGGTTTGATCCAGCGCTTTGCCAAGCTTTTCCACTGCCCCCAGCACAGAGTCAAGTCTTGCTGCCAGGGTTGTATTCCATGCGGTCGTGGATATCTCTTCCCTTGTGCGCGGTGACTCCAAGTTGCTGGTGCGTGCCATTTTTTGTTTTAGCACGTAGTCAGCCCATCACTATTTGTTGGGCTATGGGCATTCACGCCTATTTGTGGATAGTTGCACCCTGTTACTTGTAGCGATGCGGCTCGGTAAAAAGACTGGCCCCTATGGTATGCTCCTTGCAGTGAGTCCAGGTGTCTGGATTTTAGTTTGCGACTTTAGTAGGGACGTACTGTGTGCCTGGAGTCTCGACCCCTGGTTGTGTGGTGGCTGGTGTATAATCTAGATGAAGCCGTGACCCCCCCTTACCATGTGACCCAAGTTCAGTGAGGCACGGTCACCGTTCAGGGACGTCAGGTCCACAGCTGTTACCCACTGTACACAACTCTGTACAATGCTTTGTTAAGCCGCACCCCAGGAGGTGTGGCCATCCTTGCTGTCTCACAGACACTTCCTCAGTATTGCCTCAGGTCCTTAATCATGGACAACCAAAAGTCCCCTTCCCGTGGGCCTCCTGCTGCGTCGTCTACTTCAATTCTGGGATGGGTTGTAGGCCACGATTTGCTTCAGCAGCAGGTAGTCACTTCTTCTGTGCACAATCCCTCTACAACAGCAGGACCTCTTGCGCATTTGCTAGTATATCTGTCTGCAAGCGCTGGGCACTTGTGTTGTCTTCAATCATGCGTAATGTTTTCGCGAATGGTGGGGCAGCTACCCATGGGTCTGGTTGCCTGCATACAATCCTAATTAAACGTTGCCTGAACTTGCCTTGTCTTGCAGAGTGGTTCTGGGCTTGCGGTCAGGGGGGGTTATGCTGTTACCCACGGCTATGACCGTAGTCTTCTCTGGCATGCACCAGCCGTTAAGTTGCCCTGAGCCATCCACCACTGGCTGCGGCTTGCAGGCATACGGTGTCTTATAGATGGGGACCCCTGAGTTCCTACCCCTCTTGTACCTCCTACAAGGAGCACCAAACGTATGTCACCTGCAGTGTCCTCCCTCAGTATGGAATTACTGGCCTTACAGATCGCCGATGAATGTGCCTCTGCGTCGCAGTTTTCCCCCCGCAGTTGTCTACACTTTCCATGCAGGCCTCAGTCATTTTGGTAGTCACAGCCTGATTCCCTCCTCAGATGGGGCCACAGCTAGGAGCAGTTCTACCGCACATTCTTCAGGTTACCCTCCGCCTCTAGAACCACGCATTGCGGCCCCCGTGTGTTCTGCTCCTCCGTGTACGGAACAATCAGCAGCATCAGCAGGAAACACCGGACCCCGTCAGGGCTGCCCCGCACCAACTCTGCGGGACCTGTCGCTGCGTCCTCGACTGTACGTTATCATTAACACTGCTCTTAGGGGGCTCACAGGATGCAGACCGCACTCTTATTCCTGTGCTCTGCTTTCCCAACCAGAGGCGCCGGCTCCGGTCTGGGTGGCTTCCGTCCTCGGTCACCTCGCTCTGCCTTTGCACAGCCTTGTGGTATGCAGGCCGCAGCCCCCACCTCAAAAATGTCTCCGCTTACTCTTGTTTTTGTTTTTTTGTCAGCTATTTTCGGAGTCCTCAGCACATCGTCCTTCTGGTTCCGCTCTTTTCCAGCACGGATGGCACAGTGGGAGGATAATTATGCACAATAACGAAGGGATGTCAGATGGAGCATTAGGAACTTGGGTCCGCCATGTTGGCTCGCTAGCCACGTCCCCCGAAGGTGACTGCCATAATGCATCCAGAGAGTTTTACAGGATTCGAGGGGGGACTGGAGCCTGGTAAGTACTAACAAAAAAATTCACATCACACTGCAATATACTGTGGTGCACAACAAGTCAGCTCCAATCACTGGCCCACATCAAACTCATGTGGAATTCACGCTATCAATATGAATGAGTCACAAGGACAGCATTTGCTTAATCAGCTCAACCTCACAGGTAGGTGGTCAGCTCATGCACCCTGGCCTACCTCCCGACCAGCATGACTCATCCTCCCCACTCCACAGCCATGTGGCAGCTAACACCGTTGACTGTGCCTCCCAACAGGTAGCTAGTCATCTCACTTGGGAGGGGGAGGTTGAGCCTTGACCGCAACACCACAACTCCCACATGGCCCTCTGTCTCCCCTCACAAACAGCATGGAGCCAAATGACCCCCATGAGGATGTTGCTGCTCATGAGTCTCCAAAGGTGTGATTTCCCTAGACAAAATGAATCCACAAAGGATTTCACTTCCCCACAAGGCTCACCTAGCATGATTTCATGCCGTAACTACTCCACCAATGAGAGGTGAGGAGTGTGACCATGCTCACAGCCATGTGCCTGCTGGCTATGCATTCCAGCAGGAAGAACGGACCACCTGTGGCAGGGCACAAAACAGAGTACCAAAGAGACCCATCCCGAGGCCCACTCAGAAAAAGGGACAGTGACACAGCACCGGTGAGAACCGGCCCACTGAAATACCTGCATATACATGAACACCATGTGCGACTGATGACTTACTGACATGAATGCCTAGTAAAGGCAAGGCAAAAGTCACGTTAACTCAAGTCAAATGAGGCAAACATAAGTTGTGCTGTGTGCAGAACATGCTGACAAAAGCGACCTAATTCCAAAAGGTGACTCAATGGCAACAGCAGGCGACCCTGCCATGGACGAGCCCAGCCAGCCCCCCCTCCCCGGAAGCTGAGGCCTCGGATGCATACTCCTTGGTCTGTTCAGGTGAGGAGGACCTACATGGCCCCTCCTGCATGCACAGGCCAGGCATCATGTTTATGGTAACAATTGCACAATGTGTCCTTTCTGTGCCAGTGTTCTACTAACGCCCCCATAAGTGATTGTGGATAGTCAGTCGTGGCCTCACATTCCCACAGCGAAATCAAACTTCAATGAGTGTGCATGAACAATGAGCCTCTGTGTAGACAAGTGGTTGCTCTCACACCAGCCCAAAGACCTTCGGATACCAGGTGTCTTGACTGGTCCGTGCGATTCAGCCAGTGCTGAACGCGGCTTGCCCATTATTTTTGCGGTGAACTGACACACAGAGTATTAATACCGCATGATGGTGAAGGGTGTTGCATACTTTTTATCAGACTTGTGCCTTGTCCCTTCCTTCCATACCACCAGGTGTCATGTTTTTGCTGATTATAAGTTTGGCTGTACAGCTAAGGGCTGGTTCTGAGATTTCTCTCTCACCATGTCTGACCGAACAGGGGGCCAGGCCAAGCCCGGTCAGTTGCAACTGTACCGGGGCCACATGCAGCTTCTCTTTGGATATATCCCACTGGCTGTGCTGGGCATCAATTATAGGCTAAAGGTCCGCCATGCATATTTCACCTCGTGCAACCCGTCTTTTCTTGTAGAAGATATCTGTTCGACTGGGCCATAGATGTTAGTCTTTCCAGCACATCCCTTGCTGACCTGGATCATGAGCTGTGGGTGACTCCTTTGTTGTTCCACGTGCAAGACTGCTTTGGTGAGACACGTTTATCGGATGCCATTCAATGTGTCAGACAGGCTGACAGTTACGACTGTGCATTTGCGCAATGGCTCCTGTGCCATGCCTACAGCAAACCTCTCCCATGTGGCAATGGAATGCACCTTTCAACCTCATGGTGCGAAGAGCACATCTGTTGCTTCATACTGCTGGATGGTGGTCCTCTTTGCTGAAGAGGGTCCAGATCGTCTCTTGGAACTGACTGCCTTTGAAGCTGCCTGCGCCTTCTTGTGTTCGTAACTACTACACAGCAACAGGAACTGTTGGTGACTAATTCAATCATCATTTCCACTTCTTCTTTCCTCCTGACAAGGATTGGCAACCAGCTCTCTGACTTTGACCCAGTCTGCATTGGCTTGGACTGTGCTGTGCTCTGCAGTCTATTTGGCTTGGTACCACAGAACAGAGCAAGTGGAGGCTGTCATCTGACCATTGTATACATTGTCATCTGTCATGAGCCCGGCTTCCATTGTGCAACTTTTGCGCATGAACATTACATGGCATTGTTGTTTTGCAAGTGCCCAGGGTTCAAGTCGGGGGTACACGCAGGTACAGGGTGCCCACCCCTCTTTGCATGGGGTGGATGCCGTCCCCCCTGCCAGGACGTTGGTCCCCACAAGGATATGCTTAACTTGTCCAGGTGCACTCTCCAGATACTTGGAAGCTTCCTGCAGGACCTGCACGTTGACTGCTGTCTATTCCCACCAGCAACGTGCATGCAGCGAGTGAGCCTTTTCTCACCTCCAGCCGGGCATTAGTAAAGGGGCCATCCGGCCTCCTTTTGTTTGTACATGCTGACTGGGCCTAGCCTTGGACCTTACATTAAGATGTAGATGCCCCAGAGAGAAACATATGCACACAGCTTGCCGTCTCGTCGCAGGTACTTAAGAGAGGCATGCTTTTCCTTATGTTCATTCCCTGTATATCAATGCGGACACTGTTAGACTGTCAGATGGGTTAGTCTGTCCCAGTATTTGCACAATTCATGTTAGTTTAACTATTTTACTTCTTTCATAGCGCTACGTCGTGACGTAGTGAGGTCATGTACATTTTGTCTTACTTGTTCAGTCCTCCCCACTTGGTCTATTGGAACTTGTGCCCTGCAAGTCCCTCAGTGCATATCTGTCACATGAGAAGTGTCCGCTGAGCTAGTTCTCTGCGCGGTCCTGGATTACTGTCTGGACATTCTGTCCGTGGTCGGAGAACCTTGTCCCTTTTCATTCAATAAAGTTCACGCCATAGCAACCTGACTCAACAAAGTCTCACAGCTGCAGGAGGACACAGATCCCCTTTGAATGACATGGGATTGTGGGCCAGATGCCCCACACTTGGAGGGTGCTCCATCCAGTGATGAGTGCGACACAGCCAATGTGGTGTAATTTCACCATAGGCTGAGTGATGGGTTCTTCTGACAAAGGCCATGGACCAGGGACATCCCATACAACTCCTCCCTACAAGGGGAGGGGGAATATGCACGTGGTTCAACGTCCAAAGGGATTATTGATGTGACATCTAGCTTCATATGAAATGGATATTTCACTGTGGTTACTGGTTGGGTACTCTTGTATTTTCGATCTGTTGTGACACGCATGTTGCATGCTTTGACACTGAAATAAAAACTTCACTTATGCAAATGTTTCTTGTCTTCAACTTGTCTGCTTGTGTATAGGTGATTGAATGCCTCTGAGTGGGTAGGGGAGCAAGTGAGGCGTATGTCAATGGTGTCTTGTGTGTAGGGGTGTTTCGGGGTGCTCAGTCCCTGCATGCATGTGTTTTCTAATCCTGCGCATTGTCCAGTATATGTACGAAGTCTCTGGAATTCGCTCGCTCATGTGCATGTCATTTGTTGTATGTCGCCACTGATATGGGTGTAGGGTGTGACAGTACTTTACATCATGCACACATTGTACAGAGACAGTCAGTCATGCAAGTATGCAAGTACATCAGTCTAAAATGAATATCACAATGGCCTAAAAGGATTGCAAGGTGTGGTAATCACATGTCGTACATACTGGTGGGCAGGTTTTTGAGGGCATTTGGTCTGGAGAAGACCTGACTCAGGATGTCTGTGGGTACATTTGCAGGCAGTGGCAGCTGGGCACACAGCACACCACACAAGTACATGTGTTAGATGTGCTAGGGATTACACGTATGTCTGGTTTGCAGACAATGGACACCTCTGGTTGTCTGCCTATGCCACTGATCTTTCACAAGACGACACTTGGCGAAGTGACGCCAGTCAAATGTCAAGGGATATTCAGGCGGGGTTCACAGGTTGGATGTTTCATTACACAACATTGGTACAGTGCGGGAGACATTTGTCCTTTTTGACCCCTTTGTTCATTTAAGCCCATCTGGCCACAAGGCAAGGCTATGTATGTGATTTCACTCTCCTTTCCCTGGACATTCCATGTGTGTAAAGACTTGGCTCACTGGTCACACTCTCCCATCCCTTCACAGTGTAGTGAGCTGCTGGTCACTGTTCTAGTTGTTCAAATGTACCAGGCTCTCTCAGGGGGCTGGCTTACCCCCCACCCCACAGCCACCCAGCTCAGGCATCACTGGACATGTGACCCTGCCAACAAACGGAGCAGGACGCACATGCCTGGGCACGTTCTCCTATACATGTACGGTGTCTGTGTGGTTACTTTACTTGCATTTGGGTCTCATGCCCCACAACATTGCACATGGGCTGCACCAGTCACTTTAGGCCAATGAGTTGTGATGTGTGATGTGATTGTCAGGGCGCCACTGCAAATGCAGTATGGGTTCACATGCGCGGTAGCTGACATGCATTGGCCCTACTTGAAAGTTGCAGGGTTGCGGTCGCAGCTTCTGGGGAAAACAGGGTGTGGCACTCACAATGCGGATGCGTCATCAGCCAATGGGTGCCGTCGGCGTACATGTTTATATGTTCCGGTTTGCGCACTCTGCAGCAGCTTGGCTCATCATTGGACCCAATTGGCTTTGGGGCACCGGGGGTCAACCATGAGGATTGGGTGAGCCTCGCACTTTGCATTTTGCACATTTCCACGTTCATCGTGGTGTCGCCATGCTTGCTCGGAGTTGTAGTTGTTCATGGGTTGCATGAGTGGAGATGATTGGTATGGATCTCTGCTGTTGAGCACGGAGGCTTCTTGTCTGTCGGAGGTGCAGCTGGTGGTGCAGCGGGAAAACCTGTTGCACCAGTTTCATGGCAGCTCCGGTGGTTTTGATGGCTTCAGTTTCGGCTCTTTCTCCCGTAGTTCTATTTCCACCATGCACAATGTGGTGGTGTGTACGCAGTTGTGGGAAGAGCTGTCTGCAACATCGTGATCTGCTTGGCGGACGGAAAGTGTTTCCGCACGCCGGTACTGCCCTGTTAGCTCCGTCCGCCATTCTTACGTATGTAAAAAACGTACAGACTCAGAATGACTGCGCCGGATGGAAAATAGTTTCTGTGGGTCCATTGTAATTTGTTGGTCTCAATGACTGCACCTGGGGCGGAAAACATGACGGTTTTCTGTCACTGTAACGGATGGCCTTCCGTCCGTCATCTTAATGGGCCCCTCAATATAGTTTGGAGTGGGAATAGTAGTTTATATATGTTTAGTGTCCAGCACCTTCCCTGAGTTAAAGTATTTTGGAGTGGGAATAGTAAATTATATATGTTTAGTGTCTAGCACCTTCCCAGAGTTAATGTATTTTGGAGTGGGAATAGTAAATTATATATGTTTAGTGTCTAGCACCTTCCCTGACGTTTTCTAGTGTGGAGTGGGAAAAGTAAATTATATATGTTTAGTGTCCAACATCTTCCCTGAGCTAATGTAGTTTGGAGTGGGAATAGTAAATTATATATGTGTGGTGTCAAACACTTTCCCTGAGTTAATGTAGTTTGGAGTGGGAATAGTAAAACATATATATGTTTATTGTCCAGCACTTTCTCTGAGTAAATGTAGTTTGGAGTGGGAATAGTAAATTATATATGTTTAGTGTCCATCAACTTCCCTGACTTTTTCTAGTTTGGAGTGTTAATAGTAAATTATATATGTTTACTATACAACACCTTCCCTGACTTAATAAAGTTTGGAGTGGGAATAGAAAATTATAGATATTTAGTGTCCAGCGCCCTTCCTGACTTAATGTAGTTTGAAGTGAGAATAGTAAATTATACATGTTTAGTGTTCAGCACCCACCCTGAATTGGTACAGTTTGGAGTGGGAATAGTAAATCATGTATGTTTAGTGTCCTGCTGTTTCTGAGTTGAGATAGTGTAGAGGGGGAATAGTACAATTATAGGTCACCATTGCTGTTATAGATACTGACTGAAAATACTCAAATATAGCATATGCATGCAAAGGCAGGGTCTGTGGAGCTGATACCTATGGTGATGTCATAAATGTAACTCAAAGACAATACTCACAGTGAACAAGAAACATCACCTAGGTAAGCAGCTGTGCCCACAGATCCTGGTGATCAAACAGGAACACGCAAGGCAGTAACATCAATGGGGTAGAACTAAACACATGCACAATAGACAAGGAATTAGCAAGGAGGAGTGCTTAACAGGAAAGGAAGGAAATCACAGGGCACACTTGGCAGAAAGCAGGTAACAAACATACTAGGTAACAGAAGCAAGACAGCAGAATAGAAAGACAGCAAACTAGAACTGGAACCAAAGGAACTGGGAAGAAGGGTGGGGACTGGAGAAGGCTATATAGAAGGGGAGGCTACACGGGTATACTAGAGTAGTGCAGGTTAAGGAATCAAGAAAACAAAGTAGCAAAGAAGGCAATGCTGGGGAAGGAACAAGAATTGAGCTAAGACTCGGGAGTCAAGGTAGCACTGCAGGCAGTGCTAGTTCAGGAACAGGGAATTACCAAAGCTTCAGGAGTCAAGGTAGCACTGCAGGCACTGCTAGTTTAGGAACAGAGATTTACTAAAGCTTCAGGAGTCAAGGTAGCACTGCAGGCAGTGCTAGTTCAAGGAAATAGTAAATATCTACAGCTCAGGAAACAAGGAGTCTAGAGAGCACTGCAGGCATTGCAAATCAGGAACAAGAAATAGCTGAAGCCCAGGAACAGGAACAAAGAATAACTATAGCGCAGGTAATCAGGAAATGTCAGTGATCCGGATCCATGGCAGGGTGGGCACCGCTTGGCAGGGCAGACTCAGACTTCAGATCAGGAGGCCAGCCAGCTAGTCCTTGAAGTCACTCTGGGTTCAAGTGATGCAGGTCCAGTCCTTCTCACCCAGGCATGGGAACAGCAGGCAGCAAGGCAGTGCAGCAAGGCAGGAGTTCAGCAAATCTGCTGTCCAGGAGAGTGGCAGTCCTTCAACAGTACAGCAGTCTTTCTTCCTGATAGAGTCTTCACAGGTAAAGATGTGTACTGAAGTGGTGGTGTCTGAGGTCCAGTACTTATACTCAGTTGTGCCTTTGAAGTGGGGGAAACTTTAAAGACATGTGTTTGAAGTGCGCAGAGGTCATCCCTTCGTGCCCTGGCTCCATACTCACTACAGGGGTGGATGCAGCCCCTTCTGTGGGGATATGACACAGCCTTTTCAGGTGTAGGTGAGACTGGGTCCAGCTCCTCCCTCCCATCCTGCCAGGATAGCTCATCAAGTCACACCTAAGCTCCCATTGAGTGTAACTGTTTGAGGGGAACACACAAAGTGCAACTATCACCCAACCTAGACATGTGATAAGAGACAGGCACCAAATGGCTAAATTAAGAAAATGACAGCTTTCTAAAAGTGACATTTTCAGAATTGCAATTTGAAATCCGACTTCATCATATATTATGATTTTAAATTGTGATTCTCGAGACACCAAACTTGAAAAGTCTATCTGTTCACAATTGGGACTTACACTTATAAAATATAACAAGTTATTCCCAATAATATCCTAGTGAAAAATTACTTTGGGAGCTTTTTTACTACCAGGACATGTAAAGCTCAAAAGTACATGTCCTGCCTTTTAAATGCATTGCACCCTGCTTTCTGGGGTGCCCAGGGCTTACCTTATGGGTGATAATGGGATGGGCCTGGCAAGATGTTTATCATGTCAGGTCAAAATGGCACTGTTAACTGCACCTAAAGGCTCTTCAAAGACAGGCTTGAACCATGGTTAGAGGACTACTTAAGTGGTGGCACAACAGGTGCTCCAGGCCCTCTACTACCATTTATTATACAGATCATAGGCACATGTAGTCCATTTTACAAGGGACTTAAAAGTAAATTAAATATGCCAGTTGCGGATAAGCCAATACTATAATGTTTTAGAGAGAGAGTGCATGCACTGTAGCACTGGTTAGCAGTGGTAAGGTGATCAGAGTCCTAAGGACAGCAAAAGTGAGGTCAGAAACAGTGGAGGAGAAAAGCAAAAAGTTGGGAGGAAGGTCACCTACAGTCTGTCAAAACCTGAACATTTGGTGACAGGATAAGGGAAAGATATAGTGGAGAATAAGCTCACCTGAAACCTAATATCCCAGCTCCTTCCCCTGGTGGGTTCGCCTTCACACTGTTCCAAAAAACAATTGGTGTGAGTACCTTACAGAGGTAGTAGTGAGATCTACTTCATCCCCACAGCTGTGAGAAGACAAGTACAAATGTTAGTGGCCTTGACACATTGACACTTGTCAGAAAGACCCAACTACCCAGCTTATTCTTGTTTGAAGCTCTTCCTTACCATGGAAGGGAGTGCGATGAAGAGTACTTGAAAAGCTGCTTTATGACCTAGGCTGTGGCTGCATGACAGACAGTCTTTCAGGGGTGAGGGGACATTACCTCAAGTCTACACTTCTTGCTGGAGGAGCTGACTGTCTGCTGAGCCCCTAAAACTCTGCATGTCTTCCTTAAGAGGAAAGGAGCTGCAGTAGGAAAGACTGTCCAGGAAAAGAAGCCCTCCATATTTCCAGCATGAGAAACAACCAGAAGAAGCTGACTGATAGAGAGAGAGAAATCAGGTGTTAACTCATGCCACGAGAGGTCTAGCTGTCTCCTGGATCGATTTAAGTAGTGAACTGTGCAAAGACATTCAAGTAGAGAGCAACATTGTGTCATCATACATCAATGTAGGGGACTGGTGCACTGCTGACTGACAATGGGCTGACTGACAATGGGCCTGCTATGCAAGAGGAGCCATTGTTGCTGCTAAGTCAAGGCTCTAATCAATCAATTAATCAATCATATCATTTGTAAAGCGCACTACTTACCCGTGAGGGTCTCAAGGTGCTGGGGTGGGAATTGCTGCTACTGCTCGAAAAGCCAGGTCTTGAGGAGTTTTCTTAAGGTCAGCAGGTCTTGGGTCTGCTGTAGGTGGATGGGGAGGGTGTTCCAGGTCTTGGCGGCGAGGTGGGAGAACGATCTGCCGCCTGAGGTCGCTCTTCGGAAGCGGGGGACTGTAGCCAGGGCGAGGTCAGCGGAGCGAAGCTGGTGGGTGGGGGTGTAGAAGCTGAGTCATCTGTGAGGTACGTTGGTCCGGTTTTGTGGCGTGCCTTGTGTGCGTGGGTCAGGAGCTTGAAGGTTATCCTCTTGTTGACCGGGAGCCAGTGCAGGTCTCTCAGGTGGGGTGTGATGTGACTGCGGCGAGGAATGTCGAGGATCAGGCGTGCAGAGGCATTCTGGATGCGTTGGAGCCGTCTCAGGAGTTTGGCCTAGGCTCCTGCGTAGAGGGCATTTCCATAGTCCAACCTGCTGCTGACAAGGGCCTGGGTGACTGTTCTTCTCGTTTCAGTGGGGATCCACTTGTAGATCCTACGGAGCATGCCGAGGGTGTTGAAACAGGAGGAGGAGACGGAGTTGACCTGTTTAGTCATGGAGAGGGTGGAGTCGAGGATGACCCCTAGGTTGCGTGCGTGATCGGTGGGTGTTGGAGCGGTTCCCAAAGTGGTCGGCCACCAGGAGTCATCCCAGGCCGAAGGGTTGGATCCAAGGATGAGGACCTCCGTCTTGTCCGAGTTCAGCTTCAGTCGGCTGTTTCTCATCCATTCAGCAACGGCCTTCATTTCTTCGTGAAGATTGGTTTTGGTGGTGTGGGGGTCCTTGGTGAGGGAGAGTATCAGCTGGTTGTCATCGGCGTAGGAGAGGATGTTGAGGTCGTGCCGATGGCCGACGTGTGAGAGCGGTGCCATGTAGATGTTAAACAGGGTTGGGCTGAGGGATGATCCCTGGGGTACGCAGCAGATGATCTCGGTGGCTTCGGAGCGGAAGGGGGGAAGCCGGACGCTCTGTGTTCTGCCGGAGAGGAAGGAGGTGGTCCAGTCCAGGGCCTTCTCTTGGATCCCAGTGTTGTGGAGGCGTGTTCGTAGTGTGTGGTGACAGACCATGTCGAAGGCGGCTGACAGGTCCAGGAGGATGAGGGCCGCAATTTCTCTGTTGTCCAGCAGGGACTTGATGTCATCGGTGGCGGTGATGAGGGCAGTCTCGGTGCTGTGGTTGTTGCGGAACTAGGACTGGGAAGGGTCCAGGATGTTGTTCTCCTTCTTGGGAGGCCACAACTGCTGAAGAAAAGTGTCTGCCCTACAGACCTGCTGCGCTAATCCCCGAGCCAGGGGTCTATTTGCCAGGTGAGGCTGCCTCCACAGTCCCACAACATCACCATCCACCAACACCACAAGAGCCACATCCTCACCAAGCAGGTAAAATGGGGCCTAGCAAATAAAAGACTGAAAGATTGAAATGCAGAAACAATTCTACTGTGAAGAACCATACACTTTACCGATATGAAGTTGTAGTGGCACACACTCTTGAACTGATCTACACATAGACATTAGGAGAGTTCCTAAAGCTGTAAGAGGATACTGTACAGGGTGTAGGTCTTCACTGAGATTTATAGATGAGATTACAACCTGATAAATGTATTCCTATTTGAACTGTGTAGTATATAATTTTGCTGTGAGTTAAAAGTATTTTATTTTTACCAACATAAGCATGAGGCTGGATAATACAGTATTGTGCCTGTTGGTTGACCAATGAGTTTGATCTCTTGTTCTCTGAGAGTTTTCTCAAAGAAATAGGTTCAAATTATAATGTCCATCAAATTTAACCAAGGACAATTTAAATAGAAATGTATTTTCTTTACCTATAAACTGCCTGTGTCAATGTGCCCTGCTTTGCAATTGTAGTATTAATAATCACAATGAAAGGTAGAAGTGTTGGCTTCTACTTTTAAATATTATCTATTTTAGAACTGGTGATATAGCTGAATATATAATTTCACCTGTTTACACATCAGTTAGATAAATCCTGAAATTACCCTGACATTTTAATTTCAACTCACCAAATTATGTACATTGCCTGCTCTTTAGCCAGCCACTAGACAAATTAAAGTTTCCTTTATATTTACACAGCTACTGGCTTAGAGTACGCATTGTCTGCAATTTAGTAAGTGGGCAGGTAAAAAATGAAGTTGCTATGCTATTTGCAAACCTGTCATCCAAATAACGCTTAATGTAAGCTATTTAGCCAGCAGCTGGGTAAATGGTGAACTTTTTGGCAGTTTGTAAAGCCACTGGCCAATTAGTCTATATTCTGCCATTTAGCCAGTGACCAGGTAATAAGTTCTGTTTATTTGCTATTTTCATGGCAGCTGTGCAATTTGTATATGTTTGTCATTTTGTCAGCAGCTGGATAATGAGTGAAGTTCCCTGACAACTTGTCAACTGTCGGTGGACAAATTGTGCATAATATTTGTTATTTAGCCATTGGCTGAGTGAATAGTGATGTTTCTTTGCTATGTGAAAGACTGCAGGACATAATGTCTGCTACCGGCCAAACAGTGCATGGTCTCTGCTGTTTAGCAGTGAGGCTATTAGTGTGGTTTCCTGCTAGATGCAAGTTGGCCAGTCAAATAGAAAAACCTCTACTGTTTAGCCAGCAGCTGGGTAAATTGCACATAACATTCACTATTTGCCCTGCAGCCATGTATAAGGAAACTACTTTTGAATGATTACGAAAAAATTCTAAAGAAATGAAGGGATTAATTTTGTGGCTAATGAATTGTTCAGCATGTAGTATCACTTGATGAAATCTAATATTTATCTGTGCCTCAATGGCTCTTTTCTTCTACCTGAGCATAGAAAATCCTTCGTCTTGCATCCTGTATGTGTTTAATGATGAGGTATCTGCTTCTGATCAGTATGGTGGAGCAGCTTAAGATGAGGTTGTATCTCATGTCAAAGGAGGAATATTTTGTCTTTGGCGAAATCAGTCATGTTGCCACCTACCACTTCATTTATGGTCTTCATGGATGTATTCATGTGTAGATTGCTGCTTTTGAAATGGGATCACTGGTAATGTTCTCTGTGGCAGTCAAGGCCACCTATTTCACCTGAGACGTCTCTGTGGCAGGTAGATTGTACTTGGTGTGGGTGCTCTGAGGCAGCTTTTGTAGATGGCGGTATGATGCTGTGATGTCATGAGTTGTTGGCTGGCTGCTGACATTAATGTCAGTGCTGGAGCACCCAGTGGCAGCCCCCCCATTAGGATGGAGTAGGGCCCACCACCCCATTTGCTGCCAGTGCAGCAAAGGTAAAAAAAAATATGGTCATATAATGAATTGCCATTTTATTTTTCACTGCTCCCAGCCCGAACAGTGTTTGAGGGCGGGCCATTGCTACTGACTGGCTGCAGGGAAGTTGTGCTCACTCCAGTTTAAAGTGTGCATTTCTCTTTGAACGGCTGTCATGTGACAGCCAGCCTGACATGTTCAATTTAAACCTCTCCATCTACCTGTCTTAGACAGCTGAGGTGGAGAGTAAGAAAGCACAGGTTCCCAGTACCTGCTGGAACATCGAGGCAACCCACCCCAGCCTCCCCTGGTGCTGCTCTCATGCTACTCATCTGCCGCAGGAGAGCAGCATCAGGATTCGGAAAGGGGAGTCGGCTGAAAACCAGTCTGCAAATGAAAACCTCTGGGTTTTTCCCTGCAAATGTTATCAAAAAGGGGTTTGTGGGGCTGAAATCACCATTTTCTCAGCTTTTAGGGAATGACAGTCTTTTGTCAGAGAACCAACATTTTTTACACAGTTTTGGCATTTTTCTGGGACATAGCCTATTTTTGCTATTTTTAGTGCTTTCAACCTCCTTCCAGTTAATGGTAAAAATGAGCTTGACACCAATAAAGGATCCTGGAAGGCTATACATTTTCGAAAACTATACAAAATTCTGAATTCGGAAAGGGGTCATTTGTCTAAATCCATGAAGGTTTCTTTATAGAAACTAACAGTTAAATATTGGAATAATTGAAAATGAGTTGGAAAAAACAGCCTTTTATCTCAACGTTTTCACCTGTAACTTCTTGTAATTTTGACAACTCTTTGAAAGCAATATACCGTTACATGCGTTGGACCTTCCTGGTTGTGGGGATATATAGGACTTGTAGTTTTACCAAGAACCCGACGAACCCAGAGCCAAAAACTGAGCAGCAACTTGCAATGGTATTTTATTGTTTACCGGGTATAGAGCACTTATTCTTGGAAAATGTATACATGAAAAAATGGGTATGAAAGACACCTATGTATTTCTGAATTGGGTACAAATTATAGAGTTTAGAAAAAGTATATATTTGCAACTTTTCAAAATTGGGAATACTCATACTAGCATGAGAATTATTGGTCATTTTTCAAAATGATTTTTTTTTCACAATGCCTTTCATTGGGAAGGGAGAAATGCATGAAAACTCAATAGGTAATAACAGTTGATTTACAAATCTGAATCACCCTAAGTCTCCCGATAAAAACGGTGCCTCACTTGTGTGGGTCGGCCTTGTGCCTGCGACAGGAAACGGCGCAAAATGCAACGTGGTCACACCTCAATTTTGCAGTTAAAAATGGACCCTTTTTTGGCAAAGTGCCTATCTGTAGTTTTTGCACCCTAGCTCTGCCGGCACCTAGGGAAACCTAGCAAACCTATACATTTTTGAAAACTAGACACCCACGGGAATTCAGGATGGGGTGAATCGACTGCCTCCCACCAGTTTCTGTTACCCAGAATCCCTTGCAAACCTAAAAAATTGGGGGGAAAAACGCATTTTCCTCACATTTCTGTGGTGGAAAGTTCCGGAATCAGCGTGGATCAACAAATTTCCACCCACCCAGCGTCCCCCAGGTCTCCCCAAAAAATGGTACCTCACTTGCCTGGGTCTGCCTAGTGCCTGCGACAGGAAAAAGCGCAAAACGCAATGTGGTTGAACCTTAATTTCGCAGTGAAAACTGGCCCTTTTTTGGCAAAGTGCCTACCTTTCGTTTTTGAACCCTAGCTCTGCTGGAACCTAGGGAAACCTAGCAAAACTATACATTTTTGAAAACTAGACACCCAGGGATATTCAGGATGGGGTGACTCGACTGCCTCCCACCAGGTTCTGTTACCCAGAATCCCTTGCAAAGCAAAAAAAATTGGAAAAAACGCATTTTCCTCACATTTCTGTGGTGGAAAGTTCTGGAATCTGCGTGGATCAACAGATTTCCACCCACCCAACGTTCCCTCAGGTCTCCCGCTAAAAATTGTTACCTCACTTGCCTGGGTCTGCCTAGTGCCTGCGACAGGAAAAAGCGCAAAACGCAATGTGGTTGAACCTTAATTTCGCAGTGAAAACTGGCCCTTTTTTGGCAAAGTGCCTACCTTTCGTTTTTGAACCCTAGCTCTGCTGGAACCTAGGGAAACCTAGCAAAACTATACATTTTTGAAAACTAGACACCCAGGGATATTCAGGATGGGGTGACTCGACTGCCTCCCACCAGGTTCTGTTACCCAGAATCCCTTGCAAAGCAAAAAAAATTGGAAAAAACGCATTTTCCTCACATTTCTGTGGTGGAAAGTTCTGGAATCTGCGTGGATCAACAGATTTCCACCCACCCAGCGTTCCCTCAGGTCTCCCGCTAAAAATTGTTACCTCACTTGCCTGGGTCTGCCTAGTGCCTGCGACAGGAAACAGCGCAAAATGCAACGTGGTCGTACCTCAATTTCGCAGTGAAAACTGGCCCTTTTTTGGCAAAGTGCCTACCTTTTGTTTTTGAACCCTAGCTCTGCCGGCACCTAGGGAAACCTAGCAACACTATACATTTTTTGAAAACTAGACACCCAGGAGAATTTAGGATGGGGTGACTCGACTGCCTCCCACCAGGTTCTGTTACCCAGAATTTCTTGCAAAGCTACAAAATTGACAAAAAAACGCATTTTCCTCACATTTCTGTGGTGGAAAGTTCTGGATTCTGCGTGGATCAACAAATTTCCACCCACCTAGTGTTCCCCTAGGTCTCCCGAAAAAAATGGCACTTCACTTGCCTGGGTCTGCCTAGTGCCTGCAACAGGAAACAGCGCAAAGCGCAACGTGGTCGCACCTCAATTTCGCAGTGTAAACTGGCCCTTTTTTGGCAAAGTGCCTACCTTTTGTTTTTGATCCCTAGCTCTGCCGGCACCTAGGGAAACCTAGCAAACCTATACATTTTTGAAAACTAGACACCCTGGGGTGTTCAGGATGGGATGACTCGACTGCCTCCCACCAGGTTCTGTTACCCAGAATCCCTTGCAAAGCAAAGAAATTAGAAAAAAACGAATTTTCCTCACATTTCTGTGGTGAAAAGTTCTGGAATCTGCGTGGATCAACAACTTTCCACCCACCCAGCATTCCCCCAGGTCTCCCGAAAAAAATGGTACCTCACTTGCCTGGGTCTGCCTAGTGCCTGCGACAGGAAACAGCGCAAAACGCAACGTGGTCGCACCTCAATTTCGCAGTGAAAACTGGCCCTTTTTTGGCAAAGTGCCTACCTTTCGTTTTTGAACCCTAGCTCTGGCGGCAACTAGGGAAACCTGGCAAACCTATAAATATTTTAAAACTAGACACCCAGGGAAATTCAGGATGGGTGACTCAACTGCCTCCCACCAGGTTCTGTTACCCAGAATCCCTTGCAAAGCTAAAAAATTGACAAAAAAACCCACATTTGCCTCAAAATTCTGTGGTGGAAAGTTGTGGAATCTGCGTGGATAAACAAATTTCCACCCACCCAGTGTTCCCCTAGGTCTTCGAAAAAAATGGTACCTCACTTGCCTGGGTCTGCCTAGTGCCTGCGACAGGAAACAGCGCAAAACACAATGTGGTCGCACCTCAATTTCGCAGTGAAAACTGGCCCTTTTTTGGCAAAGTGCCTACTTTTCGTTTTTGAACCCTAGCTCTGGCGGCAACTAGGGAAACCTCACAAACCTATACATTTTTGAAAACTAGACACCCAGGGGAATTCAGGATGGGGTGACTCGACTGCCTCCCACCAGGTCCTGTTACCAAGAATCCCTTGCAAAGCTAAAAGATTGTCAAAAAAATGCATTTTCCTCATATTTCTGTGGCGGAAAGTTCTGGAATCTGCGTGGATCAACAAATTTCCACCCACCCAGTGTTTCCCCAGGTCTCCCGAAAAAAATGGTACCTCACTTGCGTCGGTAGGCATAGTGGCTGCAACAGGAAAAGGCCCAAATCGTACAGTGGAGACTTAAAAATAACCTATAGCAAAACGACCTTATTTTTTAGGGGGGGCACCTGAGTTTTTGGCTAGGGGCTCGGCAGCAAACTTGGGAAACTACCAAACCCAAACAGTTCTGAAAACTAGACACCCGGGGAAGTCCAGGGAGGTATGGCATGCGTGGGTCCCCCATGTTTTCCTACCCAGAATTCCCTGCAAACCATAAAATGAGGTAAAAAAACACTTTTCCATACATTTTTGTGTGGGATCTCCGTGCCGGCCCAAATGTCCTACCACCCAGCGTTCTCCTTGTTCTCCTGAGTAAATTGATACCTCACTTGTGTGGGTGGGCCAAAGGCCTGTGACTAGGATGACCCCAAAACAGTAGAACTCTCTGTGCTTTATTTGTCAATCCCAAACGCTACAATTTCTTAAAAATAAATTTTTAGCCTGTTCTGATTTGGACACCCACAAAAGTGAGTTATCATTTTTCTCGGGAGAACAAGGGGAACGCTGGGTGGTAGGACATTTGTGCCGGCACGGATATCCCACGCAAAAATTTATGGAAAAGTGTTTTTTTTAGCTAATTTTAAGGTTTGTAGGGAATTCTGGGTAGGAAAACGTTGGGGGACCCACGCATGCCATACCTCCCTGGACTCCCCCGGGTGTCTAGTTTTCAGAACTGTTTGGGTTTGGTAGTTTCCAAAGATCGCCGCCGAGCCCTGGGCCAAAAACTCAGGTCCCCCCCCAAAAAAATAAGGTAGTTTTGCCAAAGGTAATTTTTAAGTCTCCACTGTACGATTTGGCCCATTTCCTGTTGCAGCCACTATGCCTACCCACGCAAGTGAGGTACCATTTTTATCGGGAGACCTGGGGGATTGCTGGGTGGGAGGAAATTTGTGTGATCCCAGTGATGCCACGCTTTTCCACACAGAAATGTGTGAAAAATCTGATTTGTTCAGCTAAAATTGAGGTTTGCAAGGGATTCTGGGTAAAGGAACATTGGAGGATCCACGCAAGCCATACCTCCTTGGAAGCCCTCCGGGTGTATACTTTTCAGAAATGTGTGGGTTTGGTAGGTTTCCCTCGATGGCCGTCTAGCACGGGGCCAAAAACCCAGGTAACGCCCCCTTGCAAAGGCTGGTGGTTTTGACATAGGCAATTTTGAAGTTGCCTATGTCAAAACCACCAAGTTTTGAAAGGGGGGTCACCAGGGTTTTTGGCCCCGTGCTAGACGGCCATCTAGGGAAACCTATAAAGCCCACACATTTCTGAAAAGTAGACACCCGGGGGCTTCCAAAGAGGTATGGCTTACATGGATCCTCCAAGGTTCCTTTACCCAGAATCCCTTGCAAACCTCAATTTTAGCCGAAATAATCAGTTTTTTCACACATTTCTGTGTGGGAAAGCGTGGCATCACTGGGCTCTTACAAATTTCCTCCCACCCAGCATTTCCCCAGGTCTCCCAATAAAAATGGTACCTCACTTGCGTGGGTAGGCATAGTGGCTGCAACCGGAAAAGGCCCAAATTGTACGGTGGAGACTTAAATATTACCTATAGCAAAACTACCTTGTTTTTGGGGGGGGGGGCACCTGAGTTTTTGGCCCGGGGCTCGGTGGCATACTTGGGAAACTACCAAACCCAAACAGTTCTGAAAACTAGACACCCGGGGGAGTTCAGGGAGGTATGGCATGCGTGGGTCGCCCACCGTTTTCCTACCCAGAATTCACTGCAAACCTTACAATTAGTTTAAAAAACACTTTTCCATACATTTTTGCGTGGGATCTCCTTGCCGGCACAAATGTACTACCACCCAGCGTTCTCCTTGTTCTCCAGAGTAAAATGATACCCCACTTGTGTGGGTGGGCCAAAGGCCTGTGACTAGGATGACCCCAAAACAGTAGAATTCTCTGTGCTTTATTTGTCAATCCCGAACGCTACAATTTCTTAAAAATACATTTTTAGCCTGTTCTGCTTTGGACACCCACAAAAGTGAGGTATCATTTTACTCGGGAGAACAAGGGAACGCTGGGTGGTAGGACATTTGTGCCGGCATGGATATCCCACGCAAAAATGTATGGAAAAGGGTTTTTTTTTAGCTAATTTTAAGGTTTGCAGGGAATTCTGGGTAGGAAAACGTGGGGGGACCCATGCATGCCATACCTCCCTGGATTCCCCCGGGTGTCTAGTTTTCAGAACTGTTTGGGTTTGATAGTTTCCCAAGTTTGCCGCCGAGCCCCGGGCCAAAAACTCAGGTGCCCCCCCAAAATAAGGTAGTTTTGCTATAGGTAACATATAAGTCTCCACCATACAATTTGGGCCTTTTCCTGTTGCAGCCACTATGCACACCCACACAAGTGAGGTACTATTTTTATCGGGAGACCTGGGGGAACGCTGGGCGGGAGGAAATTTGAGAATCCACACAGATCCCACAACTATACCACACACAAATGTGAGAAAAAAGCTTTTTTTTTTGCCAAATTTAAGCTTTGCCGTGGATTCTGGGTAGGAGAATGTTGAGGGACCCATGCAAGCCATACCTCTCAGGAGTCCCCTGGGTGTCTAGTTTCCAGAAATGTATAGTTTAGGTAGGTTTCCTTACATGGCCGCCGAGCCCCGGGCCAAAAACTCATGGGAACCCCCTTGCAAAACCAGATTGCTTTGTGATAGGTAATTTTGATGTTGCCTCATTAGGTTTTGGTGACTTG
The DNA here is from genome assembly GCF_964261635.1 of Lissotriton helveticus. Lineage (NCBI taxonomy): Eukaryota > Metazoa > Chordata > Amphibia > Caudata > Salamandridae > Lissotriton > Lissotriton helveticus. The sequence goes on along the minus strand of NC_136063.1, from coordinate 1,511,238,819 downwards.
CCTGTTGCGGGTCCTTGAATCACCCACACAAGTGAGGTACCATTTTTATCTGGAGACCTGGGGGAATGCTGGGTGGGTGGAAATTTGTGTGAGCCCAGTGATGCCACACTTTTACACACAAAAATGTTTGAAAAAACAATTTTTTTCAGCTACATTTAAAGTTTGCTAGGGATTCTGAGAAAAGGAATGTTGGAGGATCCACGCAAGCCATACCCCCTTGAAAGCCCCCGGGTGTCTACTTTCCAAAAATGTGTGGGTTTGCTAGGTTTCCCTAGATGTGAACCGAGGAAGGAGTGAAAAACCCATATGACCCCCCTAGCTAAACCATTTAGTTTTGACAAAATTAGTTGTTTACTTGTGCAGCGTGACAGTTTGGGCGCAATATTGCAAGGAAAATATGACGGACATTGTGAGTTTTGCAGGATATTGTGGATAAAATTAATTGTTAGATTTCACCAGAGAGACATCACCATGTAGTCCCATGGGTTTTCAACAATATCTACAATTGGCAGGTTATTCGTAGGCGGAATGTACACCTTGGCAGAGAGACTAAAAAAAACAAGATCCCTGCACAGCCATCTATTCCTCAAACACACACACATACTGGTTGGATTTGGCACGAGGGCAAGTGATGGTTCAGTATATATAATTTTATTAACAAGAGATTTCACAAAAATGAAATGCACTGTCAATTACATGAACAAAAAAACTGAACCAATGACTCGCAGCTCGTGAGCTGTAAAGCCACTTCAAGGCACCAACAGCTTTACAGGCCATTCACACACCTTTCATACCTGACACACAGAAGACCATTTACACCACCAGGCACAAAAGCAACACATCACAACATTTACAAAAAAAGTGACAAGGTGCGCCCTGCTTAAAAAAAAAAACAACAAAAAAACTACACAGACATCAAGTTTTCAAACACACACACATACTGGTTGGATTTGGCACGAGGGTTAGTGATGGTTCAGTATATACCATTGTATTAGTGAGTGATTTCACAAAAAATGAAATACACTGTTAATAATGGAAAGGACGAGAAACTGAACCATTGACTCACAGCTCGTGAGCTGTAAAGCCACGACAAGGCACCAACCTCTTTACAGGCCATTCATACACCTTTCATACATGTGACACATACAAAACATTCACACAGCCAGGTGCGGACCCATCACATTACTACACTTCCACCAGCAGACAACGCCAATCAAGGGCCCATCACTTTCACACGCCCACATTCCTGACACAGCTACTACACAAACTCATGGATTACATGGAGTGGCGCTCAGCTAGCACTGTGTGTAGTAACCAGCATTAAGTCACTTCCCACACACCGCCAGTCAAGCACCAGTCCACGCACACCACCAGCCAAGCACCAGACCACACACACCTCCAGTTAAGCACCAGACCACGCACACCGCCAGCCAAGCACCAGTCCACACACACACCGCCAGGAAAGCACCAGTCCACAGACAACACCAGCCAAGCACCAGTCCAGGCACACCACTAGCCAAGCACCAATCCAAACACAACACCAGGCAAGCGCAAGACCACGCACACCGCCAACCATACACCAGACCACGCACACCACCAGCCAAGCACCAGTCCACACACACCGCCAGGACAGCACCACTCCACACACACCGCCAGCCAAGCACCAGTCCAGGCACACCACCAGCCAAGCACCAACCCAAACACACCACCAGGCAAGCGCAAGACCATGCACACCGCCAACCAAACACCAGACCACACACACCACCAGCCAAACACAAGGCCACACACACCACCAGCCAAGTTCCACTCCACACACACTGCCAGCCAAGCTCCAGCCCAGGCACACCACCAGCCAAGCACCAATACCAACACACCACCGGGCAAGCGCAAGACCACGCAAACCGCCAACCAAGCACCAGACCACACACACCGCCAGCCAAGCACCAGTCCACAGACACCGCCAGCCAAGTACCAGTCCACAGACACCGCCAGCCAAGCACCAAACCATGCACTCCGTCAGACAATGGACACTACACACAAACCAACATCATACTTTCGTTTTTTTTCAATACAAAAAAAAACAAAAACAAATTGCAAATTGATACAAATCTACTAACACCACAACTAAATCTAAATACACTACACAAATGGCCACTTTGAAACTGAACAATAAGTTTTAAAGAATAGAGACCAGCCAGTTCACTTTACCACTCATGGATGCTCCCAAAAATTATTTTGCTTGTGGTACATTCTAAAACAAGCAGCTATACACAGCCCAGGGTTAGAAGGACAGTCGGGGCAGTACATACGAACCTCCTTCCGCAAACCTCTTCGCCAACAGACTCTACATCTCCGACTGGGAAAGTCTTTTGAGGTTGTAGGAGGAATTTGATCAGGAAAGTGGCGATCTTTCAATCTGGCAACATCCTCCACCACTCCAACTCTAGGAACACTTGCCTGTTCCACTAAAACAAGGCTGCCTATTACAGACTCCTGAAACTTTAAAAAAGTCATCTTTGACTGAGGACAAGATTGCTGGAACACAACAAAAGCCTTAAAGGTTGCCAAGTTGAAAAGATGGATAGCAAAATTCTTGTACAAAATGTAAGCTGAAGAGCAGCATACGGTTCCAACCTCTGATCTACTCTGTCAACACCACCCATGTGCCTATTATAGTCTAAAATGCACACAGGTTTGCGCGCTTCTGCAACCTGACCCCAAACTGTCACCGGTTCAGTGCTTTCATCATGTATGGAAGTCAACATGTAGACATCTCTCCTGTCTGAAAACTTCACAGCTAAAAGCTCCTCACAACGCAATGCACTGCACTGTCCCCGAGCAGGCTTTTGACAAACAAGATCTTTTGGGAAACCTTTACGGTTAGAGCGAATTGTGCCACAAGCAAGCAACAGTGTCCACTTTGGCGAATTCCCTGAACAACCGCACACCAGTGTAGAAGTTATCTACATATAAATGATGGCCTTTGTTAAAAAATCCTCGACCAAGTTCCCACACAATTTTCTCAGTCACTCCAAAAGTCGACGGACAACCAGGGGGGTTAATCCTGGATTCCTTACCGGTGTACACCCTGAAATTAGAGACATATACAGTCTGACTGTCACACAGCATATAAAGCTTAATTCCATAGTGTGCCCTCTTACTAGGAATGTATTGCCTAAATACCAAGCAGCCCTTGAACAACACCAAAGACTCATCCACTGCAATTTCTTCTCCAGGAGCAAAGATCTCAGGAAATCGATCAACAAAATGATCAATGACAGGCCGAATCTTGAAAAGACAGTCACAATCAGGGTGATCTCGTGGCAAAGCAAAACCATTGTCAACAAAATGCATCATCCGAAGCAGAAGCAAATACCTATCACGACTCATGACTCCCGGAAATATAGCTGTTGCCATCAAGGGACTACTAGACTAATATGAAGCCATTAATGGTTTCCTAAGCAAGCCCATCAAATACAAGTTAAACCCAAAAACTTTTTCATCTCCTCCAAATTTGTGGGAGTCCACCGAGTAGCTCTAGTGTGGGCTTAAGGCTGGCACTGTTCTCCCTCAAAAACTGTTCTGCATACAAATTAGTCTGCTCTACAATCTCTGCCAAAAACACATCATCCATAAAAAACTTGAAAAAATCGATTGGCAAAAAGTTTTCAGTGTTCACCCTACACCCTGGAACACCAGTAAATTCAGGCAATGCCGGCTGCACCATGCCTGGGGCAACCCAGAGGTCAGAACTTTCAACGATAAGTCTTGCAGCCTCAGGCTGCCGCCCAGCTGCCTCTTGTCTCACTTCACCAACTGGAAGTCTAGCAGCCCCAGGCTGCAGCCCAGATGACTCTTGCCGCACTACCGGCACAGCAATGTCCTCCTCTAACACAGACACTTCATCCGCACCAAAAGTAGCTTCATCAGCACTCAGAGTATCTTCATCATCAGATTATGCCATGTGGAGAGAAAACTCACTACCAGAATCTTCACTTCCCACCTCTGCCTCAGAATCAGAGTCAGTCTCAGCACTATGGTCAGAGGAAGAATCAAAAAGCATTCCAACAACTTGCTGAGTGGTAATCCGGCGGCTAGCCATTATCCTCACTAAGAAAGGAGACTACACAAACAACTCAACAACCAACACCGTGCAAAGTAGGTAAAAAATGTAAGCCTTTATCACAAAGATCTATAAACTGAATAACTATATAATTCACTTACAAAATACAGTCACACTCACCAGCACCTACTCTGCAAAGACACAGCAAATAGTCAACGATATCCCACTAGAAAGAAGAAAAAAAAACATAAATGTACAGAAAATAATACACTACAAACACTACTGCAAAACATGTTTTACAATCACAAAAAACAGAAACAGAACATACTGGTATTATTACACACTTTGCAAAAAACACATTTACATTGAAATAGTACAAAAAAGGTCTCTTACCAAACACATGCAACTACACAAAGAGCAGAACCACCAGTAACAAAACCGCACACTCCAACAGTCTAAAGAGCAACAGCCTAGAACAAGAACAAAAAAGGGGAAATTAAAACATTACACTTTACAAGAAAAACAATACACATTATAACAAGCTATGTCACAGGCTATGTCACTACACAAATGGGGGCAGAAAGGCTGATTACACATAAACAAATATATGTCCCCTGGAAGCAAGCACAATATTTATTTTCAAATTGGGCCCCAGGAAGCGACCCTTGCCCAAGGGGTCTCTTCCATTTAAAAATAAAAGAATTCCCTGATGTCTAGTGGGGTTTTCTGCCCCTCCTGGGGGCAGAAAGGCCAAATTAAAAAAACAATCTGCCCCCAGAGGGGGCAGAATATACTTTAAAAAAATGTGGGCCCAAGGAAGCGACCCTTGCCCAAGGGGTCGCTTCCAATTTTACTAAAAACAAATTCCCTGGCTCTAGTGGGCTTTTCAACCCCCTCTGGGTTCAGAATCAGCCAAAAAAACGGGAGATATGTCCCCAGGGAGGGCAGAAAAGTCTGAAAATAATTGTGCCCCCTTAGGAAGCGACCCTTGCCCAAGGGGTCGCTTCCAAATTTAAAAAATTGAAAATCCCTGGCTCCAGTGGGCTTTTCTGCCCCCCCCCCCCCTTGGTGCAGATCGGCCAAAAAAACGGCCGATCTGCCCCGGGGGGGGGGGGGAGGGGGGCAGAAAAGTCTGAAAATGTATTTGCCCCTCGAAGGAAGCGACCCTTGCCCAAGGGGTCACTTCCGATTTTGAAATAATTGAAACTCCCTGGCTCTAGTGGGCTTTTCTGTCCCCCCTGGGTGCAGATCGGCCAAAAAACCAGCCGATCTGCCCCAGGGGGGGCAGAAAAGTCTGAAAATGAATTTGCCCTAGAAGGAAGCGACCCTTGCCCAAGGGGTCGCTTCCGATTTTGAAATAATTTAAAATCCCTGGCTCCAGTGGGCTTTTCTGCCCCCCCTGGGTGCAGATCGGCCAAAAAACTGGCCAATCTGCCCCAGGGGGGCAGAAAAGTCTGAAAATTAATTTGCCACCCAATGGAAGCGACTCTTGCCCAAGAGGTCGCTTCCTGCACACAATTTAAACAAAAACAAACCATCCCTGGTGTCTAGTGGGGCATTCCTGGTGCACGATTGCGACGCTGTACGCGATCGTGCACCAGGAATGCCCTGCTTTGGGACATCCGGGGAGAGGAAACACTGTTTCCTCCCCCCCGATGCCTCAAGAAACTGAACAACACCCCCCCGCCCCACCGGAGGCCAAAACCTACCTCCTCTCGCTGGACGCCCTGGAAAGAAATGGCTTCCAGCGCGTCCAGCACTTCCTGATGATGTCGGCGCGCACTGTGCGCGCTGACGTCACCAGGAAGCATGGGGCGGCCCGGGGGTGGCAGCGGAAACACCCCTGCTTAAGGCACATTAATCGATGCTCCAGGGGGGGAGCGCCAGCGCTCCCCCCGGGGGCTGTGCTGATGACGGAGCGGTTCCGTCATCAGCACAGCCCAACCGATACTGATGACGGAACCGCTCCGTCATCAGCATCGAAGGGGTTAATGAGCCAGGATTGAGAGCTTTGGCATTTGAGCCTAAAGGCATAGTAATGAATTTCAATGCCTGTCAATGAGTTCGGTTCTCACTCAGTTTGATGCCCCCTCACTGTTGAGGGTCACTGCCCGCCATTAATCTTGGAAGATTTCAGATGTTGTGTGTGCCTGTGTCAGCTCTTCAAATTACTATTAACAGTATCAAAGGAGCAGCAGCCTTATGGAATTTCAGCACCAGTTTTCCTAAGTGCATTCTGATTGCTACATTCCAAATTCAAGAACTTAGAAACAAATAATTTTTACCATCAGTGTTAGCACAGCCGTTGCAACACATCTCTAACATGTTTCTTAATCAGTTATTAGAATCAGCAGAGAGTTGCAAGTTAGACTTGAGGATGCTTAAAAAGCTGCTTATAGTTTCTCAGGTAAAGAACCTTCCCAGGCATGCAGGGGCTTCCTATGACTCATCAGCCAAACAGCTCGAAGATCAGCCTAACAATTACAGGAGATAAGGAGCACTCTGTCTGCATCTTGGCTTTTGCAGTTCATAGTAGTTAAAGCACTCACAATCGGAAAGTGTTTGTCATCAATGTAAGTACAGCCAGTGCTTGTCATCTCAGAAACATGTATTTCTTGATCATTTTAATGAGACAGCAGAGAATATTCTTTTACGTTTAGGGGTGGTTGGCATTCTGCTTATAGTGTGTCAGGTAAAAATACCATTCCAAGCAAACTGAGGGAAGATATGGGAGACGAGAGCACACTGTTGGCATATCAGCACCAGTTCTTCAAAATGACTTCTAGTTTAAGTACTTATAAGAAGAAAGTGTTTACCATCAGTGCTAGGGAAGCCAGTGTCAGATATTTCTGAACGTGTGCCTTTCTTGCCCATTGCCTTTCATCAGCAGTAAGAAGCGAGTACTGATTGATTGATTTTAATACAAAAGATGTGAACCTACTTCGAGGGTCACATGTACATAGCATAAAACGTATATTATACACAATCGTATAATTACATGTACCTCAACATACAGATAAAAAGCTTCTAAAAAATACAACATTTAAAACATACCATTTCATTTCATGGAGAAATTGAAAACAAATGTGCCATCTCCAAAATAGACATTTCAAATCTACTAAAAAATGGATTGAAGTAAATTTTCTGTGATGCGTGGAAAGCCGGCCATACAAATAAGACATGATTTAAGTGTTGAAAACCATCTTTTTGCAAATCAGATATACAACGTAACTTTTTTTAAGTTGAGTTTTCGAGACCTGTTGTATATACTTTAGTATACTGCGGACCTCATCCTGGGGCTTAAACACCTCTGCCTGGGAAGACTCATGGTGGCCGGATGAGCTAGGACACCCCCCCCACACCCTCTGACCACGCACAAAATCTCAGCATCACACTGGACTCCTCACTCCCCATGAACCACCAGATCAACGCCGTCACCTAATCATGCTTCAACACCCTTTGCCTGCTTCAGGAGACCTGTACATGGATCCCCACTGAGGCATGGAAGATAGTCACCCATGCACTCATCAGCAGCAGACTCAACTATGGCAATGCACTCTACTCAGGATCCACCCAGAAACTCCTCATGAAACTTCAGAACGTGCAGAATGCCACAGCCAGTCTGGGCCTCAACATCCCCGCCGTAGCCACATCTCCACACTCCTACGAGAACTTCACTTTCTCCCAGTCAACAAAAGAGTCACCTTCAGGCTCCTCACACATGCCTACAAAGCCCTCCACAATGCTGGAGCAGCATTCCTGAACGACTGCCTCTCATTCCACGTACCCACCAGACACCTCCTCTCCACCCAACTGTCCCTCACCACCGTATCTCGGATCTGCAAGACCAGGACAGGAGGAAGATCCTTCTCCTACTTCACTGCCAAAAGTTTAAATGCCATGCCTCTCCACCTCAGGCTCTCCCTGTCTCTGACACAATTTAGGAAGGATCGGAAGACCTGGCTCTTCAAATGAACCACAGTGCCCAGTCGGACCTGCAAACCTCCCTGCCCCACCCCAAGCACCTTGACACCCTCATGGATGAGTAGTCACGCTTAACAAGTACTGATTGATTGATTGAGTATATAATTCTTTGAGGGTTTACAGCCAGCCCATAGGCTTTCCATTTGCGGGCTCCAATGTCGCTTTCATATTCTTTCTCTCCGTTTGTCCATGGCATGTATTTGTCATGCCTCTTCCTGGGCTTATCTGCCCCTGAGAGCAGGGACCAAGTACTATATAAATACAACAGTCACCATTTTAACATCTGTTCAGAAACACCTTTTGTATTTCTTGAAAAGCAATCCACACAATTGTTCCTGTTTTTACAAGCTCACTCCGTTTTTGTAAACAGGTCTGTAAAATTATCTCATCACATTTGCTGTGCATTCAAAAACCGAGGTCAAATGTAAAGCATTGTTTTCAAGCACATCTTTATTTTCTTTCTCTGACTTCAAAGGGAGTGGATTTTCCATTTTTTCTTACGTGTCCCCAAAACCTCTCACCCTTCGTTGCTTGAGCCACACTGTGGGGTATTTTACCAACAACTAGCGATAATTTTTGTCTCTAACTTGTTTAGAGACAAAAATTATCGCCGCAAATCGGCGATTTTTATCGCAGATAAACCTTGCTATTAGCAATGTTTATCGCAAATGCGATAAAAAACGGCCGCAATGCATGAATATCGCTGAAAAGTCAGCGATATTCATGCATTATCGAGCAAATGCTCTTAGCCATGTTATCCACCTCCCATTGGATAACATGGCTAAGAACTGCTCAGGCCAGGTGTTAGCTTTTGGAGATATTCGCGCTTAGCGCGAATATCTCCAAAAGTTGGTAATAGGAGATAGCGATGTTAGCGACTGTTTCCAGTGGCTAACATCTTGGCACGCCCACTTTGCATGTCATTAGTGATAAATATCACTGACATGCAAAGTGGGGCCCATGATGGTCGCTATCTCCTATTAGCTGTCGCTAACTGGTGTTAGCGACAGCTTGGTAATAGGGAGATCATTTTATCTCCGCTTTCTTGGCTTTTAAAGCCAAAAAAGCGGAGATAAAACCCCTTGATAATATACCCCTGTGTTGCTTGTTTTTCCTTTGTCTTTGTCTAAATATTTAGACATGTCCGAAGTAGATCTCTCTCGCGGATCTCTCCTTTGAGTTAAAGTGTCTTCAGCCTTGGAGCCTTCACTTCTAGTGCAACAGCGTTTTGTAACCTTCTGAGAGGGAGAAATAAATAATATTTAAAAAAATAAACTCTAAAACCAATGGTGAAAAAATTGGAGGGGTCAGAGACGGTGAGTACCTTAGAGGTTAGTCATTGAATGTGTTTGTTGATGTGAAACCATGCTTCTCCCCACTTGACCGACAGTTGTGCTGTATTTCTATATGTCCTTGAGATCTATAGTGAAGGCGCCAAAGTGCCCTCATCCGGCATAGGTGTAGATGATATACTGACTTTAAAAAAACAACAATTGCACTTTTCCAGCCACCCTGACTACATGCAGCCGCTTAGTCTCCGAGGCAAAAAAGCAGACCATATTACTCTGATCTTAAAACAATTACACTGGTATTCCCTACATTCACTCATCAACTTTAATATTGCCTGCACAACTCATAAGGCCCACAATGCTATGGTTGATTCCTCCTTCATAACAAACTTCACACCGCCAGAGGCAAAAGAGTAAAAAGAAGAAAAAACATCCTTTAACTTGGGATTCTATGTCATGTTCCTCTCGCAACCTCTTCCCACCCAAGAAAAAATTCAACACAATGCAGTGGACGAATCTAGATCACATGTACCGCCAACATCTGTAAGTTTCTCAGTCGAAAGGAAAGCTGCGGACGTTCTTGTGCCAGCAGCCACTGCGACCACTCATTTGGCACCACTGAATCCTTCGCTCATATTCATCAGCCTATATGACCTGCAGCCCTTATTGCGTTACCCTGAGGGGGCTTAGCTGTTCCTATATGCTCCACAATGCAGCAAATCTTTAGGGGCGACCTGAACATCATTACTGTAAACGCCGCTCTCTGCTGATGTAATTTTTCCTGTACAAATGGCAACTATATTTATTATTAGAAACAAGACAATTTCCCCACTCCATGTTGGCAGTCACCAGGTGTCTTTAACACAATTATCTTCACGTGTACGGATTGATGGCTCTATGAAAGTTTCAAAACCTTCCCATAATGCCTTTTTCACCAGTGACTCTGCTCCTGAGGCCTTGCAGCTCCTGCTCTCTGTTTTTATGGAATTCTCCCTAATTTTACTATTTCTACCAACTTTTTCCCCAGTTTGCTCTGAGCTCTCGGTTGGCTGTTTGTTGATCTGAAACCTACTGATTGGCTGTAAGTTCAAAGTCCGACCTAGGTCATCACACGTATTTGAGGACTTGGATGCTGGGGAAGGTATTGTTTCTGTGGCACCAGAATATACGCAAATATTTCTTTAGCTCCCAGGGACCTTGCAGGCTTGTGATGGAGCAGGGTTTTCCATAAATAAAACTCGCTCGGATAACCCTTCCATGGTGTGAGTTATTAACAAAGTTTGAAACTAATTGATAATAATTAACAAACAGAATAAATTAGAAAGGTGCGGGAAAATGACACTGTGACTAAGTGGACCACAAATGATTTCTGTACCATGAGTTAAAAAATACAAAAAAGATGTGTATTGTTTGTTTACATAATTAAGCAAATATTCATTACAGAATAATAGTTTTAAATGATTTTGCTCCATTATCATGCTAATAAAGAGATTGAAATGAAATCATGAAATTAAGCTTTTGTTTTTGAATAAATAATAAAATTATGTTTATTTCTCCTAGAGAAACTGCACGTTTTACACGAAGGCCTCAGCATTGGCGTTAGGGTTAATTTTGCTTTAGAATGTGGAAATAAAGAAATCGAGTTTGTTTCTACAAAGCTGTCTATTGTGTTCTTTATTCTCGAATGTCTGCCACATGTCCAGTGTATCTACGATGCTTCCTACTGTTGCAGGGAAAAGTGTGTTTTACTATGATAAACTGTCCTGCTAAATGTTTCCAAATGCATCCTAATATGTGTGCACTGAGGAAGGAGAAGATTACATTTCCTCTGCTGAACGACGATGATGACAGCATGGAACTAAACAATGGACGTTTGAGAGGGAAGAGTGTTGGAAGTAGTGTAACTTAACACCCTATGACTGACAACCAAACAGAAAATGATTTTTCTGGATTTAGTTACAAGAATAAGCCAGAATCAATGAACATTAGGGTATAAATATTAGTGTTAGATTCGGAGAGGCGGGGGCAGAGGCAGAGAGAGAGCGATGAGAGTGTTGGTGCTAGATCTGTCTGAGGCGTTTTGTGTTGCTGTTCTTTGATGTATTGGCTGATGCTGTCTGCAAGCTGACTCCTTGACTTTGCTCCTCATACCTTCAGAGAATAGCCCCAGTGTTCTCTACCGGCTTGAGGGTTAGCATTTCCAGTTATTAGCACACTGTGCTATAGTTTATAGGTTCGTGTGAAATTCTGTATTTGCATTATTCCTATTGGAAATGCTCTTTTTGTCTCTTACACTATCCACTCGACTCATGTTCCTGAATTGAGATGTTACTGTGATTACCTGTATTGTGTTCCTGAGTGAATATTCAGATTCAATATTGTGCTTCTGTTTGACCAATTCATATACAATTACAAAGGCAATAGAAAAAAGCTAACTAACAGAGAAACTGAGTCTGTCTTTTTTCCTTATTAGGATGATAAAGAGATACATATAAATGTATATAAAAAGGTATAAATATAAATATTCTTTTTGTTCTATGTCCTCATAAGGGGAATATTTCATCTAAGGGCCATGTTATCAAGAACGGCGCCACATTATCGCCGCTTTAGCAGCAGGAAACTCCTGCTAAAGCGGCGAGAAGGGGGTTTGATAATATGCCCTTGTGAATTCCCATAGAAGCCCAGGTTCACACAAGACCCTGGGCTTCTATGGGAATTCACAAGGGCATATTATCAAGCCCCTTATCGCCGCTTTGGCTGCAGTTTGCTGCCGCTAAAGCAGCGATAATGTTATCGCCCTTCTTGATAAAATGACCCACAGTCTTTTGCCAAATCTGTGTCAAATTCTCCAGCCCGTCTAGCCCGTCGAAGGACCTGACGTAATATGGGTTAAAATATAGTCTTATAAATAGAGAGAAAAAAATATAGGCAAATAGGCAAATTAATTATAGTGCATGGTATAAATGGTTATATGCTCTACTTTAGTTACCAAAAATCCTTTTCCCGCAGTTTTTGGTAGTCAGATTAGGATGGTTTTTAGTGTAGATTAATTATATTGGCAATTGATTAAGAGGAGAATTAGTGTTTGTTAATAAGCTAAGTTAAGTTAATAAGCTAAGTTTGTTAATGTACCTTTTTTTACATGTAGTGGTCGCACTGGTTTTGACCTTAAAGGAAATTTGTTGGCAGGTCCAGAGAGGCCTAAGATCCTGGGATAAGACCAACGGCATGTCTTAGCGTGGCATACACAAAGTATTTTGTTGTCTGCGGTTGATGCAAGTATTGAGCAATAGTCGTATTGTCAATATTGCACAGGGAACTTTGGAGTTAGTATAGTAAAAGCTTATTTGGGTACCTTTAGAAAGCGCATCTGGAGAAGTCTAGTAAGTTTTTACTCGAATTAGAGTGGAATCACGCTGGTCGGAGATTTTACTAGTAGCAAGAGTATTCTTGGAGAATTTGTATCTATCTTCATTTAGTGGCGCAGACAAGCTGGAAGTCTATGTGTCCTAACCTTGTTTGCTTAAACAGTTTGCAAATAGTTGCCGATAAAGTTTGTAAAGGGAGGGTCAGTTGCAGGAGTTATACTAATGTCACAAGTGTGAGTCATCACAGAAAGCCGCGCTGCTATTGGTTGACAAGTTTAAATCATCACAGGAGTTTATGCTGTTATTGGTGGGTTGGTGTGAATCGCGCTGGTATTGGTCAGTATGAACCAATTAAATTCGATAAAAGTACAGAAGAAGTTCTTGAATAAGGGATGTACCGATTGAGACAGAAAATAAAATGTTTGAAAACTTTATTTAGAAAAGCTGAACATATACCTATTAGAGAAGGAATTTCTGTAGCTTCTGAGGGTACACCTGTTTCTTTTATGTCGCTAGATGGGGGTTATCATATGTGTACATTGTTGGAAAATTGGGTGAAATATACTAAGAGAGATGGTATTTTGGAATTTCCATAGCACAATACTTTCAACCCTAGGAATTTAGAGAATATGCAGTATCAAACGAATGAATTAAAACCAAGTCCAAGACCTATGCAGTATGAAGTGTTTCAAGAGTGGGCATAGGAGGCATACAAAAGAGAGAAAGATAGGACTGAGAATAGGAACACTGTAAGTAGATATTCAGAGGTAAAATGTGATTCTCAGATGAAGAAATGGAGAAGATATGTTGTGGCATTAGGTGAGGGAATGTATCCAGTTGTATTAGTGGAGAATAATGAAGGAGGAAAATGTAAAGAAAAGAATAAGATTACCTCAGAGACAGAATCAAATCGAATGAGGTAGATGTTGAATTTTTGCATGAATTACTAATGAATAGACCTCCACCATGTCAAGAAGAGTCAGAGCGACCATCACCAAGTGCTCCATTGATTTAGATAGAAAATCCACAAAAGAAAGCTACAAGTGTAGTAAACAGGGCAAAACGAGGTTTAACTAGAAGAATAAATGAATTCAATTTAAATGCAAATGCTTTGTCAGTTCCAGTGACAATCGGTCGTATAATTCCATTATACAATAATAAACAACATGTTTAACAAGTGCATGCCATAACAGTTCCTACATTTTGTAATGATAGAATTAGTAATGGTGCAAGTGAGTCAGAGTCTTTAATAGATTTTACAGAAGGAGCAGTAGAAACTCCAAGATGTGATGTGCAGATTAATCCAAGGAGATTCTTACAGAATACAAAAGGAGTGACAATGACACCTACATCAGGAGGGCCTTTAGGACCCTCACTGGAAGAATTGGATGAATCGATTAGAGGAAAGACTTCTAATAAAGTGAACATGGATGTAGTTAGTTTAAAAGCGGATCTGGAAGAAGTTATATTAGGTACGATTAGCCTAGAAAGGTTGAGTAAATATCAGGAAGAAGACTTGCTATTCTTGTGTAAAAATATCACAATGAGAGAGGGAAACCTTCACGAGAAATTTGCTGAAGTTGTGGCCATAGAAAGTCGACGGCTTTACCGAAAATATATAGATTGGATTTTAGTGACAAAGATTTAGAGAGTTTGAATGCTACAGGGAAACTGTTACAATTTAAGGAGTTGGTCAGCACATTGAGAAAAATAAAAAGAAACTGTTGTAAATACAAATGTTTTACCAATGTATCCATTGAGAGAAACATAGCCAGAGATGCCTGAAAATATATATCCCATGAGAGAGGTACCTGGAGGTGGATATGTTCATGTTCCGTGGTCAAGATAGGACATATTTTCATTTACAAATGAGTTTCCCAGATTGAGAGAGAAACCAGTAGCGTGGTACAAACAAGTAGAGAGGTTTGTGAAAGTTTTGTAAGTTTTGTGGAAAGACTTACATGGTTTGTTTGATACTGTGGTTCCAACTGATTCATGGGTAGAGTGTAAGATAGCTGTAGATTGGTCAAAAGAAGAATACCCAGGAGATGCAAAAACTGGAGCACCATCAGATGAAGTGATGAAAAAATACAATTACATCATTTCTTATTTAAAGGTGTCAGAACTTAAACTTATACTCTATCAAGGCTTACCAGTCTTGCACGGGAACAGAGATGCTAGGTCCCTAATCCCACTTGGCAATGTTCGCAGGTCTTACTTAGAACCTCCAATCATTACCTCGGGGACGGGGGAATTGGATAAAATAACAAACAAAGAAGAGACTGGTCCGGAATGGTTCCTTCTGTCAGCTATCTGCGTACTTCGACTATTCTTTCCGCGGAACCTGAAAATTAATACAACATTACTATTTATATCTCTACTCTAATCTACTCTAGTGTTTCTCTACTAAATATATCTCACCCACCCTAGTTCTCCTGGACCTTGCTTCTCTTCTGCTTAAATGAGATTCAGTGTTCCTTGCCAGTTAGTTGTTACTAATAGACGAAAACAATCATTAGTTCCACCAGTCTAAACTATTCTAGTTTGTCTTAATAGTTTTAATGTAAGTGCACTTACTTCACTAACTGAGGAGTACTTCCTTATAGGGGGTTCTATTAATTCCTTCAGTTCCTCGTGCTGCTGACTTTTTAATGTGTATATTAGACTGACCCTGTCTTTTCTTTTACAGGCCTTTTCTGTGTTCTCACTTCTGTTCTGGTGAGTTTTTAACTATTTACAAGCAGTTCCTTAAGTACATTTCATGAACTCAGCGATGTTAATTAATTCTTTTTTCTTTTATCCTTTCACAGGTTCTCCTGTTGTCACGAACTCTGTTCTGGTAAGTATTAACCTTTTACATGTTGCGTTATTTTTTCATTCAGGTCTCTTAACATTTAAGAAACAAATTCTGCCCCTCTTCCTCTTCAAGTTCTGTAAACAACTCGACAAGTGGTCTGGAAAGTCTCTCAAAATAATTGACTACGAAATGACAGTTTTACTTAGCTCTGGGCTCTGCCGTTCGTCTTTCAGCTCCACGAACTTGAACTTCATAACCTTCTTCACAAGGACGAACGAAGGCTCATTTTCATCTCCAGACTTCCTGCTCTCGAATTAACTCGCGTAGAACAATGAAGCCGAGTTATGCTGTAGTTTTCTTTTCCTCTGCTCTCCGGATGCTTAACTCAGTGGAAATACTTCAACCCTTATTTGAACTAGAAATTCTACGGACATGCGCTGAGACTATAACGACCTCTCACACTGAATACCTCAGTGAAGTGCGTCGTCACAGAGGCGCTCGCGCTGCTCACCTACCCTCCTGCAGCTGTGACCTCGTAGACTAGACCGCTCACCTCTAGTCCTACTTTGGTAGCCACCTCGGGAGCCATCTTGTGTCTCCAGTGGCGGACCAGTTCAGTCCACGTGCTGCAATTAGGGAACTCCTGCTCCCTAGTCAGGGAATTCACTCCGCAAATTCTAGCGCCTGGTTTTGCGGTTCTGACAAAAGGGGAACATTTCACCAAAAGAAACAGATTGGGTGAAAATAGATAGAACTACAAAGGAAACAAAATAAACGGTGCATGTTCATTATGAAATGCTTCTTCAGGTGTTTAAACAATATAGTGGGATTGAGAATATCACTGACAAAGACATGGGTCATTTTGTATATAGGTTTGTATTTGGATTGAGACCAGAGATTAGCATGATGATTCAACAGCATTTGATCTACAGGCAGAATAAGTCAATTGACGAAATATTGCATTATGCCAAATACCATAGTGATTATATTGAGTCACAACAAAAAGTTGAAAGAGAAATTAATGTTGGCTCAGATGAAAGCAGCACAGAAAGGTGGATTTGTGTTTTTTTCTAAATCAGGTTTCAAAGGTAAAGATCAGGTTGCCCAAGATAATCAGAATGGTGCTGGTATGAGAAGTGGTAGTGCAAGAGGTAAAAATAATAAAGAGAAAATGAAGAAGAAATATCCTTGTCATGAGTTATTACCCAATACCTCAATGCTAGTTCAGTACATAAACTATTTACTTGTTGCATCAAAAATGAGAGAATCTTGTGTGACAGATACTATTGGCAATAGTGGTTCATAAAGTATCATCAGCTAAATTACAATTTTGTCAAAAATAAGTTATCTATTTGGGGCATAAAATTGAAAAAGGAGTCAGAAAAGTGTCACAAGATCGAATAAATTTGGTCTTACAAATGAAACCTTCAAAAACACATAAAGAAATTTGAATGTTTTTGGGTATAGTTGGATACTGCACACAGTTGGCCAATGGATTTTCATTGATAGCAAAGTCATTACAGAGACTGACTCATATACATGTGTCAAACCCGATTAAGTTGGATGAAGAAAGCATGAGGGCATTTGTTGAGTTGCAAGATAGCCTTTGTCGTGCAACAGCGATAGGAATGCCAGATTTCAATAAAGAATTTGCATTGTTCTGTCACGAAAGCGATGGTTGTGCACTTTCAGTTCTAACGCAAATGTCTGGAATTGCACGTCGTCCTGTGGCATATTTTTCAACAGCACTGGACCGTGTAGCTGCAGCTTTACCAGGTTGTTTAAAAGCAGTTGCTGCTACTTGTGTGAGTTTGGAACAAAGTGAGGCAATTGAGATGGGACATCCATTGAGAGTGTATGTATCACATTCTGTTGAGTTTTTTTGACACGAATGCGAACACACATCTTACGAGTAGTCGGTTAACAAAATATGAACAAGTGATACAGGGAGCTGAAAATGTGACTGTGACTAGATGTACAAATCTGAATCCAGCTACCTTGTTGCCAAATCTAGATTGTGAAATAGTGGTGGATGAAGTAGATCATGATTGTTTGGATGTGACTGAATTGTGTACAAAATCAGGACCTGACATAAAAGACATTCCGTTTTCTGAGTCTGATTGTGTGATGTTTGTGGAAGGGTCTTGTCTAAGAGATGAAACAGGTACGTTGCGAGCTTTCTATCCAATTTGTACAGTGCCTAATGTCATTGAAGCTTCATGCTTGAAAGGAATAACTTCTGCCCAAATTGCAGATCTAGTTTCTCTGACCAAAGCCTGTTATTTTGGAAAGGATTGAAGAGTAACCATAATTACTGATTGTCAATATGGTTTTGAGGTTGTCCATGATTTTGGACAATTGTGGTCCCAATTCAGTTTCTTGACATCATCAGGTTCACCGATTCGAAATGGAGAATATGTAAAAGAGTTGTTGTTGGTGTTACAATTGCCCAAAGAAATTGGTATGGTGAAATGTTCAGCACACAAATCTGGCAGTGATTATATTACTGCAGGAAACAGATATGCTGACGAAGTCACATGTTTTGTGCAGAAAATTCAGTTTCAATAAACAAAAAGATACAGTAATTTGATAAAAGTAAATGTAATCTGGTGGTCTCATCTGTTAAAGCATGGAAGGAACTTAGACAATTGCAGGAAGAGGCAGGTTCAGGGGAAAAAGAGATTTGGATAAAGGCAGGATGTTCACGTAGGGATGAAGATGAAGTGTGGATTTATCATGATGGAAGACCAATAATGTCAGATAGTGTGTTGTCCCAAATGGCCAGATTTTACAACGATCCTACACACATTGGTAGAGATGCTATGATTAGAATGTTCAAGGAGTACTGGTTTAACCCTGAATTCAGGATCATTGCAGAAAGTCTTTGCCAAAAGCTTGTGATTAGTCAGCAACAAAATGCAGGGGAAAAGACTGTTGTCAGTTGGGGACAAATTGGAAAAGCAGCAGGTCCTTTTACTCGATTACAAGCTGACTTTATGGAGTTGCCACAATGTAATGGACAAAAATATGTGCTGGTGATTGTCTGTCTGTTTTCATGATGGGTGGTAGCCTAGCCAATGAGATGGATTGATAGTCCAACAGTTGTTAAATTGCTACTTAGAGAGATCATCTCTAGATTCTGATTTCCATTCTCTTTAGAATCTAATAGGGGAACACATTTTAAAAATGAAATAATTCAGGTGATTTGTTCAGCATTACAAATCGAACAAACGTTATATTGTGCATATCGACCAGAAGCATTAGGTGTAGTCGAACACGTCAATGGAACATTAAAATCAAGACTTGCCCAGGTGTGTGCGTCCACTGCAGTGAATGGCCAGATGCATTAGCCCTAGTTCTGATGAGTATGAGAAGTATTCCAAGAAAGACTGTATTGTCTCCGCATGAAATATTTATGGGCAGAACCATGAGACAGCCAGTAGTTCCAGCAAATCGACTAATGGTTATAACTGATGATTTGGTACTCGATTATTGCATAGGATTGGCTGATGTGGTGCGTTCTATGTCTTATCAGGTTGGAGAAGTTGAAACCACAATACAGCAAAAACAAGCACACGATTTGAATGCTGGAGAGTGCGTTCTTGTAAAGAAACACATGAGGAAGTTGTGTTTAGAACCCCGTTGGTGTGGGCCATATCAAGAGATATTGGTGACAATGACAGCAGTGAAGTGTGGTGGTTTGCTGTATTGGATTCATGCCAGCCGTACACGAAGAGTCCCAAGTCCAATTGAAAGGGAAGAATCAGTCAAAGGCGATAAAGAAGGTTGCTGAAAAGAACCAGAATAGACTGTGAATCGAGTAGAGTGGGCACCAGCTACTGGGTCTTGTGAAACTGCACATGTAAACATTAGAAAAATTGATTCCAGAACAAAGCAGTAAAAAAGGGAAAAAGGAATCATTAAAAGAAATATTGAAACAAATTTAGAACAGATTGAAGAAATTCAATAGAAAAAGATAAGAAAAGGAGATGTATGGCCAAGAGGTGTGAAAAGACAGAAATATACCTTGAATGAGAGTGTTCCAAACACAATTCTTGGATTATCTGAACAAAGTGATACAGAAGAAAATACAGTTCGGAAAACAAAAAGAGCAAGAGTACCAAACAAGGAAAACACAGGACAAGAAAAGACATACTTAGTTGCTGAAGCAGTTGTTCTAAAAAATTACAATGGAGAAGAAGTCAAGCTAGATCAAAGAAACTGTTCTGAGCCACCGTAAATGAATTGTGTTTTAAAGATTGGGTACAGAAAATTGAAAATCGTTCTGAAAATACGGAAATTTAAATCAAAAACAGAATTGTATTAAAAGACGGAAAGAAGACTTAAAAAAATATAAGAGGGGATTGTAGAAGGTAATGGAGAGGGTCTTGGAGAAGTGAGAAAAAGAAGAAAAAGCTAAGGCTTAAAAATGCTTGGATATATATATTATGCTTTTAAAATTTTTCGTTTTTTGTGCTGTAAAAGGCTAGGATCAAAGAGACTGTTAATGCGAATCAAGGATCAAATACATGTAAGTGGTGAACAGACATAATATCGAAGGAAAAATATAGAATGGACATAATATCGAGTTAAAAATATAGAATGGACATAATATCGAATGGACAGAATACAGTGGTTAAAAATATCGAATTGAAGGTAAGTAATATCGAATTTTAAAATATAAAAAGTCATAATATCGAAGTAAGTAATATCGATTTTTAAAATATAGAAACTCAAAATATCGAAGTAAGTAGTATCGATTTTTAAAATAAGGAAAGTCAAAATATTGAGGTATATAATATACCAGACCGAACTGCCAAGCCAGGTCCTTCCTGGACCGGAAACAAGCATCCTGGGACCAGTTTCTGGGCATTACCCTTCATCAGCCAGGCTAGCTTGAATCCAGTGGCACAGTGAGCAAGGGACCCACGTCTGGTTATGCACAGACGTGGGTCCCTTGTTCACTGTGCCACTGGATTCAAGCTAGCCTGGCTGATGATGGGTAATACCCGGAAATGTGTCCCAGGATGCTGGTTTCCGGTCCAGGGAGGGCTTGGCTTGGCAGTTCGGTCGGGACTGTTCCCATGAGTCACAGGGTCAAGACTGATTTGCATATGGCTGGGTCTCAACTGGGGTGGCATGGTGAGCAAAAGAACAATGGATTTAACCCAGATCTCTTGACTGGGGATGAATGTATGAATTATTCAGCATGCCACCAATAATTTGTTTGCGTAATACTGTAGGTTACCAGCACGTTAGTATGGGTGTTGTTATATGGGAATAGTCTTTCCAAAAGTCTACCACATTGATAAGAATCTTGGAACTAATGGAAAGAGTGAGAGTGGATTAATGAGTAACAAAAGGGGAATTAGTGCTGCTGAGAATGTGGGTGATATTTTTGGAGCATTGATACATTCAGTTAGAGTAACTTTAAATTTGCATAAAATTAAACAATTGTCCACGGTGGTTGATCGTTTATCAACAGATACTGCTGGTGGATTTTTAATGATTGACACTGAAATGGTGGCTATGAGATCTATGGGTTTGGAAAATAGACGTGCTATTGATGTATTATTGGCGAAAGAGGGCAGAGTCTGTAGCATGCTGCAAATTTAACAATGTTTTACATATATCCCTGACAAAAGTAAGAATCTAGAGGGATATATCGCTAGCATTACACATTTGAGAGAAGAATTAACTGAACTGAAAGTTTATGGTTCTTGGGAGAAACTTGGTAAGGGTTTCTTTTCTGTGGGAAACTGTTCTTTAACATTTGGTAACAGCTTATTAGGTAAAATACTAATAGCTATTATTGCTATTGTTGCTGCAATATTAATGTTGTATCTCATATATAAATGCTGCAAATGTAAAGGGAAAAGGCTAGAAACAAAAAAGGGCATAGAATAGAAAGAGAGAAGAAATATAAATGGAAGACAGAAAAAGAAAATATTATGAGGTAATGAAAGATATAGATAGGGTTAGGTTGAAACATATGAGAGCCAGTATATTCTGATACATTCAGATTGTAATCAGATGTTGTATTTTTGATGGTTAAGTAGCCATCAAAGGGGGGATTGATGGAGCGGGGTTTTGCATAAATAAAACCTGCTTGGATTAAACTTTCCATGGTGTGAGTTATTAAAAAAGTTTGAAAATCATTGAAAATAATTAACACACAGTTGAGAAAAAGAAATTAGGAAGGTGTGGGAAAATTACACTGTGACTATGTAAGTCACAAATGAATTCTGTGCCATGAGTAAAAAGTATGAAAAAGATGTGTATTGTTTGAACACATATTTAAGCAAATATGAATTACAGAATAGTTTTAAATGATGTTGTCCTAATATTCTAATGAAGAGATTGAAATGAAATCATGAGATAAAGCTTTTGTTCTTGAATAAATAATTAAATCATGTTTATTTCTCCCACAGAAACTGCACGTTTTACAAGAAGGCCTCAGCATTTGCATTAGGGTCAATTTTGCTTTAAAATGTAGAAATAAAGGATTCGTGTTTATTTCTACAAAACTGTCTATTGTGTCCTTTATTCTTGAGTGGCTGCTACGTGTCCAGGGTATCTGCGATGCTTCCTACTGTTGCAGGGGAAAAAGTATGTTTCTTATGATAAACTGTCCTGCTAAATGTTTCCAAATGCATCTGAATATGTGTGCGCTAAGGAAGGTGAAGATTTGATTTCCTCTGCTGAAGGACGATGATGACAGCATGGAACTAAACAATGGATGTTTGAGAGGAAAGAGCAACGGAAGTGGTGTGACTTAACACCCTATGCCTGACAACCAATCAGAAAATGATTTTCTTAGATTTAGTTACAAGAATAAGCCAGGATCTATTAACATCAGGGTATAATTATTATTGTTAGGTTCGGAGAGGCGGGGCCGAGGCAGAGAGAGAGAGAGGTGAGTGTTGGTGTTAGTTCTAGCTGAGGCGTTTCGTAGGAGCTTTTCTTTGATATACTTGGCTGATGCTGTCTGTAAGCTGACTCCTTGACTTTGTTCCTCATACCTTATGAGGATGGCCTCAGCTTTCCCTTCTGGGAGGAGGGTTAGCATTTCCAGCTATTAGCACGCTGTGCAATGGTTTCTAGGTTTGCATGAAATTCTGTATATGCAATATTCCTATTGGAAATACTCTTTCGTCTCTTGCACTATCTACTCCACTCATGCTCCTGAATTGAGATGTTACTGTGATTAGCTGTATTGTGTTCCTGAGTGAATATTCAGATTCAATATTGTGCTTCTGATTGACCAATTCATATATGACAAAGGAAATAGATAAAAGCAAACAGAGAAACTGAGTCTGTCTTTATTCATTATGATGATGATAAAGAGACATATATAAATGTATATAGAAAGGTATAAATATAAACATTCTCTTTGTTTTAGGTCCTCATAAGGGGAATATTTCATCTAAGTCTTTTTCCAGATTCCTGTCAAATTCTCGGGTCCGTCGGAGTACCTGATGTAATATGGCTCCAAATATAGACAAACTGATCATAGCGCATTGTATAAATGGTGATACGCTCTACTTTGATTACCAAAAACCCTTTTCCCACTGTGCCAAGTACTGTCACTTGCTTCCTTACTGAACTGCTTGCCTTCCTATTGATAGCAAACCCAACTTTCATATACCAGTCATCAGCCGCGGGCCGTGGAGGGAGTTACGGTGGGGCAGGGAGGCGGGGAGGTGGAGGGGCAGGGTGGAGGGTGCTAAAACCAGCATATGGATAATTGCAGGTAAGTAAACAATTTAATTAATAAAACAAATTTGGTAGTGCGCCTTGCATCGCAAAATGCGATGCAGTGCGCGCTATGAAATTCGTAACCTGGTAGTAGCCCTAGGCAGGAACAGTAGACGAAAAGCGGAAATACCCTCACTATGGATTAGTAGAAAGAATTTGCTCTCCTCAGGGAAGTTGCAACAAGTCAAATCTTGGCATGGCTTGTCAGCAGGTAGTCATAGCTTAGCATTAGCCCCCTAGGGACTGCTTGCAAAACTGGACAATCATGTTATTAGGCCTACCTGTACCCAGTTATATTTCCTACCTTCAAGAAATATGCCAAGTCAATTGCTGGAAATAACAGCCTGCAGTTTCTTATTATAGTTGTTAATTCACCACCAATCACTATCACTGTCTGCAGGAGGTATATTCATAAAATTATTCACAGATACTGGTGTACGCAAATGCATGACTGTTTCTGGAGGGGTGCAATACACAGTCTAGGCTTCTTTTCCTATCAATTACTATGTTTGAATTACTAAGCAGGCCATATTGACCAACAAATACTATGCCTGATTTGCGGCTAGCCCCTTTCTCTTTCTTTCTTCCATGATGGTCCTGCCATCAGGCATCCCAATGCCCACCAGTCCGTATTCCTTACTCTCAGTCTCTTAGCAGACCCATAGGGGAATAATGATGCCAATTATTAATACTTCCTCTGCAGGACCCTTCCAGACACTTCCTGCTTACTTTCAGAACACTAACTGTGGCAACCTCCAGCGTACTCTTCTTGGGTGTGGCTGGGTGTGACAGCTTTTGCCACCTAGATTTATGGGTGTTGTAGTATGCCTTGGACTTTTCTATCCCCATCCTCAGGCTAGCCCCTTTGGCTACTATTGGGCAATTCAAAAGGCGCATGTTAATATCAGTTGGCCTTCTTCAAGGCAAACTGCACTTTCAGGCATTGCCTTGAGGAAGGAGAAGAGGCCTTTATGTCGGACATCCTTTGTTTTTTGCAGTAGGCTATGGCCTGGTTCCGCCTGCTTGTTCAGCTCAACCTCCTAGTGCCCAGCTGCACCAGTGCAGCCTGTGCTCTTGTATCTAGCCATTGGGTATGGATGCTACCCAGACTAAGGTTGACAAGAAAACAGATTTGTCTCACATTAGGCAATCTGAACACAAGATGACAGAAGAGGTGTAGCAACCCATGCCTCAAGAATGAGGGAAAATAAGCTGGAATCCCAATTTGAGCAAATCAAAGTAGTTTACGATGTTTCCTCAGAGCAGACCGACTCTCACTGCCAGTTTTAGCTTGTTCATCCGAGACCTGTTTTATACAGTTTGTGAGCTTACATCCTGCCTATTGCTTTTCATTTTGTTACTTGCATTGTCCTTCCAAAATGCTTGCTTGCTAGTGGTGAATTCTTCCTCTTTGTCCATCCTTTTTGTTGTTTATTTCCTTCCACAGAGCAGAGACCAAGTACTGTGTCTTTATGCTTTGGTTGTTTATATGTTCATTCGGGGGACTATTTTTTTCTTGGTTTCCTGCTCGTGTTCCTGTTTTTCTGGTTTCAGCTTTGCGCCCATAGCTGCTTGCATTTTAATGCATCATTCGTCCCTCCCTATTGTATGTTTCTTGCACTTCCGCCTGTGCCTAGTGCACCCGTCCTTCACCTCTCTCGGCATGTTAATTGTGGTGAACTTACACTGAGACCAGTTTTTGTGGAGTTGTTTTTCTGCCTCATTCTGAACACATAAACTCCTAAATTTGAAGTGCTTGGAGGCCTGCTCTCCACTACTTGGGATCCCAAGGCTAATGCAACCAGACTGTAGGTGTTTTTCTGCTCTGGGATTGGGTTGCAGCACTTGAGGCGTATGCCTTGTGTTAAGTCTCTCTGCCCTGTGAGTTTTAACTGCTATTTCTTTCAGTGATCGGCGAAGCCTTGCCCGCGATCTGAGTCACAGTAAACATCACACTTTCACTTTCCCATATGTTATGCTTTTTACTGAGAAGCTACCATGCAGGGTTTGTGTACTCCTCACAAAATCAGGTCTCCTTCCAATGACCCAAATAAATGACAATGTAACTGTGCTGGTCATCATTACAGAACGTTGTTATCAGCAATACATGTTTTTGATTATATCCCGCTAAAAAGACTGTTGGCAGGGTCCCCATCCCTCACCCCTCCTGCCACATTACTTGTCCGAATTGTGGTGATCTTGGACTACCGCTCCCAGGCTGCATCACGCTACTAAAAGGAAAGCCTGCACTGGAACTCTGTGTTGCCGATGACATGTGTAGTATTGGCATTTGGTCAGTGCTTGTCAACCCATTGCAAAGCTCACAGTGCTTTCAGGGCTGTTGACTCAGTAGTTACTAAGTTTGTGATACTTGTATATCTCTTTGTATTTAGTTGTTATAGAAACAATGTTTTAAAACTTCACAACAAAAAATAAAACTTTCACAAAGAACACTAGTGCAGAGAACTTTTTTTAGAGGGATGCACCAGCGACGTGGATGGTCTAGATTGAGTTATTTTGGGTTTAGGCACCCGAGTAGACGCGCACTGTTCACTTGGTGGTGTACACCTTCAAAATGTGTTTCCACACAGGACCTCCTCTCCTTGTTTTGCGCTTGCTCCTGTTGTTTCCAATTAAAGTTGGACTCTGAACCCACACCAAGATTGCAACTAATGCTCAAAGGTTTATTACAGAACACGGTTGACCCACAATGGATTGATGAGAACACTCAAGCTTATCTAACCACCACCAATCCAAGATGCCCGAAACTATATATGATCCCAAAGGTTCATAAACATCTGACTAACCCTCCATTTAGACCAATCGTCTCAGGATGCGGGTCTATATTTGACCCCCTCAGGCGATATCTAGATAATTTTTTACAACAATTTGTGCAAGGGTGGCATTCTTATGTCAGAGATACAACGGATTTTTTGCACAAATTATCAACAATTCAACAAGACGGGCAGGACAGTGATACTGTGTCATAGCATGATCATAAAACAATGAAATGTATATTGTGAAAGTACTATTACATGTCAAAGTAAATGTAACATTAACATGTGTAAATAATTGACACTGCGAAAAAGTACAAGAAAAACAAAAGGATAAAATGAAGTACTAAAAAAACTAAAAGACTTTTGGTATACTTGAATAGTTTGTTTTCACATTTTGAAGGTGTACACCACCAAGTGAACAGTGCGCGTCTACTCGGGTGCCTAATCCCGAAATAACTCAAGTTTCTAAACAAGGAGTGACTACCCTTATTAGCCGCAGCACAATTGGATACATTTGTTGAAAGTGAGTGCTCCTCACACCCCCCTAACTCAACATTATTACAAGTCAAATCAGTGGGGAAGCACCAAATAAGTTTAGCAGAAATGCAGGTTGATGCAATTACAGGTATCATGGATAACAGAGCCAATATCATGGCTTACACAACAGAACAGGCGGATGAAATCTACTCATTGATACAGGAGGTCAGATCAATGGATGCCCATGGGGGCTCAATAAGCCAACAACTTAAGCAACTGGAATATTTAACACAACGTCAGCTTAACCAACGAATACACGCATCAACACTAGTGCAGTACCACAAAGCTAAAAGGATCCCTAGAGGACTCAGATTATCGATCAAGCCAATGTTGTTCCGCTTTAACCTAAATGCTAAGTTTATGGACAAGTGGTACAGTATATTAAACAAGTGCTCGCTTGACCTGATTTTGTTAATAGTAGAAGAACTATCCAAGACTATTCGCGAATTAGAGGAAGAAATATTAAACCTAAAAACAGAATTGGAAACAAGAATGGAAACTGATACATGGAAGATTAGTTTGGAAGGAATCAATCAGAAACTTGATAAATACAGTAAAGAGTTGCAAGAGGGGAAATTGCGCAAATATAAGCGCGATACAATCGACTACAAACTGAACGAAGTTTATACTTGGGCAGAGATATATGCTCGTCGCCAATTTCAACCGAAAAAACCATGCCCACACCACATTCATCTGAAGAAAGCTTGGTAACAGACAAATAAACTTCGATCAGCAGAGGTCCGGTAAGAATCCCAACAACCACACACTAGACACCACTCAAACCTCGCAAACAGCCTCCACCAGCAGCACTGTGGCTTTTTTGTCCCAGGAACAGAACCAAGGCCTTCAACCTACGCACCAATTGGAAACAACAGTAGCAAGCGCAAAACAAGGAGAGGAGGTCACAGGAAAATCATTGCGGAGGACAGGGGTTTCATTATTAACATTTCTTCGGTAGAACTTACTCAACGACAGCTTACAGTATTGAACAAAGGACTCTCTTTCGTGCATACAACTAAAGCTAATGAGATGGAAACAGAGGGAGCCATTTATCGGTTCATGAGGAACTTAAGATTACGGCATTTTTTCTCAAATATAGTGGATCACACAGAACGTGAACAAGATACTCTAGAGCAACGATTCAAACGTAAGAGTGTCTATCAACCACCAGTGTCACACAAGATGTTGGACACTTTTGAAATTATGGTTAAAAAAGACATACAAACACTGGATTTCAAAAAGGATAGAGTACGTAATCTTTCCAAGGCAGAATTAAACATCATCCAAAATATAGCAAACAACCAAAACCTTACTATTCAACCGGCAGACAAAGAAGGGGCGATGGTAATAATGGACACTTATTACTATGAACACAAAGTGAACGAACATGTAACAGACACTAACACATACTTAAAGTTGGACTCTGAACCCACACCAAGATTGCAACTAATGCTAAAAGGTTTATTACAGAACGCGGTTGACCAACAATGGATTGATGAGAACACTCGAGCTTATCTAACCACCACCAATCCAAGATGCCCGAAACTATATATGATCCCAAAGGTTCATAAACATCTGACTAACCCTCCATTGAGACCAATCGTCTTGGGATGCGGGTCTATATTTGACCCCCTCGGGCGATATCTAGATCATTTTTTACAACAATTTGTGCAAGGGTGGCATTCTTATGTCAGAGATACAACGGATTTTTTGCACAAATTATCAACAATTCAACAAGACGGGCAGGACAGTGATACTGTGTCATAGCATGATCATATAACAATGAAAAGTATATTGTGAAAGTACTATTACATGTCAAAGTAAATGTAACATTAACATTAACATGTGTAAATAATTGACACTGCGAAAAAGTACAAGAAAAACAAAAGGATAAAATGAAGTACTAAAAAAACTAAAAGACTTTTGGTATACTTGAATAGTTAGTTTTCACATTTTGAAGGTGTACACCACCAAGTGAACAGTGCGCGTCTACTCGGGTGCCTAAACCCGAAATAACTCAAGTTTCTAAACAAGGAGTGACTACCCTTATTAGCCGCAGCACCATTGGATAAATTTGTTGAAAGTGAGTGCTCCTCACACCCCCCTAACTCAACTGGTCTAGATTGAGGCATAAGGACATCACTTACATTGAATGCCATGTCCGGCTTTTGTGGAGTTGTTTTTCTACCTCATTCAGAACACACAAACTTCTAACTGTGAAGCACCTGGAGGCCTGCTTTCCAATACTTGGGATCCCAACACTAGTGTAACCAGGATGTAGTTGTTTTCCTGCTTGGGATTGGGTTGCAGCGTGTGAGGAGAAACGCCAAAGAAGAATGAGCTTCTATCTTGTGTTTAGCCTCACTACTCTGCGAGTTTTAAGTGCTATTTCTTGCAGTGACTGGAAGCCTAGCCTGCAGTCTGAGACACAATAAACACCACCCTTACACTTTCCTATATGTTAAGCTTTTTATAGAGAAGTTACGATGCAGGGTTTACTCGCTTCTCGTAAATCCCGGTCTCCTTCTGGCCTTTGTCCAACATAGGGAACCTTGAGACATCACAAGCAGTGAAGAATCTTGGGGTATATGTGGATGAGAAGCTATCACTGGATACCCATGTTAATAAAACAGCAGCTGCATGCTTTGGAATTCTATGGAATCTGTGGGAAATAGTCCCTTTGCTATCTCAGCCAGCAAGGAGATTATTAGTGCAAGGCACAATTCTGAGCAGACTAGACTATTGTAATGCACTTCTCCACAGAGTCCTAGAATCCTTTATCAAAAGACTATATAGGGTCCAGACAACAAATTGAGACATGACTCCTCCACATCTACACTGAGAGGGCTACATTGGCTACCAGTGAAAGATAGGATTATATTCAAATCAATGTACATACTCTATACGGCACTAAAGGGATCTGGTCCAGTGCTGCTATGAAGGGAATTCAGGTTCTATATGCTACTAAGTAACCTTCAGAGTTACGGCCAATTTGGTCTGTGTATAAAAATATAGAAAATTCAGAGTGGGTGGAAGGACCTTCCAGATATTGGCTGGCCAAGTGTGGAATACACTCCCAGCATTCATCAGTGCCAGTGGAAATTTCAATTGTTTTAGAAAAAATATAAAAACTTGGCTCTTTCCCAGAAATTAGTCTTAGACTTCAGAGAGCCAGCTTACAGCTCCGGTTTCAGGACTGTATAATGGGAGTGGGAGTGGGATAGGGCAAGACACCATAGTGCCAAGATACCTGTAAGCTGTAAGGTGAACGTTTGCATAAATGTCTGTTACTTACTTACTTACTTAATTACTTCCCATGACCAAAACTGTTCTGTTCATTATTACAAAACGTTTTATCAGCAATACAGGTTTATTTCTATATCCAGTGAAATCGACTTTAGGCATGGCTATTGGAATTATCCAGCTT
Organism: Lissotriton helveticus; assembly: GCF_964261635.1. Classification (NCBI taxonomy): domain Eukaryota; kingdom Metazoa; phylum Chordata; class Amphibia; order Caudata; family Salamandridae; genus Lissotriton; species Lissotriton helveticus. The sequence continues at coordinate 1,511,208,819 of NC_136063.1, read as the reverse complement.
TGAACCGTAGCGTTTCCGGATAATTATGCATTGCCACATAATCCATCATACGTTGCATAATCTGCAGATTTTAACAAAAACGTTTGCTTCTAGCTCAAACGGATCAAAAGTTACTAAAGATGCAGTGACAAATGTTGCTGCACAGTGTATTGTTCTTCACAAAGGTTGGCTGATCACTTATCAGTTGCTTATTGTTGGTTTTGGGTGTTACACTGGTACTAATGTTGTGCAACCTTTGCCCAGACAGCGTTGATACGAATAAAAATAGCAAAATGATGAAGTAATATTATCAGAAAATGAGGCACATTAAACCACATATTTTGCCTTCAATTATGGCATAATATAGTCAATATGCCCAATGTCTTACAGGTTGCTCAAGCAAGAATGTGGCAATTAGAGCCCAAAACTATTCGCTTCTATCTCTGAAGCTGAATCCCTAGATAGGATATACCACGAAGCTGACTTCAGCACAGACTCGTAAGTGTACACAGCTAGAAGTTTTATCTTTCATACCAAAACATGTAAAAACACAATTTGCTTAATTACTACATATGCAAGAAAGTGGGAGGACCAGGCATTATGAATAGCCTAGCAGTAGAGCTCTAGCGGAATTGTTACCTGGAGTTGGAGAAGGGTGTCAAGGGACAATGCTGAGGTTGTGCGTGGTCACAATTGTAGAGGCATGCTTTCTGATAGACCATTATCACAGAGGCTTGGGCAGTAGAATGGAAGAGAGTGTCTCTTTTGATAGTTATACCCGCCCTAATTGCTAACGCAGTATCTGCGAATCACAGGATTGCACTGATGATGTGCATGTGACCTGCTGCAGGCTGGAACCATTCATTTTAGGAACCATATTTTCTAACCTTCCCAACATCCCATTGTTATATTTTAACCCCCCACCCTCCCATCGCTGCTTTCAATTCCCTTCATCCTCCTAACGTTGCTTGCAGTTCTCTCCCGCCCTCCTTTGGTTGCTTTCAGTTCACAATCACCCTCCCGTCTTGCTTTCAAACTCTCAGGAAGAACGATCGCACAGCAGTGGCAAGCATGTATTCCTGAATCAGACTGCATGACCCAGTGTGTAGTAACTGTATAGCTATTCAATCCCTGGTGGCACAGCACCCAGGATAGTGTGCTGCATAATTAAACACTTATAAGGTCCAAAATGTCAGGCCTATTGTCTATGCCAATGCTTGTTTACTTTTCCCAGGCTCTTGTTGTGGCTCTTAAAGGCAGCGAATTCTGTCTCATTAGAAGAATTACTTTCGATCACCATGATCCAGATTCCACTTCAGGTAAGTTTGTTGGGGTTTTGCCTTACAAGAGGAGCTGATAAATAGACATCTCTAATAATGCATGAGTCTACATTGCATGCTAAGAGAAATGCAGGAACGCTAAGAGGAATGCTGACATTTTTCAAGCAATAGCTCTAACTCAGACATAGACATCCCAATGCATTCTTCCTTTTCCAACTCAAACAAATTTAAAGCAAATATATATATTTTTTTTACCGAAAACAAAGTCAAAACCATTCATTAACCCCTTCCGTGCTCATGACGAGCTGAGCTCGTCATGAGTTGCGCCGCTCGCATGCTCATGACGAGCTCAGCTCGTCATGTAACGCGGCTTTTGCAAAATAGCCGCACAGCGCAAAAATTACCGCAGCACGCATGCGGTTAAAGATGCTACAGAAAATCATTTTCTCAATGATTTCTCTTCAGAATGCACCAAAAGTAAACCCCCTCCGCATAAAACCGCTGCCATCCCCATTGCATATGCACTGGTTAAACAATAATTCCAACTGAATAGCACCGACTGATGCTGACGTATTCAAAGAGCATATCTTAAGGAGGATTTTCCCCTCAACTGTATCCATGTAAGCCCAGGTCCTTAAGTCAATTTGCTCCTATTCATATAACACTCAAGGAGGAATTATTAATCGGTATGGTAATAATAGTAGATGCGAAAAGTATCTACGCCCGTGTGCAATAGAAAATCATCTGAACCCATTTGAATGGCTTGATGTATTTCGAACAATATCAGATATATGTGCTTTTTTTAGGTCTCGTCTGAGCCAGCACATGCGCTGCTCTGGCGAGACATTTAGTAGCTGGCTTTTAACGCGCACAAGCGTGTGCGACGTGCACAGCTTCCATCTGACTTACACGCCGCGCGGCCATGTCAGTTTCACGGCCGCGCTGCTATTGCTTGTTTTTTTCACTTTTGCACTTGGCTTGTTTCACCTTATAGTCCATAGGAAACTGCTGCCTTACCAGCTTGAGTATGGAAAAAGAGCTGAGGTCACGGCGATCACGGGCTATGGATCGGATTATGCAAATTGGCTGTCCCTCGGCCTGCTATCCACAATCCACACTCTTAAACTTCAGCTGTTTCAAAATGCGATAAACAAAAACATCAAATAAAAAGAAGTAAATAATAAATTAACTCTATATTGACATACTTCATCTTTTAATCTATAATACCTATAAAATAAATATTTTAATTTTCGAAATGTCCACATATGCATTGGAATCTCGTATCCCTATCACTCCATGTTTCTTTTGATGCAAACACATGCAAGCACATTTCATTTACTGCACCAGCAATGTAAAACCATCCCATGATAATGAAAGGTACCGAATGGAAATGTGTGCAGCCGGTGGTGACGGCTTCCTGTTGACAGATGTAAACAAGAGGGCTCGAGTCGGGGTTAATCAGGTGCCTGTTGGCGCTTTGTGTGATTTACTGTAAGGCTACAGCAGAGGGGCGCTTGCTGAGGTGGGGCTGAATATGACGCTGGTACGTTGACGTACTTTTCTAATAAGAAGTGTTTCCCGGGAAGCTGTTGTGAGGCAGACGCTGAAAGTGTCGGACGAGGACTGTCATTTAATTCACTCTGCGATGCTACGTGCCTGTGCTTGGCCTCCCCAATCCAACCTCAAGGCAGTGTTTCAAGGTGGCGGAGAACAGATTGTGAACTGCAACATATGCTCTTCCATTTATAGCGAGAATGCTGTGTGCTGTTCGTTTTGCAAAATCGTCCTTTGAAAAAATATTTTTGATGCAGATATTTAGCAAACCTGCCTTCTGTGGGGTCCCAGAAGTTGAGTATGTGGTGAGTCCCTACTATTGCCTTCCTCATTGCAGTTGTGTTTGTTCACTTCTGTGTTAGAACCTTGTTTCTATGTCTGTCGGTAGCCAACACCTTTGGATTTTACAAAAATGATTAACTCTGGAATTAGCTATGTCCTTTCGATTGTAATAAAATTAGATGTATAATACAATTACTTATAGCCCTCTTCATCCATGCTTCTAGTCACCTAGTGAGATTGGATGCCTCCTCATCACACATTTTAACATCTGTCCAGTTGACAATTATTATCAGAGATAGTAATTTTGAGACTAAGATATATAATAAACTTATTAACTATAAACAGTCTCCTCCTTGAGAGAAAATCTCTCCTTTGGACCATTTTTAAGGAATTAACGCAACTACAAAGATATTAACATGTATTATAAGTAGACGTCCAATCTCACCAGGAGACTGGAGGCACAGAATTATCCTCACAAGATCACTAAAAAGACCAGGAAATTGGGCAAGAACAATAACAAAGAGGCCTTATTATAAACTGTAACTAAACATAAGTCAGACAAACGTTCCCCCTTTTGCCTCCAGTACTACCAAGAATATTATCACAAAACTCCTTTTTTCCCTTAAGCGGAGTGCTAACATACTTGACCTATTAGTACATGCAAAGCAACAGAAGGAACAAGCATTGGCATAGCCAATAGGTGTCGCCTTTAGGACCTTATAAGTGTTTAGCCATGCAACAGTTGATGTTGTTGTACCAAAGATATTGTGCTGCATAACTAAATACTAATAAGGTCCCAAAAGCGAGACCTATTGGCTATGCCAAGGCTTGTAATTTAAGGGAGAACTACAAATCTTACCCAGATAGGCATACGTTTTTATCAGTTCTAAACTCTCCTTCCTCAAATACCAGTTACGGTGAATGTTTTTTTGTGATTTCTATGCCTTGATGTATACAAATTTTACTTTTAGCCGTGTTTATTATTATTTTTTAAACTTTATTTATCTTTTTTCTGCAAATACATACAGTGAAGCTAATTACCGTGATTACAAAAGAATATTTTACAGATGTGGTACAGTAGGTTACCCAAAGGAGATAGAATTGTATACGGCAATAAGAGACATAGGCAAAGGAGGAGATATGGAAGACAGGACATACCTCAAAGAAGCAATAAAAGCACTTTAGCTGTGATACAACTATACAGAGGAATGACAAATATAATAAATAATAACAGGACATATGATTGATCGGCTGTTTCATCATTCGTAGAATCAACCATAGATAACAAATAATTCTTCAGTGGTTTCCAAATATCTTTAGGCCTAGTTGTGACTGGCTGTAGAGAAGCATACCACTTAGTAGTAGTGTCACAGAAGTCTTTCAACCAGGCAGCCACCGTGGGTGGGATGCGAGCTCCCCAATGAAGAGACACTTGTCATTTGGCTAAAAGTAGAGCGATAGCAGTGAAATGACATAGTACCAGTAGCAATGAGTTGACATACCCCAATAAAGCCATAAGGGGGTCTGCATTGAGTGGTTGCTCAAGCATAAGAGACCAAGGGCCAGATGTAGGTAATCCAGATTTACCGATTCTAAAATACAGAATTTGTCTGTTTCGGTATTTTAGAATCGGAAAATGGGATGTAGGTAAAAATTTGTTAATGTTTACTGAATCGGTAAAATTTGGCATCAGCCATTCGGTATTTACCGATTCGGTGTTTACCGAATCGGTAATTCCCATTCATTCCTATGGGCCTCCCATAGGAATGAATGGGATTTACCGATTCGGTAAATACCGAATCGGTAAATACCGAATCGGCATTTCAAAAAAGAGAAACCCAGGAGTCAGCCAATCAGGTGCAACCACCCCCCTCCCAACCAGGAAGTGACTACACCCAGGCAGGTGCAAGCAATCAGAAGCTTCTGGAGAGGCTGAGAGAGCAGAGCAGAGTCCCTGAGCCACAGGAAAACGTTACTGCTTTTGAAAGTGTAAAAATGGCAAATACCAGTGAGAAGGAAGGTTCTGAGAGGAATAGAAAATTAAAATTCAGAACCAAGGAGCTGCAGGTCCTCGTGGAGGAGGTGGTAAAAGAACACCAAAAATTGTTTGGGAAGCAGTCCCTGACGGTGGCAGAATCTGCCAAAAGAAAGATTTGGATTGAAATACAGCCAAAGGTGAATGCTGTTAGAGTGACCCCATGGGAGATAGGCGACCTTAAGAAGAGGTGGTATGACCTCAGGAGCCTAACCAAGAAAAAAATTGCAGAGCTCCACAAAGAGGCAAACAGTACTGGAGGAGGGAGGAACCGTGCACCTGCCCTGACTGAGATGGAGGAGCTGGTGGAGTCCACCATAGAACCAGAGAGCGTCTGTGGACTGGGAGATGCAGACAGCTCAGCCAGAGCTGCCATCAGAAAAGGTAAGAAGCATGCACAGCAATCACCCTCACCTCATCACCTTCCCTTTCTCTTATGTGGCAGTGTTAACCCCACTCCAGTAGAGGTAGCAACATACACCAGTAATGCATTATGGGAGATGTAGTCATTGAAACACCTACCATGTCAAACAGCACACCAAGCAACAAGTCATGCGACACACATCAGTGATAAGCAAGCTGAGGCAATAGCTACAGTGTGTTAGTGATAAGAACTTAATTGTATAAGCAGTGCTGCAGGAACACAGAGTTAATGTACGCTTTTATGTCCACAGGTGAGACATCTCACAGGCGTACCAGGGAGAAGGAAGGCAGTGCACCACAGAGGGACGACACCAAGGAGGCAGGCACAAGTGTAGGGAATACCACAGAGGAGACTGGTGAACCAACAGCACAGCCAGCCTCTCAAGACCTGCAAATGTCTCCACAGCTGCAGGCCTCCCCTGAGCGTTCAGGCTCCCCTCTGCTACTGTCCTCACCTCAACTGCCTGCGTCACTGCCTCATACAACAACTGCAGTTCCAAAGAGCAAGAGGCATGCAGTTGCCACACTAGTCCAAATGGAGCCATTAGGAGGTGAAATGGAGGGGGATGAGACACCAACCTTGGCTGTTTAAAAAAGCACTGATAAACAGCAGTCCAGCGCACCTGGTACCAGACCCAGCAGGCTCAGAGACAGCAGTGCTGCACAACATGTGGAGGGTCCCAGTGTCTTCCGTGGGCTGGAGGGTAGCATGGTGAAGATACAACGTATGCGGGGGAAGGCCATCCAGTCGGTGCAACGCCAGATGAGGCACCTGAATGACAACATGGCAAACATAGGAAAGGGCATCAGTGCATTGGTGGATGAGAACAAAGAGATGGCATCAGGTATGAGGGAGATGGCTGCAGGAATGCGGGACATGTCACAATCTGTGCTTCTCTTGTGCATAAAACTGGACCAGGACAGGACAGCAAGGTGAAAGGACAGGCAGCAGGCACAGCGACACAGCCACTTCCCTTTTTTGCAGGCGATGCGTGAACATGCAAGAGGGACTAGCACACAGCAGCAATGAGGTGTCCAGGGGCCTAGCAAGGGTGACAAGTGCTGTAGAGGTGCTGCTGAATGCTCAGTCAGCACATGCTGCTGCACTGGATGTACCTGAGAGCGAGGAAAGCACCAGTAGGGGCAGCATGACATGCCCCTCTATTGCTGATACACGGAGGAGCAGCAGGCTCCATGGTGCTCCCACTGCCCACACACCTCAGTAGGCGTGGCCAAAAATGACTAATGCTGCCCACACACCATGACCTTTAATGGGGAAGTGAGCCAGGACTCCCAATATTAATGGATACCATTTGTGTTGCACATTTGTGCCTTTGAGTACTTGCGTAGTGCCAAAAATTCAACTACTTTGGGTACATACTCCACCTGTCTGTGTCTCTTTACTTACTTAAAAATAGTTCTGTGTGATCTCTGCCCGTCTCTGTCTCCCATCTGTTGCTGGCGCCACTCCTGCTGTGTTGGGGTCAGGCAGTGCATGTTCATCATCGTGGTCCTCATAATTACACAATTCAACATCTGTGCCCTTCTTTGTAGCAAGGTTGTGTAACATTGCGCAAGTTGCAATGATCTTACAGCAGATGAGTGGTGAGTACTGCCGTGCGCCTCCGCTTTTGTGGAGGCAGCGGAACCTGCTTCTTAACAGCCCAAAGGTGCGCTCCACAATGTTCCTAGTGGATTTGTGTGCCACGTTGTATCGTTTCTCACTCGGGGTTGATGGGTTGAGGTAGGGTGTCAGGATGAATTAGCGGACGGCATATGCGCTGTCACCTATTTGAAAATGATAGAGCCGTTAATCACATGCGCAAAAACACATACATCTGCAATATCTATCAGGGTGTGTCACAGTGTTTTACCTAGGAGGTATCCTTCTCCGAATTCCCCCGCTGTCAGGCGTGTGTAGATCCCACTGTTCTGAAAGATGTGGGAGTCGTAGGTGCTCCCCGGGAATTTGGCCACAATGTCTGTGATGATGTTGTTAGCATCACAGATTACCTGCACATTTATGCAGTGGGTTGACTTTCTGTTTCTGTAAATGTACTCTGTGACAGCATTTAGGCAGATTGGGATGTGGGTGCCATCAATACAGCCGATGACGTGTGGAAACTGTGCCAGTTGATAGAAGTCAGTCTTGGTCTTTAGCAGTTCCGCATGTGTGTCGGGGAAGCTGATGTAATGATGCATTCTCTGCATCATGGCCTCTAGGAACTTCCGGAAGAAACAGGACAGGCAGCTCTGGGACACCCCACCTACCGCAGCAATCACCCCCTGGTAACTCCCAAATGCAAGCAGGTGTAGGCTCAGAGCACCTGCACATGGGGTTGCATGGCGTGCGCCCTTGGTGTTGGGTGCTCCAGGAGTGGGTGCAGGTCCCCTATCAAGTCCAGGATGGTTTGGGGGTGTAGCCTGTACCTTTGCAAGATCTCTGCCTCAGTGAGTTGGAAGAGCGTTATCGGCTGTCTGTAGGCTTGCTCCTCCCGTCTCCAGACCCTTTCTCCTGCTGCCTGTAGCCGCCTTGCTATCACGTAGAATGCCGCCATTCTGGTCACACTGTTGCATTTTGGGTCCTTTTTTATAGCCTGACCCTGGTTACCACCTGCTTTCAATCCATGGTAATTACCGACTCTTAAATACCGAATTTATTGAAATTCTGTTTTTTAGAAGTTACCTACATCTCGTTTCTTTAATTTTACCATTTCTTATTTACCGATTCGGTAAATTCAGAATTGGTAAATTCCGATTCGGTAAATTACCGAATTGGTAAATTCCAATTCGGTAAATTTCCTATTTGGTAAATTACCGACTCGTATTTACCGAATCGGTCTTTTTGGGTGTCCTACATCTCAAAATGCCCAATACCGGTCGGTAATGGCCGAAATCCGGTATTTTTGGTCGTTACCGACCGGTATTTGGCTACCTACATCTGGCCCTAAGTGGAAAAGATATCCTTCCAAAAGGGCGCTATCATCACACAAGTCCAGGCCAAATGGGAGAAGCTTGCATGTTCTGCCTGACCTTTTGGGCATCTGTCCCCAGTGCATCAGGGGTAGTCTAGGCTCTGTGCAGATATTTATAATGTAAAATCTTATGTCGGTGGTTGCCTGACACGAGTTTATTCTGCATATAGTAGTAATACCTATTCTGATCCGAAATAGGAGCACCCAGTCTCGTTCCCACACAGCCCTAGCTCTCTCCACCCCAGCAGACTCTAACTGAAGGAATATATGATACAATTTAGAAACCAGATGGTTATTGTCTGGGGATGCAATCAGAAATGTGAGTGGTGAGAAATCTTTGTGCTCAGTTGGGTAGGCAGGAAGCACAGTCCATAATGTGCTGTGTAGACAATTAAATGTAAATCTATCCCTAGTCGATGATAGGTCCGCCTTACCCAACGTGGAACTGGGATTGAGCACACTGTCTATAAACAGGTTGCCCACAACCCACAATTCATGTGCACCAAGCATACGCCGCACTAGTTGTTCAAGAGTAAGTAGAAGCCAAGGGTTGCTCATGAGTGGAATGCACGAGAAATAAAGAGTATCTCCGCCTAAATAACACAAAAGCTTAAACCGTGCCCAGCTAGTTCCAGCAAACATTTGTATTGTGTTGGGATCGTGTGGAAGTCCCTGAGTCAATATAGGGGCAAGAGGGAAATGTGGCGATTGTGCTCTCTCTGGTTTGAGAAATGGCAACCTGGCACCTGGATCATACCAGTTTTAAGCATAATGTGCTTGGGCTACATAGAAATAGAGTTGAAGGTCAGGGACTCCAAATCCGCGTTGTTCATAGGATTGTGTGAGGTCTTCCCAGTGAATGCGAGGTCGGGAACCGGCCCATTACCTGAATGAGTGGTCCACGCAGGGAGGTGAAAAAACTGCTGTTAAGGGTAATGGGAATATTTAAAAAAAGAAAATGAGGCAACACAATCATTTTAATAATTGCTTTACATCCCGCCATGCGTAACGGAAGCCTAATCCACCTTTCCACCTGTGTTTCAAGTCTCGTCAAAAAGGGCCCATAGTTGCGGTGGATTACTTCTTTGTGCTCCCTGTGGATATGAATGCCCAAATATCTGGTAGAGTTTTTTCACCATAGCAGGGGGAAGTTTAGGTCGCAGGGCACTGTGGCGTCTGTAAGTGGAAATACTCAGACTTAACAAAGATAATGTGCAGACCAGAAAAACACCAAATCTCTGCACCTCATGCACAAGTGGAGGTACATTGATTGTGGGGTCCCAAACAAACAGCAATATGTCATCCAGATCAAGGGAATCTAGTAGTGTCCCATGTGGAATTCTAAGGCCCCTATGAAGATGATGTTCCTGAGGATGTTCTGTGAGCGCACTATTTAGGTGCAACCAGGCCTATGTGTCCTGATATAGGGAAACAAATCAGCTTGCAAACACCATTAGGGAAGCCCAGTTTTGCTAGAGTGACATGAAGAAAAGGCCGCTCAAGTGAATCAAATGCCTTTTTTATGCATCTAGTAAAATAACCACAGATAGAACAGTAGGGGTGATTTGGTTGATCTCTGCAAATGATGAAATGGAAATAAAATTTATAACGCACACTAATACCCACGGGTGTCTAGGTGCGGTGAGTACTGCAGAATTGGCTAACCAGAAGGAGGGTGAGAGAAGTCGTGTTTGGGCTAGTTTTTAAAGAGCCAAGGTGCGAAGATTAATTGAAGTGGAACATAGCCAGATTGCATGGGGGAAATTCTGTGATCCACCAATAGAGAAAGGCGGGTAGCTAAGACTTTGGCTAATATTTTAGTATCGAAATCGATAAGGGATAATGGCCGATACAAATAGAAGTGGAAATGAGACTTATTGGCCTTGAGCAAAATTATATTGATAGCTTCCCGCTGCGTGGGGGTTAGGGAGGCCAGCACAGGAGATTCAGCAAACATTTCTAAGAAATGGGGGACAAAAAGCAGTTAATAAGCTTTGTAAAAGTAACCAGTGAACCCATCCGAGCCATGGGCTGCGATCCACTCAAGTCATCTATGGCCTGCGAGATTTCCTCACGTGTGATGGGTGAGGCAAGGAATTGCTGTTGGCTGTCCTCAAGCCATGCCATGATGATTTTGGACATGTAGTTAGACAATGTCTTTTCACCAGCACCCGGGCTGGACGTGTAAAGCGCCTTATAGCAGTCAGGGAAGTCTGCCAAAATATAAGCAGCCTCAGTGATTTCATTGCCATCCAGCCTTCGCAAGAGTGTTACATATGTGACACGGTACAGGGGAGAAAGCAGGAGCACTAAAGTGCAGACGGGATGTTCACCCTCACCGTACCAATGCACTCTGGCGTATTTTCCAAGATGAGTGACCTCAAGCGCACCAAGGTCATGAAACTCATGCAACAATTTCAATCTATTCTGGAGTCGATGACTGTGGGATGTGCCCACGTCAGCTGAGTTTAGTGCTCGAAGCCCATCATCCACCCTAGCAAGGTCAGCACTGATACTGCCAAGCAGTCCAGCATATTTTGAGATGCACACTCCTCTTACATAGGCCTTGAAGGCCTCCCAAGGGAGGTGAGGTAATCCCCAGGTCTTAGGAACAAAATCACAGGGAATTCTTAATAGTGTCAGCTGGATGCAGCTAACAAAAGGGATGGGAGGAAGGTCAGAGACTGCAGTGCAGCAAGGCAGTGTTGGGTGCAGTGGTCCAATCAAATCCACCGCACACCAGACTAACGTGACTCCTCACCTCTATAATGGGAAGCCGCCCAAGGGGAAGCAGGAGTTGGGCGTGAAGCAACGGCCCACAAATTAGAAGAATAGCCTCTGTAACAGAGAGATCCAGTCGGGAGCTTGGGAGCATTCCTGGCCCAGATTAGCTCAAGCAGGGGTTGCGCACCAGGATCACTCCACATCACAGGTTGGTGAGCACACACAATGCTCCAGCTCGCCACAATACAGGTAGTAACCACATGGTAGGCCCGTAATCAATGGAGCTCTGTCCGAAACCCTCTGACATGTGATATGGCCGCAGGCACCAAATGCTTCACGACCCCACCCACAGGCTCGCCTGCAGGCTCTGCCCCCACGGAGCCTCCTAAGGCCACTTTAGGCCATGGCACACAGGGCGCACAGTAATAAGAAGGACGATAGCCGGATCTGGTTATGGTCGTCGGGCACTGACCTTGCTCGAATGTTAAGTTTAAAGCTTTATGCTATATGTTGAAGGCAAAAGCCGGAGATGGTCCTCAATATAGTTTGGATTTGGTTCATCCATACCACCCATCCCGACCTTTCAGATCCTCGCAACAGACCCGGCTCATTGCACCGAGGTTCTGCCTGTCCCTTACAAAGGGTAATTCTTTTGCCTATCTAGGCCCGCAACTTTGGAACTCCCTTCCAGTTTCACTGAGGAACAGTGCATCCTTTTCTGCTTTTTGCAGGGGTCTTAAAACCTGGCTCTTCTAACCCGTTCCTTCTGCCATGCACGGGAAACCCTCAGGGGTAGCTGTGCACACTCTAACTTTAGAATGATAATAATAATGATGTCGAGTGTCCGAGCAGAGTACTGTGCCCCTAAGTGAGTGGCAGGGTGTCCAATGTAACAAATATGACGGGCAAGCTCAATAGATCTTCAATGCCCTGCGGCCATCTTGGTCGTCGGCATGGCCACACCCCCTACTTTTAGCCATATGAATTTTCAAAAAAGTGGCAGTCAGAAAAACACTTTAAAATTATTCAATTTTCTTTGAAGAACAATGGATGCCAAGTCCAATATTACAATATTGTTGGTATATAACAAACAAATCTAGATATTGACCATGTAGACTTTAACAATGCCTTTGGTAAATCATAGATATATAAGGAATAGCCACTGGGCCAATTGACTGTCCTGTTTCAACTTATTATTTGTTTTTATTTTGAAAGTAATACCCTGGGACCCCCAATGAGAAATTGACATCAGGTAGAGGTATGTAAGACTATAAGTAAGCATAACAGGGCTGATGGCATTACAAATGTTGGTCAATACAGTCAAGGGCAGTGTAGAAAAACTGGCCACTGGCCCTTACATATTTTTCCAGAATTATTTGTATCATTGCAATGTTATCTAGGGTGGAACAATTTTTCCTAAACTCAGCTTGTTGCAAGGGCCATATCTCGCTTTCTGTTATCCATCTTTGTAGATGTTCTAGTATGCTTTTTACAAAGATATCGGTCTATTTTTTCAGGGTGAGGACTTATCTCCTTTGTATGCATTGGAACTAGTATAATATCCTTCCAAATTATTAGAATAACCCTTTACAATAACAAAAAGTAAAGAAAGTGGCTTAAGAAGGACCATTGAGAAGCATCTCTCTTTATATGATACTTGGGATTTCATCATGCCCATGCCCCCAAGGTCGAGCTTTTAAGATAAAACTTTTAATCAGCGTTGCCGACCGGAGGCCATACTCCTTAATGGACTCTACATAGGCATACACCTCGCCAGTGGAACAGGAGCATTTTCTTCATTTGCTTCCTATAATTCTGAAATATTTTTCAGCCATATTTCCTCACTGATAATTAAAGGGGAAACTCTGCTTTTAGATCTGAAGGCTTCAGCAATTAAGTTCCAAATCTTCTTGTTATCCAATCATTTTTGACCTGCAACACATTTCTTTGTAAGGACCCTTTGTCTAGATCTTTTAAAAAAGAATTATTTTCCCCATTCATTGGAAAAGAACTTGAATTGCCACCTATTTAAGACATTAATCTTCCTCTATAAAGCAAGTTCAGAGCTTGAAATTTTCTTTTGTCTGAACAATTTTTTTGGGGAGACTTCAGTTCTATGGGTGTACTTCCCTCTTCTTTTCATAACAAATCAAATGAATTAAAATATTAAGGAGACTCATCAATGGCCTTCACTAGGGCAAAGCTTAAATCTGTGATTTTTCCTTTATCTGAAAATTAGATTTATTCAAGCAAACTTGGACTCCATTTTGATTCTAAACATCCGTTTTGATTATAGAGACATAAATAAAAAAATTATAAAATCTTATAGTCACTAACAGAAATATCAATAACCTCTAGTTCAGAGAAAATACAAAATGTGTTATAAGAGGATACTACATAATCAAGAACTGGTGGACCAGAGATGCCACTATACATTTACTGATCAGGGATATCAACTTAAAATGTAAAATAATAATTTTCCATAATCATCGACTTTAGATTTAACTGGGTTTCCCACCAGGATAAATGAACTGAAGACACAGAAGGCTGCAATAGGCGCAACAAACATCAGAGTGGTTAGACTTACAGAGGGAGAAGAGGGCAGAGAACTTGAGCAGTTCCTGGAACAGTGCTTACAAAAAAAGTGGCTCCACATGCCTCTCTCAGTTGTTTTGCTCTGGAAAGAGCACATTGAATACCAGCAAGGACTCCCTCTGCCTGCATGGAGGGGGGGGCTGCTGAGAGATGTGGTAGCCTGAATATTAAACCCAAAGTAAGCCAGGTGGTCTATTGGGTATGAGAGGCGCGGAATTGTGTGAATGCTTGGACAGTGTTCCAGTTCATTGTTTCTGTTAATCATTCAAAAAATGGGAATATAATTTCCATCATGCAGCTGGGCCATTCTTTAATGTATAGTCTGCCTACATGCTATGAAATAGGCATATCAATATATTTTTGCTTTAAAAACAGGACATGAATGTTTATTCTTTCTCTGTAGTTGCATTTTCACTATAAAATGCAGCTAATATTTTTTGACAAACTTTTAAAATCAATTCAATTCTGAAAAGTCCTGGAGTCTTCTGGGCATATTAGCAAGAACCTCGTTGAAGTTATCACCGTTTAACAGTTTAATATTCAAACAATATTAGAGGTAAGTATTCCATAGTCCCAAATATTTATAAACAAATTTGCTGTATCCTATGTAGATGTTGAAGGTGCAGAAGATGCACGTTTTGCTGTTTCCATCCAGTTTCTGTCACCCATGAACAGACCTTTCAATCTTCCTCCCTAAATGACCATATGGAGTATGGCAATACCGTGAATAGATTATTAATAATAAATAAGCTTGTATTTTTAAATAATTCTGAAAATGTAACTGGTCAGTTAGAATTTACTTTTTAAAATCATTTTCCTTCTTCCACCCTTGAATATGTGTTGGTCTCTGACTAAAAGGCCTTTTTTCTCATATTTAGATTGTGTTTAACCCATTTAGTGATCACGCTGCAATAACCTTTTTTATGCAACCCGTATAGAAAGCCGATTGCGCCTTGAAACACCCTATAAACTCCGTAATTGCAAGAGAAAATGGGATTGTTCTAAAATGGGAAAAAACAGACACTGGGAGATTTTGGCCAACCTAGTGTCCAATCGTCTTGGGGAAATAATGCTTTGTTTGGATCCAGTTTTATTTTGTATTGGTGAGTGAGTGAGCATATGAGTGTGTGTATGGGTGTGTGAGTGGCTCAGTCAGTGTCTACATGAGGCAATCAGTAAGGGTATGAGTAGCTGAATGGGTGAGGGTGTGGCTGTTTCAGTGTCTCTATGGGTATATAAGTGGGTGTGCGAGTATTTGTATGGGTGAATGAGTTGTTGTGTGAGTGCCTGTATGAGTGTGTGAATGGGTATGGGAATGCCTCTATGTATAAGTGAGTGGGTGTTGTGTGAGTATTTGTATGGGTCTGTGAATGGGTATGTGAGTGGTTGTGTGGGTGTGTGAGTGGGTGTATGAGAGGTTATATGGGGTGTGAGTAGGGGTATGAGTATAAGTAGATTTTATTATCTGATTAATAAAATCATTACAGTTTTTGTTAATTAGATAATTACAGCACTTCTCACAACAATACATTGATCACAATCAGAATCAAACCATGATAAAATTAAGTGCTTGGCTACAACCGTATCTCTTTTACGAATTCATCAAGCCTGTAAAAAATGGCTTCTTAAACATTGTCACTTATTGTTCAAAGTTTAGTGCAAAGTAAAGCTGAGGTGCTTCAACATTTGCTGTCTACTGAAAACATTGTAAAATAAGATGGACATTAGTTCCTAAAAACAGTATTAATTGTAATCAGAAGTGAATGTGAAGAGCTTAGAATCAACTAAATATAGATACTGTAAACTGCAAATTCAAGAGTCAATGCAAGTTGGTGCTAAATTTCTTAAGCTATCAGTGCAGTCAAGACATTATTAAATAAGCCAAAGATAAGCTCCTAAAACAAGTCCATTCATGCTCTACAAACAGTACAAGATAATACCAAACGTTAGAGTTTATCAAATCGTTCTAGGCATTGTAACTAGTACCTATATCTATAGTTAAGCAGGTCCGGTAAATATTTATTTCATAGAAACAAAAACCAGTAGACCGCTACATAATAACAGAAATAAAAGCATGTGCATGGTAGTGGTAAGGTGCTAAACTTCATCTCCTTATTTTCAGGATTCTACAAATTTAAGTATACCATAAAGTTTGGCCATTTATGTTACAGATATCAATATATTATCAGCTAGGATAAAAAACTTAAGATGTCGGCAAATTAAAGGAATTGATCTGCCCGATAAACAAAGCATGACTGCCTGGTGGCAGGCTCTCACACCTGCTACTAAGAAGAGTGGTTTAAGCAGAGTTCATCATGCTTGTAGTAGGCATGGGCAGACACAAACTCTGCACAAAGTCTACAAAAGTTACATTCACCTTGGTGTACAGTCCTTAGTTGTATACTTGTCGAATCTTAGCTTGAGAAATTAGTTCCTCATATAGGGCCAGATGTAGGTAATCCCAGATTACCAATTCTTAAATACCGAATCATACCGATCCGGTATTTAAGAACAGGCAAATGGGATGTAGGTAATTTTACTGAAAAAATTACTGAATCTGTAAGTTTCGGTAATTACTGAATCGGTATTTACCGATTCTGTAATTGCCATTCATTCCTATGGGCCTGGAGGCCCATAGGAATGAATGTCAATTACCGAATCGGTAAATACCGATTCGGCAATTGGAGGAAATATTGAAGGGTGGCATGGTGTCACTTTGACACCCTGTTGCACCCCTCAATTGTGTATGGGTGCACATGTTGCAGACATACATGCCCTAAGGGCATGTATGTCTGCAACATGGCACTGTTGGAAAAGCAAAAAAAATGCTTTTTCCAAGGTTTTCATTATTTACCACCAACTTGTAGTTGGTGGTAAATAACGAATCCGAACGAATCCTAAAAGGGGAAAAGCACATAACAAAATTGGTAATTTACAGATTCGGTATTTTAAGGAATCAGTAATTTACTTATTCCTTAAAATACCGATTCGGTAAATTACCGATTCGGTAAAATGCTCACATACATCTCATTTTCCAAATACCTTTCGGCAACGGCCGAAATTACCGAATTAAGTGAGAGCATTAAAAATACTCTTTCTTGCGGGAAGAGGAACAGAATTGCTTTCACAGAGAGGGAGCTACAAGTTCATCAGCTCCGTGTCTGTGAAAGCAATGCCGACCCCAGCAGGAAATGAAGAGCTAGTAGGGACCGTGGGGGCCTTTAGGCACCCAACATGGTCCCAGTGGAGACTGGGTGCCCTGGGGGCACCCTGCAGAAAAGGCTGGGCTCTGGGATTGTGGTTTCTGGGGCCAAAATCGGCCCATGGAGGGGGGCTGCACGGCCCCCTCCACCATTTCAGAAAGGCCGGGCCCAGGGGATGGCTTACTATTGAACTGAATTAACAAAAACGTGAGAATATCTCTGACATGTTGGAAAAGGAGTAATTTTGAACATGCTTAAGGAGCCACAGACAACTTTTCTTTGCTTCCAAAAATATGATTTAAAAACATAATTGCCTTTAATTTGAACTCACCTGAAAAGAAGTCTTTCCACAGTATTGGTGCACCATGTGCTTTAAAAAGATGAATGAGTAACTACTATCCTGCATTCGCATATGATTAAGACCGAGGAGGGTCGAAACGCGTTATGTAGCATTCCCTGATGGAGGAGTGTTGTTCATGTGGAATATATGGTGGTGACACCCACCTGTGAGCCTTAAACAGTGAGGTTGTGCATTCCTCAAGAGTCTAGTGTCTTTTGGATATACAAATGAAGAGGAGGCCCTCCGGCTGCAATGAATAAAGGGGAGATCTATGCAGGATGAAGCCACTGTGAGGAACGGGAGCCGTGGATGACTTACGTTGAACTCTGACTAATAATTGGAGCAGGCAGGGTTTGCATGTGTTTTTTTTAACCAGCACAGACTAGGAACCAACTTTTAATATGCACTAAGGCACTTTAAACATCTGTGAATGGGCATGTGTGTGGTTCTCTGGGTCTGCAAATTGGTGTGTAACTGGCTGTATGGGTATGTGAGTGATTGTGTAAGTTTGTGAGTGTGTGTGTAAGTATGTGCGGGTTGCGTGAGTGGGTGTGTAAGTGGCTTTGTGGGTCTGTGAGTGAGTGCATTGCCAGCTGTATGAGGGTATGTGGGTGTGTGACTATCTGTGTGTGTGTGTGAGTAGATTTATTAAGGGATCCCTAGGTCTGTAAGTGGCTGTGTGAGTGTCTGAGTGGATGTGTGAGTGGTTTCTGGGTCTCTGAATGGGTCTGAGGGTGGCTGTATGGGTGTGTGCGTGGTTGTGTGGGGGTGTAAATAGGTGTGTGAGTGTTTCAGTGCCTGTATAGATCTGTGAGTGGGTATGTGAGTGGTTCTTTGGGTCTCCTATTGAATGTATCAGTGACTGTATCGGTATTTGAGTGGGCATGTGACTGTGTGGGTATGCAAGTGGGTGTGAGAGTAGCTATGTGGGTGTATGACTAGGTGTGAGAGCGGCTGTGTCGGTGGATGAGTGGCTTTGTGGGTCTGTGGGTAGATGTTTGAGTGGCTATATGGGTGTGTGAGTGGATGTGTGAATGGTTGTGTAGGTGTATGAGTGGGTATATGAGTGCATGTGTTTAGGTGGCTTAGTGGGTCTGTGATTGGATGTGTGACTGACTGTATATGTGTGTGAGTGGGTGTAGGGATGTGTGACTGGGTATGTGAGTAGGTTTTTTAATATATTAGTGGGTCTGGGAGTGGGTGAGTGAATGGTTGTGTAGGTGTATAAGTAGGCCTGTGAGTGGGTGTTTGAGCAGGTGTTTGATCAGCTGTGTGGATCTGGTGTGTGTGATTGTGTGGGTCTGTGAGTGGGTGTGTGAGTTACTGTACCAGTGTGTGAGTGAGTGTATGGGGGTGTCAGTGGTTGTATTGATTTGTGAATGGGTGGGTGATGTTGTGATGGTCTTACCACTCACCTGAAAACCAGGCTGTCGACAGGGGTGATGATCAGTCCCCAACCCACCCAGAATATGTCCCAGCCTCATTGATTTAAGAAACAGTGACCCTGATCAATATTCTAAGAGGGAAGGGGTTTGGGAAGAGAAACAAACACAGAGAGAAAGATGCAGCAACATCTGCTTCCTGGACCAGCCGGGTTTTTAAACGCAGAGTCATCTACTTCTGTCTGTTCAACATAAAAAACAGCACATCATTGTACTTGAAATATATCTGGGATAAAGAAGGAATCAACTATAATAATTATGGTTATCACCTGTGTTAGGCACGAGAGTCGTACGTCCGCTATGTTGAACTTCTTGTTCATCTAGGTGTAATATAACATCATCATTCTAGATTCAAACTAGGAAAGACAAGAGTAGAACACATATGCCGTGAAATACCAATGATTATGTCCACCTGAATCTTCTATTAAACTATTTGTGATTTGTCTCTCACCTAAATGTTACTTGTGTCGCGCCAACTTGGTTTTCCTTCAAGGTCCAACTTTTCAATATGTATATAGAGTGCATGAAAGTAGAATTGTAGTATGCACAATATTCACAGTCTTAACAACATATAGTACTCCCGGTTACTTAATCCTAATGAAACAATCACTCTCTCTTACCAAACATGAAATAATTATAAGCAGTTTAAAAATGAATATCAGAGCAGAGACTAAAAACAAAGCGCAATCAGATGTCAGTCTCAACTTGACTAATAATCTGAGGAACCAACAACAACGCATTCCGCATCACTATCCAAGTTCAAAATATTCCAAAAATAAAGAAATAAACAAGTGTCCAGAAATACAAGTCTTCCGCCTTTAAATAGCATTAAGCATTGCCATTAAAGTTCAGGACTTAGCACTGCAAATGTCTCTTGTCCCGCGTTGGAGCCGGCTCACAGAGATCAGGAGGCCTCTTAACGGTCCGTTGCCAGGAGATGACTCGATCCGGTTCTCAGAAGGAAGCGACGAAGTCAAGCAAGAAATCCTTGTCTCATGTCTATTTATAGCCTGCAGTAGGGCGTTGTCGACCACGTAACCAAGTGTGTGTCAACAACACATGTTTATCTGCCAGCCGGTTGGTTCCTGGCAACCAGGGGAAGCCTTTGATTGCGCTTCTGCCAGCGCGTGAAAACAAACATGACGCTGACACTTGGAATTTAAAGGGGAAATTAAACATGGAATGCCTAATAAAAAGGGGAGTGTTTTTCAGTGACAGAGACAGGAGTGAACTTACTCGCTGCCGTGAGGGGAACGGCCAAAATTGCTCCCTTTGGGGCTGCTACCATTTGCGCCGCACCAGTAACAACGCCGCCGCAGGGACTCCAATTCCCAGGTGCCCCGGCGGTTGTGGCGCGAGTGACGCAAGCAGAGCGCCCGGAGGCACGTTAAAAGAGAGGAACGCCTCTCGCCCCGCGAGTCGCGCGCGGGAGCGTCCGGGCAAAGCCTGGGCCAAGGGCGGGCCCGTTTATGCCCGTGCAAGACCGGAGAAGGCCGGGTCGGGCCATCCCCCTTTCATCCACCGCACGACCTACCCCTGTGAGTATCTAGCCAATGTACATTGTTGTAGTTTACTGGGAATCCTGCAATGCCTCTAAGGAGGATAAGGGGAGAGCGGACGCTGCCAATTTTACGGGAGCCATGGACCAGTTCATAACGAGGATGAACTGTGTTGTTGATGAGGGGATTACAATAATGGAGCGACGTGTTTCCCAGGAACTGGCTATCGCAAGAAGGTCTTCAATGGGACACATTGCCAATGTGCAGACTCCTGCTAACCTAAATGCTAATAGTGGTATAAGTGCTTCCCTAATTTTAGAACTCCCCACCCCACAGCTCCTCTCTTGCGATTTATGACAGGCTTCATCTAGTAGTCAGTCTACGGCCTCAGAATCATTGTTGTTATCCCCCCAAAGGTTTCCTTCTGTGCCTAACATAGTTAAAGTGCACAATACTAGGCAACAGTGTGGGAGAGACCCGGGGGCAATCCCAAAAAACAAGCAAGGGCTAGTAAATAACATTGGTGGGAGGAAAAGGAAAGCCCCAAAAATCATGAAAGAAAATCCAGTCACCCTGGAGTAGCCTGCTGTAAACCCTGTCCCGGGCTTAGTTGATTCTTCCCTGCCATGCATGGTGAGCCAGGTAACAGGTGGTTTGCTTAGTCAAGGGGATCGGGAGGGGGTGCCGGAGGTAGAGTCAAACGCCATCTATGAGACTCTCAGGCTCCTTTTAGCTCCATTAGAGGATAGGCTGAGCAAGATCGAGGTCCATTTAAAAAGGATTGAGCGTGACCTCAAGGGAATTGTAGAACCCCCCACAAGGGATAATCCTTCTATAGTTACTAAATCATTAGTTAAAACCTGTAAGGAAAAGGCCGCTGCTCCAGCCACCCAGAAAGAAGTAATAGTATCAAATACAGCCCATTTGGTTTCACCTGCACCTCCAGCTGCACCCCTTATTGAGAACATAGCATCTGCCAATATAAATAGCTTACATAAGCAAAAACATAATCCACCACAAGACATGACAGGTGGGGAGGTCCCTACTACTCAATCTAATATAGGGAAAAATATCTTAAACTTACCCCCGGAGGTTTGTCCACTTGTGGTAGTCTTAGCCGGGGTACCAAAGTTGGGCAAAGACGAGGTGGAAACCCCCACAAAACTCTGGAATAGGGTTGTACATCAGTTAAATACGAATAGACCCCTGCCCCCGCATCTTGCTAGCAAAATACTTATGATTCGGAGGGTACCATGGGTTGGTCATTTGGCCCATAATATAAGGGGCGACTGTATTTTGATCAATTTTAACAACCCTAGAATTGTTGATTATATTTGCAATTGGAGATACCTTAGTGCAGGCACGACTATTCACTCTCTCCCACTGACCTACTTTTATCCCCCAGGTTATTTTACCCCACAGATAGATGGTTGGACACTGGTACAGCGGAGCGGGAGGGGACCACCTCAGGGGGGATGGCTTATACCCTCCCTTCACACGGACACTATCTTCAACCACAACCGCTTTGATTGTTTGGAGGCTGTTGATTGACTCAATGATGGAGTAAGAGAACTGAATAATCCCCCTTCCCTCTTGGGTGGTTGCTCTCCCGACTCATCTGTATTACGACAGTCCGTGTGCCCCGAGTCCTCAAATTCAGCCCTGGACATTTTGAGAACCACTAATACTGTTATCAGCCAGGACTTAGGTGAAACTTCATGTGTCCCAATTTCCGATAAGGTTCATATTAATAATCTCAAACTTGTTTCGTGGAATGTGGCAGGTCTGCGAAACAAGCTTTCACTACCGGATTGGAATAATTTTATCGATGGGTATGACATGGAGCCTCGAACCTCTATATAAGCAGGGATTTTCTTGCTTTTATGTACCTGCTACTACGGTCGGGCGTGGTCGCCCCTCTGGAGGGCTTATGGTATGGGTAAGGGTTGATCTTAATCTCAAGATTACTCACCACACTTGCTCATCTCTGGATGTTATGAGACTCTCAATTGGGGGTACGAATGGTGTCCCCACTTAGGAATTCTTTAATGTATACGCTAGAGGTACCCAAGGGGGGCCAAATCCTCTACTATTGATATCTTAACTGATCTGCTTAAACTATGTGCTCCTGACTCTCTAATCCTGGTTGCTGGGGATCTTAACTGCTCGTTTGAGCCTTTGGCAGTAGATGACATTCTTGGAGTGCATGAAGATGATGCCTAGTGGGGCGTTCCGTCCCTTTCCCTCACGCCTGTGAGGAGATGGTCTCCAGTAGTCATTCAACTGAATGCTCTAATGATTGAAAGAGGTCTAAGAGCTGTGAATGGTCGCACCATCTCCGATGCTCAGGGGGCAATTACTTATAACAGAGTATCGTGTGAGAGCAGAATTGACTATATAATGGTGGACAGGAGAGCTTGGAAGTCAGTGGTGGACATGGTCCTTATACCATCAGTGGAGAGTGACCATAACCCCTTGTCCCTCACACTGGCGGATCTGTGGCAGAGAAGGGAACATAACTCATCAAATAGTGCGAGGTTAATAACCAAGCGAGCTATACCATCCAATTGCAATAGATTCCTCAAGTGGCCTAAGTTTAGTATGGATGGAATCCTTAGCGAGCAGTCCTTAAGGCTTTCTGTAGTATGTAATGGCGTGGCTGGGCCTGCAGAGGTAGAAACCATTTACACTGCTACTATGGATCAGATTGGCAAACTGTTTATAGTTCCAGGTAAAAAGAGTTTGACAACTGTCAAACCAGTGCAGAAATGGTTTGATAGTAACTGCAGAATGACGAAAAATAACTTAATTCTTGCTATTAAATCATGCAATTCAGTAGTTGTTCGGCTGGCCATACTGTATTATAGACAAGCTATAACAACAGCTAAAAGGGAGTGGGAAGAATCCCATTGGGAATGCCTTAGAGCTGCAAGTAAAACCAAGAATGGTGACCTATTCTGGGCCTTAGTCAGAAGATCGAACGGTTGTGACCCGGATCAAATCCCCAACCATATCACAGATAGTGAATGGTTTGAGCACTTTAGTAAACTCCATGGTGGTAATGAACTGCCCGGAGCCCCAGGGCATTTGAGCGGTGCCCTGGACACTGGTTCTGGACAGGCTCCTCTCATTAGAGTTGATAAAAAAGAGGTCCTGGCTGCAATAGCTAAAATTGTACCTGCTAAAGCCCCAGGGCAGGACGGTGTACCGGGCGACCTTTTTAAAGCCAATCCTGACGGCTGGGCCTCTTACTTTGTAAACCTGACAAATGCACTGCTGGAAGGTTCACCTGTTCCGAATTCATGGAAGGCGGCCGAAGTGATCCCTATTTACAAGAAGGGCCCCAGGGAAGACCCTGCCAACTATCGCCCAATTAGTCTTATAGATGCGGGGCAGAAATTGGTTGGCAGGGTACTCTTGGAGAGGATTCTTTCTTGGGTTGAGGAGAACAACATTATCTCACCCTTCCAGGCAGGATTTAGGGCCTGCACAGGCACGGTAGATCAGGCATTTAGGCTGGTACTTTTACACTGGAAGGTGGTCACCATTGGCAAAGGCGGTCTTTATTTGGCATTTATTGACTTGAAGACCGCCTTTGACCTGGTCCCGCGAGACCGCCTCTGACTGATCTTGGAGGAGTCGGGGATTCCTTTAACAATTTTGAATCTCCTGGCACGCATGCATGATGGTACCTACGCCCGTATTAGATGGGGATCACAAGAGCAAAAAAAGATAGAATCCCTGTGAATCGAGCGGTACGCCAGGGCTGCGTGTTAGCCCCGACACTTTTCACGCTATTTGTGAATGGTGTAGTCTCTTTTTTGCTCGAAATCAACGCTGATGCTCCGGTCATGGCGGGCGACAAAGTCTCCGCTCTCCTTTTTGCGGACGATACGCTTTTGGTATCAAAAACTCCCGCAGGATTGCAGAAGGTACTGGACCGCTTTTGTCTGTTTTGTAAGCTCAGGGGCCTTGTTATAAATACCTCGAAAACTAAGCTCCTTTATCTTAACCCAAGTAAGTCATCCAGATCCACCCTTTCCTTGGATGGGGTGTCACTGGAACGCGTAAAAGAATTCGACTACTTGGGAATTAGAATTTCGGATAAATTAAAGTGGCAGCCCCACATTGATAAAATGGCATTAAACCATAAAAGGGTAGTTGGAGCATTAGGGCGAGAACATCGTACATCCATCTCTAAGCCCATTGCTCCTGCTTTGGATATTTACGCTGCAAAAGCAGTAGGCTGCGCCCTTTATGGCGCAGAGCTCTGGGGCTTTGAGTGTGTTGATGCCCTGGTCATTTCAGAGAATACGTTTTTTAGGGAGCTGGTATCGCTTCCGAGGGGTACGCCCATCAAACCACTATTGAGTGATCTGGGCCGCCGCTCTATTAAGGATCTAGCCAGTTTATGCCCTCTTTTATATATTGGGCTCGGTTATGGCGGACCCCGGAGCTGTCAAGGTATCTAGATGGTTTGAGAGAAGTTATGAATCTCCATGGTGCTCACAAAATTAGCTGGATTCGTAATATAAAGAAGCTCCTGCTCGAATCTGGCTTGCCAACTGATTGAGAGCTTGGGGCCTCTTTATCCAAGGCTGAAACTAAGCGTGCCTACTGGACATGGGTTGATGATCAAGAACAAAGGGACCCAAACCAAGGTAGGCTGACTGAGGCATTTAGACAGCATAAATTAAAGCCTCGCTTGGAGTCCTACTTGGATTTCATCAAGAAACCAAGAGACAGATCCCTTTTCATCCAGTTTAGGTTGGGACACTCCCCCTCCATGATTACACCTGCAAGTGGAAGCCACCGTTCCAAACTTCTCCTGACTGCCCAATCTGTGAAGGTGTCTCTGAAAATATCCCTAATGTCTTCTTTGTATGCCCAGCCTACGCAAAACCCAGGCAGAAATGGCTCAAACCTGTGTGTCTGTTGCTTGGAACCAGGGACCACTCCTCTGCACTCTTATACTTAAGGCTGACACTAGTACAACCTTAGTGTGTGGGGTGGCCAAATTTCTTAGTTGGGCCTGGCTGATTAGATTGAAGGCTACTAGATGACTATAGTTTTAGCTGATTTTTGTAAATATTCACAAAGCTGCTAAAGTTTAATATGTTTTTTAAAGTATTTATTGAAGTATGAATGGTCTTTTATTATAATCTATTTAAAAAAAATGTAATGCTAATGAATTGTGGTTTTATAATTTTTTGTGCTTTTATGATATTATGTATATCGAAATAAAGCTTTGATGATGATGATAATAAAAAGGATTATAATACAGCTTTTAATAGACACATTACAATGCAGCTTTATATAGACATGTTACGGATATGGACATGATTAATGTATTTGTTTTGAGCATACAAACAAACCAAACAGGAAGTAATACTGGCTGCTGTGCTCTGATTCCTGACATGTGAGTGGTTGTATGGATATGTAAATGGGTGTGTGAGTGTCTGAGTGGGTATGAATGGGGATGTGTGTGGCAGTGTGGGTCTGTGAGTGGGTGTATGAGTGTCTGTATGGGTGTATGAGTGGGTGTATGGATGCGTGAGTGGTTGTTTTGGTGTTTGAGTGGTTTTGTGGGTGGCTATGTGAATAGTTGTGTTGGTATATAAATGGGTGTGTGAGTTGGTGTATGAGTGGGATTGTGAGCGGCTGTGTGGGTCATCAAGTGGTTTTATGGGTCTGTGAGTGAGTCTGTGAATGATTGCATGGGTGTGTGAGTGGGTGTAGGGATATGTGGGAGGGTGTGAATGGCTATGTGGTGTATGAGTGGTTGTGTGGGAGTGTAAGTGAGTGTGTGAGTGGTTTTATGAGTGGGTGCGTGAGTGACTGCATGATGTATGAAAGATTGTGTGGGTACATAAGTGGGTATGCGTGTGTATAAGAGTGTATGTGAGTGGGTGTGTGAGTGTCTGTGTGGGTCTGTGAGTGGGTGTGTGAGTGGATTTGTGGGTCTGTGAGTGGGTGTATGGATGTGTGAGAGGGTGTGCAAGTTGTTGAGTAGGTATGTAAGTGGGTATGTGAGTGTGTGTGTGAGCAGGTGTGTGAGTGGCTGTGTGGGTCGGTGAGTGGTATGCTACTGATTTTGTGAATTTGAGTGGGTGTATGAGTGACTGTATGGATATGTGATTGGGTGTATGGATGTGTGAGTGGGCCTGTGAGTGGCTGTGTGGGTGTGTAAGTGGGTGTGTGGGTCTATGAGTGGGTGGCAGTGTCTTTAAAGGGATGATAGTGGTTTTGTGGGTCTGCCAGTAGATGAATGAATGGTCATATGGGTGTGTAAGTAGTTATGAGCGTTAATGTAGGCCACAATTCAGTGAATCAATCACAGACACCGTCAGCTCGCACGCCTTGGCCTCTACAGACTACAGACTACATCCTCCTCGGAGACCCTCGGAGACCCTCGGAGACCTGAACTTCTACCTCGAGAACGCTACAACAGCAACTCCACCACCCTGCTCGACAACCTCACCAACCTCAGACAGCTCATCACGACACCCACCCACTCTGCCGGACACACGCTCGACTCCATCTTTTCCTCAGGGAACCACGTCACTGTCAGCCACACCACCGAACTCCACTGGACCAACCACTGCTGCATCCATTTCTTCTTCGAGAACAACACCAAACACAACCACCCACAACGAATCCTCCACCGCATCTGCTACAAGGTCACTGAAGACCAGCTAATCACCACCCTTGTCCGAGACCCACCAACTGACCACACCAACACAGCCGCCCATAACTTCAGGCAATGGATTGACGACTGCACCAACACTTTCACCCCGATCAAGTAACCCTCAAACAGACGCACTGACAGAAGGGCCGTCCGGTGCACCACTGACCTCCAGGCATCCAAGCAGACCTGCCGAAGACTCGAGAAGAAGTGGTGCCACGAACAGACACCGGACAACCACGCAGCCCTCAAGAATGCCAACCGCAGGTACCACCAACTCATTCGATCCGCCAAAAGGACCTCCTTCATGGAACGCATTGACAACAACGCACACAACAGCAAAGAGCTCTTCAACATCCTGAAGGAACTCACCAACTCCAGCTCCAACTCTAACGACATCCCACTGTCACATGACCTCTGCCACTCTCTAGCCACCTTCTTCCACCGCAAGATCACAGACATCCACAACAGCTTCAACACTCAAACCCCTGACAGCCGCTGACCCCTCAGACTCACAACCCCCCAGCCGCACCAACCACCTGCTCTCCTGGAACCTCGTCAACGACGAAGACACAATCAAAACCATTAACACCATCCACTCCAGCTCACCGTCAGACCCCTGCCCTCACCACATCTTCAACAAAGCAGGCTCCATCATCGCACCCCAGCTCCGGAAGATCTTCAACAGCTCCTTCCAGATCGCCACCTTCCTAGAGAACTGGAAACATGCCAAGTTCAAAGCCCTACTCAAGAAACCCAAGGCAGAAACCTCTAGTACTTCCAGCCCATCTCCCTGCTCCCATTCCTGGTGTAAGTAATTGAGAAGATCGTCAACAGACAACTGACCCACTTCCTCGAAGTGAACAACACCCTGGACTCGTCCCGATCCAGATTCCGCAGCAACCACAGTGCCGAAACCGCCCTCATCGCCGCCACCGATGTCATCAGGACCCTGCTGGACAATGGCAAAAACGCAGCCCTCATCCTCCTAGACCTCTTGGCCGCCTTCGACACCCTCTGCCACCACACCCTACGCACAGGCCTCCACAACGCAGGGATCTGTGTGGAGAAGTGTGGCTCAGGGGTTAGAGGCGGCAGACCCGGAAGCTGAGATCGGTCCTGGACCAGGGTTCAATTCCCCGCCTCGGCGGGTCTTGGGCTAAAAATTCCACGGACTCGATAATTCTCGCCCCGGTGCCTCCTCGACTCACGGGTTCACACTCTGCGACTCTGGGCAATAGCTTGCTTAATCTCCACAACGGCCCCTCGCGGCGGGATGCCTGACTTTCACCTTGTGGACACCCTGCCGGGGTTTCTCACAGGGGAATACCAGGACGGGTTCCCTAAGCAAGCGCCAGGATGCCCTTTGGGTGACAGGTTTGCGCTATATAAGTACACCTACATTTACATTTACATTTACATATCTCTGACAAACTGGACTGGATCACCTCCTTCCTCACCTACAGAACCCAGAGAGTCCGCCTCCCTACATTCCGATTGGAAGCCACCAAGATCACCTGCAGAGTGTCCCAAGGATCATCCCCAGCCTGACCCTTTTCAATGTCTACATGACACTGCTCGCCAACATCATCCGATCGCACAACCTCAACATCGTCTCATATGCTGGTGACACCCAGCTGATCCTCTCCCTCACCAAGGACCCCACCACTGCCAAAATCAACTTCCATGAAGGAATGAAGGCCGTCGCCGAATGGATGAAGAACGGCCACCTGAAACTGAACTCGGACAAGATGGAGGTCCTCATCCTTGGCTCCAGTCCCTCCGCCTGGGATGACTCCTGGTGGCCGGCCTCACTGGAAGCTGCACCGACACCCACAGACCACGCTCACAACCTGGGGTTCATCCTGGACTCATCACTGTCAATGACCCAGCAAGTCAATGCTTTATTTTCCTCCTGCTTCAAAACCCTCTGCATGCTTCACCAGATCTACAGATGGATCCCCACTGGAACCAGAAGGACAGTCACCCAGGTCCTCGTCACCAGCAGGCTGGACTTTGGTAATGCCCTATATGCAGGATCCACTGCCAAACTCCAGAAAAGACTGTAATGTATACAGAACGCCTCTGCTTGCCTCGTCCTCGACACCCCCCGCCACAGCCATATCTCTGCCCACCTGAGAGACCTGCACTGGCTCCCCGTCAACAAGAGGATCAACTTCAAACTCCTCATCCACACTCTCAAAGCACTCCACGACGCCGGGCCAACATACCTCAACAAACGACTCACCTTCTACACTCCCAACTGCCAGCTTTGCTCCGTTGACCTTGTCCTCGCCACCATTCCACGCATCCACCAAACGACCACTGGCAGCAGATCTTTCTTCCACCTTGCCGCCAAGACATGGAACACCCTCCCCACCCACCTGCAGCAGACCCAGGACGTGCTGACATTCAGGAGAATTCTCAAGACCTGGCTGTTTGAGCAGTAGCAGCTTCCCCCCTTTTAGTGCCTTGAGACCCTCACGGGTGAGTAGTGTGCTCTACAAATACCTGATTGATTGATTGATAGGTGTTAGAGAGGTTTTTGAGTGAACGGCTGTGTAGATCTGTGAGTTGTATGTGATTGATTTTGTGGGTGGGTGAGTGACTGTATGGGTGCGTGAGTGGGTGTATGGCTATGTGAGTGCTTGTGTGAATGGGTGTGTGGTTATTTAAGTGGATGTGTGACTGTGTGGGTCTGTGAGTTGGTGTGAATGTCTGTATATGGGTGTGAGTGGTTTTGTGGGTCTGTGAGTGGGTGTGTGAATGGTTGTGTGGGCATGTAAGTGGGTGTGTGAGTATGTGAGTGGGTGTATGAGTGAGTATGCAAGTGGCTGGGTGGGTCTATCAGTAGTGTGTGAGTGATTTTGTGGGTGTATGAGTGACTGTATACTATGTTAATTGGCTTGTAAGTCAGTGTGGAGGGCTGTGTGGGTGTGTGAGTAAGTGTGTGAGTGGCTGTGTGGGTATTTGAGTAGTTTTGTCGGTCTGTTAGTGGGTATCTGAGTTGCTGTATGGGTGTAGGAATGACTCTGAGTGGTTGTATAGGTGTGTAAGTTGGTGTTTGAGCAGGTGTATGGGTAGGCGTGTGAGTGGCTGTGTGTGTCTGTGAAAGAGTATGTGAGTGGGTTTCTGTGTTTGTGACTGGGTGTGTGAGTGACTGTGGTAGTGTAGATGTCTAACTGGGTGTGTGGGTGGTTTTGTGGGTGTGTAAGTGGGTGTGTGAGTGTCTATATAGGTATATGAGTGGGTGTTTGGATGTGTGAGTGGTTGTGTGAGTAGTTTTGTGGACCTGTGAGTATATGTGTGAATGGTTATATGGGTGTGCGAATGTGTGTATGAGTGGCTGTGTGAGTGGCTGTTGGGATCTGTAAATAGTGTGTGAGTGATTTTGTGGGTCTGTGAGTGGGTATGTGAATGACTGTATGGATGTGTGAGTTGGTGCATGAGTGGTTGTGTGGGTATCTGAGTGAGTGTGCGAGTGTCTGCGTGGGTTTGTGAGTGGTTGTATGGATATGTATGTTGGTATGTGCGTGGATATGTGAATGGGTGCGTGAGTGTCTGGGTGGGTTTGTGAGTGGGTGTCTGAGGGTCTGTATAGGTGTGTGAGTGGGTTTATGGATATATGATTGGGCATGTGAATGCTTTTTATAGGTCTATGAGTATGAGTGTGAATGGTTGTGTGGGTGTATAAGGGGGTATGTGAATGTGTGAGTGGGTATTTGAGTGGCTGTGTGGGTCTGTGAGTAGTGTGTGAGTGATTTTTTTGTCAATGAATGGGTGTATGAGTGACAGTATGTTTGTGTGAGTGGGTGTGTGAGTGAATGTATGGATGTGTGAATGATGTGGTAACTAGTCACAATATTGAGAAAAAAAATATCGACTGGACAGAATATCGAGTTTTTGATATCGAATCGACAGAATATCGAATTGCAAAAACATAGTGGTGCAGAATATCGAAATACAGGTAAGAAATATTGAGTTCCACAATATTGAAGTTAGCAATATTGATTTTTTTTAGTGTTTTAGGTGGTAGTATATGTAATAAAAGTATGTATTATTTTTGTGATGTATGTTTCAATTTTGTATAAGTAATGAATGTTATGTTAAATCATTTTTGTGTAATTTAATTTTGTAGCGGGTTGTGGGTTTATAAGGGAATAGGGTGGGAAGTGATTTAATTATCATATCTGTTTTTAGAATTATTTAGAATTAATTCATTATATCTTAATTTTTTTTGCATAATTTAATTTTGTAGCGGGTTGTGGGATTATAAGGGAATAGGGTGGGAAGTAATTTAATTGAAATAAATTAATGTATTATTTTCTTACTTAATAATGTATTATGTAAATAGTATATTGTTAATTAAGGTAATTAATGTATTATTAATTAAGTATAAATTGATTAATAATAATCAATTGGTACTTATGTTAATTGTGTAATTTATGTATTAATTCGTAATAATTAGATATTAATTATTAACAATTAATTTGTAATTATGTTGAATAATTATGTTGTTAATTGTTATTAATTAATTAATTAATTGTTAATTATTTATGATAATTTATTAATATGTTACAATATTGTAGGTGATGTTTATAGGGGAAAATGGTGAGAGGTAAATACATTTTTAGAAAATAATGAATTGTTAATTAATGATAATTATATTGCAGGAGTGGGTATATTAAATTATTCCCCTACACTATCCAACACTTTCCTTAACCCCTTCCATGCTCATGACAAGGTCAGCTCGTCATGCACCTCAGCAAAGCTGACCATGCAATTTCAATGGAAATTAGAGTAACAGTGGGAATTGCCTTAGCACCAAAGGGGTTGTTCCGCTCTCGTGAGTGGGAACAGTCATTTTTACCCTCCCACTATCCAACACTTTCCCTACTGTTGTACTTAGTGGAGTGGGAATAGTAATTTTTACCCTCCTACTATCCAACGCTTTCCCTACTGTTGCACTCACTGGAGTGGGAATAGAAATTTTTACCCTCCCGCTATGCTATCCAACGCTTTTCATACTGTTGCACTCAGTGGAGTGGGAATAGCAAATTTTACCCTCCCGCTAGCCAAAGCTTTCCCTACTGTTGCACTCACTGGAGTGGGAATAGTAAATTCTACCCTCCCGATTTTCAACGCTTTCCCTACTGTTGCACTCAGTGGAGTGGGAATAGTAAATGTTACCCTCCTGCTATCCAACGCGTTCCCTACTGTTGAACTCACTGGAGTGGGAATAGTAATTTTTACCGTACCCCTATCCAAAGCTTTCCCTACTGTTGCACTCACTGGAGTGGGAATAGTGATTTTACCCTCCCGCTATCCAACGATTTCCCTACTATTGCACTCACTCGAGCGAAAATAGTAATTTTTACCCACCCTCTATCCAACACCAACACTTTCTCTTCTGTTCCACTCGCTGTAGTGGGAATAGTATCTTTTATTTACCCGCTATCCAACATTTTCCCTACTGTACCACTTGTTGGAGTGGAAATAGAAATTGTATCTTTTACGCTATGGAATTTTTACAGTATTGTCATATTTAATGTAGTGTAAAATATTTTTTTTATTAATTTTAATGTTTTAACTTATTAACTATAACTTATTTGTATATTTATATTATAGGTTTATATACATATATTCATGGTCAGTTTGGTGTTTGGGCTACAATAAAGAATATTGCACCATCATTGGGTTCGTCTCGTCTATTGCTGAAACTGCTGCCAAGACGTTTTCTGCCTCATACATATATATATATATATATATATATATAAATATTACCTACTGGCGGTCGCCAGTAGGTAGGTATAGTTAGGATTGGCTACCATAGGAAATCTGCAACATTCTTTTGGGAATAACTCTGGCGCCGGTTGAGGAATTTGCGTGTAGATTTCAAAAATTTTGGCCAGCTCCGCTCCGCTCCTTCCCTGGAGGTTTCGGGGGGATTCGTGAAGTGGGGGCTGAGAAAAAATGGGGGTCCCAAAACGTGTTTTCCCCATGTTAATTTCCATAGTACGGTCTGACAATCTACAGCCAGAACCGCTGAATGGAATTACGCCAAACTTGGCAAAATTGTAGGGACTGGTACGCAGATGTGCCTTTGCTATATTTGCTGAAAATTGCTCCAGTGTTTTTTTTTTTGAAAATTAACTTCAAAAACACATATATCTCTATATGCGCGCTTCGAGCGCTTACAGGTACGCGTACCGGGGAGCGCACCCGGCACGCTACGGAGGTGCGCGAGCGGAAAGCTGATTGGCTATCGGGTGTCTGTCAACATTCTAAACAGTCCGGAGAGTCCGCCATCTTGTGTCTCAGTAGAATCGAGACACAAGAGGTGAAAAAAGAAAGGGGGATATAATTAAAAGGGGGCAGAGTAGACACCCCCTGACCCCCTAGGTTTTCTGAGGGGGCCTAGAAGGAAGAATTTTAAAAAAAAATCGCGAGGTAAGCGCTCCCAGGTGCGTGCCCCGGTATGCGCACCCTGAGCGCACCACGGGGTAAAACAGTGTAAAAAAATAATGTAGAGTGTTTAGAGGTAAGTTAGCTCTGAAAAGAGCTGTTGTGTTATGTGGGTGTTTTTTGTACCTACAAGTAGGTACCAATGCAGAGTCTTATATTCAAGAGGAAAACTCTATTCCCTTCATCTGTAAAATGCACACCATCTCTCCTATAGATGTCTTGCATGTTGTAACGCAAGTTGTTGTGGGTGCATATTTTATTATTCTGCATGCATTTTCTACTTGCACCCATGTCAAAAATTGTGCAAGAGTCTTGTAAATATGCCCCTCTTTATCTTATATTCCATCTCAATTGATACCATTACTGAAATACTTTATGCATCTCCCACACCATTTCATATGGTTTTCTATCTGCTATTCCTATCCCTCTCCATACATTCACTGCTTCCACCCATGCTAAAGGTTGCACAAGGCGCTTCAAAAAAAGGAGCATATTTACAAGTCCAATGAAACCATTACACAATTTCAATTTATCATAATAATGAGCAACTAGAGTGCTAACATTCTGAATTTATGGAAAATGTGTGACACATCTGAATGCCTTGTTGATGGAACCAAAGTAAACAAGCATTGAAAATACAATAGTTCTCGACCTCGTTGTCAGACATACTGTTGGTAGAGACAGACATGGTACATTATATCTAAAATTCTACTAATCTGCCAAAGATCACATTGTAAGTGAAGCTTGATTCACCCATCATTGTAATCTTAGGCATAGACACACATACTGTTGGCAGAGACAGACATGGTACATTATATCTAACATTTTGATCATGTGCCTAAGATCACACTGTGAGTGAAGCTTGATTCACCCATTACTGTAATGTTAGGCAGAGTCACATATACTTTCGGCAGGGACAGACATGGTCTTTATTATTTATTTATTTATTTATTTATTTGTTATAGTGTTTTGTATAGCGCGAACAAGACCCATGGGTATCAGAGCGCTTCACATAAAAGAGAGCATGTTAATGATTAACATATAAAGTCATATAGATCACATCACATAGAACTGAGGTAGATAGTCACATCACGCAAATATGAGGTAGATAGCTAAAAGGCTTTGGGAGGAGCGTATAGATATATATCCCTCAGTATGAACATTATGCATTAGGAGGTCGGTTACGGTTAAGTTACATCATATCTATTTACGCAAACCAGTATGAGGTAGAAGATTATATGGCTTTACGATGTGAGGTAATATATAAATTCACATTGACATGAGGTAGTGATGCCTGCCTCAGTAATGACGCCAGTCTCAAATCGTCGAATCCTACAACTTATTCCCGTTGAGGCTCCCCTTTACTGATGGCGGGAATGTTCTGAAAGTAGAGCTGCACTTGTTTGTAACCGTGATCAATAAACCTATGTAAGGTATTTACACATCATGAAGCTCTTCACTTCTCGCTTAAATGTTCCAATATTCTGAATCTTCCTGATGTTTGGAGGGAGTGAGTTCCAGATTCTGGGGGAGGCTCCTGAGAACGCTCTGTCATAAGTTTTTTTCTTTCTGAAAAAGGCTGGTCGCAGCAGCAACTCCTTGGCACTCCTCGTTGGTCGGTTACCTCCCGCTAGCTTAATTTTATTGGCTAGGTATCTTGGCGTGTTGTAGTGGAGCGCTTTATGGGTGATACACGCTATCTTTAGATGTATTCTGGCTTCAACGGGTAGCCAGTTTAAAGCTTTCAGGTGAGGGGATATATGGTCAAATTTTCTCGAACCCGTGATGAGTCTTGCAGCTGCGTTGAGGCAAGCTTTTAGAGGTGCTGTGGACGTTTTTGGTAGGCCAGCTAGGGTGGTGCAGCCATATTCGATCCTAGAGATAACTAGGGATTAGATTGCAAGTTTAAGTTCCGCCTCTGAGAGGAATGGTTTAAATTTTCTTAAGTAATTCAGGTGGAAGCGGGCACTTTTAGCCATTGAATTAATGTGAGCTTTCACGTCAAGGTTTTCATCTAAAGTGATTCCTAGCGATTTAGCTGAATTGACTAGAGTTGGGGTGCAGTTCAGCGCCGTCACCAGCTTGGTCCATTCCTTTATTTCTGCCTGGCTCCTTGTTGGTGAAATTAGTAGGAACTCTGGGGTATATTACCAACAACTAGCGATAATTTTTGTCTCTAACTTGTTTAGAGACAAACATTATCGCCGCAAATCGGCGATTTTTATCGCAGATAAACCTTGCTATTAGCAAGGTTTATCGCAAATGCGATAAAAAACGGCCGCAATGCATGAATATCGCTGAAAAGTCAGCGATATTCATGCATTATCGAGCAAATGCTCTTAGCCATGTTATCCACCTCCCATTGGATAACATGGCTAA
This sequence comes from Lissotriton helveticus, assembly GCF_964261635.1. Classification (NCBI taxonomy): domain Eukaryota; kingdom Metazoa; phylum Chordata; class Amphibia; order Caudata; family Salamandridae; genus Lissotriton; species Lissotriton helveticus. Next base: position 1,511,172,959 of record NC_136063.1, on the reverse strand, counting down.
GAACTGCTCAGGGCAGGTGTTAGCTTTTGGAGATATTCGCGCTTAGCGTGAATATCTCCAAAAGTTGGTAATAGGAGATAGCGATGTTAGCGACTGTTTCCAGTCGCTAACATCTTGGCACGCCCACTTTGCATGTCATTAGTGATAAATATCACTGACATGCAAAGTGGGGCCCATGATGGTCGCTATCTCCTATTAGCTGTCGCTAACTGGTGTTAGCGACAGCTTGGTAATAGGGAGATAATTTTATCTCCGCTTTCTTGGCTTTTAAAGCCAAAAAAGCAGAGATAAAACCCCTTGATAATATACCCCTCTGTTTTGTGGGCGTTTAGCTTCAGATGATTGGAAGTTAACCATTGCAATGCCGTTTTTAGAGTCTCATTCATTAGCTCAATGTCTTCAAGGGAGGCGATCTTTATGTATATCTGCGTGTCATCCGCATACATGTGATAGGATATCTGTGATTTTCGTAGAATTTCTGTAAGAGGTTCGACATACAAGTTAAACAAGTCAGGGGATAGTGTCGATCCTTGTGGAACTCCAATTGAATTAGGGCATATAGATGAAATTGATTGGTTGACCAGGAATCGTTGAGTTCTGTCCCGTAAGAAAGACTCGAACCATTTCAGCACATTTCCCGCTAGTCCCATCCTGTCCTGCAGCCTGGTCAGTAAAGCTTCGTGATTTACTGTGTCAAATGCCGACGACAGGTCCAGGAGAATCAGTAAGCATGCTTGGTTTTGGTCTAGGGCCTGTAGCGCATCATCGAAAATATGGAGGATCGCTGTTTCTGTGCTATGCCCAGATCTGAATCCTGATTGGCATTCATCTAGTAGGGAGAACTTGGTGATGTGTTGGCTCAGTTGGCACTGTACGCATTTCTCAATTAGTTTGGCCAGTATAGGGATGCTGGTTACTGGGCGAAAGTTATTCGGATCTGTTGCATCCGCTGTAGGTTTTTTGATTATGGGAACAACTTGCCCTGTTTTTAGACAGTCGGGGAGGATCCCTTGTGACAGTGATGCGTTTATTATTTTGGTCCAGATTGGGACTACAATATGGCTGATTTCTCTTAAGCACTTCGCGGGAAGGGGGTCGTGATAGTGGTTGTTAGGCTTAATTTCGGAGAGCATTCTGGCGACCTTGTCCTGGTCATATAATTCGAATGTGTCCCAGTATGCCTTGTTTTTTGTCTTGCCACACTCTGTTGTCGAGTCGGAATCATTCGTAACCAATGATTGGATGGGAAGGTTAGCCGCTGCACTAGTGAGCTCTACTTCCAACGATTTGGCCTTCTCCGTGAAAAATATCGAGAATTCCTCGCAGCTTAGAGGACTCTTCGAGTTCTCATGAGCAGTTTTGGCTAGTTTATTTGATTGTTGCTTTAGGATTTCAAAGAGTTTCCGCGGTCTGTTTTTGGCACTGTCCAGTTCAGATCTTATAAATTCCTTTTTGGTGTTGATGACCTTTTTGTTATATTGGTTTCTGATGTTTCTGAGGGCTTTCAGCTCCGGTGATGATGGGTGTTGTCTCCATTTTCTTTCGCCCATTCTCAATTTGCGCCTGTCTTCGTTCAGTGATCCATTAAACCATGGATTTTTTACCTTCTCCGTGACTCTTTTTCAGTTTTAATGGCATGGTGTCATTGACGATGTTCCCGACTGAAGTTATGTAGTGATCTGTCATCTCGTTTACATTCTGCAGGTTGCTAGGTGTCTTTAGGTCTCTTTCACAGCTTTCTACGAGTAGCTCAATATTAGCCTCTTTTGTGTCTCGAATCCATTTTTTGAATTTGCAGGGTTGGGTGGTCTTGCCCTTTTTCACTACAGGTATAATGAATGTTATAGCGTGGTGATCTGACCAATCACATGGTGTTATTGCGAGGATTGATGTATCCTTGTCTCTTGAAATAATCCAGTCTAACGTTGCTCCTTTCGAATGAGTAGGTTGTGTGCATGCCTGATTGATGTTTATCTCGGCGAGGAAGTCTTTAAGCGTGTTAACTAGTTTGTCATTGTGGTCTTCCCAATGTAAGTTGAAATCGCCTAGGAATATATTCTTAGCATCAGTGTTAGAGTTGGCCGTTATGATCTCCATTAACTGCTCTGTGAACTCTGCGTTCTCTCCCAGTGGGTGGTAAAACGCATGTCGGTTGCATCTTTGATTAGTTGCTGATCTTATATTAAGACCTAGGTATTCACAAGATTCTAGTGGATCAGATTGTATTTGGTTGACCTCTATATCCGCTCGGTAAATGCAGGCTATCCCTCCGCCGGTCTTTTTTAGTCTATCTAGTCTCACAATGTCATATTGAGGAGGTACTAATAGATCCATTGTTGGCGAAGATGATTCTGAAAGCCATGTTTCTGTAAGGACTGCCAGATAAATTTCCTTGTTGATGATGAGGTCTGCTATGTCTGAGGCATGTTTGGTTGCCGATCGACAATTGAGTAAGAGGCAGGTCAGTGACTTCCCAGAGTTACTATGGTTCATCTCTTCGGCCTCAGATATTAGCTGTATTTGATGTAAATTGTTGAGGTCGGGTTTTCTATCATTCTTTCTGGATGTTCTATTAGAATCGACTGGTACTGTTTTGATTCTCTCCTCTCTCTTTCTGTCCGCGGGTTCATAAGTTCGGAGTAAGGCAAGAGTTTCCTCCTTCGACAAGGACTTTGTTCTATTTGGTCTGTTGTGCCTTTTTGCTAATGGCATGGCCATCTCGTTGCTCTTTCTTTGTGAGGAGTGTACCAGATTTTGTATGTGCGTGACCTTGGAGTGAGTGCTTACTGTCATTTCCAGTATTCTTTCAATCGCTTGTAGAGAACTAATTGTGTCTTGTGCCATGTTGCCAATTAGTTTCTGAAGCTCTTTAATATCTTTCTGATTTTGGCGTGACTTCTTAGAAATGGCTAATCTATCTATCCGTGTTGTGCATTTTCCTCTTCCCTGTTTTTGGTCTGTTCTTAATGTCGCAGTCTTTTTCTTTAGCCAAAAGCCTCCCGGTCTCTTACGTCCATGTTTGCTCCGCGTTGTGGGATATATGTTGACTCTTCTCCGTTTGAATCCTAGATTGTTACAGTACTGAAGCTGTATGTTTAAATATGTAAATATTTATTTCGAGTAATTTACTTAGGAAGCGGCCTAGAAGTTGCAGTTTTGATAGGGGTAGTAGGACTAGACCTAACTGTGTTCTTATTGTGCAAAACTAGCCATTCCAAGATGTCCGCTGTTATGGTTGATCTTCTAGGGCATTCAAGTGTCATCCGCATACATGTGATAGGATATCTGTGATTTTCGTAGAATTTCTGTAAGAGGTTCGACATACAAGTTAAACAAGTCAGGGGATAGTGTCGATCCTTGTGGAACTCCAATTGAATTAGGGCATATAGATGAAATTGATTGGTTGACCAGGAATCGTTGAGTTCTGTCCCGTAAGAAAGACTCGAACCATTTCAGCACATTTCCCGCTAGTCCCATCCTGTCCTGCAGCCTGGTCAGTAAAGCTTCGTGATTTACTGTGTCAAATGCCGACGACAGGTCCAGGAGAATCAGTAAGCATGCTTGGTTTTGGTCTAGGGCCTGTAGCGCATCATCGAAAATATGGAGGATCGCTGTTTCTGTGCTATGCCCAGATCTGAATCCTGATTGGCATTCATCTAGTAGGGAGAACTTGGTGATGTGTTGGCTCAGTTGGCACTGTACGCATTTCTCAATTAGTTTGGCCAGTATAGGGATGCTGGTTACTGGGCGAAAGTTATTCGGATCTGTTGCATCCGCTGTAGGTTTTTTGATTATGGGAACAACTTGCCCTGTTTTTAGACAGTCGGGGAGGATCCCTTGTGACAGTGATGCGTTTATTATTTTGGTCCAGATTGGGACTACAATATGGCTGATTTCTCTTAAGCACTTCGCGGGAAGGGGGTCGTGATAGTGGTTGTTAGGCTTAATTTCGGAGAGCATTCTGGCGACCTTGTCCTGGTCATATAATTCGAATGTGTCCCAGTATGCCTTGTTTTTTGTCTTGCCACACTCTGTTGTCGAGTCGGAATCATTCGTAACCAATGATTGGATGGGAAGGTTAGCCGCTGCACTAGTGAGCTCTACTTCCAACGATTTGGCCTTCTCCGTGAAAAATATCGAGAATTCCTCGCAGCTTAGAGGACTCTTCGAGTTCTCATGAGCAGTTTTGGCTAGTTTATTTGATTGTTGCTTTAGGATTTCAAAGAGTTTCCGCGGTCTGTTTTTGGCACTGTCCAGTTCAGATCTTATAAATTCCTTTTTGGTGTTGATGACCTTTTTGTTATATTGGTTTCTGATGTTTCTGAGGGCTTTCAGCTCCGGTGATGATGGGTGTTGTCTCCATTTTCTTTCGCCCATTCTCAATTTGCGCCTGTCTTCGTTCAGTGATCCATTAAACCATGGATTTTTTACCTTCTCCGTGACTCTTTTTCAGTTTTAATGGCATGGTGTCATTGACGATGTTCCCGACTGAAGTTATGTAGTGATCTGTCATCTCGTTTACATTCTGCAGGTTGCTAGGTGTCTTTAGGTCTCTTTCACAGCTTTCTACGAGTAGCTCAATATTAGCCTCTTTTGTGTCTCGAATCCATTTTTTTAATTTGCAGGGTTGGGTGGTCTTGCCCTTTTTCACTACAGGTATAATGAATGTTATAGCGTGGTGATCTGACCAATCACATGGTGTTATTGCGAGGATTGATGTATCCTTGTCTCTTGAAATAATCCAGTCTAACGTTGCTCCTTTCGAATGAGTAGGTTGTGTGCATGCCTGATTGATGTTTATCTCGGCGAGGAAGTCTTTAAGCGTGTTAACTAGTTTGTCATTGTGGTCTTCCCAATGTAAGTTGAAATCGCCTAGGAATATATTCTTAGCATCAGTGTTAGAGTTGGCCGTTATGATCTCCATTAACTGCTCTGTGAACTCTGCGTTCTCTCCCAGTGGGTGGTAAAACGCATGTCGGTTGCATCTTTGATTAGTTGCTGATCTTATATTAAGACCTAGGTATTCACAAGATTCTAGTGGATCAGATTGTATTTGGTTGACCTCTATATCCGCTCGGTAAATGCAGGCTATCCCTCCGCCGGTCTTTTTTAGTCTATCTAGTCTCACAATGTCATATTGAGGAGGTACTAATAGATCCATTGTTGGCGAAGATGATTCTGAAAGCCATGTTTCTGTAAGGACTGCCAGATAAATTTCCTTGTTGATGATGAGGTCTGCTATGTCTGAGGCATGTTTGGTTGCCGATCGACAATTGAGTAAGAGGCAGGTCAGTGACTTCCCAGAGTTACTATGGTTCATCTCTTCGGCCTCAGATATTAGCTGTATTTGATGTAAATTGTTGAGGTCGGGTTTTCTATCATTCTTTCTGGATGTTCTATTAGAATCGACTGGTACTGTTTTGATTCTCTCCTCTCTCTTTCTGTCCGCGGGTTCATAAGTTCGGAGTAAGGCAAGAGTTTCCTCCTTCGACAAGGACTTTGTTCTATTTGGTCTGTTGTGCCTTTTTGCTAATGGCATGGCCATCTCGTTGCTCTTTCTTTGTGAGGAGTGTACCAGATTTTGTATGTGCGTGACCTTGGAGTGAGTGCTTACTGTCATTTCCAGTATTCTTTCAATCGCTTGTAGAGAACTAATTGTGTCTTGTGCCATGTTGCCAATTAGTTTCTGAAGCTCTTTAATATCTTTCTGATTTTGGCGTGACTTCTTAGAAATGGCTAATCTATCTATCCGTGTTGTGCATTTTCCTCTTCCCTGTTTTTGGTCTGTTCTTAATGTCGCAGTCTTTTTCTTTAGCCAAAAGCCTCCCGGTCTCTTACGTCCATGTTTGCTCCGCGTTGTGGGATATATGTTGACTCTTCTCCGTTTGAATCCTAGATTGTTACAGTACTGAAGCTGTATGTTTAAATATGTAAATATTTATTTCGAGTAATTTACTTAGGAAGCGGCCTAGAAGTTGCAGTTTTGATAGGGGTAGTAGGACTAGACCTAACTGTGTTCTTATTGTGCAAAACTAGCCATTCCAAGATGTCCGCTGTTATGGTTGATCTTCTAGGGCATTCAAGTGTCCTAATGTCCTATGCGGCCGCCATTTTAGGTCAGGCGCTCCGCATCTAACACCTCCAGAACACTTCCACAGTTGCAATTATTTGTATCCTTCTCTTCCTGAGGCCGTCGCCAGCTTCTAGATGAAGTGCAGTGGGTCCCCTCCGTTTATCTCGTTGTCAGGGCATTCAAGTGAGTCAGTGTCCTAATGTCCTATGAGGCCGCCATTTTAGGTCAGGCGCGCCGCTCCGGACACTTCCACAACACTTCTACCATTGCATTTATTTACATCCTTCTCTTCCTGAGGCCGTCCCCTGTTTCTAACTGAAGTGTGGTGGGTCCCCTCCGCTTTCTTCGTTGTCGAGCGCGTTCACGTGCCCCAATGTCCTAAGCGGTCGCCATTTTAGGGTCAGGCGCGCCGCTCCGAACATTTCCACACCATTTCCCGAGTTATATTTATTAATCTTCTTCTCTTCCTGAGGTCGCCACCTATGTCGTGTTTTAGATCGGCTGGTCCCCTCCGGTTCATGCACTCGTCGACGACGCTCCTCCTCCGCTCTCAATCCTCATCATCTCGCCACCCCTGCCACACAATAGGTCCTTGCTCTCCGCTCCTCGCTCGTCTCCCGCAGCGATCCGGCGTATTTCCCCGGTGGCCTCAGTCGTCACTCTCCTTCATGTGTCCTTAGGGAAATCACCGCCATCGATCGCCTGGGCAGTCCAGAGGTCCGGTGGGCACATTGGACCCCCGATGCTCCTCTGCAGAGGTAGGTTGCCGTAAATCCTCGATTCTTCTTTATCCCTTGTGTCCTGTTGTCCAGGGGGGAGGTTGGGGGTTGTTTCGGCCAGGGTTAATCAGGGATTTAAACTATAAGAAGTTATCCCGAACCCAGGAGCTCTAGCCATGTGCTCTTACATTGCGGCCATCTTGCGAACTATCATATATGGTACATTATAACTAAAATCCTATTAATCTGCCTAAGATCACACTGTGAGTGAAGCTTGATATAATGAGCAACTAGAGTGCTAACATTCAGAATTTATGGGAAATGTGTGACACATCTGAATGCCTTCTTGATGGAACTAAAGTAAACAAGCATTGAAAATACAATAGATTTGGTGTGATGTTAGGCACATGTGCACCATATTACATGTAATCTACCATCTCTTTGTCTGCAAGCAGTATGTGTGTCTCTGCTGATATTATTTCAAAGTATCTACAGGCCAAAAACAGACAACCTGTATATAAACAAGACATAACATTAATTAGTTAATCCTTTTTTGACAGAAAGCAAAGCACATGTAATGTAAATGAGCCTTTTGTTTTATACTAGTGTTTATATTGTTTACTAATTGCAATTGATGTGTAATATGTTTGTAGTGGTCTATAATATGTTATTTTTTCTTTACTACAGATTATAATCATCTATACAAACAAACTAAAAGATGCCTTCTAAGGCAAGAAGCGAGAAAATTTATAAAAGAAACGTAAGGACTAAGGAAAAAGAAAATCAACAACCAACCAAAATAAAATCTTCAGAGAAAAAGAAAAATGCTCCTGGTAAGCAATCTAAAAGTTTTCTCAGGTAGTTACTGAAATGTCAAGAAAAAAAAAGTTTTTGTAGAAAAAACAATGAAACCCCTATAACTTCAAAGAGAACAGGATGTCCTTCTAAAAATTTTAGAACAGTACAAGGAGATGTCACTTTGCATACCGAAAGAAGAAGCAAGCAATTTTCTGAAATACGTAGACGAATGTTCTACAACAGAATAGTAAAAAATGTATTAAAAAATGTTTTAAAAAAACATAGTTAAGATCGTGGATGAAGCATTTAAAGTAAAAAATAAATTGTTTTGTTTAGTTATGAATAGAATTCGTACACTTGATAAGATAATCAATGTGTTCAAATCAAAATGTAAGTGGAGGAAAGTAATTAATCGAACTAATTTCTGTGATGTTTTTTCTGGAGAATGGAAACATAGTTCAAGTTCTGAGCTATTTTTTTATGAAGAAAGTTACTTTCAAGATAATGATTTGGTGCATGCAGTTGACACCAGTGGTCGAGCATATGAGGTGAAGTACGGTTGTCCGGTTGAAAAAGAAGAGATTGTGTCTAGAAATACAGAAGAGGTGTTACCAAATGAAGTTTTAGGGAGATGTCCTAAGGCTCCAGTGTATACATGGAATTGTAGTAGTATTTGTATTGTCCGACAGGAATCAATTGATTTGTTTCGCAATTTCTTATGGACATATACTAAGAAAAGTGTGAAACAAAAAATGAAAATTTTACAAGAGTTAGATCCTTGTAGACTGAGAGAAAAAACAGGTTTGCAAGGGCATTCATTGGCTTGTCTTTCAAGAAAAGTATGTCAGAGTGTTTTTCACCATTTTAGGATGTTAGCAGTGCATCATAATAAAGTGAGAAAATTAGTGAGAAGGTTGTACTATGCAAAAAGTCCAGCACTTAAACTAAAACAGTTAAACAGTGCTCTTTTGCATGGAACTGAATTAGATGTCAAAAACATTTGTAATGAAATTGAGTTTTGTTACTTTGGTGAAAAAGAGGTCAGTGCAGAAATTGATACAGTAATAGAAGGTAATGTAGAAGAGAATGAAGAGATTTTAAGTACAGAACATTTTAAAAATGAAATTATAAAGTTTAAAGTCAATTCAAGTGAAAGGCCTAATTTTTCTTGTGTTTGTTGTCGACAAACTCATTATAAGCATCAGACTAGATTAGTTGATTTATATGTTAAAAGCGAAAAGATAAATAATAATGAGTGGAAGGATTTTGCAACTTATTTGTTGGTTGAAAATTGTTTTGATTTGGGCTCTGATCAACGTATTTGTACATATTGCTATAATAAATTAAATGAAAATAAAATGCCTGCTAGAGCTGTTCATAATAATATGGAGTTGGCAGACATTCCTTCTGAATTGATGGATTTAAATACCTATGAGTCTATTCTAATTCAATGTGTGCATCCTTTTCAGGCTATTATTCGTTTGGAGCCTAAGACAGGGAAATTGCCTCCTTCAGATTTAGAGAGAGGATTAAAGGGACGAGTTGTTTATTTGCCTCTGAATTTTAAGAAAAATATTGATACAATTGGTGTTGAAAAAGTAGAAGAGGAACCTCTGGTTATTCTAGTTAATGGTGTTCCGACAAAAAGTAAGAAAATCTGGCAAGAATTAGTGGATTTTAGGAAAGTCAAGAAGGCAACGTTGTATTTGGTAAAAAATAATCAGTACTATAGAAATGTGTATGTGGGAGAAGAAGAAACAACTGTAGAAGAGGACACTGATGTCTCTGCTGGGCAAATAGAAAAAGTTGATGTCTCTAGAAGTGAAGAAATTTATGAACATTATAGTGTTCATCCATTGCATTCCAAAGAAGTAATGGGGAATGCTATTGACTTGTTTCAGATAAAAAAAAGCCGCCGGAAGTCCCATTAGTGTATGGGAAGAAAGTTTGGAAGCTCGTTGTTTTCCACAGTTATTTCCAACAGGTGAAGGTGGACGATATGACGACCGACCAGTTCAAATTCCTGCATCTGAATACCGGACTTCAAGATTACATGCAGAAGATCCAAGGTTTCGTCAATGCATTCCATATTTGTTCCATCTACTGTTTGAGAGTGACTTGTCTGGACTTTCTTATGCAGTAAACCATATACTGAAAAGTGGACCACATCTACAAAATGTTTCGGCAAGGGACTTTATGGATAAAGTCAAACTGCAAGACAGTATTTTGGAATCTCAGCTAATTAATCTCATGGCATGTCAGCGTGGTACTAACGAGTATTGGTACCGTCGTCATGGGGAATTGAAATGTATGCTAAGAAACTTAGGAACTCCTACATGGTTCCTCAGTCTTAGCTGTGCTGAGTATGCTTGGGAAGACTTACTTGAATTTCTACGAGAGGCAAATAAAAACATTGAAAATATTGAATACAAGACACCTGGAGAACTGTGGTCTTTGGATCCAGTTAATGTATGCAGGTATTTCAATCATAGGTTTGAAACTATGATGTCTTTTATTACAAACAAAAAAAAACCTCCGCTTGGAGAGGTGTTGGATTTCTTTTGGAGAAAGGAGTATCAAGCAAGCGGTGCTCCTCATATACATATGCTGCTATGGATTAAAGATTCACCTAAATTTGGCACAGATTCAGATGAGAAAGTGATGAGCTTCATTGAGCAGTATTCTACATGTGCTGTTCCAAAAAGTACAGAAGAAAACAATTTAAGACACCACGTTTTACGCTTTCAAACCCATCGTTGTGGGAAATACTGTCGTCGAAAATACAAATCCAAGGACAATTTCTACACAAAATGTCGTTTTGCATTTCCACGTCCAGTAACATTGAAAGGAGGAGTCAACAATTTTATGTCTTCTCTGTGACATACTGTGACAAGGAAATCACCCAAAAATACATACAATCTAAGCAGAAATGAGGAATCCAAATACATAAATGACTACAACCCAGTCATTTTGTCCGTGTGGAATGCTAACATGGATATTCAATATGTGGCTGACAACTCTATTGCTGTGGCTCGATATGTGACGTCTTACATCACAAAATCAGAAAAGACGGAACTTAAGGAAATGTGGGAGGAAATTTCACATGAAAAGAGTCTAAGCAAGAAATTATACAGTTACAGTCTGAAGATGTTGTCGCATCGAGAAATTGGAGCATATGAATGTTCTGATCGGTTGTCATCAGCAAGTCTATATGCCAAATCTAGAACCATCATTTGGGTGAGTCTAGGTCTTGCTGCAACACGAAACCGAGTTTTGAAATCTGTACAAGAAATTGAGTATGTGGCGGAGAAAGAACCAGACAGTACAGATATTTTGAAGACAAACATGTTGGATACATACTATCCAAATAGAAGTACTCACCTTGAGAAGGCTTGTCTCTATGAAGTTCCTGCAAACCTACATTTTTAAAAAGAACGTCACAGAAGACATCAATAAAGGTGTATATGCTGTAATTGGATGTGAAGGCAGTCTAGTAAAACAAAGACAAGGCCATTTGATTAATCATCGAAAATTGAGTTGTGATTCTCCAGACAAAAGGGAATTTTATTACTTAGCTCTTTTACAACTCTTTAAACCTTGGCGTAGAGAAGAGGAACTACTTGGAGATTTTCTTACTTATGAAGATTCGTTCAATGCAACCAAGGATACGATAGAATGTCCTGTTTTTTCAAATTATCTGCAAATGTTGAACGAGGAAATACAGCAAGAAGCTACAATTGCAGCAGAGATTGCTAGAGACAGTTCTCAACACAGTCAGAGTTCTGCTTCATTGAGTCAGGATCCACTAGGAGGACCAATTATACAAAATGAAGCTGCTACTGCCATGGATGAAGTTGAAAGAGTCATGGAACAAGCTCAGGGGGATGGAGTTGACTTAGAAGATTTGGAAAAAGAACTAAACGTTGAGCAGAGGCAAATATATGACCAAGTCACAGAACAAATTGAGCATGGTTTATCTCATGAGAAAAAAGAGTGCGCATGTATATCATTTGTACCTATCCGACTGTATGTGAGTGGAGAAGCAGGAACTGGGAAAAGTTTCCTGATTAAAGCAATTGCAACATATTTGCAGAAAACAACGGAGTCATCGCTCTCTTGTGTGTTACTGCTCCAACTGGGTTGGCAGCACACAACATTAAAGGGATTACTTTACATCGCTTATTGATGCTGCCAGTGGAGCATGATAACAAATTACAATACCACAAGCTATCTGGAGAAGCTTGTTGTGAAGTTTCAAGAGTCCTAAAGAAAATGAAACTTCTTATCGTTGATGAAGTAAGCATGGTATCAAATATAATGCTTGCTTTTGTGCATTTATGAATGCAAGACATTCTTAAAAAAGACTATGATGTATTATTTGAAGGCAAACACATCATTGTTTTTGGAGATCTACTGCAACTAACTCCAGTGAAAGGACAGCCAGTGTTTAAAATGCTTAAGCATGAAGATACCAGGAAGTGCGTAGGAAGCATTGGAAATGTTAACATATGGTTAAATTTCAAATATGCAGAACTACTTCAAAATATGCGACAGACAAAGGATGAAGATTATAAAAATATTCTACAAGATGTAAGAATTGGAAAACTAACTGAGCATGGCAAAGAAGCTTTACATGGACGATTAATTTCAAATTTGTTTCCAAAGGAAAATATTCTCACAGAGAATATTTTTAAGAAAATTCCTGAAAACAAATCTGTCATATGCTTGATGCCAACTCTGCAAGAATGTTCAATCTTCAACACCAAAATGTTAAAGTTGGAAAATCAAGAGATTGTGAAACTGGAAGCATTTGATAAAATAGAACATGAAGGAGCAACTATTATTTTGTCAGAAAAGTTGAAAACAAAATTGGATTCTTTAAAGAAGACAATATCTAAAACTGCTGGTATGGAAAAGACTCTGTATGCATCTTTAAATTGTCGTATAATTTTACGACGTAATTTACATGTGGAAAGAGGTTTAGTAAATGGAGCAATGGGTCATGTTGTAGATTTTGTGAATTACTGAAATAGAGATGGAATTGAAATTATAAAAATTTAATTTGATGGTATTGAAGAAGTACAACAAATCAGTCGTTGTTCTGCTCGTTTTTTGCTAGTGAAAGATGTATATGTCCGCAGAAAACAGTTTCCTGTTTCTTTGGCATATGCAGTAACTATTCATAAATCTCAAGGTTTAAGTGTAGATACTGCTTTGGTGAATATTGGAAATTCTGTGTTCAAGGAGGGCATGGCATAGGTTGCTTTATCTCGAGTCAGAACTTTATCTGGATTGTACTTGATTGATTTTGATGAGACAAAGATTAATGCAGATCTAAATTGTGTAAAAGAATATAATAGGTTAAGAATAGAGTATGCTCCAAATTTACCTCAATATCCTCTGTTTGAAAATCGTGTGGTAGGCCGAAAAAGAAGAAATGTGAAAAATTGTAGTTAAGTTGTAGCAAAAAGAAAAAAAGTAGATGAAACAGTAATTGTAAGCAGAAACAAAATGGATTCAGTTAAAGATGTTGTTGGATTTCAGTTTGAAAATAGTTCTGGTGTCAACTGCTATGCTAATGTAGTGGTTAATGTTGTTTTTGTTCTCCAAACTGTAAAAGAACAGATTGCTGAAAATCGTGATCAAACACTTTGTTGTTTATTAAATTTTGTATTAGAGAAATGTAGCAGTGATAGAACAAAAATACAAAGTGTTTCTGAAATTCGAAAGGACATATGTTCTGGTCTAAATCAATTTAAACAGAATATTCAGCAAGATTGTCAGGAATTTCTACTGTATATGCTGGTTGTTTTGCAAGATGAAGGTGTAGATGTAGAAAATCTTTTTGGCCTTTCTTATAAATGGCAACATGACTGTGACAATTGCTCCTTTTCAAGTAGTATTACAGTAGACACTGAACGTTTTATATATTTGACTTTACCAGACTGCAAATCAGTGTCTTTTAATAATGTAGTTAGAGCAGCAAATCAAAACATGGTCTGTAGTCAATGTAAATATGCAATGCTATCAACTTTATTTTTAAGAAGATATGGACAGTATGTTATTTTAATGTTCCAACGATGTAGACCTGATGGAACTAAATTGACAACATTAATTAAAAGTTTTGTGGCTTCTCAATTATCAATTTCAGGAAGAACCTTTACAACTGCAGCAATTATTTACCATGATGGTCCTTCAACAACATCAGGACATTACACATGTCATTTAAAATGTTAAAAAGGGTGGAAGCTCTGTAATGATACTCAATTGACTTTCAAACAACGTTTGCCTTCTGACTTACTAAATTCTTACCTAGTGTTCTTACAACCGAAGTTTTAGGGAAGGTAATTGGCCTATGAAGATTGCAGCAGTTGATATAACTTAGGTTGCTCTCCAAAATTACTTTCTGAATGAGAGTGATGAAGATAATAAAAAACATGTAGTTCTCATAGAGATAGTATATTTTTACCATGTAGTGTGTGATGTGAGTATTATACAAAATATTTATAAAAAGTAAGGTAGAGGTGGAAGTAAAACTCTTGTTTCATAATGTAAAAGGTGTTGGAGCTTTTCTTTCAGAAAGTCGGGTAAATGAGACATTAAGAAAACAGTGGACTAATTTACATCAAAAAGGACTTTCCATATACTATTTGGCTCGTGGAAAAGTGGATGGATCAAAAGTGAGTTTAGGTATGGTTTTTAAAATTTTACATTATTTAAGAAATTATTCAATGTTTTTTTTAAACACAATCATTTTGATTGTGTTTTTTTTTGCCCGCTGTTATATGATGAGTACTATTGAAGTCACTGTTTTAAGTGAAATTCAATATATTCTGAAAACAGCAAAAATAAAACATTTAACATGATGTTGAAATGTTAATGTTAATGTTAATGTTAATGTTAAAAAAGCTTATATAGCGCATGGCTACCCCAGCAACGGGGCGTCCCAGCGCTAGCAGACAGTTTGAAACAGAGCCACTTAGCCCCAGGAGAAGACATGTGGCATTATATAAAGGTCTTAGGTAGAAGGAAACAGCCACGTTTTAATTTGCTTACTAAATGCCAAGTAATTGTTTATAGCACGCACCTCCAGGGGGATCGAATTCCACAATTTCGGAGCCAAATACCTGAACGAGCGGCCTCCCGCTCTGCTCCTTCTGATTTTAATGGTACAGGCAAGGTGAAGATCCGCTGAACGGAGGGCACGTGTGGGAACATAAGAGGAGCACAGACCTCGCAAAATTAGGGGACCAGAGCAATGGAGGATTTTATGTAGTAGGCAAGGGGCCTTAAATTGAATGTGTTGTGTCACCGGTAGCCAGTGTAAGCGCCGCAGAATGTGTGACGTATGACAGTGTTTGGGCAGAGCAAACAAAATGCGGGCCGCCGCGTTTTGGCCCCTTTGGAGTCTGTTGATAGCTGTCCGGTTAGAGCCCAACATTAGTACAATAATTTTGTAATATCAATTATTATTAAATATATTTAATTTTCCCATTCTCTTATGCTCACTCACCTATTTCCACCCTCTATCACTCCTCTTAACTCACCCTCACTGGCCTTTATTCACTCTCCCTCACCTCTCTTCTCATATTCCACTTTCCTCACTTATTCTCATTAACCACTCCTTCACTGCCTTTTCCCTCTCTCCCATTCACTACTTTCAAGCTGTCAGTCACTCTACTTCACTCCCCTTCCCCTTGTTTTCTTTCCTTGTTTCCTCAATAATCCCCTTTCTCTCACTCACCTTATTACACTTCCCTCACTCCTTCTCTCACTTCCTCTGTCCTCTCACATCCTCACTCCCTTTCTCTCACTCCCTGTCTCTTAGCTTCAGTCTTTCCATTCTGTTATTCTCTCACTCCTCTTCCGTCATCCTTACTCCCTAAAACTCACCCACACTCCCTTACTTATCTTTCTTTGATCTCTTACTCAGTTTCTTTCTGCCAGTGTTTCCTTCATTACCTCTATGTTCTCACTCTTTCACTTCCTTTGTCTCAAGCTCATTTGCTTGTATTGTAAAATATATGTTATACATATTCTAATTTTTTTTGTCTTTCCCAGATATACAATTTAATGGAAATATAATATTAAATTTACATTACTTGTAAGATAAGTTTGATGTACAATATTTATTTTCTCTATACTGTTTTCCATAACCTCACTACTCTTCTTTGATACTCCCACACCTCTGTTCCCTTATTGCGCTTGCCTCACTTATTCTGAATCCCCACATTTACTCTCTTTTTTCACACTCTTCTCTTACACTCACCTTCTTTCAGGCCTTTTCTTTTACTTTCTTTCCTCTCTCTTCTCTTACTTCTTTGTTTTATTTTTTTCCCTTCCTTTACTCTCCTTACTCCACTTCATTAACTCCTTCTCTTACTCCCTCTGTCCTCTTACTTCTACACTCCCCTTCCCTCAATCTCTTTCTGTTAGCCTCATTCTCTCCATCCCCTTAGTCTCTCAATTCTCTTCTGTCACGCTCACTGCCTATAACTCAGCCACACACCCACACTCACCTTCTTTCAGACCTTCTTCTTTAGTTTGCTTCCTCTATCTTTCCTTCCTTACCTCCTTCACCCTTTTCTCTTCCCTTACTTTCTTATTCCACTGTACTAACTCCTTCTCTTACTCCTTCTGTCCTCTTACTTGTACACTCCCCTTCCCTCCTTCTCTCTCTGTTAGCATCATTCTCTCTGTCCTCTTAGTCTCTCACTCCTTTTCTATCATGCTCACTCCCTATAACTCAGCCATACTCCTACACTCACCTTCTTTCAGACCTTTTTCTTTACTTTCCTTCCTCTCTTTTCCCATCCTTCACTCCTTCACTCTTTTCCCTTCCCTTACTCCCCTTACTGCACTTCAGTAACTGCTTCTGTAAATCCCTCTGTCCTCTAACTTACTCATTCCTCTTTTCTTACTCTCTCTGTGTTACCCCCATTCTCTCCATCCACTTAGTCTCTCACTCCTCTTCTATCACGCTCACTCCCTATTAGTCAGCCATACTGTCACACTCATCTTCTTTCAGACCTTCTCCTTTACTTTCCTTCCTCTGTCTTCCTATCCTTCGCTCTTTCACTATTTTCCCTTCCTTTACTCTCCTTACTCCACTTCACTAATTCCTTGTCTTACTCCCTCTGTCTTCTTACTTTTACACTCCCCTTACCTCATTCTCTCTCTGTTAGCCTCATTCTCTCCGTCTCTTTAGTCTCTCACTCCTCTTCTGTCACGCTCACTCCCTATAACTCAGCCATACTCCCACACTCACCTTTTTTGAAACCTTCTCCTTTACTTCCCTTACTCTCTCTTCCCATCCTTTGCTGCTTCATTCTTTTGCCTACCCTTACTCTTCTTACTCCACTTCACTAACTCCTTCTCTCAAACCCTCTGTCCTCTAATTTACTCACTCCCCTTTTCTCACTCTTTCTCTGTTACCCACAAATAATTTCCAGCGATGCATCCTTTCACATGGGGCAAGTCCCATGTGAAAGGGCCTGCGTCAGTCCTACGCCTGCTGTGAGGCAGACGCAAGATTTTGATGCAACGGCGTCCTAAAAGTGACGCAGTGAAATCTCATAGATTTCACTGCGTCACTTCTACGACCTTTCCTTGCGTCAATACGCCCCCTTTGCATACATTATACGTGGCGCAGGTATAATGTGGCACAGGGGTTTACAAAGTGACGCATCTACCTAGATGTGTCACTTTGTAAATATGACTCAACAAGGTGCAATTTTTACACCACTAGTGCGTCACAAAAAGTGACGCACCGGCGGCATAAAAGTCACGCATGGCCTCATAAGTGAGGCCCTGAGGCACACAACAGGGAAAAACAGTGTAAAAAATTGTAGTAAAAAAATAATTTCCAGCAGTGCATCCTTTCACATGGGGCAAGCCCCATGTAAAAGGGCCTGCGTCAGTCTTACGCCTGCTGTGAGGCAGGCGCAAGATTTTGACGCAACTGTGTCCTAAAAGTGACGCAGTGAAATCTCATAGATTTCACTGCGTCACTTCTACGACCCTTCCTTGCGTCAATACGCCCCCTTTGCATACATTATAGCTGGTACAGTAATAATGTGGCACAGGGGTTTACAAAGTGACGCATCTACCTACATGTGTCACTTTGTAAATATGACTCAACAAGGTGCAATTTTTACACCACTGGTGCGTCACAACAAGTGACGCACCAGCGGCGTAAAAGTGACGTATGGCCTCATAAATGAGGCCCTCAAGCGCACCACAGGGCAAAACAGTGTAAAAAATTATAGTAAAAAAATAATTTCCAGCAATGCATCCTTTCACATGGGACAAGCCCCATGTGAAAGGGCCTGCGTCAGTCTTACGCCTGCTGTGAGGCAGGCGCAAGATTTTGACACAACAACGTCCTAAATGTGAAGCAGTGAAATCTCATAGATTTCACTGCGTCACTTGTACGACCCTTCTTTGCGTCAATATGCCCCCTTTGCATACATTATACCTGGCGCAGGTATAATGTGGCACAGGGGTTTACAAAGTGACGCATCTACCTAGATGTGTCACTTTGTAAATATGACTCAACAAGGTGCAATTTTTACACCACTGCTGCGTCACAAAAAGTGACGCACCGGTGGCGTAAAAGTGACGCATGGCCTCATAAATGAGGCCCTGAAGCGCACCACAGGGAAAAACAGTGTAAAAAATTGTAGTAAAAAAAATAATTCTCAACAATGCATCCTTTCACATGGGGCAAGCCCATGACCTTACCTTATGGAATGTGAGAGATGTTAACATTGTGAGAGTCCACCTTATAAACACACAGCTATGTCAAAGATTGTGCACGCAGCTTGTAAATATGCACCCAGACAAGAATATGAAATGCCGTGAGAGATGTTATCATTGTGAGGGTCATCCTTATAAACACACAGCTATGTCAAAGATTGTGCACGCAGCTTGTAAATATACCTCTCTTTTTTGTATATTCTATCTCAATTTATGCCATTTAAAAAAAAGCTTTAAACATCTCTCACAGCATTTCATATTTTTTAAGAATACAGCTCTTTGATGAGAATTGGAGGTAGTTCTTCTTTTTTCTTTTTTTTCAACAAAAACAAAAATAGGGAATGGGAAACTGCTCAACAGGAGCAAAAAAAATAATTGAAATTAGGGCTGGGGACGGCAGCGGTGGTTCTCTAATGCTCGAACAATGATCATAATACTTTGTTCCCCGTAACAAATTAGGGCATCACAATGTTTTCATTTGATGGAGGCCTCATTAAAAACAGGCTGAATATTTGTGATCAGCTGCTCTGGTCGCCCCCTCACCGATGCAGTTGCTCCTCCAGTTGAAGTAGAGGCACCATCTCTTGGAGCCTCTCGTGCCAGAGCCCTGACACTCTCCCGGGCATAGTTCTGGGAATGCCTCCTCTGGACGTGCCGAATCATAGTAGAATTACCAAAACTGTACTTCCTTCTGGGGTCTCCTCTGGAAAGTACAGTATGGCAGATCTTGCACTCCACCTTTGGAGCATTACATTTCACTGTCTTCTGAAAGTATACAAAATGGCGGCGATATTGTACATTAGAGAGAGACAGTGAGAGAAAGAAGGCATGAGATGAAGAAGAGATGTGAAATGCACATTGGAGAAAATATAGTGGGAGAAGGGAAGTAACTGTGAGTAAACTTACTATGTAACACAGAAATGTTGCATCCTATACTATAAGTCTCACTTTATAGCACAATCATTTCCCTATTATCTCATAAATTACAAATAGAATAATAAAAAATGTCTTTTATTCTTCAGAATTTTCATAATTTAAAAGAACTTGTAACATTAACTGATCAGGAATCTCCTCATCAGAAGTCCCCATACATGAGTCCTGGAACTCAATATAGTCCAAACATTCGATTAATTCAGCGTCCAAAGTCTCATCATTAAAATCCCCCATTCCATCTCCTCTCAAAAAAAGGTCTTCTTCATGGATAGTGTTATCAACTGGATCATTCAAGATCTCAATAAAATTTGCCTCAACAAAAGTTGCAGAAATTTCAAAATTAATATCAACGGTGTCCTCATTGAGATGCATATTCTTTTCAAATTTCAAGCTGTAAATTGCAGGAATAAAATCACTTTAATTTATCGTTTTTAGTAATAGACAATACAAAAGTAGCTTTATCAAGTATTAAATTCCCCTTACAAATTAACAACTCTCCTTTTAGAAAGCAGTAGAAGAGTTAGTACTGTGTAAATTTCACACCAGAAATAGAACACCAAAAATTCCTCACAAATGTACCTCAAAGAGTACTATCACAAAATGGCTGTGTTTCCCTCTCATTTCTCATGTATATTCATGTAGAAAACGAATGAAACTTCATCACACACAAATTCAAAACCAAAGAAACATTTTGTTTGGTTCTAAATTTCAAAAGCGAATTGGCTCTTGGGTGTCTGTAAACATTCTAAATGGTCTGCATAGTCCGCCATCTTGTGACTCTGAAGAACAGAGACACAAGAGGTGAAAAATAAAAGTGGAAAACGTTGATAGGGGGCAGGGTAGAGACACCCTGCCCCTCTTATGTTTTATCAGGGGGGCCTAGGAGGACTCCGAAGAGCAAAAAAAGTTTTAGGTTTTTTTTTTTCGCGGAGTAAGCTCAGGGTGCTTACCGGTACGCGCACCCTGAGCGCACCACGGGGAACAACAGAATTGTAAAATATGTAAAGAATACAACTCTTTTTTGAGAATTGGAGGTAGTTCTGAAAAAACTTTTTTTTTTCTTGTTTCTTTTTATATATTTTTTTATACTTTTTTATAATGATTTTATATTTTTTTTTTATTTTTTTCAGGGGAAAAACAAAACCAGGGATTCCAAAACTGCTCAACAGGAGCAAAAAAAAGGTGAAAAATTAGGAACGGGGAGGGCAGCGGTGTTCCTGTCTCTTCATAGCAAGGAGGTCAACGCTCTGCTCCCCATAACAGAGCAGTTCATCACAGTCCACGCATAGAAATGTTATGCCTGCAAAGACCGGCTGCACGTTAGGGATCATTCTTCCACGTGCTGTTCCCGAAGCTGCTGCTCCACCAGTGCATTCCGTGCCAGGTCCCTGACACTCTCCCTGGCAAAGTTATTTGGGTGTCTTCTCTGGACATGCCTAATTAAGGTGGCATTTCCAAAGCTATATTTCTTATTAGGATTGCCTCTGGATAAAGTAGTGCCACATATCTTGCAGGTTACCTTAGCAGCATTAACCTTTATTTTTCCTTCAGGGATGGAAAAAAAATTCCAAATGAAGTGGTACTTTGTTTTGTGGTGAGGAGGGTCCTCAGGCAAAAAACCATTAGAATCACTTCTGGATGACACACTTTCAGCCATTGCTGTAGATCAGAAAACTTTGAGAAGCAGATAATGCACAGAACACCTCTTGCTCTCTCCAAGTACAAAGCAATAGTGAGAGAAATGGGTGGGGTTCTCAATATTTGGAAAAAAAAATGTTCTGAACCAATGAAAACTGTTATTTTAAGGTCACATGGCTTGACGCGCTTACGCTACGCGCTCCGGAGCGCTCCTGGGGCACTTACGCGGCACGTACGTGGGCACTTCCTGAAGAGCTTCCGGGGGCGCTTACGGGGCGCGTAGCAGTGACGTTTTGCTCGTTTCTCGGGAATGCGTTTAAAGTTCAAACACGGTTCTTACATTTTATAAATAGTACTTTTATATATTATTATTTACTTTTCATACATAAATTATTATTTTTTTCGATCGCGATATGGCACTCTCGCTGCGCGTACCGGTGCGTGCGCCGGTACGCGTACCGTGAGCGCACCGGTGCACAAATAATTAAAAAAAACATATATATGAAAAACATGTAAAAAATAGTTTTTTACAAATATAGAATTAGGAAATAATTATAAAAAATAAAAAAATTAATAGATATAATAATTACCTATCATTAAAAAGCAATAATTCACTTAAGAATTGTAGTTTCCAAACTCGTTAAAGTTACGAATTAGCTTTTTAAAAAAGTTGCAAACTCACTGAAAAAACCATAGGTTTCACACATGTTTTAGTTAGGAATTAGCTTTTAAAAAACCTTTGAAATTCACAGAAAAAAAACATAGGTTTCACACATGTTATAGTTAGGAATTAGCTTTTAAAAAACCATAGAAATTCACAGAAAAAAACATAGGTTTCACAATCGTTATAGTTAGGAATTAGCATTTAAAAAACCTTAGAAATTCACTGAAAAAACCATAAGTTTCACACTCGTTATAGTTAGGAATTAGCATTTAAAAAAACCTTTGAAATTCACTGAAAAAACCATAGGTTTCACACCAGGTATAGTTCGCTGAACATTTTACTCATACAAAACCATTGAAATTCCCACGTTATAGTTAGTTGGACTCACTATAACTCACGTGCCCGCAATCCACTGCTGATGATGTCACATATTACATCATTCATGACATGGTCAGTGACATCACTGATGACATCACGGATGACATCTCAAATGACATCACTGATGACATCTCAAATGACATCACTGATGACATCATCCATGTGATAATACGATGCAGCTGCTCACACTGTAATCTAACCTTTGATACAGCAAGTGATAAATACAAACTACCATTCCTGAAATTATTGACACACCAATATCAGTAACTACATACTCACTGATTCCTAGGTCTACACACAGATCCACTCATTCACACATACAATCCCTCATACATACAAACACTCATCAATACAACGCTATCATATGCACTCATACACCTATACAGACACTCACACACTGGCACTCATCCATGGAGTTACTCACACACCTAGTCAGTCATGCAAAGAATCAATCACACTCACATTTTCTCATCTATACAGTTATACACACAAAACCTTACTTATTCAAACTTAGACTAACCCATACTCACTTACTCTCTTTTACAATCACTGATAACTACACATTGATAGATACAGTCACTTATGCAATCACAGGCTCTCATGTATAGTCATTTATATATGCCAACTCTCACATGCACTGTATTTTACATATGTACTTACTCGGACATGTAGCACTGAGATATACATTCACTCACCCACAAACCAATGCACACAGTCAACCGCCCATACAGTTGTTTTCACATGCACTCTTGAACCCATACACCAAGTGAATCAACTGCTCACACATGTATGCACATGTATGCACAGAGTCACACACCTCCTAGCCACCCACACACACACGCAGCCTCACATACAAATACTTGGGCAACCAATCCATAACTCATATAGCCACTCATATAGCTACTGATCAACACATGCAGCAGCTTACAAAACAACAGACATAATGATGCACACATTCAGACAGTTTAGTCACTAACCCATGCATACAGTAAGACACATTTAATCACTCACTCATACAGTCAGTCACGCACCTACTAAATCCTTCATCCAGACACTTATACATCCACTCATTCTTCAATATGTAAAACATATTTAAACTTTACAGAAACACACAGACACTGGATGATGTCATCAGTGATGTCATCAGTGATGTCATTTGAGATGTCATCGGTGATGTTCAGCTAACTATAACTGGTGTGAAACCTATGGTTTTTTCAGTGAATTTCAAAGGTTTTTTAAATGCTAATTCCTAACTATAACGAGTGTGAAACCTATGGTTTTTCAGTGAATATATATATATATATATATGTAATTATATTTAAAATTATGTTTTTAACATTTAATTATAAAAAATATTAATTACTTATGAATAATATTAAGTTAAGACATATGTAATAAAAAATAAAAATGCATGTTTTTTTTTAACTTACATTTATTGTTTATTAATTTTAAGGTTATGTAAGTATTTTTAAGCATGTTTTACTTAATTTTAGTTATCATTTCATACATTTTACATTACTTTTAAGAGATTTATAAAAGTCGATATTTTAGCAAACTATATTTTTTACAACGATATTTAGGATTCAATATTTTTGTACTTACCTGTTTGTAGATAGGAATTCGATATTCTGGTAGTCGATATTTTGTCAGGGATATTCTGGCAGCTCGATATTTTGATCGTCAATATTCTGTCTGCGATCCAATGGATGTATGAGTGGTTGGGTGGATATATGAATGGGCGTATGATATGTGAGTGAGTGTGTGAGTTGTGGTGTGGGTATGTAAGTGGTTATGTGAATGGGTGTGTTCATGCCTATGTGTGCTTGTAAATAGATGTTTGAGTGGGTGTGTGAGTGGCTGTATGGATGTATGAGTTGTTGTGTGAGTATATAAGTGGGTGTGTGAGGGGGTAAGTGGTTGTGTGAATGAGTATGTAAGTTTCTCTGTGGGTCTGTGAATGGGTGCATGAGTAGTTTTGTGGGTCTGTGAGTGGGCGTATTGTTTTTTTATTGGGGGGACAGATCTATATCTACAAAGATATGATACTGATGTCATTCTCTGAGCTGACACACAATTTGGTAGCCTAAGGCCACACACACACCGTTACTCCATTCCATAATAACCCAAGTCAGTACTTAATTTGAGCCGGTGGTTTCCGGTGCTTGGCCACGACACTTAATTGTCAACACCAGTGCTTCTGACATTCTACCACATGGTGGCGCTGTTTGTCTAATATAGAGACGAGCACAACAGTTGGCTATTAGTTCAATATACCTCAAAATGGCTATTACCTGCCTCACAAGCCATTCTTACACCTTTGAGGGGCCTGGAAAAGTCTAAATTGTCACACTTGTAGGGTTTCAGGGTTAGCAGTTGTGTTGGTTCTGTCATAGGTGGCGCTGGTGCGAGCTGCAGTGGCCTCCTGATGAGGGCCAAAGCACTTATCTTTTTTTCACAAACTAAGCACTGGCCCAAGCAGTCTTTCTGTTCCCCTCACGGCCAGATTCTAATTCCAAAACTGCCACCCTTTCCCAGGGATGAGGCAGAAAACCAACTTCACTAGGGAAAAAAGATCCAAAAAATAAAGATACCAAGAGGACTGCAACATGGCAGGAGAAATAAAAAAAAATATGTATACTACTCACAAGTGGGATAGCTATTTGGATTCGTGCCATCTTGAGTGAAGATTTCAATCACCTCCCCTTGCAGATGGTGCTGAATGTTCAATTTCTATGAACCGTAAACTAATGGTCTCGAGTGCGCGAAGAGGCATGCATTATAGAAACAATTGGTATTTTGCATCACCAGTCTAATGGTCTGCAGAAGCTTCAACATCTGTGTCTTGTTTATCTTGATTGCACGAACCTTGAAAATCGTAGACATATCATATTAGATAAATACACACATATGCAAAGCAAAGTAAGGCTATTCAAAAGATCTGAATTCTGTGCTCAAACGAAAGTTTAATTTTAAGTATTCCAGTTTTCTTTGCGACCTGTTGTCATCATGAGCATTTGGTTCATTAGAAGTCTTAAGGGGATGGTGGTAGTAATTTCTTCCCATAAGGTTCCACTGTTTTAGTAATCTAGGACAGACTACACGTTTAAAGGTCAAAAGCCCAACAGGGGTAGTAAACAATGTGTGCCTACTGTGAAAGAAATGTTACATTCCATTTAGTAAAGGCTTCTGTTTTTATCTTTCTTTTCTTCCTTATCTGCTGCCAAATTTATAAACAGTATCGAACACAATACACATGCATGAAACTAGAATTTAGGAATGTGGAAAATCACATTTTCCTCAGCAGTCAAGCACACCACATCTCCTGACAAAATGTCCGCAGGTACCGATATTTGCCTCTTCTGTGATTTGCAGAAAAATGGTCAACTCATCCTCTTTTCACATTACGATTAGTTCGTCCCTTCTTCTGCTCAGCCCTTCTGAGAAAAGAGACAGCACGCTAGGAGACACAGTGCCAGATGTACACAAGTGGTCACAAATCTCCGAGTTTGTAAAAAAAATACACAACGTGTGACTTCAAAAACACCTTCGCAAAATTGGTTTTGAAATGAGTACCAAACTGCAATTTGGAAAGAGTGTGTTTTGGTCCTTCCTTCCGAACTCCGAATCAGTAACCTATGTTTCAATGATTTGTGACGTAATTCCATTTGCAAATCATTAATCCGTTCCCAGTTAGGGTGGTAACTGTTCTGCAAAAGGGTAATGATCTTGGACCCCTTCTCCTTTGGATATCAGAACGGCCACTTCAAAGGGAGTAGGCAGTTGTCCAGGAGGCCACTCACAATTCTCTTTAAAGTTTTTTATTGTCAAAATAAGCTGTTAAGTGATTGCAAATCAAACCACCATCCATGTCAGAAAGATCTCAAAACCATAAATGCAAATTACTGATGCTTAATTTGTGCTGGCTGACTCTGAAAATATGTCACTTCATTCCATCGCTGCAACCTGTGCTCCTATGAGCAGGGATATTTAACAACAAGGGGTGGTGATGGACAGACTTTCTGAATTAAGCAGAATACTCTCACCCAGTCAAGAGATCAGGGCTAGATCCAACACCGTTTTTTAGCTCACTGCACCATCCCAGTTCAGAACCTGGCTATATGCAAATTAGTCTGTTCCTGTCCCAGTGCATGATGGGAACAGGGCAAACCAAACTACCAAGCCAATTCTTACACTGGGAAGGAAACAAGCTTCCGGGGACCGGTTTCTGGCATTTCAGCCGTCGTCGGCCCGGCTTGCTTGAATCCTGATGGTGCAATGAGCAAGGGACTCACATCTGAGTATACCCTTCCACGCTTAGGGTGGACAAAATATTTAACAACAAGGGGTGGTGATGGACAGAGTTTCTGCATTAAGCAGAATACTCTCACCCAGTCAAGAGATCAGGGCTAGATCCAACACCGTTTTTTAGCTCACTGCACCATCCCAGTTCAGAACCTGGCTGTATGCAAATTAGTCTGTTCCTGTCCCAGTGCATGATGGGAACAGGGCAAACCAAACTACCAAGCCAATTCTTACACTGGGAAGGAAACAAGCTTCCGGGGACCGGTTTCTGGCATTTCAGCCGTCGTCGGCCCGGCTTGCTTGAATCCTGATGGTGCAATGAGCAAGGGACTCACATCTGAGTATACCCTTCCACGCTTAGGGTGGACAAAATATTTAACAACAAGGGGTGGTGATGGACAGAGTTTCTGAATTAAGCAGAATACTCTCACCCAGTCAAGAGATCAGGGCTAGATCCAACACCGTTTTTTAGCTCACTGCACCATCCCAGTTCAGAACCTGGCTATATGCAAATTAGTCTGTTCCTGTCCCAGTGCATGATGGGAACAGGGCAAACCAAACTACCAAGCCAATTCTTACACTGGGAAGGAAACAAGCTTCCGGGGACCGGTTTCTGGCATTTCAGCCGTCGTCGGCCCGGCTTGCTGGAATCCTGATGGTGCAATGAGCAAGGGACTCACATCTGAGTATACCCTTCCACGCTTAGGGTGGACAAAATATTTAACAACAAGGGGTGGTGATGGACAGAGTTTCTGAATTAAGCAGAATACTCTCACCCAGTCAAGAGATCAGGGCTAGATCCAACACCGTTTTTTAGCTCACTGCACCATCCCAGTTCAGAACCTGGCTATATGCAAATTAGTCTGTTCCTGTCCCAGTGCATGATGGGAACAGGGCAAACCAAACTACCAAGCCAATTCTTACACTGGGAAGGAAACAAGCTTCCGGGGACCGGTTTCTGGCATTTCAGCCATCGTCGGTCCGGCTTGCTTGAATCCTCATGGTGCAATGAGCAAGGGACTCACATCTGAGTATACCCTTCCACGCTTAGGGTGGACAAAATATTTAACAACAAGGGGTGGTGATGGACAGAGTTTCTGAATTAAGCAGAATATTCTCACCCAGTCAAGAGATCAGGGCTAGATCCAACACCGTTTTTAAGCTCACTGCACCATCCCAGTTCAGAACCTGGCTATATGCAAATTAGTCTGTTCCTGTCCCAGTGCATGATGGGAACAGGGCAAACCAAACTACCAAGCCAATTCTTACACTGGGAAGGAAACAAGCTTCCGGGGACCGGTTTCTGGCATTTCAGCCGTCGTCGGCCCAGCTTGCTTGAATCCTGATGGTGCAATGAGCAAGGGACTCACATCTGAGTACACCCTTCCACGCTTAGGGTGGACAAAATATTTAACAACAAGGGGTGGTGATGGACAGAGTTTCTGAATTAAGCAGAATACTCTCACCCAGTCAAGAGATCAGGGCTAGATCCAACACCGTTTTTTAGCTCACTGCACCATCCCAGTTCAGAACCTGGCTATATGCAAATTAGTCTGTTCCTGTCCCAGTGCATGATGGGAACAGGGCAAACCAAACTACCAAGCCAATTCTTACACTGGGAAGGAAACAAGCTACCGGGGACCGGTTTCTGGCATTTCAGCCGTTGTCGGCCCGGCTTGCTTGAATCCTGATGGTGCAATGAGCAAGGGACTCACATCTGAGTATACCCTTCCACGCTTAGGGTGGACAAAATATTTAACAACAAGGGGTGGTGATGGAAAGAGTTTCTGAATTAAGCAGAATACTCTCACCCAGTCAAGAGATCAGGGCTAGATCCAACACCGTTTTTTAGCTCACTGCACCATCCCAGTTCAGAACCTGGCTATATGCAAATTAGTCTGTTCCTGTCCCAGTGCATGATGGGAACAGGGCAAACCAAACTACCAAGCCAATTCTTACACTGGGAAGGAAACAAGCTTCCGGGGACCGGTTTCTGGCATTTCAGCCGTCGTCGGCCCGGCTTGCTTGAATCCTGATGGTGCAATGAGCAAGGGACTCACATCTGAGTATACCCTTCCACGCTTAGGGTGGACAAAATATTTAACAACAGAGGGTGGTGATGGACAGAGTTTCTGAATTAAGCAGAATACTCTCACCCAGTCAAGAGATCAGGGCTAGATCCAACACCGTTTTTTAGCTCACTGCACCATCCCAGTTCAGAACCTGGCTATATGCAAATTAGTCTGTTCCTGTCCCAGTGCATGATGGGAACAGGGCAAACCAAACTACCAAGCCAATTCTTACACTGGGAAGGAAACAAGCTTCCGGGGACTGGTTTCTGGCATTTCAGCCGTCGTCGGCCCGGCTTGCTGGAATCCTGATGGTGCAATGAGCAAGGGACTCACATCTGAGTATACCCTTCCACGCTTAGGGTGGACAAAATATTTAACAACAAGGGGTGGTGATGGACAGAGTTTCTGAATTAAGCAGAATACTCTCACCCAGTCAAGAGATCAGGGCTAGATCCAACACCGTTTTTTAGCTCACTGCACCATCCCAGTTCAGAACCTGGCTATATGCAAATTAGTCTGTTCCTGTCCCAGTGCATGATGGGAACAGGGCAAACCAAACTACCAAGCCAATTCTTACACTGGGAAGGAAACAAGCTTCCGGGGACCGGTTTCTGGCATTTCAGCCATCGTCGGTCCGGCTTGCTTGAATCCTCATGGTGCAATGAGCAAGGGACTCACATCTGAGTATACCCTTCCACGCTTAGGGTGGACAAAATATTTAACAACAAGGGGTGGTGATGGACAGAGTTTCTGAATTAAGCAGAATATTCTCACCCAGTCAAGAGATCAGGGCTAGATCCAACACCGTTTTTAAGCTCACTGCACCATCCCAGTTCAGAACCTGGCTATATGCAAATTAGTCTGTTCCTGTCCCAGTGCATGATGGGAACAGGGCAAACCAAACTACCAAGCCAATTCTTACACTGGGAAGGAAACAAGCTTCCGGGGACCGGTTTCTGGCATTTCAGCCGTCGTCGGCCCAGCTTGCTTGAATCCTGATGGTGCAATGAGCAAGGGACTCACATCTGAGTACACCCTTCCACGCTTAGGGTGGACAAAATATTTAACAACAAGGGGTGGTGATGGACAGAGTTTCTGAATTAAGCAGAATACTCTCACCCAGTCAAGAGATCAGGGCTAGATCCAACACCGTTTTTTAGCTCACTGCACCATCCCAGTTCAGAACCTGGCTATATGCAAATTAGTCTGTTCCTGTCCCAGTGCATGATGGGAACAGGGCAAACCAAACTACCAAGCCAATTCTTACACTGGGAAGGAAACAAGCTACCGGGGACCGGTTTCTGGCATTTCAGCCGTCGTCGGCCCGGCTTGCTTGAATCCTGATGGTGCAATGAGCAAGGGACTCACATCTGAGTATACCCTTCCACGCTTAGGGTGGACAAAATATTTAACAACAAGGGGTGGTGATGGACAGAGTTTCTGAATTAAGCAGAATACTCTCACCCAGTCAAGAGATCAGGGCTAGATCCAACACCGTTTTTTAGCTCACTGCACCATCCCAGTTCAGAACCTGGCTATATGCAAATGAGTCTGTTCCTGTCACAGTGCATGATGGGAACAGGGCAAACCAAACTACCAAGCCAATTCCTACACTGGGAAGGAAACAAGCTTCCGGGGACCGGTTTCTGGCATTTCAGCCGTCGTCGGCCCGGCTTGCTTGAATCCTGATGGTGCAATGAGCAAGGGACTCACATCTGAGTATACCCTTCCACGCTTAGGGTGGACAAAATATTTAACAACAAGGGGTGGTGATGGACAGAGTTTCTGAATTAAGCAGAATACTCTCACCCAGTCAAGAGATCAGGGCTAGATCCAACACCGTTTTTTAGCTCACTGCACCATCCCAGTTCAGAACCTGGCTATATGCAAATTAGTCTGTTCCTGTCCCAGTGCATGATGGGAACAGGGCAAACCAACCTACCAAGCCAATTCTTACACTGGGAAAGAAACAAGCTTCCGGGGACCGGTTTCTGGCATTTCAGCCGTCGTCGGCCCGGTTTGCTTGAATCCTGATGGTGCAATGAGCAAGGGACTCACATCTGAGTATACCCTTCCACGCTTAGGGTGGACAAATTATTTAACAACAAGGGGTGGTGATGGACAGAGTTTCTGAATTAAGCAGAATACTCTCACCCAGTCAAGAGATCAGGGCTAGATCCAACACCGTTTTTTAGCTCACTGCACCATCCCAGTTCAGAACCTGGCTATATGCAAATTAGTCTGTTCCTGTCCCAGTGCATGATGGGAACAGGGCAAACCAAACTACCAAGCCAATTCTTACACTGGGAAGGAAACAAGCTTCCGGGGACCGGTTTCTGGCATTTCAGCCGTCGTCGGCCCGGCTTGCTTGAATCCTGATGGTGCAATGAGCAAGGGACTCACATCTGAGTATACCCTTCCACGCTTAGGGTGGACAAAATATTTAACAACAAGGGGTGGTGATGGACAGAGTTTCTGAATTAAGCAGAATACTCTCACCCAGTCAAGAGATCAGGGCTAGATCCAACACCGTTTTTTAGCTCACTGCACCATCCCAGTTCAGAACCTGGCTATATGCAAATTAGTCTGTTCCTGTCCCAGTGCATGATGGGAACAGGGCAAACCAAACTACCAAGCCAATTCTTACACTGGGAAGGAAACAAGCTTCCGGGGACCGGTTTCTGGCATTTCAGCCGTCGTCGGCCCGGCTTGCTTGAATCCTGATGGTGCAATGAGCAAGGGACTCACATCTGAGTATACCCTTCCACGCTTAGGGTGGACAAAATATTTAACAACAAGGGGTGGTGATGGACAGAGTTTCTGAATTAAGCAGAATACTCTCACCCAGTCAAGAGATCAGGGCTAGATCCAACACCGTTTTTTAGCTCACTGCACCATCCCAGTTCAGAACCTGGCTATATGCAAATGAGTCTGTTCCTGTCCCAGTGCATGATGGGAACAGGGCAAACCAAACTACCAAGCCAATTCTTACACTGGGAAGGAAACAAGCTTCCGGGGACCGGTTTCTGGCATTTCAGCCGTCGTCGGCCCGGTTTGCTTGAATCCTGATGGTGCAATGAGCAAGGGACTCACATCTGAGTATACCCTTCCACGCTTAGGGTGGACAAATTATTTAACAACAAGGGGTGGTGATGGACAGAGTTTCTGAATTAAGCAGAATACTCTCACCCAGTCAAGAGATCAGGGTTAGATCCAACACCGTTTTTTAGCTTACTGCACCATCCCAGTTCAGAACCTGGCTATATGCAAATTAGTCTGTTCCTGTCCCAGTGCATGATGGGAACAGGGCAAACCAAACTACCAAGCCAATTCTTACACTGGGAAGGAAACAAGCTTCCGGGGACCGGTTTCTGGCATTTCAGCCGTAGTCGGCCCGGCTTGCTTGAATCCTGATGGTGCAATGAGCAAGGGACTCACATCTGAGTACACCCTTCCACGCTTAGGGTGGACAAAATATTTAACAACAAGGGGTGGTGATGGACAGAGTTTCTGAATTAAGCAGAATACTCTCACCCAGTCAAGAGATCAGGGCTAGATCCAACACCGTTTTTTAGCTCACTGCACCATCCCAGTTCAGAACCTGTCTATATGCAAATTAGTCTGTTCCTGTCCCAGTGCATGATGGGAACAGGGCAAACCAAACTACCAAGCCAATTCTTACACTGGGAAGGAAACAAGCTTCCGGGGACCGGTTTCTGGCATTTCAGCCGTCGTCGGCCCGGCTTGCTTGAATCCTGATGGTGCAATGAGCAAGGGACTCACATCTGAGTATACCCTTCCAAGCTTAGGGTGGACAAAATATTTAACAACAAGGGGTGGTGATGGACAGAGTTTCTGAATTAAGCAGAATACTCTCACCCAGTCAAGAGATCAGGGCTAGATCCAACACCATTTTTTAGCTCACTGCACCATCCCAGTTCAGAACCTGGCTATATGCAAATTAGTCTGTTCCTGTCCCAGTGCATGATGGGAACAGGGCAAACCAAACTACCAAGCCAATTCTTACACTGGGAAGGAAACAAGCTTCCGGGGACCGGTTTCTGGCATTTCAGCCGTCGTCGGCCCGGCTTGCTTGAATCCTGATGGTGCAATGAGCAAGGGACTCACATCTGAGTATACCCTTCCACGCTTAGGGTGGACAAAATATTTAACAACAAGGGGTGGTGATGGACAGAGTTTCTGAATTAAGCAGAATACTCTCACCCAGTCAAGAGATCAGGGCTAGATCCAACACCGTTTTTTAGCTCACTGCACCATCCCAGTTCAGAACCTGGCTATATGCAAATTAGTCTGTTCCTGTCCCAGTGCATGATGGGAACAGGGCAAACCAAACTACCAAGCCAATTCTTACACTGGGAAGGAAACAAGCTTCCGGGGCCCTGTTTCTGGCATTTCAGCCGTCGTCGGCCCGGCTTGCTTGAATCCTGATGGTGCAATGAGCAAGGGACTCACATCTGAGTATACCCTTCCACGCTTAGGGTGGACAAAATATTTAACAACAAGGGGTGGTGATGGACAGAGTTTCTGAATTAAGCAGAATACTCTCACCCAGTCAAGAGATCAGGGCTAGATCCAACACCGTTTTTTAGCTCACTGCACCATCCCAGTTCAGAACCTGGCTATATGCAAATTAGTCTGTTCCTGTCCCAGTGCATGATGGGAACAGGGCAAACCAAACTACCAAGCCAATTCTTACACTGGGAAGGAAACAAGCTTCCGGGGACCGGTTTCTGGCATTTCAGCCGTCGTCGGCCCGGCTTGCTTGAATCCTGATGGTGCAAATGAGCAAGGGACTCACATCTGAGTATACCCTTCCACGCTTAGGGTGGACAAAATATTTAACAACAAGGGGTGGTGATGGACAGAGTTTCTGAATTAAGCAGAATACTCTCACCCAGTCAAGAGATCAGGGCTAGATCCAACACCGTTTTTTAGCTCACTGCACCATCCCAGTTCAGAACCTGGCTATATACAAATTAGTCTGTTCCTGTCCCAGTGCATGATGGGAACAGGGCAAACCAAACTACCATGCCAATTCTTACACTGGGAAGGAAACAAGCTTCCGGGGAATCGTTTTTGGCCACTATAGGTGTGGCAGGGTATACTCAGACATGAGTCCCTTGCTCACTGCTCCATCAGGATTCAAGCAAGCCGGGCCGACGGCGGCTGAAATGCCAGAAACCGGTCCCCGGAAGCTTGTCTCCTTTCTGGTGAAGAATTGGCTTGGTAGTTTGGTCTGCCCTCTTCCCATGATGCACTGGCCAGGGACAGACTAATTTGCATATAGCCAGGTTCTGAGCTGGGATGGGGCAGTGAGCTAAATAACGGTGATGGATCAAGCCCTGATCTTTGGACTGGGTAAGAGTGGTCTGCTTAATTCAGACACTCTGTTCATCACCACCCCCTTTTCTGAATCGTTTTTGGCCACTATAGGTGTGGCAGGGTATACTCAGACATGAGTCCCTTGCTCACTGCTCCATCAGGATTCAAGCAAGCCGGGCCGACGACGGCTGAAATGCCAGAAACCGGTCCCCGGAAGCTTGTCTCCTTTCTGGTGAAGAATTGGCTTGGTAGTTTGGTCTGCCCTGTTCCCATGATGCACTGGGCCAGGGACAGACTAATTTGCATATAGCCAGGTTCTGAGCTGGGATGGGGCAGTGAGCTAAATAACGGTGATGGATCAAGCCCTGATCTTTGGACTGGGTAAGAGTGGTCTGCTTAATTCAGACACTCTGTTCATCACCACCCCCTTTTCTGAATCGTTTTTGGACACTATAGGTGTGGCAGGGTATACTCAGACATGAGTCCCTTGCTCACTGCTCCATCAGGATTTAAGCAAGCCGGGCCGACGGCGGCTAAAATGCCAGAAACCGGTCCCCGGAAGCTTGTCTCCTTTCTGGTGAAGAATTGGCTTGGTAGTTTGGTCTGCCCTGTTCCCATGATGCACTGGGCCAGGGACAGACTAATTTGCATATAGCCAGGTTCTGAGCTGGGATGGGGCAGTGAGCTAAATAACGGGATGGATCAAGCCCTGATCTTTGGACTGGGTAAGAGTGGTCTGCTTAATTCAGACACTCTGTTCATCACCACCCCCTTTTCTGAATCGTTTTTGGCCACTATAGGTGTGGCAGGGTATACTCAGACATGAGTCCCTTGCTCACTGCTCCATCAGGATTCAAGCAAGCCGGGCCGACGACGGCTGAAATGCCAGAAACCGGTCCCCGGAAGCTTGTCTCCTTTCTGGTGAAGAATTGGCTTGGTAGTTTGGTCTGCCCTGTTCCCATGATGCACTGGGCCAGGGACAGACTAATTTGCATATAGCCAGGTTCTGAGCTGGGATGGGGCAGTGAGCTAAATAACGGTGATGGATCAAGCCCTGATCTTTGGACTGGGTAAGAGTGGTCTGCTTAATTCAGACACTCTGTTCATCACCACCCCCTTTTCTGAATCGATCAAAGGAACACAGCAAATTCCGCAAATGCCGGGTGGGCACCGGCTTGACCACAAAAGCGCTCTCCAGCGCAATAAGCACAAATAAAGCTCTTCCAAGCGCCAGGGGTCAGGCACAGAGCGCTCCCAGCGCTAGGGAAAGACAAAGCGCTCCCCAAGCGCTAGACATCAAGCACAGTGCTCCCAGGTGCCCTCAGCAGGGCAGAGGTCCAGCAAAAGTCCTTCAGGAAAGGCAGGAAAGGCAAGCAAAGGGGACCCAGTAAAAGGTCTCCAGAGTCCAGGACATCAGCAGTCCATACAGGGTAAAGAAAAGTCCCCCATCCTTCCAGGACAGGCAGAGGCAAAAGAGTACCAAACTGCAATTTGGAAAGAGTGCGTTTTGGTCCTTCCTTCCGAACTCCGAATCAGTAACCTGTGTTTCAATGATGTGTGACGTAATTACATTTGCAAATCATTCATCCTTTACCAGTTAGGGTGGTAACTGTTTTGCAAAAGGGTAATGATCTTATTTGGACTACCTTCTCCTTTGGATATCAGAACGGCCACTTCAAAGGGAATAGGCAGTTGTCCAGGAGGCCACTCACAATTCTCTTTAAAGTTTTTTTATTGTCAAAATAAGCTGTTAAGAGTTTGCAAATCAAACCACCATCCATGTCAGAAAGATCTCAAAACCATAAATACAAATTACTGATGCTTAATTTGTGCTGGCTGACTCTGAAAATATGTCACTTCATTCCATCGCTGCAACCTGTGCTCCTATGAGCAGGGAAACACAATAGGTTGTGATTTCACTGGTTGTACTTGAGTTCCAAAAAACCCTAGGTGGAACCTTTGCATCCTCTGTTAAACTCCAGCATTGCTTAGAAGGCATTGTCACTTGTGCAAAAACTCATGATTTTTGTTCCTCAAATTCTGTCGGGAAAAATTAAGGAGAATAATCCGAATATAATCGTATGCAGTTATCCATGGCTAGCTCTGCTTGTTAATAGCTGCTAAAAACTGTCCTTGTGGGAAATGGTTTAGGGTGTCCCAGAATAATCAGCGGTTTATAGGCTTCATTTGTGTCAATTGAAGCGTCCTGGGTGCCTATACTATCGGACCAGACAGTGAAAACCAGGGGCCTTATTTATGAAGGCCTTGCGCTGCTGGTGCGTCACTTTTAACATGGGAAAAAGTGACGCACCGGCGGCGCAAGGCGTTCATAAATAAGGCCCCAGGTACTTCTTTAGAACATGACCCTCAAGATTACAAGGCTGAGTGGTCTAACACTTTTCCAGTAGCTGGTGAGGACAGGAGATTCAGAACCCAGCACTGAACCATACCAGTAATTAAAGTGATTAGTGCTGGACTCTGGCTCTCTATATAGTGCAACAAAATCAAGTACACTGTGCAGATAGTACAGTGTATCCCCAATAGGTGTGCAATGTAAAAGCAAATTATTCTAATGATCTTTTTGTGATAGGGTGGGCAAGTTCAGGGGAAGTTCTACTTTGAGGAGTCAGCGTTTTGGAAGTCCCAAGGCTCGAGCACAGCAGGCAGTTCTGGGTTACCTGGGTCCGAGGTGCTGGAGGCCTTGGGATGCAAAATTGATTAGTCACCAGCGGCATTCACCTCCAGGTACAGTAAGGGCAGTCCATCGCGGTCGTGCTGTCATGCCCAAGTTGCTGATTTCACAATGTCGAAGCCACCAGGAAGCAGGTACAGGCTCACATGAGCGGGGCAGTTTCCAATGTCGATCGCAGGTACTGTGAGGATTGCTCTGGTTGGTGGATGCCTTTCATGGAGCGGGAAATTTCATAATAGCATTTTCTTAATTGTAAAGGTGCATCATAATCTCATGTAGAATGCACCTACATATAACCCTGTCTCGTGTAAACGTCAGTGTTAGAATTGTGACTGTTTTGGGGAGTCGCGCGAGCGCGTCGACCAAGATGGCCGCCGCCACAGGAGCTCCGTGAGTTCACCGGCTTAATTAGCCTCCTTACGACGATTTTCCAGTCAGGATATTTCATTTTTTAGCAGCGCTTCATATCTCTACCTATCTCCTACCTTGTGACTGCTTTCTGGGCGATTTTGCCATGGAGAAGTGCCTCAGCTGGCTCCTTGGTTCCTCTCCCCTGCCTCTGCTTCAGCTTCTACCGATTTGCTCTGCATAGGGGGCGGAGTAATTACAAAGAGAGGGCCTGGCTTGGGCCTAGCCACACCCACGACCCAGTTTAGCTGCTGCACCAGCCCTTCTCAAGAGCTTTTTGGGAATTTCATGCCCTTTTTCCCTCACATTTATCAAATTTTGAGGTGTATTTTCTTATTGTGTATTTACTTGACGCAAAAGGTTATTTTTTCACCTCAAGTTGGAAAATAAAAATTTGGCTGCTAATAAAAGGAAAAAGCAGATATCGCCTACTCCATCCAAATCTAATGTTGTTGACTCTTCTGAACAGTCACTTAATCTAATTTTGGAGGAAATTCAAGCGCTGCGCATGAATACTGATACAATTGCGACTGAAGTGAAAAATATTCGTAAGGATGTGGCTTCTATGTCCATGAAAGTCTCTGATAATGCTATCAAAATTCAGGACAATAAAACTAAATTGGACTCTTTTACCCCCTTAGTGAGTCAAATAGTACCACTGCGTACTCACTTGCTGGAATTGGAAAACCGTAATAGACAATACAACCTTCGTATTTTCAACCTGCCTGAGGAGATTGAGGGATCGGATTGTCGCTTATATCTGGAATCTTTACTACCTGGCCTCCTGAACATCAAATTCCCCGAAAAATTTGAAGTGGATAAGGCTCACAGAATTCCTTCGCATAGAAATCCTCGCCACACTAAGCCCAGGCAAATGATTTTTAAGGTTTTGCGACACCATCACTTGGTCCTTATCAGGAAAGCAGCAAGAGACATTCCTTCACTATTAGTAAATGGTTGTAAAATCTTCATTCATCAAGATTTTGCTAAAGAAACTGTTGCTATTCGCAAGGAATTTTCCTCTCTCCGTCCACAATTGAGAAGCCTTAGTTTTAAGTATGGTCTATTTGATCCTTCTACGATGAGAGTCTGGAAAGACACCTTTTCTAAATCTTTTCACCGTCCTGAAGATCTACGTCTCTTTCTGGAACAGCAAGCCTCACCGTCAATGGACACTCATGATCCTATTACTTGAATGCTCATAATCTGATTTATCCTGGCATTTGAATATTTCTCTCTTCACGGGCTCCAATGGTTTTCTGGCCATGCTTGCGGAACGGGTGTGCGTCTCTGTATTCTTCTTTATGTCTTTGTTTCTTGTTTGTCAATTTTCCTCCCTTTTGTGTTTCTTCCTTTTGTGTCTTTCCTTTTCTTGCTCTATACTTAGAGTCGCTCTTTTCCATGGCTATTTTTCATTTCCTCTTCTTCTGATTCATTCTTCAATCCTCTTCCGCCTAATTCCTAATGGCTAATACTCATAATGTTAAAATTGTTTCACTTAATGTTAAAGGTTTAAGGCATCCAGTTAAATGTACTAAAATCTTGGACTACCTGGGTACGTGCAATGCTGATATTTGTTTTATCCAAGAAACACATGTTGATGACAAAATTTTACACTATATGAAGAAAAAGTGGGTAGATAATATTGTTTCCTCTCCTGCGCTTGACAAGAAAAATGGTGTTGCTATTCTATTTGGAAAGAGGTTGCACTGCCAGATTCTTAGTAAGTTTGCGGATGCGGAAGGTAGATATGTAGTGGTTAAAGTTAAAATTTATGATTCTACATTGTTTTTGCTTAATATTTATGGACCTACGGCTGACGACCCTTCTTTTTGGTCTACGTTAACATCTGAAGTTCTGAAGTTGGGACAAGTTCCTTTGATTGTTGGGGAGGATTTTAATGTGATTATTGATACGTTACTTGACAGGCTTTCCACTACAAAATTCCGACCTCCTAAAGTTTTTCATGCCTTTAGATCTTTCCTTCACACAACCAAGTTGGCTGATATTTGGAGGCTACATTTTCCTACTGATAAATGGTTTTCCTTTTTCTCTAATCCCCATATTCTCATTCCAGGATTGATTACTTTTTGCTTTCGCCATCACTAATTCAATCAGCCACCAAGCCTACTATAGGTAACATTGATATTTCGGACCATGCCTTAATTTCTTTTGTTTTAAATATTTCCTCAACTTTTGCCAAGCAACGTCGTTGGCGTATGAACACGAATATAGTACTTAATGATAAACATAAATCTAAACTTTTACAAGCTATTCAAGACTATTTTTTATTCAACCCTGAGGGATCGACTTCCCTTGTGAATAGATGGGATGCCTTTAAGGCCTTCATTAGGGGCACCACTATTTCTATTATGGCCCATGAGAACAAACAATTTAACACTAATATCAAACAATTGGAAAAACAAATTGCTAAATATGAACGATTATTTATTTCCTCTAGTGACCCTCAATTTAAATTTAAATTACAAAAGCTTCGTTATGAATTTAATGCTATACTTAGTACTAGAGCAGGAATCCAACTTACGAACTCTAACGCTAAATTTTGCTTTAATTCCAATAGATCAGGAAAACTTCTTGCAAATTATTTACGAATCAAGAAGGATAAAACTCAAATAACTTCAATTCGTGGTCCTCAAGGTCAAGTTGCTATTTCCCATAATGATATTGTTCAGGAATTTTTACATTTCTATTCTAACCTATATAGTAAACCAGCCCCCTGTGATGATTCTTTAATTGATTCCTTTTTAAATAAGTGTAATTTACCTCAAGTTTCTCCCTCAGACAGAATAGGCCTAGACTCTCCAATTACTTGTGATGAGATTTTACTTGCTATTAAGTCACTTCCCAAGAATAAATCCCCAGGCCCAGATGGTATCCCAGCTGAGTTTTATAAAGAGTTTCAATCTTACCTTTTGCCTTATTTAAGTGCACTTTTTTCCCATTTTGGTTCCTCTGGCACTATTTCGGGCTCCTTTACAGAAGCTCTAATCATTGTTCTGCCCAAACCTGATAAGGACCCTACCCTGGTTGCTAATTATCGTCCCATTTCCCTAATTAATCAGGACTGTAAGCTTTATGCTAAAATCCTTGCCACTAGATTAGCTCCCATCCTTCACTCCATCATTCATCCAGATCAATCTGGTTTTATGAAAAATAGGTACTCGGCTAACAACACTAGGGCACTATTACACGTTATTGAACAGAGTCCACATCTTGCTTCCCCTGCGGGAATGATGGCTTTAGATGCGGAAAAAGCTTTTGACAAAATTCATTGGCAATTTTTATTTAAAACTCTATTATCTTTTAATTTTGGTGCCCACTTTATTCATATGATTTCTGCTTTATATTTTGCCCCTACTGCTCGTTTGTTTATTAATGGACAAATTTCCAATCAATTTTCCCTCTTTAGAGGTACTAGGCAGGGGTGTCCCCTTTCCCCACTGTTATTTTTACTAGGAATTGAACCCTTTCTTAATTATATCCGACTCTGTGATAATATTCAGGGTATTGCGATAAATGATGTCACTCTTAAAACTTTAGCCTATGCAGATGATGTTTTGTTGTTTATTACTAATCCTCTTTCCTCTGTTCCCTCATTATTAGACATTATTGACAAATATTCGATGGTTTCTGGTTATAAGTTGAATATAAGTAAAACAGAATTTTTTCCTTTGAATGCTTTTTGTACCCCGGATATGCTACCAAACACTGATATTCTTTGGCAGAACAGTAAGCTGAAATACTTAGGTATCCTATTTGCTTCCTCGTTGCCAGCCACATTAAAACTAAATAGTGATTTTATACTTGATTATATCAAAGACAAATCATCCAAATGGTCTCCCCTTTATCTCACTTGGTGGGGTAGAATGGAGGCTATAAAAATGAATATTGCACCAAAAATGTTCTACTCATTAGCCATGATTCCCACTCAATTTCCTCTCAAATTTTATAAGGATATTGATAAACTGTTATCTAAATTTCTATGGTCTAGTAAGGTACCTCGTATTGCTTACAAGAAATTAAAACTCCCTAAATCCCAGGCTGGTTTTTCCCTTCCAGACTTTTACCTCTACCATAAAGCTTTTATTTTAAAACAAAGCTCGTTATGGTTCACAAACTCACATGTGGTAAAGCCTCCAATTTGGTTTGATATTGAATCTTCAATTGTTCGTCCCTTTTCTCTACCCTCTTTGATGTCAATGTCTTCTGTATCTAAGGTTGTTCATCTATCATCTATAATCAAATCCTCTAGATTAATAATTAATGATTTGGAATCTTATTTTGATTTACCTTTACTCTCTTCAGTCCACTTGTCTTTATGGCATAGTGCTTTACTTAAGCTAAACAGAAACATTAATTTTTGGTCCTCATGGATTTCAAAGGGAATTTTTTATCTTAAAGATGTATTTTGTGGAAACGCCTTTATTCCTTTTGAACACCTGCAGTTGAAATTTGATATCCCAGCTTCGGATTTCTCAAAATACCAATCTTTATGTAATTCAATTTTGGACTCTTTTCCCAATGGTATTCCCACTTCCACCACTAATGACCTATTAATTTACCTTACGGCTGTTACGTCCTCCCCCAAAGCTGTCTCTGTTTTGTATAAAAAATTTACCTCCTTCCAGGGCTCAAATGTTGGTGCAATATCATCTTTTTGAATAATGAACTTTCTCTCTCCCTATCAGACGACATATGGTCCTCCATATGGCTGAGCAGTATCTCTGGTTGGCTTCCGGTGTCTCTTTATCAGACTAATGCTTATGTTTTATTTAATGCCCTATGGACCCCATCTCGATTATGCCATGCGAAATTGTTACCATCTGATGTTTGTTGGCATTGCACTTTGAGTTCTGGGATACTTCGTCATATGTTATTTGAATGCCCAGTTATTATGAAATTTTGGTTAGACGTCTGGAATATCATTTTGAAAATTTTGCCTTTACAAGATGATATTTCTTATGCTATGCTAATATGTAAATCTGTTGCCCTTTCCCATCCTCTTAATGAGTCAGAGGCAAAATTATTTAATTTTTTAATCACAGCTGCTTTAAAATCCATTACTTTTTGTTGGAAAGATGCTTCTTCTCTTTCAGTGCATGCTTGGTGGTCATGGATTATCTTTACAAGAAGAGGTGCTCAGCTGTCTCTCAAAGGTGTTATTCACAATTCGCAGTCATTCCAATCTTTTTGGTCTCCTATTGACTCCTATGTTCTACAATGATATGATTAGGTGTTCTCTTATGTATTTTGATGATTAATTTCCCCTCATTTACCATCCTTTTTGTTTTCAATATGACTGTGACTCTATATTGTTTTATTTTATGATTCTAAGATATGTACATCCCCTCGCCCTTCCCCTCCTTTTCCCTCCTTCCTTTTCATTTTTGGCTTATTGCATTTGATGCTCATATTTTCACTATTTACGCATGTATGATTCATTCTTTTTGTATTGTATTTGTCTATTTCTTCTGTTTACAAAATAATTTAATAAAATCATTTTGAACTTAAAAAATAATTGTGACTGTTTTGATGCAGTTACATGACATATTTTAGTCACTGACAAAACTGTATGGGAAACTAGCAAAAAACTGTAACATGAAGAAACTGTGTTGTGAAGGTTTCTATATTTAGGTAAATGTCCTAGTGAAATGTAATGTAGGTATGTAATTTGTAATGTTATAGTGATGCATTCTTTTGTTAGCCAAAGTTGTAGGCCTGAAATGCAGCCCCTGACAACTCTTGATTTAGGATTAATGTTCTGAATTTCACGTGCACTTTGGAAGCTGTTCTTCCTCACATTTTGCATTGCAGGTAGAAAAGCATTAATTTAGGTAAAGAGGGAGCATCTCAGAACATGCTCTTTCTTGGCTTTATGCTACTTGACGCATCCCAACTGTGGAGAGCTTCTTAGAAAGCCTCCACGACTGACACCTTTCCTCCTGATTCAAAATGCATATGCAGGGCTGTCACTGTAGTTGTAGTGTAGGGAAAGATGTAATGATTTTCACTCACCAACCCTCGCTGCAGGGAAATTTAGACTCATGCTTTTTGATTATCTTTATCCTACTTATTGAGCTAATAGTTTTCTTTTTGTTGTGCCGGCTCAACTGGGTGCTTATATTTGGCTTTATTCTAATCCCTTCCTGTCCTGGAGAAGGTGTGAAACACCCCTGCTCAGAACAATCTTTTGGGAGCACTGGCTCTAACCCCATGAGATCAGAAACATGTCTGGTGGTGGTAGATGGGTGAAAACTGGCCAGAGACCACTAGTGTTTGCTTAGGTTTTCATAGGTCCTTCTAAAAGGTTCTCCTTTGTGAATTTATTAATCAATTCAACACCGGCAATAGTGAAGATGTATTAAGAACAAGATATTTCATACCAAACTCCTTAGAAATCAGTGTACCTCGGGTTGACGAGTATCCAGCTCATGCAGTCTTCCACGTTTCCCTGTTCACTTACAAAACCACAGAATAGGCTTGACATTGAGGGGCCAGTCTGCTCATGCAGTTGGACCCACGAATAGGATATAGTGCACCCTGCCTTAGGGCTGATGGCCTAGAGTAGGGGTGGCTTACCTATACCTTATGCAGTGCATGGGAGGCATAGCAGACAGGGCTGTGTGCCATGTCAACTCTTCAGATTTTCCTGCACCAAAACACGCAGCCTGTAGTGACAGAGTGCATAGTCTCAGTGACAGATCCTTGGGGTGGCACAACCAGTGCTGCAGCCCCAAAGGATCCTCTTCAGTACCTAGTTAGCAGGGACCCAGTGCACTTATAGTTAAAAATCACATCCGTCGTCAGCAAAAAAGTGGGGGCTAACAAACAAAAAGAGGCACTTTCCTACAATTAGTATTAAACATTTTATAATACTTTATTCTACCGACTTCTAAATACTCCTCATAAAAATATCCAAAGTAACTGGCAAAAATAGGGAATGTGCCAAATGTGCTCAGGTTTAACATCCCTAGGCCACCCACTGAACGAGAGGATATGCGGTCAGCCACAGAAAAACTGCACTAAGATTTAAATATAAATATCTCCATAATTGTTGGGCGGATATGAACATGGTTTACCTGGATATGGTGCTTTAGATTCCTCACTGATTCACCTCCAAGCCAGGAGGGAGCCCACATATGCACAAAGTCCCTTGGGTAGAACCTTCTTGGCAGTGGGGGGATAAAGGCTCAAGACATGGATCTTGTAGAGCTCGTATTCCAGCAGTCCCAAATAACGCTGATGACAGTTCTTCATCCCACCTGCACAAATGTGGTCTCCTCTTCTAAATGGCATTCTGATGCAAGGCTATGATTTTCGGATCAATTTAAACAGCACGTTGGACTCTTCCATTGAGACAGATGCAGCACCATCATCATCTTTAGGACACAAGTCCAGTGCACAGTCATTATGCAGTTGTGCTTATAACTCGAAAGGGCAAGCACTCCTCTTGGTGATGCAGTTCAGAAATCTCATGGATTCAGCAGTCAGTTCTCCATCTTCCAGGCAGTATTTAGCACTCCTTGAAGGGCCTTGTTCCATGTTTGTTCCACATCTGAAAATCTAGTCTAGCAATCAAAGATCCTAGCTTTATATGCAATACTTACCTCCTCCAAAGGGTTGAATGAAGCCTGGAATTGGTCATTAAAAATCCTTGGGACTCTTCACCTTGATTTGTACTCTTTATTTACTCCTGACTGTCAGATGCAAATGTGCATTCCTGAAGGCTTGGGAGTATTGTATGAAATGGAAGTCACAGTGGCCATCAGGGATGTTTACTCAATGTGTTTGTAATGAGCAACTTAGAGTTGCTTGGGACATTTTTTCTGTATGCCCTGATGAACACCTGATAAGTTCTCTCCCTTGCTGAAGTTGTGATCATTACTATGGATATGTGTGTACCCTTTCAAGTGTAATCTTAGGTATAAATGTGGACGCATTAACAAACGTCTGTGTCACCGGATGTGCCTGAAGCCAATAATCTTTGCAGCAAGGGAAGATGGTCTCAGAGAAGTTCAAGGTGAGAGCATGATAGATGAGTGTGAGAAAGGGCTGCTCTTAAACAGGGCAACTGCGATTATGTGGTTGTGTGGCT
The DNA here is from genome assembly GCF_964261635.1 of Lissotriton helveticus. Classification (NCBI taxonomy): domain Eukaryota; kingdom Metazoa; phylum Chordata; class Amphibia; order Caudata; family Salamandridae; genus Lissotriton; species Lissotriton helveticus. Next base: position 1,511,128,065 of record NC_136063.1, on the reverse strand, counting down.
GCAGTGATTTTGCTTAATTATAGATTTGCCACATTTGCCACATAATCCATCACCTGCGACATAGTCTGAAGAGTTTAACAAAACAAAGCAGTGTGTAGCTCAAACGGATCAAATGTTACTAAAAATGCAGTGACATGTGTTGCTGCACTGTGGAAGGCCCTTTGAAAAGCTGCACTGGTCACCTTTTTGTTGCTTACTGCTACATTTTGGTGCTAACCTGGTACAAATGTTGTACAAACAGTGCCCAGGCATTGTTACCAAGTTACAAAATGATGATATAATAAAGTAATGCTATAACAAAATGTGCCACAATACGACACATAATTTGCCTTTCCTTGCCACATAATTTATCAACCCTACCCCATAATTTTTCCCTCTCCTGCTTCATAATTCCAGTGGCCCTGGTCTTCAGCTAGTTCTAATGCAGAAGGATGCCTTCAGTTGTTCTATTTGCTTTTAGTGCAGATAAGAGCAGGAGTGAACTTACAATTGTGAATAACCAGAGTGGACTTAAAGGGTTGGAATCAATTGCTATATACATCACCAGCTCGATAGGTAATTAATCATACTCAAATAGATTCAATGGCTACCTAGGGTAGGATAGTCGATCACAAGGAAAGTATAAGAAGAATGGGCAGGGTTGCATACTCTTACTACCGTAGGTACCAGTACCACCTCAAGTACCATTCCAGTCACAGACAATATCTTCTAAGTCACAGGTGCTACCCCCTCAATAACAGGTGCTCATCTCTAAGGCAGAGGTGAAACATACAGCAATGTGGCTAATAACCACATAAAGATAAGCTAGGAATCCAAGTTCAATGTTTTTTGACACAATGCAAGTTGCATTTCTTATGTCAGAAGGCTGCTTTTCCAGAGTAATGTTAAGCATGTGAAGCATTCTTCTACTCATACCTCCCTTTTCTCAACCCCATTTTCAAAGGAGGGAACAACATCCACTTCAGCCATACCATGCAACCACTCTGGACGAACCACCACTGCGTACACTTCCATGTCTACAAAGCCCCCACTCCCAAACCTGTACCCCACCAACAGCGACAGAACTGGAGCAAAGTCACAGAGGAGCACCTTAACTCCACCTTCAACTGAAAAAAAAACCTACACTTCGACCAACGCCAACTTTGCGGCCAAAGCACAACACATATGGAGCTCCAAATGCGCAGATGAACTCACCCCCCTCCTCAACCAGACAGAAAACCCCCCAGGAAGGCCAACTGGTTCACCGCTGATCTCCAAGAATCCAGGCGCACATGCAGATGTCTAGAGAAGAATTGGCAAAACAGCAAAACACCAGATGACCGTACCACTTACAGGAACACCATGACGGACTACCACCATCTCATCAGATCAACCAGATGAACCTTCATTCAGAACAAAATCTCCGCTAACACCGGAAACTCGAAAGAACTCTTCAGCATCATCCAAGAATTTACCAAACCCCCCCAGGGAGGCCACAGACATCACCCCTTCCCAGGACCTCTACAACAAGCTGAGCTCCTACTTCCATCTGAAAATCAAAGTGCCTCTATGACAACTTCATCTAACAAACCCTGGACTCCGGAACCATCCCCTTCTCCAACAATGCCAGCCCACCCACCATCCCTGCCTGGACCACGAACACCACCGAAGACACCAAATTGACCATGAAAGGCATCCACTCAAGAGCACCCTCGGACCCCTGCCCTCTGCACATCTTCCACAGAGCTGCTTCCACCATCGCACCAGGACTATGACACACCATCAACACCACATTCGAAACCGGCACCTTCCCCGACGACTAGAAACACGCAGAAGTCAAGCCCCTGTTCAGGAAGCCCTTGGCAGACTCTTCGGACCTCAGGAACTACTGACCCATCCCCCTCCTTCCCTTCGGGGCCAAAGTCACTGAGAAGACCATCAACGCCCAACTTATGAAATTCATAGAAGAGAACTCAATCCCCGACCCCTCCCTATCCGGATTCCGCAGAAACCATAGCACCGAGCCACCCTACTTGCCGCCACAGATGACATCTGCACCCTCCTCGACCAAGGCCTCAACGTGCCCCTGATCCTACTCGACTTCTCCGCAGCCTTCGACACCGTCTCCCACCGCACACTCCCCGCCAGACGCCACCACGCCAGCATAAGGGGAACCACCCTTGAATGGCTCTGTTCCTTCCTTACTGGCAGTACCCAAAGAATCAGACTGCACCCTTTCTCTCAGAACCCACTGAGAACAACTGCGGAGAAACCCAAGGTTCATCACTAAGCCCAACTCTCTTCAACATCTGCATAGCCTCCTTCACCGCCATCGTCAGACAGCACGGACTCAACATAGTCTCCTACACCGATGACACCCAGCTCATCCTCTCCCTCACCAAATACCCCATCACCAACAGACTCAGCTTTCAGGAAGGTATGAAGGAGGTCGCATCCTGGATGTGTGGAAGCTGCCTGAAGCTCAACTCGAGAAGTTGGAGGTCCTCATCCTCAGACCCTCCCCCACTGCCTGGGACAGCACCTAGAGACCCACCACCCTAGGCAGCCCACTCACCCGCACCGGCCACACCCGGAACCTTGGCATCGTACTCAACTCCTTCCTCTCCACGACCCAACAAGTCAACGCCGTCACCTGCACCTGCTTCAACACCCTCTGTATCCTTTGCAAAACCTTCAAATGGATCCACACGAATCAAGAAGAACAGTCACCTATGCACTCATAACAAGCAGACTAGATTACGGAAACGCCCTCTACGCCGGAATAAACAAGTCTTTGCTCCACAAACTGCAGAACATACAGATTACCACATTAGGCTCATCCTCTGTATCCCAATACAAGAGTACATCACCCAACACCTGCGAGACCTCCACTGGCTCCCCCTCAAGAAGAGAATAACCTTCAAGATACTTACCTACGCCTTCAATTGGAACGAGCTCCCGATCGACATCAGCTGTACCCCCTTTCTGAACATCTTCAGGAAGACACTCATGACCTGGCTCTTTGACTGAACTGAGCTGCTTACCACCCCCATGCCTTGAAACCCTAACGGGTGAGTAGCACACTTACAATTCGCTGGTTGATTGATTGATTGATTGATATCAAACAAAGTATGAGCCGATTGGTCAATTCCATCAGACATAGAAGATAGACCAGTATTATGTAGTTTTTATTTATTTCTTGTTGGACTTTGATCAAAGGACTTTTGCTCAAATAGTATACAATGAACTGCTGGAGCTGCGGCAAGGCAACTGGAACTTACTGAGCTAATTCACTCATGTTAACTTCTGGTCATTGAACTTGATTGTCCAGAACCAAATAGAGACTCGTTGTTCTACAGAGACCTCAAGTATGAATTGAAAGACATGCTTGCTCAGGTGGTTGATAGACTCAGTGATTGTTATGCTCTAATCAACCTTGCTTTACAGCTTGATTTGGCAAGATGAAAGTTAAAGAAACTGTCTCTGGGGCTACTAGTTTCAGTATGGGTTTTTGTACACAGTAGTTGAGCTCAGATTTTCAAGTGGATCATTGGTCAAAGCTGCCTCTGCAAATTCATTAGCAGAGAGAAGAACATGTTACAACTATATTTCTAACAACTACTATCTCAGATGAAGTCCCATCTTTTCATTTAGGGTTGTACCCGTCATAAGAAATAAAACAATTCTCTTAATCCTCCTTTGAGCCTCCTCTATTCTCTATAGTTGGGTCCTCTAACTCAGTTGTTGCCTCGCGGTGCCCTTTCCATGTGCCATGTGCTGTGGTCACCAGTTTGGTGCCTTCTCAAAGCCTTCCTCAGATTTCTCTAGGGACCTACCATATCTATCATCCTTCTCTTCGTTGTTCCATTAGGTAGTCCCAGGGCAACCCAGGAGTCAGTTTCCCCTGCTCTTTAAGTTCTTTTCCTGTACCCAAAAAGGAGTGGGCTTGGCTCCTACTCTAGGTTCATTCTCCATTTGAACAAGTTGGTAAGGTGTTATGTTAGACAGCATTTACCTCTCTTGCCTAAGTCTTCAATGTGGTTGCCACCACTTTGTTGAATTAATCATCAATCAACCTCGGGAGGCGAACATTTATAGTCAAGAATGTATAATAGTATTGCTTCAGTTTACATTGCACTTATTTTTTTATACAACATTTTAAAAACCTCTTTATAATTAAAATCCTTATAAGAAAGGGGCCCCTTGTTCGGGGACTATGGAACAAGGGAAAACGAATATGCTAGGACCCTTCAAAACTACAAGAAAGCAATATTAAGGTCCGAACATCAATGGGTTCCCAAGAGGCCCTTTTCTTATGATGATTCAGGCTTTAGTGACTCTCATGGTAATCTCCTGCATAGAAGTAACAATTTTTGGCTTTTGCTACAGAAGTGTATACATTACTCACTACACAATTATTTTTCCCTTCATGTTCTGAATATAGAAGGCACACAATTTGGTCCTGGAGAATTGACATTGATCCTTTTGAGGATGGTTTAAGGCAAGAAACCTGTTGACCTGTTATTACCTATGGGAACATTAACACTCCCTGTAGTCTACTTTCGGTGTTAATCTTAAAAAAAACTCCCCATGATTAAAAAATAATTTTAGGGCTTCTCTAGTTAATTTTAACCTTTTCCACTTTCCACTTGTTTATCACTTAATTGGCCAATCTACTTTATCGCAATACTAGGGCCATACTAATCTGACCCTCTAGTATTCTGTGAAAAAAATCTCCAGCAAAGAACCCTTTAGAGGGGCCTATTGGCTGTTGCAGTAATTGCCCAATGAGGAGCGCAACCCAATGATGAAGCATGACAACATTTAGTGGGTGAGGGCTTTTGTTCTGCAACTATGTGGCCTATGATATGTTCAGAAATCTATGAGCTATTCATGATTTGGACAAAGTGACTTCTTCATCCTCCCCGGATCTGCAAACTTTACCTTTATTTATATTGCTTTTTTGTTTTGTTCTACATTTTAAAATAAATATATAACATTTATTTACTTTAATGATTAACATGAAAATATCTTTAAAAATGTTTTCAATTCTAATAAAATTTTTACTTATACTTTACTATAAGGAGATCTCCACCATGGTGTCTTGGATCCACTAAGGTTAAAGTATAATGAAAAGGAAAAACGTTATTGAAGTAGAAAAAACACCATAAAATATTTAAATGAATGTAACATATTAAGTTTAAATGTAGAACAATATAAAAGTATGCAAAAGCACTTGTAGCTTAATTTTAATAAATAACATAATTATTTTTTATTTATTACAGTAAAAGAATATTGTTTTTCCAACGCTTACATTTTAAAATATTTCCCATCAAAAATAAAAATAAATATGTATAGAAATAATTCAAAGAAATGTAATTATACTTTATTAAAAAGTAATGTTACATTGATTTTTTCATTCTAAAAAAGTTATCACAATATTTTGAATTAAATAAAAATATGTTTTATTTTTAGTTCTTTTTTAAGCATTAAATTAAATGTATTTTTTCAACTATTTTAAGTAATTTAATTTAACATTATTTCCTTTAGAGTTTTATTTTAAGGCCTTATCTCCTTTATTTTCTGCGCATGGGCATTGGAGTACCAGTGGTTGGCCGTTCGTGGTGATGGACGTACTCCAGCTCAGAGCTGGAGTGAATTTACAACCGTTTTGGCTGTAATAACTTCAAATGTGCTGCTTGTGAATAGCATTGGTTTACTCTTTTATGGGTGGGTAAATGTTCCTCCATAATCCTACTTATACCACTTCTTTTTATTAGTATGTATATCCCTTTTTACACACACACACCCTTCCCTGGTCCTTCCTGCATTTACTACTATGGGGTCGATTATGATGCCGTTTGGAAGGACTACAAAATAGATTTGCGTTTTCCGAATCCGATTCAGAACCCTTGTTTCTGATGAATCGTACACAGTTCCCAATGACCCATTACGATGCCCGGAAACCATTAGGGCTCTCCAAATGCTTCCGAAAGGCATTCGGACAAGTAGAGTCTTTCGGAGACGAATCATACAGCTCTATGGACAAGGATTCCGAGCGAGCGATTACAATGACCAATTTAGACCGCTGTTCAGATTTGGTCTGCCCAAACAAAATGGCTGTCAGAATCTGTCTTTGGGGGCCCATGGCAGGCCCCCCTTTACCTGGGGCCTTCCGAATAAAGCCCATGGGGGGAAAGGCACCATGGAGTGTCCGCCACAGGGTGCTTGATTTTCCCCCACCACCCCTTTTTTCAATAGGATCCTGTGTTCTCGTTCAGAATACAGGCTCCCATTTAAGTCAATGGGAGTCTAACCAAATCGTATCTGTAAGCATCAAAATCGTTCAGTTGGACTCCCCCAATCTGAGTCGTTAGGAAAGCGTCCCAGAACCGAATTGGTTGGAATGCTTTCCGGACAAGATCGTAATCAACCCCAAAGAAGTAAATTTAAAGATGTGAGCATCTCCCCAAAGAAAAGATAGGAGAGGTGGAGGACGAGATATAGACTTGTGGGTTTGTGAATTGCTTTTTGTACTACGTTATAAATAAGTAGCAGTACTGTAGTTCTACTTTCTGTACTACAAGGTGCAGTTTGTGAATTTGGCCAAATATCTTTGGAGAAAACTAAAATGTATGCTAAACAGGGCCAACACAGCTCCCACTATGCATACAGTTCTGCCCTAAGTGAAATTGACACACCAATGGTTTCACTGAAGGTAAAAAAAACCTGACTAGATAGGGAGGATTTTGCAATATGGTAGGCAATCTTCCACAAAGGGAATGGAGGATGGGACTCTGGTGATCTTGTGGGCTAGAGGGCCTACATAATGCTCTGATTCTCTTGCAGTTGTATAGAACACCTTGCTCCACCCATCAGACTTGTTTTTCAATTTACTCTGTCTCGCAATATCACTACAGAGAGTTGACTCTTTAGCTACTGTCTGCTGCTGTAGTACAAAATACTTAAGGAGATGTTGTCCTATTGTATTTGCTGCACTCTCATATCTTGTCTGTCAAGCACAGCCTCACAGCTTTTGTGAAGTGCTTTAGTCCGTCGGGGCAGTTTCGGACCTGCCTTCTAGGGCAATCTTAGAGTGTCAGAATGGATGGGCTAACAGGTCAGTGTTTGGGCTGTTTTTGTTCGGTTGTTTGTGGACCTTTTTTGTGTTCTGGCAGGACGGTTGTACTGTTGATTTCCCTGATATTACCACAAATATTGCCGCAGCAAACAAAAATGCATGGAGTCTTTTATAACTTTCAAAACACTATACAGTGTGTTGGTACAAGATCAAAAATATCCCGATTTGGAAATGTGGCCATCTTTTTCAGCTATCTGATTTGCTAAAGGATGGCACTTTTATTCCGGCACCTGGGTCTATTTCATGTCCCAGTCCAACCATGCTTGGATGTTTTATGTTAAGGGACAGAACAAGCTGCTGCCCCCTTTCTGCTTTTGTCTATTTGTGGTATGTCCAACAAAAGACCGCTAGAGTCAAGGTAAACTAGATGTTCCTAGTGATTTAAATCCCTATTCAGACTCTTTACCCTATACAACGTACTTGCCAAACAAAATCACTTTTATGTTAATAGAAAACTCAGCCACGTTTGCAGAGTTTTCACACCTGTAATTCCCAAAGAGTAGGAAAATGGGAGTTCAAATATCATAGCTCTTCCAGGCCTTATGGTGCCTTTAAATCCTTCATCAAAACTGATTTGACTTTGTGGCATGCAAACATTGGACATCCGTTTAATTAGTCTTTGTTTATTTGTTTACAGTATTTTCGAAACCACAATTAATCACTTCTGCAGTGCATAATACCCTGTACCAAACCTATGCAGTGCACTCAAAACCATGGTTATTCTGTATTAAAGTGCAAATATAAAATACATACATAGTTAAAATTCGAAGGAACTTACAAAATAAATAATTAAAGTCACGAGGAAATTGTGCTCCACCTTAAGTTGAATGTTTAGGAAGCATAGCAAAGCCTCAATTCCTGTCATTCCTATCATATTTACTAGCTTTCTCGGTGATTGAAGCCTGTAGTAATTTCCTATTTGAATTCATTTTTGGCTTGATTTGTGGAAAGTTCAAATTCCTCATCCAGATCTTATATTTCGATGTTTCCTTCTGAAAGGAGGACGCAGTGATGAGGGGCTCATAGGCCGAGTAACCACACCAAGAAACCTCCTGCTTAACCTCTTCTCCTGAAAAGGCTTTTGATGCTCTGTTTGAGCTTTCAAAAGCGTTAAATCATACCAGGGCTCTAAGAGCTGCCTCGCTTATTGTCTTAATGAGATTTTTCACTTTAGTAAATTGCTTTTTTTTTGCTCCTTTCTATTGTGATTTATCTTTTTCCCGTGTCAAATTTAACCTGTTTAGCAACCGACAATTCGTCACATCGCTCTCTTTGACAGGTTTCATCGCACAAATGTACAAAGGACCATTTCATTAACATGTGTGGAGACTACGCACTACACAATTAGCGCCGAGTGTTGTATCCTATGGTCCCATGACCGGAAGTTGTTTACTTAAGTGGAAGTCACGAAGGCCATGAAATAAGAGAATGACCTTTATGAGTCGCTGCAATATACAGTGCATGCACTTTGTGCGTTCTTTACCACAGAAAACAATTTGAGCAAGGCTTAGCAAAGCCCAGCGGCGGCTCGTGAGCGCAAGTTGTTTACTGAAAGGTGAAAGCAGGGAGTCAATTAATAGTTAGAGATTAACCTTTAGACCTCGCTGCAGTATACTGACCTTGTATGGTTTGCATTTCTGCCTGATCTTTTATCTTTCGTACAAAGAACGCGTCAAGCACAGCTCAACAAAGCCCGGCACTATTCCCCGCGGAGGACCTATGATAGGAGAATAATTTTTTTTTATATATTACCATTGACTCCGGCTCTCAAATTTCTTAGGCCTGAGACCTAATTTGAATATAGATGATATCACAAGAAAGGATGTCAAACAACCTTAACCTCTCTACCTTCCCCAGAGGTCCCTTGTGCCAGAAGTGCATGGTAGAGGGTTAGAGGGTGGCAACATGGCTTGCAGGCCTGAGCCACTTGACTTCTGTTCTTGGAGCTCCTCCTCGTTGCCAGCTTGCCAGTGCCATTCCCACCATCGCGAGGTCATTGAATGACGCTTAAGCCTTACAAGTGATGTATCTGTTTCATGGCCTGCATGGTCTGTACAACAAAAAGGGAGGGAAGTGAAGCAAGCCCTTGCAGGGCAGGGCTGCAGCCGGCCAGGCCAGATCCCAGTAATAGACCTGAGGGATCAGAACCCACCTGGCAGCAGGACACCTGTCCCTCATGCCAATTTAGTGTGGTGGAGTCACAGTATTTAGCTTGTGGTGGGAAGAAAGCGAATGCCCCCTACATGTTCTCGCCCTGAATTGCTCAATCCTCTTAATTACCCTATGGAGAGTCTTGGCTAGATTTGGGGTGGGTTATGGCTCCCACAAAAGCAATCAGTTGCTCGCCCTTTATCATAACTCCAGGGTGCTATAGTAACCCATGGTGCGTCAGTACAGTTACAATGCTAATTGTACATGAGAATTGTCTGTCTCAGTGCAACAGCTGCATCCCTAATCAGTATGAGTTATTCTTAAGCGTGATGCATGAGACTGGAGGTCTTTGCTGACTATTGTCTGCAAAGAGAGGGCCTCATTTATGAAAAGTGACCCATTGCTGCGTGAAAACAGCGATGCGTTAATTTCATTGCGCCCTCCTTGCGACATGATGGATGCTTCATATTTACTGTATGATACGTCATGTCGCAAGGAATGACATTTCCGTCAGTTTTACTGACGTATCTGTCAGGGCAAAAATGACGCATTGCTGGAGTTGAGTCGGAAGTGTGACGCAACTCCAGCAATGCAGGTGGAGAGCTATGGATATAGCACTGCGTCACCCTAGGGGTAAGGTTCTGACGCATTTGAGTCCTAGAAGTGGCGCAGTGAAATCTCATAGATTTGGCTGCGTCACTTCTACGAGGCTTACTAGCGTGGGAACGCCACCGCATACATTATACCTGACGCATGTATAATGTAGCGCAGGGGTTTTCAAAGTGACGCATCTGCTTAGATGCGCAACATGAGGCATGTGTTACGCCACCGACGCATCACAAAAAGTGACGCAATGGAATAAATGTTTTAGGCTCATAGCAAATAGGAAAATGGAAGATTAATGAATTATGTTTTTTTTGTCTAGGTAAAGGAGCAGATAATTCATGCTGGAAGGAATTTTGAGAAACATACTGGTGAGGCTGGAGCAAAAAATTAATTCAAATAAGTAAGGTATCTCCCTTTCACCTGGTGGGTGGTAATGCCAGCTTCTAATGCACAGTTATATAAGGACAATTGTCACAAAGATCACTAAAGTCTCCTTTGAGGTTCTAAAGTAAAGAGCAGAAGACCTGTATGCTCATTTGCTATTTTTCTGTACTTTCACATTAGTATCATATTGATGCATTTTATGTTGCTTACTTCTATGCAGTTATATGTTGATCCTCAAAGTAATTGCTAAAATTTGTTTACACGTAATTTCAAGTATTGTTGAACTCTATTTAAAGACGTAGCACCCTATTTATTAAAGTTTTGCGGGGGCACTTGCTTGGCGCTAAGGAATGCAAAAGGCCAAGTCAATTTACTTTCGACTGAAAAGACCTCATTCACAGGATTGACTATTGTTGTTTCACCGGAGCGCCCATGCAAAACTTTGGTAAATGCTGGCCATAGATTGATTTTTTTTCTTGAAGTGCAATATCTTACTTAGTCTAGGTGGATCAGATTGACGTGTATGAAAGTTGATCAAACATGGCACTAAAATGTTTTCAATGGTTGGCACTTGATTTGATATTGTATAAGTTCCACTTTTTGGAAAAACTGTCACAAGGATGTCAATGGAATTTTATGATTTTCAAAAATACTTTTGCTCTTACATTGCAAGAAAATTACATCGATAAACATCAGGGAGCACCTTCCATGCACTGTTAGATCCATTTGTATTATTCAGCCCTATCAGAAACAGTATTAGTTGGACAAGCCTGCATGTATTAAATTTTTAAGGAAAAATTTTACTTTTGTTAAAAAAACAAGTGTTTCTTTTATTGCTAAATACGTTCCCTTCCTTATGATTCCATCATATTTTGTCACACTGCTATTGAAGTGCCTTTGTTCTTGTAATATAAATAGGCTTTCCTGTTTTCAGTTTCTATTTTTGGTAAATTCTGGTGCAATTTTTTCATTTTTTTCAATACCTTAAAAAAACAGTGGTTATCAATGGTTACACAGCAGTACTTTTCAAAGTCGGGAGAACATTCAGAATGGATTTAGAACTTGTGCAGAGTACCTCAGTGAGGCTTCATTAACTTGAAATGCCATGGTTGGTGAAGGGAATTTCCTATGCATCATTGCAAGCCATTTCCCATAGACTGTAAAATAAAATATCCTGAATTGCTCTTCAAAATTTCTTTGCTTACCAAGTGGCAAGAATTCTAACATGGAGCATGTTACAGTGCCAAAGTCACTAAAAGTGTTGCCCAACCTACTCTCAAGGACATGTTTCACATCTACACTAATTAAGCTGAACAATTGGTAGACAAGGGTGTTTGCTGGCTCTAGTATTTTGAATATGTCCACTACAGCAGTCACGTTTTCCTGTAAAAACCTAAGCATGCAGTAGACTGTACGTTTTTCACATCACTATGAATATGTGACCAAAGATTATCACATTTCTTGCCTTTGGCATCATCACTAAGCAAAAATTCTGTAAACGCTCACCACATGGATAATATGGCATTCATAGTCTCTAGGACTGAGAACCACTGGCCAAATGACACAGTTAGTATGACTCTTTCTTTGATGCCACACAAAGCATAACATGAGAAATATTTGGATTTTAGTTCCTGGGCATAACAAAAGAGTGCACCAGAATGGTCTACAAAGTCAATAGCATTCTTCATTAACTCTGAAGATTGTTAAGATGCAATTCAGCATACTATTTAGCAAGTGACAAGGATCTCTTACAGGGAAGCACTTCAGCTCAGGTATCAATTTTGACAGGCCATCATACAACTTTTTCATATACGTAGCTGAATTACGACAAATAAAAAAATATCACTCCAATCTTTATTGAACTTGGTAGGAACTTTTTTTCAGCAGCATTCCAAGTTACACACCGTTACATGTTTACCAAACGTCTGGTGTCATGTTTTCACCACTATCTCAGATGCTTGGTGACAACATTCTTTTCACATATACCTGTCACTACATCTTGCATTGAATGTTTAAAGTCTGGGGGGTTTTGCAATACACTCATCTTTTCCGTTCTTTGAATGGCACTTAGTTTGAGGTTGCAAAGGTGTTTTTTTTTTGTTTATATGTTTACACCGGTGATGCCCATATTCCTTTCGGTGAGTTTTTATCAGTTATTATAGATTTAAACCTAAAACCAGATAGCCTACATATAATACACATTCATTGGCTTGCAAGTATTACTGTCGGTAGACAGCCTTTATAACACAATCTTTACCACGTAATGCCTTTACCATGCAGGTAAGTACCACACAGGTAGGAGCAAAGAGGATCTCCGGACTACACACATATAAATTCATGGAGATGTTAGCTAAGCTCAATACAACACAACCGACAGAGTAGCAGGGAATCTACAACTGCCAACACATTTAAAATATAACATTCCAGGCTTTGCAGCATCTCCCCAACAATCTAAATCCATGACCCAACACATCTTCCCCTTTACATACAACCCCAAAACTAAGCAAAAGATCATAACACAAACATGACCACACACATACACAAACAAACATACACTATGAGCACAACTCCAAGCATTGCATGTAGAAGAATGGAAACAAACTCACTCACATACATAATCCATCAGAATCTTATGAGGTTTCCTTTTAGCTGGGGTTTACAAACATTTACTGTCCATGGGTTCTCCATAATGTTCATTGTCAAACCCACCAATGCTCATTGTTATTGTGACATGCCTTTGAACTGACAGTTTGTTTTGTTCCAGCATTTCTCATCTTCTGACTTCACTACACGTTCTTTGACTTGAACCACTTGTTTGGGAACAGAAAACATAGGAGCATAGTTATGAGAAAATGTTGGAGCGTGTAGCTGCACCAAATTTGGCAGAGCTGCACTCCAACATTTTTAAACTGCAGGGATGTGCCATATTCACAAGAATAGGGCTCACCCCTGTGTTTTCCCAAGCGCTGGCACTAAATTTAGCTGCCTATCGCCAAAAGAGGCACCCTTGCAGCATAGTGCAAGGGAGCCTGTGTTGCAGGGAATGATTGTTTAAGTGCAGAAAGGTGTCCCTTCCTGGACATAAACAATAATTATTGGCATTTTTACTTTCTGAACATAAACAATCCTTAATGGCATTTTGCTCTTTCTATGTGTGCTACAGACTGCAGCACACATCAAAAAAGCAAAAACTGGGGCAGTGTCAAAAGCAGGGGAATTTGTGGTGGATCGCCCACAGAAACACCCAATGCACGCCCCTTTTACGCTAAGTGAGGCGTGTAAAAGGGGCGTATTTACAAGGCGGAGTTAAGCCACAAAAAGTGGCCTAATGCTGCTTTGTAAAAATGGAGAAGGGCATATAGCCACCAGAACGTCGATAAAAGTGGCATACTGGTGGCAATATCCCCTTGTAAATATGCCCCTTAAAATAACCCTTGGTGACAACATTAGAATTTTTATTCTTGACTCAATCCCCCTCATTAAGTTTCAACAAATGAATATTACTCCTTCTATCTATGCTCTCATATATCTTTTGTGCCATTTCCCTTTTACTCTTGACCAATGACCGCTTACCTCCAAATCACTTTTCTGACCCATCCACAATTCTACCAATTTCAGTGAGTGCATGCGCCCTTTCATGTGATAAAATGGAGACAAATCTGTGACAGCATTTCGAGTAGTATGAATGGCCCACAACAAAACCATTCAATTCTTTCCGCCAATCCAACCCAACCATTGGCAATGGGCAGTTGCACATTAACCTTGCTCACACGGTTGCATCTCTCCACCAAACCATTACTACAGGGATGGTACAATGATGTGGTTACATGCTTGATACCCCATCATGTCATATATTTATCATAATGACAGGAGCTAAATTGTGCTCCAATGTCAGTCACTAATTCAACATTTAAAAAAAATTCAAGTATTTAATTTGCACCAGCATTTCTCACAATACCGACATTTGGCCACCTCAAACAGAAATCCACTATGACTATTTTGAACCTACAGCTATCCCTCAAAACATTCATAGTACAAATAATATCCAAACCTAATGTCCTACAAGGTTTCTTTGGCAATGGAACAATTTCGACCAGACTGGGAACAGTGACTTGAGATTTGTCGCTTGTAGCACAAATCTAGGGAAGCACGACAATCAACAATCTATATACAAATGATCACATATACATTATATACAAATATAGAAGACATATACAATCTCGACAAACATTTATCTGTACCCTAAATTCAACAGATATATACAAATATATATATACACAGATTTGAATAAATGCCTCCTCCTGATTTACAAAGGAGTGCACAACAAAATGAAAGTCCCAAAACAAAAGCACCAGGGGGTTAGACCATTAACCCAATCTCAAATTGTATAGGTGCACAACAGAAACAAATCAAATCTTTTTAAGTTATAACAAGGGACTCCATAGGAAAGGTGTCGACGCAGTCGCGGTCGCGTTTCAGCCAGATGATGTAGGCTTCATCAGGACATGGGTACTCTAATCTTGATGGTCCTGGCCACGCCTAGGTCCGGTATACCTGGTGATCCCACAATGTCATCCACACGGGTGGGGTGGGGACCACTGTCTTAACTCAGGTACTGTAAATAATACCTTATATATACAATAAGTCCGCTTGGCAAAAAAGGTTGGTTCTCAGCATACGTGGCTTAAGTCACACGGTCTCTCTCAAATATGTGGAGGTCACGACCAAATCGAGGTGGAGGTCACGACCAAATCGAGGTGGACTCGATTTGGTCGTGACCTCCACATATTTGAGAGAGACCGTGTGACTTAAGCCACGTATGCTGAGAACCAACCTTTTTTGCCAAGCGGACTTATTGTATATATAAGGTATTATTTACAGTACCTGAGTTAAGACAGTGGTCCCCACCCCACCCGTGTGGGTGGCATTGTGGGATCACCAGGTATACCGGACCTAGGCGTGGCCAGGACCATCAAGATTAGAGTACCCATGTCCTGATGAAGCCTACATCATCTGGCTGAAACGCGACCGCGACTGCGTCGACACCTTTCCTATGGAGTCCCTTGTTATAACTTAAAAAGATTTGATTTGTCTCTGTTGTGCACCTATACAATTTGAGATTGGGTTAATGGTCTAACCCCCTGGTGCTTTTGTTTTGGGACTTTCATTTTGTTGTGCACTCCTTTGTAAATCAGGAGGAGGCATTTATTCAAATCTGTGTATATATATATTTGTATATATCTGTTGAATTTAGGGTACAGATAAATGTTTGTCGAGATTGTATATGTCTTCTATATTTGTATATAATGTATATGTGATAATTTGTATATAGATTGTTGATTGTCGTGCTTCCCTAGATGTCCGCTCATATGTGTGTATATGAATTTTCTTACATATGTGTATAATGTTCTATTTGTGTTTCACAAGATAATTAGATGTTTCTTGTTGAAAAATTAAAAAAGGATTAATCCCTTCAGTACCCCCCCTTTTTTCTACTTCCTCATCCTTGGATGTCTCCTGCTCAGGTACGGGAGGGTTAAGTGGGCAGAACCCCTTACCATTTTTTACGTCTTCGCTTGTAGCACAAGCCACACAGTCTCTCACATAATGTTCAGCCTCCTTATCCAATCCGGGCCACCAAAAACTATTTCTTAATCTCCTGTTCATTGCTCTCATGCCAATGTGTCCTACATGCCCCAATTTTAAAATCCTTTCACGTAACACATAAGGAACCACCAACAAATATCAGACCTCCTCAGAATGCCATCAACCACATTAAGCTCCTCAATATCCTGTTCAAAGTTTAAGCTCAAGCCAGGGTGACTTAGAGAATAAGAGGTTGGAGTTGGAGAGCAAGAAATTGGCCATGGAGAGAAAGAAGATGCTTTTAGAGCATGAGAGGGTGTTGAGGGAGCTAGAGCTTAAAGCGAAGAGGTTAGAAATCACTCCCTCTGGTGACAGCACATCATCAGTGCCTGGGGAAGGAAAAATATACATCCCCAAAGATGTGATAAAAGATTTCGTGAAGCAGGAGGACATTGGGCAGTGGTTTAAGGCCTACCAGATAGCGATGAAGTCCCACCAGGTCCCTCGGAGAGATTGGGGAGCGGTGTTGTGGCGTGGCTTCCTCGGTGAAGGGAGGGAAACATTGTTAGCTTTGCTCACTGAGGATCAAATATCCTATACCCCAATGAAGGAAGCTTTGATAGCCAGGTATGGGTTGACCCCACAGCTTTATAGGCAGAAATGTACGAACTGCAAGAAGCTGGAGTCAAGTACTTGGGTGGAGTATGTATCTTACTTTTGCAGAGCACTGGATGAATGGATGAAGGGTAGCAAGGTAACTGACTTGCAGAGGCTCTATGATTTGGTTGCATGTGAGCACTTGTCCAGTAGTTGTTTTCCAGATCTACGCCAGTAACTGATTGATAGCAAGCTGACTGACCCCAGGAAGCTTGCTGTGGAGGCGGACCACTGCGTTAGTACTAGGGGTGGGCGGAATTTGCGTAATCGCGTTTTGCAAAGTTTAGCGAAATGGTAAAAAAATTTCCCCGAGCGACGCAGAATTCCACGAGTATGAGGAATTGCTTGTTCTGCCCGTTCGTGATGTGTTTTTCCTGTTCGGGGATGATGTTTGCGGGCTTGGAGGGAAATATCTTGCGAACTTCCCCATGCAGTCGCCAAATTTCACGGCCATCTTGTTTCACTTGTCCCGCCCGCTCGCGATGCGTGTTTCCTGTTCATCACTGCGGATGTCCTATGGCGCGTCTGAAGGACGTATTCGCGATAGCACCCTCTCGCGGGATCGTGCGGTCGGCTACTGAAATCTCGTGGCGCACGCGGACAGATAGGAAAACTTGTCAGCAAACGCAGGGATCCTGGTAAGTCGGTACTGCGCTCGCGAACACGCATTTTGAAAGCGTGAACAAGGAAAAAATTCTGCTACGCCGTAGGTCACAGAATTTTCGACAATTCCGCACTCTCCGTGGAACGCGGAATTGCCAAAATTCCACAAATTCCACAAGCGGAGTGGAATTTACCGCCCAGGCCTAGTCAGTACCAGGGTCCACAAGGGTTTTGTGGGAGATTCCGTCAAAGTTGGGTAGGGTCCCAAGCAGAAGTGTAAGGGGACAAGGGTAAACAGAAGGAGTTCCAAAAAGGGCCCCAAAGTCTGGTCTGGTATGCCTTCAACAATGCCATCTCTTCCTCCTGCTGGGAAGCTGCACCAGTGAGAACAGAAATGGTTTTAGCTGGGTACAGACACTTTCCGCCTTCAGAGAACAAAGGATTTTGTGGATAACAAGAGGGGCCCAGACCCCAGACTTTTAGATCACTTCTGGGAAATCAAGAGGAAATCTTTGCCAAGGAGAAGAGCTGGAGAAGCTGAGGAGGAATATTGCACCTGTGCTGTTTGCTGTCTGGGGTTGGCCTGCAGTGGCTGCTTGCTGCCAAGGAAAGGAGAAAAAGGACGTTGCTGTTTGCTTTGTCACCTGCTTGAAGAAAAGATCTCCAAGGGCTTGAAACTGAGCTTGCCTCCTGTTCTGAAGTCTCAGGAACAAAAAGACTTAAACCCTTCTGTTTCCCTGCATCTGGAACTGCTGTTTCAGCTGCTACAGAAGGAAATTGCAACACTGATGCTGGCGAGAGATGCCACAACCTGCACCAAAACCGGGAACGCTGCTCCGACTTGCAACGTAGGCCCAACGCCTGCTGCCGTGCCGCATCGAATCCAAAGCCGACTTCATCATCGCTGCCCCAATCCTCAACGTGGGTAATCCCCAAATCCATTAACATCGCGCCATCGTAAGGAACAGTGATTTCAACGCCATCGTGACGTCACCTCCCCGACACAGTAAGGAACCATCGTCTCGCCTCTCCTGCTCTGCAGTAAGGAACAGAGGCTGCACTTCCCCAGGGGTCATAAGGAACCAACGCCGGGAAACGCCTACGAAGCCGCACCTCCCTGACGCCGTGAACTGTCATTGTTTTTCATCAATTCTATGGTAGTGTTCTTTGTGGGTCTGCTTGACTCCGGGCCCGACGCCACACACCTCAGGGTCGGCGCCATACTTTGGGATTTCCACGTTTCATGATGTCATTATAACTCCAAGTTGAGTTATTTGTTGCTACAAGCTTTATTTTTGTGAATAACCTATTTTTGAGGATATCTTGATACCTGTTCTGTGGATTTTTGTTATTCGGTCTTGTTTGGGTTTAGATAATGATTATTTATTTTTCTAAACTGGTGTGGTGTCCATATGTAGTGCTTTCACTGTATTACTGTATGTTTTCACAAATGCTATAGACACTGCCTCTGAGATAAGCCTATCTGCTCGTGCCAAGCTACCAAGGTTATTTTAGAAGCGTATCCCCCTTACCCTGACTAGAAGCAAGGGCCCCTATTTGGACAAAGGTACCTACCTCTGCCAACTAGAGACCCCCATTTCTAACAGTGGGTAGGTATGCTTTCTAAACTTATGATGGGTGGTGTAGATGGGTGTGTGGGTGCAGGTGTGATAACTGGAATGGTGGTGGGTAATGTAGATGGATGTGTGCGGGTAGTGTGCTCTCTGGAGTGGTGGTGGATGGGGTTGATGGTTGTGTGCTGCATGTGTCTAATAGGGTGGGTGTATGCACAGGTGTGTGTGTGCTTGGGACAGGCAGAAGAATAGGGTCTGGGAATGGGAATGGGGTCGAGGAAGGGTGTGGGGTTAAAGAGAGGGGTGGTTTAAAGGCTGCCATTCATGAGGAGGCCAGAGCCTTAAAAGATCCCTGTAGGGCACACATACCTCTGTGAATGCCACCCATGTTGGCGACTATTTGTGACCGATGGCGGCCCACACCCTGTATGGCATTGAACAGTGCAGTCTGCCCAACAGAGATCTGTTTCAGGAGATCAATAGCCTCCTCAACAAGGGCAGCTGGGGGAACAGGGGCTAAAGCAGAGGTGCCTGGAGCTGAGTAGACATCTCCCCTCTTAGGGAAGCGGGCCCGGACAACTGGGCGAGAAGCAGCAGGGAGGGCAGAGATGGAACGGGGTGGTAGAGTGGCAGACAATGATGACATGGCACCAGGATGGGTGGGGTCCCCCACCACCAGGGAGTGGTCATTGGAGTCAAACTCAGTAGATGCAGTTGTGTGGCCAGGATCTTCCGTGGCACTCTTCTTACCCTCTTTGCCAGAGGATCCATCTTTATTGTGTCCCAACCGGACCCACTTTGGCCAGCTGCTTCCCCAACATCCCAGGCCGTGTCTCCTCCGCTTGCCTGGTGAGATGCTGAAAGGACAAATCACTCGTTCAAAATCTGTTGTGTCAACACACAAGGAGAACAGCTCAGTACA
The DNA here is from genome assembly GCF_964261635.1 of Lissotriton helveticus. NCBI lineage: Eukaryota > Metazoa > Chordata > Amphibia > Caudata > Salamandridae > Lissotriton > Lissotriton helveticus. Next base: position 1,511,108,462 of record NC_136063.1, on the reverse strand, counting down.
CGTAGAAGAACTATTTAGATGTCATCACCCCACCTACTAGGATGGCTTGAGAGACTAAAACCTTAGCAGTAGCACAAACATGTATGCCACATGAGTCTGAAACAGTTGAACACAATGATGTATTAACAACAGTCTGCCACTATTGCATAAGTCACCTTGTCACTACTCAAACTTCACGTATATAGCAGGGTGTAACTTCAATCTGTATACTTTGACCCTTTCCACATGCTACAGTGACCATGTGACATCACCTAGCATGGACATGCTTACCACAGTCCCACACATTCCACACAAGGTACTGCTACAGCCACTAATCATTTCTGAAACCCACTTCCCAAGCACTGATGTGAGCCAGATACAGGTATCTCACAGCAACATGTGTGATACCAAGAAGAATTACTCAAGGAAATTTCCCAGTCTACATTGTTCACATGACCTTGTTGAAACCTCTTCATATGCTCTCTGTCACAACACATCTAAAGTTTGAATGAAAGGCTAGGAATAGTTATGTATCATGTGTTTCACACAAAAATATCCTGGAGATAATGTGGCTAAACTTTGGTTGAGATGTCATCACCTACGTCCATATGACCTGACACCACCTAGACCTCAGGACATTTCCACTCCATTTTGTTATGCTCAACACAACCAATTCCCCATAGCATATTATAAAGCTGTTACAACAGGTAGAAGTGGTGAGATACAGATAATGTCCTGTCCATGTAGTGTATGTAACACTTATAGACAAAATTGAAGGGACATTTTTAGATCAAAACATTTCTCATGTACAAATATTCCAATATGTTGTGAACAGTACACACTCACGTATGACTCCCATAAGTCTGATTGATAATACCTTCTGCATGTCACCAGGCATTTACACTTATTACATATTTCCACATGTGCATGTCATATTAATGAATGTACATATTTAAACAACCATTTAATAAACAGACAATGACTGGCGGTATGAATACCACCAGTCATTTGAATTTGTGCCACTCAGTTTCTTATTGATTTGCTTTAACGTATGTTAATCTACCATTGTTGAGCAAAATGTCATCATACCAACTTTTAAACTGTTTTCAGTGTGTCTGTGAGTCTGCATGATGGACATGAAGTAAATGAATGATTATTATATTTTTCCTACTTGCTTAATCCTCAATAAATGCTCATTTTGTAGTTTTGATAAATAATTTGTTGTCTTTGGTACCTTTTGACTTTTTCATTGTCTACTGATTAGCATTCAATTACTGCTTATTGAATGGTTGCCTTAAATCTGTATATTGATTGATTTTTATCCCTACTTTAAGGAACCTTGGGCCCGATGTAGGTGGCCCATTACCGGTCGGTAAACCCGAAATTCTGTAGATTGCAGGCTTACCGACCGGTATTGATCCTTTTCTGATGTAGGGGATGATTCGGTAAATAACAAATCGGTATTTACTGATTCGGTATTTACTGAATCATTATTTACCGATTCGGTATCTACCGAATCGGTAAATGGCATATAGGAAGCACTTTTAAGAGTCCGTATTTGCTGTAAGGATTCGTTATTTACCACCAACTATTAGTTGGTAGTAAATAACGAATACCTTTGAAAATGCAAATCTGTGCATTTACAACAGTGCCATGTGGCAGATATACATGCCCTTAGGGCATGTACGTATGCCACATGTGCACCCAAGCACTTTTCAGGGGTGCAACAGGGTGTCAATGTGACACCCTGCCACCCTTGAATGTTTCCCTATTTTACCGTATCTGTATTTACCGATTCGGTAATTCACATTCATTCCTATGGGCCTCCAGGTATAGTGTATTCCAGAATTCTTTTCTTAAGTGTAGATCTTGTCTGTATAAGTCATGAATCCATCATGAAGAACAGCAACGTGGTATATTAAAACCACTCGTTGGGGGCTAAGTGAGTCCCTCTTACCAGCAACCAAGTCTTTGCTGGCATAAACGCAAACCCTCTGTTCAGTAGCAGGACTGCCTCCAGCGCGAAGAAACACATGTTGGCTAAGGATTTCAAGATTAAACTGAAGTGACTGTTTCAACGCAGGAATAAGAGTGTTTTTTTAAATTATTGTCAATGATACATAATATATACTGTTGGCGTGTGCAAGGGACTATTGTTTTGGATTATCAGTGGTTATCCACACTTTGGGGAGGAGGGTGGCTCTACCCACCCTTAAGCTCCTCAATCATAATTGTACGCTTGCTTGTATATACTCTCTACGTATTTCCCTGGAGTGCCATTACCCCACACAATCCAACGACCAAGAAGTCCCACTGTCAGCTCTCATACCATGTATGTAATAGCATCAACATTACCATCAGATGTAGTTCACAAAACTATGTACATGGGTTTGTGTGACATAGCCACCCATGTCTACACACCCCTGTCTGCGATGAGACATGACATGTATACACAACACCAGACACAAAGGTACTCCTCACCTTGGCTCACACATTAACCTGTGATGGACACAGATATCATACTATGTTGAGCCATCGATCTTGTAGTGAACACTTCTGCATATGACAGCCCAACACAGATATGTTACCCATCTCAACAGGGCCCAGACATGCAAAGACTCTTCTATATGGTTTAGCATAAGTCAAGCACAAGGTTGATGTAGTTTCAGGTGCTGGTCACAATGAAGAGTTGTCTAAGCAATACTCGGATTAGGCAGCACAATGTTTATCCTGTCCCAGCTGCTGTTGGGCCCTCAACTACCCATCATGTACCAGGAAGGCCACTACCAGAATGCGGGCAATTAGGGGAGTCAAGGTCCAACGTACGCCCCAACGTCATTGGAAGGACTTTCCCATGTGGACTTCTGCAATGTTTCAGGTCCTCCCATCTCTCCCTGCAGTGGACGCTGCACCTGTGATAGACTCCCTGGATTCGCACTTCCAGGCGATGGCTTTCCATTGTCTGTGCTTGAGATTGGCATTGACCTGGATGAATGGGCGTTGACCTGGATGGATGACGAGACTGAGTTCACATGCAAGACAGAGGTTATCTGTGTAACAGATCAAGAAGTTCTACACATCTAGCATGTCCAATTAGAACTTGACATTACCACAATGGTGTGGTCTTCCTTTATGCACATGCACACTGAAAAGAGCCAATGTTACACTAATCTTCTGACTACTATACCTAAATATGTTTGGGTTGTCTACGCCCTGTCCCATACTAACAGCAATACTAAGGCAAGGGCCACTACACATGTGCTGTTGATATAGACTAGATGTACTACTACACGCCATTAGGAGAACATGACAGCTGCGGAAAATCAGCATAACTGTACAGACACTTCAAGAGACCAGATGTGTAACTGTGCATGATGTTCACAACCTGACTCCAAGCAAACACTGTCATGCATCTCAAACACAAGGTTCAACATGGAAGGTCTGATATGTGCTACACTTTGTGCTCAATATCTGTACAACAGTGTTCCTGGGTACAATCTTAAGTAAAGCATGTGTACGACTAATTGAGCATGTGGCAATGTCCGGGCTGCAGAGCTAAGCCATTTAGCACTTTCAGCCACTGTCACAGGAAAAACATCATCATTCCATTGTACATGAGATCTGTTAAGTTCATTTGACACATCTGGTGATGCAGTAATGGACCTGACTGTTTTACACACCCACTATCTCCACAGTATATGTGTCAAGCGTGCATATAATCTGCCCAATGACAGTAGGAAGCATGGGCCTGTTGCAATACACCTGTGATACTGAGGTGTTTGTCCTAAGGCAGTGTAACACATTCTCAAAGAAGAGAAATGACAAGTACACTCAGGTATGTGGCTCCTGTCAGGTACAATCTTATAGGTGGCTTTACTAACATGTTGTAGGGCCACCATTTGTCTTAGTACACAATTTCTAACACTAACACTGGATCTGTAAACCTCCTTGAAGAGAACACTGTGCTGCAGTGCTATGCCACGTACACTTCAAATAAATGTTGGGACAGAGCATGTAGTAATCATTGCCAGGATTGGCATTCTGCATGCTTACCATAGTGAACCACAATAACATAATATTTTCAAGTTGTTCATAGGTTGTTGTAAAAGTAAAGGTAATGAAATACAGGCCAACAATGCCGTGTTTCTCACTCAACATGTTTGTGACGTTATGTCACTCCCAGCTCAAAGGTCAGTGTTGACTGATGTGTGCTGAGATCTGGCTGACCATACACATACCTGTATTCAACTACTGCTGCACCTTACAAGTTACGTCCACCAGACATGTATAGCTACATCATCATCCTTAGCAAATGGAATAATATTGCCCTGTGAAGCAAATTTTACTCCACATCACACCATGCATGTAGTTGTTTTTTGCATGGCACAGGGGTAGCATGTAATGCAAATCTAACATCATCATGGATGATGTGCACAGCCAATGTACAGCGCGCCTTCATCCATTTCATCTCAGACCTAGATGGTGAGAATACAACCCAATCAATGTGTTTGCGCTTTCAATCTGGAACTCAAAGCCACATATTTGAACATGGACATTTCAAGGTTGAGAAATCAATATCCTTCATACAAATTGCCAAAGTTACCTGCTCCTCTGGTCAGCCATAGAGCCAGTAACACAAGAAGGGTACAAAGTTCCCCTGGAAAAAGAGAAAGCTGTGTGGGTGTACTTGGAAGAGCAAGAAGGGGGGAATTCCCTTGTTGGAACTAAAACCCTCACACACCCAGTAAACTAGGTGTCATACTTCATCATATGGGTTCTGCTCCTCGTCAGACTGGCGCTGCAATGTCTGACCGGCTCCGGAAACCGGGGCTCTGGTGCTCTGCATCCTGTCATGGCGCTGCTCGTGTGGGTAGGTTCACACGGCCTGGACCGCGCACCGCCGTAGGTACCATACCTTTATTGCCGGTCCCACAGGAGCAGTCTGCGGGGCACCTTAGGGAAATCCCCTGGGTCGCATTACCTAGGCAGGACCAATCGGCCTGCCCATCTACAGACCTATCAACTAAGGTTGTATCTCACACTGTGTATTTATTCCTTCCTTGTGTAGTACTGAACACTTAGGTCCTAAAGAATTGCCACTAAGGCAAGAAACATGTTAACCTGACCTGAGGGTTGTAGATATTCTACTTCAAACTCTTCTTAGCAGATATCTCCCCTCCCACTCTTTTAATCAAGGTAGTCAACCACGCTTATAAAGTACATTGTGGACTGACCCACCTTTTTTAATTCACTTTCACCTCACGACTACACTTCCTCTGCCCTCTCACACGCATGCATCATATGGCTGGAACAAAAGATCTCCGATAAAGAGCCCCGGTTTCGGGAGCCCATCAGACATTGCAGCGCCAGTCTGACGAGGAGCAGAACCCATATGATGAAGCATGCCACCTAGTTTACTGGGTGTGTGAGGGTTTTAGTTCCAACAAGGGAATTCCCCCCTTCTCGCTCTTCCAAGTACACCCACACAGCTTTCTCTTTTTCCGGGGGAACTTTGTACCCTTCTTGTGTTACTAATTGTCGGACTTGTACACTGGACCCCGTTAAACATAGTCCACTTCGGTTCCTACCTTTGTTTAGCAGCCATAGAGCCAGCCATACAGAGTAAGGACCTCTCCAACCAGCATCCCCATCTCTTCTGGCATAAAGGCAAGAGTCCTCTATCCTCCTTTTCCTGGCATGGTTGCTCCCAGAGGTGGCACACAGCAGCTAAGGGCGAGGGGGTGTTAATGACACAGTGTCAGTAGGCAAGCGTGTATTTTTAAACCGCAATGTACATGTACGGTGCTTACACAGTCATGTGCGTAGATGCGCAGCCATTGGTCCTCTGTGCTCACATTCCCCAATGTTAGCCTATGACAGAGACTGACGTACATGTCATCGCCAATGGTGGGGCCATCGACCGCCGGCAGCAGAGCCTCTATTTTTCCTATTTGTGGAATCATGCATCTGCCATGGTACTAGTCATGGTAACTTTGTTGCAAATGGCATGTTCCCATTTGCAGAAACTGCAGTTATTATGCTGAAGTGCACCACACCCACCACCACATATCAGTGCTAAGACTTTTTAAATGAGAAAGCTCAATTGCCATGTCATATCCTGTACAACACCACGTTTGTGTAGTGCATTACTGTGCTCATGTGTACAATGTGCTCTGCACTGTGTGCTACACATTAGCCAAGTAAACATGTCATAGATGGCACACTATGGTGCAGTTTCTTTACTTGTAATTGATGTTGTGCACACTCATGTATCAGCCCTTTGGATAACAGCTTGTGTATGACTGGTGCACCATTGTACAGTCATAAAGTAACACGAGTACTGCATACATTTACAAACACCTGTCCTTGACCTTACATGTCAAATGTATATCAGTTTGGAAAATGAGACCAAAATTCATGTCACATTCAAATCTCACATAAGTACCCTTGGAGAGAGAGGAGACGAGAGCCTCCACTGTTCCGTTCATTCCCGGACCTACACATCATGCAAAAGCACCACACCATCCAGAAGTTCAGATTGAATCACCAAATTATCTTGGATCTCAGTCATCAGTTGGAGCCTGACCTTCTACCTTACCCCAGTAACCTAAACTCAATGCCACCACTAGTGAAACTAATTTCTGTTTTGCATTTTCTGGTCACAGGCTCATTTTAATTCACTGTTGCTCTTTAAGGTGGAATGTCACAACTGATGTTCATTCATGTCCTCACAGAGGTGCTTACAGCACTGTTGAAACATGTGGGTAGCTACATCCAGTTCCCCAGATGTGAGTATTTTCATTTAGCCACTGTGAAGGCAGATTTCAATGGCTTAGGTCACATCCCACATGTAATAGGATCGATTGATGGCACTCACATTTTTCTTGTCCCACCACACGACAGACAACAAGTGTACCAGAACCGGAAACATTTCCATTCTATCAACCTGCAAGTTGTGTGCTTGGCAGATTTGTACATCTCCAACATCTGTGCCCAGTTCCCAGGATCTGCACATGATGGCTTCGTACTGCGAAACAGCACCATACCACAGATGATGTCACAACTCCTGGCTTATAGGTAAGTGTGCTGTATTTGAGCTCTGTTTTGTGACAAGTTAGATAGTATGATCTGAATGTGTGTTATTACATGGTGCCATTCTGCCTATTTCTCATCTAGGAGACTCAGCGCATCCCAAACGGCCATTATTGTTGACCCCGGTGAGAAATCCTACAATGCCAGGGGAAGTCCGCTTCAAAGAGGCCCATTGAAGAACACAGTAGCCAAAGGAGCGGGCTCCTGAATCCCAGATTTTGATGCCTGGACAAACCTGGAGGAGCCCTCTTCAACTCACCCGGGAAGGTATGTCAGATCACCAAGGACTCCACAACATTGTGCTGTGACGGAACATCCCCCACATTGCAGAGGATGGAGGCCATGAACACTCACGGATGGGGATCATGAAATGACAAATTAAGATGATGATAGTGGCGAAGAAGATTGAGTAGATTTGCATCAGGATCTCATGCAGACCTACTTCTGAGTGGAAATATGGTGTGAGGTGTGATGAATGCAAAATCTAGGCAATCTTGTAGTGGTGTTCCGAGGCTGATTTTGTAGCTGGTACCTGGGACTATGTAGGTCTTGGAAACATTTTGGGAAAGGTGTATGTTTTGGAAGTGTTGCTTTGTTCAGTTGTAAATGTTGATTTGTACTGTGTTCTGTAGAAGTTTACAATATGATTTGTCATATGGATTTTTGCTAAACTAATCTCTCTGTGTTGGTCTGTTTTAGGTATCTTCACCATGTCATCTTTATTTGTATATTCAGAGTTGTGACATCAGCAGCTATATGTTGTTGTTCAGCCATACTAAGTGGACATGGATTGTTCCTGGGAATGTGTGTCACAGAGTTTTGATGTACAAAGATGGTACCAGGACAGCTTGCACTTGGGACTTATTTCTTGTGGTTCACTGGAACTAATGCAATATGTGTGATACCATGTGATCGTACAAATTGTAGTGTTGTCGATGTCGGAGGGATGGGCGGAAACAGAATCTAGGAGGCCGTATACGGTTCACAATGTTGACTTATTTGTTGGTAAGTGGTAAGGATAAGCAATAAGGAGTGGTAAACATGAATCTTCTTGAAGAAGTTATGGATTTCTGTCTTCCTCTCTTCAGGATGCTCTTCCTTCGGTAGTTGTTTTTCCCCAAGAGGCTCAAGAAAGGAAAGAGAACACAGGCAGTACATTTTTGATCTTATGGTTGTTTTAATTGTTAAATCTGTCACCGACACCTGGTGAGAAGTGGAACTTTTGTAGGCTTAGTGCTCTAAGTAAGGGCAGGGAATAGGAGTGACTGAGGCAAGAACAAATAGATAATGAGAGATAAGAAGAAAAACAAATGAGGATGATTCTCCTCAGTACTCATTCTCTATTGCACTTTCACAAAGTACTATTTAACTGAAGAAAAACGAATCACAGTTTCCTCCCAAACAGCCTTTTTACTATCTCCAGGATCACTACTCGTGCCTTGATGTGAACTACTTCTGGTTGGCCTTTTTTTTAGAACATCCCAAACTAAATCAAATTGAAGCCTTAACTTGCGGGACCGGAGAGCAAATCATTAACTTCTTTTATTTACCTCATCCGTCACCCTGTTCCCCTTTACACCGGCTCTCTTCCCGTAGCTTCTACGGTCTTAAGACATGCAATCCTTATGTCCTCCCCAGTACTGTCTTGTTCACTTACTGCCGGGGCCACAGCTCCCCAGAACTGCGGCGGTAAGCAGGCGTCTCCTGGGGGACTCCACCAGTCGTTACTCCAGATTTCTGTGTTGTCTTCCCCGTCGGTGGTGTCCTCTCCTTCTTTTTCCTTCCTCCAGCCGTCTTCTACCTTCTCTCGCTTGTGATCCACCTCTCCCACACTTGTCTCCACGTCTGTGTCTCTTCCACTACTTCCAGGTTCTTCCTTGCGTTCTCCTCCCTGTTCTTGCAAGGTGTTCCCTTTCCCGGTCTCCCAGGCTCCTGGTTGGTTCCTGCAGAGGGCGAGGTTCATGACGGGAAGAGGAGACGGTGAAAGGTTTAACATCTTGGTTACCTCCGCCTACGTCTTCTATACTAAGCTCAGGACGCTTTGCATCTGGCAGGATACGTTTGTACTTGTCATTCGCCCCCTCCCGACATCCCCCTTCCCTAACTTCCTTGTTGGGAAGAAAAAGATCGAGGGGATACTAGGACAGGTAGTCCCCAGTCTGGTCTTTTCCTTTCGTAAGATGAGTAAAGAATCAAAAAGGTTGGAGGGAGAGGAACCACCGTAGGATGCGATCTGTGTCCCTTATTTCTGGATAGCCATTCCAAGGGAGCATGGTCCGTAGATAAGAGGAATTCCCTACCCTCAAGATAGTATCTTAAGGATTCTACCACCCATTTAATAGCCAGTGCTTCTTTCTCTATCACTGCATATTTCCTGTCTCTGGGGTATAACCTATGGCTGATGTAGATAATGGGTTTCTCCTGTCCTTAAGTGTCTATATGGGATATTACTGCACCTAGGCCGCTGTTAGAGGCATCAGTTTGTCGGATGAAAGGCTTAGAGTAGTCTGGGCTTAGGAGAATAGGTTCATTAGTAAGGCTCTGTTTCAATTGTGATGTATTTCCTATGGGAACTGTATCGATATTCCTGTTTCTGACCCTTGTCCGGTTAATAAATCAATAGTGGCCATACAACGGCACAGAAACCCGTTTTCTGATTAGGTCATAGCGCATGCTACCACATTAAGCAAGCACTATTCCTCCAGCCCCCATAGAGAGCATACCGAGTTCTCAAAACAAATCAAACCTCCAGCAACCTGGGAAATCCCCCGCAGCTATTGTTTTGATTTAGCCAAGAACTCCAGTAAAGAATGTAAGAACGACCAGTTCTTATGACATCCTTATTGACGTATTTATGTCCATCCTTACGTCAATCTCGGCACCTTTCAGGTATAAATATTACCGACATTGCCCTAAGCAACACACGGTGGTGGTGACGAGATTGGAGCAGCGCGACTTGCCGAGGAGCCCAGCTGATGCAGAAAAAGCCCACGGACGCTGATCCTCCCTTTTGAGAGAGAGACGCTGCCTTTTCTCTTGCCGAGAAATCCAGCTCTGGCGTTTCCAGCCGCCCTCGCAGGCAGCTGGGATATCAAGTCCTGAGATAGAGATACCAGCCCTCCAGCCTTCTAAATCCCAGGTACTGAACTGAATAACCCCTTACAGAGAATTCTTGAGTCAGACCCTTGGCAAAGCAAACTTAACTTAAACTGCTACTTATCTACTCCCGCCCACGTATTAGGCTTAGGTCAGGTACACCGGGGTAGCGTAGTTAGAAGCACCAGTTGAGTAGGATTAGTCAATGTATATATGTATGTATCTATTTTATCCATTTTAAAGTATCATATGGCTAAGAAACCATATCAATGCTTTTACAGTATTATTTTATAATTCTGCTTTTACTGTATGCACTGTACTTAACTATAAGTATTGCAATAATAGCGATTCATTTCTCTTGTATGAGAAAAGAGACTGATCAATAAATAACACCTTTTTATTGAACACGCCGGTCTCTTCCTTTTTTCTACAATCTGGTGAAACTAAGAATGCACGTACTGACTGAGTAAAATAAGTTGTCTTTTGTTTTCACACGACTCTAGAGATATACTCTTGATTAGGGGAGAGCAAAGTTGTCATGTTCTATGGTTGTCAGAAACTAAATCCCTTCTTGTCTATCCAGGGAGGTTAAACTCCTCCTTGCCTATTCGAGAAAGTTTCTAGTGAACTCTGAGCTAGCTGGCACACATAAACTTTAAGTCTAATATCGTCAGTAGAAGACCTAGTTAACCCCAGTCCTACGTCTATACTATTGAAGATATTATTCCAATGCGCAGAGCCTATTGGGATAATAGGAACTACACTACATGGCGCCCAACTGTTTGGATAGGCGATAAATCTAACGCAAGACATTAGAGTAACTCAGACGTGCTTTTTCACACAGACCCTTTTTTCCCATAATACTCCAAAGACGTCTGGAGTGGGTGAAAGGTTAAATCCGCCAAACTTAGTAGGAGGAGACTCCTATGTATGGTTCTTGGTTTATTCAACGTTGAAGGATACACTGTTCCAAAATATTGTGCATCTAATCTTTGTTTCCGTAGAAACTTGACCTGCAAATAAACAAAATAACCTTCCTGTCAGTAAAATGTCAGACAGTGAAGACGGAAGGGAGACGGCTAGAGTAGCAGCTCAACTGCTAGCAGATGACAATAGTCTCCTACAGCAAGACCCGGAGGCAATACTCATCCCGGTCAACATAAGGAAAACTATAACTTTAAAACTTATAGAAAATGGGCTGACACCGAGAGGTGGTACAGTAATATTCGTAATTGAGGCACACGAATATCGGCAGACAGAGGTATTCTATTCATGGATAAACTTTCCAGCAGCAAACGCTGTAACAAAGGACTTCCACTATTACAAAATAGAGGAACCTCCGAATGAGTATACTCCTTTCGAGGAGGTGGAAATACCACTCAAATATCAAGAGCACTTGCTCTTGTTTAATGGCGCCCTAAAACATAATAATCACATCACCAGGCTCGGTCTACTAGGTAGACCAGGAGCAACGTGGCCGGTCCTAGCCGGATACACACCACATCCAGACATTGAAGAAATGTCTGCACCAGATCTTTTAGCACAGCTAAAACAACTAATTAAAATACATAGACAATTAGTCCAATATGTAATGCGGACTTCAACAGTCCAACCAGCTATTAAAATTCCACAGCTGACCCCTACTCAGGGGAACACAAATAAAATTACACCACAGAACATACAGTCCTGTCTAGGTAAAGTACCCGCAAAACAGGAACAAATTCCATTCTGGTTAGCACTAAAAATCACTCAAATAGAGGCGGTATTTCCGGATACCACCCCTGTTGAGAAACACAGGATTCTGACTATCTGTCTTCCAATGGGAATCGCACCACATGTGGAGGACTGTGACACTTGGGGTACAGTCTTTGCTTCCATTTACACAAAAACACATGGTGTTCCATCCATGTCAGTAATACCAGATGTGCTAAAACAAATTCAAGATGAATACGGTCCAGAACCTGCTTTAACTCTTGGTATGAAATGACTAAAAGACTTCAAACAGGTCTCGGCAATATTACTAGCCAATATAAAGGGAGAAGCAGCAAATGTGGCGATCCGCCAGAGGTTGAAAGAGACAAATATAGCAGACCAACCATTTGAAATTGCCAGAATCATAGAAAAATCCTATGAAGAACTAGGAAGAGATAGTTTGGGTGGGAAACCAGTTAAACCCCAACTAATTGAAAATCCTGAAAAGATATTTATTAAAAATAATCTAAACACTCAAAAAAAGAGCTGGGATGGAAATAAACAATCCACTCCAAAGGAAAAAAGATTCCAAACCAGAGGAAGGTCTCCTCGGCGGAGAGAAAGATCTCCGGACCAAGGACGCAAGTCTCCCCAAAGAGAGCCCTCTGTGAAAAAATACAACCTTAGAAATAGGGATAATATAAAAAAAACCTGACAGATATCAAGATATTGATGCACGTCCCTCTCAATCTTTTCAGACTTCCTCGCAGAAATCGGAAAGAAGAGGACGATCAGAACACAGGGAAGAGCACGTCAAGTCCAAAGACAAGGAACCTGCTCATCAAAATAAAAAATTACAATTTCCAAAGAAGAAGGTAGCCAGTATCAAAGTAATCAAACATGCCAAGGATACTGAGGACACAGCTGAAAAACGGAGAATGGGCTCAGACAATGCTAGACAGCGCAGCAGAAGTGAGCATAGCTCGCAAGATCCTGATGAATCATCTGGAGACAGTGGACACGAATGAATACATTCAGGTGGAAACTGCAGATACCAGAGTTAGCAAACCTCATAAAATATATGAAATAACATTGCGTATAGAGGGGGATAAGACTAGGAAAATAAGGGGTCTATTTTGGGATAATCTCTCCAAGGGCTATGACATCCTTCTAGCTGAAAAAGACTGGCCACCAGAGTTTGTCAGGGAGTGCCCTCATGGCGAAGAAATAATTATGCCTGCCTTCTCTAAACATATTCCAATACATAAAAAATATACACTTGCAAGAAAGTGGGCAGTAGCCCAAGCTCCTGCATTATATAAAAAACATGTGGGATGGGATGAGGACTCTCCTCCTCACAAAATCCAGTTAAAATCACAACCTACTGCACAGAGGCAGTACCCAATTAAGCAAGAAGCTAAACAACAGGTAAAAGAGATCCTAGATCAACTTGAATACCAGGGGGTGATTGAAACTTGCACCTCACAAATGAACAATCCTTTGTTTCCTGTCTACAAACCAGATGATTCATATCGTCTTGTTTTGGACTACAGACACTTGAACTCATGTTGCAAAACTTTTGCAGTGCAAAACTCACACAGTGCAGCACTAATGAATAACATAGTGCGCAAAAAATACAAAGCAACATTAGACATCTCTAATGGATTCTTTTGTCAAAATATAGCACCAGAAAGCAGATATTTGACCGCGTTTTCAATAAATGGCGCACAAAAACATTTCTGTCGTTTACCACAGGGGTTCAAGAACAGCCCAGGATTATTCTCAGCGAGAGTAACAGAGCTACTTCAAATATATGATGATGAGGCATTATCTTATGTCGATGACATCTATCTAACAGATGATGACTTGGATACTCACTTGAAAAGAGTGAACACCATAATACTTGGGTTCGCAGCAGAGGGTTACAAATTCAACTTTAAAAAGTCAAGAATTGCCCATCTAACTGTCCTGTTTTTAGGATATGAATTTTCAAGTGAAGGCAAAAGCCTGGCTGACAATTTCCTAGAGAAATGTGCTGTAATCCAAGCACCCAGAACATTAAAAAACCTACAATCAATTCTAGGTTTCCTAAATTTCGGAAGAACTTACATTATAAATTATGCAGAGAGGGTCAAACCCCTCTATGATCTAATAAAACCAAATTTTAAAAGAATCAACTGGACTCAAAAACACACAGAAATTTTGAGATCTTTACAAACAGACATGTTAGTTAAAACAAAACTACAAACACGTGACAACACACGCAATCTTGTGATTCGGGTCATCCCAGGAAGATGCGGATTCACATACCTGACCTCTAATGAGGGAGAAAAGGTACCAATTGCATGCAAATCACACTTGTACACAAAAGCTGAAAAAACGTTCAGCATTAAGGAAAACATTGTTCATGCGGTTCAAACGGCTGTAGCAAGAGAAAAAGACCAAGCTGACGGTAGACGTATTACAGTCAGAACAGCAGAATCAGCTTTTGAGGCATTAACAACCCCATGTAATTTACCGACAACGGCATTGAATCCAGAATGGATACAGTGGGTAAATTCTATTGCTACAGACAAAGTAAAATACTATTTTGATCCAGAATTGAAGGAATTAAAATATCTAGAATATGAAAGAGAATATCCTCTGCCAATCGACATTCTGCCCTTACGGCAGTATGCCTGTGTAATCTATACAGACGGACATGCTCAACCCTCAGTTTGGGGAGAGCAAGCATACAACGCCACATGCGAAATTGTAAAAGACGTGTGGCGCGGAGGTAAACTGAGACCTCTATTTACGAAAACACACTCAGTGGAAAATAATTCAGAACAACAAACTGAAATAATAGCGTTAAAAATGGCGCTAGATGATACAGATCGCGAATTCCCGACACTTATAGTGTGCGATTCGTATTACTGCGTCAAATCATACAATAACGATTTACAGAAATGGATTCAAAATGGTTACAAAGATGACACAGGTGCCACAATAAAGCAGAAAGCGCTTTGGGAACAAGTAGTTCTTTTACAGAAAGAACTACCAAAAACTCACGTGATACACTCACTGAGTCATCAGCGTGATGGCGTTCACGTTGCAGGGAATTCATTGGCTGAGACAGCCACAGCGGCAGCAACTAAATCGGCTTCCGTAGCTAGAATAAAGCGTTCAGTAAAATACATTGACGGTGAAACTGTGCTGGCGGTGAAAACGTCATCAAAAGGCGACTGCTCAGCGCTACCGATCAACTATCCACTCAATTATACATACATAATCGATGCAAACTCCGTTCCTTTTGCTCGAATCCCTGGAGTGGGGGATAGAGTAATTCCAAACACGGACAGGAGAAGCTTGTTAATAGTAGACGCACATATGGGTGAGGGTCTTAGACACCTCAAGCTTAAAGATTCTCTGGAAGAATTACAATCAGTGTACTGGTGGCCAGGCATGAGCCTGCATCATCACATTTTTGTAAAAAACCGCCCAGACTGCAACAGAGATCGCAGTGGCGACCGAGACGGTATATTACCATGGCGTTTCGCTCCAGATTGGATCAACAATAAAAAATAAAACCCAGTATGAATAATGCGTCAAATTAACATGTAAAGGCTATTTTCAGTTATAATGTAGACCACCAACTCTCGGCTGACGTCTGAACTGTTATACAAAGATTTGCGAGTCTATAATGGCATATACGCTAGAAGCATGCTACGTTCTGACCAATATCTTTCCTTTAGCTCTCGAGCTTGTGGGGGGGTGCCTGGCCAGAATGAGCATTGCATTGCGGGACTCTTCTCACTTCCTTCCTGAGGGAAACGGGATGGTGTAAAGAAAAAAACAAGGCATAAAGTAATCTATAACAGCAAAGGTATTAGGTTCGGGAGCTGGGTGGGTCAAACATTTAATAAGTGTCCAACGTAGTCTTAATAATCTGCCAAGAAATTCTCTGAGAGGTCTCAGTCCGTACGAACTATTGTTTGGGACTAGAATGTTAGTCCAGGACTTAGATAGTCAGACTTCAGTGGTTAAAGAAAAATGCTTTGATATCAAAGATCGCTTGGCTATTTTACAGGACTTAAATGAAACAAGAAAGGACCTGAGCAACATAAAGTTGAAACAACAGCCAACAACCACTGAAGAGAAACCACCTGTCCCAGCAAGGCCTGTCTGGATTCCAAAAATCGGGGATCTGGTCAGAGAGAAGATTGCGGTAAAGAAGGAATTTGGGCCTTCTTACGGAAAAGCAGTTCCCGTCTTGTCTGTCAACGGGACAAGATCAGTAGTACTACCGCCCCTTGCTGGTAAAAAGGAGAACCGAGTTGTATCCATCAACCTGGTTAAACCACAATCATGTGGCCGATAACAAGTAGTAGGCCAAGTGGACTCCCAAGAAGTAGCAGAACACCAAAGTTTGCTACATCCACAGAGGTTCAAACTGAAAGACTAATCATATTTGAAAAATCTACAGTGAATCAACAAGGACTATGCAACAAAGCAATAGAACTTGAACCTCTTAAAACCCAAATCAAAACTTTTCATCAAGAAACACCAACCTACAATGAAGTAACAAATGACTATGCTGATGAAACAAAACAAATTCCAAAAGCAAAAAGTAATCCAGAAGCAATTAGAACAATTGACAGAACGGCATCAGGCTACTTCATCAACTTCGATGATTTTTCTGAAGATCCAAGTGAACCAGAAGTACAACCGACAACCAAAACTTTTAAAGACAAAGCAAAGGAACTTTTTCATCAACTAAAAGAAACCTATCTGATTTCTCCATGGATTGAAATTTGGGTGGCATTTGGTGCATTTATCCTCATACTTTGGCTCATCATGGTACTGTGCTTGGGACATTTCATTGAGGGAAAATATGCTACAATGGACACAGCAAGCCAGAATATCAACTTGGTCCTTAAACCACACACATCTTCGCACGTCGAGAAAAGAGAACTTTCTTCAGTAAACTTCACAGCCAATCCTATACCCGGCGGGGTAGCTTGGGACGAAACTGAATATGAAATATATGGCCCGGTTGAGATCCTGAAGTATCCACACCAATTTAAGATTTAATTGAGTGACTTTGTAAAACCAAGCACATTTGCTGATGATTGGGATTTTGAAAGTATTAATGACATGATGTCTGATCTAGTGATGTCAGCTAAATTTACAGAACATGATTATTTACAAAGTTCATCTAATTACGATCAAATGTTTTGCTATAACCATTATGGTAACCATTATCTGCATAAATCTACCCAGCCTAGAAATGTTTTAAATTTTAACCAATGGGAACATTGTGCAACTCCACCAAAAGGCAGTTCAAAAACGTTTTATGATAAATATTCATACTTTTCAGGGTTTAACACAAGTAATGCAGAAACATTCTATTTCAAATTGTTAAATAAGACAGGAGTGAAAACCATGCTTACAAACACAAAATTGATATATTCAGACTCATTTTTTGAAAAAATGAATACATTTGGTTTTGATTTCTGGAACAATAACATTAAAACGAAAACGATCTGGGGCACAAAAGATTGGCAAGTGCAGGGTATAGAATCATTGTTTAGAGTCTGCATGATCCCAGAACAAATTATATTTTTGAATGACACAATTCAACAGACCACCTGTCTTGGTCTAGCCAAAATCAAAGACTTAAATAAACTGTCTATTCCAAAGCCAACAACGGACAGTAATAGCACTACGGATGTTGAGATAGACGTAACCCATATTTTAAACCAAAACAGAACACATCCTGATTGGAAACAATGGTTGATCTGGCCCACAGACACAAATAACTGTCAAGACAGATCCTGAACAAAATACAGGGGTTCAAATTGACCAGGCCAGACCCTAGATACGCCCAGAGACAACATCCAGGGATTGTAACTACTTACAGTGTGGGAAAACTCTGCCTTCAATGGCTACATACATCCACACTGGCAGAAATTAAGCAACACCTAACTTTACTTAAAGAAGGTGCTGACTTGCGCGATTTCATTATGGGACCACGCAAACAGCGTCAAAAATGTTTCATAGCGGCCTCTATATATGCAGCTTATAACGAAGCATGGAAAGAAACTCAAATTGAGACAGCAGAAAAAATACGGGAAATTGACCGTGTTAATTTGGAAAAATCACTTTCTGTTGTGGACAATGGGTTAATGACTCTGTCTTCCAGAATATATTCACTGGACAGTATTGTGTCTTCAGCAATCGATATAATAGAGCAAGACTTACTGATGTTGCAACACGGTCAGTCTCAATTACGTTCTATTGTACAGCTTGGCTGGACGTTACAAAATCTGCGTTCAGGCTATGTGCCTTGGCGTTTAATCAACGCAACGTCACTATTTAATATCTTTAACCTTACTGATAAACAAATCAGTTTGGCACAGAAGGGTGCTGACTATACAATTCTGAGCATTGAAAAACTTCAGAGATTACCATTGACAATGTCAGAACGACCTGTCATTGAATGGATAATACATGGGATAATAAATATTCCGATAACGATTTTCCAGTTTCAATACTGCCAAAAATATATACAGGCAGGCCAGTATGAAAGGTTGGGTAAAGGATACATTAAGTCAACATGGAACTTGCCCTATACACACACATGTGTCAGTAATAAAGGACAGAGTGTATTTCTTAGTGGCAATAATTGTGCAAAATCACTAAGCGGTATACTTCTGTGTCAGGGTATAAATTTGCATGGGGCCTGTGAAGGGACTTCAAATAAACTTTCATGTCACCAGCTAGGCGCACCTGCAACACAAATAGAACCATTCTTTATGAGACTCTCGAACGGGAGTTACATTCTAATTGTAGATCACAAGTGTAGTGGCTTAATGCCCGGAAAACCTTATCTCGTAAGCGTGACTACCAGGGTCATGTGCTGTGAAAGAGTATTGTTCCCGAATGATGCTCCAGACAGGGAGGCAAGGTTATGGCCCAGTTTTAATTTCTCTTCTATTCGAATTGATACTTTAAGCAGAATGAAGACTGTGCTCCTACAGATGCCAACCCAGTTGACGTCATCAAAAGAAACGTATGATCTCCAAGTTGCAAGGACAACGGCAGAGATTCATTCACTGTTATCAACAAATAGCCCCCTACACTTCGCAGAAATACTAAACGAAATCTTAAATATTTCTGATACAAATGGTATCGCAAGTGTATTTAAGACAGTTTTTTCGGGAGCTTTGAACCCATTCAAAGCCATCCTGGGTATTTTTCCTAACTTCGTCCATTCCATCTTTGGCGGACTTCCTCTCCTGTTGGAACTAGTAGCAGGCGTCCTATTTTAGCTACTTTTGCTTCACTATGGCAAACCATGTCACAGACGTGACTCCAGCAACAATGGAAGAAACGATCCTAGCTATCCGCTACCGGGACCGCATAACTAAAGTCCTTGGACTAGCACGGCTACGAGATTTAAATATGACTTGGTTTCTTTCATTCAGACCCTGTGGCAGTCTTGTGTTATGCCTGTATTAAGGTGCATGCTATGCGGCGAGGAATGCGTGTTGGACACCTGTCTCACACTACAATCAGAAGTGCCATTGGATGCAGAGACTTTGTTGAGTCCAGTTAAGGCTCATGCATTGTGCTGTCCCCAGCGGCTACCAATCCTGATGACGGCATTCGTGGAGACTTCACCACTACGTTTGAAGGGTAGTGAAGTACAAGATGAAAGCAGCATCGATCAGGTACGACCATCTGTCAGCAATGCTGATCAAACCATCACTGAAAGCAATCATGCTCATGACTGCATGGTAGCGTCATTTTCCAACCTAGTCAAACTCTCACCAGAAGCTGTTGACTGTTTTTTTGAACATCTTAATGATATGATGTTTTCACCAGAACAGAAAGAATGACTTTGAGCAAACATGCACACAGCGTTCCCTGAACTCTGAATTTGGCCTTCAATTTTAAAAAACAAAGCCACTGAGAATTTTTTCGAGTCTGCTCCTGCAAACAGGAACTTTTTCTCCAACATCCAAAATATTTACCTTTCAGGCACTTATCTTCTGCTTAAAGTAAACTATTCTTGGAGAACAGAAACTTCTATTTTTATGTACCTCTAGAAGACGTTACCTCGACCTCTAGGTTATTTACACATACGATTGTATTTCTATGTGATGAAATGGTCTCGCACTTTTTCTTCTGTATTAAGAGCCATTTCATGTGTTATTTTCGCAAATCATTCGTGCTGATATAAAAAGTGCATCCTCTTTGAATGATTACACTGCTTGAATGCATACAGTAACTATATTCATATTTTTCATGTGTTACGCTAATCCAATTAATGCAAATTAATGTATTTTGGGGCGGTTTAAATACACATTCATTATTAGTTATGTTTACTATGCTTAGGTTAGTAAATATGGACATAGATTCCGTGGAGTGGGTGTGATGTATTTCCTATGGGAACTGTATCGATATTCCTGTTTCTGACCCTTGTCCGGTTAATAAATCAATAGTGGCCATACAACGGCACAGAAACCCGTTTTCTGATTAGGTCATAGCGCATGCTACCACATTAAGCAAGCACTATTCCTCCAGCCCCCATAGAAAGCATACCGAGTTCTCAAAACAAATCAAACCTCCAGCAACCTGGGAAATCCCCCGCAGCTATTGTTTTGATTTAGCCAAGAACTCCAGTAAAGAATGTAAGAACGACCAGTTCTTATGACATCCTTATTGACGTATTTATGTCCATCCTTACGTCAATCTCGGCCCCTTTCAGGTATAAATATTACCGACATTGCCCTAAGCAACACACGGTGGTGGTGACGAGATTGGAGCAGCGCGACTTGCCGAGGAGCCCAGCTGATGCAGAAAAAGCCCACGGATGCTGCCCCTCCCTTTTGACGCGCTGAGAGAGAGACGCTGCCTTTTCTCTTGCCGAGAAATCCAGCTCCGGCGTTTCCAGCCGCCCTCGCAGGCAGCTGGGATATCAAGTCCTGAGATAGAGATACCAGCCCTCCAGCCTTCTATATTCCAGGTACTGAACTGAATAACCCCTTACAGAGAATTCTTGAGTCAGACCCTTGGCAAAGCAAACTTCACTTAAACTGCTACTTATCTACTCCCTCCCACGTATTAGGCTTAGGTCAGGTACACCGGGGTAGGCGTAGTTAGAAGCACCAGTTGAGTACGATTAGTCAATGTATATATGTATGTATCTATTTTATCCATTTTAAAGTATCATATGGCTAAGAAACCATATCAATTCTTTTACAGTATTATTTTATAATTCTGCTTTTACTGTATGCACTGTACTTAACTATAAGTATTGCAATAATAGCGATTCATTTCTCTTGTATGAGAAAAGAGACTGATCAATAAATAACACCTTTTTATTGAACACGCCCGTCTCTTCCTTTTCTCTACAATCTGGTGAAACTAAGAATGCACGTACTGACTGAGTAAAATAAGTTGTCTTTTGTTTTCACACGACTCTAGAGATATACTCTTGATTAGGGGAGAGCAAAGTTGTCATGTTCTATGGTTGTCAGAAACTAAATCCCTTCTTGTCTATCCAGGGAGGTTAAACTCCTCCTTGCCTATTCGAGAAAGTTTCTAGTGAACTCTGAGCTAGCTGGCACACATAAACTTTAAGTCTAATATCGTCAGTAGAAGACCTAGTTAACCCCAGTCCTACGTCTATACTATTGAAGATATTATTCCAATGCGCAGAGCCTATTGGGATAATAGGAACTACACTACACAATCATGTGAAGGCATGTACAATTTCTGGTGCTGGATGTCGGAGATCTTTCTCTGTCTTTTTTTCCTTTTTTAATAAATCTGTCAGGGGGACGGCTAGTTCCGAAAAGGAAGGGATGAATCACTAGTAATAACCCAGGAATGCACCAAGGTCTTTTCGGTTCTGAGGGAAAGGTATTTGGGTTATGGCTTCCATGTTCTCTTCTTCGGGTTTAATATATCCTTCGCCTAGGAGATACCTAAGGTACTTTACTGACCGTGCAGCTAATTGACTTTTGGCTGAGCTTTTGGTGAGACCTCCTTCTTTTAGTGCCCTAATGACCTCCTCTAGATGTAACAGGTTTTGGTTCCATGTGTCACTATAGATGACTATGTTGTCTATATAGGCAGCTGCAAAGGCTTGACAAGGTTTGAGGATTAGTTCATGAGCCTTTCAAAGGTGGCCAGGGCTCTGTGTAGCCCGAAAGGGAGCATCTTGAAGTGATATAGGCCCCCAGGTGTGGAAAAGACAGTTTTTTCCTTATCTTGCTCTCGTAGGGGCTCATGTCAGTACCCTTTGCAAAATTCTAGGGTGCTGGAATATCGGGCCTTCCCTAATCTTTTAATCATCTCGTCCACCCGAGGAAGGGGATAGGAATTGAATTAGGAAATCTGATTGACCTCCCTGAAGTCGATACAGAACTGTATAGAACCAACTGGTTTAGGGATAATTACGATTGGGGAGCTCCATTCGCTTTTAGACGGCTCTATAATTCCCATGTTTAACATTTGCTGTACCTCTTTCTCAATGGCTGTTCTCCGGGATTCTGGTATTCTATAGGGCCATAGCCTTACAATTTTATTGGGCTCGGTATGGATGGCATGACTGATTAGGGTTGTTCGCCCCGAATTTGTGGAAAACACCTCTTGAAGGGATGATAGAGGTGTACTCAATCTTGTCGCTGTTGATGAGGGAGATCAGGGTCAATACTCTGGAGAAACAAGGGGTTAGGGTGTTCTATAATAACTACCATTGCTGGTCGTGCTCACTCCCATTTTTTTGGAGATTTATGTTGTAAATGTGGGTATTCTTTTTATTCTTAAGATCTAACTCTATTTGATAGGTGACTGGGGTCACTTGTCCTACAACTTTATAAAGTCCCTGCCACTTACCCAGCATTTTGTGATCTGAAGTAGACCTCATTACCAGGACCCAATCTTCTAGATCTAAACTTCTTTTGTTGGCCTTTTTATCAGATTGGATTTTTTGGGCCTTTTGGGCCTGTTCTAAATGTGTTTTAACTATGCCCGAATCTTGTGAAGGCGAGACTTAAGACTGAGCACATATTCAGGTAGTGGTTTCTTCTCATTCCACCTTTACCATATCTAATAGGGTACGGGGTTGTCTCCCATATAATAACTCAAAAGGAGAATACCCCATATTTTTGTGCTGTTTACAGCGAAGAGCAAATAGGGCTAAGGGTAGCATGTCTTCCCATTATCGTGCTTCTAGTTCTAATCGTTTTTTCAAGGAGACCTTCAGCGCGGCATTATACCTTTCTACCTGCCCATCGGTTTGTGGGTGGTAGGCGGCTTCTCGGATTTGTTTTTATCTCCAGTTGTTGGCATACCTGTTTCATGAGATGGGATGCAAAAGGTGTTCCCTAATCCGTTTTAATCTCTTTCGGGAAATCCACCCTCCCAAAAATATTGATCATGGCTTTGGCTAACTGGTTGGCCTTTGGTTGTCGAAGGGCTACAGCTTCTGGGAATCTAGTGGCATAGTCTACTATCACCAACACATATCTACACTGACCACGTGACGGGAGAAAAGGTCCGATGATGTCCATTCCTATGGCTCTCCAATTACCGGAAGGAGCCTCAGGTTTACTCTTATGGGCATGGTCCTAATGTTTTTTTGACAAATTGGGCATTCCTTACAATACCTACGTACCTGATGGTAAACACCAGGTCAATAAAAAATCTCTAAAATCGCCTTTTCTGTCTTCTTCCCCCCAAAGTGTCTTCCTAACAGATGGCTATGGGCAAGGAAAATTATTTTTGTCACGGTACTGCTGGGGCACTAACAACCGTGGGGTTAGACCATGTCTCCCTTTTTCTTTAGAGCAAGCCTTTTCTTTAAAATAACTGAGGACCTACTTTATTTGGGTCCTCTTGTGAGGTGGCTTGTTTCCAGGCTTCATATAGGGTGGGGTCTTCTTGTTGTGTTAGGCAAAGTCCCTGATTCTGTTCCCAGATGCCAGAAGTGGCGGTTTGTGCTAGTGACTTGATTCTAGTTTTGTTTCTCTGTCCTTTTTTTGGTTACTTTTTCTAGTCTTCCCTGGGATGAGTTCCTGATCTGCTGACTTGGAGAAGGAGGCCCTTTCCCTCCATTCCTTCCCTTCAATCCAGGTATCTTTTATCAGCTCGTTCATATGAGGGTAATCGGTTCCCAGAACTAGGGGCCTTGGGAGCTTGGGGATCAGTCCTACTTTGAGGGTCACTGGTTCTATCACTGGGTTGTGTTGGACATGGACCTCGATGGTAGCATATGGTTTCTGTTCACTGTGCACGCATTGTATATTTACAATACCCGTGGTGGTTTGGACACCCTCTGGAATAACCTGGGGCTGCATTACACTTTGGAGGCACCTAGTGTTGATCCATACCTTTCTGCTTTCTCCATTCAGAGTCACTTGTGGGTGGCATGGGGGCAGTCTTAGTGTAGAAGGGGAACAAAAGAAGGTTCTTGTTAGTCATATCTCCATGGGTTCCTCCTTTAGAGGACATACTCGTGCAATATGGCCATAACCGCTGCAATGAAAACATTGTAAACCGATAATGGATGGGAGACGGGGAGGAAGAGGAGGGAGGGGTCAAGGTAACACAGTTACTGTCTCCGTTTTCCTTACAGGAGGGGGCCTATGTGATTTTGAACTTGACGCCCCCATCCCCGGTTTCCGAGACATTTCCTCCCTCCCTTTCTGGATTTCTTGGGCCCTATTGTAGGTGCTTGCAATCTCCACCACTCTCTCTAAAGTGAGGTTCATATGTTGTCTGACCCATTTCTGGATAGAGGTATGTAGTGATTGCAGGTATTGCTCTAGATATACTTTTTCCATGATTTCTTCTTTTGTAGAAGAGATGGGTTTGAGCCATCAATCAATCATGTCCTTTACCCTATAGTAGAAAGCCCTAGGGGTCTCTTGGGGTCCTTCTCAAATTTTACGGACGGACTTTATATGTCTCTTCATCTACACCCATCCATTCTAGGATGCTTCTTTTGATGTGGTCATAGGGGGTGACTCCCAGGGGATATGCGGCCTGATAAGCTGCTTGAAGGTCCCAGAAAGGAGAAGACCCAAGTCCTGCCCCACTTATCAGGGGTCCATGCAGCAGCTCGAGTCATCCTCTCAAAATTGGCAAAATAGAAATCTGGATCTTCTCCGCTCACATACCTTCACATTACAACAGAGGGGAGTGTGGTATGTCCTTGTGGTTGTCTCAATGTCTCTGCCAACTTGCTGATGACCATTTCCTGTTTTTGCCTCTGTTCTGACAGGCTCTTGTGTAACCTTTTGCGGTCTTCTTCTGCCACTGCAAGGACATTTTCCACCATTTTGCCCAATTTCTCCTGGTTATTCGGCCATTTTCTGCATGACGGCCTCCATTTCTGAAGATCCCACTCCTGACACCTCATGTCAGCGGGATGGGCAGAAACAGAATCTAGGAGGCCGTATACGGTTCTCAATGTTGACTTATTTATTGGACAGTGGTAAGGATAAGCAATAAGGAGTGGTAAACATGAATCTTCTTTAAGAAGGTATGGACTTCTGTCTTCCTCTCTTCGGGAGGCTCTTCCATCGGTTGTTGTTTTTCCCAGGTGGCTCAAGAGAGGAAAGAGAACATGGGCGGTAAGAGTTTGATCTTATGGTTGTTTTTATTGTTATACCCGTCACTGATACCTTGTGAGAAGACGTGTAACTTTGTAGGCTTAGTGCTCTAAGTAAGGGCAAGGTATAGGAGCAACTGAGGCAAGAACAAATAGATAAAGCAATTTTTCATGAGACAGAAGAAGAAAAGAGAAGAAAAACAAATAAGGATGACTCTCCTCAGTGCTCGTTCTCTGTTACACTATCACGAAGTACTGTTTAACTGAAGAAAAGAAGTCGCAGTTCGCCCCACCAAACAGCCTTTTTACTATCTCCAGAATCGCTACTCATGCCTCGATGTGTCCTAGTTCTGGTTGGCCTTTTTTAGAACATACCAAACTAAATCAAATTGAGGCCTTAACTTTACGCCGGCTCCCCTCCCGTAGCTTCTACGCTCTCGAGACATGAACCCCTTATCTCCATCACAATACTGTCTCGTTCAATTACCGCCGGGGCAGCAGCTCTCTAGAAGTGCAGCAGCAAACAGGTGTCTCCTGGGGGACTCCACCAGTCGTCACACCAGATTTCTGTGTTGTCTTCCCCGACGGCAGTGTCCTCTCCTTTCCTTTTCCTTCCTCCAGCCATCCACTGCCTTCTCTTGCCTGTGATCCACCCCTCGCACTCTTGTCTCCACATCCACGTCTCTTCCACCACTTCTGGGTTCTTCCTCTCGTTCTCCTCCCTGTTCTCACGAGGTCTTCCTTTTCCCGGTCTCCCCCGCTGCTGGTTGGTTCCTGCAGAGGGCGGGGTCAATGATGGTCTATAGGGAAAAGGAGACGGTGAATGGTTTAACCCCTTGGTTACCTCCGCCTCCGTCTCCTAAAGTATGGTATTTTCAGGGCGTTTTACATCTAGCAGGATACGTTTGTACTCCTCATCCGCCCCCACCTGACAGTCGACAAATCATGATATTCTATCTTCACATTGACTGATTCCTCATTGTCTACGAACTGGATGTTGGTGTTGCTGTGCTTCACATTGTTGGCTCCACGTGCTTATAGCCCATCACTGACATTACTTTTGCGACATTCCACTAGATGCCTGCTACACTGACTTGAAAAGACCGTGTGGTCAGAAACTGTTGTACTGACATATGTTTGTGTACTAATTTATTCGATGTGGTATTCCTTTTGTGAGGTTGTCAACATGCCTGAAGCTGATGATGTAGGCCTAATTTGTTGTTAACTATTGTTTGGGATATTGTCAGATGTGTCTCTTCCTACCATGTTACGCAAGTCTACAGGAGCTGATGTAATCATTGAGCCTGGATCACTGAGTCATGTATGTTTTTTTGTGTATCTGATATCATTTCAGCCTACGATTTGAACAATATTATACAGATGTTGTAAGCCCAGACACTTGTATGTTTGCCTTGTTGAGATATGGTAGAGTTACAGATTAGCTTCCTTTTTAAATGTACAACATATCCATGCTTCCATTAGTCCCTAATAGCACTAATTACATGGTTGTTCTTTCACATGGCCATATGTGAGAATGACAACAGGAGACAATGCTTAGGTGAAGTGAGATTCTTATTAAGTGAACAGACAGAAAAAAAATCAAGTAAAACGTTAGGAATGGAAACAAATTGCGGATGAAATCTTTGTTGTAGAGTGCATTATTTGTAGAGTCCAAAGTCCAACATACTCCTCCCATCAAAAATGGAAATATAGGGGAGAACGTCATCAAGGTGAATGTGTTGTGCATACATAGAGGGAGATAAGGAACAGCCTTTCTTGCTGCCAGTTGTGTTTTTCTAGCCATCCTTTACCCCTGAATCCTTGCAAGGATGTCCCTTCCTTCTTACAGATAGGGGAATCTTTTGCTGCTGCGACCAGGGCGCTTGCAGGACTATCCTCCTCTGTCAGGACCGCCCTCCCTGTAGGTGCAGCAGATGTTGATGCTGTGGATGTACTAGGCACACAGAGAAGGGGAGATGACAGTGGAAAAGCCCTGCAGATAGTGGTGTTAAAGTTCAGGAGAACCCCTACCAGAGAGGCCACCTCAGAACAGAGGCCGATCCCCCTTGGTGCAGACCTCAGCCACCTCAGTGTGGACTTGTTCTCCCTTCTCAGTCACAACCTGGCCCAACACACTGTGGGAGCCCTGGTAGAATCCCAGGACTTGTGTGATGGCAACCTGGGAGTCTGTAACCTCAGTGGGCTGCCTCTGGGGCCCACATTTACCCTCCCATGACGGCTAGCCTCAAGGCCCTGTGCCCTAGGCACATACTGCACCCT
The DNA here is from genome assembly GCF_964261635.1 of Lissotriton helveticus. NCBI lineage: Eukaryota > Metazoa > Chordata > Amphibia > Caudata > Salamandridae > Lissotriton > Lissotriton helveticus. The sequence goes on along the minus strand of NC_136063.1, from coordinate 1,511,080,714 downwards.
CCCACTGGGTCCTTTCTCCTCACTGTCTGGGGTGGTGGTGGAGGCCATCTGAGAGGCCAGGATTGGGGGGCAGTGTATGTTTCTTACAGTGATAAGGCCTCCTGGTAGTTGGTGTAGCTTTCTTTTGTCTACTTAGCAACACTTGAGAAAGGGTAACCATTTCATGACTAGTGTAGATCAGGAGAAAGATGGCCTACAAGTGAGTGGGGAAACCAGCAGTCTAGTTTTTTGGTTCAAGTGGAGTGAAATGGCCTCTTTGTAGTTGGGGTAGCTTTCCTATGTCTACTTAGCAACACTTGAGAATCGGTAAGCATTTCATGACTGGTGTAGATCAAGAGTAAGAGGGCCAACAAGTGATTGGTGACCAAGTAGTCTAGATTTTTGGTTATAGCTGGAGTGAGAAGGCCTCCTGGTAGTTGGGGTAGCTTTTCAATCTCTACTTAGCAACACTTGAGAATTGTGAAACAGCATGACCAGTGTAGATCAGGAGTAATATGACCAACAAGGGAGAAGGGGCGCAAGCAGTCTAGCTTTTTAGTTATAGTCGGAGTGAGAAGGCCTCATGGTAGTTGTAGTCATTTCTATTTCAATTTTGAAACAGTTGACGAATTGTAAGTGTACCATAGCTGTAAACAACATGCATTTGTGATTTACCATACAGTTCCATAATGCACATGTCATGGGTTCTGGCCAGTTATGTTGATGCCCCTATAGATAGCATTGCCATATGTGGCATTTGAAAGATTTGTATGCACGTGGTGTCATATGCACCAATACATATTGCCACAGACCAGAAGACGTCTCAGATACTTTCTGTGATGCATGTTATGCGAGTAGATGTAGGAGACAACAGAAAAGGCAGAGTTGAGAGCAAACAGGACATTGTGATAGTGTGGCAGTTGTTGAGTTATAACTTATCAGAGTCCAGTTCCCCAGTAATTCCTTTCAAACCCTCAGTATGCAGGATAGCAAAGACCTTCTCCTTCCAGGGCATGAGTTGTAATGGTGTGCTGGGAGGGTTACCGCCAGTCCTCTGTGCCTCCAGGTGGTGGCTGGTGTACTTGCCACACACCTTCTACCTGAGGTCTTTATAGCTCTTCCTGATGTTCTGTGTGCGCAGGGTGATACCAACAGCATTCACTCCGTTGTCTATCCTGTTCCACATTTAATTTTTCCTACTCTGAGGAGTATGCTGGACTTGTGCTCCAAAGCTTTGGGGCTCTACTCTAATGATTTCATCCACCATGACTGTTAACTCTTGTTCAGTGAAGGCAGGTTTTTTGAGGGGCTATGGTAGTAAAACATTATATGAGCAGAAGTGTGAGTAGTTTAATGGAGAGATACAGACAAGGGCTGTCTCTTTTGCTGTGCTGCAGTTGGGAAGCAAAGATTGTGGGTCAGGGCTGCAGTGTGTTTTACAGTGTGATTTGCAGGTGTGTCCACTTGCCAAAGCACCTCAGGTGGGTAGTTTAGAATCCATCCAATGGTCAGTGTTGTGTTTTTTTTCCTTTTATCGTGAACTGCTGCGGTTGGGCACTATTGTTAGTCCGCCAGTTTGACTGTGTATTCGTAATATGCTCAGTGGCAAGACAGGACCGTGGGCCTGGTGGGTACCGTGGATGAACCACCAGTTTTGACCGCTGCAGGACCGCTGGGTGGACCACTGTGGCGGTGGTCGGGGTTTCAGACTATACAGCTTGTAATAGGGCAGGTGGTTGGACACTGGTGCAGCTATGGCTTGGAAATGATGGCTGTGGTTCTCTGGTGGTCAGATTGCCAAACTTGCTATTAGGCCTTTAGACTCTGGGTGGGTACGAGGGCTGATGGGTTGGCCCCCCTATGCCCAGCTGAGGCCCCCAATAAGATACTGATGCCTCGCTCAGCACTGGGTACAGAATACCAGTGTCAGCTCTTGATAGCAATCCCCTGTACTGCAGATGAGTAGTAACATCATCATTATCACTGCCTGCTCTTGCTGCTGTGCACCTTAGAAGTATTGGTAGACCAGCCTGAACTGTGACATTAGGGGGTCCTGTACCCTGCGTCCTCTGCAACTGTTGGCCTGATGCAGCACAACTGGTGAGTGCCACCCATATACACACAATGGGCAAGACGGATGAACAATCCCACCTGAACTTTTATGGCTCCAGAAACAAAAAACTCCTGCAACTTTACTAGCTCACGGGTTTGAAGTGGAACCAGAGCTAGGTGTGTCACCACCATTTCATGAAGTCACCTCTCTCCTCAGGGAGATGATAATCAGCCTATCAACGTTTGATACTAATATTGACTCATTGACCCACCAGCTGGATGATATGAAGGAGCGACTGGGCTGCCAAAATGTGCGCATAAGACTGAGCAAAGGATCTCAAATGACACGGCATAATATACCACACTTCTTAAAGGGATGACAACCGAAGGGAGAACAAAGAATGAAGATATAGAGGCACCATTGTGTAGAAGCAACAACAGGATATTTGGGGTGGCTGAAATGACACTGATGGGGCACACAGAAATCTATATAAAAAAGATGCTCTGATACGTCTTTGAGGCAGAATTACTCTTGTGCCTGCTGGGGGTGACACAGCTCAACAGGCATTTTGCCTCCAGGCCAATCCCAGGGGCCCCAGCATGTCCCCTCATTGCAAAACTTCTCAGTTATAGAGAGACACTATCCTGAGACCGGTGCGAGAAAACCATCAAATCCAATATGACGGTATGACTATGTTGTTCTTCCATAATTTTACACAAAGCTTACAGAATGCACAGTGGAAATTTGCCTCAGTCAAGAAAAAAACAACAGAATATGAGGTTCTGATAGGCAATGCATTATCCAACCTGGCTCTGATTCAGCTTGCAGGGCAACACATTGATCTTTAAAGAAGCAAAGGAGGTGGCCTTGATCCTCAATGAGTTCAATAAAAACAAGAGTTCACCACCTTCTGTACGTAGAATCACACAGGAATGAGATATGTCTGATGTTGAATGAAAAGTATGACCTCTCACTAACAATGCCTTACCCTAAATAATAAGGCTGCAACGGCATACTGGATGACCAGGAATGGACCCAGTGTTTAACAGCTACATCCTCATATGCTTTTCATATGCTTAACCTGCACATTAATCTGTTCATTTTTACCTTGCCAGCAGCACAGACCTTTTACATGATTGTCTTGTCTCTCGCTCCTCTAGACAAGGTGTCATTTAACTTCCTATCTAACTATCACTGTTGCTGTCTATTTTTTGCATTGTGATTATTTGGCTGGGGTTCTTGGGGAACAACCACAGGGCAATTGGGGCCCGGTGTAGGAGGAGGGTAGGCAGGTGATTTGTTTTTTAAATTGTATGCTGAGTGCTCAGAGGCGACCCATACTTTTACAGAGGTAATCACCAACTGTATAATCCACAACATATAATGCTCTGCTTGGAGCCAGGACCCTATGCAATTTGGACTTGCCATGGATTTGAAGTGTATCACATGAAAAATAAGAAGTCTAGACAATCCTTGTAAATGTTGTCAGGTTCTCGCATATCTCTCACAACATCAGGTGAATGTGGTGTTCCTGCAGGAAACCCACTTAGGTCCCACATGCTCCCCTGGCTTTTCAAAAGCATGAGGAGATCACAGCTACTTAACATCTTACTCTACCCACTCCCGGCAGGGGCATATTGATTTTATTCCACTGGTCGGCCAGGTACCAGCATTTACAGATGACCATAGACCCGGAGGGGAGGTACTTAATAGTTAAAGGGTTGTTTGGCAATACACACCTCACCCTGCTTAATTCCTATGCCTAATCTTTGACTCATCCCGTGTCTTACGTTCAAGCAATAGACATACGGTCTATACTATTGGGGGGGGGGCAATCATAAGGTGGTTCTACATCTGCTGATGGGTTGCACTAAGAGATTATCCCATAAACACAACAAAGCAGGAGATACTATAGTTTCTTTTCCCCGGGAATATGTAATGATTGACATTTGTAGGGAAACCCAGCATGACTGTAGGGAACACACATTTCACTCCTCAGTCCATGACTCCTCCTGCGGATTAGTTTAGCTCAAAAAATGTTTTATGGTGGTTGGCAAGTGGACAGCACCTCCCCCATACACTGCCAGATCATTCCCCTGTGCTTTTAGATGTCAGTCTTCCTGAGGAGCCCCATGCAATGCCGCAGTTGCAGCTACATCCTGCAAATTTGCGAGAAAAGGCCTTTCTGGAAAATATACGAGATGCCACAAATAATTATTTCAGTGAAAATAAAGAAACTGTGAACTCTGCTCCCACACTTTGAGAGGTTTATAAAGCAGTGATCCGTGAAGAGTACATAGCAAAAAAAACATGGGATTTTAAAATCCATCCGGGATGATCTAACAAAATTAGAACTGAAGATTAAATCATTGGAAGACAAGTATGATCGTGGTCATAGGGCCCCACTGATGAAGCAAATACAATCTAAATTCTGAGCTTATATGGATACAGCAGTTAGAGAAATAGACTTCTGCAGCAAATATAGAAGCAATATTGCCAACTTATTTCGACGGTTGCCTCAACAACAAAGAACAAAGAATACATTTACATCAGTTATTACAACATATTATTTTCAAGCATCATTTCAAAATAACAGCATAGGGAAAACTTTTTCAATTTTAAGCTGTTTTTATGTTTTTACAACAGTACTCCTAGTGCTGTGTGTAACAAGGTCTACGCGTTTCGAAATCCCTTAATTCAAGGGAAATCTCATCAGGACCACGTAGCTCCACAAGGTGCTCAGATTCTAAAGGTCGGCCCTGCAGTTTTTTTGATGGCTATTTAATTCAAGCAACAAACCAAATCTTTGTTTTGATTTGTATGGTCTGATTTATTTAAACCATTTACTTTTTTATACAAATCTCATCAACTTAAGACATTAATTGCATGAGAAAACACTACATATATACATATACATATTTAGACAAAAAACATTTGGCTAAAAAACATTTGACAAAAAGTATTTGACAAAAAACATGTGACAAAGTAACATACGATCATTCAGTGTACATAAAAATGTAAATACAGTAATACGAGAAGCGTGAATCTTTATATGATGTTAGCAAAACTTAACTATGAAAATAAAGATGTGCGCAATAAGGAAAAAGAGACAAATAAATTGTAACGAATACAAATTTCTCAATTGTCTGGTTGATACACAGATCAATTAAATCCTTTCTGCTTTTGCCGACGCGTTTCGAACTTGCTCTGTGATTTGACAAGTTCTCATCAGGGCTTTCTCGTTTTAATCGTCTGAAAATTATGTACAAAGAAAATGAGTGAGATATTATGTTCCTCATTTTCATCCCCTATCTAAATTGCCCTCTACCAAAACATTTTCGAAAATATGTACCTTTATTTTCAGGTTGGCAGCGAGTTTCCAAATATTCAAGAAATCTTTTGCAGTCAGAGTTGGTTGTTTTCTAAAAAATTATGACAATCTCGATTAAGATATTGTAGTGGTTGGGTCAGCCCATGCCTATAATGCCTCAGAACACTCTTGGAAATTACCTTAAAAACAGTGGTCTGCACCTTTACTTGGTGTCTGTTCGAATCAGTCATGTGCTGGTCAACAATCTACTCCCAACCGCCAGCCGGCGGTGGCCACGTCTTTTTACTCCTACAAAGAGGTTTAGAATAACTCAACTATTCAAATGCGTGTAAAAGAGACAGAGAGCGGTCAAAGTGGGGAGCGGTGCCAAGTGCCTACCTTATCCTTGGCGCTCGAATTGATTCCCTTGCAGTTCCCCTGTTATTCAGACCTGCAGCGGGTCTCCGCTCTGCATTCCCAATTCTGAAGTGAAAAGCACGATAATGAGTGCCCGCTGCTTTGTATTGCGAGGCGTTACTTAGCGTTGCATGCCTTAGCGCTTACCTAGATATTGTAGATCTTAGAGTATAACTCGCTCCCAAATGAACTCCACACCAATTCGAAGAGTCACTCGGCAGACTGAGTCGCCATGTTAAAAAGGGACACGTGATCGATTGTTTGTGTCACATGACTCCCCAGGCTTTGTGGGAAATGTAGTCCCACTTTGCATTCTATTATTTTCATGAATGAATGCCTACTTAGAAGATTACACGTGAGCACTGTATATTGTATCAAGCGGTTTATAGTCTTGAAATTTCAGACATCGAATTAAGTCCAGTTTGCAAACTATTGAAACGCAATATTAAGTACGCTTCTTTCCTCAATAAGACATCGTCCACATCTTTGGCATGTTGGCCTTGAGTCACTGTGTAAAGGACCGTCCACTTGAAATCAGTTTCAGTGTGTCCGCTGTCAATGAAATGTTGAACCATTGGGGCGGTTAACACTTTTGTTTTTATTCGCGACCTGTGCTGTGTTATGCGAGTGTTGACCTGCTGGTTGGTCTTTCCTATATACAGTTTACCGCATCCGCAGATGATTGCGTACACGACATTTCGTGTTTTGCAGTTCGAGAACCCTTGGTTCTTCCACCTGACATTTTTGTGTATGAATTCGCTGCCCTCGATTGTTGTGTCGCATGAGACACAGTTACCACACCTGTGGTGTCCCTCAATCGGCTTTAATCCCCACATTGACAATAAGTCATGTTTGGGTTTTTCAATGGTGACATCTGCACGCACTAGTTGCTGTCCAATACTGCGTTTTTTTTTATATGCAAAGATCGGTCTAGGAAAGGGGCATTCTAATCCCTCCAGCAGGTGCCAATTTTTCAGTATGGTCCGTCTGATTTTGTGGGTGTGGGGGCCAAATGTTGTAACACAAACCAATTTTTCCAATTCAGGCTTCACTTTGCTTTGTAATAGGCATTCCCTCGGGGTATAGCGTGCTCTTTTGAAGGCATGTTTTAACAACTGCCTAGGGTAACCTCTGCTTTTCATTTCCTCACAAAACATTTCTGCGTGTGAGTCGTAGTCCGCTATCTCAGAGCAGTTCCTCCTGATGCGAAGTAACTGCCCGCAAGGTAGATTCGTTTTCAAATTGCGTGGATGCGCACTACTGTGATGGAGAATGGTATTTTTGTCCGTCTTTTTTCTAAAAAGAGATGACTTCAGATGACCGTCAATGCAGCTAACTTCCACGTCTAAGAATGTCATTTTCGTGCTGCTATGTTCCATAGAGAATTTGATGTCACAATGTTTGTTGTTTAACCATTGATGAAATTCCATCAATTCGGTGTGGCTCCCCTGCCACAGGAGCCACACGTCATCAATGTATCTTAGCCATTGTTTTATACATTTCTTGTAGGGGTTATTGTTTGCCACAAATTTCTCTTCATACTGGGCCATAAACAATATGGCCATCTCCGGCGCATAAGGACATCCCATGGCTGTCCCCTTGATTTGAAAAAAGAACTCGCCATTGAAGCAGAAATAGTTCTTTTTCAAGGTTAGTTCAGCCAGTTGCAGAATAAATCTTGTGGGCACTCGATGGGGACGATCTCTTGTATCGAGGTACATCTCCATCACCTCCAACGCTTCTCCTTGGGGGATCTGCGTATAGAGGGACGTTACGTCCATAGTTACCATTATTTCCTCGAGTGGATTGAATTCTAAACCCTCTATTTTATTCAGGAAATAGGTGGTATCTTTCAGGTATGATGTCACATTACAGATGAAGGGCTTTAGGAAAAAATCCACATATTTTGACAGCGGCTCTAAACAAGAGTCACACCCCGAGACGATAGGGCGTCCGGGGGGGTCATTCAAGTTTTTATGGATCTTGGGCAGAAAGTACAGTATTGGGGTGCGTGGAAATTTTTTGACCAAAAAATCACCTTCCTTTGGACCCACAAAACCTTCTTCAACACCACTTGATATCAGTTGCGCTATTGTCCCTTGTATGTCTTGAGTTGGATCTGCATTTACTTTTCTATACCATATCTGGTTATTGACCTGTAATTCACCTTCCCCAAGATATTTATCCCTTGGCCACAAAACAGTGGCCCCGCCTTTATCGGCAGCTTTGACTACAATAGAGGAATCCTCTTTCAGACTTTGTAATGCTTGACGTTGGCCTCTACTTATATTAGGTTTAACAAACATTTTGTTCTTTTCAAGTTTATTTATAGAGGACAATACCGCTTGTTCGAATGCCAAAATCTGTTTGGGGATATTATGGCTGGGAATAAAGGTGGATCTATTCCGCAATCCTGTTGTCTCAATCTCTAGAGGGGGCAGCTGGTTTGCAAAAAAGGCTTTTAGTCGCACCTTTCGACAAAAGGCAATGGCTTCCATTTTGGTTTTTGTGAAATCAGGTTGGTGGTTAGGGACAAATTTTAAACCCAGATTCAGGACAGATTCTTCGTCTCTCGTCAAGATTTTATTTGACAAGTTGACAATAGAGGAAGACATCTCTATGTCTTGTAGACGTTTCTCCGGGTACGCATTTCCCATGGTATTTTGTTGCGTGGTTTTCCTTGTTGGCCCTTCTCTAAAAAAGAGACCTGTTTTTTGTTAGTGTTCCCTCTTGCCTCTGTGCCCGATGAGTCAGATGAAGATGATGTCTCAGAGAATGTTTTAAATCGGTTGCGGGACCGTCCTTGATAGTTATACAGTGCTCCGCGTGAATCAACCTGTGAATAATAATCCTTTTTAAGAAAAGGATAGGCTTTCTCTAATGTAAACGACTTGGAGTCCTTCTCGTATTGAGCGGTCTTGTTGTTTATCGTGTTATCTCTAAATGTAAGGATTTCTTTTTCAATTTTTTCCAAGAGTGCCTTGGCATCAGGCACCAACTGGCTGTCCTGAATACTTTTGGTTAGTTCTTCAATCTCTTCTAGTTCTTGCAGCGGGTCTCCGCTCTGCATTCCCAATTCTGAAGTGAAAAGCACGATAATGAGTGCCCGCTGCTTTGTATTGCGAGGCGTTACTTAGCGTTGCATGTCTTAGCGCTTACCTAGATATTGTAGATCTAAGACATGCAACGCTAAGTAACGCCTCGCAATACAAAGCAGCGGGCACTCATTATCGTGCTTTTCACTTCAGAATTGGGAATGCAGAGCGGAGACCTGCTGCAGGTCTGAATAACAGGGGAACTGCAAGGGAATCAATTCGAGCGCCAAGGATAAGGTAGGCACTTGGCACCGCTCCCCACTTTGACCGCTCTCTGCCTCTTTTACACGCATTTGAATAGTTGAGTTATTCTAAACCTCTTTGTAGGAGTAAAAAGACGTGGCCACCGCCGGCTGGCGGTTGGGAGTAGATTGTTGACCAGCGCATGACTGATTCGAACAGACACCAAGTAAAGGTGCATACCACCGTTTTTAAGGTAATTTCCAAGAGTGTTCTGAGGCATTATAGGCATGGGCTGACCCAACCACTACAATATCTTAATCGAGATTGTCATAATTTTTTAGAAAACAACCAACTCTGACTGCAAAAGATTTCTTGAATATTTGGAAACTCGCTGCCAACCTGAAAATAAAGGTACATATTTTCGAAAATGTTTTGGTAGAGGGCAATTTAGATAGGGGATGAAAATGAGGAACATAATATCTCACTCATTTTCTTTGTACATAATTTTCAGACGATTAAAATGAGAAAGCCCTGATGAGAACTTGTCAAATCACAGAGCAAGTTCGAAACGCGTCGGCAAAAGCAGAAAGGATTTAATTGATCTGTGTATCAACCAGACAATTGAGAAATTTGTATTCGTTACAATTTATTTGTCTCTTTTTCCTTACTGCGCACATCTTTATTTTCATAATTAAGTTTTGCTAACATCATATAAAGATTTACGCTTCTCGTATTACTGTATTTACATTTTTATGTACACTGAATGATCGTATGTTACTTTGTCACATGTTTTTTGTCAAATACTTTTTGTCAAATGTTTTTTAGCCAAATGTTTTTTGTCTAAATATGTATATGTATATATGTAGTGTTTTTCTCATGCAATTAATGTCTTAAGTTGATGAGATTTGTATAAAAAAGTAAATGGTTTGAATAAATCAGACCATACAAATCAAAACAAAGATTTGGTTTGTTGCTTGAATTAAATAGCCATCAGAAAAACTGCAGGGCCGGCATTTCTTTTTATTGAAATTATTCTATGGTCCAGCTGACCCTGTGTCCCGGGACCTAACTCCTTGTTTTTCGCAAACTTTAGGGCGGGCAGTACACCCGCGAGAGTCCGTAGGGCATCAGAATAATACGAGCTCTGGATTCGTGTGGGATTAAGCACATTGAGGGACCTACTATCCCTCGAAAGGCATGTCTGAGAAAGACACGTTATCGTTCTCTGAAAGTCACATTCAGTCTTTAATTGAATCATCCCCATTCTCCAATATTGCCTTGAGCACCTCTGCACAACAGCAAAACGAATCTGACAAATTAATCAGATTGAGCAAGAAGCACATAAGAACAGAGCTCCACGGGCATTTTTTGCTGAAACATCTCAGGGGAGGCACCATCCCCTGGGGTCTTCAAGTAAAAAAATATACCCGTAATCTTTACAGAGGATGCAGACTACAAAAAGGGTTTTAGCTGTATAAATACCAAGTGCAGCCGGGACCTTATGGTCCACACAATTGAGACGGCGCAACGTCTCTGTAAAAAAGAACTAGAAGAGATTGAAGAACTAACCAAAAGTATTCAGGACAGCCAGTTGGTGCCTGATGCCAAGGCACTCTTGGAAAAAATTGAAAAAGAAATCCTTACATTTAGAAATAACACGATAAACAACAAGACCGCTCAATACGAGAAGGACTCCAAGTCGTTTACATTAGAGAAAGCCTATCCTTTTCTTAAAGAGGATTAATATTCACAGGTTGATTCACGCGGAGCACTGTATAACTGTCAAGGACGGTCCCGCAACCGATTTAAAACATTCTCTGAGACATCATCTTCATCTGACTCATCGGGCACAGAGGCAAGAGGGAACACTAACAAAAACAGGTCTCTTTTTTAGAGAAGGGCCAACAAGGAAAACCATGCAACAAAATACCATGGGAAATGCGTACCCGGAGAAACGTCTACAAGACATAGAGATGACTTCCTCTATTGTCAACTTGTCAAATAAAATCTTGACGAGAGACGAAGAATCTGTCCTGAATCTGGGTTTAAAATTTGTCCCTAACCACCAACCTGATTTCACAAAAACCAAAATGGAAGCCATTGCCTTTTGTCGAAAGGTGCGACTAAAAGCCTTTTTTGCAAACCAGCCGCCCCCTCTAGAGATTGAGACAACAGGATTGCGGAATAGATCCACCTTTATTCCCAGCCATAATATCCCCAAACAGATTTTGGCATTCGAACAAGCGGTATTGTCCTCTATAAATAAACTTGAAAAGAACAAAATGTTTGTTAAACCTAATATAAGTAGAGGCCAACGTCAAGCATTACAAAGTCTGAAAGAGGATTCCTCTATTGTAGTCAAAGCTGCCGATAAAGGCGGGGCCACTGTTTTGTGGCCAAGGGATAAATATCTTGGGGAAGGTGAATTACAGGTCAATAACCAGATATGGTATAGAAAAGTAAATGCAGATCCAACTAAAGACATACAAGGGACAATAGCGCAACTGATATCAAGTGGTGTTGAAGAAGGTTTTGTGGGTCCAAAGGAAGGTGATTTTTTGGTCAAAAAATTTCCACGCACTCCAATACTGTACTTTCTGCCCAAGATCCACAAAAACTTGAATGACCCCCCCGGACGCCCTATCGTCTCGGGGTGTGACTCCTGTTTAGAGCCGCTGTCAAAATATGTGGATTTTTTCCTAAAGCCCTTCATCTGTAATGTGACATCATACCTGAAAGATACCACCGATTTCCTGAATAAAATAGAGGGTTTAGAATTCAATCCACTCGAGGAAATAATGGTAACTATGGACGTAACGTCCCTCTATACGCAGATCCCCCAAGGAGAAGCGTTGGAGGTGATGGAGATGTACCTCGATACAAGAGATCGTCCCCATCGAGTGCCCACTAGATTTATTCTGCAACTGGCTGAACTAACCTTGAAAAAGAACTATTTCTGCTTCAATGGCGAGTTCTTTTTTCAAATCAAGGGGACAGCCATGGGATGTCCTTATGCGCCGGAGATGGCCATATTGTTTATGGCCCAGTATGAAGAGAAATTTGTGGCAAACAATAACCCCTACAAGAAATGTATAAAACAATGGCTAAGATACATTGATGACGTGTGGCTCCTGTGGCAGGGGAGCCACACCGAATTGATGGAATTTCATCAATGGTTAAACAACAAACATTGTGACATCAAATTCTCTATGGAACATAGCAGCACGAAAATGACATTCTTAGACGTGGAAGTTAGCTGCATTGACGGTCATCTGAAGTCATCTCTTTTTAGAAAAAAGACGGACAAAAATACCATTCTCCATCACAGTAGTGCGCATCCACGCAATTTGAAAACGAATCTACCTTACGGGCAGTTACTTCGCATCAGGAGGAACTGCTCTGAGATAGCGGACTACGACTCACACGCAGAAATGTTTTGTGAGGAAATGAAAAGCAGAGGTTACCCTAGGAAGTTGTTAAAACATGCCTTCAAAAGAGCACGCTATACCCCGAGGGAATGCCTATTACAAAGCAAAGTGAAGCCTGAATTGGAAAAATTGGTTTGTGTTACAACATTTGGCCCCCACACCCACAAAATCAGACGGACCATACTGAAAAATTGGCACCTGCTGGAGGGATTAGAATGCCCCTTTCCTAGACCGATCTTTGCATATAAAAAAAAACGCAGTATTGGACAGCAACTAGTGCGTGCAGATGTCACCATTGAAAAACCCAAACATGACTTATTGTCAATGTGGGGATTAAAGCCGATTGAGGGACACCACAGGTGTGGTAACTGTGTCTCATGCGACACAACAATCGAGGGCAGCGAATTCATACACAAAAATGTCAGGTGGAAGAACCAAGGGTTCTCGAACTGCAAAACACGAAATGTTGTGTACGCAATCATCTGCGGATGCGGTAAACTGTATATAGGAAAGACCAACCAGCAGGTCAACACTCGCATAACACAGCACAGGTCGCGAATAAAAACAAAAGTGTTAACCGCCCCAATGGTTCAACATTTCATTGACAGCGGACACACTGAAACTGATTTCAAGTGGACGGTCCTTTACACAGTGACTCAAGGCCAACATGCCAAAGATGTGGACGATGTCTTATTGAGGAAAGAAGCGTACTTAATATTGCGTTTCAATAGTTTGCAAACTGGACTTAATTCGATGTCTGAAATTTCAAGACTATAAACCGCTTGATACAATATACAGTGCTCACGTGTAATCTTCTAAGTAGGCATTCGTTCATGAAAATAATAGAATGCAAAGTGGGACTACATTTCCCACAAAGCCTGGGGAGTCATGTGACACAAACAATCGATCACGTGTCCCTTTTTAACATGGCGACTCAGTCTGCCGAGTGACTCTTCGAATTGGTGTGGAGTTCATTTGGGAGCGAGTTATACTCTAAGATCTACAATATCTAGGTAAGCGCTAAGAAATGCAACGCTAAGTAACGCCTCGCAATAGAAAGCAGCGGGCACTCATTATTGTGCTTTTCACTTCAGAATTGGGAATGCAGAGCGGAGACCCGCTGCAGGTCTGAATAACAGGGGAACTGCAAGGGAATCAATTCGAGCGCCAAGGATAAGGTAGGCACTTGGCACCGCTCCCCACTTTGACCGCTCTCTGTCTCTTTTACACGCATTTGAATAGTTGAGTTATTCTAAACCTCTTTGTTGGAGTAAAAAGACGTGGCCACCGCCGGCTGGCGGTTGGGAGTAGATTGTTGACCAGCGCATGACTGATTCGAACAGACACCAAGTAAAGGTGCAGACCACCGTTTTTAAGGTAATTTCCAAGAGTGTTCTGAGGCATTATAGGCATGGGCTGACCCAACCACTACAATATCTTAATCGAGATTGTCATAATTTTTTAGAAAACAACCAACTCTGACTGCAAAAGTTTTCTTGAATATTTGGAAACTCGCTGCCAACCTGAAAATAAAGGTACATATTTTCGAAAATGTTTTGGTAGAGGGCAATTTAGATAGGGGATGAAAATGAGGAACATAATATCTCACTCATTTTCTTTGTACATAATTTTCAGACGATTAAAACGAGAAAGCCCTGATGAGAACTTGTCAAATCACAGAGCAAGTTCGAAACGCGTCGGCAAAAGCAGAAAGGATTTAATTGATCTGTGTATCAACCAGACAATTGAGAAATTTGTATTCGTTACAATTTATTTGTCTCTTTTTCCTTACTGCGCACATCTTTATTTTCATAATTAAGTTTTGCTAACATCATATAAAGATTCACGCTTCTCGTATTACTGTATTTACATTTTTATGTACACTGAATGATCGTATGTTACTTTGTCACATGTTTTTTGTCAAATACTTTTTGTCAAATGTTTTTTAGCCAAATGTTTTTTGTCTAAATATGTATATGTATATATGTAGTGTTTTTCTCATGCAATTAATGTCTTAAGTTGATGAGATTTGTATAAAAAAGTAAATGGTTTAAATAAATCAGACCATACAAATCAAAACAAAGATTTGGTTTGTTGCTTGAATTAAATAGCCATCAAAAAAACTGCAGGGCCGGCATTTCTTTTTATTGAAATTATTCTATGGTCCAGCTGACCCTGTGTCCCGGGACCTAACTCCTTGTTTTTCGCAGATTCTAAAGGTGTCGGCTATTTGCCGCTTTCAACCAGACATGTGTTTCATAAATGAAGTTTTAAAGTAGCATGTTTGATCCTCCAACAGTTGATGAAAGGGGAGTTTAATGGGGGTGTCGAGGACCCACGAGGCTCACTAGATGAGAACCTACAAGCGCTACCGCCGTCTGGCTCCGTGTTCCCTTGCAGGAGAGCTGGCGACTGATGCGTGACGATGGAATTATCTACGTCGCGCGTGTCTGTACTTCCTGGTCCAGAGGAGTCTGGGGCTTGAGCAAGGATTTCTAAACGCGTAGACCTTGTTACACACAGCGCTTTGTTCTTTTTGGCTTGTATGCATGGTTGTATGATTGTAGAATATGTTAAACTTATGGGTATGAGTGAGTGTGGAGTGAAATAAGCAATGTTCTTAATTTTGTGAACTTTTCTAAATAAGTGGTGACATTTTTTTTTAAATAAAATAATTGATTCATTCAGGACGTAAAAATTGGTCCAGTGACTATTTGTTTTAATCAGGTAGTCTTGAGGTAAAAACAGGCAAACCTCAAAATAAGTTGGCAATATTGGTGCTCGTTTTGTTTTTTTCTAGTAAGTGAGGCTTGTCCTTATTGTCCGTGAGCGCAGACCTAGTTTTGGGTACGGCAAATATAGAAGGGCACAGATATATGGGGAGGTAGAGCACTCTGGGCACACTGTGGCTGCCCTGATCAAACTGGTAAGGGCCACAGCCAATACCACAATACTGCAAAAGGCAGGAGAGAGGACCGCATGTTACACGCACAGTAAATTGGATGCCTTCCATGGTATCTACCAGCAGCTCCTTGAGTCCAGATTGGTGGAGTCTCCACGAGAATATCACATGATGTGCACCTGGCTTGGCTGTCCTCTTACCAGTAGGACACGCTCTGCCAGTCGATCATGGTTGATGCACTTAGGGGGATTATAGTTCACCTAAAAAATTGTAGCGCCTCGGAAATTGATGGCCTTCCGGACAAATTTTTTAAATTGTATGCAGAGGAACTAATTCCAAAGCTGCAAATAGTATATGAGGAAATGTTGCAAAAAGAGAAGACTCCACAATTCAGTGGTGGAGGCAGTCTTTCTCGCTCTCCTTAAACCTGGGAAACCAGTTGATAGTTGCAGTTTGGAGAGAGCCCTGTCCAATATTAATGTGGATTGCAAGATTCACACAAAGCTATTACCCATCAGGCGTTTATGCCTCTTGAAGTTTGCCCGTACCAGGCAGGGTTCATCCCAGGACGACCTATGGCAGATAACCTGTGCATTCTCATCACAGTCACGCACCAACTAGCCCCAGAACTGAAGAAGGTGGTGATAGTATCCTTAAGGGCTGAGAAAGCCTTTGATTTCATTGAATGGCTCTTCCTGCACACAGTCCTAGAGGGGTTAGGAGTGGGTAAAGCGTTGCTCAAAGAGATTACAGTGAGCTCCAACTCCCCTAGTGTTAAGGTGACAATTAATGACCTACTATTGGTGCCATGTGTGATTAGCAGAGGGACGTGGCAGGGGTGCTCATTGTCCCCGCTTCTTTTTGCCGTTGTGATGGAGCCCCTTGCCTGCCTCCATCTAGAATGACATAATCATAGAGGGAGTTGATTTGGGATACAGGACGTCCTACTTTCGATGTATGCGGATGACATATTTCTCCTGGTTAAAAAAAAACAGCCAGTAAACTTCACCCGATAATGCGAGAGATAATATCTTATAGGTGATGGTCAGGATTGAACATCAACTGGAACAAATCCATATTAATTCATCTCATGGATGCTACGTTGCATCTGGTGTTTGAGCATCTACTGTGCTAGTCCACAGACCTGGTTAGTGGGCATAATGTCTCATAGAAATATTGACATACTTATTGCGGCTAATTACAGGGTCTGCTTATTACAGGGTCTGCTTATCTGCTATTGCGATCTCATGCAAGGGTGGACTAGGCTCCCACTTATGGTGGCATGGAGATTTGCACTGATGAAAATGGTGGTACTGCTGAAACTGTGGAATTTTTTCCAAATTATTGCTCTGCACCTTCGAAAGGTTGTCTTTATTGCTCTACAATCTCTGTTGGTCACATTGGCGTGGGCTGGAAAACAGCCGCATATTAGTTGGAGTAGACTGCAGAAGTCGTATATCAAGAGGGGATTTGGTGCCCACAACTTCGAATTGTGCTACCTTGTAGTCCAGGCCTGATTCACTCATTATTGGGTACATAACCAGTGACAAGCTCTCCACCTCAACCTGAAGTGTGGCCTTGTGATTCCGCCCCCAATCCATGTGAGCCTATACTCAAGGTCGCGGCACCCAGACCGTGAGTTTTATATGGTTCGTTACCTGGGGTGGGCTATCACATGTTGGGTGGAAATGGAGGGGTATTAGACTCAGTAATCATCCTAGGCTGACATTGAGCATTACCCACATGGTCACTTAGACCACTTACTGTTGCATCCTGTGGTGGAGGCTACAAAATACTGCAGGAAACTGTTGTTCATTGCAACACTATTGGTCCACCTCATGGTAGCCATGTTTTGGGGAGGTAGAAAGATGCAGCAGTTGTATTGTTTTCTAAAAGGCATGGTACTGTGTAGTTAACTGACATAGCTGTAGGCAGAAACTGTTCTGCAAGTCACAAGACCTGTGAATTACTGGGGACCACTCAAGAGTATATGGCGAGCCTAGATTCTGATGAACTGCATACATAAGGAGTGGGTTTAGTGTTTTCCTTGTGGGTTGGCAGAAGAGACAACAGATCCTGGCCGAGAACCTGCCTGATGTGGAGTACACAGCGACAACTATGGACGTGGCAGAGAGGATTGGAGCATTGACTGAACAATACGCATCATGTAAACGGAACTTTTGTAATATGATGTGCTGATGCATGCTATGTTGTAATCATAATTCAGTCCCAGTTGGTTGTAAGCATTCCAAGTCTCAATAAAAAAATGGAAATTATTTTAGAAAATGTTTTCAATTATCAGACACAAAAATAAAAAATGTCAATATTAAATCTTCAGTTTTATAATGAAACATTTTTAAAACAATAATTTACAAATTCAGTTCTTACAATTACAATACAACATATTAAATGAAATATAGATATAAAAATAAATACTTTAAAAATCCCCCAGCCTATTCTCTTATAAACACACCATTCCACTAATAAGAATCGCATTTAATATTTTGTTACAATTAAATCAATCAAAAATGAAATCACATATAATAATTTTTTATTTAAATATTTGATCCTTTCAAATTTCTTATTAAAAAACACATTTTAAAAATGTGAAGTTTATAGAAAGTAAAAAGTAAAAACAAAATAATTTGAAATTAACTTTAATTGTAATGTGAAATTTACATATATATTGCACTAAGGCATAAAGACATTTATAAAATATTTAAATTTTATTAAAAATTAACAAACAATACACGGAAAATAGCTTAACAAATCTAAAATAATGATTAAGAAATACATTCAGAAAACTACCAAAACTAAATTATTAAACATATATTTGTAAATTACTTGAATAAATACAACTGAAACACTATCAAAAGGATCAAAAACTATTTTAAGCATTACATATAAATTAGTAAAACTAAAAAGTTCTAACATATAAAATGACCAATTCAAAAATGTCATTTTAAATTAAACAAACACACAAAATAATTATTTAGACAATTATACTTTGAAAATCTCCACATTCTTTTTACGTGTAAACCCAACATTCTGCTCCAAAAAAGTTTATTAGATATATTTTTATTTAAAATGTTTTTAAATAATAATTGTAATATTAAATACAAAAACATTATGATTACATTTGATACATAACGTCAACCTATTTTTAAATTACTCCATCAACTTAAAAAAAAAGCTTTATAGAGTTTTATATAGCATGAACTTGCCCTGTGGGTATCAGGTATCAGAGTGCTTTACATGATCACCAGTTTTGTGCAGACAGACACGTTGATTTATTGTTGTTGTTAGGCAGTGGGAGATTAAATGATTTGCCCACAATCACAGGATGTTAAGCATCGTTGCAGAGACTCGAATCCGGTTGCCCAACTTCGAGGTTGACCACTCTAGCCATTAGGCCACAACCTCTCCCGTTCTCTTACCGTAGATATTTATGTCCATTATATTTTTGTCATCACATTTTTTCTGTAATGATCTTTTTATATGACAATATTTGTTTTTACAATTCTGTCCAAACACCACTTTTTGCCTATGGTGATTCACCTGCTCCCCCATTGTGGGTTCAAGGATCATAGAGCAAGTTGAATATGATAATTCACTCCAAAGCCATTGTTATTTATTCAAACCAAGTTAAATGTTTTCTTTCCTAAATAATCTGTGTTAGAGCACAGTTGTTCTATAGTACCTAAAAAAATATATATTTTGCTTAAATCTTAAAACAAATATTTACTTAAAACCTTTTCCAGAACTGTAAGAATTATGATGTTTTGGGGGATGGCTACTGGGTGTAGACAGTAGTTCTTCACCATTGCATGCACCCAGTGTTCTCTGGGTATGGCTGAATACTGTGCCAAGTATACTCTAGGAACAGTGGGGACCAATCTCAGGGGTTAGCCGTTAACCACATCCTGTACTCACAGCTGGTTAGGCCAGTCAAAGGCAAAATGTGATGGGTGTGAAGGGTACTTGGCACACAGTATTGCTTAAGGCCACGATCTCTCTTCTCAGAACTTGATGGACGAGACCAAAGGTCATGCTCTGGAAGCTATTCTTGAACCCCTGTTTTCAGTGCAAGAACTGGTTAGGAGCAAACTGTCTATGAGCGGTCCTCTGTTTCTCACTCTAGCACTGTTTGGCAGTGCACCTTTTTTGCAAGTGCTGTTTAGCAGTGAAATATGTTTCTTGAAGCTACACTGCTGTGATGAATGTCCTGTTCCTGATCTTTAAGGTACCTCCATATGACTATTTCTTTTTCATTTAATCTTCCTGGTGAAGTGGAAGGACTTGGCACATAGTGGTTGGGTTAAACTAATTGGTTGTTTCCCGGAGAAAAACATTGACTGAAAATATGATTTACAAAAAGGCCTGAAACAGAAATATAAGATTAATAGCGTAATTTAAATGGATTTCGGTCTGGATACCACATAAGCTGTGCTCTAAATTCATCTTATTCAAAATGTAAGCACAACATTTGTTTAAAATGTGAACAGCGAATTAGCAAGAGAAATTACTTAAATCAAATGCCAGCATACTCCAGAGAAAAGATAACTTCTAGAAGCAAAACTTCTTGTTCAACAAAATAGTGACAACAATTCCGCAATCACATAATATTTATTTAAACTCCTCAAAAATCAGATCATTAATTTGAAATAACGATCAAGACAGCGCGTTATTAGAATTCAACCAAAATGCAAGTAATGACTTTTGTTTTGCATATGTGGAAATACAATGTACAAAATCCCCTGCTTGGCAATTTGCTACTTTGACAGTTTTAAAAGACTGGATTTATTCAGGGAATGTAAATAATAATATACAATTTAAAAAGTATTCCTTCAAGTTATTGCCATTCATCAGAGACATTTTTCATTCCTGTTAAGGTGCAATGTTGGCTAATGTTTTTGATGATTAAGAGATTTGTGTAATCTCTTCCAAGATGAAAAATAAATTGCAAAACTGTGTCATAAATCATTACAGCTTTAGAAGTTTTCAGCTAAAACCAACCTAAAACTTTCTGGAAAGCATTAGTTCATCATTTAATCTTAACAGTGATATATTCCAAAATTAAAATTGTAAATCAAAGTACTAACACATACCGCATGTATTGCGTTAGGGGTGTTTTTTTATAGTTCTTTTGTATTCTATTTCTATGATTACTCTGTTTAGTTCTAAATAGCGCTAGAATGTATTAAGGGTTCCAGTTGATGGTTCGAGGTTTGTCAGTTGCTGGAAGACCTCCGATGTAGGCTGGTGTGTTGGGTTGATGCTGTACTTCTGGAGAATAAAAGATACAGCAACCTACTCAACTATCTCTGGATTTATTCAGAATAACCACACTACAATTGGCGATGAGGATGGGATCTCCAGTATTTTTACAGCTCTTCCTGACTCCACTTGGGACCTCATTGATTCTACCTAAGTGCAATATCCTGAGATTCCCTAGCTGAACTGTGCAGAAATAAGTGGACACACTAGCGCAAGACTGGCGTGTTAGTGGCAGGTCGTATACATTTTTTCTTCTATTATTAATAACTCTACTCGGCCTGACCTCTTTTCAACCGTCACCTCACAAGCGCCCTTGTCCTACCTGCACGCGCAGCTGGAATCCTCCTCTTCCGACATTCTGGTCGACGCAAGGTCATGCAACGTGCCGCCATTTTGGGCTGGTACCAAAACGTCCTTATTCATTGCGCAGTGTAAGCAACTTAGCGCGTACTTTTATTTCTTCAAGTCGGTGACGCGCACACCCATTATTTATATTGAAATCAAAACTGTGTGCTCCTTCTTCATTTCAAGGTCCGTGGCATGCAAACCTTCATTATGTCAAGGTCAGTGACGCGCACACTTGTTTCATCTGAAAACAAAATTGCGTGCAGCTTGTAATTATTCTGTAATAGGTGACGCACACACCTTTATCATTTTAAATTGGTGACACGCACACCTGAGCACTTAGCAATTCATTATTATATGCACGTGACACACATGTTGCGCACACCTATTGTTAAGATACGCCATTATTTATTATGCATTTGTAACTCATTATCCTTCTGGCATTTTTCATTAATGTACACTGTGTGTTACTTTTAATTTAGTTGTATCATATTTGACTGTTCCTTAACAATTTTCTTCATTCAGCACATTAGGAAGCTCATCCTTAGGGTCTGTAAATGTACTCAAATTAGCATTGTTTTCACTGTCATAATGCACATTTTTTCTTGTCCTACACATTTTTTTACCAGAACCAGGTATTCCTAAAACCAAATGGAAACAATGGTTTAAGGGGTTTGCAAGTTATATAATAGCCTTAGATGGGGTAAAATGTATTCCGGTTAGGAAATCTTGGTTCTGAGGGGCAGCATACTTTTGATCATCTTCCACTAGACACCCAATCTGAGGAAACTGATTGGGATGCTTACAAAGAGTCAGTGTGCAGACTTGCCAACAATTTTATTGATGAAACTAGTGTTGTAGTGGAAAGGCATAAGATTTACACCAGACGTCAATTTGAGTTTGAATCCAAAGACACTTTTTTAGCTGAATTGTGAGTTTTAATTGCTACGTGCGAATTTGATGGCAACATTGATTCTTATTTAAGAGACCAACTAATAGTTAATTGCTATAACAAAATAGTACAAGAAAGACTACTCTGTTGTAGAAATCCATCTTTGAGTGAAACTCTTGAACTAGCTAGAGGTATCGAAAGATCAGTTGTAGCACAGAAAGAATTAAATAAAGCCCAAACTGATCCCGTAACTGAATCAGTTAATGCTTTAAGCACTAAACCTAAATTTAATTATAACAAGTCAAAAGACACATCAAAAGACACTAAGAAGCAGAATGCTTGTTACAGATGGTGCTTTCCTTCTCACTTAGCTAATGCTAAGAATTGTCCTGCTCTTGGTAAACTTTGTATTAATTGTAAGAAGCATGGTCATTTCACACGAATGTGTAATAAGAATCCTCACAAAGTAAGCACACTTGAAAATGTTGAGGACCTTTCAGAGGACAATATTTGCACTGTTAAAAGTTTTTAAAAGATTGTCAATCGATTCTGATGTGAATGATGGTGGTCCGTTGTGCAAAGTTACCTTTGGTGATGTTGAAATGCAGGTAACTGTAGACTCTGGTTCTCCAGTTACTTTTGTCACTGATGTGTTATTTTTTAAGCATTGGAATTCTATACAATTATCTCCTCCAGACATTCGCACCATTTCTTTTGGAGGTCACAATATTGATATGCTTGGTTTCTTTCACAATAATGTTAATTTCAAAGATCGAGTAATCTTCACTAAAGTGTATGTGGCGAAAAAAGGTTATAACATCCTAGGATTGAAAGATAAAGGGAAGTTTGGCATGGTATTAAGACCAGGTACTTCATGTCCCATCTCTTTAGCTGATATACCTGATGATGTGGAGAACTTTGTGGGACGATGTGTTATTTGTTCTGAGGCCGATAAATCATTGAAGGTTAGCAACTCCCCTCCATCCTGTTGAAGTCACCAAGGGCCCTTGGGAAAAGTTAGGGATGGACTTTATTGGTCCAATGTATAATCTTAAAAATTACATGAAATTTGCATTAGTCATTGTTGACTATTTCTCCAAGTGGGTAGAGTGTAAGTTTTTACCTGAACCTATTACTTCAGCAGTGATAAGGTGTAAGTATGCTTAATGATTTGTTTTGTAGAGAAGGAGTTCCCAAATATCTGATGTCAGATAATGTTGTCCAATTTAAATCTCATTCCATGCAAAACTTTTTAACCAATATGGGTATCAAACACTTGACTGTGGCTCTTTATAGCCCCCGGGGAAATGGCATGGTGGAGAGAGTAAATAGGATGTTGAAATAAACTATTCAGTTAACTTCCGTTCAGGGGGAGTCTGTTCTTGAAGCTGTCCAAGAAAGGTTATGGAGTTAACATAATACTCCACACTCTTTAACGAGTATTCCTCCTTTTGTTCTTTTTAAAGGGCATTTTAATTCTTCTAAACTTAGTCCCAATTGGCTTTTAGATCAGACTAAATGTTCTGACAAGATTTCTGATATCAAACAGATATGTGATTCTATGGGAAGAGCTCAATCTAAAATGAAACAAGTATGTGATATCAACAAGAAAGCGAAAGTAGTACAATTTGCAGTTGCTGATCCCATCAAGGTTAAAAGACCGGTTGGAAATAAGAGTCTTAATTATAAATGTTATCCTATGACACATATTATTAAAATTTCCAAGCTTGCAGTTTGGTTGAAATAGGCAAATGGTGGAGTAAGAGGCATGTGGTTCTTGTGCATAACAATATTCATGAAAATAATGTAATAGACACCCCTTGTAATTATTCTGGTTCATCGTTACCAGATTGTTCTTTTTATAGTCATTCTAATGAGTTGCCTATTCAACAATTGGGTGGTGGTGACGCCACGGTTTCACATGATATTTTAAATGAAAAATGTTTTGATTCCAATGTTACTCTTACTAATTCAGATTCTTCACAGGACAATGATGTGGTTACTACTGATGATAATCCTTGTGGGGTAGCACTTTCTTCAAGGTGGAGTAAAAGAAGATGATGTGCTCCCTACTATCTGAAGGATTACGTGCTGCAATAAGGGTGTTTGTTTCCTTTTGCAGGCCAATTTTATTTCATTCATTTTAATTTTTGGGTTTTGGTGTTAGAGGGGAAGATGTGTTGTATTCCATTTTTATGGTTACTCTGCTTAGTTCTAAATAGCACTAGAATGTATTAAGTGTTCCAGCTGATGGTTTGAGGTTTGTCAGTTGCTGGAAGACCTCTAATGTAGGCTGGCGTGTTGGGTTGATGCTGTATACATCTGGAGAATAAAAGATACAGAAACCTACTCAACTATCTCCTGGATTTATTCAGAAGAACCACACAACAAGTTCATTAACTGAGAATGCAACAGTAGAAGAGATGAAAGGAAAAGGGCTTGAACTCTACACCCTTGCTTACAGGAAGAAAAGTTAAATCCTGTCATAGGTGACATGTGCCTTGATAACTCTATTAATGTAAGGAAACTGCTATGTTGTCATATTGAAAGACACATCGGGAGGAAGGAGCAGATGCATTTAGGCTTGCCGTAAGAGACTTAACTTGATGAAAGTGTGACTACAGGGGTCCCTGTGCCCTTCTTCCATGGGACTTAGAAAACCCATCATTGAGGTATTGAAAAGTGAGATTAGTTAAGAGGTAGACACAGGTCACTATGGTTTAGAGGCAAAGCACATTGCCTCATTAGGATTCCGTTTGCCCGTCCTGGTGAAAGTCACAGACTCAGTTGAGCTACAAGGCAGAAACAGGTTGACGGTAACAGTGGTGATGGGGTACAGTTAATTTTAATCACCAAGTGCCATGTCTAGCAAATAAACTGTTTTAGGATGCCCCATTGGTTTTTAACACACTTGTATCATGGATCCATTCTTAATTATAAGTGCCTCCCTGACTCCAGGTGTAGACCCGCTCTCCATCAAATGGAGGTTTTGGAGAGCAAGAATTGTCCTATGATGAAGCATGACACCTGGTGGAGTGTGAGGACAATCCATAAACATTTTTTGTATGCCTAACACTTGTACTGAGTGGCAATGGGAGAGATACATCACATAACTCTATAAATTGCCAAATCCTTGGGGAGCCTATTTTGTTTACATATATTGAAAGTTGGCCACATTTTTATTTATTTTAAAGTACTAGCACCGTGGTAAAGTGAAGTGCTGTTAAACTGCACTGTGGCGAACATACATTGCTTTGAGGTGAGGTAGTTAGAATATTCCTCCTCCTAATTCAGACAGCATATGGTAACTAGAGGTGGGCAGAATCCATGGAGTTTCATTCTGTTTAGTTCCGCGGAGTCACAGAAAAACTCTGTGGGATTTTGTGGAGTTCGGTCAATGGGCAGAAAATATGTAGCTTGGGCTGAAATTTAGCATCGGTAGCACAAGCAGTGCTGAATATCAGCGCAATAGCACCATCAACAGCACGCAGCCATTCAAGTTGATTCTGCTGCTGCTCGAGTAGGAGATCTACTCAAGCAGCAGCAAATCTACTCAAACTGCAGCCCTTTGACCACGAACGTTTGTGAACGCTAGCGAACCTCACATTGAAATTCACACTAGAGGACACCAAATGCTGCTCACGCTCGCATATAATGGAACCTCGCAGGAGAAAAATTCCAATACTCAGCGAATGCGGAATTTGCTCAGAACCCCACTTCAAAGAGGAACGCAGAGTGGCCAAAATGTGGCCAATTCCATGGACAGAACATTCCCCCCACCCCTAATGGTAATTAGAAGAACATACATGCCTGCTTCAAAAAAAGATGATGAAAGGGGATCTAAATATACAGAGTACGTTTTGTGTGCATTCATTTTGCAAAGAATTGGGTTACATAAAAATAATACTAAATAGGGATTGGCTTACAAATTTGTTAATATTTTTAAGCATAGTTTCATACTTATTTTTTTGAGTATTAATATGCAAGACACATATGGCTACTCCCTCACAGTGCCAGTAATCCTTCCAAACATTGGATTAGATGAAGTAGGAGTTTCAGAGAAATGCCTCAAACATATATTCTTCTATTAATGAGATACATTTTGAAGCACAGAGTTTCAGAGAATCGCTTCTCTTACTGTAAGTGCTCGTGTTTAAAAGTTGGATATAGTGTAGGGTGGTAAACTACTCAGGCTAATGTTGAAAAACAGATGAGGTTTACAGTCGTGTCAGGGTGAGATTATTTGGAAGCTTTGATCATTTAAGTTAAGTGGTTTGTGCACTATAACCAGTCCTTTCAATTGATATCGCATGAAATCACATGCTGCCAGTAGGCATCCTTAAAAACAAGTTTTCTTGTAGCCTTGTGGTATTAATGTTACGACTGGCAACGCTGTTGAATTTATTAGAACCCTGAGAGCCTTGATAAAAGTTTTGCTGTTTATTTTTGGAAAGGCTGTTAAAGTATTTCACATCAGGTCAGGTGAGATTTTAGGAGCCGGTCTGATATCCATAACATAATAGCGATTAATTTTGATATTCATTGAATCATTTAGTCTTGCATTGTTGGTAAATCAGTCTCAGTACAGATAGTCAAACTTCAAACTTGATGCCAGCGAGAAAACTTGCGCTCTACAGCACCTAAAGAGCTGTAATGCTGGTACAGTAGATGGTGTGTCAGTAGTATTTAATCTCTACAACCGTTATTGTAGCATTGATTTGTTTGCTCATTAGCAGTTTTGCTTCTCGAGATTCGATTCTTTTTTCTAACTTGACTGTATAACAGACGCCTTTGTGAGTGCCAAGTCTGTACTCCAAGTTTATCAAGCCAAAGCCCTCAGTCCGCGCTTTATGGCGCGGAGCTATGGGGGTTTGAGAAACGGAGACCACTGACACTTTCAGAAAACAAGTTTTTCCGCAGTATCATCGGACTTCCCCAGAGTACCCCACTACAGCCACTTAGATATGATCTTGGAAGGAAGGCAATTGCGGACGTAGCAAGGCTCCGCCCTATCTTATATTGGCGTAGGCTTTGGACTACATCGGAGCTTTCGCATTTCGCTGAAGGATTCATGGATGTCATAAAATCCGACGTCTTCCACAAGATCAGTTGGTTAAAGGAACTTAAAAACACTCTAGTGGACCTGGGAATGCAGATGCTGTGGGAAAATCCAGCGACAGCTACTTTCCCATCTAAAAATAGTCTAAAGGAGATCTATTGGGAGCAGGTCGCGCACCAAATCTGGAGTGGCACTGGTTCCTCAACCATGACTGGGGTTTTTTTAGAGGCAAAGCATATCCCCATGTTAGAGCAATATTGGGATGTCATCGCCAAGCCTGGGGATAGTGTAAAAAGGCAGGGCTGAATTCGACCAAGAACCCTTCAGTATTTGCCCGGCGTTAGCCGCCTCTCATACCATTCAATATTACCAACCAAAGAGGCAGGCGCTGGAGACTGGAAGACAGGAAACAGGAGTTTATTCCGACGGAGCAGAACACGTCAAATCAGACAACAGGGTATCTTCTCGAGGTGCTCTAACCGCATCTCTGAGGCCTGGCCTCTTATACACAAGTTTATGGCTTTATTACATTTATGACATCCGTGGTATTGCTTTGAAGTACGAAAAAGGCATCTTTGGAATCCCCTGTTCAGGCCCGTTCTCACACATATCTACAGTAGGGGTCCCCACCCAAATCTCAGCATGATGGCTATCGCGCAGCTGGACATTCCGCTGGGAACAGGAATGCGGGCGATCGGTCGGATCTAGGGGTGTGAAGGCATTGATTAATCCCCGCTCCTTTGATGTGAGGTGAGGACCTACTGTAGGGGGCAATAAACTGCATCTGTTGGGCTAGGTGATGGCCTGGGATCAGGACGGACAATCAGGCAGGGAGGAAGAGGTTATCAAAAGGGCCTGTTCTATGAATGAGATGAAAGAGTGAGGGGGTTCAGCACGGGATGTGGCTCGGAGGCAGGGTCGCGCTGGAGGTGCGTTTATGGCCCAGGCAGGAGAGACCGGGGGCTGTCGGGGCACGGGGGATGCTTGCGAGGCCGGGGGGGTGAGGGGGAGAGACGCGCTGGCTATTGGCAGTGGGCAGAGAGACCATGTTTTTCAAAAAAATGGCTGCTGCTGCAAGTGTGCGTGAGTCTGAAAGGGGACAAGATGGCGCCGATAATGTTGACATCGCAAACCAGATTTTAACAGTCCTCCCTTTTCAACATATCTAGCCATTTTGTCTAGTCGATATCGATCTTCATCAAATCCTTAACCTCGACATCGTAC
This sequence comes from Lissotriton helveticus, assembly GCF_964261635.1. Taxonomy (NCBI): domain Eukaryota; kingdom Metazoa; phylum Chordata; class Amphibia; order Caudata; family Salamandridae; genus Lissotriton; species Lissotriton helveticus. Next base: position 1,511,052,550 of record NC_136063.1, on the reverse strand, counting down.
AATGCTCTCATGCGTTCCTTGTCAAAGTCCAGAGTCTTTGGGCAGATACAGTTTGCACATAGTGAGCACAAAGGCGGCAGGCATTGAATTCCTAGGCAGAACCCACATAACACAACAATGGGTATCAGTATAATTGTAAACAACCTCCACCCCCAGTTCTTTCCAGTACTCCAGAACCATCCGCCAAGCGACCATTCTTCTTCTTCCTGGTGGACTTCTGAGGAAAGTCTGTGGAGATGTTCAATGGCTTTGTACACTGAGGGTGAATTGTCCGGTATATAGGTGCAGCAGCTAGACCCAATGATGCGGCATGCCCCTCCACGATCTGCTAGATCCACATCTAGAACAAGGCGGTTCTGAAGGGCCACCAAGCGGACCGCTTGAAGCTCGGCCGTGTTATTTGTGAGGATACCAGCTGTAATGTTCATGGTTGTTTCAACTGCCTGGGTCAAGTGTCGGATGGCACGGCTGTTTGCCATTGGACCCCAGAGTGGAACAAGTCCCTTCATTGCGTCCAGGAACTGTGCTCCGGCAGAGTCGGCTTGTTCAATGTCTCTCTCTCGTTTTTGTCGGTGGTGGTTTGCAGATGCCACATAGGTCGGAGGAAGGATGAAGGCAATGTAGCAGGTACCTCCCCAGCCTTTTGGGAGCCAGGTGTAGGCTTTCGTACCGCAGACAAAGTACATGTTTGGAGAAGTGACAAAAGAGGGTGGGTCAGTTGTGTCCAAGGTTCTGGTGATGTTGCAGGCACTGTGACCTACAAATTGTGTCCCGAGGCCTTCGATGCACACAAGGCCCGAGACATTGACAACAGATAGGGCCACAGTCAGGGTGGCTGCTGTTCGTTTCCGGAGGTTGGTGAAGGTAGGTCTGGCCGTGTTGTTGAACACCTGCATTTCGACATGCTCTTTGACTGGGATAATTAAAAGCACAGGTGCACCATGGAATAAACAGTTTTGCAATAATCACATGATAAGTATAAATGTCCAGAAAGTCCGTTTTGTTTAGATGATTTATTTTTCACAAATTGCAAAATAGGACAGCCGACGCGTTTCGTCCCTGCCGGGACTTCTTCAGGGCATGAGAAAAAATTCAATATCCAGATTAAGGTGCTGAAACCAGATAGGTGGCAGTCCGCTCTGTCAATCTCTACTTCCACAAAACAAGGTAAGTATCCACGTGGATGTTCGAGTGATAGTTCAGTCATGAAGTGTCATGTATACACGGGTTCTTGGTAACAAGTACTATAAATATAATATCCAAGGATCGTAGATGAAATGCTTAGAGATCCAATTTTTCACACGAGAATAAATATATCGTGCACCAACAATGCGATGTGCACTGTAATCTATGGCTTGACCAAGTGCCCCTTATAGCGGATATCCTGCCATCAAAGAAATATAGTCATGGTTCCACCTCCGTAGTCCTCGGAGTAGATGAAAAAAAGCGGGAGATAGCCGCCCAAACGAAAGGTCCCTCAGTTTGTATAACGCCTGATGTCCAAGTGAACAGAGGTGTTGGACGTCAGCGGGCAAAAGGGTGCAGCCGCTTTTTTTTTGTTTCGTTCAGCCAGACCCCTTGATAAAAGTGTGACATGGTTTCGCTGGAGATTGTCTTATCTCTGTAGCTCTCTTGCAGGAGAATCAACCAGGCGAGGCAGGAGCCATGAACAGAGAATGGTGAGGGGATGAAAGGGATGGAATGTCCAGTGGCATGCGGAAGCAACCCGCAGATCCAGCAGTTGGTGGCATTGGCGCCAAGGTTGTGCTGGTGCAAAAGTTGTACGAAGGAGTTATTCCAGTACTCCTTACATCTTTCTCGGAGTTGAGGTGAGAGAGAGATCAGTTGGTGTTCCTTCACGGTGACAGGTAGTACAGTGGCTAGAAGTGTCTCGTGTGCTGGTGAGCTTTCTTCCAAGATCCAGAGGGTGGTCATGAGGAGGAGGCAGAAGAGAAGGGTAACAAAGAAGGCAATAGTCTTTGAACTGTGCATTTTGTCAGTCTTTGGATTTCTGTAGTGGGTCTTTGGATATCCGGTCGCTTCCACCATCTTCAAGTCGGGTGCTTCCATCATCTTCGTATCGGGCGCTTCCATCATCTTCGAGGGGGCTCGGTAGTGGGCAGAACCACAAACTTCATTTGGCTTCTCTCCTGGCGACCTTAGTAGCGTTAGGGCACCGCTCTGAGAATATAAACTTAGTCAGTGGTCTATTTAGCCGAAGCTCCCTCCTTTCGTCGCAGGTTGTACCCTTCTCTGGATGGCACAGTGGGGTCGGGATAAGTTGCCAGTTCAAGCGCGTCTGTTTCCGGGTAGCAGCTCAGGGATGGTCGATCTTTGTTCAGGAGCTCTTCTTGCGTGGTCACGCCTTCGGTTGTTGTCAGATTCGACGAGATCTTCTTGCAGTGGTGTGCGTGCAGCCAATTGCGCTTTCCCTCCACTCGAAGAGCTGTTCAGGTGGTGATCAAAACTTGCCAGGGCCCGTCCAGCGGGGTTCCAGACTCTTCTCCCGCTGGAAGTTCCGAATTAGTACGAAATCTCCAGGCTGGATGGTATGTCCGGGGCCCCTGGAAGCATCGGGGATGGCCTGCAGCACCTGATGATGATTAACAGACAGCGTTTTAGTTAGGTTATACAGATAGTCAGACATTAGGACGTCCGGGACGTCGTGAATAGATGTCGGTTTGGGTGCAGACCAGATACTCATGGGTCGGCCAAAAACGACCTTGTAAAGGGTCAAGTGGTGTTTGGTGGGGGTGGAACGCATTGACAGCAATGCCAGGGGAAGAGCGTCTGGCCATTTTAGTCCTGTGGTAGCCACTATTTTTGCCAGTTTTAGTTTCAATGTGGCGTTGTGTCGCTCGACCAGTCCAGCAGATTGGGGGTGAAAAACTGCGTGGAATTTCTGTCGTAACCCCAGCCCCTTCAGGATAAGCTGGATAACCTCGGCTACGAAATGGGGGCCATTGTCACTCCATAAAATACGACAAAGGCCGTAGCGAGGGAAGAACTCTTTCAGTGGTACTTTTGCAGTGGCAATGGCAGTGTTGTCACGCGTCGGGTAGGCTTCCACCCATTTGCTAAAAGCGCATACAACAACAAGTACATACTTCAGTCCTTGACATCTCTCTAACTGGATATGGTCCATCTGTAGGACTTCAAATGGATGGTTGGGGACCCCAAACCCTCCCCGGGGTACGACAGTTCCTTTCCCAGGGTTGTGTTGCAGGCAGACTAGACATTGCTGGACTAATCGTTTGGCTGAGTCTGCAATTCTATCGTTATGCCAAACTCGGGAGACAAGTTCGGTCATAGGGGCAGATCCTATGTGTGCAGGGGAATGAGCCATAGTCAGTATGGGGATCAGATACGAGTTGGGTAGCAACCATTTGTTCGTGTCTTTTGTCCGCCAGCAGCCTTCATCGTCTTTTAATCCCACCCGTGCCCATTCAGTCAATTCGTGTGGTGAGCTGGCCATTTGGATGTCCCTAATAGTTTCCCTAGCGTCCGTCCATTTTTCTGCTTGTGACCTAGTCACGTACATGTGAGTCGTCGTCCTATTCTCAGCTGTGGTTCGGGCAGTGATGTCGGCCAGTGCATGTCCCTGTCCAATGATGTCTGTCACCTTTTTGTGTGCTTGGCATTTGATTACAGCAAGTCGTTTGGGGAGGAGAACCGCTTCAGTCAGAGCGGAGACTAGATCTCCATGCAGGATGGGTGTGCCATGAGATGTCATAAATCCCCTCTCCTTCCATAAGAGCCCAAAATGATGAACCACCCCGAAGGCATACTGGCTGTCCGTGTAAATGTTTGCTGTCGTCCCCTTTGCTAGGATACATGCTCGTGTGAGGGCAATCAGTTCTGCCGCCTGTGCGGATCGTTGCGTGATGCGGGCGGTTTCAACTACAGTTCGGGCTGTGGTAACTGCATAGGCAGCTGAGGTGGTGCCGTCGGGGAGTTTAATGCAAGAGCCGTCTACCCATAGCTCTCCGTCAGGGTTTGGGAAGGCAGTGTCTCGGAGGTCAACTCTACTCCTAGTCTGTTCGTCCGTGAGTGTCACACAGTCATGTATAGGGGTACATTTGGGTCATTTTCGGGCAGAGGCAACAAGGTGGCTGGGTTCAGCGTGGTGCATCTTTTCAGCGTGATGTGGGGTGCAAGCAGAGTCAGTTCGTATCCAGTCAGTCGTGCGCTAGTCAGGTGTTGCGTCTTAGTCTGGTTCAGGAGGGTGTCAACAGCATGGGGCACTAATACCGTGAGGGAATTCGAGAGTATGATCCCCTCACTTTGTCGGATAGAGACAGCAGCGGCAGCTACGGCTCGAAGGCAGGCAGGCAAGGCTCTCGCTATGGGGTCAAGAGTGGCAGAGAAATAGGCACATGGTCGTTGCTTGGGGCCGATGGTTTGAGCCAGGACAGACAAAGCGCATTGTAATGATGCCACAACGAGGATTAGTTGATTAAAACGGATTATTTATTCAGCAATGTAAATTGGTTTGTTAATAAAGTAAGCCTGGGTCTAAACTGTCCTCCCTGGAATCTGGAACCCAGCAGTGTTCCCTATTCCAGGGATGACATAGCATTACCACACATTCCCCTTCGTAAAGAGAACGATGAAACACTTTGAACGGTAAATGAGAGAATAGAAATTAACACGTATAGTATCATATAATCGCAATGAAAATAATAAACAAAAACATCATATTCAATGAATTACATTAAATGTTAAACAAACCAGGTTACTTATAAAGATGGTAATCTTTAAACCGCATGGGGACAATACTTTTCCTCTGTGCCCGTTGAACAGTACTATAACCAGAAATACTGGAGGACATATTTTCAGGAATACTGTGAAAAGATGATGATGCAGCAAACTTCCTCCAATTACTGGTACTGTTGGCAGATTTCGAGTTGGAAGGAACAGTAGACCCTGGAGTTGTATTTATCGGCCACAACCACTTGGGAATTCTCACCACTTTGGACATACTCCACACGTTGCCATCAGAAAGCTCAACAACTTGACGACCTACACGCTTGACCAACAAAGGATCTGAATACCGCGACTCTCCAGATCTGACCAATCTGCATTTCTTTACACGCACCCAATCATTGACATTAAACAATGATGAATTGTTATGGAAAGAACTATCACCATCAACTGACTTTTTCAAATCAAGCATTTTCATCCAGGGTTGACTTATATTGGAGACACTCCTCCTCCCTCTCATCTTCTCAAAAGGTGAGAGATCACCCATGCTCCTTGGCGTGTTTCTGTAACACCACAAAATTTCGCTTATAGTTTGTTTGCAATCATTCCCATTACGTAAAGCTAATTGGAGGCCCTCCTTGAACACCCTGATCCATCTCTCTACGATGCCATTACTTTCGGGATAATACACTGATGCACGTTTGTGTTTTATACCATGGCGCCCCAAAAATTCCTTCATCTCTTGAGATATAAATTGTACACCATTGTCCGTTGTTATAGATTCAGGGAAACTTTCTCTTTCGAATATTTCATTCAAAAACTTGATCACCACACCTGACGTTATGCTAGAAACCATTTTTACCTCCGGCCATTGAGATAATTGATCAATTAAAATGATGGCATACATCATGTTCTTATTGAATGACATGGGACCAGCAATGTCCAAAGATACATTTTCCCAAACTCGAGAAGGCCTAGAAATAGGGAGATGTTCATACGTCACATGCTTTTGTGACTTATCACTTAAACAACAATCCACACAGTCTCTGACATATCTCTCTATACACTTATCCATCCCTGGCCACCAGAACTCACTCCTGATTCTCCTTTTCATTGATGTCATTCCAGGGTGACCTTCATGTGCCATCTCCAAAATTTTAGACTGTAATTCACCTGGTACCACTAACTGTAGACCCCTGAATAACAGCCCTTCGGCTACAGACAATTCTTGAGCAACATGAAAAAATGGTTGTATATTCTCGGACAATAAGTCCTTGCGTGGCCACTGTGTTTTTACAAAATTGCATATCTCCTTTAAGATGGAGTCACCATTACATGTAGAGGACGATGGTCTGACCAGAGTTTAAAGACAGTACCATATACATACTTGCGGAAATACTCTATGCCCCACCAGCAAGCAAGAGCTTCTTTTTCTAATGTTGAATATTTGTATTCGGCATCCCTCAGAGGTCTTGAGGCGAAACCAATAGTCACCATTTGACCCTTTTGACGCTGCATTAAAACTGCACCGATTCCCACATTGCTAGCATCAGTTATGATGACTGAACTGTAAGCAGTATCAAACGTTGCTAGAGCAGGCGCAGCTGCAATACATTTCTTTAAAAACTTGAATTCATTTTTACAATTTTCATCCCAAAGAAAATGAACACTTTTCTTCATCAAATTTCTCATATTTACAGTCTTATCCGCAAACAGAGGTATAAATTTTGAGTAATACTCAGCAAGCCCCAAGAAAGACCTGAGCTGATCTTTATTTTCTGGATCTGGAGCTGATTCAATTGCCCTGATTATATTCAATTTTGGGGAAATACCTTCTTTACTTATGGTATGTCCTAAATAGTCAACAGAAGACACGCCAAATTTACATTTCTCTTTCGTGAGAGTAAGGCCACTATCTTGTAATACACATAACACTTTATATAGTATCTCAGAATGCTCAGACGGATTGGATGCAAATATCAAAATATCGTCCTGGAAGTACAAGACATTTTTAAATTCTTTGAAAAGATTATGCATTACTCTTTGAAATACAGAAGATGCCGATATTAGGCCAAAGGGCATTCTCTTGTACCTGAAAGCACCCTCTGACGTAATGAACGACGTCAAATGTTTACTATCTTTGTGTAATGCAATTTGATGGTAAGCATTTGACAGATCTAGCGTGGAAAAAATGGATGCTCCTTTTAATTTTGTAAACATCTCATTTATATTGGGCAATGGATGTCTGTCTACCCATACCTTCTCATTTAGATCTCTCAAATCCACACAAAGTCTTACTTTGCCGTTGGGCTTGTGAGCGACAACGACCGGGGATAACCAGACTGAAGATTCTATTTCTTCAATAATATCTAATTCACACAATCTCTTGAGTTCAGATTTCACTGCATCTCTTAAATGTAAAGGCACATTCCTCACTTTATGAACCTTTGGTACAGCATCATTCTTTAAAATTATTTTATGCTCAAAATCTTTTAAGAGACCCAAAGCAGATGTGGAAAACACAGAGGGAAATTTTTTCTCACACTCGTGTCCAAGATCAGACTCCACATTCATGACTATGTCTGAATAACCAAGGACTTGATCAGGATGGTTGGGATCTAATTTTATCATTAAGTCCCTTTGCTGGGGCCACCCCAATAAACATGAACCATCCTTTGCCACATACACTTTGGAATTGATGGTTTTACCTTTAAAACTTAAGGATGTAGTAAAAAACCCAAGAATATCAATTGGTTTTTTTCCATACCCTAGTAATTTTATATCGGGTGGTGACAATTTTAAACCTGGAAACTCTTTTATCCATTCTTCACCTATAAGAGTGCGTTTTGCTCCAGAGTCTGCCATTACACTAATATTCTTCCCCCCTATATCCACAGTACAGTATGGTGAATCTTTATCACATTCGTTAACCTCATATATCGCAAAAAGAAATTCTTCTTCTAAATTATCATCGTCTATTTCATTAACATGTTCATTATAATTTTTTCTTTGTACATAACTTTTATCTTTAAATTTGTTTCTGTTTTTACACATTTTACTGAAATGGCCCTTTAATCTGCAGTATCTACAAAATTGACCTATTGCGGGACATTTTTTATCATTCGCCAGATGATCTGGATTCCCACATTTGAAACATGCATATTCCCTCCTTTCTTGGAATGGTTGGTTCTTGCTGCGAAAGGAGCTTCTTTCCTCTCCAGTGAGTTTTTTAACCACATTCACTTCAGCAGATTTTCTTTGCGTAAGAATTTTTACACCCAAATTCATGCTTTCAAAACGGTGAGCGATTTCTATCGCTTTGTCCAAAGTTAGATCTTCTGCATCCAAAAGTTTTCCTTGTAGTTTGGTGTCAGCGACTTTATGTACCATTTGATCACGCAGCATTTGATCATGAAAGGTTGAATAGTTGCATTTAGACGCTAAAACTCTCAAGTCATTCATGAATGAGTCAATCGATTCACCAGGTAATTGACCCCTACTCAAAAATTTATGACGCGAGACAACCACATTGACTTTCTTTATGTATCGTTTATCCAACTGTGTGATCGCTTCTTCATAAACATCTATGGGTTGCTCAGATGATGTTACATTAAGTGATTCAACTGGAAGATGACTGAGTACATGTCTCCCTTCAGCGCCGAGACAATGTTTTAGAATTGCTAGTTTTCTTTTATCAGTATAGTCTTCTCCACCAATTGCTTCTATGTAAGCTCCAAAACCTTCTTTCCACCTTTTCCATTCTAGAACTGGTTCACCTGGATTTGGTAGGAACGGTGGAGGAGCAGAAAAACTTTCCATTAATTTTCTTTTTCTTTATTGTCAGTATATAATACTAAATCTATTGAAGGTTGATATGGAAAGAAAAAAAAAAATAATAATTTTTTTTTTATTTTTTTATTTTTTTTATATATATATATATGCTTATTGGTGTTTAGTTGAATTGTAATATTATCTGAATTTTCCGAGGTTTTATTTTCAGTTCTTTCCGTCTAAAATTGCTTGTATGTAGTTTTCATCGGTATTTTACTTATCTGCAATGATTTCCTATGCAGATTGTCCCAAAATATGGCCGCCGTGCGTTACTTTGCGTGTAGACGCGCTGTTTGTCATGCGCGCGCGCGTTCCTGATTGTTATGGCTCACGCGCATTGGGTTCGCGCTGGCAGTCTCTCGCGCTAGACGCACTTGTTACTTGCACGCGCTGGCCGTCACTAGAAATGCCCAAAATGATTAAATTTAGTTTCTCACTCACAGTCCAGCATCGACTCCCTGTTCAGCGCCGTCCTGCTTTTCATGAATTGAAGACGACTCGTGATCCTCCGTCCATAACGCTCTCTTCACGTTGCGGTAGGAACTCCAGGCTTACCTAGGTCGGTTCTTTGCCAATCGTCGCCAATGTAATGATGCCACAACGAGGATTAGTTGATTAAAACTGATTATTTATTCAGCAATGTAAATTGGTTTGTTAATAAAGTAAGCCTGGGTCTAAACTGTCCTCCCTGGAATCTGGAACCCAGCAGTGTTCCCTATTCCAGGGATGACATAGCATTACCACACGCATCCCTCCCTTTCGTGAGTGTAGAGAGAGAAGGGTTTGGTATATTCGGGGGTTCCTAGGACTGGTGCAGAACAAAGGGCGTCTCGAAGTTCTTTGAAGGAGGATTGGCATTCGGGGGTCCAAGGGAGCGGGAAGGGGACATCTTTAGCTAGTAGAGAAAGCAGTGGCTTTACAATGAGGCTGAAGTTTGGCAACCACTGCCGGCAGAAGGAGGTGAGGCCTACCAGGGAGCGGACTTGTTTCTGGGTCTTTGGGACAGGGGTTTCTAGAATGGCCTGAATTCGATCGGGTGTAAGCTTTCTCCCGTCTTTGGACAAGAGGTGGCCCAGGTAGGTGACCTGGGGTTGGCAGAATTGCAACTTCTTCTTGGAGACCTTGTGGCCATTTTCCGCAAGGAAGTGCAGGAGTTGGACAGTGGTAGTGACTGCAAGTGGAGTGGTGTCGGCCGCCAAAAGGATATCATCGACGTATTGTATCAACACCACTCCATCCGGCAGCTGAACGGCGTCCAGCTGTCTCTTGAGGGCCTGGCTATAGATGCTGGGACTTTCTATGTAACCTTGGGGAGCTCTACAAAATCTATATGAGCGGGATTTTAACGTGAAGCCGAAAAGGTAGCGGCTGTCTGGGTGGATGGGGATGGAGAAGAATTCATTCTTGAGATCGATTACAGTGAAGGTGGTGGCTGTGGAAGGAATCAGGGTCAGAATGGTGGTGATATCCGAGACTACGGGGTACTGAGGTACAACCACTTTGTTGACCTCTCGAAGGTCGATGATGAAGCGGTACGCTTTCTCATCTCCCTCACCCTGCTTCTTTACAATGGGTAGGATAGGGTTGTTGCAAATATTGCTGACTACTTCCTCTACCACTCCTGCCTCTACCAAGGACTGAATTATCTTTACCAATGCCTTCTCACCTTCGGGCGATATCCGATACTGTGGGTGTTTTGGGAGTATCGCATCTTGGCGAACAGTTATGTGCACAGGGTCAATCATCATGCGTCCTACGTCAGCGTCAGTTTTGGCCCACAGATACAGAGGTAGAGAGTCGAGTAAGGATGAGTCAGCGTCAGAGATGGAGAACATGTGTCGTAAGGGATAAGGTCTGAGCAGAGTCGGGTTATCGTACAGAATGACTCGAACTCTGTCCTGTGAACACCTAATAGTAACTCGGAAATGCTTCAGTAAGTCAAGTCCCATAATGGCATCGAAGGTGTTGGAGGAAAGCAGAAATGTCGTGTCAGTGGGGTTACTGTCCAAGTCGAAGGAGATCGGCGCGGACAAGGGATTAGTGGAGGGCGTTCCATCAAAACCTATTGATGTTATGTGTGAGCCAGACAAGGGTGCCCTTGGAATCAGTCGTTTAGATAACGCACTACGTGTCGCGCCAGTGTCTACCAGAAATGGAAACTTCGTACCTAGGACCTTAGCGGTGACAGAAGGACCTTGCTGGTCAACATAGAGCTCGACTGGATCCCTCCCTTGCCCTTGGCAGTCCTATGCGAAGTCGCGGGCATCGTCACAGTCAGCCTGCTGGCATTGGTTCTGTCGCGGGCGGTCAAAAGTGTTCGGTCTGCCTGGTCTGTCATTGCTAGCGTCGTTTGTGTGCCCTCGTCCCTGTCCTCTATTTTTCGGCCCATCCGCTACGTCTTTTGTGTCTCTATTTTTGTACATTTCTAACAGGACCGGACACTGGGACTTCCAATGCCCAAATCCCTTGCAGAACGCACACTGGTTGTCGTCAATGTCTGTCCGTCCAGCATAGGGCGCGGGGGTACGGTCTTTAGGGGGTGGATTTCTAGGGGCAGTCGACTGGTAGTGTCCTTTGTACGGTTCCCTACCTATCGTCGCTCCTTGCAATTGAGCGATCATTACTCGTTCTTTCAAGTCCTTTTTCTTTCTCTCAGTCGCTTTGTCGTTCTCATTCTTTTGTCGTTCGCAGTATTGAGCCATCTGAAGGATAGCCGCGGGTTTGGAGGCAGCCCAACTACTTTCACTAGTCTGCAGTTTCTGCGAGACTTCTGGAGTCAGGCCCTTTACGTAATTCTGGACGAATAAGTGATGTCCGGTTGCAGAGGTCATGTCCTGGCCGCTGTAATCGGAGAACACCGTTTCGAACCTGGAAAAATATTCTGATACGTCTTCCTGGGGTTTCTGGCAGCAGGCCGTTACTATCGACCAGTCCACCTTCTTTTCTGGGACTATGGTTTTGAGTTTTTGTACGATTTTGTCTGGCAGGTCTAGAATTGATTTCAAAGGTTTCTGTCCGGGCTCTCGTTGCTTGTCTATGCCATCGAGTTGTAACCAGGTATGTCCGAACAGCTCAAGGTGGTCGACTTTCCGGATTAGCTTCCACACATCAGCTGGTAGACATAGCCCGAAAAACAAGTCGATGTCCGCTAGGGTCATAATCGTCGACCCCAAGGCGGTACCTAATTCTGTGTAGAAGGCAGTGGGGTTCTTTCGTAGATCAGGCAAGGACTTTCGAAAAGTCAGGATGTCTTGCCGATCCCAGGGTTGGTAGACCCAGTTGTATATTACCCTCCCCCTCGCATCTTGGTGGTTAATATCGTCGTGTGTTCCCTGTCCTCGTGAGGGGACCCAATAAGGAGCTGCTTCTCTTATCGGCATCATGGTGTTAGTTCCCTCGGTTTGAGGTACAGTCGCTACAGGGGTCGTGGTGCTAGCTTCTAATCTTTGTTCAGTGAGGTGGCGGGAGACTTCAAGCGTGCGCATGAAGAGGTCCGTCACATCACACTCACCTTCGTCTCCAATGTCGACTTTTCTATACAGAGTCGTTAGGCTTTCAGGACCGTTGGCTTGGTACCGATCTTCATAAGCATTAAGGGTGTGGTAACAGAAACGTGTAACAAAGTGTCGTTTGTGGTTATTGGCATACGAATTGCATATATCTGTTACGTAATCTTCGCTTTCTTTCCGTTCCACTTTCGTCTTTACGATTTTATCAATCCCTGCTCGTTCATTCTTACTCAATCGATTTAATCTAGCGGAGTCTTTCTTCTCAGTGTCGGGGTCATCTACTGTTGCTGCTTGCGCTGCACTGAGTACAAGGGGCTCGGCCGGCGCGGAGGCCGTGAGGACCGAGGCTCTGGTACCGCTCTCATCTGTGCTTGGGGGTTGCGTACGTTGCACTAGGGGTTGGGAAGGGGCGTATGGAGGGGGCATGTAGATGATCGGGGGACCTAGCAGTAGATCATCGTTTGCTCGCTGCTTCGAAGGTAGCTCAGGGTAAAGCGTGGCGGGCGTTCTAACGGGACATTGGCTTGATGTTTCAGATTCTTGTTTTAGTTTAGCTTCCTCTCTTTCTTTTATTTCTTCTTTCAACTTGTTCGCGGCTAAATGAGCTGCTTTTCGTAATTCTTTTTCTAGTCTGACTTCATTTCTTTTCTTTCGCTGTTCTGTTTCTTTGCGCCACATGCCAAAACTATCAAGCATAGTGGGCGTTGTTTTATGGTTACGAAGGGCTGTTTCCAGCACGCTTATTTTAGTATCATCGAAGGATCCTATCAGTGGCCACTGACTTTCCTGATCCTTTTTAGTATATTTATGCCATAACTTACTATAAGCTACGGCGACTAGTCCATACTTTAAAAACATATCCTTATTAGGGGTGCCCTCCAGAGGAGCCGGATGATCCACCTCTAATAAGCGGTCCGGGCTGAAACAACTACTGAACAATGGGGAGAAGATAGGCATGACGGGTTACAATGGGGACAAATGTCTGCACTACCTATCCTTCACTACTTTGCGAAGACTAGGCAGAATATTTCTATTCTACAGTATCCGCAAATAGGGAATACCCAAAGAGAGAACTAATTCCAAACCGTCAATGTTCGGACAAACAATCAATCAATCAAATGAGGAATAAAATAGGCGCGACGGGTTACAACGGGGGCAAAAGCCTGCGCTACCTACCCTTCACTATCTGCAAAGAGAGAGGGGAATTCCTGTTCCTCCCCGTTTGCAGGCAGAGAAGATCCTTTCAGGGAACCAATTTCGAACAGTTAATGCTCGAACAAACAATCAATCAATGGAGAGGGAAGTAGGCGCGACGGGTTACAACGGGGGCAAAAGCCTGTGCTACCTACCCTTCACTATCTGCAAAGGGAGAATACTCCTATCCTTCCCCGTTTGTAGACAGAGAATCTCTCAGAACCAAACAATCAAATGCGTAATACTAGTATTTTCCAAGACAATCAAACAATCAATTCGCAATTCGTCGTGTTGCACGACCTTACCCGGACCGCATGGACAGTTTCTCGTCTTCCGCTTCCAGCGCCTGATCGTCCTCTATTCTCCGTGATTGCTGTGGCACTCCTGATGGTTCCCAGTCAGGACCGAAGATCACTCGAGAGAGGTCTGCTCGGAACCGGTGAAGTTCGGATGATCGGCTGCCAGACGAGGGTCTATCGGGCAGGTGCACTTCCCGATCGTTGCAGTCGTTCACTCTGTCGTTGGGACCTCTCCCACTGGATCCACATGTCGCTGATGGGCCCCACGTTTGGGACGCCAATTGTAAAAAGGCAGGGCCGAATTCGACCAAGAACCCTTCAGTATTTGCCCGGCGTTAGCCGCCTCTCATACCATTCAATATTACCAAACAAAGAGGCAGGCGCTGGAGACTGGAAGACAGGAAACAGGAGTTTATTCCGACGGAGCAGAACACGTCAAATCAGACAACAGGGTATCTTCTCGAGGTGCTCTAACCGCATCTCTGAGGCCTGGCCTCTTATACACAAGTTTATGGCTTTATTACATTTATGACATCCGTGGTATTGCTTTGAAGTACGAAAAAGGCATCTTTGGAATCCCCGGTTCAGGCCCGTTCTCACACATATCTACAGTAGGGGTCCCCCCCCTAATCTCAGCATGATGGCTATCGCGCAGCTGGACATTCCGCTGGGAACAGGAATGCGGGTGATCGGTCGGATCTAGGGGTGTGAAGGCATTGATTAATCCCCGCTCCTTTGATGTGAGTCGAGGTCCTACTGTAGGGGGCAATAAACTGCATCTGTTGGGCTAGGTGATGGCCTGGGATCAGGCCGGACAATCGGGCAGGGAGGAAGAGGTTATCAAAAGGGCCTATTCTATGAATGAGATGAAAGAGTGAGGGGGTTCAGCACGGGATGTGGCTCGGAGGCAGGGTCGCGCTGGAGGTGCGTTTATGGCCCAGGCAGGAGAGACCGGGGGCCGTCGGGGCGCGGGGGATGCTTGCGAGGCTGGGGGGTTGAGGGGGAGAGACGCGCTGGCTATTGGCAGTGGGCAGAGAGACCATGGTTTTCAAAAAAATGGCTGCTGCTGCAAGTGTGCGTGAGTCTGAAAGGGGACAAGATGGCGCCGATAATGTTGACATCGCAAACCAGATTTTAACAATAGGAAGCTCCATTTCCAGCTCAGAGCAGGATCTCTGCCCCTCAGGTCTTTAATTGGTAGGTGGGCTAGTGCAAGCAGTAATATCTGTCCTGCTTGTGGGGACCATAAGGAATCCATTTCTCATTTCCTCGTTGTTTGTCCTGTATACGTAACTCCAAGGTGCGATTGGTTAATTCCAATGTGCAAGTCTTTGGGTACGAGCAGCAGTGCCGAAGCACAAAGACTTATACGCACCAGCACTTTACCATTCATTTCAATATCAACTGCTAAATATCTAGGATGGGCGTGGGCGCTGAGGTAGAAATTTTAGGCTTTGACTATTGACTGTGTGTCCATTGTGTTTCTTTTTACGGTACATTTGCCCAGCCAGACCGTGCAAGAAGTTTTTTATTGTCATTAGTCGTAATTGACTCTTTGTATATAGCAATCGAGATGAATTTTTTTATATCATTGTTTTAGGATTGCTTTTATCCTTATGTATGGAATTTGCAGATTCCTATTGTTCAAATACTTGTATAAATTATGGAATGTTTTTTTATGCTTTTATGAGTACATCTCGAATAAAGCTAATTTGACTTGACTTGACTTGAGTGCCATCGTGCAATAATGTTTTAGTGTCAGTCATTGCTGAAGCGCCTGTTATATCATAAGCAGAATGTTGGTGCAGGAAAGAAGCGAAAGTGAAACAGTTTGTAGTAGGAGACTGAGGATTTATGAGTGAGGAGTTGTACTAGAAAAGTGCAGAGCCCAGGAGCCAGAGGTTTCCTAGCATTGGTACTAATAGCATTGTAGTTGATCTGCAGAGATTTTACCCTTTTCTGCAACATTGAGCCAAATAAATTATTCTCAGGTTCCCCCATAGGAGGTCAGAGGGTACTCTGGTGTGACTGAGTGTTTGGTACCGAATGGGTGTGTGAAAAAAGGAATAGAGGCCCAGCAGAAACCACTCGTGCAGCCCCTTCATAAATGTTGTAAACTCTAAGCAAGTTATCTAAACAATTCTATAAACTGTAAAATAGTAGGCAGTGCTACCTGTATGGGGTTCTGTACATGGTTTGTCCAGAAAACACTGAGACCTAAACAAAATAATGTTTCATACTAAATGACACGATGTGGACATTTTCTGTTGCAGAGAGCTGTGCATTTTTTATTCAGCAACAATGCCTTTGCCCATCTTGCATTGGAAGAACGCATACACCACATAATTATAATTAGGAAAAGGACCAATAGAACTTTGTTCATCTCCTTGGTAGGACATTTGTAATTTCCATTGCTTGCTCTCATACCCTGCCCGAGATTTTAAATTGATACAATTTCGAATTCCCTCAAACCCTGAGACCCCTTCTCTTGTTCATCACATCACAGTAACAGTATGGATGAAAAAAGGGAATCTCCTTTTCACAGTCATTGTAAGTATAGTGCTAACCGTAGCGCCTTACAATCCCATAGGATTCTAGTCATTTAAATGAAGAAGAAATTATTGGACAATCAAACTAAATTCTGCAAATTCAGAAAGCACAAGATACATTGAGACAAACTGGCATTGTAACTACGGTCATACTTTCTGGGATTATTTCAGAATTCCTATTTTGAAAGCAGCAGGGAGCACACAATGCTCTTATTATGTCACATGTATTGTTCAGATACCAGAGGAGGCACAGCCATTTAATGGTAACCATGTGACACTCTTCTTGCAAAGACAAGGTTTGAGTGGAATAAATTATACACTGCACAAAAAGTCAGTGATTACGCCAGATGATCAACGTGCTATTATAGTTGCATGAATATATTGGTATAACAAATCTAGATGTTTAAAATGCATGTTCCCTGAAATCACGGTCAATATACATTTACAAAACCGTCACTTTCTCTTTGCAGTCTCACATCATTAACAATGCGGCCTGACCTCTGTTGGGTAATTTGAGGCGAAATGAACGGTTTCTTCTTTAGCTACTGTTTCCCATCTCTTCTAATAAGTGAGAAAATTACTTCGTGCAGTTGTGTGCATCAGGAACGATTTTTGGTTTTTGCCCTCTTCAAAGGAGTTCGCCTCATTTGACTTTACTTTGCATGGTCGCTGCAGTTTGAAATATACTGGTGGACACTTTTTTCTGCCGAGGGCTATTTGGGCAAATTATATTACATTTTCAGTAGCACAATTCGGGCTTCAACTTATTTGAGACAATAGGGAACACTTCAAACTTAATTTGATCCTTTGGGCAAGTGCAACATATTAGGGCAAAAGACTTTGCTTTAGAAAATGGGTCCTAAAGTTCGTAAAAGTGCATTTCCGATAAACTGGCTGTTGGCGTGAGCAGTGATATATGTGGCTGGGTGTTCACAATCCGATAGGATTGTGAACACCCAGCCACATATGTGCATGGAGACAGTGGATGTATCAATGCACCTCAGTATGTATCAAGCTGCGTATTGCATTAGATATTTAAATAGGCGCCATACAGAATTTCTATGGGATTCATTCGAACACATTTCCAATCCCAGGTGGCAGTTAAGCCGCTGGTAAAACTTTCTCTGCCAGGTGTGGTTTTAACCACCTACACATTATTGCATTATTCTGAGTGTTACCCCTGGGACTAAAGAATAACACAGTAATATTACTTGTCTTCACCCGTTCGTGGTGCACACATTCAGAATTTGTACGATTTTCCTTCTCCAAAAGTGGAGCAAATAATATTGCGCCAACCTCGCCAACCTCGGACTCAAGCAGCTGGTGTCCACCCCCACCCACCTCGCCGGACACACACTCGACGCCGTCTTCTCATCCAGCAAAGACATCGCCATCAGCCACGCAACAGGACTCCACTGGACGGACCACAGCTGCGTCCACTTCACCTTCAAAAGAACGACGATCCACCACCACCAGCAACAGGTTGCCCGAAGAAGCTGGAACAAGATCACAGCCGACCAGCTCACCGCCTCCCTGAGCCAGCACCCTCCTGCCGGCTCAGCGAACCCCAGCCAGGCCGCCGACAACCTCACGAAGTGGATCAGCAACTGCACGGACGAACTCGCCCCTCTGAGGACCCCGCCCAGCAGACCCGGCAGCAGAAAAACCCCATGGTTCACCGACGAACTCAAGAGCTCCAAGAAGAACTGCCGAGCCCTCGAGAAAGTATGGAGAAGGGAACCAACAACGGACAACATGACCACCCTCAAGCTCGCCACCCGGAAACACCACCAACTGATCCGCGCCACCAAGAAAAACACATGCAAGGACCGGCTGGACAACAACGCACACAACTGCAAGGAACTCTTCAACATCGTGAAAGAGCTCTCCAACCCCAACGCCGGAAACAACGACATCACCCCGTCGCAAGACCTCTGCAACTCCCTCGCGTCCTACTTCCACAACAAGATCGCGGACATACACAACAGCTTCAGCATCCAACCAACGCACGCCACAACCGCAGCAACGCCACCCACCACCACCCTCCGCGCCTGGACTCCGATCAGCACTGAAGACACCATCCGCACAATGAACTCCGTCCACTCCGGATCTCCGACTGACCCCTGCCCTCACCACATCTTCAACAAGGCCGACGCTGTCATCGCACCCCACCTGCGGGACATTATCAACACCTCCTTCGACACCGCCACCTTCCCGGAGAACTGGAAGCACGCAGAACTCAGCGCTCTTCTCAAAAATCCTACAGCGGACCCCACCGAACTCAAGAATTACCGTCCCATCTCGCTCCTCCCGTTCCCGACCAAAGTCATCGAAAAGACCGTCAACAAACAGCTGGCCGCCTTCCTCGAGACAAATGGATCCCTCGACCCCTCACAGTCTGGCTTCCGAGCCAACCACAGCACCGAGACCGCCCTCATCGCTGCCACCGATGACATCCGAACCCTGATGGACAACGGAGAAACAGCGGCCCTCATCCTCCTGGACCTCTCCGCGGCTTTCGACACTGTCTGCCACCGCACCCTAGTGCAGCGCCTCGGCAACATCAGAATCCAGGAGAAGGCACTGGAATGGATCACCTCCTTCCTCGACGGAAGAACACAGAGAGTCCGCCTACCACCGTACAAGTCAGAGGCCACCGAAGTCATCTGCGGCGTCCCTCAAGGATCCTCGTTGAGTCCCACCCTCTTCAACGTCTACATGAGCCCCCTCGCGGCCATCGCACGCCAACACAACCTCAACATAATCTCCTACGCCGACGACACCCAGCTGATCCTCTCCCTGACCAACGACCCCCCGCCGCCGCCAGAGCCAACCTGCACGAAGGGATGA
Source organism: Lissotriton helveticus (assembly GCF_964261635.1). NCBI lineage: Eukaryota > Metazoa > Chordata > Amphibia > Caudata > Salamandridae > Lissotriton > Lissotriton helveticus. Next base: position 1,511,033,614 of record NC_136063.1, on the reverse strand, counting down.
GAGATGTAGCCGAGTGGATGACGACCAACCGCCTGAAACTGAACTCAGACAAGACGGAGGTCCTCATCCTGGGCTCCTCGCCCTCCGCCTGGGACGACTCCTGGTGGCCCCCCGCCCTGGGCACCGCACCCAAACCGACGGACCACGCACGCAACCTGGGCTTCATCCTGGACTCCTCCCTCTCCATGACCAGACAAGTCAACGCCGTCTCCTCGTCATGCTTCAACATCCTACGCATGCTACGGAAGATCTTCTGGTGGATCCCCACCGAGACCAGGAAGACTGTCACCCAGGCCCTCGTCACTAGCCGACTGGACTACGGCAACGCCCTCTATGCCGGAACCACCGCCAAGCTCCAGAAGAGACTCCAGCGGATCCAGAACGCCTCAGCCAGACTCATCCTCGACATCCCACGAAACAGCCACATCTCCGGACATCTGAGAGACCTGCACTGGCTCCCCGTCAACAAAAGAATCACCTTCCGTCTCCTCACCCACGCACACAAAGCCCTACACGACCAAGGCCCGAGCTACCTCAACAACCGAATCAACTTCTACGCTCCCAAGCGCCACCTCAGATCAACCAGCCACGCCCTCGCCGCCGTCCCCCGCATCCGAAGAGCGACAACAGGAGGAAGGTCCTTCTCCTACCTGGCCGCCAAGACCTGGAACTCCCTCCCGACCGACCTGCGCCTGACCCAAGACCACCTCGCCTTCAGGAAGAAGCTCAAGACCTGGCTGTTCGAGCAGTAATGGCACCCCCCCCCCCTCCTAGCGCCTTGAGACCCTACGGGAGAGTAGTGCGCTCTATAAATGTCTTGATTGATTGATTGATTGAGAGCATATGGAAAAGCTCTATGTCCCATTTATAATCCTGACTTGAATTAAATATGTCAATTTAACACATACAGTGGAATATTCTATACCCATGCAGAAATAAAATGCAATGCAAAATTCCTACGAAAAATGGGCCAAGCGATAAAAACTGTAAAGCCTTTCATTCAGCTTACTTTGCATTGTCTCGCTTTTTAATTTTCCTTTTTATATTGAAGCTCTTTTTCCAACTTGTCCATGTTCCCACTGTGCAATTAAACCTAATAAATGGTAAGTATTTGCAAAGTCAATAGGTTTCGACTTTAAAATGAAATTAACTGTCTATTGTGCTTGTCAAAGCTGGGTGCTAAAACATTGTTTAAAATAGGAAGTAAAAAAAAAAAAAACTGGAGAAATACTAAATGCTTATCTTAAGGTAACTCAAAACCAGGCACTGAATTCAATGGGGCAGATTTATGAAGGCCTTGCGCCGCCGGTGCGTCACTTTTTCCCATGTTAAAAATGACACACCGGTGGCGCAAGGCCTTCATAAATCTGCCCCAATGTTTTCAGACATAATAAAGAACTTGGTTTATTTTTTAAATGCTTTTCACACCGATTTTAAAAGGCCTGTTGCAAATGATCCAGCTTAAAAGAACATATAGCCATCTGAATCTAGAGGTGACGCAACAAATTAAGCGGCACGTTGTTTGTGGGCAAATGATGCATCAGGTGGAGAACGGTATAGCCTTATGAACTTAATAAGGCAATCCCAATGCTAACCTATGGGAAAGATAGGCCTTGCAAATAGTGAAAAACGAATTTAAGGGCATTTCGCTACCAGAACATGTAAAACCTAAAAGTACATGTCATACATTTTAATACTCAGCACTCATGGGGTTACCTAGGGAATACCTTAGAGGTGACTTACATGTAAGAAAACTGCATACATATGATCCGACATGGAAGGCCTGAGGCATGCTTAAATGGCTGCTCAGTGCTGCAGGCTCAATAGTAGTTTTAATTTACAGGCCCTGGGCACATATAGTGCACTTTACTAGGGAGTTATAAGTAAATTAAAATGTCAATTGTGGATAAGAAAAGGTTACCATGTTTAGAGTACAGAGCATATGTACGTTAGCACTGGCTAGCAGTGGTAAAGTGCCCAGAATCCTAAAGCCAACAAAAACGAGGTTAGCAAAACGGGGAGGAGGAAGGCAAAATGTTTGGGGTGACCCTGCAAAAAGGGCCTTTTCCAACAATAGTATTAAACAAGGAGATTGGGTTTCACGCACAGATGCCTATTGGTCCCATGTCATGAGTGGCTCCTTCAGCCACCCTGACATTTTAGTCACCAGCACAATGTATCTTGTGATTTGTAGTTTGTTTGCAGTGTTTTAAGTAGGCAAGATCATGTCCTTACAGAGCCCTCCTTTCAATCCTTGATATTGCTTTCTTAGCAAACGAAAGTTTTGAGCCAAAAAACTAAAATATGTGTGGCAGGATTGGAGGCTGTACCTGGCTAAAGCCATTGTGGAAGGGGTCTGGAGAAGAAGGAGTAGGACCTGTAGGTGTATGATAACGACAACTATGAGAATAAAGGCCAGAACATGGACTGCCAGGGGGGCTAAAACAACCAGAGCTACAAGGACAGAAAACCAGGCTCAGGGAGACCTAATCCATGAGGACCAGGGTTATCAATACCAGAGGGGACCAGGAACCAATAGACGATGAGGAATAGCCAAGGAAAAACAAGACATAGGGTACCTGGACCAAGGTGAGAAGCATCAGGAGAGTCAAGAGGGTGTGGAGATCTTGACACAGTGGAGAAGTGCCAGAAGGAACAGAACCACCAAGGGGAGAAGAAACAGAAGCCCAAGGATCATAACAATGAGAAGAGTTAGAAGGATCTGGGAGCAGCAACCAGAACAAGAGGAACAAGGACGAACAGGGCCACGAGTAGCAGACCCAGGTAGAAAGACCAATCAGGACCAGTGCCAGGACACCAATGGAAATATAGACCAGAGACAGAAGGACAAAGACTACAGAGATCAGAGCAAAGAGTGACCAGTACCAGGAAGACTAGGATCAGAAAAGACTTGGGTTAGCAGGACCTGGAGACCCTGGGTTAGAATGAACAGGAGGAATATAAAGGACCAGGAAGACTAGGCCCAGTCGGACCAGGATCAAAAGGTCCATAAGGGTCAGACTCAGAGGGATCCTGTATCAGGATGGCATGGACTACATGAACCAGTGTGACCCGCAACATTGGACCTTAGAGGACCAGTGCCATAGGAATGAGGAAGACCAGACACAGGAGGCCCATTGCTAGGAGGACCAGTATAGGGGGGATGAGGGTCAAATTGACAATAACAAGGTGGAATAGATAAATCAGGAGACCCAGAGGACTAGTAGGACTAAGATGGGGCAAGAAGACTGCGAGACTGGGTGAGCTACGGAAATCAAGGATAGTGGGACCTGGTTAAAAACTCCAGCTATTTTTGAAGTAAGTTTGAACTGTGTACTGCATTTACCAGGACGCAAAGGGGCGAACTGTGCTGGGACTGTGAGGCAGTGTGCTCCTAACCCCCATTCTGTTTAAAAGGCTCCCTTGAGCCAGCAAGCTGACGAGCTTTGGAGATGCACCTGTGGGCTTGTGAGTGGTACTGTGACCTGAGAGGAACTTGGCAGCATTTCCAGCAACCCCAGATGATTTTTCTTTGCTCTCTAAAACTGCTGCTCTCTACTGATGAAGGGCTCAACCCAGAAACACGTGTCTAGGGATATACAGCAATGTCTGCACCAACTTTGGTGAAAAACTCCAGCTATTTTTTAAGTAAGTTTGAACTGTGTACTGCATTTACCAGGATGCAAAGGGGGAACTGTGCTGGGACTGTGAGGCAGTGTGCTCCCAACCCCCATGCTGATATACACAGCTTCACTCATGATTTCCAAGAAATTAAATTAGCGGCGAAAGCTGATGAAAGTTCGTTATTTATTTCTCAACCATATTCTTCGCTCCCTGATTTTGCATTGGAAGTTACCTCGTTTTCCTCTGTTTCTGGATGTAAATTGAACAATGATAAATGTGACATTTTGCCCCTTAATAAATTCAACTTCAGGCACAATATTTCATCATCTAATTTTGAATGGCAATCCAAGCAACTTAAATACCGTAGTCTCCCAATTGAATCCATCCCTCACCTCTTCCATTTCTATCAATATTGACACTTGCATTCAAATAATTACCTCCCCAACCAGCAAATGGCATCCTTTCCACTTGTCTTGGTGGGCTTGTCTTGACACCATTAAGATGATGTTAGTTTCTATGATACTTTTTTACTCTCTCTAAAGTGCCTTTACATGTCCCTCTTAAGTCGTACAAGAGATTGTATTCACTATTATCTTCATCGTTTTGGCCTTGGAATCATAAAAAGCTGTATATGTCCTTAATCAAGTTAAAGTGTCCACGGCTGAAGGTGGTGTGAAATTTCCTGATTTCCCTAAATATCATAAATCTTTTCTATTGAGACAATCCTCCCAATGGACAGCTCCTTCCTCGTTGTATATACCGTTGTGGGTCGACTTGGAAGTGGCATTTCTGTACCCTTATTCATTTTTTAAATATTTAACTTTCACCCCAAAACATCAAAAACTCTCTACTCCTATTATCAAAGACACTTGTAAATTATTAACTTCTGTTACATCCTATTCTCCCATAGATTTACGCCTGTTTCTTAATTCTACTATTTGGCATAATCACTATATTCAAATAAGGAACCATTCTTTTTATTGGCATTCCTGGAGAACTAAATGGTGGATTTGAGTCCATCAATTGTTTGATCAGGACTCACCTCTTTCTTTTACACAAGCTCTGGAACTTTTTTGTCTTCCATCTTTTTTTGTACTAAATTTTTTCTTCTACAAAACATTATTTCTTAAGCTTGCAATCAATTCAAATACATTCCTTCCTCTAGTATTTCACCATCTACGTCATTAGCTACTCCTCTACCTACACACTCTAAAGCTTCAACTATCTATTACCATTTATTAGATGCTTCCATTATTAGACCTAAGTCTACGATTGAACTTGCATGGAAGAATGACCTCTCTATAAATGTATCCTTATCTACCTGGAAATAAATCTGGATTAAGATTCGGAAATCTTCCTGTGCAGCCAACACTACACATACACTTTTTTTATATATACAATGGACTCTTTATGACACCGGTAACCTTGCACATGATTACTCCGGACATTCCGGATACTTGTTGGTTGTGTTCTGCAGAACACATTGACTTGAAACACCTACTTTTTCACTTGTCCTCACATTTCTATGTTTTGGTCACAGGTTTGGCATCAGATTAATTTCATTTTTCAGAGCACTGATCCCTGTTCTATTGCTAATGTATGTTTGGGAAGTGTGGCTGAAGTCTGGGTCAATGCTTCATTTAATATGCAGATACTTGACCGTTTATTGGCACTTGCTTTTCAGCAATTAACAGGCAATTTGAGGAATTTTATACAATTATCATCTCAAGCTTGGTAGTATGCAGTATATCACAAACACTGATTGGATACCGCTCCCCTCATCTTATCATATATGCACTCCTTATCTCTAGTTTTAAGACAAAACGATCTTTGGACACCTATTACTCAATTCCTTGACCATTCTGCCATCACAATCTTCGACCCTTCATCTCGCATCCAGGAAATTCTACAGCCTACCTGACTTCCTCATTCTGATCTTTTTTTCCATATTTGTTTTACTTTTTGTTATTTATTTACATCTGTTTATTTTGACAACTAATCAGACTGTAATTCTTTATGCAATGTATGCCTTTTTCTTGTACTCACCTCCATTATTTTATTCTTTTATACTATCCTATTGTATGTTATCCCATGCTCAATACACCCATTTTTAAAACTGTGTAATTGCACTTGGGGAATCAAGGGTGAGGTCATGGGCATTGCATTTGGCGTCTACAGTTTTTCTAAACTACTTGCAATAAGAAAATTGCACCATAATTTGAACTTAACTTTAACCTTCATTTTTTTCAGAGAACATACTGTTTTGCTAATAACTTTGGGGACAATCTGCGAATCTATACAGCACTTTCAAAATCATAGTTTAACCACTTTAGTCTTGGTATGCCAATTTTCATGCCACGCCATCAAGAAAGAGGAAGTATAGAGATGTCAAAAACATGGCAGTTTTCATTTTAAATCCCAAAAAAACCACTGTACAGGATTATACCAAAACTGGTATAAAACTAGAGCGTTCCCCATTGGAATGCCTTTGATTTCCAACTGTAAATCTGTTCACCATTTTTCAAGAAATGTTTGTAACAAAAATGTGTTGAGCGGGTTTTGAAGGAGTAAATGTTAGAGTAATCTGGAGAGTTGGTCTTCACATTGTTCTCAAACTTGGGTTCACAGACAGTTTTTAATATCTAATGGTCCCCCATTAGGTAAAGGCTCTAACTGAGTGGCCACAAAAGAAAATGCTCGGTTTCTGTTGCCATTACAGGAAGCCATGGATTGTTATCTTCTCCTAAAAGAAAATTATAATGAAGGCAACATAAGGGGGACAATAAAGCAAACCCTGACCAAAACCAGGCATTAGTTTCAGGCATTAAACTGAAACCCAGCCGCACATGTCCAATGGCCATTCACAGCAGGTTATGTCCATATCCAGGATCAGCACCCAAATCCTAAAAAATAAAAGTGGCCTAGGGATGGGGTCCCTAAAGTGCTTTCCAACATAAAAAAAAGAAATTGTTTTGTACAATGGCATTCACAAACTAATTTCAGAGTTTATGAACCATAGTTGACAAAGCAAATCCACCACTCAGTGACCATGTGAAGAAGATTACGAAACCATAGAAAGTCCACAAGCATTTTGACCCATGTGGGCTGCTGCCATAGTTTGTGGTCTCTGTAGAGGGTTCATAAACTATGGAACTCGTGGACCCATGTTCATTTCCTTTCTGTGGCTTCTGGACTCGGTTTGGAGAATTACCTTATTGAATCCCTTGCCGTTCTTCATAGACTCTGCTCTGAGTTTGCGAGATAACGGACCCATGTTGGCCCCCCTTCCTTAGTTTGCACACTGTGTACTGGATTCACAAACTAATCTTACTACTAGTGTGTGTTAAGTCAGCTGACTCAAAATAAAGTCTGAAAAGGCACATTTTGTCACCATTTCAGATATAAAAAGTGAATTATATCCTAATGAAGTCTGGGGTTAAGGAGCGGCTGGGTGCATTGTTGGCGAAGTATAATTTTTTTCAAATGCACAAGGTCCACTGACATGAGTTGGAATCCACCGAACCACTATATCTAGAAATAAAAGGCATTGCTACTTCTGGAAGCTGTCGGCTAGTAGAAGATTCTACATGACTGTACTTTCTTGAGTGAATTTCAGTGTTTTTTTAAACATATGTTATGATGTTATAGCCAATCCTAACAATAACTTTGCTCTAACTGGTGATTTGAAGTCCCATTTGTGCCCAAAATGGAAAAACATTTCTGTAGCAAATTGCACCCTAATGAGGGTGTTTTTCCAAAATGTGGCATATACTATCTGCCACAAGTTACTCAGATAAGTAGCTTAGAATTGTATTTTGCACAACACCATACAGGAGAAAATGTGCACACTTTGAGCATTATTTATCATTATAAGGTCTACCACTTGGAATCAGGGCAAAGTGCACCTTGACTAATTACCACATCCCATACTAAACGGCAAATGTGCATCTGTGAGTTATGCAATCCAAGTAATCAAGGCCCTATTTCAGTAACTTCAAGACATGAACTATTTTTAACCTCCCCAGATAAACACCCTCTTACTACTTTCAAGATTAGTTTTGACTATTACAAATGTCCCATAAATTCCAATAGAAACAGGAACAGGAGTAATCGGACAATCAGAGTAATTAGTCTTGTTTTTTTTACATGGATGCTGACTACAGCCGAGATTTTCGTGTGAAAATATTTGAAAATGTGCAGAAGTCTGCTTAGAAAGTTCGATTCTCGCGTGTTATTTCCCAGACCGTGTCTTCGCTGTTAAATTCCGCCCACAGAATTATCCGGGAACGCCAGTAATGCAGGTCAGAGTCTCTCGCAGAAAAACTTCCCCTTGTTTGAATTTCATGAATTGTTTCTTATTTCTAAAGCATGTATTTTCATTATTAAGCGAGATGCATCTATTTTTTTAACATCTAACTTGGTAGGGGGTGTTTTAATCTATTCAAAGCTAAAGAAGAAATGGAATGTACCTTTTTTATATAACTATAATTCTTTGATAAACATATTCATAATTTTGAAGAATGCAATAGCAAGATCACTTTTTCCTTTCAACAAGACGTCCTTCATGCCCTCTATCCCAATCCCTCTTTTCGTTTCCTTTGCTTAAGAGGTTGATTGATGCTTAAACGACATCGCCACAAAGATTTCTGCCTGTGGCTTTTTCGGCAGAAATGTAAAAGCCTCTTTGAGTTTCGCAGCCAGGGCATGATTAATGTCCCAGAGTGAGTGAAACAAATTACAATGGCGAGCAAAAACCCTGGAAGTAAAGAGATTACTGTAAATGAAATGCAGCCTTGGAACTAAATTAAGTATTACGCACTGATCCCTGGTGTGTTGCCTACTGGAGTTCAGGTGAGCATGTTCCATCACAATCTGGTAACTTTTTATCACATCCGTGTACTCAGGGCTCGAGTGGTAGACGCGGGTAGACGCCGTTTACCCACTATTTTCAGAGAGTAGAAACCGCCGTCTACCCTGCTGTGAAGCTGGCCACTTTCAGCAGAGTGCCACCTTCCTTCTGCTTCTCCCGGCATGCACAGAAATATGCTGAACTCATCCAGGTGTAATTTTCTGACACTGGAACACTTTCAGCAGCCCCTGCAGAGATCAGCTTTTGTTCCTAGAACCAACATGCAGGCGGCGCTAGGGCTTATCAGATTTAAAAGCCAGAGAAGGCGCCATTAGGCCTCTTTTTGTTGGAGTGTCCTGGCGAGGAGCCTCACACCTAAATACAATGAAGGAGAAACAAAGACTCACATACTATCACTTCACAGGTAAGTAAGAGAGAAATGCTTAATAATCCATTTTGTTTTATTTCAAATAATCCATACTTGTAAAGTGCAAACATACCACCCCTTAAGGTTTTAAGGCGTTGGGGGCTGTCGAGGAGATTAAGTGAGCTTTTAAAGTGTAGGTCGAGAGTAGAGAAGTGGAGAGGCAGAGGTAGGCAGAGAGAATTGAGATTGTGAGATAGGTAGTATGAGTTTGTATAAAATGTGTATTGAGATAGAGGTGAGGTGGTCATATAAGGGGTGTGTGAAATGTGTGTAATTTGCTTTTGTAAAATAAAGTCGTTTGTGACAGAGTTACCCGTCACCTGGTCTCTAAATCAGGCAAAATAATTGATATGTAATATGATAAGTATGTATGTCCTCGTAGTCATTCTTCTTGCCATGAGAAAGAAATGAGATGACGAGAGGTGATGTAGATAACAGGAAGGTACAGAGATGGCTAAGAAAGAGTTAAAGTGAAGTGAGTAATAGAGAAGGTGGGAGAGAGATAGAAAGAGATAAAGAGGTGTGGTAAAGTGAGAAATATAGTGGATGAAGAAGCAGTATTGGGAGCTGAGGTTGAAAGTGCATTGAGGCGAGTTATGGAGGTTTGAGAGCTAGATAGAGGTGAGGCATAGTAGGATGGAGCAAGAAGCACAGAGGTGAGAAAAGCTACCTTTGTCCCGCCCCCTCCCATTTCTTTGAAGAGCAAACAGTCACTGCATAGCCAGAAAAGTGTACACCAAGAAAGAGAAGAGAAAGGGTAAGGCAGAGGATTAGAATTCAAAATAAATGTATCATATTCCACTCAATGGATTGCTGAACATCCTCAAAGCATTGCTTTGGTTTTTACAGCTGCAGTGAAAATGTCAATTGTGAAGGGAGCTTAATGTGTGATCATGAATATCTGGTGATTAAAGTTTCAAATTTAAATACTTTATGCACAAGGCTTATTTTAATATTGTGCACCAATTCACTAACCATCCACCAAGCCACCCTTGTCTTTCCTGCAGCCGGAGGAACAGGGTTTGTGAGTGATTTCCAAGTCCAACCCTATAATATCCAAAAGCAAAAAGAAATGGTTTTATTAATGCTTGTTGAAGCAAACATGCAGTACTATTTAGCTGACAGACTCTGGGCATCTACATCTTTTGAGTGTTTTGATGTGCTCCCACTTCTGAAAGTTTAACAAAATAATTAATTTGTATTTGGCACTGTTAGAGCTTGAGTGGGCTAAAACTAGGTAAATTCAAAGCTGCTCCAAACATTTGCCTTGCCCGGAGCACCAAGGATCCTTAAGATGGTACTTCATATGGGTGAGATTGGTAAGCAAAAGTGGAGAAGAGCTGGAAGAGCCTATGGGGTACATGTAATGCCTTCAAGCAGATTCCCAAAACACAACACATGTACATGTACATTTTTAGTAACCCATTCATGAGTCACATCTTGGAGTTGAAGAAGTGAGAAAACGTCCATTTTTTCCTGTTAATAAATAGCCCCTGTGAGAAATTGGAATAATTGTTGAAGGGAGTGAAACCCTACTCAAGCAGCAACCATAATCCTTGTCAGGGTGAGGCATAAGCATGCCTCAAAGTAACCTGTGCTCAACCTTCTGGTAGCTCTGCACAGAGCAGTCCGGCTTTGATTAGAGGCAATGGGACAGTAGTCCCGCAACACTTCAGATATTAACTGTTGGACCTGGCCTTTTCTGCAGGGTTATCCCCAAACGTTTTGCCTTCCTCCTGTATTTGTTCTGACCTGTTTTTGTTGGCTTTAGGACTTTGGGCACTTTACCACTGCTCTTCAGTGCTAAAGTGTATGTGCTCTCTCCTTTAAAAATGATATGATTGGTCTACACCTGTTTGGCATATTTAATTTACCTGTAAATCCTGTGTACAGTGGATTCCCATATAGCCAGGGTCTGTGAATTAAATGCTACTAGTGGGCCTGCAGTGCAGAAGTAGCCTTTCAAACCTGTCTTAGTTCTGCCACAGTAGGCCCTGCATGAGAAGTTTACTGCCCACATTGACTTGGTATTTAAAGATACTTTCCAAGCCTGAAACCCTCCTTTTTCTACATATAGGTAGACCCTATGGGGCCCTATGGGCAGGGTTCTGTGTAAATGAAATGTAGGACATGTGTCCTCATTGTGTGATATGTCCTGGTAGTGACAAACAAACTATTTGGTTTCTCACTGCTGTGAGGCCTTCTCCTCTCCTAGGGTTGCATTGGGAATTCCATAATATGTTTTTCAGAGGTAATTTCTGATCTGAAAGGAGTAGCATTGCCATGTGTGTTATGCTTGGAAAAGTGGTGATAAATCCTGCTTATTGGTGAAGGTGGATTTTTTATTACTATTTGAGAAATGCCACTTTTAGAACCCGGTTCTGAGCTGGGATGGGGCAGTGAGCTAAATAACGGTGATGGATCAAGCCCTGATCTTTGGACTGGGTAAGAGTGGTCTGCTTAATTCAGACACTCTGTTCATCACCACCCCCTTTTCTGAATCACTTTTAGAACCCGAGCATTCTTTGTGCTTATGACTCTGTAATTTGCAGTCTTAATCCAATCAACATCTAGGGTAGAGTCACAGCTTGGCTCGTGCATCAGACAGCCATCACACAGGAAGGGCTGAGTGTAACAGGGCTGCAACTGCATTCATCTGCATACTGAATGGTCTTCCTGGGCTGGGAAAGAGGGAGGTGGGGTTCATCTATATTTTTAAAAGCTGGACCCTGCCCTCACACAAAGGGCTTGTTTACCCCATACTGATGTATGGAGCCAGAGCTGGGATTGAATGGGGGTGTTGGGCACTTCTAGAAGTTATTTTGAAGTTAACTCTGCAGCAAAGACATTTTGAGTATAAGCACAGGGGCTCTGACCCCCTCGTTTTTAGACACTGTGTGCGACTTGTAACCAGGTGCTGATGACTCTACATGCTGCAACTTGCCAGAGGACTGGCAGGAGGAACCACCATTGGACTTAACTGCTTTATTTTGCTGACCTCCTCCAAGCTGGGCTGAGAGAGGGAATGCCACTTTGCTGCAAGACCCTTGGACTGGTCTACCTGACTTCACCCCAATTTTATACCCTGTGTCCTCCAAGGGCTGTGGACTTTGCCTGGCCACACCCTCTGTTCTTGTGAGGGGTTCAGTAGGATCCCTTTCAAACTGACTAGAACTAGGCTGTGGGACTCATGTGCCTGGCCACCCTAAACTACACCCCCCAGCTGCCTTGAACGCTTTCCAGTGAGGAAGGCCAATGTGAAGCACTTTTCGCCTTCTCAAGCATTTGCGGGTATTAGCTCCGGCTGCATTGGCACATGGTGAGCACCTGGGGTGAAGACGACTCTGTGTGTGTCATACTTGTGTTCTCTGAGTGAGAGACCGAGTGTGGTAGTTACTGCCTTGGAGAGAGAGGTCCGTCACTGCTGGGCACCGTAACCTTGGGATAGTTGAGGAGAGAGCACTGCAGCTGCCATTCCAGCAGGGTGTTGGCTCCTCAGGCGGTGCACAGCACAGAATGACCAAAGAAGATCTCTCGCACCCGCAACTGACTCCAATCTCTCTTTGCAAATGGCACAGCTTCTCGAGACTAGAGTAGTTCTCCTACGCTACTGTCCTGACCACAGGAACCCTTGGGCACTGGGAGCAGACAGGTACCTTGCGGCGAGGGCTACACCTCACCCTTGCAGCAGCCCCAGCTGGATTCCTGTGAGGGTCAGAATGCTCGTGTTGCCCCAGCCCTGCCTTCGTGTTTGGAGCTTCAGGGATGGAAGGCCTGCTTCTCTACCCCACCTACCCACACAGGTGCCTGGTTCCAGGTGTGGGACTAGTTGGGGCCTGAATGTATGGCCAAGGAAGCTGCGTTGTCCAGCAGCTGCACCGCGTGGACGCATGCAGCTGCCTTTGCTGACCCCATTGCGGGAGAGAATGAGCAAGGCCTCCCACTTGATTGTTCAGTGTGTGCTCCCATGCAACACATACCTAGGGGGGACTTGTCCTATGTAGTGACACTGTGAAGTGAGTCCTTGATGGAGGTCCTCCAACCCGGACCATGCCTCCATGGGGTAAATGGCAATCTTTACTGTTTTGAGTGTAATAGGCTCACAGGTGCTTCTGGGTCCCATATTCTGTGGTTGTTTACCATAGAACACCTAAAAGAAGCGCAGATGCACTTTGACCTACATGTGTATGGTGATGTTGGGTGATTTATGTGCTCTAGATGTTACATGCTGCATTATCGCCCTGGATGTATAATATGTGTCGTTTTGCCCTGCACTATCAGGATAATAAGTATTACTGCAGGTCCTGCATAATATGCATAGCAAATGTGTTTTGGATGGCGTGTGCAACATATTAGTCTTTATATTATTGCACTAACTGTGATGTTGTGAAAATTGCCTAGTTGGCAAAGTGATTATTGGTTCACGTGGTTTTTGTCTATGTTTATATGCAATACAGAATTGTACTTTTATATGATACTGTATGTAGTCTCTTTTGTGGTGTATTTTATTGTGTCACTGGTGTGTGTGTGTGTTGCGTAAATGCTTTACACTTTGCCTCTGGGATGAGCCTGACTGCTCTGCCAAGCTACCAAGGAGGTATGCAGGGGTTATCTTGGATGTGTAACTCCCTTAACCTGACTAGAGTGGTGGGTTCTGCCTGGCTTATGTGCAGATCCCATTTCTAACAGTAATACAGTGAAAACACACCACAAAAAGGATCATACACCAGATTAGAAAGATAGAGTAGAGTTTAATAAATAAAACAAGAAAAAAATGAAAAGCATTCAGGCATTAGAAATAAAGATATTTTTTGCATTATTTCAGTGAAAATCATAAATAAAAGCACAAAGCACTAACTGTGGCTATCTGGTCGTGATAGACTGGGACAAAGTCACAAGTTCAGGTCAACCACGAAGGAGCAAGGGGCGGCCACAGGAATGCTTTGAGTCCCACTTAACTGGGTATCTTCACTCCTGGATGCAAAGAGATGTTGAGTCCCACTTTGAGTATGTGTTGTGCAGCTGAAGTGATGTATTGGTCCAAAGAGCTGAGAGGCTGCAGTGCGAGGTACTGCATCGTTGTGAGGGATCCATTCACAAGAGCTTGTGATGGAAAGTCCAGCATCGAGGATGCCTTGCGCAGCTGAGGTGATGCGCTGATTCCGGGGAGATGGGGCGGTGTTGCAAGGTCCTTTGTTATTGTCGAGCATCCCATTGATGAGAGGCTTACGATGTGAGGGCCTGCATCTTAGATGCACCATGCAGCAGCAGTTCCAGTAGGGCTGTTATGGTCAGTACTTGCACCAGAAAAGTCCATGCAGCAGAGGCGATGTGTTGGGTCTGCTCAGGGTTGTGCTGTGCTGCAGAGGAGATGCGTCGGTTCCGCTGGATCCACAGATGGGCTTCAGAGCAACTGCAGGGCTACTTCCAAGGGTTCAGGACTGGTTTGGCACCACCTGGGAGGGTATGATTCACAGATGGCAGATTCCAGGTGCTGAGTTCAAAGTTGTGGAACCTTTTGTCCCTGAGGCTCTAATCAGGAGGCCAGCCAACTAGCCCTTGGAGTTACTCTGGGCTCCTGGGTTCAACAGATGCAGGTCCAGTCTTTCTCACTCAGGCAAGAAGGCAGCAGGTCTGCACATCAGGACAGCAGTCCTTCAGAGCAGCAGTCCAGCAGAGTGGCATTATTTTCCACAGCACACCAGTGCTTTTCCTGGCATAATCCACAGGTCCAGAAGTGTGGTGAAGAGTTGGTGTCTGATGTACAATATTTATAACAGGTGCATCCTTTGAAGTGGGAGAAGCTTCTAGAGGTTTCTCTTTGAAGTGCACAGTTTACCTGCCTCCTCTGTCCTAGCCCCAGGTTAGCTACAAGGAGTACATAGCCCTTTGTGCCCAGCTCAAACCTCTGATCTTGCCATTGATGGCCCTTCAAGGTACACCTAAAACTCTATTGTGTGTGGCTGTCTAGGAAGAATGCACAAAGCCTAACTGTCCGCTATACCCAGTCATGTTACCCAGAGACAAACTAAGGCACGAAAATGCCAACCCTCTAAAAGCGACAATTTCAAAATTATAATTTAAAATCCAACTTTACCATAAGAGAGGAGTTTTTCATTACAATTCCAAAGACACCAAACATGAACTAGTTACCTGCTCTCATTTGGAAATTACAGCTTATTAAATGTAGTAAAGTAACTCCAATGTTATCATAGAGGAGAGGTAGGCTTTGCAGCAGTAAAAAAACGAATTTAAATTATTTTTACTACTAGGAGATTTAAAACATAAAAGTACATGTCCACGTTTTAAATTTACTGAACCATGCTCTCTGGGCTGTCCAGAGTGTACTCTAGGAGTGACTTATATGTAAGCCCAGGTGGTAAACTCTGCTTCATTTGCGGAGTTTGTGGAATTCCGGTACTCCTGAATTCCACCATTCAGGTGGTGCGAAGCAGTGGTTTTTTCCGTTTGTGCACTCGAGTTTTCTTTTGGCGCTCAACCACTAGTGCCAAGACTCTCGGGTCACTTGCAAGCATGAGACTTCTCACACCGCTAGCGAGCTCAAGTGAGATTTCGTGCCCACTTGCACATCTTTTGGCCAGATCGGCAACAATGTCACATCCTTACTACTGATCGCAAACGGAGTGGTTGAGCAGCTTTTCTGCTTGCTAATGCAGCTGAGAGGTATTTGGAGTAGATTTTCTTCTCAAACTGGCCATTAGAGTTGTTTTTTGTGTGAGAAGCTTTTTTTAAAAAAAACAAAATTACAAACCAGAAGGAAGGGTGCCAGAAACTCCAACTTTCTTTTCCTGTCCAGCAGACTCATGCCAGTGCTGTGTCCCTCTCCTAGTCACTTTCTATTGGGATTTAGAGCTGACGGCTCACTCTCCTTGTCTGCAAATTTACCATAGCAATTAAGGACTTTGTTTTTGATATATCACAAGTAAGTTGAAAAACGAGTGTATATGGGTGTTGTTTGTTTGACTGGGTGCATGCACCCAGATTTATTTGTACTTTTATTTGATTTTTTAAAATTTCTTTTGGTGGGTGGCCTGCAGTTTTAGTAGGGGTCTAGTTATTATTTTGCATTTGATTTTTCTTCTTTTGTGAAGGAAAAAAGTTGCACAGTTTACTACATTTTCTCCCCTTTTTTAATAAACTTGCAATACTCATTTTATTCACTTTGGTGCCTTGTCTGCCAACTGGCCTTCCAGCCAGTAGGCCCTGTACTATTCATGAAATGTAGGAAACAACTGTTTTTGTGGTATTTGTTGAATTGAAACATCATTTAGGCTGTGGATGGCATTGGATTAAAGTATAAAATGTGTTTTTTTTATGGTACTTCGCCTTTTATTTCCCTGCAAACATTGTTTAGGTGGGGTAAGGCCTTTGGAGGATGTGTGTTGTGAAAATGTTTAGCCCTGTTCATTTTCGTTTTTGACATTGCTGAATTAATGCTGTGTTCTGTGTGTTGCCATGCCTCTTTTGACTAGGCAGTGGGTGTGTATGTGTGTTTGGCATAGGCCACCATTTGCCTTTGTTTTTCATTATGCCATGAGACCAGGGGCCATTTTGTATAGTCAGTGTCCACCCTAGGCCTGCATGTGTTCTTTGTTTTCCCTGCTTGTTGTAAGTGACCATGGGGCTGGTGGCCATTTTGTGCAGCCAGCCAGTGTGCTTTTTCCATAGGCCTGCATGTCTTCTCTATTTGTGACCATGCCTTCTTGCTGGTTGTTGTTGTTCTGACCTTGTGGTTGGTGGCCATTTTGTGTAGCTAGGCAGTGTGCGTTTGCCATAGGCCTGCAATTCATCTCTGTTTGTACCAATGCCTCCTTGCTGGCTGTTGTTGTTCTGACCATGTAGCTGGCGGCCGTTTTGCATAGGCATCCAGTGTGCTTTTGCCATAAGCTTGATAATGTTGTTCTTCTATCGTTATCTAGTGGCCATGCCTCCTTGCTTGCTGGTTCGCCGTGTGCTCGGTCGGTGGCAAATTTGTGTAGGTAGCCAGTGTGCTTTTGCCATAGGCCTGCATGTCTTCTTTTTGTTCCCAATGCCTTTTTGTTCAGTGTTGTTGTTGATGATAACCATGTGGCAATGGCAGGCAGCCATTATGTGTGTCCAGCCAGTGTGGGCCTATGCCATATGCTTGCATGGATGGTTGAGAAATGAGATAGCAGTTTAATAGCTTAAAATGCTGTGCTTGAGGATAATGGCACTTTCAGTTTTAGTTTTTAATTGTTAATATTTTTAATTCTATTATTTTTTTAAACGTTATTTTTTGTATGTACTTATATTATTTTAGATTATTTTTTAACCATCTTTATAACATCATAACATCTGGCATCAATGAATCAACCCCATGGCTGCTATAGGTGTACAACAGCATTTATTGTGTAAGGATTATTTTATTGTCATTTGTCAACTGCACCTCCCTGAGTGCCACATCCCAAGTGATGCACAGAAAGCAAACATTGCATCTGTATGTTTTGTTGTTGTTGCTCTTTCTTATCCTTCCTGAGGGTACACAATGAAAGTTTATGTTGGTGTTGTTTTCCATTTTACGAATGGATACACTCTATTGTTAATTATTTATAATAACTTACGTAACCACACTAAATGATATTGTTTGTTTGTTCTAGTAATTGAACTGCAATAATGCCACTTTTCACTGATGTTTTTCTTGCTTGTTTGCTTTTAGGTTCACAAGAGAAGAGACAGCAACACAGTATGGCCGGACAGAAGGCCTGTGGACGACCTGAAACGTGACTGACTACCCAACACAGTCATCTCTTCAGTTTGTTGTGAAGCTAAGTGCTGCTGCCAACTCACAGCTTCAGGATGGCCCCAAAGGAAGGTGCTGCCAAGAAAGTTGCTAGTGTGGAACAGAAGAAGCAGATTTCCACCACTAGCGTGCCAACTGCAACCTTTTCCAGGAAGGTTGTGCCTGCCGCACCGGCATTCTGTGAGCAAGCTGAGAGCAGCACTTCTGCATCAACAGCACTACCACACCAACATAAGCCCAGGATATTGTCTGTCAGTGAGGCAGCCAGTGCAAACATGTTGATGCCAATGAGTAGTGATGTTGAATTGGATTTGTCCCTTCCGCAAAGTAGTACACAATTGTTTCAGGAAACACAGCAAAATGTACAGGAGCTGCAGCTAGCAATGGTACATTTGTCTGATGTTGGAGTAGAACAGGAGGTTGAGCTTCCTTCTGAGCAAGAAGTTGAACCTCCTCTTTTAGAATCATTGGCTTCCAGATTTCCAGCAACGAAGAGGAAGGGTGCTACAGCACCATCTTCTCCAAGCACCACTTCTGATGACGATGATAGGGACATAGAATGGACCCCAACAGAGACCAGGAGACAACAGGAGAGGCACAGGAAAAGAAAAATTCAAGAAAGACGTGGACTTATGGAAGGGGATGAAGAAGAGGATGATGATGATGATGAGATAGTCATGGTGGTAGGTGACAGAGGAATCTGACATTGCTATTCAACCAACTCTGAGGGATGTGGCACATATAGAACCGTGCTTAGATCAATGAGAGAGAGAGGACTAGATAGGCTAGACCGTATCCCATGGATACGGTCTAGCCTATCTAGTCCTATGTACAGGAATGGAGGTCATAACTTACACTCCAATGTACGTCTACCTGCCTTTTATCTGCTAGCAGAGGCCCAGTTCAATAAAATAACTTACCCTCGGGTGCTGGGACCTCCTGCAAAGCTTTTAATCTTCACCTTTCTCACCCTTTCACTGCACACTCAGCAACATACCAGCTTCGCAGTCACCTGGCGTTGAAGCACACCCGGGGCACATTCGGTGCCACTGTGGTGGGCCCGATGATGAAGCATGCCACCGACTAGGTCGGTGGGTGAGGGCTTTATAAGGAAAACTACGTTCTCCTTATTTTACGTACAAACCTGAGTCTTCTATCTTCCCTAATTAGCTGGTCCTTTTTGATACATGCACATATAGAACCGCCATCAGCTCCCATATTTCCAAAGCCCCAGCTGAGACCTGCACCAAACCCCTCCTCCGGAGAAGCAGAGAGGCAAGCAACAACTTGGCCACCTACGTCCATTTCTTCTTCAGGTATTGGTAGTGGCCCAGTAAAAAAGTTCTCCTCCCCAGTTTAGAACTTTTTTACAGTTAGAAAAGAGATGGAGCACATTACAGTATGCACCATTTGCCACACAAATGTTCATGGAGGTAAGCCTGGTACACATTATGGTACTGGAGGCCAGACGACCCATATGGAAAACACCACACAATCAAGTGGGAGGAGCACCTTAAAAAATTTCTGCACGTGGTCGAGGTGGTGGGGAGAGCTGGGGCTCTTCAAGTACTTTTCTAATCAAGAGGTAAGGGGATAATGATGAGGAGGAAGAGGTTGGTACCTTCACGCAAAGCAGCCCTGCCCCCAGCAGTGAGCCAGCAGATTCACCCACCTCAGCAACTTCACAATGACTCACGAAGACTGAGATGATAGAGGCACCACAGCATACAGTGATTGCCCCACCACCACCATGCACATTGAGTCTACCACTAGCATCTACTTCTCAAAAGACGCCTGTGTCAGGGCCCAAAGAAAAGAAGAAAATCCAGGGCACTATTATGGGATTCTTAGTATTTGTGGCAGCTATTTACCCAAAATGGAAGGTACCAAGTAGGACCTATTTTGCCAGAGTGGCTGTTCCAGCACTGCATCATGATGTGCTGCAGTTGGGTGGACAAGATTTGCAGCAGAGTGTTGTTTACACCATTCACCTGATGATAGAGATGTGGACCGGTTGTCAAGCAACTGATTACATGTGCATCACTGCATACTGGATCTCTTTTTCAGGGGTAAAGCAAAAGATATCTTCAGGTCTTGGCCCTGAAAATGTTTTAAGAGCATTCAGCAGCAACAGTGGCCATGTTTGCGACAGAGAAATCGCATACAGCTATAAACATCTTGGAGGAATTTAACAGCAGGTGTATGAATGGCTGCAACCCAGAGGTCTTAGAATTGGATTTGTTGCTACAGACAATGGAAGTACCATAGTCAATGCCATGTCAGACGGAGGGTACTTCAGGGTTCTGTGTTTGGCCCATTGTATCAACCTAGTGGTGCAAGACTTTCACGAAAAGGAAGAAAAAGTCAGCAACATACTGACCACCTGCAGAAGAATCTGCACCCATTTCAGCCATTCTTTTGAAGCCCGAAAGCAGTTGCGGATTATTCAGCATAGTAATAGAGCACCAGTTGAAGCCCAGATACAGGAGGTTCCAACACGTTGGAACTGTACCTTTTACATGCTACAACGTCTGTTTGAGTTGTGCAAACAGATCAATGACTATGTCATTCAAAGAGGAGGGGATGCAGTTGGGAATGCTATGACCATGGATGTAGACAAATGGGGCCTATTTAAATGCCTGACACATGTGCTACTCCCTTTTGAGGTTTTCACATGGGAAGTTACCAAGGAGGACAGTATGATGGGCCCTGCAGGTGTGAATGAAAACCCAGAAGCACATGCCTTGGTTGAGACCTTAGTCCTCCGTTTGGCTTCTAATATAAATGTGCAACATGACATCATCTAGTCCAAAGAGTACATATGTGCCACACTACTTGATCCTCGGTACAAAAAAATTCTGCCCATTTTCCTTCCTTTTCTGGAGGGGA
Source organism: Lissotriton helveticus (assembly GCF_964261635.1). Taxonomy (NCBI): domain Eukaryota; kingdom Metazoa; phylum Chordata; class Amphibia; order Caudata; family Salamandridae; genus Lissotriton; species Lissotriton helveticus. Next base: position 1,511,013,043 of record NC_136063.1, on the reverse strand, counting down.
TGTTTTAAAATACAGGAAGTGGATTGTAGAGCACGCGAGAGACTTGAAAGAAGAATGGCTGGAACTTCGAGTCCCACCCCACAATTCTGGGGTGCTGCCTTCAACTTCCAGAAAGGGCAGTCTTGTCCCACAGCAGCCACCAACACCATCAACCAAAACACCGACAACAACAGCAAATGAAGAACCAGACCCGACCTCTGCATTGTATTGGTTTTAATTGGCAGGGCTCAAGTGCAGTGCAGAGGTGATGTTAAAACAGCTTGAGCAAGTAGCAGCACAAATGACCATCCACAGGATGCTCCATGAGTATCTGGATGATCCAAAAGAGGTTTAAGTGGATCGAAATCTTTTGATTTATTGGTTTGGGAAGATGCGCCAATGGCCAGAGCTCAGCAATCTGGCTTGTCCTGGTGCCATTGGGTATGCTAAACGTGTGTTCAGTGCAGCAGGTGTGGTTATCACAGTGAGAAGGACCAGTCTCTCACCTCAAAATGTGAAGAGATTGACTATGATCAAAATGGACGTGGATCCCTTGCTCACTTTGCCACTGGATTCAAGCTAGCCTGGCTGAGGACGGCTGATTAGCCAGAAACCGGTCCCAGGATGCGTGTTTCCGGTCCAGGGAAGACATGGCTTGGCAGTTCGGGCTGGACTGTTCCCATGAGGCACAGGGTCAGACTGATTTGCATATGGCCATGTCTGAACTGGGGTGGTGCAGTGAGCAAAAGAATGATGATGGATTAAACCCAGATCAGTTGACTGGGAGTGAGTGCTTGCAATGTTCAACACTCCGTCCATCATCCCTTTTGGTTTTGCTTTCTTCGCCCTAAGTTTGCAGGGTATACCCAAAAGTGGGTCCCTTGCTCACTTTGCCACTGGATTCAAGCTAGCCTGGCTGATGACGTCTGATTAGCCTGAAACCGGTCCCAGGACGCTTGTTTCCGGTCTAGGGAAGCCATGGCTTGGCAGTTCAGGCTGGACTGTTCCCATGAGGCACAGGGTCAGACTGATTTGCATATGGCCATGTCTGAATTGGGGTGGCGGAGTGAGCTAAAGAATGATGATGGATTAAACCCAGATCAGTTGACTGGGGGTGAGTGATTACAATGTTCAACACTCCGTCCATCATCCCCTTTGGTTTTACTATGATCAAAATGAACCAACATTTTATACCACACAATTATACTGTTCCTAAAACAACAGCACAGGAGAAGGAAGAGGGTGATTGGTCAGAAAGTGAATCAAATGTGTTAGCTGACCAACTTCTGGGTGAACCACCAGGAGTTAGAGGATGAAATTTACTTCCTGACTACGTATGCCAGAGTCCCCATGGAACTTTTCTTCTCATTGAACTTAGTTCCTTCTTTTAAAAAAATGAAATATAAATTAGCTAGATGAACATAATTATTTTTTAGGTCAGATTTATGCTTCCCAACCTTTTTTATTAGTCACATATATATTGCCGGATTGCAGTTGGACCTGTGCACATTGAAGAAGCCTCCACAATTTCTTCATAACATTGGCAACAATGCCTGCCTCCTTTGCATGCCTATTGCCTAATGCCTATTCCTTTTTGCATCACTTAACATTAGAAATGCTGTCCCATAAAATTATTTATTACTGAAAAGACTGCCTGCCAATACCAAATTCCAATGTGTTACCTGTATCAAAGAGGATTGAATACCTATCTGAACTACCGATGCTTGGATTGGATGAGGGAATTTCAACTATTGCAACAGTGAGTGACTGATTGTGTGAGTGATGATTTAAGTTGCTTGGTGATTCATGTGGTGGAAGGCACTAAGCGAGGCTGTTGGTTGAAATATAATATGGGAAATTTAATGAGATGATTATTGATTGGCATTGTTTGGGGCTTGAGTGATGGGCGCTCATTTATATATATAAATATATTAACTGCTGCTGTTTTTTAACTAGATAGTTCAGAACTTCGACACAATATGGGTCATCATGGCAGCATTCCCCAAACTGGTCAAGATAAATAAAGAAGTGTAAGCCTAAACTCTATGACTAAGTGTTGCGCTCTCTCTTAAGTTACAAGCACACAAACAGGCTGCGAAAAACTACTTGAACACAGCAGTGCAAATTAAAAGTAAAAGAAACTACTTCAGGCATAAATTTAGATTAGAAAAAAAGAGTTTATTTATTTGTGTACAAAGCAACCCACCCTTTCCACCCAAACAACATGCCCCCCCTCACCCAAACAAAATAGACCCAAGCCCCAAAACTCAGAATGTCCATGAAAGTCTCTCCAGTCCCAACTCCCTTCCCACCCTCTCCACCCAGCCCCAACAAACAACAAATCCCTTGCACCAAAACTTTTTTTTAAAAGGTTAAAAGAGGGCATAATGGATGTTGGTCCAGAGCTGGACTATGCTCTGCTCCATCAAGGTGAGCCGGTCCTCGATGGTGTCCAGCTGCTGCAGGATGCGTCGCAGCAATGGCCGTTTGTGGTTGGGGGTGGCAGCAGTTGGTTGGTTGTGGTTCCGGTGATGGGATGGCCAGGAGACAGGAAGCTGAGGGAGACTGGATGCACCTATTTCTTCCTCCTACTCTTCCAGGACCACCAGCCACTGGTATTCCTGTTGGATACGCTCCAGCCCCTGCTGCCACAAATGGGCCGCTCTCTCCTGCCTGTCGGGTGGTTCGGCTTGCCCAGCAGTAGCAGCTATATTGAGAAAAATAAAAAAAGCAAATTGTAAATAATGCACTCTGCAAACAATTGTTTTAAATAACCGGGTGGCACAGTAGTAGAACATTGCTGGCCCCCTAGGGCCATTTTAATGTATTTGATGTGATTACGATTAGGAGAGTCACAAGGCCAACTTTATGTTGTACCCACACATGTTGCCAAACATAAATAAGCACTAACTATGTGGCAGAAAAGTAACAGGCAGAGAACAACATCACAGTATTGAAAAAACAGTGATTTGATTTTTTTTAACACTCTTTTCAAGTAACTATAAACAGAGTAAGACACTTTGAATTGAAAAATAAATGACTTCTCATTGATGAGTGCAGCATATGGAGTACAAGTTGTGTGTGGGCTAAAATAATAAAGCCATGCTCTTTGCTAGCCAGTGCCTCTGCTAGTTTGCTACTGTCTGCAGCTGTAGTTGCCAATTATTTATTTTTAATTCCAATGGCCCTGAATGTTGCCAAATGCATTTCTCTTTCAACCCTGTCTTGAAAGAGGCAGATGAATAATAAATAAGATACTATGTCAGTCACACACTTCATGTATGAAATGCGGATATTAATATATTATCATGTCTGCTGTAAGTAGACAATGAGAAAAATGTATCTAATGGACTTCACTACAGGTAAAGGAACAGACTATATAGGTTTTATTTGCCATATTCATCACTGTGTATTCCATATGCCAAACCTGGTATCAAATCATGCACTTACTACCACTTTACTCTGTGGCCTCACACGCCACCACGTAGTTCGAGCAAATTAATTTGCTTGGCAGTAACCAAGGAAAGGAAACTTGATTTGTTCTACTGCAAGGCTAGGCTAGGGTATAGGATTAGACCGGTAGGGTAGAACTTTTTGTATATATATATATATATATATGTATATATTAGAGTGGGCACTACACTAATCATCAATTCATCATCTTTGGCTTATTCAGTCATGTAACAATTCAAAACTGAACAAGTGTAAATTAAATCTGTTATGGGAAACCATGATAGATGTTTTGGAATCACTTCACATGAGTATCGCATGATTAAATGTGGCACATGCCAAGAATGGATTTTCCAATTTGGTAGGCTGGGACGGAAGAACTTAGGAAAAAATAAAGCAGTGAAGTACTAAGAGGTTGGTAAATGGACAACACACCTTCTGTTTTCGGTTTGCCATGCATTGAAAACATTGCAAATGCCTCATTAACTGAAGCAGATGCACATTACACAGCCACCACTGCAGTCACAAATTGATTGCCTCATACTGCACTTCGTCCATAGTTGGCAAACATGCCATGGGCTGGGCGGGGGGATGATAAATGATAGGTAGGATAGACCTAGCTCCCTTAACAGATACAGAGAGTCAAGGAAGTAGAACAAAGAATAGAAATGAATACATAACACCCACTTAGCACCACAGCTTGGATTGAAAGTGATAACCTTACATAAACCAAGTAAGCAGAGTAGGAGAGCAGCAGCATGCTCCTCATGAGAAGCAGAGCAGGAGCATGCTCCTCATGAGAAGCAGAGCAGCCATGCTTATTCATTCAAACCATCCAAATACTCATTTATCCTATGAGTCTAATCAACCCATGGCCATCATGAATAAGATTTACTTTCTCCCATCCAGTCTTTCACCAAAATTTCCAATACATTATCCACCATTTGATACATCCATCACGCGCACTTTCTCCTACCCATTCACTCGGACGTATGACGTTACAATGCATACTTTTACATCGCATGCCTTTACAACGCGGTTATTACATCGCATACCATTACAACGCATAGTGCTTTTAGGCGCTGGATAGTGATTTATTTAATTTACTATTCCAACTCCAGTCCTCGTGGATAGTAGGGAAGGTGTTGGATAGTATATTAAATACATTCCCTATCCTAGAGTGCCCCCCAGCGCTATGCGTTGTAATGGTTTGCGTTGTAAAAGTTGCGTCGTAATGGTAGTGCGTTGTAAAAGTTTTGTTGTAAAGGATGTTTCCCATTCACTCATATACCATTTCCTTTCTTTTAAGTTACCTTCCGTTCTTTCATGTCTCCTACAAGCCTTCAAAGCTCATCATGTGAGATGTTGCTGCATTGCAGATAGAAGAGGCCATAATAATAACTCAACCACAGTTGTAGCTGAGGGGTTTTGCTTCACGGTCATTTTTGATGACGACGAGCGACACCACATCAATTGCTGTGGAGCATAGTAATTGCAAAAAATGATGTGCCTTACCAGTGCCCGCGCTTCTCCCCTCCAACTGACCTGTCGCTATCTCCTCCTGCAGCGGCACTGAAGCTGGCATCACTGATGTTCTGTGTGACTAGAATCATACATTACACATAATTTAGATCCCAGATATGCAATCCCAAATGCAACATTAATGCCACATTACAGCTCAGTTAGCATGTCAGTATCGTCTAAATATCCCTCTGGGCATTTGATTGGTTTGTTCACAAAGTTAGATAAACCAGGCATGGAATAATGGTCAATGAAACACATATGGTGTTGGATAGCAATGCAACGGGAGTGGGACCTCATACCTTTTTTCCAGCCTTGCTTCACTGTCATGGGAAACTTGTCCTGCTTGGAATCATCCCTCTTATCCCCCTTGGGTGCTGATGAAAGAAATTAAGAAGATAAAAAATATAGATTAGTGATTCTGTTAACAATTTCCATAATTTTTTTAATGAAAAGCAAACGCTGTGGCTAAAACAGATCACCTATAGGTCTACTTGTTTCGACTCAGGTCTATTAACTGTTGTTTAATCCATATTCCAAATCTCCTTAACAAAAACTACATATGGAACTAATTTATTGCATGGAATGATCTTTGATTCTATACATTCCCATTCCTCAACACTCTTGATGAACCTACTCAGTCGCCTTTTTTTCAAAGCATAGATGCATACTTCATATCACGGTGAATTCAATTAAATAACCTGGAACTGTACGAGTTGCAAAAATAAAGTCACAGAGAGAATGCGCTACTCAGGGATTCACTATAGTGACAGGAGAACAGTCTGCAGTTGCTTCTTAATTAATCAGCCAAAGCGAGCATCTGATGAGTGCCGTTAGGTAGCGGCACCTGCCTAGCAAAAACTAGAAACTGGATAATACAATAATATACAAGCGTAAACTAAACATAACTTACCTCTGAGTGTGAGCAGCATGGTACTCAGATATCTTTTTAGCATCGTAGAACACAAACACAACAAATAATTAATACTCACTGAGCCTTGATATCTCGAAGCCTAGCAGGTCGAGCAGGTCGTGGTTGAGAATATCCACCAAAAGGTTTCTTCAGCTGCTAGGCGGTGCACCGAACATGGCTGGTGCGCCACACAAACCGGCGCACCATCCCCCAGCACAGCCAATGCGCCGAAAGGGTGTACCTGCTACTGGGCCTGCCACCTGCTGCCTGCATAGAGTGGAGGTGGCACTGCACAAAAAAAACCTAGTGCTGCATCGTCCTCCCCTCCAAAGATCCGCCGGGGCTGCACACCTGGCGGTGGTGCCACCTGCATAGAAGTCGCCCGTCTGCCATGGCGCAGGGTGGGGAAATTTTTAACTAAGAAGGAAAAGGAAGGGAAAGTAAAGAAAAAAGAAATATTAAAAGAAGGGGAGAGAATCTAAATAAAAAAGTCATAAAAACACGAAATATTTTACACAAAAACATAAAATACACAAAGACACACACTATTGTAAAAAATAAACATTAGGGGTGGAAAAGTAATAAATGAGGAGGATTACAAAGATTAAGTACAGGTTAAAATTTAAGCCCGGCACCATAACAGAGAGCAGAAAAACAAGATGGATACGCCCATGCAGACCACATGGTGCTGTTCTCATGCGATTTAAAATGTGAGCACACTTCAAGAAAGCATAGTGTCATTCACATATGATTTTGGAGCACGTGGATGCGCTCTGTGTTCCCAACGTGAATGCTGGAAAACAGCTCTGTGGAATTCTGCATAGCAGGACTCAGCGAACTCTGCCCACCACTACTTAAATGTATTAAAAAGAATGGTTCGGGCCTGGCAAAAGGTTCCTTTATCCAGGTCGATATGCCAGTTTTAAACTACCCACAAATGCTGCAGTGGCAGACATGAGACATGTTTAAAGGGCTACTGAAGTGGTTTCTGTTCCAACCAGTGTCCTGTGCTCATTACAGAACCATTCCGTCATGTGCACAAGCGCATTAAATCCCTCTGCTGCAAACAGCAGAAGGATTTCCTTTTTTGGGCCTCTGGAGGGAACCTCCCAAGCCTTGTTTTATTTTCAATGTAATGATAACTGCGCGCAGTTGTCATTACATTGAAAATTAAACTTAGTTTCAGTTTCAATGTTTCTGTGCTCGTGGGGATATCTCAGCCCCACAAGCATTGAATAAAACACATGGGAGAGGAATCCTTGGAAAGGGGATAAGGACAATCCCCAAGCAGGGATCCACCCCCTAGGCACCTGGGAGTGGGAGCGGCTCCTTGGCAAAGGTCTTTGCTTCCCCATTGAAAAAAGGCAAAACCAGTCTTTCTGCCCCTCCTGGGGGGCATATGGGGGCAGAAGCCCCCAATCGGGGGGCAGAAACCACACTAGACAGCAGGCATTATTTTTTTATAGGCCAGGGGTGGGGGCTGCCCAGGATGGCCATGCAATGCCCCCACCCTGTCCCCCAATAACTATAAAAGTCTTTCTGCCCCACCAGGAGGCAGATTGTGCCAATAGCCACTGATCTGCCCCCGGGTGGGGGGGGTGGGGGGGGGCTTAAAGTCCACTAGACACCAGAGATTTCTTTTTGTACATAGGTGTGGGGGCTCCCTAGAATGGGCATGCCAATTCCCCCACCCAAAGAAAATTTGCTACAGTCTTTCCGCCCCCCCCACGGAAGGCAGTTAAGAGCAATAGTCCTGTATCTGCCCACCTGGGAGGGCTGAACCCCTACTAGGCACCAGGGAATATGTTTTTTTCAATGTTCAGGGGTGAGGCTGCCCAGAAAGGGCATGCCAATGCCCCCGCACCCTCAAAAAATGCCACAGACTTTCTGCCCCCTCAGGAGGCAGTTGGGGGCAATAGCCCCTGATATGCCAGGAGGGCAGTAGAGATCTCACAAGGTGCCAGAGATTATGCTGGCTTTTTTGTACGTAGGGGTGGGGGCTGCCCAGAATGGCATACCAATGCCCACCCCTCCAAAACTATTAGTCACAGTTTTCTGACCCTTCTTGGGGCCGTATCAGGGCAAGCCCCCCCCCCCCCCCCCCCACAGTGCAGCAGAAAGAACACTAGGCACTGACCTTTTTTTGCAATGTGCCTAGCTATGGAATTTGGGCCCTAGAGCAGCTGGCACCTAAGGAAACCTAGCAAACCTGTACATGTTTTGAAACTAGACACCAAGGGGAATCTAAATTGGGGTGACTTGTGTGGCTCTCACCAGGTTCTGTTACCCAGAATCTCTTTCAAACATCAAACATTGTAAAAAAAACTAGATTTTCCTCACAATTGTGTAATGGAAAGTTGGAATTTCCATGAATCCACAAACTTCCACCCACCCAGCATTCCCCAAAGTCTTCCTATAAAAAAGGTACCTCACTTGTATGGGTAGGCCTAGTATTGTTGTGTGGCGTTTTAAGCTCCGAGTGAATTATCCAGATTCATGCCCTTATATAGGTACAATTCACATTGCCTTATATAGGCATAGAAATCATGCCCTTATTTAGGCATAGCCCATGCTACCCAAATACAGGCATGGCTACTTACACCCATACCAAACTTCACAACGTTTTATTGGGAAACCAGCTTAAGCAGTTAGGGAACTTCCCCTTACTTGAATATTGATTTGTCCAAGAACTCAGTTACTTTACAAAGAACGACTATTCCCTAGGGGTTCTTTCCTGACGTTCATATGGCCGACTTTACATCGAACTATGGCATTCCTAAACATCTTCAAGGTATAAATATACTTTCACTTGCTCTAGCAAGATACAGTGGTTCGGAGCAGTTCGAAGACCTACTTGCCTGATGCAGCTCGCAGCTTACATAATATTGTATGGTAACAGCACAGACGATAAATATAAATAGAGAAAACATTAGGGAAAAATTGCAACATCATTATCACAATTTGTGGCCCAACACCCTCACTGTGCCATCTCTAGGCTCCATGCTAGATCAACCAGATCAATAAATAATATGCCAAATTCTAGGCAGTGCTTATATCTGATACTTCAGGGTTCATTGTTTATCTGGAATAGCTTGTCAGGTATTTTAAGCTATTTCAAGACATGCCATTTGGATCTGTGTATGGATATGTGCCCCAAGTGAAGTTTCTCTCTCCTCAGTGGTCAGTTCTAGAGGCTTACATACGATGACTACTGAATTTTAGCATCCATTGCAGAATCAAATGAGGATTTAAAGGGGATTTAAAGACACTAGATCTAACAAGACTAAACTAGTCATGATTGTCCCCCTTAAAAAAGCCTTCAGAGAGTCCCAGACAACAGAAGTCACAGCTGATCCGATATTAAAACCCAAAAAGCTCTCTGTCTCCTGGAATAGGTGATTCATCTCCTCACTATCAAGAAGCAGAGTGCGTTTGAAAGTCCAGGCTCTGATGTTCTGCCTACCTTCCAGATCCAGATCTATCCATACCCCTGAATGGTCAGAAAGATGGGGAGTCAAATAGCTGATATCCTTGACTTTCCCCCTCAGACTGTGACTAACCAAGATATAATCAATTCTTGATTTATGACCGTATTTGCTGTTACAATACTAAATACCTAACTGATGGCCAGATCTATCTCTCCATATGTCGCAGAGTCCTATCTGCGCCATCATAGAGTGGAGATTTGATCAAGATTTGGAAGGTGCCCTGGCTCTGCTATTTGCAGACTTATCCAATTTAGGATTCAAAGCGATATTGAAATCCCCAGCCATGATTACTGGATCTGGGTAATCCAATACATTTAAAAAGATAGTTTTAAGGGAGGAGGGGTCATCTTGATTTGGGCCACATTAGCCCACAAGAGTAAAAAGAGAGCACGAAATATTCACTTTCATAATGATCCACCTGCCACAAGGTTCAATCAAACAATCTAAGATGCAGGCCTTTGCTTGTTTTTTAATTAGTATAGTAACTCCCCTAAAGTTAGCACTCTAGTTAGAGCAGATTAAGCAGTCCAACCATTTTTATTTTTATTTATCTCGGTTAACTCTTCCTTCAGGAGTTGAGTTTCCTGAAGAATGATGACCTGCGCAGGGGAATCTCTAATGTATTGTAAAAATGTGCCCTTCTGGATTTCATGCGTAGGACATTCACGTTCCAAGACTGGAACTGAACCATTCTCATGGAGGTTTAAACTCAGGGCCCTTGAATCGTTTGAGAAGCAGAGATTGCCAGCACCAGACCAAGTAATACGGAATTAACATAACTAGAGCAGCCTGAACAAAACAAAACAGCCTATGGCGAATGAGGAATTTTTTTGTATTTTACCCCCATGCTCCCCACCCATTGCATCCCTCCCCCTCCCCCCTGAGAACACCTCCCTGGAAAACCCACCTCCCAGCCCCAATTTTACTGGACCGATGAAAGTCCAGTCTGCTGCAATCGGGGCAACTCGCCCTGTCCCTTTATAGAAAAGATAAGACGAAGGTTAAGGAGAAGCTAGAAACTAGCCCTTAACAGCCGATAACTGATTATTGCTATGTGTGTCGCTATGTGGTTGTCCAACTAGTTCTGATTTGAAGCAGTAGGACCAGGATTAGTATTTAGGTACCCTACTCCAAGTGTCCTCACATACATGAGTGCCCCGCCACCCAGGAGCAGACTAGCTAACTATACCTCGCCTTTCTCAAAACTTTCAAGTAGCTCATCGGCCTCTCATAGTGATCTAACATTATGCATTTTGTCCTTGTGCATAGCTTTCAAGGTCGCTGGAAATTTGAGTTGGGCCACTTCACCTAGCTTTTTGAAGTCATCAAGCTTTCTGCACGACTCCCATTGCCTATAAAGAGTGACTCGGGCCAGAAAGTACTTTGAATGAAAAATCCCTGGCCTTCAATGATTATACCTTTAGGCCAGGGCCATATTAAGGATCTTTTCCTTCAGGGAGTAAGTGTGGAAATTTAAAAGGATTTTCCTAGGCTTTGTTCTATTGGAGTTCCTTCTATAAGGATCTCCGTGCGCCCTTGGAATATCCTTCCTCAGATCTTCTTCTGTTTCCTCTATCTGCAATCTCTCCTTTAATAGTGAGACAATGTAGGATTTAAGGTCATCCCCTTCCCTCCCCTCTGGAATGTTTAAAATACGTAGATTACTTCTTCAAGAATTGTTCTCTAGAATTTCAAGCTTATCATGGAGAACCTCATCCTCCCTCTTGAGAGCTAGTATGTCCACTTTTGCTGCACCAAGACCATCCTTTAGTTCTCCCACAGAGTTTTCCAATGTGTCTGTTCTTGTGTTGAGGAGGTTGATCTTCCTCTCCGGGCACTAACAAAAGTTCCTGATCTCTCCTTGATTGACCTCAGACACTGAAAACCCCTTTTTAATGTCCTCCGAGAGGGTAGAGAATAGAGCCTCCAGGGATGCTACGAAGGCCCTATTACATCTTGTTCTTTAGAGCCTTTGTCACCCACAATGGCACAGCTCCCTCCCACACCCTGAGATGCTGGAACCCTCTGACTTTCATTATCCTTGTCAGGGACACCAACTGGACCACTCCCGCCATCTCCTAACCTTGTGCGGTTGAGGTAGATGATGGTAGTAGGTGGCCCCCCAAGGCTTCTATCTTCTCTGGACTGGACCCTGATCCAAGCAAAGCTGCTGACCCACTTCTGAGTACCTCACCCTGTTTTACCACATCCAGCACGATCACTTGAACTTTGAAGTTTGACCTGAGTGAGGGGGTAATCCTGACTTTATGATCTAGGGGGTTTATTTTAGCCTTCCCAGCCACCGCTGGAAGGTGGAGCAGCTGCTGTCTGTGCCAGTGCCTATCCCCTGACACCCAGTTTGAAAAAGTGGACGGGAGCTCTTCCTACCACCTCCAATGGCAGACTTCTCCTTCCTGGGAGCCTGCTTGCTTCCTTTTACACCTGACTTTAGTGGCCCCATGGAGGCTCTCCGTGCCCTTTACCTTTCTTTGCTCCCTTAACTGGGAGCACATTGCCTGGTCGCCCTTGGATCAATGGACTCACCTGTACTTGCTGAGAGGGAGTCCCCGAAGAAACACTGATGTTGGAATCCTGCTCCTCCTCAGCTTCCCTTTCTGTAGCAACCTTCTCCAGGGTAGAATGGGCGTGACAGAGGCTGCCGCTGCCCGCGCTGACCCGGGGGAGACGCAAGCCCCTGCTCGACGGCCCCTCCTCTTCTCGAGGGCGACCGACACCCACCGGGAGGAAACAGCGGAGGCAGCCAACATGCAGGTCTCAGCGGGCGCCGGAGATCCAAAACACATCCCCGCAACACAAAGAGGCCAGGATAAGAAATAAAACGAAGCGATCACCACAGCACCACCAGCAAAAGGTGAGTCGAATTCCTAGCTTCGCCTACTCATTTAATCGCGGGACGTGAGTGCCTCCTGGGAGAAAGCAGCAGCTCATGTAGCGGCCGCAATGTTCTCCTCACTCTCACTGTCAAAATACCTCTTGTGAACAATGTTCCAGCTAGAGTGACAGTTTTGACTAGCCATAAATAAGCACATAGGGTTAACTTGCCTGCAGCAAAGAACAGATCTGTATTTTACATGGATAGCTGAGTGGATTAGTAAAGTCAGCCTTTCGCAGTGCTTTTAAATAAATGAAATGTATGTGAGAGAGGGGCTATGGAGACATGAGAGGCACTATTGCCGAGGTGGTTGTGAGAGAATCACAAGGGTATGTCATGGGGAGGGGAAGCGCCAAAAAAGATTGTCGCACCAGGCACATCCAGCGCGAAAGCCAGTCCCGTACCTGTGTGCTAGAAACTACTCGTACGGTCCTATTACAATTATATGTAATGGTTACGGCTCCCACATTTTGGAAGTATATGTTCTTCCTCCCCCCATTTTTTTATTTCCGGCGTTATGCTTGCAATTAAAAAATATGATAACGATTACACCACCTTGCCACTGCCAGACCTATTGGCTGTGCCAATGCTTGGTATATTATAAGATTAGCTTCATGGTGCTGTGTAAACGTCAATAAATATATAGTTTCAACTTCATATTTCTCAAGCCAAAATACAACTGTGCAAGAAAGGAAAGAAAAACACGAATGACGACTCAAAGTGCATAGCAAAATGTCTATAGTCTGTTAGAAATAATGAAATTACCCTTAAAATGCAGTTATTTTCTCAAACCAAAATGTTCTTTTAAATGCATTTTTCTTTTTCTTTTTTACCTGTTGCTGAAGTAACAACATCAAACGAAAATTTAAGCACTGAAATATGGCGCCTGGAACAACAACTGCAAAAGTAACGCAGTACAATCGACAGAGAACCTGGAAAATGCCCAAACCTCAAAGTTATCGGAGGCAGGGCAGCAAGGGAGACAGATGGAAAGGCAAAGGCATCCGCCGACGCTGGTGCTAGAAGTTAGATGAGAAAAGACGTTGTGCGAATAATAGATAGCAGACATGCCCAGGAGCTACTGGGACAGATGGAAAGAGAAAGGCACCAGGGACCTTGCTGGGCAGGAAAGAGTTCCTTTGTGCTAAATAGAAAGCGGCACAGTGCAACGACAACCCATGTCAGGCACCAGCAGGATTAAAACAATAATCACATTTCTGCTTCTCTTGCTTGTAGCGTTCTAATTAAATAAAGATTTGCGTTGTAAACCATGTTATCTTATCATGATGTGAATGAACTTGGTGCTAGACTGCTGTAACCGAGAATACATTAAAGAGCATGGCGGGGGCATTTGATGGAATACATTACTTAGTTCAAACCAGTCTGTAGCTTTACATGAATAAATAAGTACATGCCATGTCATACTTACTTATTTACCAACCCACTGCTATTTCCTGCAGCAGCACAGCTAGCAACAGGAAGAAAAAAAAAGGTTTACTTATTTCTCAACTGATGAAATCATGAAGGGAAATTAAATGTGGGAGTGATGACAGTTGTGGTTTTCCAGGAAGACTATTGATCTAAATTATTCAGACAGGTTACTAAGCGTGATGTAAGGCAGCCTGCAAACACAGACATTTTAGGGCACATTTATTAAGAATTCATGCACCGCAGGGCAGCAAGGCAAGTTGCTGAGCTGCAGTGCATGAATTGGAGGGAGCTGAGAAGAACCACATCTACTGAGACATGGCACTCCAGCTTTCAAAGTGCTCGCCCACATGAGGCTGGCTAGCACCAACGCAGGCTTAGGTGCAGCATGGTGCAAGGGTGCCTGTGTCATGGGCAGGATTGTTTTTGTGCAGGAAGGGATACCATCCAGCACAAAAACAATCCAAAGAGTAAATGATGAGAAGAAAACAAGATGTTTCTCTTTGTTATGCCTCTCTGTGGTAAGAGTACAAAGTTCATGCAATTGCAGTTTTACAAACCTCAATAAATTTGGAATCATGTGAAATCTCCTGGTAGATGCAAGGGAACACCCATGCTCCACCCACAGAATACCTACTACTAAGAAATGTAATGTAACGCAGTGCAAACTGCTGCATTGCGAATAGTTTATTTACAAATCCAAGCAATACCTCGCAAATCAGGCCTTGCGAGGCTTTTTGATCCAAAATAAGCCTTTACGTTGACTTGTGCAACAGAAGGGCCATGCAAAGGCTATGTATATGTGCCATGTATGCTTGCCAGCATTATAGGGCCCTAGATGCACACACAAGCAAGATGTAGAGCTGGAATGAATGGTCCAAGCATGGAAAGCATGTGTGGAATAATGATTCAGAAATACAAAGCATGCTACACCAGGAGACAAAGATTGAAAGCAGAAGTACCACAAAGGGCAACCTAACTACTTAATAAGAACATGAGTAATGCAGCTATATCAACGTAGAGTGATTTCCTTATAATTTAAGTTTGTTTGTAAACAATATGTTAATATTTAAAAACATCAATTCATTTAAGGAAATAGATTTTCGTTAATAATTAAATGACAGAAAGAATGTCGTCAATGTTAACGTGAGTACACAGAAGAGCAAATGTGTACAAAAAGATACAATTGACCAAGGATCAAATTTGTCATTGAAAGCCACACTTGACAATCACAAACAGTCCACAATTTTGAATGTTTTCTTCAGTCTAATTGCATTAGTCGCGGATGTTTCATTGCAGGCATTAGTTAATGGTCATCATCACTACATGGTGAATGGCTAAATAAACTGGGAATAACCACTACAATGGTCAAGAACTAAAAAATTGTCAACTAATGCAATTAGACTTCTGTTGATTATGTAGAGCAGTGAACACTTTATAGCTGCCATTTAATTGTTCATTAAATTATTTGATTTGAGTTCATTCATTACTGCTTTCACATAATAAAAATGATTATTTACAGACCAATCTGGTCTACTAATTTATGAGTTTGCTTAAATGATTCATCCGAGAACCACAGTGCTATTATAGAGAAGTCTGATATTGCCATAAAGTAAAATGGTTTTGTGAACCTATAAGGCAGTAAAATAAGACAGCATACCATGCACAAATTGAGGAAAGTAGCAACCACGACTATTGCTTTCATTATATTTGGGACTAAGTGAGAATTGGGTGGTAACTGTGAAATCCTCCGATTTATACTATGCCAATTGTAGAGCTGCTTCTCTGAAATCCACTTTGTTCACCAATCATTGGAGTTTTTCCTGTTTACCATCCAACTCTAGAACAGACCCATGATGTATCTATTAAGAGTAACTTTCAACGAAACATTTGTAAAGGTAGGAAATTGGGGGGGCACATTCAGAAAATTATCACGTAATGCAGGTTAGCAAGCAAAGTTGCTGACCTATGTTGCGTGAAAGGGAACAGAAAGTCTCCATATTTACAAAGATATAGAGGATTTCTGCTCTCTCCTTTCACTGGTGCACTACATACAGCCTGGTGCCAATGCAGGCACCTTCCTGCACAAATTAAATCCATTGAGGTATGTTCCACATTCTATGTCTGCTGCAGAACGCAGCACACATGAAAAGATTAAATAACGAGGTGAAATAAAGATAGTTCTCCTCGTTATGCTTCACTTGGGAAGGCCTAGCTATTTTATGCATTCCCATTATTAGTATTTGTAAATGTGGGAATGCGCCAAAATCCATGGGTGGATCCATGGGTGGATACATAGGGTGGATACATAGGAATGCCCATGCTCCATCCATGGAACGCCTCCCAAGTTGAAATGGAATGTAAAGCAGCATAAGAAGCTGCCTTGTGTTATATTTCTTTACAAAGTCATGCCAGGCAACACAAGTTAGGCCTTGCATGGCTTTGTGAATATTAGTGGACCCTTTGGATTTTCTTTGCACAAGTATAACACTAAGGCTTCATAAATATGGGCCTGAATGACTAGAAGCTACAACTGTACGAAAACTGAGAGAATGATAATTGACAATGCTAATAGGTTTGGTTTTGAAAAAAGATTTAGGATTTGGGAAGTAAATGTGTCATATGTCCATATTTTATTTTAGTTTTGGATTTGTGAAATAAATGTGTAAACGGGATACGATGTGCATATTTTATTTTATGAACATATACACATACGTATTCAGTATGGAATACAACAAAGAATAGCAATGGTAATAGATCTGGCCTTGGCAAGCTGGTGGATGGTAATTTGGGGATTTTCATTAAAGCGTATGCCACAAAAATAAAACATAAGTAAAATAAGAAAGTCTGCGGTTGTCTAAACATTGTGCTTATATGCTTCCAATAAACACTCAAAGATAATCATTGGATATCATTTTATTAGAACAGTACATGTGCTTTCTAGCAGACTTATGTTCTCAGAAAAGCGAAATAAATCGTTTTTTGTTATCATGAACCTCGCAGTAAAATATGAATCTTATTGGCACAAAGAAAATCTACTATTCTTTGAATAAATGCGACCAGAAGTCATGGTTTAAACACACCGACATAGTCTAAATAAACAAGGAGGACCAGACCAACAACTAAAAAGTATGAAGCAACCAAAAATGTTTCACATAGCGAAGCATTGGCCCACCATCTCTGACACTGAAATGCACCTTCTTATAGGTGTATGTGCTCACTTGACCAGGCTAAATGTTGTCACTGATAGTGCAAGAGTTTCAATGGTGGGCTGACCCACTTCTCCTAGGGATGTGAGATTGATGGACTGCTCCTGAACTGGAGGATTGCAGGGGCAGAAAAGGAAGAGCGGAAAAGTTTCTAAGGTGAGAATAAAAGACGGAGAACACTGAGACTTTCAAAGGATCCAGAGAAGGAAGACATTCGGATATCACATTTGACCCCTAATGTGACATGAAACCCAACATCACAGTACCCATCCCGATACCTATACCACACAACAATAACATTGAATAAATGATTGTCAGTCAATGCTTTTTTCTTTGAAAAAGGCAAAGCACATTTATTACTCACACATTACTAAATACTACACATTGATTTACAAATGTAATGAGACAGAGAATTAAATTTGGTGACACTCTGAGTTAAAGAGGGAGAGGAGCTGCCACCTACCACTACATCACAAAGGCTCTGTATTACAAGAAGCAACGAGGCAGACAGCAAGACGGCTTCATCTTGTAAGTTGTCATTTATTCAGCAAAAAATTAAATTTTAACAGGCTGCCGCTAACAGCTCCTGAATGCCTCCTGCTCTCAGGGCACACCAACCGCCACCGCACTCTCACATAAACGAATGTTCGAGCACAAAGACGACAGAAGCGCCACGAGCCGGACCGTTCACGGGCTGCTGCCCACAGAACAACAAAGAACAGTGGGTGAACAGTCACAATATTGAAAAAACTATTGACTGGGCAGAATGTTGAGTTTTTTTTAGTGTTTTAAGTATTAGTATATGTGTTAAAATTATGGATTATTTTTGTAATGTATGTTTGAATTTTTTTTAAGTAATGAATTGTATGTTATTTAATTTTTGCCTGATTAAATTCCGTAGTGGCTTGTGAGTTTATAGGGGAATAGGGTGGGAAATAATTTAATTATAGTAAGTTAAATACACATTTTTAGGAATTATTAATTATTTTTTATTTCATTTTGCATTTTAGTTCTGTAGCGGGTTGTGGGTTTATAGGGGAATAGGGTGGGAAGTAATTTAATTATTATTAAGTAATTATTTTTATTCATTGATATTGATAATTCATTTATTGTTAATTAATTATCAATCTGTAATTCATTTTTATTAATTGGTAATACTTTTTTATTAATTGGTAATTCATTTTGATTAATTGATTAATTGATAAATATATTAATTATATTATTTTTTTATTCCGAGCAGGTTGTGGATTTATAGAGGAATAGGGTGGGAGGTAATTTAATTGTAATTAAGTAATTATTGAAATTATTTTTGTGATAAATTATTTACAGTTAATTAATTATTAATTGTTTTTTTTTATTACCTATTAATTTCTGGTATTGAAAACGAATTGGTTGCTAATTAATTATTAATAGATAATTAATTTTTAATACATAATATTTATTGGAAATGAAATAATTATTCAATATTTTGTGATTGGTAATTCATTTTAATACATTTTTTATTGGTATTGACAATTAATGTATTTTTATTTAAATATTAAATCATTACTTTCCCTACTGTTACACTCATTGGAGTGGGAATAGTAATTTTTACCCCTACACTTTCCAACACTTTCCCTCCTGTTGCACTCTCTGGAGTGAGAATAGTAATTTTTACCCCTACGCTATCCAACACTTTTCCTACTGTTGCACTCACTGGAGTGGGAATAGTAATTTTTACCCCTACGCTATCCAACGCTTTCCCTACTGTTGCACTCACTGGAGTGGGAATAGTAATTTTTACCCCTACGCTACCCAACGCTTTACCTACTGTTGCACTTTCTGGAGTGCGAATAGTAATTTTTACCCCAACGCTATCCAACGTTTTCCCTCATGTTGCTCTCACTGGAGTGGGAATAGTAATATTTTTCCCTACACTATCCAACGCTTTACCTACTGTTGCACTCACTGGAGTGGGAATAGTTCAAATTCAAATTCAAAAAGTCCTTTATTCCGTTTTCATCACATGTAAAAACCATAAAAGTATGTTCAAACAGTTGGATAAAATTTAACAAATAAAATCAATCATTTAAAATTTCAGATATTTCGAGAACATTAATAAAAG
The DNA here is from genome assembly GCF_964261635.1 of Lissotriton helveticus. NCBI lineage: Eukaryota > Metazoa > Chordata > Amphibia > Caudata > Salamandridae > Lissotriton > Lissotriton helveticus. Next base: position 1,510,994,058 of record NC_136063.1, on the reverse strand, counting down.
CCAACAATTAAAGTAAGCATTTTAGGGTTGCTTGAAGTTGCCTGTACAGTTCAACAACTACTCTAAGTTAGGCTTATGCCTTACGCAACGCTTTAAAAATTGTACAAGGATTTTAGCAGTATAAGGTTCTTCAAGAAATTGCAGTGCGAGGTAGGCTGGTCGGCATCTACGTAGGCCCATAATTTTTTAAATCGGGGTCAACCATCGCTTCCTTACATCTTTATAAAATTCACAAAATAGGGCCAGATGGATTGTTGTTTGTGTAGAAACTTCGTCACACGGACACGGTGGCAATTGATTTGACCAATTGTTTACTCTTGGGAAGGTCAATAGGCGATGGAATATGTCCAACCTAAATTGTGTAAGAAGAAACCTATCGTAGCTACTTAGATCAAATATAAGGTAAGGCTGGATAGTCATTGTGGTTTGGATGGTTAACATGTGCTGAACTGTGGATTTTGGTGCCTCGATAGTCAACCGCAGTTGGTCTAACTGATTTAGGCAAAGTTTTTTGAAGTCTTTCCTGGACAACTCCGAAATTGTTGTAGGGGAGTAGTAGTATCTAATAAGACCCAAATCAGTCGGAAAATTCTTAATGTAGTTAAGCCGACCAATCTTATGGGCAAATGCTAGAGAAAGGTATTCCTGAATAAGTTCTTGGTTAAAGGTAGTCCTGGTAGATGTCCAAAGGCGGTGCCATAAAAGAATTTGTTGTATCTTAATAATGTCAGTGACATATGGGACACCAAGTTCCAGGTGGCAACTACGAGTGGAGCAACTTCGTGGAACCGCGAGAATAAATCTTAAAAAGCTGTTTTCTACTTTTTGGAGTGCATCCACCTTTCCATATCCCCACACCCCTGCACCATAAATGGCGACACTTATACATTTTGCCTGATAGATTTTAATCAGCTCGGTGGGTGGTCTTTTCCCCAACCTTTGTGCAAAATTTGCTAGTGCAATGGTTGTCCTCATAAAAAGCAATTTCCTCGCCTCAATCGCTTGCTTCCACGAACATTTATTGTCCATTAAAATACCTAGATAAGGATATGTCTTTGTGGTCTCAAGCTTCTTGATATCAATGAATATGTCCATTGTTTTCTTGAATCTTGAGCCTATGGACATCACAAAGGTTTTTTTATATTGATCCTAAGATCTATGTTGCCTATGTTGCCTATGAAACTGTGGGAGGTTTTAAGGGCACGCTGAAGTCCTAGGGGTGTACGGGCGAGGATCACGGCGTCATCGGCGTAAATTAGGACTGGTACTGGGCGTTTTCTGATTGAAGGTAGGTACTGGGACCCCTCCAACATTTCACGCTCCAAACCGTTTGTGTAGAGCGTGAACAGGAAGGGCGCCAGGACACAGCCCTGCCTTACCCCTCTCTGCACCCTAAATGGCGCCGTTAGTTCGCCCAATAGCCCGTATCTTACCCTGGCATTTGCGTTGGAGTATAGATCCCGTAGGAAATTGACCAGGATCTTGTCGACCCCCATATTCAATAGAATAGACCACAGTTTAGAGTGACTCATGCAGTCAAAGGCTGCTGTTAAGTCAACATAGGGCATATAAAGATTCCCTCCCTTTGCATTAGCATTTTTTCCCATAATGAATGTCAAATTTAAAGCCTGCTTGGTAGTGCCTAGTCCCTCTCTAAACCCAAATTGAAGGTCTGAGAGCTTCTTGTTGTCATCTGCCCACTGCTGAAGACACTCAAGAATGATACAGCCTGCAACTTAACCAAGCGAATCTAACAAGGAAATTGGCCGGTAACAGGATGGGCACTGGCAATCCCCCTTTTTAAAGATTGGGACTAAAATTGAGTCAGACCATGATTCTATGAGCCCCACAGCACATGAGGCTTCAAGGACTCGAATCAATATTGGGGTCCACAATACTGGATTATGTTTAAATAAATCAACTGGGACCCCATCGGGACCGGGTGCCTTTCCCCCTTTGCTCGAGTGGGAATAGTAATTTTTTACCCCTACGTTATCCAACACTTTCCCTACTGTTGCACTCACTGGAGTGGGAAAAGTTATTTTTACCCTTCCGTTATCCAATGCTTTCCCAACTGTTGCAGTCACTGGAGGGGGAATAGTGATTTTTACACTCCTGCTATTCAACGCTTTCCCTACTGTTGCACTCACTAGAGTGGGTATAGTAATTGTTACCCTTCTGCTATCCAACGCTTTCCCTACTGTTGCACTCACTGGAGTGGGAATTGTCATTTTTACCCTCCCGCTATCCAATGATTTCCCTACTGTTGCACTCACTGGAGTGGAAATAGTACATTTTACCCACCCGGTATCCTATGCTGAAAATATTGAATATTTCTTTGTTTATATATATATATATATATATATATATATATATATATATATATATATATATATATATATATATATATAGATATAGATATATATATATATATATATATATATATATATATATATTTTTGTTCAGCAGAAAACTCCTTCTGGACCCCAGGTGACCCGTGGAAGGTGGCGTACGTGTCGGCGGAGTGAAGCCGACTCGAATTAATTCCAAAAGGCACAAAGTCAGTAAAGTACGCTCTCAGGGCAGAAACAGGCAAACACCGATGGTTTCTTTAGTGCTGTTTATTCCACAACGCGTTTCGCCGTGAAGACGGCTTGATCACGTGGAAAACAAATTGCAAAGATATAGGTTATATCTATTAACATCATAGACATAGAAACGAGACTAGACATGAGTACGTATCCGGTTAGACTCTGAGTGCATTTCATGTAATGAATACAACATGTATACCTTTTTTTTTTTTTTTTTTTTTTTTTTTTTGAATGACAACAAATTCTATGAACCCATTGATTGGAAATGTTATCATGAGAGTGTAAATTGTGTGGGGGATTTCCTTTTTGAATGGAAGGAGAGAGGCATTCTTTCTTGGGATGAATATAATTATTTAAAATGTGAATACCCTGTTCTCCCAGTATTGTATCTACTGCCCAAGATACACAAAAATGCCACTAAACCCCCAGGGAGACCCATAGTGTCATCACGGGGGAGTGTATCGGAGAGAATCTCCAAATATATTGATGCTTTTTTGAGGGATTTTGTAATGGAACTTGAAAGTTATGTCAAGGACACCAAAGATTTTCTGAAAAAGATAGAAAATCTACGATGGGAAAAAGATTACATCCTGGTGACCCTAGATGTCCAAAGCTTGTACACCATAATTGATCATGACCAGGGAGTGGAAGCATGTGAGTTTTTCCTCAGGGGAAGATCCATTAGATATAGGGAACACACTATCATGCTTATAGAAATGATCAAGTATTGCCTAAAAAACAACATCTTTTTGTTTAATGGAGAACTATTCAGACAGGTCAGTGGCTCAGCTATGGGCTCATGTTTCTCACCGAGCTTTGCCAATCTGTTCCTCGGGAAGTGGGAAAAAGACATACGCTCAGATCCCATCTTCCAACAGGACTTTACGAAGGTATCCATGTGGTTGAGGTACATAGACGATCTCTTCATTGTTTGGAAAGGAACAATGAAGGAAGCAGATGATTTTATTGACAAACTCAATTGTAACATGCTTGGCATAGTTCTCAGTGGCACTAAGAGCAAAACTGACATCGAGTATCTTGATGTCAAAATTGAGATTGTCAATGAGTCTGTACAGACCAAACTTTTTCGCAAGGCCACTGCTGGCAACAGCATCTTGCATGCCCTTAGCAGTCACCCCGAGAGCTTAAAATGGAGCATTCCATTTGGTGAGCTACTGCGGGCCAAGCGCAACTGTAACAATGACCAAGCTTATAAAGCAGAGAGTGAGATCATATGCGACAGGTTCAAAGCCAGAGGTTATCCCAACTGGGTGGTCAAAAGAGCGAGGGAAAGAGCCAATGCCATAAAAAGATCTGATACCATCTGTGACAAACCCAATACCAATGTGGAAGATGGAGATGGCCCGAGACTCATCCTCACGTATAGCAGTGACTCCCAAGCTATCAAAAAGGTAATAACTAAAAATTGGGATATACTCAAAGCAGACCATGTCATTGGCAAAGAGTTACCCAAGAGACCCAGCATAACATACAGACGGGGGAAGAGTATTAGGGACTTGCTAGTTCATAGTGATATCACCACATACCCCCCTGCCAATGTACAAGGTCTAGATGGCTTTTTTCCATGTGGCCACTGTAAGGCTTGTGCCAACAGCAAATCATGCAAGGAAGTCACCTATAATGGTATAAATAAGAAAATCAAGTCCTTCCTCACATGTAGCTCTACCTTTGTCGTTTATGCAATAGTGTGCCCGTGTGGCAAGTGGTACATAGGCAGCACCACATGCATGGCGAAGAAACGCATTCTGGAACATACCAGAGCAATCACAAATTTTGATCCCAAATACCCTGTGGCAAGGCACTTTAAGGAACAACACTTTTCCAATACTAAATACCTTAGCTACACAATTTTGGAACAGGTACCCAAAAATCCTAGAGGGGGCAACAGGATTCTTAAATTGCGACAGAGGGAGTCGAGACTAATCATAGACTTCCAGTGCAAGGATCCGGGAGGCCTCAACCAGGATGAGGAATTAGCAGTACACCTTAAAGATCCATAATCTACCATAGCTGATGTCAGTTCATGTTTGTCTTTCATGCGGGTAGTTAACCCATACTTCCTCCATACCTTATGCTTGTGTTCAGTCCTATGTATAATAACATAGATATAGTATATGTATTTCATCTGATTTTAAACTTGCATTAATTTATATATTTGTTTTGTTCTTTTAGGAACACGCGAGAAGGGGCCCACTTCACTGGCACTTCACCTCACGGGACTACTCCCCTTCTCCACCCCTCTTTTGAGCACAAAGGCACTGCATGGTTTGCAAAGACTGTATGGTAGAAATTTACACTTTATTCGAGCACTTGCGAATACTGTATATACTATGATGACGCGATGTAAACGTGATCCAGTTTCACCCCTTTACTCCCCGTCCTTGGGAGCAAATCCCGGTGTCACTACCACTTTCTGACTTCGTGGCTCAATTTCTGGTGACACATTACTTAGTAGATACAACATGCTCCCTTAACTTAGGAACGCTGTGTTTCCAGCAAATTAGGATTCTGTGGTACACTCCACGAGTGAATCCATGCAATGAAAATTTGGAAACATATATATAGAATTGTTTTTTGCACATGAATTTTGTTTGCTACAATTTTGGGGATGTTGCATACTACGTGGTTAATATCATTTTGAAGGTATACATGTTGTATTCATTACATGAAATGCACTCAGAGTCTAACCGGATACGTACTCATGTCTAGTCTCGTTTCTATGTCTATGATGTTAATAGATATAACCTATGTCTTTGCAATTTGTTTTCCACGTGATCAAGCCGTCTTCACGGCGAAACGCGTTGTGGAATAAACAGCACTAAAGAAACCATCGGTGTTTGCCTGTTTCTGCCCTGAGAGCGTACTTTACTGACTTTGTGCCTTTTGGAATATATATATATATATATATATATATATATATATATATATATATATATATATATATATATATATATATATATATATATATATATATATATATATATATATATATATATATATATATATATATATATATATATATACATATATATCCCAAAAACATTTCTCCAAGAAGAAACCAGAGGCCAGAGGGGGTGTCAGGATTCACTGCATGCTTTATTCATTTAATCCATAGCGGCGGCGAATGCATTTCGGCCATAACGGCCTTCCTCAGCGCCCAGCGCTGTTACGAGTCCTGCACCAATGTACTCCTTCCTGCTCCAGTCATGGCTCGCACACAATACCCCACCCCTTTATGCAGTCGGCACACCTGGAGATGTTCGTGAAAGGTGAGCGAACTTCAATTCCCAACATGCACTGTGGCGGCAGGCTGGGTAGGTGGCATAGGGTGGTGAGTATTGACAGTGGGTCGGTGCGTGCTTGCAGTAGGGTGGTGTAGGGAACCTCTGAACTGATGAATTCCACAGCCGCTACCCCAAGTCCGCCCGTACCACAGCTACCAGTGGCCACAAGTCCGCAATTAAGCAGGGGCTACCAAGTGGAGGCAACACGCCCTGTTGAGCTGAAATAGCTCGGTCCGCTTACGCCGGCTCGTGGTTCCTGGTGTTCCCCGGATTTCTCAATACCTCGATGTCCAAAACGCTGCGAGCAGCCAGTTGTCAGTGTTAAACCGTGACTCTTAATGCTGCGGGGCCATCTGTATACGCCCCTGACGGGCGTAGTTAATATCCCAAAAACATTTCTCCAAGAAGAAACCAGAGGCCAGAGGGGGTGTCAGGATTCACAGCATGCTTTAATCATTTAATCCACAGCGGCGGCGAATGCATTTCGGCCATAACGGCCTTCCTCAGCGCCCAGCGCTGTTACGAGTCCTGCACCAATGTACTCCTTCCTGCTCCAGTCATGGCTCGCACACAATACCCCACCCCTTTATGCAGTCGGCACACCTGGAGATGTTCGTGAAAGGTGACCGAAATTCAATTCCCAACATTCACTGTGGCGGCAGGCTGGGTAGGTGGCATAGGGTGGTGAGTATTGACAGTGGGTCGGTGCGTGCTTGCAGTAGGGTGTTGGAGGGAACCTCTGAACTGATGAATTCCACAGCCGCTACCCCGAGTCCCCTCGTACCACAGCTACCAGTTGCCACAAGCCGCAATTAAGCAGGGGCTACCAAGTGGAGGCAAAACGTCCTGTTGAGCTGAAATAGCTCGGTCCGCTTACGCCGGCTCGTGGTTCCTGGAGTTCCCCGGATTTATCGATACCTCGATGTCCAAAACGCTGCGAGTAGCCAGTTGTCAGTGTTAATCTGTGACTCTTAATGCTGCAGGGCCATCTGTATACGCCGCTGACAAGCATAGTTAATATCCCAAAAACATTTCTCCAAGAAGAAACCAGAGGCCAGAGGGGGTGTCAGGATTCACAGCATGCTTTATTCATTTAATCCACAGCGGCGGCGAATGCATTTCGGCCATAAGGGCCTTCCTCAGCGCCCAGCGCTGTTACGAGTCCTGCACCAATGTACTCCTTCCTGCTCCAGTCATGGCTCGCACACAATACCCCACCCCTTTATGCAGTTGGCACACCTGGAGATGTTCGTGAAAGGTGAGCGAACTTCAATTCCCAACATGCACTGTGGCGGCAGGCTGGGTAGGTGGCATAGGGTGGTGAGTATTGACAGTGGGTCGGTGCGTGCTTGCAGTAGGGTGGTGTAGGGAACCTCTGAGCTGATGAATTCCACAGCCGCTACCCCGAGTCCCCTCGTACCACAGCTACCAGTTGCCAGAAGTCTGCAATTAAGCAGGGGCTACCAAGTGGAGGCAACACGCCCTGTTTAGCTGAAATAGCTCAGTCCTCTTACGCCGGCTCGTGGCTCCTGGTGTTCCCCGGATTTATCGATACCTCGATGTCCAAAACGCTGTGAGCAGCCAGTTGTCAGTGTTAATCCGTGACTCTTAATGCTGCAGGGCCATCTGTGTACCCCCCTGACAAGCATAGTTAATATCCCAAAAACATTTCTCCAAGAAGAAACCAGAGGCCAGAGGGGGTGTCAGGATTCACAGCCTGCTTTATTCATTTAATCCACAGCGGCGGCGAATGAATTTCGGCCATGACGGCCTTCCTCAGCGCCCAGCGCTGTTACAAGTCCTGCACCAATGTACTCCTTCCTGCTCCAGTCATGGCTCGGACACAATACCCCACCCCTGTATGCAGTCGGCACACCTGGAGATAATCGTGAAAGGTGAGCGAACTTCAATTCCCAACATGCACTGTGGCGGCAGGCTGGGTAGGTGGCATAGCGTGGTGAGTATTGACAGTGGGTCGGTGCATGCTTGCAGTAGGGTCGTGTAGGGAACCTCTGAACTGATGAATTCCACAGCCGCTACCCTGAGTCCCCTCGTACCACAGCTACCAGTTGCCACAAGTCCACAATTAAGCAGGGGCTACCAAGTGGAGGCAACACGCCCTGTTGAGCTGGAATAGCTCAGGCCGCTTACGCCGGCTCGTGGTTCCTGGTGTTCCCCGGATTTATCGATATCTCGATGTCCAAAACGCTCCGAGCAGCCAATTGTCAGTGTTAATCCGTGACTCTTAATGCTGCAGGGCCATCTGTATTCGCCCCTGACAAGCGTAGTTAATATCCCAAAAACATTTCTCCAAGAAGAAACCAGAGGCCGAGGGGGTGTCAGGATTCACAGCATACTTTATTCATTTAATCCACATCGGCGGCGAATGCATTTCGGCCATAACGGCCTTCCTCAGCGCCCAGCGCTGTTACGAGTCCTGCACCAATGTACTCCTTCCTCCTCCAGTCATGGCTCGCACATAATACCTCACCCCTTTATGCAGTCGGCACACCTGGAGATGTTCGCGAACTTCAATTCCCAACATGCACTGTGGCGGCAGGCTGGGTAGGTGGCATAGGGTGGTGAGTATTGACAGTGGGTCGGTGCGTGCTTGCATATTGCATCCAGTCTCTCTCCCTAACAGAAAAGAGTGTGACACAGGTCCGGGGGTAAGAACTCGGCTTTATTGGATCTTGAAACGCTGGCAATTCAAAAGGTCCCTGAAACACTAAGGAAGACGAGAACAGACACTCCCTCTTTTACAATACAATGAAATGGCACAGTATTCCCCCCAACAGAAAAGGAAGAGAAGAGTAAAACAACATGATAATGGAGTGCTAAAACAAGCAAAACAAAAAGAAAGTATCTTAAGACATTACATAATCCTTGAATCTTCCAGGAACTTGGAAGAGACATTTCCCCAACATTGATTCTTTTAAAAAAAAAACATTTTATTTCATTTTAGTTGAAACATGTTACATCAGCATTCTGTATCATAGGCACAATAATCGCTAACATCCTTCAAATTACTGTATGTTCATAATGTTTATGGTGTTACATATTATTGGTGGATGTGTCAGGTACTTGCTCTATTGATGTCCTGCTGCATTTAATTGCTTGCTTGTATCGCGCCAGAATCGACCCATGGGGTATCTCCGCGCTTTGCTCGCCTTAAATACAGAAATGCGGTGCCTCTGTAGGATACCACAGGGTGAGTTATACTTCCTGAAACAAGTGCGTTTTTAGGGCTTTCCTAAAGCACAGATGGTTGGTATTGTGTCTTAGGTCGGTTGGAAGTTTATTCCACAGGGTCGGTCCCACAAATGATAAGGCACGACCACCTTGCCTGACTTTTTTGATGGTTGGAGTTTCCAGTAAACACTGGTTGCTGGAGCGTAGAAGACGTTCAGGTTTATATATCTGAAATTTTTGGGCCAAGTATCTGGGGCCTTGTCCATAAAGACATTTGTGCACTGAACAGCAGATTTTGAATTTAACGCGTTGCCGTATGGGCAGCCAGTGAAGGTCATTTAATAAGGGTTTAGACGGAGTTCTTGCTGGAGCATTTAGGATTAATCTGGCTGCCGTATTTTGGACCACCTGCAAACGGTTAAGCGCCTCCTCATTTGCTGATATAAGGAGACCGTTGCAATAATCCAAACGGCTTATCACCAGGGCTTGTACAAGAGTCTTTCTATAGGTGTCAGGCAGAAGAGGAAAGACTCGCCTTGCACTGCATCTGGGTCTATCCATGTATGCGTCTGTTAGTGACCATTCTTCTAGGGTGAGATCCGGTCTCTAAAACTCCTGGTACTAACTACCAACTGGGGAACAGAACCAGGGATGGGGAAGATGAGGGCATAGGCCACCTCGCGGACCGTCGGAGGATTATGTTGTCACGAATTAATACATATGGGGGGGCCTGAACACTAGCGCTTGTGGACCTGGGTGATGTATAAGTGCTCCTATTTCCCTGATGACGCGTTGAGTATGGAGGTCCTGGCGGTGTCTGGGTGTGTCAGGGGATTCTCTGATGTTTCGGACCTTGCGACGCGCCTTGAGGTATTGCGTGGAGCACCGGATGCTCCACGCAATACCTCACGGACCGTCGGAGGATTATGTAGTCATGAATTAATACATTAGGGGGGGCCTGAACGCTAGTGCTTGTGGACCTGGGTAATATGTAAGTGCTCTTATTTCCCTGATGACACACTATGTATGGAGGTCCTGCCGGTGTCTGGGTGTGTCTGGGGTTTCTCTGATGTTTCGGACCTTGCGACGTGCCTTGAGGTATTGCATGGAGCACCGGATACTTTTGGAGCTCCCCCTCGGAGAGGTCCCACAAGTTTCTGCTGCTGAGCACTATCTGCCTGTTCAGAAGGACTTGCCCCCGGGAGAGGCCAGTCTCTTCCGCTAGCTGACTGAATGGGACCAGCTGGCCCTCTGCAAACAGGGACAGCACCTCTCAAACTGAGAGGCTCGTCCAGGCTTGGAGCGACAGGGCTTAGTACTGGCCGTCATTGAGGGGTAAGCAAGCTAGAGGAAGCAGGGGGTGTATAGGGGGATTCTGTCTGACAGGAAGTGGAGACGCCGAATGCAAACCTGTGCTATAGCCACCTGTATGGGGTGCGTTGATACTGGGTGGCCCCCCGTTTCCCCAACATCGATGATGTAGAACGTCTAGGCTTCTAATTTTCCACGGGTCCCCTGCACAGTGTCTCATGCCCCTTTACTATGACAACTCTGGCACAATTCCACCATTTACCATTTTGCAGCTTCACAGCACACCCGTCCATGCTCACATCTTCCACACAATGTGCAGGACCAAACCTCAATATTCCCTTAACCTTCTTTGCTTCTGATAGTTTCACCTGCACATAATCACCCATTTCCAACACCTCACTCTTCGTTCCATTTATAACATAATAGCGTTCTTTACTTTTAAACTGACTATTCTTGAATCTGCTCTCCGCCAATTCAATGTCATGTACCGCAAGTTCCACGTATTTTACACTGGGCAAGTTGTTCAACCAGGCAGGCTTCGATAAGTCTTGAGAACCCCTACCTCTCAATGCGGTAAAGGGTGAAATCCCAGTCACGCTATGTGGACTATTTTTATAAGACCATACCATGGCTTGCATTGCATCACCCACATCAATACTTCCAAGTACATCCCCTCTCACACAATCTGAAATCATTCAATTAGCTCTCTCAACTTGACCATTTCCATGGGGATGGTAAAGACTACATCTTTAGTGCTTCATCCTGGCCTCTTCCAAAATTTCCCCCATTTCTGAAGAAATAAACTGTGGGCAAATGCTAGAGAAAGGTATTCCTGAATAAGTTCTTGGTTAAAGGTAGTCCTGGTAGATGTCCAAAGGCGGTGCCATAAAAGAATTTGTTGTATCTTAATAATGTCAGTGACATATGGGACACCAAGTTCCAGGTGGCAACTACGAGTGGAGCAACTTCGTGGAACCGCGAGAATAAATCTTAAAAAGCTGTTTTCTACTTTTTGGAGTGCATCCACCTTTTCATATCCCCACACCCCTGCACCATAAATGGCGACACTTATACATTTTGCCTGATAGATTTTAATCAGCTCGGTGGGTGGTCTTTTCCCCAACCTTTGTGCAAAATTTGCTAGTGCAATGGTTGTCCTCATAAAAAGCAATTTCCTCGCCTCAATCGCTTGCTTCCACGAACATTTATTGTCCATTAAAATACCTAGATAAGGATACGTCTTTGTGGTCTCAAGCTTCTTGATATCAATGAATATGTCCATTGTTTTCTTGAATCTTGAGCCTATGGACATCACAAAGGTTTTTTTATATTGATCCTAAGATCTATGTTGCCTATGTTGCCTATGAAACTGTGGGAAGTTTTCAGGGCACGCTGAAGTCCTAGGGGTGTACGGGCAAGGATCACGGCGTCATCGGCGTAAATTAGGACTGGTACTGGGCGTTTTCTGATTGAAGGTAGGTACTGGGACCCCTCCAACATTTCACGCTCCAAACCGTTTGTGTAGAGCGTGAACAGGAAGGGCGCCAGGACACAGCCCTGCCTTACCCCTCTCTGCACCCTAAATGGCGCCGTTAGTTCGCCCAATAGCCCGTATCTTACCCTGGCATTTGCGTTGGAGTATAGTTCCCGTAGGAAATTGACCAGGATCTTGTCGACCCCCATATTCAATAGAATAGACCACAGTTTAGAGTGACTCATGCAGTCAAAGGCTGCTGTTAAGTCAACATAGGGCATATAAAGATTCCCTCCCTTTGCATTAGCATTTTTTCCCATAATTAATGTCAAATTTAAAGCCTGCTTGGTAGTGCCTAGTCCCTCTCTAAACCCAAATTGAAGGTCTGAGAGCTTCTTGTTGTCATCTGCCCACTGCTGAAGACACTCAAGAATGATACAGCCTGCAACTTAACCAAGCGAATCTAACAAGGAAATTGGCCGGTAACAGGATGGGCACTGGCAATCCCCCTTTTTAAAGATTGGGACTAAAATTGAGTCAGACCATGATTCTATGAGCCCCACAGCACATGAGGCTTCAAGGACTCGAATCAATATTGGGGTCCACAATACTGGATTATGTTTAAATAAATCAACTGGGACCCCATCGGGACCGGGTGCCTTTCCCCCTTTGCTCGAGTGGGAATAGTAATTTTTTACCCCTACGTTATCCAACACTTTCCCTACTGTTGCACTCACTGGAGTGGGAAAAGTTATTTTTACCCTTCCGTTATCCAATGCTTTCCCAACTGTTGCAGTCACTGGAGGGGGAATAGTGATTTTTACACTCCTGCTATTCAACGCTTTCCCTACTGTTGCACTCACTAGAGTGGGTATAGTAATTGTTACCCTTCTGCTATCCAACGCTTTCCCTACTGTTGCACTCACTGGAGTGGGAATTGTCATTTTTACCCTCCCGCTATCCAATGATTTCCCTACTGTTGCACTCACTGGAGTGGAAATAGTACATTTTACCCACCCGGTATCCTATGCTGAAAATATTGAATATTTCTTTGTTAATATATATATATATATATTAATATATATATATATATATATATATATATATATATATACATATATATCCCAAAAACATTTCTCCAAGAAGAAACCAGAGGCCAGAGGGGGTGTCAGGATTCACTGCATGCTTTATTCATTTAATCCATGGCGGCGGCGAATGCATTTCGGCCATAACGGCCTTCCTCAGCGCCCAGCGCTGTTACGAGTCCTGCACCAATGTACTCCTTCCTGCTCCAGTCATGGCTCGCACACAATACCCCACCCCTTTATGCAGTCGGCACACCTGGAGATGTTCGTGAAAGGTGAGCGAACTTCAATTCCCAACATGCACTGTGGCGGCAGGCTGGGTAGGTGGCATAGGGTGGTGAGTATTGACAGTGGGTCGGTGCGTGCTTGCAGTAGGGTGGTGTAGGGAACCTCTGAACTGATGAATTCCACAGCCGCTACCCCGAGTCCGCCCGTACCACAGCTACCAGTGGCCACAAGTCCGCAATTAAGCAGGGGCTACCAAGTGGAGGCAACACGCCCTGTTGAGCTGAAATAGCTCGGTCCGCTTACGCCGGCTCGTGGTTCCTGGTGTTCCCCGGATTTCTCAATACCTCGATGTCCAAAACGCTGCGAGCAGCCAGTTGTCAGTGTTAAACCGTGACTCTTAATGCTGCGGGGCCATCTGTATACGCCCCTGACAGGCGTAGTTAATATCCCAAAAACATTTCTCCAAGAAGAAACCAGAGGCCAGAGGGGGTGTCAGGATTCACAGCATGCTTTAATCATTTAATCCATAGCGGCGGCGAATGCATTTCGGCCATAACGGCCTTCCTCAGCGCCCAGCGCTGTTACGAGTCCTGCACCAATGTACTCCTTCCTGCTCCAGTCATGGCTCGCACACAATACCCCACCCCTTTATGCAGTCGGCACACCTGGAGATGTTCGTGAAAGGTGAGCGAACTTCAATTCCCAACATGCACTGTGGCGGCAGGCTGGGTAGGTGGCATAGGGTGGTGAGTATTGACAGTGGGTCGGTGCGTGCTTGCAGTAGGGTGTTGGAGGGAACCTCTGAACTGATGAATTCCACAGCCGCTACCCCGAGTCCCCTCGTACCACAGCTACCAGTTGCCACAAGTCCGCAATTAAGCAGGGGCTACCAAGTGGAGGCAACACGTCCTGTTGAGCTGAAATAGCTCGGTCCGCTTACGCCGGCTCGTGGTTCCTGGAGTTCCCCGGATTTATCGATACCTCGATGTCCAAAACGCTGCGAGTAGCCAGTTGTCAGTGTTAATCTGTGACTCTTAATGCTGCAGGGCCATCTGTATACGCCGCTGACAAGCGTAGTTAATATCCCAAAAACATTTCTCCAAGAAGAAACCAGAGGCCAGAGGGGGTGTCAGGATTCACAGCATGCTTTATTCATTTAATCCACAGTGGCGGCGAATGCATTTCGGCCATAAGGGCCTTCCTCAGCGCCCAGCGCTGTTACGAGTCCTGCACCAATGTACTCCTTCCTGCTCCAGTCATGGCTCGCACACAATACCCCACCCCTTTATGCAGTCGGCACACCTGGAGATGTTCGTGAAAGGTGAGCGAACTTCAATTCCCAACATGCACTGTGGCGGCAGGCTGGGTAGGTGGCATAGGGTGGTGAGTATTGACAGTGGGTCGGTGCGTGCTTGCAGTAGGGTGGTGTAGGGAACCTCTGAACTGATGAATTCCACAGCCGCTACCCCGAGTCCCCTCGTACCACAGCTACCAGTTGCCAGAAGTCTGCAATTAAGCAGGGGCTACCAAGTGGAGGCACACGCCCTGTTTAGCTGAAATAGCTCAGTCCGCTTACGCCGGCTCGTGGTTCCTGGTGTTCCCCGGATTTATCGATACCTCGATGTCCAAAACGCTGTGAGCAGCCAGTTGTCAGTGTTAATCCGTGACTCTTAATGCTGCAGGGCCATCTGTGTACCCCCCTGACAAGCATAGTTAATATCCCAAAAACATTTCTCCAAGAAGAAACCAGAGGCCAGAGGGGGTGTCAGGATTCACAGCCTGCTTTATTCATTTAATCCACAGCGGCGGCGAATGAATTTCGGCCATAACGGCCTTCCTCAGCGCCCAGCGCTGTTACAAGTCCTGCACCAATGTACTCCTTCCTGCTCCAGTCATGGCTCGGACACAATACCCCACCCCTGTATGCAGTCGGCACACCTGGAGATAATCGTGAAAGGTGAGCGAACTTCAATTCCCAACATGCACTGTGGCGGCAGGCTGGGTAGGTGGCATAGGGTGGTGAGTATTGACAGTGGGTCGGTGCATGCTTGCAGTAGGGTCGTGTAGGGAACCTCTGAACTGATGAATTCCACAGCCGCTACCCTGAGTCCCCTCGTACCACAGCTACCAGTTGCCACAAGTCCGCAATTAAGCAGGGGCTACCAAGTGGAGGCAACACGCCCTGTTGAGCTGGAATAGCTCAGGCCGCTTACGCCGGCTCGTGGTTCCTGGTGTTCCCCGGATTTATCGATATCTCGATGTCCAAAACGCTCCGAGCAGCCAATTGTCAGTGTTAATCCATGACTCTTAATGCTGCAGGGCCATCTGTATTCGCCCCTGACAAGCGTAGTTAATATCCCAAAAACATTTCTCCAAGAAGAAACGAGAGGCCGAGGGGGTGTCAGGATTCACAGCATACTTTATTCATTTAATCCACATCGGCGGCGAATGCATTTCAGCCATAACGGCCTTCCTCAGCGCCCAGCGCTGTTACGAGTCCTGCACCAATGTACTCCTTCCTCCTCCAGTCATGGCTCGCACATAATACCTCACCCCTTTATGCAGTCGGCACACCTGGAGATGTTCGCGAAAGGTGAGCGAACTTCAATTCCCAACATGCACTGTGGCGGCAGGCTGGGTAGGTGGCATAGGGTGGTGAGTATTGACAGTGGGTCGGTGCGTGCTTGCATATTGCATCCAGTCTCTCTCCCTAACAGAAAAGAGTGTGACATAGGTCCGGGGGTAAGAACTCGGCTTTATTGGATCTTGAAACGCTGGCAATTCAAAAGGTCCCTGAAACACTAAGGAAGACGAGAACAGACACTCCCTCTTTTACAATACAATGAAATGGCACAGTATTCCCCCCAACAGAAAAGGAAGAGAAGAGTAAAACAACATGATAATGGAGTGCTAAAACAAGCAATACAAAAAGAAAGTATCTTAAGACATTACATAATCCTTGAATCTTCGGGAACTTGGAAGAGACATTTCCCCAACATTGATTCTTTTAAAAAAAAAAACATTTTATTTCATTTTAGTTGATAACATGTTACATCAGCATTCTGTATCATAGGCACAATAATCGCTAACATCCTTCAAATTACTGTATGTTCATAATGTTTATGGTGTTACATATTATTGGTGGATGTGTCAGGTACTTGCTCTATTGATGTCCTGCTGCATTTAATTGCTTGCTTGTATCGCGCCAGAATCGACCCATGGGGTATCTCCGCGCTTTGCTCGCCTTAAATACAGAAATGCGGTGCCTCTGTAGGATACCACAGGGTGAGTTATACTTCCTGAAACAAGTGCGTTTTTAGGGCTTTCCTAAAGCACAGATGGTTGGTATTGTGTCTTAGGTCGGTTGGAAGTTTATTCCACAGGGTCGGTCCCACAAATGATAAGGCACGACCACCTTGCCTGACTTTTTTGATGGTTGGAGTTTCCAGTAAACACTGGTTGCTGGAGCGTAGAAGACGTTCAGGTTTATATATCTGAAATTTTTGGGCCAAGTATCTGGGGCCTTGTCCATAAAGACATTTGTGCACTGAACAGCAGATTTTGAATTTAACGCGTTGCCGTATGGGCAGACAGTGAAGGTCATTTAATAAGGGTTTAGACTGAGTTCTTGCTGGAGCATTTAAGATTAATCTGGCTGCCGTATTTTGGACCACCTGCAAACGGTTAAGCGCCTCCTCATTTGCTGATATAAGGAGACCGTTGCAATAATCCAAACGGCTTATCACCAGGGCTTGTACAAGAGTCTTTCTATAGGTGTCAGGCAGAAGAGGAAAGACTCGCCTTGCACTGCATCTGGGTCTATCCATGTATGGGTCTGTTAGTGACCATTCTTCTAGGGTGAGATCCGGTCTCGTCGGAGGATTATGTTGTCACGAATTAATACATATGGGGGGGCCTGAACACTAGCGCTTGTGGACCTGGGTGATGTATAAGTGCTCCTATTTCCCTGATGACGCGTTGAGTATGGAGGTCCTGGCGGTGTCTGGGTGTGTCAGGGGATTCTCTGATGTTTCGGACCTTGCGACGCGCCTTGAGGTATTGCGTGGAGCACCGGATGCTCCACGCAATACCTCACGGACCGTCGGAGGATTATGTAGTCATGAATTAATACATTAGGGGGGGCCTGAACGCTAGTGCTTGTGGACCTGGGTAATATGTAAGTGCTCTTATTTCCCTGATGACACACTATGTATGGAGGTCCTGCCGGTGTCTGGGTGTGTCTGGGGTTTCTCTGATGTTTCGGACCTTGCGACGTGCCTTGAGGTATTGCATGGAGCACCGGATACTTTTGGAGCTCCCCCTCGGAGAGGTCCCACAAGTTTCTGCTGCTGAGCACTATCTGCCTGTTCAGAAGGAATTGCCCCCGGGAGAGGCCAGTCTCTTCCGCTAGCTGACTGAATGGGAGCAGCTGGCCCTCTGCAAACACGGACAGCACCTCTCAAACTGAGAGGCTCGTCCAGGCTTGGAGCGACAGGGCTTAGTACTGGCCGTCATTGAGGGGTAAGCAAGCTAGAGGAAGCAGGGGGTGTATAGGGGGATTCTGTCTGACAGGAAGTGGAGACGCCGAATGCAAACCTGTGCTATAGCCACCTGTATGGGGTGCGTTGATACTGGGTGGCCCCCCGTTTCCCCAACATTGATGATGTAGAACGTCTAGGCTTCTAATTTTCCACGGGTCCCCTGCACAGTGTCTCATGCCCCTTTACTATGACAACTCTGGCACAATTCCACCATTTACCATTTTGCAGCTTCACAGCACACCCGTCCATGCTCACATCTTCCACACAATGTGCAGGACCAAACCTCAATATTCCCTTAACCTTCTTTGCTTCTGATAGTTTCACCTGCACATAATCACCCATTTCCAACACCTCACTCTTCGTTCCATTTATAACATAATAGCGTTCTTTACTTTTAAACTGACTATTCTTGAATCTGCTCTCCGCCAATTCAATGTCATGTACCGCAAGTTCCACGGATTTTACACTGGGCAAGTTGTTCAACCAGGCAGGCTTCGATAAGTCTTGAGAACCCCTACCTCTCAATGCGGTAAAGGGTGAAATCCCAGTCACGCTATGTGGACTATTTTTATAAGACCATACCATGGCTTGCATTGCACCACCCACATCAATACTTCCAAGTACATCCCCTCTCACACAATCTGAAATCATTCAATTAGCTCTCTCAACTTGACCATTTCCATGGGGATGGTAAAGACTACATCTTTAGTGCTTCATCCTGGCCTCTTCCAAAATTTCCCCCATTTCTGAAGAAATAAACTGTGCCCCATTGTCGAATAACAGTTCTGAGGGAAACCCTTCCCTTGAAAAAACATCTGTGAGAAAACTGATGACATTCTTAGTATTGGGTTCACGGATAAACTTCACCTCAAGCCATTTGGACAATTGATCTATCAACAGAATGGCAAATCTCTGAGCTGGTGGGAGAATTTGGAAAGGTCAAAGGAAATCAATACTCACCCTCTCCCACATTTTCCGAGGAACGTCAGGAATGCTCATGGGTGGAGTAATGCACTTAAGGCCTTTGTCTAATGCGTCTATCTCTAACAACACATGGGTGTACCAACTTGTCCATTCTGGACAATAAACCATCTTCCAAGGAAAGTTCAGACTGGACTTTACTAAAAGGTTAAAAGTCAACAGAACGGCTCCCTTCTCTCGGCCAACCATTTTTGGTATACTCCAGAACTCTTCCCAACACCAATTCTTGGTCCAAAGCAGATCTCCACTCCTTTTCATTAACACATTTGTTTTGCAAAGAAAACACATTGGCCTCTAAACCTTCAACGTCGTTTTGCTCCTCCAGTAATTTTTCCTCTCCTGCAATGGGCAACCTAGATAAACAGTCAGCTTTCTTGTTCTTACCTCCATGAATGTATTCCACTATAAAATCATACTCCAGCAGCTTGACAGTTAACCTCACCAATCTAGCTGTAGCTTTGGAAGAGTGAACATCCTTACCACTCAAGACAGGTATCAGTGGTTTGTGATCCATTCCTCAATTTAAATCTAGTGCTATAGGCTTTAAAACGCAACCGCCCAGAAACAAGCAAGCATTTCTTGCTCAATGACAGTATACTGCCTTTCTATGGGTTTGAGCGTATGAGATGCAAAGGCCACAGTGGGAACACAATCACCACCACCCTGAGATAGCGCAGCCTGAGGCCACCAGCACTTGAATCCACAGTTATAGTTAGAAGTTCGTCAGTACTAATTGGACTCATTAAAGGAGCATTGGCTAAACTGCTTTTGATCCTGTCAAAAGCAAGCATTTGTGATGCACCCCGCACAAATTTTTCTTTAACAAGGCCCGTAGGAGTTCAGGAATGGTTGCTTTTTTTTTCACACATTCACAGGAACATTTTTAACTATTCCTTATCCACAGGAACGGGTACTTTTTCAATAGCTTCCAATAATCCTGGCCTCGGACCAATACCTTTACCAGAAATCACATGACCCAAATATTCTACTTCACTCACACGAAGCACACATTTATCCTTTCTGTGTTTAGGACCTCTTCTACTCATTGCATTTAACACAGCATCCAACCTCGTGAGATAGTTCAGGACCATCCATACCTAAAACCAACATATTGTCCAAAAACACCAGCACACCATCCACTACATCACTCATTATCCTTTGAAAAACCGCAGCTACAAAAGCAAGTCCAAAAGGCATACTGCTGAATTGGCACATACCATAAGGTGTTATGAAAGCAGTAAGATGTCTCGATTGCTCTGCCAAGACAACCTGATGGTAGGCTGAACGCAGGTCAAGTCTTGAAAACACATTGGCTTCTGACAAAGTACATATCATTTCTTCTATTTTAAGTATTTTAGGTAAGGGATACCGATCCACCCAAATGGCTTGGTTCAGACTCCTGGGGTCAATGCACATCCTGATTTCATTATTCTATTTCCTTGCCACCAAAATAGGTGAAAGTCATAAGGAGGATTCAATCGGTTCAATAATATCATCCCTGTGTAAACTGTCCAGCACACCCTTCAAACTGGCCCTCATACTTAAAGGCACCACTCACAGCTTGTGCTTTACAGGAACACACCCATCCTTTACCCCGATAACATGCTCAAATCCTTCTAGCATACCCAATTGTACTCCGAATATGTTGTTGTGATTCTCAATTAAGGTGTGTATGTTGTCCAAATGACCAATTAACTGATTTTTGAATGCACCACCCCACCCCGGATTCAGGACAATACCAAAGCAAGCTTGGTGATGCCACCCAAGAATATCTGGGCCAGTGTGTGACCATAAACACGCCCTTGAACCTTCCGACCGAAATGACAGTTTAAAAAAACAAACAAGATCAACCGTGGTGCCATCATACCTCCTGAGGAAAAACATCTGGTGGCACGCATGTTCCCTCCACATTTGTATTTCAGGACAGTATCCTTGGACATTATAGTGATTTTAGACCCAGCATCTGTTAATAAAGGTACACGTCCCCACTATAAATACCTATATAGGGTGTTTGGGCAAAGGCACATCATTTTCATGAAGTCTAACACAATGAATCTTATCATAAGTCACATCGCTACTACTCCCAGCTTCTTCTGCTGGGACTGTACTTGTATTATCAGCATTTACTTGCTCATGCATTGACACATACGGTAATAAATTAAGCATGTCATTGGTAAGGCTCTGTTCATGGTCTTCTGTGAACACGTTCGCCTTCCTTTTTTTAGCTCTGTACATTTTTCCAAAATTACCAGTGATACCGCATTTATTGCATTTTCTAGATATGGCTGGACATTGCTTGTGAGAAGCTAAATGAAAATTGGATCCACGGTGATAACAAACATTGCCAGGAGAAAATGTTCTTCTCCCCTCCATCACTTTAGGTTTGTCAATAGACTTGTTCACAGAAGATTTGGTACCCTTCCCTCTCAGCACCGTATCCTAAAACTTGTTAAGTTTCTTAACTGAGTGCTTTGAATCTTGAATGCCATTGGCAATCAATATAGCTTCATCTAATGATGGATTCTTGCATGTAAGCAACCTCTCCTGGATTTTCTTATTGAAGCACCTGGTAACCAGCTGGTTTCTAATTAATTTGTCTGTAAAATTACCAAATTCACATTTAGCCGCTAGTACGCAAC
Source organism: Lissotriton helveticus (assembly GCF_964261635.1). Classification (NCBI taxonomy): domain Eukaryota; kingdom Metazoa; phylum Chordata; class Amphibia; order Caudata; family Salamandridae; genus Lissotriton; species Lissotriton helveticus. Next base: position 1,510,972,711 of record NC_136063.1, on the reverse strand, counting down.
ATATGTATCAACAGATTCAGTGGCTGTTTGATCCCTAGAGAAAACTTTGCACCTCTTTACTAGTAAATTTGGTGGCTTGGAAAACTGTTTCTCCAGCCTCTTAACAGCTTCTTCATACTCATCTAGCTCTTCTCCATCCTGAGGGGTGTAAACTGGTAAATGCGAAAAGATCTCCTGACCTTACATACCCAGTGAATGTTCTAACATCCACCTTCTCCTTTCAGATTTGAACTTGAAACCATCAATTGCCCCCAAAAAGGCATTAAACGCTTGAAACCATTCTTTCCAAGGAACATTAGGTTCTCCAGGTGACTGTTAGAATGGTGGAGGAGGTTTGAAAGACTGCATTATAAGTGTGAGCCCAAAAATGGAAAGTTACTGTAAATAATGCACATTCTATTGACAAATCAACAAAAGGCCTGTAAACTTGCCAGGATAAATCAATGCAGGTGTTCCTGGCACCGTAAAACATTGAAAATCCTTACAATGGTAGATGACAGGCTGAATGCTAGTGGTGAGCCAGTCACCATGAAATATCCAACTGGATAACTGATGTACCGTCACCGTATGTTATCTATTAAGAAAACTCTCATAAGTGGCTAACACTTGAACCCATTAAATCTGTGTCAAAAAACGGCCAAATCCCACTGAAAACCTTAACTGGAGCAAAGCGTTCTATTTCAGTAGGAAATAGAGCTTGTACCAAATACCTGAATCAGACACAAGGTCAGGAAGCGAAATATGGCTGCCGCTCACATAGCTGACCTGATCTGGCAACATCTGCCAAAAGGAACCGCCTACCAGGAGTCTCAGCAGTTCCCCATAATACTGCTCGGCCCTTCGTGCTTAAACAGAGATGATCATTCAGACTTACATAGTCATTGCCAATATTACAAGAAGCAATGAGGCACACAGCAAGACAGCTTCATCTTGTAAGTTGTCATTTATTCTGCATTAAAATATATGTTAACTGGCAGCCGCTAATAGCTCCTGAACGCCTCCGCTCGCATGGCACACCAACCGCCACTGCACTATCGCATAAACGTATGCTCGGGCGCAAAGCTGACGGAAGCCACATGAGCCAGACTGTCCACGAGCTCCTACCCACAGAACAACAAAGGACAAACACAACACTCTGCCTGAGCACTCACATAGGGGTTTGACACTAGTCTTTTTTGACCCCAGACATGCTGAAGCCAGGTCAGAGAAAAAGGCGAGCATGACACCTCACAGGTGGAAAACTCTAGAAGTGCCCTCTACTAAAATGGACACCTGATATACACCTTGGAACCTTAGACCCAATCCTGCAGTACAATTTTGGAGCTGTGGAAGACTCTGCCAGAAAGAAGGACTATTATGCTGCTGAAAGGACTGCCACTCTGCTGAACTGCCGTCCTGCTGTCCTGATTTTTTGCCCTGCTGCCCTCATTGCCTGTGTGAGAAGGACTAAGCCTGCATCTCTAAACCCAGGACCTCAGAATAACTCCAACGGTTAGTTTGCTGGCCTCATGATCAGACGCCTCAGGGACAAACCAGGCTTCCAACAACCTTAAACACAGCCCCTGGTCTCTACCATCTGTGAGTCCTGCCTCCCCAAGTGGTGCCACCCCAGATATAAAACCATGGAAGTGGCCCTGAAGGTACTGTGCCAGCCCATCTGTGGTTTCAGCAGAACTGAGACATCTCCTCCGCAGTGTGGTGTATCTTCTGTAAAACCGGCACATTGTCTCTGCTGCATGGACTTATTTGTGCAAGGACTTTGCACCGCCCTTCTCAGCTCATCGGAGTTGGCGCATCGCCACGCAAGGGCATCACCTCACTAAAAGCAGCCCATCGAAACCACCACTGCATGATGCAACTCATAGCAAGGACCAAGCATCGCAATTCGCAGCCCCCTTGAATTGCCACTGTCCGATGCATTTCCTCGGCCGGGCCTCACATCGTCTCTGTTGCACAAAGCATCCTCGACATGGGATTTTGCATATTTTGACAACCAGGATTTAAGGTACTCTTTCTCAGTGGGCCTAACTGGGCCCCTATAGCCACCCCCCACTCCATTGAGGTCGACCTAAACGTGTGACTTTGTCCCGGTCTAGCACGATGAGCTAACAACAGTTGGCACTTTGTACTTTTGCCGCTGTTTTTAAATCTTTAAAAAATTGCATATTTCCAGGTCTATTGATTGATTTTTTGTTGTTTTGGTCTTGATTTATTTAATAAAATGTACTTTATTTTTATAAATTGCAGTGGGCTTTTTCATGTGTTGTGTTTTCAGTTTATTACTGTTTGAAGTGCTGCATACATACTTTGCACACTGCCTCTAAGTTAAGCCGGAATGCTCTGTGCCAAGCTACCAAAAGGTTCAGTACAGGTTAATTTGGGGGTGCTTGTGACATCACCATCACAAGGATTGTGTTTCTCCTGAGTAGGGTTTCACCCCCCTCAACCAGTTACCCAATATCTTACAAAGTGTAATCAGGGCAGGGCCAAACTTCTCCCCAGCCTGGAAGACCCACTCCCCTCTACAACCATGCCCTTTTGTGCACTGTCTGGCTCCTATACGCATTTCCGAGTAGGAGAGCATCACCAGTTCAGGCAGCTGGTAACCCTCAGAAACTTAGGCAGTAAAATGTCAACTTTCTAAACGTGGCATTTCTAAAATAATAAATCATAATACAGCCTTATGATTTAAGAGGACTTCAAATTACAATTTAAAAGATTGTGAGAAGTATTTTCTAGCTGCTACCAATTCGAATGTAGTATTTAAGACATGATTCCCAATACAGCCTTAATACAGTGAAAATCATTTTTGAGGATATTTGATTGTAAGGACGTTTTCAAAATTCATTTCAGCATGCTATACATTTAAATATCATGCACCCTGATATTATGGACAATAGAGCCCACTTTAGGGTAACTTATTAATATTAAAATTATGGTTTAGGTCTGTCAAAGGGGTATTTGGATAGGTCAAATTTGCTGTCCAAAACTGCCATAGGCAAGTTACCTGTGTGCAGCAACCAGGCTGCGCGCAATTATAGTCTCTCACGTGCAGCATGTAGCCGTGCATATACATGTTCATGTGTAAAGATTCCAGTGCCCCTAAACCTAACTACATTGCAGCAACCTTATCGTAAAAGACAGACACTGGCAGTAAATATGCGTAGTCAAATTTACCATGATATTACAGGGAGTGAGATTCAGGTAGGAAGACTCATCCACAATAAATGTCTAAAACTGGGTGATTGGGAAAGGATTACACTGTGAGGCAAGAACTGATAGGGAGGTGGGGAAAAATACAAGTGCACAGAGGGGGACGCTATTGTATAATCACATAAAGAACATTGTCCGTATCTCCCACTTTAAAACACCCCCACAACTAAGGATATCAATATGAACTACTACTAACCCGACGCTGGCGGTGGCATTTGTATTTAATTAATGTTCTGACTTCAGGTGTTGTTCTGTTTACTTACTCTCCATGGCAATGGAAGGATAGCTATAGGAAGGCCACTGGGACACGTCTGGTGGGAAGGACAAGATAGGAATTTGTGTAATGCAGACATAACATTCGTTTTTTGTCTCTACATCAGCTGTATAATTTGCTAAAGAATTATAGTTCAAACTACAACTATGATAGTCTTGATTTTCAGCTTTTGAAAAGGTGGAAATATAATATGTGCGCATTTGTGTGTTACTTAAATTGAAAGACAAACATATGGACTGTTGGTAATTCTAGTCCACGTTTGAATAAACCCCGACCCAAGTACATAAGATACAAAGGCTGTCTAAGAAGGACAAGCAAGTAGATGGAACTGAGACGGATTGTTTTAAATAAGCAGTAACTAAAGTCGAAAATGAATTACTGTAATAAGGACTGTAATAAATATAGGTAGGGTGTCTTGTGGCATTGCTACTTGTTTCACTTTAAAAATCTCTGGTTTTGTGCTGCATAATTGCAATTCTGTTGAGGGGACCGAGGCATTTTAATTCTTTTTATATTTTGGAATTCTTGCACGGTGAACATGTTTAAATGCCCCGCTTTCGTAAATTAGACAAAACAGCTATTTTGGCAGGCATGGTCTGCCGCACAGTTAGTGGTTTAGTTTCTGGGAACGGCCTCTACTTAAGAGTGGCTGTGCGGCGGATAGAACAGCTCATGTAGGGTGTCTTGCATCACCGCTATGCTCTTCATTTTAAAAATCACTTGATTTGTGCTGTATGATTGGAATTCTGTTGGGGAGACGGGGGCATTTTAAATCTTTTTATATTTTGGGATGTTTGCATGGTGCACATATAAGTCCCCCGCTTTTGTGCATTAATCTAGTTTTGGCACACAGCCTCTACTTAAGAGCAGCTTTGGGGCGGATGTGTCGATGGTGCGTCAAAGGCTTCCATGCCCGAACTGGCCCAGGGAACAGGAATCCTGAATCTATCGATCCAAATCGAATGGTATTTTCTGCAGTCCAGTCTAAGGCACACTGCCCGCCTGCCCAGAGGTCTGTCTAGCCTCCTTAGACCCCCCAGTGAGTCCTAAAAGCTGCATCCTTTGCAATTTCTTACTCAGCTCAGATTGTAATTCTTCTAACTCTCCCAACAAAGATGATGTTTACTCTCCAGGATCATCTAGAAATGAGGCCACAGGCTCTAGCAATGCGTTAGGTAGGAAATTCTCCTTCTACAGCATTATTTGCTGCTCTCTGAGAAGACATCAACTGCACCTATACAATTTGTTGATGGACAATGCCTCTGATGCCCCATTTCTGACTGAAATATGGCTCTATGAAGCCTCACTGCCTGATGTTATTGCTACGCTACCCAGGGACTCATGTATTGTTAGAAGGGATTGCAATTGTAAGACAGTTGGTGGGATAACCATAATTTTTAAAGTGAAATATCGATACAAAATGCAGGACTTATCTATGCCTTTGAAACCATGCTCTTCTTTCATTGCATTTCCCATAATCTCACTGTTGAATTTAAGATGTCTTCACGTTTGTAGAAATGAAGAGTTTATTCAAGATACAGCATAACGATTACAACACCAACTGTACAGCAGGATACCCAGCTCTGGAATGAGTGATTCACGAGCAGGCATGCATCAATACATTCCAACACATAGCCAGGACTCATACATCCTAAAAAGGAAACATGTCATAAAAGAAACATTTAATAAATATAAGTAATGATCATTGTCTTTTAGCTAGACCAAAGATCCTGCAAAGGAAACATAGCACAAAGAACAATAGCATCAACATAAGACAACATTTTTGTACTTCACAGGCAGATTTCTACACCTACCAGAGGGAGCAGGAACTTTTCTGCTGCAAGGACCTTCAGTCACGGTGCCATAACCATCAGACATACTACTCTCATATGGTGCACAAACATTTGAGGATTTTCCAGTATATCTCACCAGCCGAGACATGCCCCACATACAACCTGTGTCAACTTTCACAACATTCTTTTCAATGGCAACAATTGCAAATGGACAAAATGAAACTCGACTTTCCTTTAGGAGTATGTCTTGGACTTTTCACCATAACCTTATCACCTAGGCACCATTTTTTGCTTTTCACATGCATCTTAGAGTCATAATCTAATTTGTATTTTCGCTGATATTCAGATATTCTGGAACTCCTCACTTCAACAGATATACCAAATACCAACATCAATACATTCTATGGGTTTGAGCGTATGAGATGCAAAGGCCACAGTGGGAACACAATCACCACCACCCTGAGATAGCGCAGCCTGAGGCCACCAGCACTTGAATCCACAGTTATAGTTAGAAGTTTGTCAGTACTAATTGGACTCATTAAAGGAGCATTGGCTAAACTGCTTTTGATCCTGTCAAAATCAAGCATTTGTGATGCACCCCGCCCAAGTTTTTCTTTAACAAGGCCAGTAGGAGTCCAGGAATGGTTGAATTTTTTTTCACACATTCACAGGAACACTCTAAACTATTCCTTATCCACAGGAACGGGTACTTTTTCAATAGCTTCCAATAATCTTGGCCTAAGACCAATACCTTTACCAGAAATCACATGACCCAAATATTCTACTTCGCTCACACGAAGCACACATTTATCCTTTCTGTGTTTAGGACCTCTTCTACTCATTGCATTTAACACAGCATCCAACCTCTTGAGATGTTCAGGACCATCCATACCTAAAACCAACATATTGTCCAAAAACACCAGCACACCATCCAACCCCTTCACTACATCACTCATTATCCTTTGAAAAACCGCAGCTACAGAAGCAAGTCCAAAAGGCATACTGCTGAATTGGTACATTCCATAAGGTGTTATGAAAGCAGTAAGATGTCTCGATTGCTCTGCCAAGACAACCTGATGGTAGGCTGAACGCAGGTCGAGTCTTGAAAACACATTGGCTTCTGACAGAGTACATATCATTTCTTCTATTTTATGTATTTTAGGTAAGGGATACCGATCCACCCAAATGGCTTGGTTCAGACTCCTGGGGTCAATGCACATCCTGATTTCATTATTCTTTTTCCTTGCCACCAAAATAGGTGAAAGTCATAAGGAGGATTCAATCGGTTCAATAATATCATCCCTGTGTAAATTGTCCAGCACACCCTTCAAACTGGCCCTCATACTTAAAGGCACCACTCACAGCTTGTGCTTTACAGGAACACACCCATCCTTTACCCCGATAACATGCTCAAATCCTTCTAGCATACCCAATTGTACTCCGAATATGTTGTTGTGATTCTCAATTAAGGTGTGTATGTTGTCCAAATGACCAATTAACTGACTGTGAATGCACCACCCCACCCCGGATTCAGGACAATACCAAAGCAAGCTTGGTGATGCCACCCAAGAATATCTGGGCCAGTGTGTGACCATAAACACGCCCTTGAACCTTCCGACCTTTGAACCGAATGACAGTTTAAAAAAAAAAAACAAGATCAACCGTGGTGCCATCATACCTCCTGAGGAAAAACATCTGGTGGCACACATGTTCCCTCCACATTTGTATTTCAGGACAGTATCCTTGGACATTCTAGTGATTTTAGACCCAGAATCTGTTAATAAAGGTACACGTCCCCACTATAAATACCTATATAGGGTCTTTGGCCAAAGGCACATCATTTTCATGAAGTCTAACACAATGAATCTTATCATAAGTCACATCGCTACTACTCCCAGCTTCTTCTGCTGGGACTGTACTTGTATTATCAGCATTTACTTGCTCATGTATTGATACATACGGTAATAAATTAGGCATGTCATTGGTAAGGCTCTGTTCATGGTCTTCTGTGAACACGTTCACCTTCCTTTTTTTAGCTCTGTACATTTTTCCAAAATTACCAGTGATACCGCATTTATTGCATTTTCTAGCTATGGCTGGACATTGCTTGTGAGAAGCTAAATGAAAATTGGATCCACGGTGATAACAAACATTGCCAGGAGAAAATGTTCTTCTCCCCTCCATCACTTTAGGTTTGTCAATAGACTTGTTCACAGAAGATTTGGTACCCTTCCCTATCAGCACCGTATCCTAAAACTTGTTAAGTTTCTTAACTGAGTGCTTTGAATCTTGAGTGCCATTGGCAATCTCTATAGCTTCATCTAATGATGGATTCTTGCATGTAAGCAACCTCTCCTGGATCTTCTTATTGAAGCACCTGGTAACCAGCTGGTTTCTAATTAATTTGTCTGTAAAATTACCAAATTCACATTTAGCCGCTAGTACGCAACATATGTATCAACAGATTCAGTGGCTGTTTGATCCCTAGAGAAAACTTTGCACCTCTTTACTAGTAAATTTGGTGGCTTGGAAAACTGTTTCTCCAGCCTCTTAACAGCTTCTTCATACTCATCTAGCTCTTCTCCATCCTGAGGGGTGTAAACTGGTAAATGCGTAAAGATCTCCTGACCTTACATACCTAGTGAATGTTCTAACATCCACCTTCTCCTTTCAGATTTGAACTTGAAACCATCAATTGCCCCCAAAAATGCATTAAACGCTTGAAACCATTCTTTCCAAGGAACATTAGGTTCTCCAGGTGACTGTTAGAATGGTGGAGGAGGTTTGAAAGACTGCATTATAAGTGTGAGCACAAAAATGGAAAGTTACTGTAAATAATGCACATTCTATTGCCAAATCAACAAAAGGCCTGTAAACTTGCCAGGATAAATCAATGCAGGTGTTCCTGGCACCGTAAAACATTGAAAATCCTTACAATGGTAGATGACAGGCTGAATGCTAGTGGTGAGCCAGTCACCATGAAAATTCCAACTGGATAACTGATGTACCGTCACCGTATTTTATCTATTAAGAAAACTCTCATAAGTGGCTAACACTTGAACCCATTAAATCTGTGGCAGAAAACGGCCAAATCCCAATGAAAATCTTAACTGGAGCAAAGCGTTCTATTTCAGTAGGAAATAGAGCTTGTACCAAATACCTGAATCAGACAAAAGGTCAGGAAGCGAAAGATGGCTGCCGCTCACATAGCTGACCTGATCTGGCAACATCTGCCAAAAGGAACTGCCTCCCAGGAGTCTCAGCAGCTCCCCATAATACTGCTTGGCCCTTCTTCATTAAACAGAGATGATCATTCAGGCTTACATAGTCATTGCCAATATTACAAGGAGCAATGAGGCACACAGCAAGACAGCTTCATCTTGTAAGTTGTCATTTATTCTGCATTAAAATATATGTTAACCGGCAGCCGCTAATAGCTCCTGAACGCCTCCGGCTCGCATGGCACACCAACCGCCACTGCACTATCGCATAAACGTATGCTTGAGCGCAAAGCTGACGGAAGCCCCATGAGCCAGACTGTCCACGAGCTCCTACCCACAGAACAACAAAGGACAAACACAACACTTTGCCTGAGCACTCACATAGGGGTTTGAAACTTTCTTTTTTGACCCCAGACATGCTGAAGCCAGGTCAGAGAAAAAGGCGAGCATGACACCTCACAGGTGGAAAACTCTAGAAGTTCCCTCTACTAAAATGGACACCTGATATACACCTTGAAACCTTAGACTAACTCTGCAGTGCAATTTTGGAGCTGTGGGAGACTCTGCCAGAAAGAAGCTCTATTATGCTGCTAAAAGGACTGCCACTCTGCTGAACTGCCGCCCTGCTGTCCTGATTTTCTGCCCTGCTGCCCTCATTGCCTGTGTGAGAAGGACTAAGCCTGCATCTCTAAACCCAGGACCTCAGAATAACTCCAAGGGTTAGTTTGCTGGCCTCATGATCAGAAGCCTCAGGGACAAACCAGGCTTCCAACAACCTTAAACACAGCCCCTGGTCTCTACCATCTGTGAGTCCTGCCTCCCCAAGTGGTGCCACCCCAGATTTAAAACCATGGAAGTGGCCCTGAAGGTGCTGTGCCAGCCAATCTGTGGTTTCAGCAGAACTGATACATCTCCTCCGCAGTGTGGTGTATCTTCTGTAGAACCGGCACATTGTCTCTGCTGCATGGACTTATTGGTGCAAGGACTTTGCACCGCCCTTCTCAGCTCATCGGAGTTGGCGCATCGCCATGCAAGGGCATCACCTCACTAAAAGCAGCCCATCGAAACCGCCACTGCACGATGCATCTCATAGCAAGGACCAAGCATCGCAATTCGCAGCCCCCTTGAATTGCCACTGTGCGATGCATTTCCTCGGCCGGGCCTCACATCGTCTCTGTTGCACAACTCATCCTCGACATGGGACTTTGCATATTTTGACAACCAGGATTTAAGGTACTCTTTCTCAGTGGGCCTAACTGGGCCCCTATAGCCACCCCCCACTCCATTGAGGTCGACCTGAACTTGTGACTTTGTCCCGGTCTAGCACAATGAGATAACAACAGTTGGCACTTTGTACTTTTGCCGCTGTTTTTAAATCTTTAAAAAATTGCATATTTCCAGGTCTATTGATTGATTTTTTGTTGTTTTGGTCTTGATTTATTTAATAACATGTACTTTATTTTTATAAATTGCAGTGGGCTTTTTCATGTGTTGTGTTTTCAGTTTATTACTGTTTGAAGTGCTGCATACATACTTTGCACATTGCCTCTAAGTTAAGCCGGAATGCTCTGTGCCAAGCTACCAGAAGGTTCAGTACAGGTTAATTTGGGGGTGCTTGTGACATCACCATCACAAGGATTGTGTTTCTCTTGAGTAGGGTTTCACCCCCCTCAACCAGTTACCCAATATCTTACAAAGTGTAATCAGGGCAGGGCCAAACTTCTCCCCAGCCTGGAAGACCCACTCCCCTCTACAACTATGCCCTTTTGTGCACTGTCTGGCTCCTATACGCATTTCCGAGTAGGAGAGCATCACCAGTTCAGGCAGCTGGTAACCCTCAGAAACCTAGGCAGTAAAATAATAAATTATAATACAGCCTTATGATTTAAGAGGACTTCAAATTACAATTTAAAAGAGTGAAGTATTTTCTAGCTGCTACCAATTCGAGTTTAGCATTTAAGAAATGATTCCCAATACAGCCTTAATACAGTGAAAATAATTTTTGAGGATATTTGATTGTAAGGACGTTTTCAAAATTCATTTCTGCATGCTCTACATTTAAATATCATGCACCCTGATATTATGGACAATAAAGCCCACTTTAGGGTAACTTATTAATATTAAAAGGATGGTTTAGGTCTGTCAAAGGGGTATTTGGATAGGTCAAATTTGCTGTCCAAAACTGCCATAGGCAAGTTACCTGTGTGCAGCAACTAGGCTGCGCGCAATTATAGTCTCTCACGTGCAGCATGTGGCCGTGCACATACATGTTCATGTGTAAAGATTCCAGTGCCCCTAAACCTAACTACATTGCAGCAACCTTATCGGAAAAGACAGACACTGGCAGTAAATATGCGTAGTCAAATTTACCATGATATTACAGGGAGTGAGATTCAGGTAGGAAGACTCATCCACAAAAAATGTCCAAAACTGGGTGATTGGGAAAGGATTACACTGTGAGGCAAAAACTGATAGGGTGGTGGGGAAATTTACAAGTGCACAGAGGGGGACGCTATTGTATAATTACAAAAAGAACATTGTCCTTATCTCCCACTTTAAAACACCCCCACAACTAAGGATATCAATATGAACTACTACTAACCCGACGCTGGTGGTGCATTTGTATTTAATTTAATGTTCTGACTTCAGGTGTTGTTCTGTTTACTTACTCTCCATGGCAATGGAAGGATAGCTATAGGAAGGTGAAGAGAAGACAAAGATACTGGTAAAGTCACAAGCTTCTCTTTAATGCGTCCAGTGTACAGCTCTCCCGGCAGCAACTGCCGTCTCCGGCATTCCACACATTCTCTCCATTACATCATAGGACTATGAACACAAATACAGAGTCCTCGTGCACTTAAAGGAACAGGTAAGATCCCAACACCTCCCCCCTCCCTTCATTTAAAACCAATAAAAATCAATAAGTCAATAAATAAATATAACCTACCTACCTACCCCCTAAAACAACATAAACCAAATCATAATAATAGGAAATCAAGATAGAATTGCAGAAAGAAAATATATACATTCAATAAGTGACAAAATCACGATATCTAGCAGGAACAGATTTAAATCTGGTAGAACAACGCTGAGGAGCAAAACTGTTGTTAATAGGAGACGCACTTGAACCTGGGGAGATAGTGGGCGAAAAACGAGACCCTAGACCAAATTTGTTTTTTACAAATTCAACTTTGGGCTTGGGAACAATAGAAATACAAGACTTATTCCAAATCTTCCCATTAGTCAGTACCACAACATGATCTTTAACCTCTTTAACTTGCACAGGAGGGGAAAATCGAGCTTGACCCCTGCGCAAAAGCACAGGTTTTTTTATCCTCACCCAGTCCCCACTACACACAGGTGATGATCTGATGCTCTTCTGAGCATACTTGGCCTGAGCAACGCCCCTCACATCAGCTACTCTGCCCATTTTGACCACATCCACCTCTTTCCTCAACATCCAGTCCTTATTAAGTCTGGAACAAGCTACTCTGCCCCTGAGTAAGGTAAAAGGTGACACCCCCGTACTAGAATGAGGTATAACCCTCATAGCCCACAGCATGTCAGATATCACCTTCTTCCAATGTAAACCATGAATAGAAGCTAACTGCAACTGATCCTTGACTACCCGGTTCAAACGCTCAACTAAACCATTGCTGGAAGGATGATAAAGAGAGGTAAGAATGTGTTTAATTCCATGAGTCTTAAAGAAATCTTGCATTTCAGCAGAGACTAATTGAGTACCATTATCAGATACCAATTCCTCCGGAAAACCTTCCCGCAAAAAAACGTCCTTGAAGAAATTGATAACAGTACTGGAATTAATGCCATCAACAAATCTGACCTCTGGCCATTTTGACATGTAGTCAATTAAAACTAACGCATACTTAGGAGTGGTCCCTAAATCATTGAATGGACCAGCCACATCAAATGCCAATTCATGCCAAGGCAATTCTTTCACCTGAATGGGACTCACTGCAGAGGGACAAGTAACCTGAGTTTTATCACTAAGAACGCAAGCACCACAGTCACGAACACAATGTTCAATAGCTCTGTCCACACCAGGCCACCAAAAATCTTCACGTACTCTCCTTTTCATAGCACGAATGCCCAAGTGACCAACATGAGCTAAGTCCAGGACTGTCTTGCAAAGTGATTTTGGAACCACTAACAAACCACCTGTGCGTAAAATTCCATCAACCAAAGATAATTCGTCACAGAATCTTTTGAAGGGAACTAACTCTGCAGAAAGGAATTTACTATCAGGCCAGCCATGAGTAACGAAATCAATCACACTACACAACTCAACATCCTCAGATATCGCAAGTTTCCAATCTGCCTCTGATAATGCAGTACTAACCTCAGATACAGTGCTGACCGCACAAATCATTTCCAAGCGATCACAACAGAGTTCTAAATCATTATGAGGAAGAGGTCATCTGGATAAACAATCAGCTACACTGTTCCTTACTCCAGGAACATACTCCAGATGGTAATTGAATTCAGCAAGTCTATATTGCCATTTCGCTATACGAGGAGAAGCCCTCCCACCACCTTTAGTTGTAAAAAGGTCTACTAGAGGTTTGTGATTAGTTTTTAGAATTATGTGATTGCCCCAAAGAAAATTTCTAAACTACTGTACGCCCCACCACAAAGCTAATGCCTCCTTTTCGATAGTCGAATAAGTACCCTCCGCACCCCGAAGAGTTCTAGAAGCAAAAGCGATCACTTCTTCCCTATTGTCAGGTCTCCTCTGCATTAGAACCGCCCCTAGACCCACATTGCTGGCATCAGTAATTACAATGCATTGATCATTAATGTTAAAAAGCTTGAGAGGGCGTGCCTGCACAATTACATCCTTCAACAATTTAAAATCATTAGTACACTGCTGTGACCAGTCATATTTGACATTTTTTTTCAATAAATTGCGTAAAGATACAGTTTTATCAGAAAAATTTTGCACAAATTTTGCATAATATTCGATCAACCCTAAGAAAGAACGTAGTTGGTCTTTGTTCTAGGGTTCTGGTGCATTTTGGATGGCATCTAATAATTTCATTTTAGGTTCGACACCCTTAGCTGAGATGTGATGTCCTAAATAATCAACACCATCTCTGAGGAATTTGCACTTGTCCTTTCTTAAGGTTAAACCATAATTTTTTATAATATCCAACACAGTTCCGTTATGTTCTTGGACTGTTTTACCATGAATAAGAATGTCATTCTGAAAGAAGACGACTCCTGCAGTGTCCTTAAAAAGATTTCCCATCAGACGTTGGAACACTGCAGAAGCCGACGCCAAGCCGAATGGCATTCTTAAGTAACGAAAAGCACCCTCAGGTGTGACAAAAGACGTGAGATGCCTAGAATCTTTACCTAATTCGATCTGATGATACGCCGAAAAAATATCCAGAGTGGAAAAATATCTGGCACCCTCCAAGGTAGATAACATCTCATTAATATTGGGCAATGGTTGTCGATCAACCCAAATACAAGCATTCAAATCGCGCAAATCCACACACATCCTAAGGGATTTATCTGGCTTACGCGCTAGAACAATGGGAGACAACCATTCCGATCCCTCAATAGGTTCAATCACACCCAACAGACGTAGTCTTTCCAGTTCACCTTTCAATTCGTTACGCATGCTTAGAGGTACTTTGCGAACCTTATGTGCAACCGCCTTAGCCCCCTCTTTCAAAACAATTCGATGTTGAAAACCTTTGAGTTTACCCAATTTGTCGCAAAAAACTTCTGGGTAACCTTGCACCCACTCACTCTCACACGATGAGTTCAAGGAGTGTACAGACACAATATCAGGCAAGGTAGAATAACATTGCTTAGCTTCCCGCCTAGATAAAACCATGTCTATATGGTTGGGATCAAGAATAATACCAAGCTCTCCTTGTTCATGCCAACCCAATAAATTGGTACCATCCTTTACAACATAGACTTTACAAGATGTGCAATCACCCTTAAATTCTAACTTGCTTTTGAACTTCCCCAACACCTCTACTCTTTTACCCCCATAAGCAAACATCTTGATGAGAGACTGCGATAGGGAAATGTTACTGTTAGAACCGCGTGGTCTCTAGTTGTCAGGGGTATGCACCCTAGTCCAAGTAGGGACCACCGCTTCCGACCTGGTAGCTTGGCGCAGAGCAGCAAAGGCGTAACTTCAGAGGCAATGTATAAAGTATTTGTGCAACACACAACGGCGATGACACAGTAAAAACACTCACAAGAGGAACACCACACCAGTTTGGTATAAGAATAAGAATTTCTTTATCTAAAAACTATGCGAGAACCAAAAGCAGGTAAATCCAGCTCCAGGCAAGATCAATAATAAAAAGGATTCCAATTTCCAAGCAAGATCAATAACCAATAAAAATGAATCCAGTTCCCAGGCCTGATCAATAATAAAAAGGATTCCAGTTTCCAAGCAAGATCAATAACCAATAAGAATTAATCCAGTTCCCAGGCCTGATCAAATCACCAAAAGCTCATGTGTGCCAAGGGCTCCTGCTGGTAATGTCTTTCTCACAGTGTCCTTGGATGGCAAAAGTTCACTTGAGGTAGGTTCTTATGGTAAAAATTCACTGGGGGAAGGTTCGTAGGCCAAAGTTCCCTTGTAGCGTAATAAGTGTGCCTCTCATAGAAATGATGCTCCCAGCGTAGGAATTGCGGTTGCCCAGGCGCTGCTGGTAATGCAAAAAAATGCCCCAGTGTCAATTACCAAGTAATTATACCCCCATAGGCCGGTCAGTGAAGGACAGTTCCCAGCCAAGCACAAAGCTCACACTCCAGGTACCCGGCCAAACCGCACCCCGCCCCCTCGCAGCAGCCTGGTTGCACTGAGGCGTTACCTGGGGTGGTGGTTGCGGGCGCGGGTGCGAGGCTCCTCTCCCCCTGGGGCCTCGGGCTCAGCAGGCGCTGCACGGGTGGGGGTCACGGCCACACAGCGCTCCTTTAGCACAGCACTTAACAGTGCCTCCAAGTCTGGGGCAACGACGGAGCCTCCTGCCACACAGCGCTTCGCTTCTCAGCGCTACACAGCGCGCTCCGGTCCCAGTGGCGGTGACCTCAGGGCCAGTTTCAGTCGGCTTGCGCCAGAAGCAGAGGCAATCACAGAGACCTCGGGAGGATCACGGGGCAAGCAGTGCTGAGGGCAGGCACAGAGTTGCAGGGCAAATCTTGAGAGTGTTGTTGCTGTTCCAAGGGGCAGTCTTTGAAACGCTATGGTCCAAGGACAGGTAGTTTCCTGTAGCTTAAAAAGGGTGCAGTCCCAAAAAGGCAATCTTTAAAAGGTTGAAGACTCTTTAAAATGTGGTTCAAAGAAAAGTTGTTCCTTTGGGATGTTGTGGAGACACTCTGGTGGTGATGTTGCAGTCTCCCATGCAGGGCACGATCAGCAGACAGTAGGGCAGCTCAGCAGGTTGTGGGGCAGCAGTTCCTTGGAGCAGTCAGCCTCCTTCCCAGTGGCAATCCTCTTGCGCAGCAGTCCTCACACCAGCAGGGATTCTTCCAGGTCCAGCAGTGTAACAAGAATGTGAAGCCAGGACCCTCCCTTATATATCTTTTTAGTCTAAGGGCTAGAAAGTGGTGGAAGTCTCTGGAAGGGTCTGGGGGCAGGGGCTTCTGGAAGAGTCCAGGGTGTTCTGCTATGTTCCCTGCCTTCCCTGACCTAGCTGTCACAGTGACGAGAGACAGGCCGTTAAGGCTACAGTGGGCAGCCCGTCACAGCTCATCCCAGGGAAGAAGGTGTGAATCACCACTCCCTCCTCCCAACCCAGGCAGGCTATCAGTACGCAGAGGGGAGGGGGGAGTCTGCAGCCTAATCTAAGTGTAGGCAGGAAAAGGTCCCTTTATAAAAGTGGGATCCCTAGCGTAGTAATGCCCAAACCCTATATATCATTGGAAAGGGTTCCCCGCCCCGAGTCCAACAAGACCAAACATGATAGATTTATTAGGTCCCTGTCAGAAGTTATTCCATAAGGGGAGGTTCCCAATGTTAGCCTATGGAGGATTAAGCCTTACTGTGGTACCAGTGGCTTGTGGCAGATATGCCAGCCTCACAAGGTTTTAGGGGAGAGCACCTGCACCTCAGCACTGTTTAGCAGTGGTGAGGCGCCCAGAGTCCTAAGTCCAACAAAAGGTAAGGTAAAAATGGGAGGCAAAAGGGCAAAAATGTAGGGAAGACCACCCTAAGGCTGACAGGTCTAACAGTTACCTAAAGTATCAGAATCTTTGACATTAACTAGGGTAAATGGGGAACCTGAGTCTGCAAGAAATTTGATACAAACACTATTTAAGTTAATGTAACAAGTGGGGGATTTTCTTCTTTGCGATCCATCAAGAGAAGCAATCTCTACTATACCATCAGCTTCCATAGGGGAAGCAGATAACATTAATAATTCATGACATGTGTTATCATCATCACACTCGAATTGGCGATCTTCAATATTCTTTACCATATACGATGGCCCCTTTTGTGCAATGGTAGCTTTACACATCCGTGCTAAATGGCCTTTTTGCCACATTTAAAGAAAGATTGAGTTATGGCAAAACAAAATTTAAAGTTTCCTAAATGTGACCTGCTCCCACACCGATAACATGACAATCCCTGAGTATCATTCCTTGGCTTATTGACAGATGTAAACGAGGAAGTACGAGGAATATTGGCATTCGCAAATTTGGGAGTCTTAATTGAGGATTTGGAGGTGACAGAGTTAACTTCAGCAGGCTCAGATGAAGGAAAGGTAGTTGATGTCGGAGTACTTAATTCCTTCATACAAAACTGAGAATGTTCAACAGACTTAGCCAAAGTCAATGCTGTCTCTAAATCAGGATCATCGGAAGACAAACGTTTCTCACGCACTTTCCTGTCACATGTGCGTTCAATTAATTGATCCCGAATGATTTCGTCTCTAAATTCTCTGTAGTTGCAGTTCACCGCTAGAATTATCAAGGCTGCAATGAAATCATCAATGGACTCACCAGGCATTTGTGCACATTGTAAAAATTTATGGCGTTCAAGAACAATGTTCCGTTTAGGATTGAACCTTTTATCAAGAGTTTTTATGAGTGAAGCATACTCATCAATGACTTGTGCATCCCCATCGTCACTAGAAATAGAGATCCTCACTTGCTCAAGAGGTAATGTTTCAAGAATGGACCTGCCCTCAGCCCCCAAATTGTACACCAACAGTGCTCTCTTCTTCTTTGCGGTGAAAGTATCACCATCAATTGCATCAATGTAAGCCTCAAAGGTGGCTTTCCACAGTTTCCAAGACATGGGAGGAGGACCAGAAGACTGTAAAAAGGGAGGTGGCGTGGCTACCTTTTCCATATTTGCGTGGGTGAGTTGCTGCCCCACAAAAGTATGCTGCAAAATTGGCAATAGTTAAATACGACAGTTTATTTATTTTATTTTTTTATTGCCAAAATCAGGTTTTTTGGGGGGGGTTTTTGTTAGCGTTATAATGTCAGTCCAAAATTCCAATGTAGATTAGCATTCGTAAGGGTAATAGACACGGATAGCTTTAACGTGGTTATGTAGTCTATTTTTGATATTCATGAGATGATTTAAGCAAAAGGCGAATGTCTGATTAAAGCGCTGTGGCTAGACGCGCTGCAGTGTGTGGTACGGTGAAGCGTTGTTATGAAGGTACCATGGCAACGAGCGTCACAAGGGGCGGTGAGCAGGGAGATGATGACGTCAATTCGTGCGTGAGCTCGCGCACAGAAGAGCTCGCGCAATTGAAACGTGCTGAAGAACTTGGCCAGAATGGGGAAACTTAAAAAGATTAAACCCTCGACAGAGGAACTCACGAAGCAAAGAAGGTCAGAGGGTGCGTGCGTCGCTCGGTAAATCTGTCAGAATGAGACAGAACAATGTGCTTCTTTTCTTAACACGACGTCGCGGTTGCCTCGCCAAGGAAATTCACTCCAAGACGTCCAGCAACACTTGGAGAGAGGCAGACACTGGATCCTTGTCGCCAGTGAAGAGAAGACAAAGATACTGGTAATGTCACAAGCTTCTCTTTAATGTGTCCAGTGTACAGTTCTCCCGGCAGCAACTGCCGTCTCCAGCATTCCACACATTCTCTCCATTACATCATAGGACTATGAACACAAACAGAGAGTCCTCGTGCACTTAAAGGAACAGGTAAGATCCTAACAGAAGGCCACTGGGACACGTCTGGTGGGAAGGACAAGATAGGAATTTGTGCAATGCAGACATAACATTAGTTTTTTGTCTCTACATCAGCTGTATAATTTGCTAAAGAATTATAGTTCAAACTACAACTATAATAGTTTTGATTTTTAGCTTTTGAAAAGGTGGAAATATAATATGTGCGCATTTGTGTGTTACTTAAATTGACAGACAAACATATGGACTGTTGGTAATTCTAGTCCACGTTTGAATAAACCCTGACCCAAGTACATAAGATACAAAGGCTGTCTAAGAAGGACAAGCAAGTAGATGGAACTGAGATGGATTGTTTTAAATAAGCAGTAACTAAAGTCGAAAATGAATTACTGTAATAAGGACTGTAATAAATATAGGTAGGGTGTCTTGCGGCATTGCTACTTGTTTCATTTTAAAAATCTCTGATTTTGTGTTGCATAATTGCAATTCTGTTGAGGGGACCGAGGCATTTTAATTCTTTTTATATTTTGGAATTCTTGCACAGTGAACATGTTTAAATGCCCCGCTTTCGTACATTAGATAAAACCGCTATTTTAGCAGGCATGGTCTGCCGCACAGTTATTGGTTTAGTTTCTGGGAACGGCCTCTACTTAAGAGTGGCTGTGCGGCGGATAGAACAGCTCATGTAGGGTGTCTTGCATCACCGCTATGCTCTTCATTTTAAAAATCACTTGATTTGTGCTGTATGATTGGAATTCTGTTGGGGAGATGGGGGCATTTTAAATCTTTTTATATTTTGGGATGTTTGCATGGTGCACATATAAGTCCCCCGCTTTTGTGCATTAGTCTAGTTTTGGCACACAGCCTCTATTTAAGAGCAGCTTTGGGGCGGATGTGTCGATGGTGCGTCAAAGGCTTCCATGACCGAACTGGCCCAGGGGACAGGAATCCTGAATCTATAGATCCAAATCAAATGGTATTTTCTGCAGTCCAGTCTAAGGCACTCTGTCCACCTGCCCAGAGGTCTGCCTAGCCTCCTTAGACCCCCCCAGGGAGTCCTAAAAGCTGCATCCTTTGCAATTTCTTACTCAGCTCAGATTGTAATTCTTCTAACTCTCCCAACAAAGATGATGTTTACTCTCCAGGATTATCTAGAAATGAGGCCACAGGCTCTAGCAATGCGTTAGGTAGCAAATTCTCCTTCTACAGCATTATTTGCTGCTCTCTGAGAAGACATCAACAGCACCTATACAATTTGTTGATGGACAATGCCTCTGATGCCCCATTTCTGACTGAAATATGGCTCTATGAAGCCTCACTGCCTGATGTTATTGCTACGCTACCCAGGAACTCATGTATAGTTAGAAGGGATTGCAATTGTAAGACAGTTGGTGGGATAACCATAATTTTTTAAGTGAAATGTCGATACAAAAGGCAGGACTTATCTATGCCTGTGAAACCATGCTCTTCTCTCTTTGCATTTCCCATAATCTCACTGTTGAATTTAAGATGTCTTCACGTTTGTAGAAATGAAGAGTTTATTCAAGATACAGCATAACGATTACAACACCAACTGTACAGCAGGATACCCAGCTCTGCAATGAGTGAGCAGGCATGCATCACTACATTCCACCACATAGCCAGGACTCCATACATCTCCAAGATTACAACACATCCCTCTTTCAATATGATAATTGCAATACAGGAAACCAAAAATTAAACAAATCCTAAAAAGGAAACATGTCATAAAAGAAACATTTAATAAATATAAGTAATGATCATTGTCTTTTAGCTACACCAAAGATCCTGCAAAGGAAACATAGCACAAAGAACAATAGCATCAACATAAGACAACATTTTTGTACTTCACAGGCAGATTTCTACACCTACCAGAGGGAGCAGGAACTTTTCTGCTGCAAGTACCTTCAGTCACGGTGCCATAACTATCAGACATACTACTCTCATATGGTGCACAAACATTTGAGGATTTTCCAGTATATCTCCCCAGCCGAGACATGCCCCACATACAACCTGTGTCAACTTTCACAACATTCTTTTCAATGGCAACAACTGCAAATGGACAAATGAAACTCGACTTTCCTTTAGGAGTATGTCTTGGACTTTTCACCATAACCTTATCACCAAGACACCATTTTTTGCTTTTCACATGCATCTTAGAGTCATAATCTAATTTGTATTTTCGCTGATATTCAGATATTCTGGAACTCCTCACTTCAACAGACATACCAACATCAATACATGCAGGCAACCAAGACGGGTTTAACTTTGAAACAGCCTTCCTTCCCCTCAAGGCTTCAAAAGGAGACTTTTGCGTGACTACATTAGGAGTAGTCTGGTGTGCCCACCACGTATCTCTCAAGACACTGCTGAAGGACAACCTAGACTAAAGAGCACGCTGAGCACAAGCTTTGACAACCTGGTTCATCCTTTCAGTCAATCCATTGGCCTGCGGTGTATGTAAGGCTGTTTTCTGAGGAATTATGCTGAGATCTTTAACAAACTTGCACATTTCATGGGACACAAATTGCACCCCATTGTCTTTAACCAAAGATGTAGTCACACCCTCAGAAACAAATACATCTCTAAGCAAATCAATAACAGTTCTTCTGTTCACAGTGAACACAAATTTGGTGACCACCCACTTGGAAGTGTAGTCAACTAACAAAAGAACAAAACTTTCGTAGGAAGGCAATAATTCAAAAGGATCTACGATATCTAAGCCCAATTTTGACCACACCAGATCAGGAACCTCTATAGGAGATAAGGGCGCATAATTGGGAATGCTAGACTTATCGCTGGAGGCACATGAGACACAATCCTTAACCACATTTTCAATCATATGATCCATACCTGGCCACCAGTATCTCTCTCTCACCCGAGCTTTGGTGAAACTTCTCCCCAAGTGACCCTCATGAGCTATGTTAATTATTCTGTCCCTGAATTCAACTGGTGGAATCACTCTGTCTCCTCTCATAAGATTGTCACAATAAAACGACAACTCATCTCTTTACAACCCAATATGCTTTCATTTCTTGGTCTAAAACTTTATAGTCAGGCTACCCTTGACTAGTCCACATCTTGAGAGAAGCGATAATTTTGTCCTCCTTTACACCATCCAACCATTCACCACTGGAAAGAGCTGGCTCAACAATCCAACATACACTTTCAATTTCAACATCATTCTGTGCACATTCAACAGGCAACCAAGAGAGAAAATCGGCAGACTTGTTACTAGGGCCAAGTATATACTGTATCTGAAAATTATATTCCTGGAGAACTTCACTCCAGCGTCTGAGTCTTGGTGTGATATGTTCACTGTGATGACACAAAAAGATTTTGGACTAAAGGACAATGATCTGTACGAAGCAAAAATGGAATGCCCCAAAGATAAAACTTAAAATGTTGCACAGACCAAAACACACTCAAGGCCTCTCTTTCAATACATGAGTAGTTGACCTCAGCGTCCTTGAGGGCCCTCGAGGCAAAAGCAACTGCTCTCTCCTCCCCATCCACAACTTGAGAGAGTACCGCCCCCAATCCCTTGAGACTGGCATCAGTAGTTAATATGGTTTTCTGGTTGATATCAAAATGCCCTAAAGTAGGCATCTTCCTGATTTCAGATTTGATGTTATCAAACGCTCTTTGGCAGTCATCAGACTACAGGAAGTGCATACCCTTTTTAAGCAAACTCCTGATAGGTTCAGTCCCACTAGCAAATTTTTGCACAAACTTGGAGTAGAACTCAACAAGTCCCACAAATTACCTCACCTGTTCCTTATCCTTAGGTGTGGGAGCTTTTACAATACTTTCTACAAGTTCTAACTTACGATGGATCCCTTCTCCTGAGATCACATGTCCCAAATATGTAACTGATTCCTTCCCAATGCAACACTTTTGTTTCTTCACAGTAAGTCGCTTTTCTTTCAACCTCACCAAAATACTGGTTAATGTCCCACCATGTTCTGCTTCACTCTTACCATAAACCAAAATGCCATCTTGGAAGAACATGATGTTGAGTATACCTTCCAAGACCTTCTTTATGACCCTCTGGAAACATGCCGCTGCCAATGCCAACCCAAAAGGCATTGTCAGGAAGCGGTAAGCTCCCTGAGGTGTCAAGAAGGATGTAAGATGCCTCGAATCCTTGTGTAGAGGAATGTGGTGGTAAGCGGATGACAGGTCTAACAAGCTGAAAATCCGGGCACCTTTAAGCATGCTAAGGGACTCTGAAATATTGGGCAAAGGTTGCCGATCTACCCAAATCTATTTGTTTAAACCCCTAAAGTCTACACACATCCTAACGCTGGCACCACCATCTTTTGGGGCTAAAACAATGGGGGCCAACCCTTCTGAGGCTTCAATTTCTTCAATAACTCCAAAGGTTAACAGTCTTTTGAGTTCAGTTTCCAAAGGTCCCATCATCATATTAGACACCTTTCTCATTTTGTGCAAACAAGGTACAGCTCTTTAATTTGAGAACAATTCAGTGATCAAACCCCTTAAGGCAACCCAAGGTATCCGGAAAAACTTCAGGAAACCTTCCAAAGTATTCACTACCTTGATCCTCATAGTCCACCAACATGACTTGATCTCTGGGATCTCTTGCACTCGGATTGAACATGGTACCTAAGTCACGCTGGTGTCTCCATCCCATCAAAATGTTCCCTCTCTCAGCTACGTAGACTTTTCCCACAGTCAGTCTATTTTTTAACTGAATTCAAGCTTCAACATATCCAAGGACATTTATTTTCGCACCACCATAACTGACAGGATTTATGTCAGGTGGTGACACAATTATACTGTCCAACCCCACAACCTCATCCCATTGCTTGTTGCCGACCATAGTTAAAGTCACACCAGAGTCAGCCAAGACAACAAAGTCATGACCGTCTACCAAGATGTTGCACTCAGGCATAGTTATTTTCCCCGCATCAACTTCGCCATCCTTATCACTGATAATTAGAAGTACAGTACATACAACCTCAGGTCCTTTTTCTGGTTACGAGTTTTGGTAGATGACTTGCAAAGTCTAGCACAATGTCCTTTGACACCACACTTGTTACACTCTCTGGCATAGCAATGAGGATAATTGGAAAAATGTGAGAAACTTGCACACCTAAAACACTTAGGTTTAGGAAACTCCCCTGGGGCTTTGTCGCCGGCATTGCTACTACCATTCAAAGAACAACCTTCACGGTCTATTTTTGTTGCTGTTCCTTTAAGAAAACTCTGCATGCGTGTATCTTTCTCCGAAAGTCTTTTTCTTATCACCAGGTGAAACTTTGGCTATATTGTCACTAGCCTCTAAAACATCATAATCCACTAAAGCATGAACATCACTTTGCCCTTCTTTTTTAATGTCACAGTTTTTCCTCATCTCTTGCACCCAAGTAGAGGTATTCTCCATACCCTCTACAATGGAGACAGCTTCCACCAAAGCCGGACTCTTTGACAAAAGTTTCTCCTGAACCCGGGTGCTGTTGATGTGGGTATGTCTGTTGAAGTGAGGCGTTCCAGAATATCTCATATCAGATATTCTGGAATGCCTCACTTCAACAGACATACCCACATCAATACATGAAGGCAACCAAGACGGGTTTGACACGTTTGAATAAAGTTGTCAGTTTTTTTTTCTTTTCCCAATGCGGCGTGCATTTCAAATTGCGTTTTAATGTCGATTCAAATTGGTTAAAAATGGGCACACGCCACGTTATCACACCGTGAATACGTGCAGAGTGCGTTTCAAGGTGCGTTGCAAACACAGATGGAGGCTAAGCACTAGACACCGCTCGCGATGTGGCAGTTGAGCAAGTGAGCCTCGCAAGTCCCATAGAACAGACTTCCAAGTGTCAAAAATGCGGAAAAATAAAACTAACTCATTGTTTTATGTAATGATGAAATTACAGCCTCTGTGTTTCCGTAAGTCTCCATAAGTCAGCGAGCACAGACCAGCAAAGTCCTCAGGGTGTAAAAAAGTCCAATAAGCAGGCAGGGGAGTTGGTGCTGAAAATACCTGTCCCCAATCAAGCAAGAACTACTTGCCGCTAACCCTGGGCGGAAAACTATGCTACGCTCGTGGAGTGTGCGTAGTTTGCGCAACTATGTGCTATGCAAATCGAACGTAGCACAGTGCAAAACCCCAAAGCGGGCACTTTTTGCTCGCTTGCTGTCCTCAACGTCAAGTTGGCGACTGCGAGCGAGCAAAATCAACATTCTGCCGAGATTCTCAACGCGGGAAGGTGAGGTTTCTCATTGAGAGTGGTAGCGTATACTCGCGACCGCTTGGGATGAGAAACTACCAGGCAACGTTGAGAAAGCTGCCTCTCGAGTACAAATCTACTCGAGCGGCAGAAAACGACCGCTTACACTGTGCATGATGCTGTTTGCAATGATTGCACAGTGCGAACAAGCATCCCGGACTGTGCAATCATTGCGAACAGCATTTCCCTACCGCACTACGCAGTTCGCGTAGCTACGTGTTGCATGCGTAGTGCGAAGTGCACTTTGCGTATCAATGCGTAGCGCTACTATGCCCAGGGTAAAGTCATCACCAGTGTTGAATTTAAGACTTCTTCCTGCTGGTAGAAATGAAGAGTTTATTCAAGATACAGCATACGGTACAGCACCAACTGTACAGCAAGATACCCAGCTCTGAATTGAGTGATTCATGGGCATGCATGCATCACTACATTCCATGACATAGTCTGGACTCCATACATCTCCAAGATTACAACACACACAGTATCCGGTATTCTGTTTAATCACACTCCTGCTTATGCTGAGAATTGGTGCTCTTTGGTTCCTGACCTGCCATCTCCATACATTCTTAAATGTGCCAATTTTACGCTGCTTGGTGGTTTAAATATTCATCAGGAGGATCCCACCTGCAGCACTGGTATGGCCCTTAAAAAGGACCTTAGTGCATTGAAACTCGGCCTGATTAATTCTACACTCACATAAGGCCAGACATCTATTGGATTCTATTTTTCAAACATTAAGGGCCTTACTACTGCTATCCCCCTGCCACTGCTTTGTTCTTACCACTTCTCAGTGATCTTCTCCCTTCGAATTCTTAACTGTCCTCTACAGTTGCAGTTGGACTTCTGGCTGTGTCTAGAAATGTGCCTAAATTATCTCCCCTATCCCAACTTCCAACACCTAGACACCATACCGAGCCTAGTGCAGTATATTGAATTCGACCAACCTATGGTTGATGATTGGATCTGTGATTTCCTGGATGGAATGTTGCCAGCCAACCAAACTCCTCAGCCAGACTCCACCCTCCAGCCCCTTGGTGTAATGAGACTTTTGCATGAGGAGAAAAAGCAGTACAAGTTCCTGGAAGGTCTTGAAGAAAATCGTACAATGAGGATAACAAATGTAAGTACAAAGCAGCACTAAAAGATTATCACACACTACATAGAACTGCCCGGGCAACGTTTTACTTGGATACAATCCCCGCTGCTCAGAACTGTTTCAGAACTCTTTTTAAAGTAGTTAAAGAACTGTCAGATCCCAGTAATGTATCTCCTTCCCCTTCACTGTCACACTTTCAGTGTGTGGATCTAGCACCCTTTTTTGTAAAACAGGTGACAGATAACCAACACTCTCTGCCTCAAATGTTCTGACGAGGGAACCCAGATGGATGGTAATATCTCCTGCACTAGCCCATGGATGGAATGTCCAACTAGCAAAGCAAATAACATGAACGCACCGCAAGCCACTCCAAAAACGTACTTACTTGTCCCTCTGTACACCTCTCTCTTTCTGACTTTCATACATTCCAAAAAGTATGGCTCTCCACAAGTCCATGTTCCTCTAACCAACCTTAGTACACTGGGGCCAGACTTAATACAAGCACTGACAGTTCTCCTCAATTGCTCCTTACAAGAGTGACACTTTCCTTAGGCATGGCAGCATGCCATGACCCTGACCCTCTTAAAAAAGCCAAATCTAGATCTCTTCAATTTGTCTAATTTCAGGTTGAGCTTGATGCTTCTCATTTTTACCAATATTTTGGAGAAACCTGTTAGTGTGCAACTTACTGCTTTTGTGGACTTTTTTCATCCCTCACAGTTGGGCTTTGGAGCAGGACACAGTGCCCAATCTGCCCTTCTAGGAGTCACTGAACATCTAAGATGACTTCTGAATACTGATGGAATGGCTGCGCTGATTCTACTCGACCTTATCTCAGCCTTTGATTCTGTTTTTTATACCACTCTATAAGAAAAACTGGTAAAACTGGGTCTCCAAGGGACAGCCCTATGTGGATGACCTCTTTTTTGAAAAATCACACTTTCCAAGTCTTCTCTTCAAGATTCATGTCAAAGTCAGAGAGTGTCTGGGCTAGGAGCCAGCAGGCAGGTGAGCTCGATGTCCTGCTGCTGAGGCACGCCGCCCCCCTCCCCCTTCCTCTCTTCCACCAGCTTCTGGGTCATGATTTGTTTCCAGGACTGGACGCAGCGAGATATGTGAGCCGCGAACCATGAGCAGCGGTGCTGATGCACAGAGCAAAGCGGGATAAGCTGAGTCAGCCCTGGGTCACTTGATGTTGTTTGCTTAATCTCCCGTGAGAAGGCAAGAGATGCGAACCGCGAGCTATGAATGGCGGTGCTGACATGCAGAGCAGGATAAGCTGAGCCAGCCCTGGGTTACTTGAGGCTGTTTGCTGGATATCCCATGAGGCGGTGAGAGACGCAGTGAGCTGCTGTGAGCTGCGGTGCTGGGCTTAAACAACTGAGAACAGGAAGAACTGAGTCAGCCCTGTAGCTCTGAAGCTGGTTTGCTGGTTTCCTCGTGAGGCAATGGATGGTCCCCCGTGCTGTGGTGAGCATGCTAAGTAAAACACAGACCAGAGGAACGGTTGTAAGGACACCTTTTCTTCTTCTAAATTCAAGAGGTAATTTTACCGCTGTGCTGACACTCTTAGGGGCCAATGCAGGGCTCATTTAAGTTTGAGAAGTCTTTGGGGGTGAAACGGTCACTAAAGGAAAAAAAAACTTTGTCTAGGCTTTATATGAACTACTATCTGATTGCTGCTATTGCCTGACCAACTGCCCTCCAAGTGCGTTGGCTGTATATGACTCTGTGGTTTGTTGGCTCGCGCTGAGTGGTTGAAGCTGGAATCTGGTTGGCCTGTCTAGAAATAAGTCCACCTGCCTGCCTCTGCGACACTGTGCCTTAGGAGGTATATAGACTTGTAGCCCAGGAGCAGGCAGTATATTTAAAGGACAGGACTGTGAATTATGCAGCAGATGGTCTAGAGAAGAACAGAAACATGAGCAGCATCTCCAGCCGAGGTCTTCACTCCCCCACCGCTAACTCACAAGACTAGGAGAAAAGCGGCACAGTCTCAAATTTTGGCAGCCAGGAGAGGAAGAAGTAGCCAGAAAATAAGGGGAACAATGAGTACTATGAGCTCGCAAATGGATCTGGTGATCCTGGTGTCTTTTCCTCCGTCACTAACTTCACCAAAATCTTCCTCAGGGTCACTAGGGATCCTCTCAAGCAATTGAGATTAGTAGTAAGGGCCCTAGTGGAGTGGACTCCGCAGACACTGCCAGGATCCAGAAGATAGCGCAGGTGGCTCCAGATGAGGCACTGGACGAGGTGGCCCTATGGCATTTCAGCATTTGACAAACTGATAGTGGGGCCACTGGTGAGATTGAAACTCTACAAATGGCTTAGACATGCAATCTGAGCCTCTCAAAGACTACCCTGTATAATCTAAGAATCATAATCATAAGCCACATCAAATGGTCACCAAGGCACCCCCTGCTGGGCAGAAACCACTTGAAGAAGCTGCTCAGGTTAACCAGCAAACAATTACTGGCGAACCCTGGGACATAAAAGTGAGAATGCCCAAGAAAGAGGGCCAGAGGAGCAACTGTAATTTATACAGTCGGTGCTGTCAACTCAAGGGTCAGATCTGGGCACATTTAAACATAAATCTATGAGATCAGGTGGCCCAGGGCTTTCGTCTCCCTCATTTCAACACAGACTCTTGAGGAAAACTAGGACCGAAAAGATAGATTTGCTTTGTCAGCAGGAGGCTGGAAGTAGCGATGCTTGAGTTGGGTGGAGCGCCACTATGGTCCAGTCTCCATTGGTCCCGACACAGCAAATGCAACACATTTTTGGGACAATACTGGGGGAAATACTGGACTGTAAGACCTCACAATCACAGGAGCGCTCTCTATTTTGTCTGGTATTCTGCTATTCTGCCTTTTGGTATTCTGCTTTTGCCCATTTTGGCTGTAATCCCTTCAGCGCTCCCGTCTTCCTCCCCCCTCCCTCCGCTGAGTCCCCTGCGGCCCCGCCCCCCTCATTCACCCATTCATTCCCTCTCCCCACCTCCCAGCTGCTCTTTCCTCCCACCTCCCCTTCTTATGGAGGCCGCTGCACAGCTGCACAGTGGGTGTGAAAAAGAGAGGATCTGGAAAATTACATAGAAAACTGAGGCAAATTTAAGGATTGAACTCCTGGGGGAGGGAACGTTTCAGTCAGGTTTGAATGGGATGTGGAAAGCAGGATAAAAAGGAAGTTGGAGGTTAGTTGGGGGAGCTTCTGAGGTCATGTGGAATGGAATCCGTGGGTAAGGTTGAGAAAGCTGGCTGTTCAGCAGATCTGGAGTGACCATGGGGCAATGACCGGGGAATGTTTTAGACAGAAAAGTGGTTTATGTCTATGGTGGTTGTTTATCAGCACTGTTATGAGGGAGGTTCAGTGGGTGTATAGACAAGGGCTAGATCGTAATTGGCACATTGAGGAAAAGAATAAGTAAATGTTGATTTAATATAAGCCATACAATTGAGGACAAAAAATAGTAATTGTTATTATTGTTTTTACGATTATTTACAGTGACCCCCGACGAAGGGCCCTTAATTGCCCGAAATGCATTGGGTTCTTTTAATAAAACACTGCCTTGGATGAATCGTTGTATAGCTCGTGTTCTTTTATGAGGTCTGGATGGGCACGATTAGAACATAAGAAACTCAGGAAATGGCAAATCACTCCACGTGTGGCTCTAAATATAAGTGGAACTAAAAATGTTTAACCAAAAATTTGTTTACAATGATTATAGTGATGGAAATGGATTAACAACATGATCGCCGTGAAAGCGTGTTTAGCTGTGCGACTGGCAGGGGTGAAGAGGACACCTCCCCTCCCACCCCCCCATAGTTATAGGAGATATTATATCAGGTTCTTCTGAAAGTGGCACGGTTTATTTTGAAGAATGACACCTTTGAAGGTAATTTCATGTAATGTAAATGGCTTTTTGAATGTCCAAAAAAGAGGAGCAATGTTCAAATGGCTAGGATCCTTCTCCTCACAGGTGATTTTTTTACAGGAAACACATTTTAAGTCCAATTCCCCTTACCTGTACTCCCTAAGAAGTATGCTCAAGCATACTTTGCTTTGGCTCATGCTGCGGTACGTGTGGTGGGTATCCTTTTCTCTTAAGAGCTAGACTGGGAGGTGGGTAAGATGATTTGGGACAAGGAAGCAAGATGGTTTTGGATTGAAGTCTCAGATAATGGAAGAGCCTGTGGCCTGCTTTATTACAACGGGCCAATTTTTTATGACGGTAAGGCCTTGAAACAGATTTATGATTTGTAGGCAAATGCTCATAGTTTTATAATTATGGGTGGAGACTTTAACCTTATCCAAGATTTAGGTCTGGAGGCTTTTAAGGCTACTTTTAGGGGACGGTGGTTGCATATAGGGTAAACCTTTACAAACTAAGGAAATACACAATTGCTGGACTTCAGGAGGCTGTGGATCAGGCTAGGGAAGAACTTTTGTCTAGGCTCCCTGGGGATCCCGAGGAAGAGGTTCTCCAGCAGCAATTACTAAGGGTGAAAGAGGAATTGAAAAATGTGTTTATTCTCGAGGAGATTGCTGGAAGTAAAGCTTCTCAACAAAAAGCCTACGAAGAGAGCCAGCACATGGGTGCATTTTTAGCCTGGTCTACAAAAACGCATCAGAGCAGGCAATCAATCCCACGCATTTGAAATCCCAGCACTGTGAGTCTTGTTATTGATGAAGATGAAATTGGCGAAATCTTTGTGTCTCATTTTAGTAAGATCTATGCGGAAGTACAGCTAGTCAGTCCCCAGTCTCTTGTGAACTATTTTAGGATAGTCCAGCTACCAACGATTTGCGAGGAGGACTGTATGATGCTGAATGAACCGAATACAGCCGAAGAATTAGGTGAAATTGTCAAACAAATGGCGAATGCTTAGGCAAGTGGTAATGATGGGATCCCTATTAAAGTTTATAAATTGTTTTTAGACAAACTTTCCCCTTTTTTGGTATCCCTGTACAATCAAATTATGGATAGATTGTCGGTCTCGATAGATTTAAGGAATCAGTCATGATCTCTATTTTAAAGAATGATAAGGACCAGAAAGACCCAAGCTCCTATCGCCCAATAAGTCTACTAAATGTAGACTATAAGCTTTTTATGGAAATCTTGGCAAATAGAATCTCGGACTGTGCCAATGATTTGATCCTATATTTGAACCCACTCAAGTCAAACATTCAGCTGGCTCTTGGAGAAATCCAGGCATTTACAGAGCTGGGGGGGCTATATCATCGACTAGTCCAAAACAGAGCCTCTCTTATTTAATGCACAGGGAACCGATCTTCCTGAAGTGATGACTTTTCTGCTTTTAAAACCTATCAGATACCTGGGCCTTTATGTTACAGCTGACTTCTCTCAACATTTTCATCTGAACTATGTTAAAACACTTGATATAATAGAAAAAGCCTGCTCGAAAGATAGTTGCTTCTACCTTTGACTATAATAGATTGAGTCTCCTTGGTAAAGATGTCGATGCTTCCCTTAATGATATTTCTGTTTTTAAATCTTCCTTTAAAAATACCATTCTCATATTTTAATTAAGTAGATAGGGTGATTCGTGAGTTTGTATGGTAAAAAAAGAAAGAACGTCGGACTAAGTAATCTATTTTACAATTGGATGTAGCGCAGGGGGGCTTGCACTGCCTCATTTGACTACTTATTATCAAGCTGCGCTACTTAGTTTATTAACTCAGCTAGTGGCCCCTTTCTCGAATTCTGATAATTTCTTACTTAGTCTCATGCTAACAGAAAGTGCAACTAAGCTACCAGCCTTCCTACACACTGCAAAATTACCAAAAAAAGACAAGATTTATGGTCATGAACATATTTTTAAATCATATACTTCGGTTCAAATATAATTACAGGGTCCCAACATGCCTCGCATATTCCTCTCTCCAAGACTGTCAACTATGGGGTCTTCAGCTTTCGCAACAGGGGATGCAGTCTTATAATATGCAGGGATTTTGCAAGCAAGGTGACTTTTATAATGACACTAATTTGATATCGTGGGATGCTTTTGTAGCGCAATTTTAACCTCAGAGCCATGATCTCTCGTTAAGCTTCAGGCAGATTACATGTTTCTCTCGATTAATTTTAAAGGAATCAATGAGAGAGCTAGAACAATTTGAAAAGGAGCCTTCGAGTTGAATTTGACTGGTATTGGTAGTTGGTATAGACTGTTGCGACAGGACACGGATAAGAGTCTCGTCGAAACAATGCTCCCTTAAATCGCGAAGGATACTAACTGCTGGTTTGATATCCATGAATGGCAACGAGTTTGTGAGCTTGGCCTTAGGACCCCGAGGGACGCCAATTTTAAAAGGATGTCCTTTCTTTCAAGATGGATGGTTTATTACACTCCCCTCAGGTTACATAAATTGTTTCCTTCAATTCCGAATGATTGTTTTAGATGTAATTTGCCGGAGGCAGGTGACTGGACTCATATATTTTTTACATGTCCTAGATTATAACACTTCAGGGAGGAGGTGTTTGGGTTTATTGGTGATTGGCTAGATATCAATGTGTTGAGGAAATCTCAAATTGCCAGGGTAGCTTCTTCCTGCTTCGTGGTCATGAAATGGCTAAAGAAAATCATCTGGATGCTCTCTATTTCAGCCTAAAGGACAGTCATCCAGGCCTTGGTTTTATCAAGACTGTATTATAGAAACATCTTCTAATTAGGAGCAGGTAAGGCCTCTATAAGATGTCTACAAGTCATGCAGAACTCTGCCGCCATGCTTCTGTGTCACTTTCCTAAACACACCTCCGTGTTGTGTCTCCTTTGTGACCTTCACTTGCTGAAGGTGGACAAATGCATAACGTTCAAAACCTTATGCTACATGCATAAAGCTAGGGAAAGTACCGGTCCACTTTACCTACAAGAACTGGTGGTACCAAACCAGCCAACTCGCTCCAATCGATCGAGCAGTCGGTATCTCTGTTCGGTTTCAATAGCTCGCATGGGTGGTCTTACCTTCTTACACTTGCCACCGAAGCGGTGGAACACTCTGCCAGAGTCCTTGAGAAGCTGCCCCTCACTGACCACCATCTGCAAAATCTGAAAACGTGGTTGTTCTGATCACTTCTCACTCCGCAAGATCCTACCACCTTGCTAACCACTGGGTGACCCTTTCTGGATTGCTGTGTTCTATACACAAGCTTATAATAACAAATAAACTCATAAAATATAAATTAGCACGATAAAAGCAAAACCATTGTGTAAGGGTGCCTGTGTTGTTGGCAGAAATATTTTGGTGCAGTAAGGGTCACCTTCTTGCACAAAAACAATCCAGGGAGGCTTTTTCCTCTTTCCATGTGTGCTGCAGAATAAGGAAAAGACAAAAAAAATAACTTTATTTCTCCTCGTTATACCTCACCTTGGAAGGTCTAAGGTTTTGACACACCCCAGGTTTACATGTTTTATAAATCTGGGGAAGCATCCTAATTCATGCATGCTGCTTGGAAACACACATCGCAACGTCCATGGAGCACCTACTGGGCACAGAGTAAGGCAACACAGAAATTTGGCTCAAAGCAGGATTCATCTGCATTCAGTCTTGCAGTTTATCTTAAATCAGTCACTTGCTTAATAAAAGTATACACCTTAGATGTCTTATAGCTTTTTTTCTGAAAGTTGTGAACCAACTCTAAGCAGTTGCAAAAAAACATTGCGCTAACAAACCTTTTCTTGCATCTATTTTACAGTGTCAATTTCTTGCAAAGTGCTGTCAATAAAATCATAAAATTGTGAATCACATGTGAAGAGATAGTGGGGCATATTTACAACAAGTGGCAGAGCGTGGTGTAATCCTACTTGGATTAACATCATGCTCTGCCAATTCTGAAATACAAGGCTGCACCATATTTACAACAATATGGTGCAGCCCTGCGTTTCCTCCTGTGCTGGCACTAAATGTAGCAGCCTAGCGCCAACGCAGGCACCCTTGCACCATAGAGCAAGGGTGCCTGTGTGTAGGGTAAGATGGTTTATGTGCAGGAAGATGTTCCTTCCTGCACATAATCAATCTTTAAATGGCGTTTTGTAATTTTTTGTGTGCTGCTTAATTCAGCACACATAGAAGTTACAAAATGTCATTTTTTTACGGATTGTTTATGTGCAGGAAGGGTCACCTTCTTGCACGTAAACAATCAAAGGCCTTTTGCTGTTCCTTTGTGTGCTGCGCAAATATGGCAATATATACTTTGTGAAATCCGATAAAATATTTTAGCTTTCAGCCAATGCCTATTTTTATATTGGTGAAGGAGGTGCAACTCTTAAAAAATAAAGCTTATCAAACATCTTGAGGAAGCGAAGCAAGAAGACCAAAACACTGGAACTCAAAACCCCATCTTTTGGCTTTGCCAATGCTTGTTTCTTTAGTTGTTATTGTGAGTATTCATATAGGATAATCCTACCTCCGAGGCTCAGTGGAATCCTGTGGAGAGCAGTGGGCTATGGGCCTCACGTGCAGGGTTACAGAAGAATGTGGGGAAGTTTAGAAAGCAGAGTCATGCAAATAGCATTAATGAGAAGAACACAGGGAAGATACCTTCATAGATGATTGAAATATGCTGAAGTGATGATTATTGAGATCCTATATGAAACACTGTAAGGAGGGGCACGTCTTGGATTTGTATGCTTGCTTTGTAAGGGGAAACATTTTACGTGTGATGTATTCATTGTCACCACACACTGTGGTCTGTGACGCTGTCACTATTTGTGATGAAAGGCATTTGCTTTGGTGGACTTCTATATGTGAACTCCCCATGCTTGTGAGAGTTGAGCACTGTTAACAATGAAAGGCAGCAATTGTCAGAGCCCTACATGCTGGCTCATATGTTGATAAGTCGATACACTAATGGGCATATTTATCAAGGGGTTGTGTTGCTTTTGCACCACGCAGCAAGGTGCAAAAGTGAGGCAACCCTGAAGGTGCGATTTACCAAGCCCCGTAAGGCCACCTTGCATGCCCCTGAGTGGCTTATTAAATCCAGAGCAACGCAAAGCAGAACAAATTGCTGTATTACTCTACCTCCGGGTAGCATTCCATGGGTGGTGCGTTGGTGTTCCCACACAAAACTCATGGATTGTGATTCATTCCCAGATTTGCCATTATGGTAGACCTGGAACTGGATAACGAGGGGCAATGCCTTAATTTCTCTTCGTTTTACCTCTTTCTATGTGTGCTGCATTCTACAGAATACATAGAGAAAGGAAAATGCCTCATGGGATTGTTTTTGTGCTGGAAGATGCCACTTCTTGCACAAAACCAATCCTGCCTACAGCGCAAACACCCTTGCACCATGGTGCATGAGTGATTGCATTGGTGCTATTCAGTACATTGTGCACCATCACTTCGCATAGGCAGGAATGCTATTTCCCTGTCATGCTGCACAGCTCAGTAAGGTGACTCGCTGCACTGTGTCACCACTTGATAAATACATCCCATAGGTATTACAGTCACTCCACTAAAGATATTGTGGCGTCCTCATATGTATGCCATAGGTTTTTACAATGTGAGAAATGTTCATGCGCGGGCGGCCGCGCATGCGCATTAGTATCCAAGATGGCGGCGCATTTACCAGAGGGAACCCGGGAGACGCACCCGACAAGGTAAGTGGTGTTTATTCTTTTTAAAAACATTACTTAAGTATTTAGGGAGGGCGGGAGGGAGGCGGGTAGTATTTAGCGAGGGCGGGAGGGAGGCGGGTGGCGCGTAGTGGGGCTACGCGAAGTGCGTAGGTGGACGTAGTTTCTGGACCCACTTCTCGTAGCTTCGCGTAGCCCCACTACGCCTACTACGACCAGGGTTAGCATTTACCACGCATGCCTTTACAATGCAGTCTCTACCCCGACTGTGATTTTACCACGCCTTACTTTAACCTAGGAGTCCTTACAACAACTTTCTTTAAGGGGGTACTGGACTTTGGAATAGTATAACTTACTATTCCTTCTCGAGTCTACGCAACAATAAGGGAGGATGTTGGACTTAAAAAAAACACCAGTCCAACAATGTGCCTCCTAAAGCAAGTTGTTGTAATTACTTGCGTGGTAAAGGAAAGCATGGTAATGTCACTTTCAGGGTAGTGACTGCACTGTAAATGTTGATCGTGGAAATGACTGCGTGGTAACGGACGTTTCCCATGATAAGCCTTATAAGTTACTCAGACAGTGGTCGAATGAGACCCCATTCACACAAACCAAAAGCACATGTGTACTCCGATCACACTAAACCCATTCAACGAAAACCTTAACCACTTGCTCTCTGCTGTTCACTCTTGCCTGGCCAGGGACATAGAGTTAAAACACCCACACTCACCCCCTACTTCATACTTTTGAAGGACCAGGGCTTAAAAACACTCACCCCCTACTACATATTCTTGCAGAACCAGGGACCTAAAACACTCATTCCCTACTGCATACTCTTGCAGGACCAGGGGAACTAAAATACTCACCCTATACTGCAAACTCTTGCAGGACCAGGGAACTGAATGACACTATACATAAGTGATTCTTTGAAAAACATGGGCACCCTCTACTGCGCACACTCACAGAACCAGGGACCTAAAACATGGACTCAGCTATAGCCACAACTCCTTGAGACGCAAGGACACTCCGAGGAGCACTAACTCCTCACAAGACTCTTGCATACAGCAATAATAGAAAGCATTTTTTTTAAATTAGCATGGCATGGAAGAATCTACTCTGGCAGCACATTCAGCATGCCTTTGAAAGATATTCTCTGGCAGCACCCAAAGATCATATAACTCACTACACGAGAAGGACAAATAACCAGCTACTCTATTAGAGGACTGGGAATGTGGAAAATAAAGACAGTGGGGGAAACCTATTGGAAAACCCTTAGGGTTGTTAAACTTGCCCTCAGCCACTTAGTAGTGGTATGCTTCATCATAGGGCTGCTGATACACCCTGGCACAGACCAACGTTGAGGGTAGAGCCCATATTTTTAATGGTAAAGAATATTTTAATGAGAGGGACCCTATTGCAGAAGAAAACTGTTTAAAATTGGCTTAGTTGGTATCCCTTTATTTATTTATTATTGGCTGCGCTTAAAGAGGGTTACAAATATAACGGACAGGTATAAGGAGAAGCTACATCTCCATTACCCAGTCTGCATGTACCAACATGTTTCAGTCCATTTCAAACGTCTTTCTGGGTGACTGTCCTTTTTCAGGCTACAGATCCCTTGTTACAGTCATAATACCTACTTGTTTATTTACCAAGATGGTAGGGATAAGTATATGGCAATACGTGCCTTTAGTAGACACACTCAGGATGCATACCTGCAAAGATACAATATATTCCCTTATTATTGAATACACTTTCCTCAGTAAGGATCTCCCCTTCATAGTATGATCAATATAGACAATCATTACGTAAAAACCTGTTCCATAATACTCCCACCCTTATGTGGCATCCAACACCCTGTGCAATGTGAGACACTCACTTTAAATCCATCAAAAGCATTCTACTATTATAGTAAAATTGCGTTCCCTACCCGAGTCCTTTTATTGCTTCTCCAAAATCAGGGCCAGAGTGGGAACATCTCTCAATAATCACACTCTACAAAAAAAGCAATGCAGAGGGAAGAATTTTTTTTGTTATTATAAAAAACCCTGCCCAGTATATCCTTGGGGTCGCTCTCTGTCCATCTATTTCATTAATCCTGTTTATTTCTATAAATCTTTTCTTGGTATTAATTCATTCTCTTTACTCTAAGCATCAATGCAGGTAGCCAAATGTGCCCTTGAGAGAGGTATAAACCCTCTTTAAAATGTAAACTATGGACTGACAATGCAAAATGCAAATAACCATGGTATTGTGTTGCTATCTGAATGCCCCACTCCAATTACTTTGTCAATGTGCAGTGTCTCCTTTCTTGCTACTCTGTTGTTTCATGAACTGCAACACCATTAAAAGTATCCCGGGGCTATAACTAGGGGACATGTGCCTTCCTATTGCTATCCTGTTATGCAGCTCGTATGGGACCCATACTTCCTTACTGGAAACTCCTGCAGCCATTTTGCAGTAGTCGGAGGTTCGCATATTTATGTATGACGGAATATCCTATAGTGCCAGAACCCTGTCACTGTTCATATAACAAAACTAAGGGACCAATTACGATGTCACATGGAAACTTTCTGCTGATTCCTTGTCAGATTCGGTTCCGCCCAACTAGTGATCAGCAGTTCCACCCGACCGATTACGACGCTACTGAACACCGTTCGGAAGGTCTCCCATTGACTTCAATGGAAGCCTGTGTTCTGACCGACAACACAGGCTCCCATGGAGAAAAAGAGTAGTTCTGTAAAACCTTACACCCTGTTGCTGGCACCCCATGGTGCCTGCCACACTCTGGTTTTACTGGGGGAACCCTTGGGTACCCCCATGACCCCCAACCAGAGGCCTCTGGATAAAGGGGGTCTTGCTAGGTGCCCCCAATAACAGTTTACGACAGCCTTTCCGTGTCAGACAAAATGAGTCGG
This sequence comes from Lissotriton helveticus, assembly GCF_964261635.1. Lineage (NCBI taxonomy): Eukaryota > Metazoa > Chordata > Amphibia > Caudata > Salamandridae > Lissotriton > Lissotriton helveticus. Next base: position 1,510,934,163 of record NC_136063.1, on the reverse strand, counting down.
AAACGCTGTCCGAATCTGACATCGGACTCCATCGGTCGGAAACGCTGTTCATAGAGATGTACGATTCGGCTCCGACTGACTCTGATTCTCCAAATGCCGATCGGAACCGATCCGGATTGACCGAACTGTTTCCTTTCTGACTGCGAACATCGTAATTGGTTGGTCGGGATTGTTTCTGACCGAGTTGGGCGGATAGGTTCTGACAGTCTAGGGGAATCCGAATGCCGTTTGGAGGCTTTCTGCACGACATTGTAATCAAGTGTGTTTTGTATATGCGATCGCCAGTACATTAGGGGCTTATGTGGCACATTTTTCTGCTAATCTCCTGTTTTGTCCTGGTACTGGTTAACACATTCTATCCCTTACAGGGATACCTACTGTTTCTTGTAACTTGATATTCCGAAAGTTTAATGCAATATGTAGGTCTGTTAACAGACTTGTAGGATATATCCAGTCATACTCATTCATGTTATTAGTAGACACCTTCTCGCCTATTTTACTAAATATCATTATGATCCCCTCAAAATAATATGTTCCAGTATACGGTTAAAGGGACCCGTCCGAACCTCCTAAAAATAACCCATATTGCTTTTTTCTCGAGTGCTGGTTAAGTGGTGCCAGGGAATTGAATTGTTGAGTCCCTTTACATTGCACTGGAGCCTGTGCACTCATCTATGTTCTCGCTGGAACAATAACTTGAACTAAGTCTTTTATTGTTCCAGGGAGGTAATGTTTGTCGATTACCACATTTCTCAGATCTTTTTACTGAGTGTTGCATTTCAATTTTGTTGTTATCTTTTTGCATGTAATATTGCTCATATGCTCTAGGATCCTGACCTTTATTAGCCTTGTCGTCATTCCTACATATTGATAACCACAAGAGCATTTAACGAGATGGATCATGTCCTCAGAATTGCTATGGTTCCTCAATTTCCAGGAGTATTTAAGACCAAGATCTACTGTTTTGCAGGTTTGCAGTCAGTGGGCACGCCTTGCATGTTCCAAAGGAATAGTGTCCTGAGATGGGGGGGTAAACCCCAAAGTTTCAGGTCAGCTTTGCCTCTAGGTTTTGATATTTGAGGTCTTGTGTGTATCAAAATGTTTCTAATGCTAGCGCTCTTCTTAAAAGAAAAATGTGAACTCTTTAGGTTGAATCCATTCGAGTTTAGGATGCCCAGTTTTTCAAGATGATTTTTCTAACATAATTAGAGACTGTGCTAAATGTGATGACACAGATATTTCTGACCTCTCTCTTTCTTTCATATGTCTCTAATAGTGAATCGCGGGTGTTATACATCACTCGTTTCCAGGCCCTTCTAACCACATGTTGAGGATATAACCATTCCTGGAGTTTATCACTGAGTTTTCTAGCTTCATTCTCAAAGTCACTGAAATCTGAATAGCTTATCTGCTGGTCCAAAAATTGCCCATAGGGGAGGTTTTCTCTGAGGGAGTTGCGATGGAAAAAGTGGAAGGATAGTAGATTATATCTATCCATGGGCTTGTGGTACATTTTGCTCATCAGTATTCTAATTTTAGGTGATATTGTCAAGGCCAAAAAGGGAAGCAACTCTGTGGTAACAGTTGATGTGAAGATCAGAAAGGGATTCCTGCTATTTAGCCATGTAAGAAATTCATCCACCGAGGTCCTGTCATCCTGCTGCATTACGAGCACATCATCAATGAAGAATATATATTCTCGTTCTCAATGTGTGAGACATACAGGCATCCCAAACTGCAAAAGAGCTTCCCATGGAAGTGCCATGTGACCCAAAGGTCTCCACTTCGGTGTGTGACATTTCACCCAAACTTACAAACAGCACTCACCGATCCAATACTTAGATACACATTACATTTCACAAGCTGTTCTGGAAACAATTTTGAGACTCCAATGAGTTAATATTTAAATTTATTTTAATACTGGCGTTGGATTCCCATTTAGATCCTCCATAGCGGTGTTCGCCTCTCATTATAACATTGCATGCACTTTGACGTGTTTCTAAAAATAATGATGCCGACACTGCTTATGATGCTGATTCCCACGTTGACTTTCAGTCGCTATGAGCTCTAGTCTTTTCCTACTACGTCGCAATTAGGCCATTCCCAGTCAATGATGATCACACTGTCATTAGTGTAAAGTACTACAGGAGTTTGACCCGTCAACCACGTTGGGATTGGGGTAAGTAATCAGAATAAACAAACAATATCCCAATTGGTATTAATAAGAAGGCGATTACACAAGTATGCATCAAGCATTACGAGAACAGAAACAAGAAGACTCAATACATTTTTTCAAAAGTACTCGTAGCATCATATATTTAAGAGATTATTTAAACGGTTTACAATTGTAGCAGCACTGTAATTAAATGAAATAATAAAACAACCCAAATTGGCCTTGGTGCTCAGCATGTGCTAGTGACACAAAAGGTGGCGACGCAAGTGACAATTGTGATCAGCATATGTGGCGCATAGTGAATGGTGTTAGAATATATACAGTGAATAGCGGAAGACAATGTGGCTCCAGATAAATCACTAAGCATGAAATTCTCAGTTGTGTTGGTTTAATTTGGATGAGCCACACTGGGGGCTGCGCCTTTTATTGCGCTGAACAGTTGACGACGTTTCGATCCTCTTGGATGGGGATCATTTTCAGGACTGGGTTGTGATTTGTAAACAGTGGCTGTCAGTGCATGTTGGAGGCTGGCAGGATGGCAGGACCGCCTGGGCAGCAGCCAGTAATCCAATTGGGCCGGCGAGGACAGGTGAAGTAGGAGCGAATCGGCCAAGGTACTAAGCAAGGATTCACTCAGTAGTTAAATTGCGGCGGCGGGGTGCCCGATACGTATAATGATCGGTTGGGCGGGAATGAATCGCACGCTGTGAGAAGGACGACTGCGACTGGTTGCCTCCGCGACTGGAACGTTCAACTGATCATTATACGGATCGGGCATCCCGCCGCCACAATTTTCCATTCACTATGTGCCACATATGCTGATCACAATTGTCACTTGCGTCGCCACCTTTTGTGTCACTCGCACATGCTGAGCACCAAGGCCAATTTGGGTAGTTTTATTATTTCATTTAATTACAGTGCTGCTACAACTGTAAACCGTTTAACTACTGTTTTAAATATACGATGGTACGAGCACTTTTGAAAAAATGTATTTAGTCTCCTTGTTTCTGTTCTCGTAATGCTTGATGCATACTTGTGTAATCGCCTTCTTAATAATACCAGTTGGGATATTGTTTGTTTATTCACACTGTCATTAGGGCAGCACTAGCCTCACTCAGAATTCTGTTCCCTCACGCTTAGAAGCCCGTGCTTCAGATCGAGGCCACACAGATTACACAAATGGCGGAACGACCCACAAAGATTAGCATAAACATGCGCACACGCCACATTTGAACAACCACCCACGGTACAAGCATAGCAAATTATAACACACTACAAGCTTCATATAAATGTCGAGCTTCTACGGGTAGTAAGGTAGGTGTATTGATGGTTACATTTTGATACATTATAATTAAGGCTCCCTGTTTTTCATTCTTACTGATTTCTACCGATAAATACAGACAGAAAACTATTTATTTTCCTTTCTGTATTTATTTTTAAACGTGGATAAAAACGGAAATTGGGTTGTTTTTGAGTGATTTTAAACCATGTCAACAATGACTGCCAGGCCTATAGCTGTGAAGATTGACAGGCAAGGGGATTACAATAATATAGGGATTTTACTAAAGAGCCCTAAAGAGCAGTAGGTTTGCACAACCTTGATACTAAAATGTACATATTTTCTTACAAGTGCATATTTTACCATCTGAGTGTGTATATATCATTCAAAACGGTCATGCGTTCTGGTACAAGTGCACATTAACTGGTTAAATAAAAGCAGAAATATACACATTTCAGCCTCATTTTTTCACAAAACCGAAAATAAATATGGAAAATACAGGTAAAATGAGCAAAAAAGAAATATGGATAAATACAAACGGAAATGACAAAAATATAAATACCATAAAAACAGGAGCCCTAATTATAGTAGAATGGGTACAGCATCATTTAGGAACATTTTGTTTAATGATGAAAGACTAGTTTAGACTTTGCTATGTGGATTCAGTAATGTCTTCAACGAGAAAGAGGTACAACGTTGTAGTGTCCTTAGTATTGTGCATGTTTTTCATTCAATTCTACTCTTCCTTATAACAATCATATCTCCACACCAGCATCATTCCACTACATTCAAGTTATAATTTATCATTTGAGATACAGCTTGGTAATTAACAATGGATGTGCAATTGGAGAGGGTCCTATCTATTACCAGCGCTTCTGTACGGAGAGGCGTTAAAATGCAGAAGAAACAATCAAAACAATGTGTGGACATTTTCTTTCTGAATTTTATTCATAGCAAGCCAGAAAGGCCTTTTTCTTTCGTGGGTCACCCTCATGTAATAAAGACTGTATTAAGTAAAATGAAAATTGGCATTTATTAGGCAAATTGATGCGGTCATAATCATAGCGTGTGTCTTGTGTTGACCCATATGCATGCCCATTTGATCTGCAATATATGTGTAAGAATATACAGGTTTGTTTTTTTTGCAGAGTTTTATATAGCGCGAACTAGACCCGAACCGAATCAGGTATCAGAGCGCTTTACATATTTTCCAGTTACGTTACATGAGGACACACTTTCATTTTAGGCACGGGGAGATTAATGCCTAGATGCATCAAACAGAATTGCATTCGTAAACGGTGCGAATCGCAATTTTCGGCCGTTTGCGAATGCAATTGACTAATTTGGAATGCATCATGCATTTCGCAATTTTAGGAATCGCAACCATGTTGTGATTTCTAAAATTGCGATTGCATTTAAGAAATCGCAATTTGAGATTTCTTAAATGCAATGCATGATTATTTTTGAATTGCGAATTCGCAATTTGGAAGGTGTAAAATAGCATGAAATTGAACTTCATGCTAATTTACACAAAACTATCAAATATGCACAAATTGCATTTTTGGAAGTTTAAATTTACACACACACATGCCCTTGGGGCATGTGTGTGTTTAAATTGCATTTAAAGTTAAATTTCAGGGGTGCAGGGAGGGGTTCTTTGGACCCACCTGCACCCTTGAAATTGCATTCACATTGTGCGAATCGCAATTTGAAATTCGCAAAATGTGAATGCCTTGCCATTCATTCCTATGGGCCTTTTGGCCCATAGGAATCAATGGGAAGGCTTTTCCTTAATTGCGATTCGCAAATTGTGAATCGCAATTAAGGAAAAATACAGAATCGCAAAAATAAATACGATTTGTTCATGCATTGCCGTTTGCGATTTCTAAATTGCGATTCCTTAATTTTCGCAATTTAGGAATCGCAAACGGCAACAATGATGCATCTACCCATAAGTGATTTGCCCAGAATCACAGGAGGTTTTGGCGTCGTTACCGAGACTCGAACCCAGATCCCCAGGTCCGAGGTCCAGCGGCCTAGCCGTTAGGCTTCAAAGGAAGAGGTGTGGCGTCGCGGCCAGGGCGACTGACGCTGGAATCTGGGGATCACGGTTCGATCCCCGGCGCCGGTGGCCGGTTAGCCCAGCACCATGTGACTCTGGGCAATAGCTTGCTTAATCTTCCCGACGGCCCCCAGCGCCTAGAGACCCTTGCGGGTGATTGTGCGCTTTACAAATGTGGATTTATTATTATTATTATTAGGCCAACTCCTCTGCCCAGTTTAATTCACATATAAGATCTCTATCCCCTCATCTGGATATTTGCTAGCCATCTCCTCCCAATCTGTTGTCTAAGTGCATGTAGACACAACCACCATCACTGTCTCCTTCTGGTCACATGCCCACTGACTGCTATGGTATCTTCTTTCCAATTGCCATGGTATGATACCTCCATCATAGCGCTATTGTTTGGCATGATTGACTCATGGAACGTACATCACTTTTCAGTGAGCTGAGGTGGTGGTTTGGCATGAAGTCATAGATCTAACAACCCTGGATTCACATGATCGCCTTCTTCACTGCAGCATAACTGGCACGTGCACAAGAAACAAGTCCCAATCCAAATCAGACTTCGCTCTTCATGTCTGTCCTTCAAAAAAGTATTACAACTGAAATGTTTCTCTTCTCCATATCAATCACATTTATTCTCACCGTGTGGAAGAATTTGCCGCGCCCTTAAAGAAAATGGCATTTTAACATGTCTACAGATATTTTTATTGCATGGAGAAGGCAAAATACAGTTATGTCAGGGAAGTTCTGCCGATGCCTGTGATATTGGCTTGAACATGTGGCCTGACCTGTCTACTTACCAACTTTCTTGGATTTCTTTGCTTTTGATTTTTGCCAGCCTGCTGCGTATATCTATTGCATAGGAAATGTGTTGGCAAGGGATTGGCACATTATATTTTAAATGCACCGTACATTTATGAACTTTACACTTTGCTCTTTATTTCTGTTTTTGCTTCACTCTGGTTGTACATATTTTCCTACATTACTCCTTATTGTATAGTTTTTGTTACAGTGTGTCATTTATATATACACCTTTTTTAATATATGGTATATTTGTTATTGCTCGTACCTTGAAGATAGGCTGCTACCAATGCTGCACATAACGAGTAATTAACAAGCATCTTACTTTCCCTCGTTGCATGTCATGACCACTATTATTTCCATTCACAGTTTGGTATTATACACCTACATCATACGACCAGAAATTTGGCACGAGACTGCTATGTACAAGCACCAGCATGTAGAAATATATTGCTTCTCCCTAGTCCTAAAAAGTGCTTTAACCTTATGCAGATATAATGGTTCCATAAAAGCAGACTCACCTCTCTAGAAAAGTGATGGCGACTATGGGCCAGTCACAGAAGATGACTTGAAAGTACAAAATTATTAAGCATCTATTAATTATTGTGATACCTTTATAGTGTTTGTATAAAAATCATAAGAATACTGTCTGTTTTACAAAGTTACGCTCTTAGAAATTGCCAAGAATTGCTGAGCAGCTCCTAATAGCAGGGTGCTAGACTTAACATCCTTGGCGTGGATTCCCCTCACTTTTTGCCTCTACCTCCTGCATTTTTGACGGTGCGCTGGATTTAGTTTTTCCTGGCTTAAATGTTTTGGGCACTTTGCCACTGCTGATCAGTGTCAAAGTCAGCCACGGCTCGTGCAGGGTGTTACACCGGGCGGTGACGTCAGGCAGAGGAGGGGCAGAGTGGGGGTTGTAAAATGCGGGATATGGACGATGCCAGGTAAGTACCGAAAAAAAAAAAACGAATTTCGTTACCCGCGCTGCATCGCCAAATGTGATGCAGCGCAGATAACAACATTTGTTTTATTTATTTTTTTCGGTGCTTACCTGACATCGTCATTATCCCGCATTTTACAACCCCCCCACCCTGCCCCTCCTCTGCCTGACGTCACCGCCCGGTGTAACGCCCTGCACGAGCCGTGGCTGGTCAAAGTGCAGGTGTTCCCTGTGGATATTTTGATTATCATTAGTTATTCATAATTGCCATATTTCATTTACTAGTAAGTCCCTATAAAGTGCTCTGGGTGTGCCAGGGCGTGTAAATCAAATGCTACAAGTGAGCTTTCAGCAATGGTTGTGCCACCCACACAAGTAGCCTTTCAAATGTGTCTCAGACCTGCCACTGCAGTGTATGTCCACGTAATTTGTAACTGCAATGTCAACCTGGGAAGTGCACCCACTTGCCCGGCCATAACCTTCCCTTCTCTTACATGTACGTCACCCCCAAGGTAGGCCCAAAGTACCCTCCAGGGCAGGGTGCAGTGAATGTTAAAGGTAGGACATGTGTTTTATGTGTCCTGATAGTGAAATACTGACAATTTCGTGTTTCACTATTGCAAGGGCTAACTCTCATATAGGTTATCATTGGACTTGCACTGTAACATTTTTCATGTGTAACTTTCAATTGGGAACAGCTAGAGATTTGGAGTTTAGGGTCTCTGAATTCAGAATTTATTAACACACCTTTCAGTGAAGGTGGTTTTCAAATCATGTGTTGGAAAATGCCACTTTTAGAAAGTGGACATTTTCTTGTTTAACCATCCTGTATGCCTCTGCCTGTTTATGTATTCACCATTTGGCATAGGAGTGACAGGATGTGGGGATGTGCATTCACTCTAGGCAGTCACAAGGGGGGTTGGGGTGTGTCCTGCCTTTCTGGGTGGCTCACAGCATTTAGAGTGGTGAGATGAGTTATCACTCACACTTGAATATTGTGTCTGCTCGCTCAATGCCGTCTACACCTCCTGTAGTGAAGCTGGACAAGGGAGGACAGAACTGGTTTTTAGTGAAGTAAGAGCTCCTGCTACAAAGACTGGGGTATAAATATTATCTAAAACCCCAGAAATGTAGGTCGCTTCTGGAAACAAGAGGACCCTGCCAAGAAGAAGAGCTGAATAACTGTATAAGGAGCGCTACCCTTTCTGTTGTGTGAGTGGTGGGTTGGCCTGCTGTTGCCGTTTCTGTCTGTAGGCAGAGGAAATGGACTGACTCTTTAAAACCCTGCTCTGGTCATCTGTTTGAGAAGTTCTCCAAGGGCTTGGTTATGCAGGGCCCCTGTTATAGTAGACTCAGGGACATCAAAATCTTCCCTGTGCTCATCTTGAAGATTTACCAGGTCTGCTCTTCCCCCTCCCACAGCAGCACCTGGGGCACTGAGGAAGTTGGTGCTGTGTTGAGGAAGGAGTTGCAGCACCAACGTGTGCTGTGTTTGAAGTTGAGCTGCAACACCAGCGTGTGTTGTGTTGAACATGCCATGTAGGCATGGGCTGTGACTGAGATAAGGAAACTCCAAGCTTCCCTATGTTGCCCAGTAATCACCACAAGCGTGGTCTCAATCAATCAATCAGGAGTTTGTTAAAGCGCAACTACTCACCCGTAAGGGTCTCAAGGTGCTAGGGGTGGGGGGGTGCAGGTTCCATTCCATCAAGGAGGGGGTCTGTGGAAGAGCCAGGTTTTGAGGTTTCTTGTGAAGATGGGGAGCGATGTTGTCTGTCTGAGGTGGAGCGGAAGGGCGTTCCATGCTTTGACCGCGAGGAAGGAGAAGGAGCGGCCTCCCGATCTGGTCTTTCTGGTGCGGGGGACAACGGCATAGGAGAGCTGGGCTGATCGTAGGGTCCTTTGGGGTGCGTGGAATTTGAGCCGGCTGTTCAGGTATGCTGGTCCGGTGCCGTGGAGGGCCTTGTGTGCGTGGGTGAGCATCTTAAAGGTGATTCTCGCCTCAACGGGGAGCCAGTGGAGTGTGCGCAGGTGCTGGGAGATGTGGCACTGTTTTGGCAGGTTGAGGACCAGTCTTGCGGCGGCGTTCTGGATGTTCTGTAGCTTGCGGATGAGGTTTTTGTTTATACCGGCATAGAGTGCGTTGCCGTAGTCGAGTCTGCTGGTGACCAGGGCGTGAGTGACTGTCTTTCGGTGTTCGAGGGGGATCCATTTGAAGGTCTTACGAAGGAGGCGTAGGGTGTGGAAGCAGAAAGATGAGACAGAGTTGATCTGGCGGTCCATTTTGAGCTCGGAGTCCAGGATGATTCCCAGGTTGCGTGCGTGGTCTGTGGGGGTTGGCGGGTTTCCGAGGGCGGTGGGCCACCAGGTGTCGCTCCAGGCGTCGGGGTTTGGGCCCATGATGAGTACTTCTGTTTTGTTGGTGTTTAGTTGTAGGCAGCTATTTTTCATCCATTTGGCGACGGCTTCCATGCCTTCTCTAAAGTTGCGTCTGGCGGTGTTGGGCTCGTTGGATAGGGAGAGAATGAGCTGGGTGTCGTCTGCGTATGACACGATGTTGAGTCCGTAGGTTCTGACGATGGGGGAAGTGGAGCCATGTAGACGTTGAAGAGCATCGGGCTGAGGGAGGAGCCCTGGGGGACTCCGCAGGTGGTAGGTGTGGGGTCTGAGAGGAAAGGGGGTGTAGTGTAGTTCCTATATTCCCAATAGGCTCTGCGCATTGGAATAATATATTCAGCAGTGTAGACGTAGGACTGAGGTCGACTAAGTCTCTACTGACTATGTTAGACTTAAGGTTTGCCAGCTAGCTCAGAGGTCACTAGAAACTTTCTCGAATAAACAAGGAGGAGTTCAACTTCCCTGGATAGACAAGAAGGGATTAGCTTCTGAAAACCATATAACATGACAACTTTGCTCAGAATAAGAGTGTATCTCTAGAGTCGTCTGAAAACAATAGACAGCTATTTCCCTCAGTCAAGTGTGCATACTTAGTTTCACCAGAGTGTAGAGAAAAGAGAGACGGGCATTTTCAATAAAAGGTGTTATTTATTGAGCAGTCTTCTTTCTCATACAAGAGAAATGAATTGCCACAATTGCAATACTTAGCTTAAAGTAAAGTACGTACAGTAAAGGGAGTATTATGAAATAATACTGTAAAAGCATTGATATGGTTTCTTAGTCATATGATACTCTAAAATAGATAAAATGTATACATACAAATATACATTGACTAACGTACTCAACTGGTGCTTCTAAATACGCCTACCCCGGTGTACCTGACCTAAGCCTAATACGTGGGAAGGAGTAAGTAAGTAGCAGTTTAAGTTAAGTTGGTTTTGCCAAGGAATCAAGAATTCTCTTTAAGGGTTTAGTCAGCTCCGTACCTGGGTATTAGAAAGCAGGAGGTCTGGTATCTCTCTCTCAGGACTCGATATCCCAGTAACCCGCGAGGGTATCTGGAAACACCGGAGCTGGATTTCTCGGCAGGAGTAAAGACAGAGTCTTTCTCAGTGCGTCAAAGGGGAGGGGCGGCGTCCGTGGGCTCTCGTATCAGCTGGGCTCTCGGGCAAGTAGATAGCCGCTCTGCTCCAAAACCACCACCGTGTGTTTGCTTAAGGCAACGTTGGTATATTTATACCTGAAAGGTGCCGGGTTTTGACGTAAGGTTGGACATAAGACGTCAATGAAGATGTCACTAAGAACTGGCCATTCCTAGAGTGCTCACGGGAGTTCTAGGACAAAATCAAAACAGAAGCAATGGGGAATTCCCAGGTTGCTGGAGGTTTGGTTTGTTTACAGAACTCGTTGTACTTTCTAGGAGCCTGGGGAAGTAGCCTTGCTTAATTTGGACAGCATGGGCTATGACTAAATATGGATATGATTCTCATGCCTTTATAGGGATATTATTTATTATATAACCACATAAGGGCATGAATCAGGACTATCGAATTTAGGGTCCTAGATAGAACTACAACACCCACTCCACGATCTAATGTCCCTCATTACTTAAAACTAAGCAATAGTAAACATATAATCATATAATGATACATGTGTTTTCCAACCCACCCCAAAATACATAAATTTGCATATTTGAAATGGTATATGGTAATACACGAAAATGAGTATTGGTACTGTACGTTTTTCAAGCAGTTTTATCATTCAGAAAAAAGGATTGCATATAATTATCAGCTGAATGATTTGCGAAAATTACACATGAAATGGCTCTTAATACAGAAGAGAAGGTCTAGACCATTCCATCACATATTAATACAAAATGCTGTACATGTGCTAGAGGCTGAGGTAATATATTGTCTCTAGAGTTCCTAAAATAGAAGCTCTGTTCTCTAAGAATAGTTCTACTTTACGCAGAGTACATGTGCCAGAAAAAGGTAAATATTTTGGAAGTGGAAAAAAAATAATTTCGCTCTTAAGGGGAAAAATAGTTGCAATTGTTTTCAGTAGCTTTTGTTTTTCAAAGCTGAAGGCCGAATTCAGAGTTCAGGGAACGCTGTGTGCTCATTGCTTAAAAAGTTATTCTTTCTGTTCAGGGGAGAACATCATTTCAGACAGACTCTCAAAAAACTGGTCTACGGCTTCAGGTGAAAGTTCGACCAAGTTTGAAAATGCCGCAACAGTACAGTTGTGAGAATGATTGCTATCATCGATGTCAGGATCAGCAATGCTCACTGAAGGTCGTACCTGGGTGATGCTTCTCTCACCTCGTACTTCACTACCCCCTAATCGTAGTGGTGAAGTCTCAACGAATGCCGTCATCAGAATGGGTAGCCGCTGGGGACAACACGATGCATGAGCCGTTACAGGACTTAGCAAAGTATCTGTATCCAATGGTACTGCTGATAGTAGTGTAAGACAGACGTCCAACACGTATTCTTCTCCTCATAGCATACATCGAACCACAGGTAGGATGCAGTTCTGCCAGATGGGTCTGAATGAAAGAAACCAGGTCATATTCAGATCTCTTAGCCGGGCTAATCCAAGGACTTTAGTTATGCGGTCCCGATAGCGTATAGCTAGGATCGTTTCTTCCATCGTTGCCGGAGTCTTGTCTGCGACTTGGCTTGCCATATCGGAGCAGAAGGATCAAAAATAAAATTCCTGCTACGAGTCCCAAAAGAAGTGGTAGGCCGCCAAAGACAGAATGGACAAAATTAGGAAAAATGCCCAGAACTGTTTCGAAGGGTGTTAACAGTCCCGAAGAAATTCTCTTAAATACTTGTGGGATGCCACTGGTATCTGACATATTTAGGATTTGGCTTACCATTTCTACGAAATGCACGGGGCAATTTGTTGATAAAAGGGTATGTATCTCTGCCGTTGTCCTTGCGACTTGCAGATCATACGTTTCTTTTGATGACGTTAAGGACACAGTTGTCTGTAAAAGAACAGACTTTATTCTGCTTAAAGTATCAATTCGAATAGAAGAGATATTCAAAGAAGGCCAAATTGTTGCCTCCGTATCTGGAGTGCTATTTGGATACAATACTTGCATACAGCAAGTGACCATGGAACTCACGCTGACGAGATAGGCTTTCCCTGGCACCATGCCACAACAGCTGTGGTCCACATTTAGAATATAGCTCCAGTTAGAAAGCCGTCTAAAGAATGGCTCTATCTGTGTTGCAGGTGTGCCTTGCTGGTGACATGAAAGGTTATTTGAAGACCCTTCGCATGCTCCATGCAGGTTAATACCTTGACACAGAAGTATACCGCTTAGTGATTGTTTACAATTTTTACCACTAAGAAATACATTCTGTTTCTTTTCACTGTAGCATGTGTGTGTATAAGGTAATTTCCATAATGACTTGATGTACCCTTTACCCAACCTTTCATACTGGCCCGCTGGTATATATTCTTGGCAATATTTAAACTGGAAAGTTGTTATCGGAATTGTGATTTTTTCCGTGTATTATCCATTCAATGACAGGTCTTTCTGACATTGTCAATGGTAATCTCTCAAGTTTTTCAATGCTCAGAATCGTATAGTCTGCTCCTTTTTGTGCCAAACTGATTTGTTTATCAGTAAGGTTAAAGATAGAGAATAATGATGTTGTGTTGATTAAACGCCATGGTACGTAGCCTGAACGCAGATTTTGCAACGTCCAGCCAAGCTGTACAATAGAACGTAATTGGGACTGACCGTGTTGTAACATTAGTAAGTCCTGCTCTATTATATCAATAGCAGATGATACAATACTGTCCAGTGAATATATTCTGGAGGACAGAGTCATTAACCCATTGTCCACAACAGAAAGTGATTTTTCCAAATTAATACGATCAATTTCTCGTATTTTTTCTGCTGTTTCAATTTGCATTACTTTCCAAGCTTCGTTGTACGCAGCGTATATACCGGCCGCTATGAAACGTTTTTGACGCTGTTTGCGTGGTCCCATTATGAAATCACGCAAGTCAGCACCGTCTTTAAGTAAAGTCAAGTGTTGCTTAATTTCAGTCAGTGTGGATTTCTGTAGCCATTCGAGGCAGAGTTTGCCTACACTGTATGTTGTAACTATCCCTGGATGTTGTCTCTGGGAGTATCTTGGGTCTGGCCTGGTCAAGACTCATTTTTAACCCCTGTATTTTGTTCAGGAACCTATCTTGACAGTTATTAGTGTCTGTGGGCCAGATCAACCATTTTTTCCAATCAGGATGTGTTCTGTTTTGGTTAAAAATATGGGATACGTCTATCTCAACATCTGTAGTGCTATTACTGTCAGGTGTTGGCTTTGGAATAGACGGTTTGTTTAAATCTTTTATCTTGGCTAGGCCAAGATAGGTTGTCTGTTGAATGGTATCATTCAAGAATATTATTTGTTCTGGGATCATGCAGGCTCTAAATAATGCTTCTAGACCTTGGACCTGCCAATCTTTGGTACCCCAGATGGTTTTTGTTTCAATGTTGTTTTTCCAGAATTCAAAACCAAATGTAATCATTTTTTCATAAAATGTTTCAGAATAAATCAATTTAGTATTTGTCAGCATTGTTTTCATTCCTGTCTTATTTAACAGTTTGAAATAAAACGTTTCTGCATCACTTGTGTTAAACCCTGAGAAGTATGGGAATTTCTCATAAAATGTTTTCGAACTGCTTTTCGGTGGTGTTGCACAATGTTCCCATTGATTATAATTAAAAACATTTCTAGGCTGAGCAGATTTATGCAAATAGTGATGTGCAAAGTGATTATAACAATACATTTCTTCATAATTTGATGAACCCTGTAAGTATTCATGTTCTGTAAATTTTGCTGACATTACTAAATCTGACATCATATAATTAATACTTTCAAAGTCCCAATCATCAGAGAATGTACTCTGTTTTACAAAGTCACTTAGTGAAACCTTGAATTGATGTGGATATTTCAAGAGCTCAACCTGGCCATAGATTTCATGATCCGTTTTGTCCCATGCTACCCCACCGGGTATTGGAATGGCTGTGACATTCACTGATGATAGTTCTCTTTTCCCGATGTGAGATGACTTGTGTGGCTTTAGGACCAAGTAAATGTTCTGACTTGCTGTGTCCATTGTACTGTATTTTCCTTCAATGAATTTTCCCAAACAAAGAACCATGATGAGCCAAAGCAGGAGGAAAAGTAGACCTAACACAATCCAAAATTTAATCCATGGAGAAATCAGATAGGTTTCTTTGAGTTGATGTAGAAGTTCAGTTATTTTGTCTTTAAAAGTTTTTGTTGCTGGCGTTTCTTCCTGTTTGCTTGGATCTTCAGAAAAGTTATCGAAATTGATGAAGTAGCCAGATGCAGTTCTGTTAATTGTTGGAATCGCTTCCGGATTTTCATTTGCTTTTGGATTTTTCTTTGTTTCACTAGCATAGTCTGAGGCTACATCGTTGTAGACTGGTGTTTCTTGACGAACTGTTGTAATTTGGGTTTCAAGAGGCACAAGTTCCATGGCATTGTTGCATAGTCCTTTTTTATTCACTGCAGGTTTATCGAATGTGCTTAGTCTCTCAGTTTGAACCTCTTGTATTGTAGCAAGTTTTGGTACTCTGCTACTTCTTGGTAGTCCACTGGGCCTACTACTTATTATTGGCCATATGATTGAGGTTTTACCAGGTCGATGGATACAACTCGTTTCTCCTTTTTACCAGCAAGGGGGTAGTACAACTGATTTTGTTCCACTGACAGCTAAGACAGGTACTGCTTTTCTGTAAGAAGGCCCAAATTCCTTTTTCACCGCGATCTTCTCTCTGACCAGATCCCCAATCTTTGGAATCCAGGCAGGCCTTGCTGGGACAGGTGGTTTATCTTCAGTGGCTGTTGGCTGCTGTTTTAACTTTACGTTGCTCAGGCCTTTTCTTGTTTCATTTAAGTCCTGTAAAATAGCCAAACGATCTTTGATATCAAAGCATTTTTCTTCTACCACTGAAGTCTGACTATCGAGGTACTGAATATGCATTCTAGTCCCGAACAATAGTTCGTACGGACTGAAACCTTTCAGAGAATTTCTTGGCAGATTATTAAGACTACATTGGACACTTGTTAAATGTTGGACCCACCCATCACCCGAACCTAATACCCTCGCCGTTATAGATTGCTTTATGTCCTGGTTTTTTCTTTCCACAATCCCATTTCCCTCAGGATGGAAGGGACAAGAGTACCGCAATGCAATGCCCATGCTGGTCATGGCCTCCTTATAAGCTCGAGAGCTAAAAGCAGGACCCTGGTCAGAACGTAGCATGCCAATTGCGTATGTGCCGATAAAGACTGGCAAATCTTTTATAACAGTTCTGGCATCAGCCGAGCGCTGGTGTCTACATTTTAAGTGAATCTAGTCTTAAATATTAATGGGACGCATATCTCTTATTGGATTTATGCGTATAGATAGCCTTATGCTTTCTAAAAGAAGGGTCCTGGCATTACTCCGGCCGGTTCGCCACTGCAATCTCTGTTGCAGTTTGGACAGCCCATTGCAAATTTGTAGTTATGCAGGCTCATCCCCGGCCACCAGTATTCCGATTGTAATTCTTTCAGAGATGTCTTGATCTCCTGGTGCCTTAGACCTAATTCCATATGTGCTTCTTGAATCAAGAAGATTCTCCTGTTCATGTTTGGAATCACTCTATCCCCCACTCCAGGGATTCGAGCAAACGGAACGGAGTTTGCATCAATTATGTATGTATAAGTGAGTGGATAGTTCACAGGTAATGCTGCACAGTTGCCCTGTAAAGACGTTTTTACTGCCAACATTGTTTCCCCGTCTATGTATTTTTCTGAACGCTTTTTTGTGGCTACGGAAGCCGGTTGAGCTGCATCCGCTGTGGGTCTGTGAGTCAATGAATTCCCTGCAGCGCGAACGCCATCACGCTGATGACTCAGTGTAGGTATCACGTGAGTCTTTTGTAGTTCTTTCTGCAAAAGAACTACCTGTTCCCAAAGCTTTTTATGCTTTATTGTGGCACCTGTGTCATCTTTGTAATCGTTTTGAACCCAGTTCTGCAAGTCATTGTTGTAAGATTTGACGCAGTAATGCGAATCGCACACTATTAGTGTGTGGAATTCGCGATCTGCATTTTCATTCGCCATCTTTAAAGATCCTATTTCAGCTCGCTGAGTTGAACAGTTTCTGAGTGATTCAGTTTTGGTAATTAACGGTCTGAATTTATCCAAGCGCCAGCGACCTTTAACAATCGCACACGCTGCGTTGTAGGATTTTTTCTCTACATCGTAATGTTGTGCAAATCTGTCCATGTAGATTACACATTTGTATTGTTCGAGAGGCAGAATTTCGATTGGCAGAGGATATTCTTCTTCATATTCTAGATTTTCTAGTTTTTTAATTTTCGGGTCAAAGTAGTATTTCACTTCTTCTGTAGCAATAGAATTTTCCCATTTGATCCATTTTGGATCTAATGCCACGTTAGTCAAATTGCGTGGGCTTGTTAATGCCTCAAAGGCTGATTCTGCTGTTAAAACAGTTATCCTTTTGCCTTGTGCTTGGGCTCTTTCTTTTGCTACAGCAGTTTGAACCGAATTTACAATATTTTCTGTAAGGCTGAATGTTTTTTCAGCTTGTGTGTACAAGTGCGATTTGTAAGCTATTGGTACCGTTTCTCCCTCATTAGTGGTTAGGTACGTGAATCCACATCTTCCTGGGATGACTCGGATTACAAGGTTGCGTGTGTTTTCACGTGTTTGCAATTTTGTTTTAGCAAACATGTCTGCTTGCAATGATCTTAAAATTTCTGTGTGTTTCTGAGTCCAATTGATTGGTTTAAAAGCAGGTTTTATTAATTCATAGAGAGGTTTAACCCTCTCCGCATAATTTAGAATATATGTTCTTCTGAAATTCAGGAAACCTAGTATCGATTGTAAGTTCTTCAGCGTTTTAGGTGCTTGGAGTACAGCGCACTTCTCTAAGAAGTTGTCTGCTAGGCTTTTGCCTTCACTTGATAATTCATATCCTAAAAACAGGACAGTTAGATGGGCAATTCGTGACTTTTTATAGCTGAATTTGTAACCCTCAGCTGCGAACCCAAGTATTATGGTGTTCACTCTTTTCAAGTGAGTATCCAGGTCATCATCTGTGAGATAGATGTCATCGACATATAATAATGCTTCATCATCATATATTTGTAGTAACTCTGTTACTCTTGCTGAGAATAATCCTGGGCTATTCTTGAATCCCTGTGGGAGTCGACAGAAATTTACTGTGACCCCATTATTAAGAAAGCGGTCAAATACCGGCTTTCAGGTGCAATGTTTTGACAAAAGAATCCATTAGAGATGTCTAATGTCGTTTTGTATTTTTTGCGCATGATGTTATTCATTAGTGCTGCACTGTGTGAGTTTTGTACTGCAAATGTTTTGCAACATGAGTTAAGGTGTCTGTAGTCCAAAACTAGATGATATGAATCGTCTGGTTTGGAGACAGGAAACAAAAGGATTGTTCATTTGTGAGGTGCATGTTTCAATCACCCCTTGGTATTCAAGTTGATCTAAGATCTCCCTGACTTGCTTTTTAGCTTCTTGTTTAATTGGGTACTGCCTTTGTGCAGTGGGTTGACATTTTAACTGGATTTTGTGAGGAGGAGAGTCCTCATCCCATCCTACATGATTTTTATATAATGCAGGAGCTTGAGCTACTGCCCATTTTCTTGCATATGTATATTTTCTATGAATTGGAATATGATTTGAGAAGGCAGGCATAATCATTTCTTCGCCATGAGGGCACTCCCTGACAAACTCTGGTGGCCAGTCCTTCTCAGCTACAAGGATGTCATAGCCTTTTGAAAGATTATCCCAAAAGAGACCTCTTACTTTCCTGGTCTTATCTCCCTCTATATGTAAAGTTATCTCGTATATTTTATGAGGTTTGCTAACTCTGGTATCTGCAGTTTCCACCTGAATGTATTCATTTGTGTCCACTGTCTCCAGAAGATTCATCAAGGTCTTGCGAGCTATGGTCACTTCTGCTGCGCTGTCTAGCATTGCCTAGGCCCACTCTCCGTTTTTCAGTTGTGTCCTCAGTATCCTCGGCATGTTTAATTATTTTAATACTGGCTACCTTCTTTCTTGGAAATTGTAACTTTTTACTTTGTTGAGCAGGTTTCTTGTCTTTGGACTTGACGTGCTCTTCCCTGTGTTCTGACCGTCCTCTTCTTTCCGTTTTTTGCGAGGAAGTCTGAAAAGATCGAGAGGGACGTGTATCAATATCTTGATATCTATCCGGTTTTCTTAAATTATCCCTATTTCTAAGGTTGTATCTTTTCTCAGAGGGCTCCCTCTGGGGAGACTTGTTTCCTTGGTCCGGAGATCTTTCTCTTCGTTGAGGAGACCTTCCTCTGGACTGGACTCGTTTCTCTCTGGGAGTGGATTGTTTATTTCCATCCCAACTCTTTTTTGGAGTGTTTAGATTATTTTTAATAAATATTTTTTCAGGATTTTCAGTTAGTTGGGGTTTTACTGGTTTCCCACTCAAACTATCTCTACCTAGTTCTTCATAGGATTTTTCTATGATTCTGGCAAGTTCAAATGGCTGTTCTGCTATATCTGCTTCTTTCAATTTCTGGCGAATCGCCACAGATGTTGCTTCTCCTTTTATGTTGGCTAATAATATAGCCGAGACCGGCTTGAAGTCTTTCAGTAATTTCATACCCAGAGTTAAAGCAGGTTCTGGACCGTATTCATTTTGAATCTGTCTTAGCACATCTGGTATTACCGCCATGGACGGAACACCATGTGTTTTTGTGTAAATGGAAGCAAAGACTGCGCCCCAAGTGTCACAGTCCTCCACATGTGGTGCGATCCCCATTGGAAGACAGATAGTCAGAATTCTGTGTTTCTCAGTAGGTGTAGTATCCGGGAATACTGCCTCTATTTGAGTGATTTTTTGTGCTAACCAGAATGGAATTTGTTCCCGTTTTGCGGGTGTTTTACCAAGACAGGATTGTATGTTCTGTGGTGTGATTTTGTTTGTGTTCCCCTGATGAGGGGTCATCTGTGGAATGTTAATTGCTGGTTGGACCGTTGTGGTCCGCATTACATATTGGACTAATTGTCTATGAATTTTAATCGGTTGTTTTTGCTGTGCTAAAAGTTCTGGTACTGACATTTTTTCGATGTCTGGATGTGGTGTGTAGCTGGCTAGAACCGGCCACGTTGCTCCTGGTCTACCTAGTGGACCGAGTCTGGTGATGTGATTGTTATGTTTTAGGGCGCCTTTAAACTAGAGCTGGTGCTCTTGGTAATTTAGTGGGATTTCAATCTCCTCGAAAGGAGTGTATACATCCGGAGAATCCTCTATTTTGTAATAGTGGAATTTGTGTGCGTTTGCTGCTGGAAAGTTTATCCATGAATAGAATACCTCTGTCTGCCGATATTCAAGGGCCTCTATCACAAATATGACTATACCACCTCGTGATGTCAGTCCATTTTCTATTAGTTTAAGAGTTATAGTTTTTCTTATGTTGACCGGAATGAGTATAATATTCGGGTCATTTTCTTGGAGACTTGTGTCATCCGCTAGGAGTTGAGCTGCTATTCTAGCTGCCTCCCTTTCGTCTTCACTTTCTACCATTTTTACTGACAGAAAGTTTTTTGTTGCAGATCAAGTTTCAAGGGAAACAAAGTTTAGGTGCACAATATTTTGGAACACTGTATCCTTCAACATTGACTAAACCAAAAACTTTACATAGGAATCTCTTCCTACTAAGTTCCAGCGGATTTTAACCTTTTACCCACTCCAGACGTCTTTTGGAGTATTTACGGGAAAAAGGGTCTGTGTGAAAAAGCACGACTGAGTTACTCTAACGTCTTGCGTTAGATTTCTCGCCTTACCAAACGTTGGGCACCATGTGGTGTAGTTCCTATATTCCCAATAGACAATGCGCATTGGAATAATATATTCAGCAGTGTAGATGTAGGACTGAGGTCGACTAGGTCTCTACTGACTATATTAGACTTAAGGTTTGCCAGCTAGCTCAGCGGTCACTAGAAACTTTCTCGAATAAACAAGGAGGAGTTTAAGTTCCCTGGATAGGCAAGAAGGGATTAGCTTCTGACAACCATATAACATGACAACTTTGCTCCCTCAGAATAAGAGTGTATCTCTAGAGTCGTGTGAAAACAATAGACAGCTATTTCACTCAGTCAAGTGTGCATACTTAGTTTCACCAGAGTGTAGAGAAAAGAGAGACGGGCGTTTTCAATAAAAGGTGTTATTTATTGAGCAGTCTTCTTTCTCATACAAGAGAAATGAATTGCCACAATTGCAATACTTAGCATAAAGTAAAGCGCGTACAGTAAAAGGAGTATTATGAAATAATACTGTAAAAGCATTGATATGGTTTCTTAGCCATATGCTACTCTAAAATAGATAAAATATATACATACAAATATACATTGACTAACGTACTCAACTGGTGCTTCTAAATATGCCTACCCCGGTGTACCTGACCTAAGCCTAATACGTGGGAAGGAGTATGTAAGTAGCAGTTTAAGTTAAGTTGGTTTTGCCAAGGAATCTGAATCAAGAATTCTCTTTAAGGGTTTAGTCAGCTCCGTACCTGGGTATTAGAAAGCAGAAGGTCTGGTATCTCTCTCTCAGGACTCGATATCCCAGTAACCCGCGAGGGTATCTGGAAACACCGGAGCTGGATTTGTCGGCAGGAGAAAAGACAGCGTCTTTCTCAGTGCGTCAAATGGGAGGGGCGGCGTCCGTGGGCTCTCGCATCAGCTGGGCTCTCGGGCAAGTAGATAGCCGCTCTGCTCCAAAACCACCACTGTGTGTTTGCTTAAGACAACGTTGGTATATTTATACCTGAAAGGTGTCGGGTTTTGACGTAAGGTTGGACATAAGACGTCAATGAAGATGTCACTAAGAACTGGCCGTTCTTAGAGTGCTCACAGGAGTTCTAGGACGAAATCAAAACAGAAGCAATGGGGAATTCCCAGGTTGCTGGAGGTTTGGTTTGTTTACAGAACTCGTTGTACTTTCTAGGAGCCTAGGGAAGTAGCCTTACTTAATTTGGACAGCATGGGCTATGACTAAATATGGATATGATTCTCATGCCTTTATAGGGATATTATTTATTAGAACCACATAAGGGCATAAATCAGGACTATCCAATTTAGGGTCCTAGATAGAACTACAACAGGAGGAGTCTGACCCGTTGCGTCCTGCCGGAGAGGAAGGAGCAGATCCAGTCGAGGGCCTTGTCCTGGATTCCTGCGTCGTAGAGTCTGCGTATTAGGGTGCGGTGGGAGTCTGTGTTGAACGCCGCTGATAGGTCTAGGAGGATGAGGGCTACTGTTTCTCCTTTGTCCAGTAGGGTGCGGATGTCGTCTGTTGCGGCGAGGAGGGCGGTTTTTGTACTGTGGTTTTTTCTAAAGCCGGATTGGGAGGAGTCGCGGATGTTGTGTTCTTCAATGAATGTGGCGAGTTGGCTGTTGATGGCTTTCTCGATGACTTTCGCTGGGAAAGGGAGCAGGGAGATGGGTCTGTAGTTTTTGAGGTCGGTGGGGTCCGCTGAGGGTTTCTTTAGGAGGGGGTTGACCTCGGCGTGTTTCCAGTCATTGTGGAACGAGGCGGTCGCCAGGGAGCGGTTGATGGTGTGGCAGAGCATGGGTGCGATGGTGTCGGCGGCTCTGTTGAAGATGTGGTGGAGCAGGGGTCCGTGGGGGCCCCTGAGTGGATTGACTTCATTGTCTTCAGTGTGTCTTCGGTGGTGAGGGCAGTCCAGTCATCAATCGCTGGTTTCCGGGTGTCGAGGGTGGTTGGTGAGGGTTCAGTGTGTTGGTTGTCTTCGTCGAAGTTGTCGTAGATGCTCTTGATTTTGTGGTGGTAAAAGGTGCTGAGTTTGTCGCAGAGGTCTTGTGAGGGAGGGATGTCGGTAGACTCGCTGGTGGGTTGGGCGAACTCCTTGCTGATGCTGAAGAGTTCCTTGCTGTTGTGTGCGTGGGTGGAGATTCTGTCTTCAATCGCTTTTTTCCTCGTTTCTCTGATGAGTTGATGGTGGGCGTTGGTGGCGGCTCTGAAGTTGTTGTGGGCTTCTGTGGATTTGGTGTTTCTCCAGGCCTTTTCGAGGCGGCGGCATGTGAGCCTGGACTCTCGAAGTTCGGTGGTAAACCATCTGGCTTTCTTGGCACAGGTATTGTTGTTTTTCTTGAGGGGGGCTATGGTGTTGGTGCTGTCCGAGATCCATCTATGCAGGATTCGGGCTACGGTGTTGGGGTGGTCGTTTTCTGCGATGGTTGGGCTGGAGTTGTTGAGTGAGGAGGTGAGCTGGTCGTCGGTGATTTTGGTCCAGTTTCTTTGTGGAAGCAGGTGCTGGTGTCTGTGGATGGTGGGTGTTCTGAAGGTGAAGTGGACGCAACGATGGTCGGTCCATGGGAGTTCGGTGGTGTGGCTGAAGATGATGGAGTTTCCTGTAGTGAAGAGGGGGTCAAGGGTGTGTCCTGCTGAGTGCGTGGGCTCGGTCACGATCTGGCAGAGTCCAATGTTGTGGAGGTTGTCCAGGAGACATGTGGTGTTGGGGTCCAGTTGATTGTCGAGGTGGAAGTTGAGGTCTCCCAGCAGGGTGTAGTTGGTTGATGCGATGGCCTGCGGGGAGATAATGTCCGTGATGGAGTTGGCGAAGGGTCCGCGGGGTCCAGGGGGTCGGTAGATGAGGGTTCCTCGGAGGGTGGCGGTGGGGCTGGCCAGTATCTTGAAGTGAAGGTGTTCCATCAGTTCTGTGGACTCGTCAGGGAGTGTGCTCAGGTGGAGGCTGGATTTGTGGACGATGGCGATTCTTCCTCCTGGGTGGGTGGGGCGGTCCTTCCTGGAGATCTTGTATCCTTGGGGGATGGCGATGGCGATGTCCGGTCCCGAGGTGACGTTGGTCCAGGTTCCCGTGAAGAATGCTACGTCCGTGGTGGTGCTGTCGAGGAGGTCCCAGATTTCTGTGGCGTGTTTGTGGAGGGATCGGGTGTTGAGGAGGATGCATTGCAGGGTCTTCGGGTCGGTTGTGGTCTTGTGGGCGGGTTGTGCTGGATCCGTGTTCTTGGCGGTGCTGCAGGTGTGCCGCAGCGGTGACAGCTGAAGGATCCATGGGTGTCGGCTGGTGATGCTAGCTTGTAGTTGTTGTTGCAGCCTGGGTTGAGTGCGTGGAGTGCTGCTGGGTCGTAGCGTTGGCGGGGCGGAGTTCCAGGGTTCCTGGTGCTGGTGGCGGACGGGTCGCGGACGGGCACAGACGTGCTTGCCTTTGACGTGCCTTCGGTGCACCAGCAGCGCGGCCGCAGCCCGGGGCAGGGGCACCTCACTTAATGGTGGAGCTGCGAGGGTGGGAAAGCAATTTCACTGATAATGAGTCAGTGGTCTTGCTCGCCTGTCCCCGCAGTGGCCGCCATTAAGTAGGGGTCGGGGAGGGCTGGACAGCTGGGTGGCGGGAGCGTGGAGAGGAGCTGGATTGGGCCGGTCGCGCTGGGGGGGGAGGGGCCGCGGGGGCAGCAGCGGCGGGGAAAGGTAAAGGGAGGAAAGAAGGGTTAAAGAAAAATGGCAAAATAAGCAGAACTAAGGCACAAAAGAACAGAGATGCAGAAAAGAACAGAAAGGTGAAAGATGGAAAGGGTAGAAAAACGAGTAAAAACGAGTGAAGGAGCAGAGGGAGAGAAAGGGAAAATGGCCAGAAATAAGGCACAAAAGAGCAGAGGTGCAGAAAGGTGAAAGATAGAAAGGGTAGAAAAACGAGTGAAAACGAGTGAAGGAGCAGAGGGAGAGAAAGGGAAAATGGGCAGAAATAAGGCACAAAAGAGCAGAGATGCAGAAAGGTGAAAGATAGAAAGGGTAGAAAAACGAGTGAAGGAGCAGAGTGAGAGAAAGGAGACAGAGGTCCACTGGACCACCAGGGCTGAGGCGCAGGGAAACCTGTGGGTGGAGGAGGGCCTCGATCACTAACACTCAAGAGTGCAGGGGCAGGGGCACCTCACTTAATGGTGGAGCTGCGAGGGTGGGAAAGCAATTTCACTGACAATGAGTCAGTGGTCTTGCTTGCCTGTCCCCGCAGTGGCCACCATTAAGTAGGGGTCGGGGAGGGCTGGGCAGCTGGGAGGCGGGAGCGGGGAGGGGAGCTGGATTGGGCTGGTCGCGCTGGGGGGGAGGGGCCGCAGGGGCAGCAGCGGCGGGGAAAGGTAAAGGGAGGAAAGAAGGGATAAAGAAAAAAGGCAAAATAAGCAGAAATAAGGCACAAAAGAGCAGATATGCAGAAAAGAGCAGAAAGGTGAAAGATGGAGAGGGTAGAAAAACGAGTGAAAACGAGTGAAGGAGTAGAGGGAGAGAAGGGGAAAATGGCCAGAAATAAGGCACAAAAGAGCAGAGGTGCACAAAGGTGAAAGATAGAAAGGGTAGAAAAACGAGTGAAGGAGCAGAGGGAGAGAAAGGGAAAATGGGCAGAAATAAGGCACAAAAGAGGCAGAGATGCAGAAAGGTGAAAGATAGAAAGGATAGAAAAACGAGTGAAGGAGCAGAGTGAGAGAAAGGAAACAGAGGTCCACTGGACCACCAGGGATGAGGCACAGGGAAACCTGCGGGTGGAGGAGAGCCTCGATCACTAACACTCGAGTGCAGGGGCAGGGGCACCTCACTTAATGGTGGAGCTGCGAGGGTGGGAAAGCAATTTCACTGACAATGAGTCAGTGGTCTTGCTCGCCTGTCCCCGCAGTGGCCGCCATTAAGTAGGGGTCGGGGAGGGCTGGACAGCTGGGTGGCGGGAGCGGGGAGAGGTGCTGGATTGGGCCGGTTGCGCTGGGGGGGAGGGGCCGCAGGGGCAGCAGCGGCGGGGAAAGGTAAAGGGAGGAAAGAATGGGTAAAGAAAAAAGGCAAAATAAGCAGAAATAAGGCACAAAAGAACAGAGATGCAGAAAAGAGCAGAAAGGTGAAAGATGGAAAGGGTAGAAAAACGAGTGAAAACGAGTGAAGGAGCAGAGGGAGAGAAAGGGAAAATGGCCAGAAATAAGGCACAAAAGAGCAGAGGTGCAGAAAGGTGAAAGATAGAAAGGGTAGAAAAACGAGTGAAAACGAGTGAAGGAGCAGAGGGAGAGAAAGGGAAAATGGGCAGAAATAAGGCACAAAAGAGCAGAGATGCAGAAAGGTGAAAGATAGAAAGGGTAGAAAAACGAGTGAAGGAGCAGAGTGAGAGAAAGGAGACAGAGGTCCACTGGACCACCAGGGCTGAGGCGCAGGGAAACCTGCGGGTGGAGGAGGGCCTCGATCACTAACACTCAAGAGTGCAGGGGCAGGGGCACCTCACTTAATGGTGGAGCTGCGAGGGTGGGAAAGCAATTTCACTGACAATGAGTCAGTGGTCTTGCTTGCCTGTCCCCGCAGTGGCCGCCATTAAGTAGGGGTCGGGAGGGCTGGGCAGCTGGGAGGCGGGAGCGGGGAGGGGAGCTGGATTGGGCCGGTCGCGCTGGGGGGGAGGGGCTGCAGGGGCTGCAGCGGGGGGGAAAGGTAAAGGGAGGAAAGAAGGGATAAAGAAAAAAGGCAAAATAAGCAGAAATGAGGCACAAAAGAGCAGAGATGCAGAAAAGAGCAGAAAGGTGAAAGATGGAAAGGGTAGAAAAACGAGTGAAAACGAGTGAAGGAGTAGAGGGAGAGAAAGGGAAAATGGCCAGAAATAAGGCACAAAAGAGCAGAGGTGCAGAAAAGTGAAAGATAGAAAGGGTAGAAAAACGAGTGAAAACGAGTGAAGGAGCAGAGGGAGAGAAAGGGAAAATGGGCAGAAATAAGGCACAAAAGAGGCAGAGATGCAGAAAGGTGAAAGATAGAAAGGATAGAAAAACGAGTGAAGGAGCAGAGTGAGAGAAAGGAGACAGAGGTCCACTGGACCACCAGGGATGAGGCACAGGGAAACCTGCGGGTGGAGGAGGGCCTCGATCACTAACACTCAAGAGTGCAGGGGCAGGGGCACCTCACTTAATGGTGGAGCTGCGAGGGTGGGAAAGCAATTTCACTGACAATGAGTCAGTGGTCTTGCTCGCCTGTCCCCGCAGTGGCCGCCATTAAGTAGGGGTCGGGGAGGGCTGGACAGCTGGGAGGGGGGAGCGGGGAGGGGAGCTGGATTGGGCCGGTCACGCTGGGGGGGAGGGGCCGCAGGGGCAGCAGCAGCGGGGAAAGGTAAAGGGAGGAAAGAAGGGATAAAGAAAAAAGGCAAAATAAGCAGAAATAAGGCACAAAAGGGCAGAGATGCAGAAAAGAGCAGAAAGGTGAAAGATGGAAAGGGTAGAAAAACGAGTGAAAACGAGTGAAGGAGCAGAGGGAGAGAAAGGGAAAATGGCCAGAAATAAGGCACAAAAGAGCAGAGGTGCAGAAAGGTGAAAGATAGAAAGGGTAGAAAAACGAGTGAAAACGAGTGAAGGAGCAGAGGGAGAGAAAGGGAAAATGGGCAGAAATAAGGCACAAAAGAGCAGAGATGCAGAAAGGTGAAAGATAGAAAGGGTAGAAAAACGAGTGAAGGAGCAGAGTGAGAGAAAGGAGACAGAGGTCCACTGGACCACCAGGGCTGAGGCGCAGGGAAACCTGCGGGTGGAGGAGGGCCTCGATCACTAACACTCAAGAGTGCAGGGGCAGGGGCACCTCACTTAATGGTGGAGCTGCGAGGGTGGGAAAGCAATTTCACTGACAATGAGTCAGTGGTCTTGCTTGCCTGTCCCCGCAGTGGCCGCCATTAAGTAGGGGTCGGGGAGGGCTGGGCAGCTGGGAGGCGGGAGCGGGGAGGGGAGCTGGATTGGGCCGGTCGCGCTGGGGGGGAGGGGCTGCAGGGGCTGCAGCGGCGGGGAAAGGTAAAGGGAGGAAAGAAGGGATAAAGAAAAAAGGCAAAATAAGCAGAAATAAGGCACAAAAGAGCAGAGATGCAGAAAAGAGCAGAAAGGTGAAAGATGGAAAGGGTAGAAAAACGAGTGAAAACGAGTGAAGGAGTAGAGGGAGAGAAAGGGAAAATGGCCAGAAATAAGGCACAAAAGAGCAGAGGTGCAGAAAAGTGAAAGATAGAAAAGGTAGAAAAACGAGTGAAAACGAGTGAAGGAGCAGAGGGAGAGAAAGGGAAAATGGGCAGAAATAAGGCACAAAAGAGGCAGAGATGCAGAAAGGTGAAAGATAGAAAGGATAGAAAAACGAGTGAAGGAGCAGAGTGAGAGAAAGGAGACAGAGGTCCACTGGACCACCAGGGATGAGGCACAGGGAAACCTGCGGGTGGAGGAGGGCCTCGATCACTAACACTCAAGAGTGCAGGGGCAGGGGCACCTCACTTAATGGTGGAGCTGCGAGGGTGGGAAAGCAATTTCACTGACAATGAGTCAGTGGTCTTGCTCGCCTGTCCCCGCAGTGGCCGCCATTAAGTAGGGGTCGGGGAGGGCTGGACAGCTGGGAGGCGGGAGCGGGGAGGGGAGCTGGATTGGGCCGGTCACGCTGGGGGGGAGGGGCCGCAGGGGCAGCAGCAGCGGGGAAAGGTAAAGGGAGGAAAGAAGGGATAAAGAAAAAAGGCAAAATAAGCAGAAATAAGGCACAAAAGGGCAGAGATGCAGAAAAGAGCAGAAAGGTGAAAGATGGAAAGGGTAGAAAAACGAGTGAAAACGAGTGAAGGAGCAGAGGGAGAGAAAGGGAAAATGGCCAGAAATAAGGCACAAAAGAGCAGAGGTGCAGAAAGGTGAAAGATAAAAAGGGTAGAAAAACGAGTGAAAACGAGTGAAGGAGCAGAGGGAGAGAAAGGGAAAATGGTCAGAAATAAGGCACAAAAGATCAGAGATGCAGAAAGGTGAAAGATAGAAAGGGTAGAAAAACGAGTGAAGGAGCAGAGTGAGTGAAAGGAGACAGAGGTCCACTGGACCACCAGGGATGAGGCGCAGGGAAACCTGCGGGTGGAGGAGGACCTCGATCACTAACACTCAAGAGTGCAGGGGCAGGGGCACCTCACCTAATGGTGGAGCTGCGAGGGTGGGAAAGCAATTTCACTGACAATGAGTCAGTGGTCTTGCTTGCCTGTCCCCGCAGTGGCCGCCATTAAGTAGGGGTTTGGGAGGGCTGGACAGCTGGGAGGTGGGAGCGGGGAGGGGAGCTGGATTGGGCCAGTCGCGCTGGGGGGGAGGGGCCGCAGGGGCAGCAGCGTCGGGGAAAGGTAAAGGGAGGAAAGAAGGGATAAAGAAAAAAGGCAAAATAAGCAGAAATAAGGCACAAAAGAGCAGAGATGCAGAAAAGAGCAGAAAGGTGAAAGATGGAAAGGGTAGAAAAACGAGTGAAAACGAGTGAAGGAGCAGAGGGAGAGAAAGGGAAAATGGCCAGAAATAAGGCACAAAAGAGCAGAGGTGCAGAAAGGTGAAAGATAGAAAGGGTAGAAAAATGAGTGAAAACGAGTGAGGGAGCAGAGGGAGAGAAAGGGAAAATGGGCAGAAATAAGGCACAAAAGAGCAGAGATGCAGAAAGGTGAAAGATTGAAAGGGTAGAAAAACGAGTGAAGGAGCTGAGTGACAGAAAGGAGACAGAGGTCCACTGGACCACCAGGGATGAGGCACAGGGAAACCTGCGGGTGGAGGAGGGCCTCGATCACTAACACTCAAGAGTGCAGGGGCAGGGGCACATCACTTAATGGTGGAGCTGCGAGGGTGGGAGAGCAATTTCACTGACATTGAGCCAGTGGTCTTGCTTAGGCCAAGATGGAAGGCTAAGAACCGATGAGTAATGAGGCTCAGCACCCGGAAAAACCCTGAGGGTGTCCCTGTGTTGCCATGGCAACCACCGTGCAGACTGAGGAGGGAGCCCAACCCCGCCTGCCTGCCCAAGGCTGGAGAAGAAGTGTGGAGTCATCATTGTGGCTGCTGTGAGGGACAATAGCCGTGCACCTGGGGTTTGAGCCAAATCGGAGGCCAGAAACACGCCTCTGCTCTTGTAGCCTGAGTCTGAGCTCGGCACTAATGGGCCACGAGGAGCTCAGTGAAGCAGCCACCCCTCATATGTACCTCATTTTGGTGGTACTAACCATCAGTCTCCCCTCTTTTAAGGTTCCATCAGAAGAACAACTTATATAGTCTATTCGACTCATTAAATCGGGCGCGCCACAAGATCCGTGTCCCCGCAACATCATGCATATGATCCCTGCTCAAGTAGCACACAATCTAAGGCCAATATTTGAGAATATGTTGGATAAAGGATATTTTCTCCCTTACCGGAAACAAGCCTAGATTCTCCCCCTATTAAAAAAAGACAATTCGAACGCTCAAGACCATAATAACTACCGACCAATATCTAGACTTCCTTTCTTCGCCAAGTTGGTAGACAAAGTAATAAAACAACAACTGTCTGAATATTTGGAGGAACACTCCTGGTTAGATGACACACAACATGGGTTCAGAAAGCATTGCAGTACAGAATCGGCTCTGGTGATAGCAACAGAGGAAATACGAGAAGCACTTGATAGGGGAGGGACAGCTGCACTGATCCTTCTGGATCTTTCTGCAGCTTTGGTACATTCAACCATGAGATTTTGTCTGACCGTATGCTTAGGCTAGGGATAGAAGGTACAGCCTTTGATCTCTTGTTAACTTTCCTAGCAAACAGACAACATAATGTGAAGATGGGCCAGTTTGCCTCCAGATCTTTCTTCTTGCCCTTTGGAGTTCCCCAGGGCTCAGCACTGAGCCCAACTTTGTTTAATCTGTATTTTACTTCATTAGCCTCTATAATCAAAAAGGCCGGCTTCTCCCTGCCTCATACCTCGATGATACCCAAATTGTGGTATCATTGGCGAATTCTGAAACCAATTTGGGTGCGGATTTCAGCTCATTTATGAGTAAGGTGAGCACCTGGATGGACTGTAACTGCCTCAAATTGAATGCTAATATAACAGAGGTTATCATTTTCGGTAAAGAGGCAGAGCTCACGACCAAGAGGTGGAGATTTCAGCCATGGCTAAATCCCCACCTCCGAGCCGGAAGCTCTGCCTCAAATCCGCAAGCTCTGCCTCCGGGCCGCAATCTCCGCCTCCAGACCAGAAGCTCTGCCTCTGGGCTGGAATTTCGGCCCGAGAGCAGACGTAAAGTTAGTAGTCTTAAATCTATTCTGTGAATACTGAAAGTAGTAAGTTCATTCTGTGAATCCCGAAAGTAGTAAGTTCACTCTGTGAATCCCGAAAGTAGTAAGTGCATTCTGTGAATACCAAATAGTAGTAAGTTTAGGATTTAGTCTTAAGTTCATTCTGTGAATTGGGCCCAGAGTTAGCACGTTTGGATAAGTTCTAGAATTATTCTTTAGGAAAATTTCAAGTACTTTGTGAAATATAAAGACAACTTACCTCTTAGATTCACATGGCTCAACCTCTGTGGAAAGACGAAGTAAACTTGCCTCTACACATGTTTGCCTCTTCAAAGACTAAACTCTATGTTCTGTGGTTCATATGTCATTTATCTAATGTTAATTTGCCAGATCTCACCTGATAGTCTACATTCTGTATACAGGGTATAGCAATCACTATGGACTTACACATTGATAACCACAGATGCACACTATTTTCAACTCTATTGTGATGACAAGTTTTCTTCTCATCAGTTGTATTTGGAATGGCAAACACAAGGTTTAAGTCAAGCTACAGTATGCCCTATTTTGGATGCCTTAAAGCTGCAAAACCTCTGTAGTCACAACCCTACAATAGAAAGCCTTCTTTAGACCGCATTGTTTCTAAATCTTCTCTTTAAGGTCTCCCCTGACTAACTTCCCCACTCTCTTTGCTCATTGTGGACTTTTATAATTGGAGGTGGCTTCCCCAACTCCTGCTTTGCTGTCAAGATTGGAAAAAGCAAGGTAAGATTATTTTGCCTATCACCTTTCCTTATCACTGACTTTAGTTTTTTGTCAAGGAAGCCATTTACTCCCACAACATATCAATGGAGTTGCTTTAATAGAACAAAACAGTTGAATGGCTTGAAAAACTGTAAGTTTGGAACATTTAAAAATGTGCTTTCCTGAGGAATACACTGGCTATTAGGATTAATGGTATTCCACTGTCAGGAAGCAGGGCTGGAGGTAAATCTTACCACTTGGAACTTTGCAAGCTTGGGAAGCAATACTCTAATATCCACTCATAGTCTTTCCCAAGGAAGAAAACAGTGGCAGTCCCTGCAGAGTGTTGACACTGCCTGGACCGAGGCTTTGTCTGTATGAAGAATGTACCGACATCAGCTACATTTATTTTAAAGTTCATGAGGTGTCAGTCCTGAGATCAGACAGCCATCTTGGAGATTCAGGTATAACTGTCCTCATGGGCCAAAACATCTTATTTCTAGGCAATATTAATACAATGTTGGTGCAGGCAGGGCCTTGCTACTGAGTTCTAGGATTCCCTTTGCTGAACACCAGTTGATTCGTTTGATTCTACTGAAGACACTGGGAGCATGAAGAAGAATTTTCAGAAGTTGTGTTGTTAAGTGAAAATGTACTTAGAAATTTTTGGAACATTAATATGAACTCTTCTTGGACTTGTGTTTGTAACATTCTCCTTGTAGATTTACTGGGATTGAACATGAAGGACTATGACGTGAGGACTATGTGCATATGGTATGTATATGTCAGCATAAAAGGTTATCAGAGTTCTTGTTTGTTTCTATACATTCCTGTAGCAAGAGTAGCCAAATATGTATTGTTTGTACAGTACATTGCACTGCTATACATATCAAGTTGAAAATGTAACTCATCTTCTGCAAATAGTGCTTGAGGCAGTTATTCTATTCACAGAGAGAATTATGCAGTGAAATCATAATGAATATGTTCATTATTTTCATGTTTCATTTCATGAATTTCAATTTTCACACTAAAGTACAAAGAGATAGTTACTCAGATATATTGTTAAGATATATCCTTCACTATTACAGTTACATGACAGACTTTCATTGTACATTACTAATGACATCTCTTGAATGAATAACTTACATTTTATGCAGCACAAGACCTACTCCAATAGAGTTGTACTGGAGCTGATATGTTCTTGCCTTTAGACTGCACTACAGCTTATTGACAACAACAAACAGCAGCAGTAATGCTGAGTCAGAGTGGTCAAATCCAGTATCTCTTTTTCCTCTCTTATCCAATTCCCCGATTATTATTTTTAACACTGGCCTTTATATTCCTGTGTATGTACTAATTGGTGGAGGCAGTGTGAAGCAAAGAGTGCATTACTCCAATTCGTTTTGATCACTGTTAGTGTATCCTGACATATCATTTTTGATTTCTGAAATTCTGGCTAGATCAGCATTCCAATGTCCATCTGGCTGCAGATATTATGATATTAATATAGTTTTCTATTTTAATACAAATTCTTTTTTGTCTATTTGCATAATAGTGTTCAGGTGTGAGTATTTGGCACCCAGAAAGCAGGCGTGAGACTGTCTCCTCTCTCCAAAACTTGCACTTTTCATATTTATATTTTCCTTCAATGTAATATTATTAGTGTTTCACCTCTGATAATAATCAATCAAAACATTGTTTGTGAAATGTGGTAATCAATTGAACCACAACTCCTATAATGAGTAATGCAGTTAAGAATTGTTAAAATGATGCCATATGCGTCTAGCAGACTACTGAAAAGTTTTCACAGTATATGTATTTGTTATTGTAGAGAATTGGCAGTAGGGAAAAATTATGGATGTGAGTACTGTAGTATCTTGTATATTATAGAGCACGGGACCCCTATGGTCCCTAACAGACTCCGTAGTCTAGTGACGTAAGTGATCGGGTGTGGGTAATGAAATTTATGACACAGTACGAGTCAGTTAACAGTTACACTATAGAGAATAAAGATGTGTAATACAGAACTCTGTGTATTGTTTAATTCATTTACATGCTATCGGCCTGGGGAGAATGCTACAACTGGTGACAAGATAGTGGATACATAAACCCCGCAACCTGAAGAGTTGATAGTTCTCTCCCAGAGAGCTCGCTGAAGTCCAGCAAACTGCTCATGTGTGCCACGTGCACCTCAGTCGAAGTGAATGATTGACGGGTGGTGTTTGTGGAGTCAAAGCGCAGCCCCAGCCAGGATGAGCCCTTCGAAAAAAAGTGAAGAACCCCCAGAAAGTTTTATTTATTGTTAGTAAAACAATTGTTACTATGTCTTATATAAGTAGTGCAACGCCACAACTTAACACAGAGCCATCATTCATTCATTCAGTATGATAATGATAATGGCATTGACATCCTGCTACAGAAAGCGCAACAAATGGCAACTGCAAAGTGCAAAATAACACTGTGATCAGAAGTTAAAAAAAGTCAAAGAATCACCAAGAGACAGCAAGGCAAAAGAAAGTGTGAAGAAACGCTAAGTGGGGAGTACTACAGAAACAAGAAATAATCATCTACTTACCAAACATCTAGGGTAAAGAGAGTCATCCGACCTCAGTGCTAGGTGCAGCGACCCGGATGCAAGCATAGGTTTCTGTGCTTGTGAGGCTGTTGAATCCTGCCAAACTGACAGAAGAGGCAATGAATAGCAGTTGGAATAGTGCAATCTGTCAGCTCATCCATGGCTGTCAGAGAGAGCACCCGCTACTGCGCTGCCATCTTCTAAAACCACCATCCATTTGTTGCCAAGAAACAGAATAGTGGCGCAAGATGGACTGTCTGGATCAAAGCTTTTGATGATTCATTGATGAGTTGGAAGAAGCAGATGACAAAAGGATCTTCAAATATCTCAAAAACATAGCAGGTGATGGAGTAAAAGAAGTGGTAAAGAAAATCTCCAGAGGTGAAGAAACTACCATCAAATTAAATAATTCCTGAACACCAGATTCAATTTGATGCAAAATGCTTACTGTGAAAGGTACATCTTCTCTCAGGAGAGACAGAGATGGTGAGATGATGGATGAATTTGTTGAAAGACTTGAAATACTCATCAAACACTGTAAGTTCAACTAATTTACAGATGAAGAAGCCATTCATCTCAGAGTCATAGATGGATGTCGGTCGGATTCCTTCAGAAGCCGTATGCTGAGAAAAATTATCATTCTGGAGCATGTGCTCATGGTGGCCAGAGCCAAAGAACATGCTGACAAACGGACCGCTGACAATGAGGCTGAAGGAGCCCAAAGTGAATTGGCTTTGAGTAGGAAAAGCAAGGAAAAGCATAAGGTAGAAGACAGTAAGGTGACTTCTCTGAAGAAGAAGTTAAGTTTTCGATGTGCATTTTCCTTTCCAAATGAAGATAGATGTCCCACCATTGGGCAGATATCTAAAGTATGCTGGGAAGAGAATAATTTTGTAATAGTTTGCAAAGAGAGAGAAAAAGAGACTGTGTCACGTTATGAAGACATAATGGCTGTGAGTGCATCATGTTGTGAAGAAAAAATGGCTGCTAGAAAGTTCCAGAAGCATTCCAGTCAATCACACCAAGGTCACAGGCAACATCAGTTGAGGCAAGTAGAAACTGGAAGATGCTGATTGTCATCCAATTCCTCGTTGGAAGGTTCTTCAAAGTCACTGTCCAGCGACAGTGAAGAAATTGGGTATGCAATATAGATGGTGCCTACTGACAGTTGTGCGCATGTAGGTGTGATTTCTAGCAAGAAAAAATAAAAGTCGGAGAACAATTGACAAGTGAAATCATGTCATTCATTTAGACATTGTCCCAAAATAAAATTGAGGGTTAATGGATGCTATATACCATTTATACTAGACATTGGTGTGTCGATAAATATCATGCCTGCCAAAAAGTATCATGAACTGTCTCCGGTGCCCCATTTCGTACCATCGAAAAGCAATGTATACACACGGGCAGACTCTACACTACTGCAAAATCAAGGCTCATTTCTAGCGACTATGAAACATAAACAGATGAAGGTACAAGCCCTAATCCATGGCCTTCAGGGCCCATAGTCGAGTGCATGTGGGCTCAGCTTCATCATCGCTGCTGACATGGGATTAATTTCTGTAAAATACAAAATCAATACACATGAAAACATTGTGAATCAGTTTCCGGAATTGTTCCATGGATTAGGAAAACGTATGGCAATGAAAGTGCAGCTACACATTAATGAGGACATTCATCCTATTGCTCAATGACATAGTCAAATTGCTTTTAATTAACAAGAGGCTGTTGAAAAAGAAATTGAGACTTTGCTAAACCATAATAACATTGAGCACTCTACTGATCCAATGCCATGGGTGTTGCTGATAGTGGTGGTACCTAAAAAGGAGAGTGTAGGGTCTGTGTGAATTTGTATTGACATGCGTCAGGCAAACAAAGCAATCGAAAGAGAACAACACCCAGATCTGCACATTGCTGATATGATTACTCAATTGAATGGTGCCAAAGTATTTTTGTGCCTTGATCCGTACAAAGTATATCATCAGCTTGAGCTGGAGGAAAATTTCAGGTACATTACTATGCATTCAACTCATGTTGGTTTGTTCAGATACAAAAGATTAAGGGCCACCACTGGAACGTCACTTTTTTGATGTTCTGGTGGCGCAGTGTGCCACTGGCATATTCATAATGCCACGTAAAGCCATGTTACGTGGCTTTTCCTGGCCTTTTAAATATGTAACCCTGTCATGCAGAAAACTGCTGAAAGGGGCGTTCTATGGGTGTTGCTGGGGCGATCCCAGCAACATCCATGGCTTTTTGACACTGCCCCAGATATACGAGAAATTGAAAGTCTGAGGCAGCTTCAAAAACGTATGCCTCCCCAAGGGAGGCGTAAGGGAGGCACACCAAGGAGAAATATCTTTATTTCTCCTTTTTTGTCCTCTTTCTATGTGTGCTACATTCTACACCACACATAGAAAGAGGACAAAGCCTATTGGTAATGTTTTTGTGCAGGAAGGTTTCCCTTCCTGCATAAAAATAATTGCCCTCGCACCGCAGGCACCCTTGCACCATGGTGCAAAGGTGCCTGGATTGGCGCACGGCAGCCCAATGTGCACCGCTGCAAGGGAAAAGGAAATGAATGCGTTGTATATAATGGACACTGCACATTCCTGCAATTTTCTTTTGCAGTAGAGCTGCACTGCCCTACGGTAAAAAGAAACATAAATGAGGCCCGGAGTGTCATCAGCTGCCAAACATTTTCAAGATGTCATTTCTCGCATATGTGGCCATTATGTGGCCTGTCACATATGCTTTCAAATATAGTGATGATATACTAGTCTTTCAGTCAACACAAAAGGAACATGATAGAGCCCTTTCACAAGTGTGCCATCTACTTGCTAATGCAGGTCTTACATTGAATCCTGAAAAGTGCAAATTTCACAAAGAAAGCTAAAATTATTTGCCCACTTTTTTTGGAAGGGGAAATGACTCAAGATCCAGCTAAGGTTCAGACTTTGTCATCTACTTCTCCTCCTCAAGCTGTAACCATGCTGCTTTATTTTCTTGGTATGGCCAGCTACTGTTCCAGGAAAAATCCATGACTTTGCCACTGTGAGCGCTCCAATGAAAGAGGTAACAAACTGAATTTTTCATTTAAGTGTTCATGGGAGTTTGATCAAAGTTTCAAGATGGTTAAGCATGCCATTGAAAATGCAACTGAAATGGCATACTTTGATACAACATTGCATACAGGGATTGTTGTGGATGCCAGCTCAGTGGGTTTGTGCACAATTCTTGCCCAACATAGTGAACAAGCAAATGCATGATGGCATATTATGGCTTATGCTGGCTGAAGTTTGTCACAGGCTGAACAAGGTTACTGGCAACCTAAGAGAGAGAGCCTTTCACGGATCACCAAGCAGTGCTTAGTATCTTTGGCAATCGAAAGGCCAAGATGCCCCCTCACATTGAGAGGTTGGTGAGACTTCAAGAGTATGACTACACCATTGTGCACCGGCCAGGAAAAGATCAAAATCCTGCCGACTACTTTTCTCGAGTGCCCCTGCAGTGCCAGGGTACCCTTTCCAAAGTGGCCGAGGACTACGTTACTTTATTGTGAGATCCAGCACTCCTGAACTGTGTCTGTGGAGCAAATAATTGCTACTACCAACTTAGACAGGAATATGATTATCCTTATCCATATGTTTGATTTCCTGATAATGACAGTTAATATCAGAAATTCAAGAATGTGCATGATGAACTATCTGAGACAGAAGAAGGGATTATTTTGTGAGGGTTGAGAATTGTTATTCCTGAAATTGTATGACAGCAGGTCACTGAAGTGGCACATAAGCAACATCTTAGTATTGTTGCCACAAAGTGAGCTGTCCAAGACCATGTTTGGTTCCCTCATCTTGATGAGCAAGTTCAGAGAGAACTCCAGGCTTGTCATTTGTGTAACTGTTTATCTCCCAAAACACTAGAGCATCCTTTCAACATCTCAGATCTTCCAAGGTACCTCTGGGAGAAAATTGCAATTGACTTATTTAAACCCCTTGAAAATAGTCATTACCTCATGGTAATTGTAGATGAGTACTCTGGATTTCTACTAGTGGAAGATTTCTTGTCAATCATTCATGATTGAGTAATTGAAAGACTAGAAGGCATATTTGCAACCTGGGGTGTTCTGTCCTTTGAAAAATGATTCGATGTCACTATGACTCATTCAAAATAGAGGAATATCATAGCCACTCTATTGACTACCACTATGTCGCCAAGGTAAGCATATACAGTATGGCACAGATTTGCTATTCCCAACTCCCCATCTACTTTCCTAGAATATATATTGTAAGTTGATATTATCAGTGCACTATTGTTGTAGGTAAATACCTCGATTGCAAAAAAGTGATTGCGCACACTCAAAGACTAGTGACTTGATTCCTTATATCTAAAGTGATTACTATACAAATTCTGACATAGCAATGATCATTTATTTATTACAAGGAGTAAACACAATTATTGCATTATCAAATTAACCTTTTCACAATTATTGTGTTTCTAATGTCCCCAATCTATATGTTCAATAATAAGAACACTGTAGGAACCCAAACATTTGCAGACAAATAAGCGTAGTTGAATAAAGTGATAGAAACCACAAACATTCAAGCATCCTTCTTTCTTGCTGCACATTTTCCATCTGGGCGGAATAACAACATTGCCCATTGTACGGAAATTAAATGGCTGCAACAAGGGAAAAAGATTGCATTTTTACCTTATGCCGCTGGAACAGTGTTTCGCTGGTATTGTTTTTAATTTGCAAATTCAGTCAAGGACCCTTTATAATTAAAAGCCAAACACATCCAACCAATTAAAATGTTTTCTTCCCGCCAGCATTGCCAGGGGCATAGCTAGTATAACCATAGCATTTAGAGGAAAACACTGAACACTTCAAATACCTTAATTATTAAGAGTGTGGAGAATTATCAGCAGCAGTACGTGCATTTATGTAAAAAGGAGCATACTGAAGAGTAACACAACAGAAATAGGGTAGCACTGATCAGATGGGAAGAGTGATCAATATTACAGCCAATTACACAGATTTAAATAATGTATTTCGACACTACACATATGGCCATATCTATTATTTTCATCTGCAGCATCTCTCGCTTCATATTAGATGAGAATGCCAATTTCACGACTATATAGACACTCTAGAAATGCTTCGGCCTCAGGAAATGATTTCGGGCATATGAGTCGATTCTGAACTCCAGATGAATGCTTGCAATATCCGTACACACATAACGACAAACCTAGAGACCGCTGTTTCGAAAAGCATCATCCCTTTCTTGATATGGTTGGATGGGCGCATTAATAAAAAAAAACTGCGGGAGGAGGCGATGAATCAATATGCGCTGGAGCCAATGAGAAACATACAGTCCAAAGAGGCTTCGGATCTCATATCTATATGGGTATTTCTGCAAGCTCTATACATTTGCTGCAACAGGTTTACATTACATCCTTTCTCTTTTTCTTTACATTGTATTATAGATATTTGTTTTAAATGAAAGGTTTTACATTACGCTCTTGTTTGCTAGTATGAAGATGGCTAGAATGAAAATGTAGGCCCAATTCACAAAAAGATTTAAAAAAAACACAGGAGTAGATTTAAGGTCGTGTGTGTAGATACTTACACAGACATGTGGTTCCTATGTGTGTAGTAACAACTTCATTGTAACTATTTAAAAAGAGCCTGTCACTCTGCAGTGGGGGAAGGATGCTGTAAGTGTTTCTTGGTAGAAATGCTCTACTGTGGAATTGAAACGGAAGCCTAGGGGGAAAAGATGAGTAGTGAAAGGAATGCAAGAAGAGGGGTACATCAAAATTACCATTCAATAACACCTCTGTCTCAAACTACACGTTTTTCAAGAGTGTGTTTGCATATAAACAATGAAATGTGAGTCAGAAAATACTGTGGAATAGGAGGTGCTCCATCACCAACATGCCTGACTTTTAATATATACACACACGTGCATCTATGCACACATGGAGAAGCGATGTTTCATGTATGGGTGAATAAATAATTGCTCTGAAGTGAAGGGCCTTGAGGATATGCTTTGTCAGAAATGCGCATTCAGGGGCATATTTATGAGAGCTTTGCAACAGCCTTGCACCCCCTAGTGTAACACAACGGCTGTGTAATTAGTAAGTTGTATTAAAAAATGAAGCATCTGCAAAAATGTTTTGTTTTTTTAAGGGTTGTGTGGGGAAAAACTGCGTTGAAAGCAGCTGCATCACGCAACATTTAATATTGTTGGAATGGGTCAATACGATGTCAATGAGTACCAGGATGTGTGCAGGTCCGACTACAACCAAACCAATAAATGCAATGCCAATGTGTAGATGCCATAATCTGCACCCATATGACAATGTTGAGGCTCATAAATACAATGTGAATTTATGTCATAATCTATGCCTGCCCAGCAGCAATGATACGTGCAGTAGCCATGTAAATGTATGCCATAATCCATGTGCAACGACAATCAATCAATCAATCAATCAATAATATTTGTATAGCATGCTACTCACCCGGAGGGGTCTCAAGGCGCTGGGGGGAGAGGGGTACGCTACTGCTCAAAAAGCCAGGTCTTGAGTTGCTTCCTGAAGGAGAGGTTGTCCTGGGTTAGCCGGAGGTGGATGGGGAGGGAGTTCCATGTCTTGGCTGCCAGGTAGGAGAAGGATCTTCCTTCGGTGGTGGCTCTGCGGATGCGTGGAACCAGGCTGGTCGATCGTAGCTGGCGCGTGGGAGTGTAGAAGGTCAGGCGGTTGTTGAGGTACCTGGGACCCAGTTCGTGGAGAGCCTTGTGTGCGTGGGTGAGGAGTCTGAACGTGATCCTCTTGCTGACGGGGAGCCAGTGCAGGTCTCTCAGATGTCCGGAGATGTGGCTGTGTCGGGGGATGTCCAGGACGAGTCGTGCGGAGGCGTTCTGGATGCGTTGGAGTCTTTTCTGCAATTTGGCTGTGGTTCCGGCATAGAGGGTATTTCCGTAGTTCAGTCGGCTGGTGACGAGTGCCTGGGTGACCGTCTTCCTGGTTTCGGTGGGGATCCATCAGAAGATCTTTCGGAGCAATGCGCAGGGTGTTGAAGACCGATGAAGAGACGGCGTTGACTTGTCTGGTCATCGAGAGGGAGGAGTCCAGGATGAAGCCCAGGTTATGTGCGTGGTCCGTAGGCTTGGGAGTGGTGCCCAGGGCAGGGGGCCACCAGGAGTCGTCCCAGGCGGAGGGCGATGATCCCAGGATGAGGACTTCCGTCTTGTCTGAGTTCAGTTTCAGGCGACTGTTCTTCATCCACTCGGCGACATCTTTCATCCCTTCGTGTAGGCTGGTTCTGGCGGTGGCGGGGTTGTTGGTGAGGGAGAGGATCAGCTGGGTGTCGTCGGCGTAGGAGATTATGTTGAGGTTGTGTTGGCGTACGATGGCTGCGAGGGGGATCATGTAGACGTTGAAGAGGGTGGGGCTGAGTGATGATCCTTGTGGTACTCCGCAGATGACTTCGGTGGCCTCGGATCTGAATGGCGGGAGGCGGACTCTCTGGGTTGTTCCGGCGAGGAACGAGATGATCCACTCCAGTGCCTTCTCGTGGATTCCGATGTTGCTGAGGCGTTGCGCTAGGGTGCGGTGGCAGACAGTGTGGAACGCTGTGGAGAGGTCCAGGAGGATGAGGGCCGCTGTTTCCCCATTGTCGAGCAGGGATCTGATGTCGTCAGTTGCTGCGATGAGGGCGGTTTCGGTGCTGTGGTTGGCTCGAAAACTAGACTGCGAGTGGTCAAGGGATCCGTTAGTCTCGAGGAAGGCGGCAAGCTGTCTGTTGACTGTCTTCTCGATGACTTTGGCAGGAAAAGGGAGGAGCGAGATGGGGCGGTAGTTCTTCAGGTCGGTGGGGTCCGCTGTTGGTTTCTTCAGGAGGGCGCTGAGCTCGGCGTGCTTCCAGCTCTCCGGGAAGGTGTTGAAGGAGGTGTTGATGATGTCCCGGAGTTGGGGTGCGATGATGGAGTCGGCCTTGTTGAAGACGGGGTGGGGGCCGGGGTCGGTTGGTGATCCGGAGTGGATGATGTTCATCATGCGGGTGGTGTCTTCGGTGCTGACCGGGGTCCAGGTGCGGAGGGTGGTGGTGGGGGGCGTTGGTTCGGAGGCTGGATGATGGTCTGTGCGCCGAAGCTGTTGTGTATGTCGGCGATCTTGCTGTGAAAGAACGATGCGAGTGAGTCGCAGAGGTCTTGCGAGCTAGTGATGTCGTTGTTTCCGGCGCTGTGTTGGAGAGCTCTTTGACGAAGCTGAAGAGTTCCTTGCTGTTGTGGGCGTTGTTGTCCAATCGTTCTTTGAATGCTGTCTTCTTGGTGGTGCCGATCAGCTGGTGGTGTTTGCGGGTGGCGTGCTTGAGGGCAGTCATGTTGTCTGTGGTCTGGTCGTTGCGCCAGACTTTCTCGACCGTGCGGCAGTTCTTCTTGGAGTTCTTAAGTTTGTCGGTGAACCAAGAGGTTTTCTTGCTGCCGGGTCTGCTGGGAGGGGTTTTCAGTGGTGCGCGGTTGTCTGAGCAGTTGGTGATCCACTGTGTGAGGTTGCTGGCTGCTTCGTTGGGGTCCGTTGTGCTGGCGGGAGGGTTCTGGCTGAGGGAGGTGGTGAGCTGGTTGGCGGTGATCTTGTTCCAGCTCCTGCGAGGAACCTGTTGCGGGTGGTGGTGGGTCGTGGTTCTTCTGAAGCTGAAGTGGACGCAGCTGTGGTCAGTCCAATGAAGTCTGGTGGAGTGGCTGAAGGAGATGTATTTGCTGGAGGAGAAGACTGGGTCAAGCGTGTGGCCGGCGTAGCGGGTGGGGGTGTTCACCAGTTGCTTGAGTCCGAGGTTGGCGAGGTTGTCCAGCAGGGTGGTGGTGTTGCTGTCCTTGCTGTTCTCCAGGTGGAAGTTGAGGTCCCCTAGGAGGATGTAGTCAGCGGAGGGGAGGGCGTGCGGGCTGATGAAGTCTGCGATGTCTTCGCTGAATTGTGTGCGTGGTCCCGGGGGTCTGTAGATGAGGGTGCCTCTGAGTGTGGTCTTGGGGTTGGTGTGTATCTGGAAGTGGAGGTGTTCGGCAGTGGTGAGGGTGTCGTCGGAGTTGGTTGTGATGCGGATGGTGTTCTTGTGTACGATGGCGATGCCTCCTCCAGTCTGGTTGACGCCGTCCCTCCGGGTGATCTTGTATCCGTCCGGGATGGCGATGGTGATGTCGGGCGCTGAGGAGGCGTTCATCCAGGTTTCCGTGATGAAGGCGACGTCTCGTGAGGTTGTGTCGAGCAGGTTCCAGAGTTCCACGGCGTGTCTGTGGACGGAGCGGGTGTTGAGCAGGATGCACGTGAGGTGGTTGATGCTGGTGCTCGGCTTTGCAGGTACGGTGCAGGTCCGGAGGCAGGTGAGTCAGCAGGCTTGGCAGGTGAAGGGTCCGTGGGTGCGTTTCGGAGTGGCTCTGTAGCAGGCAGGGTTCC
Organism: Lissotriton helveticus; assembly: GCF_964261635.1. Lineage (NCBI taxonomy): Eukaryota > Metazoa > Chordata > Amphibia > Caudata > Salamandridae > Lissotriton > Lissotriton helveticus. The sequence goes on along the minus strand of NC_136063.1, from coordinate 1,510,890,583 downwards.
GGCCGGCATTGAGTGCGTTGAGGGTTGCGGCGTCGTAGGTCCGTCAGCGGGGGCCAGGGGTTCTGGCGCTGGGTGCAGTCCAGTCGCGGACCTCTGGCGCGCCTTCGGCACACAATCGCGCACCCGCTGCCCGTGAATGCTGCGCGTTCGCCGGGCGGCCTGCATATGAAGGGCTCAGGGAGGGAGGAGCAGCTGGGAGGCGGGAGCGGGGTGGCGAATGGGAGCGGCGGGGGGCGGGGCCGCAGGGAGCAGCGGCGGGAATCAGAGGGCGAGGCGGGAAGCGGGGGGCACAGCGGCAAAAGGGGGAGCGAGGGGGGTCACAATACAGGATACAGAAGGCAAAAAGGGGGGAAACAAAACACACTAAACAGAGGGCGAAGGAAAAAACCAAACACAGTAAACAGAAGGCAAAGGGGACCGAAGGGGAAAATGACAAAACGGCACAAGGTTACCACGGAGAAAAAAACGAAGGAAAAAATGAAGGAACAGCAGTCAGAGCGTAGCGGCAGCTCACAGCACGGGGAGGACCACGCGGTGGCTAGGGGGGAGACTGGTAGCAACACGACAGTGTTGCTACCTTTAAAAGCAATGTCAATGTTTCCCAGAATCTAGAAAGGCACAACTATTTCAATATCAGTAAAAACAATGCCAATGTACGTTATGACAACTGTAAACAACCTACTGAGAATGTTGATAATAAGGACATCGGTGACTGCCAAATTAATTTTAGGAGTTCCAGTCAACTCGTGCCAGTGCTGTCGAATTTACCCAACGTGACATCCCCCTCAACCCAGATTCAGAGATACGTAGTTAGACAGTCCATGTGACCCGCACCCATGCCTATTGAATGACAGGTCACAAGTGGGGTCTCTCTTAACCCAGAGAAAACCGCATACTCAGAGAAAACCTTGATCGATCCCAGAGATAGCTAATTGCACCACAAACAGGTCAACTGCAATTGGTCCGAATAAAACAAGTTTGGCCAGAGCTTGCATTCCCCAAAAATACCACAAAGCTAGATGCTAAATGTAGATTGGAACCCTCAGCCAATCAGGACACAATATGCACGCCACACGTGGTGATCACAATTTCCTCATGCCAGACATCTGGACATATACATACTAGTCGACACTAGCTCTCCCCCCAGTCGAGAGGCATCTTAATCCCTATGAGATGCCTAAACCTGTTAGATTTAGGACTGTAATGCCGTTTAAGAATGCACAAAGGGTTTTCTGGTACTTCGCAAAATGTATAAAACCAGCCAAAATGTCTGTACACCGGGAGACTTCCCTCAGGCACATTTTGTTGAGACTCTCCTGGCAGCTGCTTTCAATTAAACCAAGTTGTTCCAGAAGTGAACATGATGTGTACATCTTCCGCACAATATCATCAATGAGTGGTTTCAGAACGGCACATGCGGGTAAGGGAACTAGAACTGTACACTATAATAACTAAGAAGTTGTAACGCATGACATAATAGCCATCTCTGTGTTTGTGTATGCATCTTGTGTCATACTATTAAGTATTGTGTGAGTGGACAGAACCATATTTTCTATAATCTGGAGCAAATCAAAGTACAAATCATGTGGTTCACAACTAAATTCAAAATGAGTAGAAACATATTTAGCTAAGTTTGAGATGTGTGTATGTGCAATGGTGTATCACGTTTGGTGTATCAGTTAAAGTTCCCAAAAAAGGGGTGTTGCTCAAATCATATGTTATAAGTAAATGTGTCACACATGTCAGTCAATCTGTTGGTTGACCAAAGTATCAGGAGCACAAATTAAAGAATATGTTGTAAATACCTTTTATGTCATGCACTGTAGGTATAGCAATACAATCATGTGTAAATGCCAACTCCAGGTACCTATGTGATACCAAAAGTACAAAGTACACCTGTTTCTCAGCCATCCCAGATGTCTAGGTCCAAACATACACATTGATATTAGCCCGCATTGCCATACCTATCAATGTGATAGGTGAAAAATGTTGTGGCTCATGTTGCCTACATTTCCTGCGGTTCAGTCCATCAATTTGAAACTGACACAGTCAATGAATATGCTGTAAAATATGTCATACACTAGGCAATAACAGGGGGAAATGTAAGTGAGGTAGACTATCACAGTGTACTCATGATCCTAAACTGAACCCTCTCATGCTACATCAATGATGTCAGAATCAAAACATATAATTACACATTGCATACAAGTCAAACTCACATACATACATGTGAAGAATGAAACTGTTGTGTACAGGTCTGCAGTATAAAGGTAGCTATGTTTACATCATGTTGGCCCTTATGGAAAAGTCCTACATTACCATACCCATGTGTCAACCTAAGGTCAGCACAATAACTTCTCACACAAAAATCATCAGCTGATGTTTGGAAAAACCAAGTAAATATCCATGTCACATTTTGGAAATTGCTTACATTTACTATAGCCATGTTAAATCAAGTAAATACATTAAAGTCTGTGCCAATGTCATGTAAGCAAACAAAGACATCAGAGTTGACAAAAGGACAAATGTATGTGTGAGTCTCAAACATGTTGGCACTGTCACAACCTATGTAGGTATGAATGTATACAAGAGATAATGATCATAACTTCGCTACTTTGCAGACATATTGAGAGTGAATAGCATGGAGCTGTCAAGAATATTCAAAAGAACTTGTCATAATATTCTCCTACCTAAACATGAAATTCAGCGTGTAGATGTGTTCAATGTTTCACAACATGGACAATATATGCAATGGTACACAGAAGTTGAACATACATGTGTAATCAATGGTCAAGACTACCTAACACATATCTGTTAAAAGTGAAAGAAATGTGTATGACTTTGCCTGCATACATTACACACATGTTCAGTTATGTCTACATAACAATGTACAAAATCATTGACAGTTGATATTTTCCACTTTTCTTGTGACAAAAGATATGGGTTGCAGCCGAGGGTTATGACCCCATTCAACAATCGCCAGATGGAGGCATGCTTTTTTTTACTATACTCTGACAAAGACAAGGAATGTTGTTCAGAGGATATTTGAGGTCCTAAAGTAATTGTTCTGCAGCCTGGATATCTCAGATGGAAAACTCGTATACCTGTCTCTGATGATATCTGCTTAGAAACAAATGTGCCGGGGTACTATGGGCCACAAATTCAACAGGACCTGGAGGAGGATGCGGACATTGATGCAGACATAAAGCACACAATGGCAAGTCAGCAGAGACAGGACCAAATATTGTCCAATTCTTTTGCAGAATGAATAGAAAATGATGGTAATACTGACAGAAAATGTGTCAAGTTGTCATCCAATAAATATGACTTTTGTAATTCATCCATTGTGTTTTGTATGTGTGAATGTCAATGTACATAACTAGTCACTCAAATCTTCTCAACTAGATGTAGGCCTCAACATGTATTAATTTTGAATTCTGATCTGTGGTTAAACATGGGGCCATATCTCTAACTAATTACAAATCAAGGCAACAAGCCAAAGTAATGAAGATCACTGCATGAAAAGGATAGGGCAGGATGGTAAATCCTGCCCTCCCTCTTTTAAGCCATGCAGTGCAGCACAGCAAGCTGTCTTGCTGTGTTCTGAAGCATCAAAGTGTATTTCATGTGGCACTCAGTGTATGATGGAGCACAATTCTACCAAATAGTCAGTCCCTGAGGCAATCTAATAAATGTAGAGTGGAATATGAATTGTTACAACGCGAGTCATCACAACGCGTGCCATTACATCGCGGACGCTACAACGACCACGTTGTTACCATGCAAAGCCATTACTACGCAAGTCATTACATCGACTTGCATAGATGGTGCGCTGACATTAGAAATTTATAATTTACTATTCAAACTCCAGCCTACATAACAGTATTGTAAACTATACTATTTCGAATGTTAGCACACCATCTACTGCAAGTTGATATAATGACTTGCGTAGTAATGGCATTGGGTAGTAACAACGCAGCCATTGTAACAACCTTGTTGTAATGGCATCGCAAGGTGATGCCCGCATTGTTAAGGTTGTTCCCGTAGAGTGTCACACATATGGACTAGCATGCCGAATGGCAGTACTTTGCTGGAGGATATGTTGCAGCAAATACCATCACAGATCAAGGCTGACAGCTATAGTGGGCAAAGGCCTAGGGCCAGATGTACAACCATTTTTTGCACTCACAAACGGGAAAAAGGCCCGTTTGCGACTGCAAAATAGGTCTGCCCTATTTATAAATTCTATTTAACCTATTACCGACTCTGAAAGTAGGGTTTGGGACTCAGTATTAGGAAAGGGTGTGCTAACGGTGTCCCTTTCTAATAGCGACTCGCACTGCAATGTAAGATTGTTTTGCGGCCGCAATTGTGGTTGCTAAACACTCGCAGTTTACCACCCATTTCAAATGGGTGGTAACCCACTTGCAAATGGAAAGGGATCCACAGGGGACCCCTTTCCCTTTGTGACTGGCATTGGAAATATTTTTTAAGAGCAGGCAGTTGTCCCACGGACCACTGCCTACTCTTAAAAAATTAAACAGTATTTTTCATTTTTCTTTCTTAAATGCATCCCCTTTTCCTTTAAGAAAAACAGGCTGCATTTGAAAAAGCTGCTTTATTAAAAAAGCAGTCACAGACATAGTGGCCCGCTAACCCCAGCAGGCCACCATCCCTGGAGTGCTAGCCATTTCTAATGGGGTTGCAAATTGCTCTGCCTCATGAATATTAATGAGGCATGCAATTTGCAACACCATTAGGAATTGCAAGCAGTGTATGAGACACTGTTTTGCATTCCTATTTGCAATTCACAAATTGCGAGTTGCAAAACAACGCAATTCGCAATTCACAAATTGGTAGGGTCACACATCTGACCCCCAGTCTCATGTGTTGATGCCAAAATTTCATTTGTAAAGAATGCATTCATACGTGTGCGGTTCCACAAAACAATACACATGTAACACCTTTCCCAGGCTGATTGATGTTAACATTTGGCCACACTTGATACAATACACATTTACCATGTTTTGCAGAGCAATGCAAGGAGGCTCTAAGGCCCATAAAAAAACAAGATACATAGCTGAGGCAGCAATGCGTGGCATTTTCATAAAAGTAAGACAAGGGAGATATTTGTAGGTCAAAAAGCAACCACAAATGATTGTGGACATACACATTGGCATTACATATAGTGCAATGGTGTTTTTGCTTAGGAAATTTAGTTTGCATGGTAAGATTTATGTATCCCTGGTGGGAGTGGCTAACTGTATTGTTGTCTTGATCACAATTGCTTGCATGTTCCCATAGGGTAACATGGAATGTATGTATGTTCCCTGACAGAGGCCTGTGAAATGGATTTTCAGACTGGTTGGACCAGGAGGACCACCCAAAGACCTACCCTCATAGTTGATGTAAGCTACTGCATTTGCCATGAGTGAAACAAAGCAAGTGTAGGGTTGCAGCAAACTGTGTAGTGATCAGTAGTAGTAGTGAACAAGACAATTCAACACTGGGCCACTGCAGTGAGGCCTTCTCACTTGGTCACCTCTTCTAAAGTCATACTGCAGTGTGTTTCACTCACACCTTCCCAACATCAGGATGACCTAGAAGGGTGTGTGATAAAAATCCTGTACAGAATGCATATGCCTGTTCTACACATACACAACACATAGGATGAAATGTGAAACAGTATGCACATGGTCAGTGTGTGTGTGCTGGTAGTGTGTGTTCCACGTGACACACTCTAGTACAGTACAAAGGACTGTAGTACAGAATAGTGTGTGCGGACTGAGTGTGTGTGTGCGCTGAATGTCAGTATGCTACTGTTAGCATGGTACCTTTAGATTACAGTACTGGTCACTGAGGGCCTCATTTATGAAAAGTGTTGCATCACTGGTTCCAAACAGGGATGCTAAACTTGTCATTGCTCCCTGGATGCGCCGTATTTAAACCGCTCCATGTCACAAGGGTTGAAGAGATACGTCAGGAATCCTGACGTATGTTGGTGCAGTAATGACGCATTTCTAGAGTATGTCGGAAAACAGACGCAACTCCAGCAATGTGTCATTACACATGGGGCGAGTCCCATGTGAAAGGCCCTACGTCCTTACACCTGCTTCAAGCAGGTGTAAGGATTTGATGCAGTGAAGTCGTAGAAGTGGTGCAGTGAAATCTCATAGATTTCACCGTACCACTTCTACAACCCTTTTGTATGGGAAACACCAACCCTGCATACATTATTCCTGACAGAGGTATAATGTATTGCATGGCTGTGCAAAGTGATACATCTGCCTAGATGTGTCACTTTGTAAATAGGGTGCAGTGTGGTTGATTGATTACGCTGCCGCAGCATCATAAGCAAGTGCTGCAACAACAGCGTAAGACCTTCATAAATAAGGCCCTGAATTTGCTATGACTGTACATTGAGGAGCTTATTTACAAGACCCTTGCTCTGCCAGTGAATCACGTTTAAACTGGGAAAAAGTGATGTACTATAAATAAGCCTGTGAGTGCTCAAGTGCCTGCACTGCTACATAACATGGAGTACCTTGGTTTTTTTCGTGGGTAAGGTCCAGGTTACCTGGTGGATAAAATGAGGTTGAGATCAACACCCAAACAGACAGAGTATGATAATCCAGCAAAGCTGCAAACTGAGTGGCATGTACACTGGAGTATGGGAGATCCAGCCTGTATCTGTGCTACCCTAGGTATGTGTTGAATCAGTTTTACTCTACAAGGAAGGGACCTGGACACATCTCCGAAACAGAGAGTTTGGGCTGAATAGTAAATCTTAAAGAGTAGGGCAGAGGGCCCAGGATCAACCTTTAAATGCACACATGACTGTGGGTGGCATCCAAGTGGGTATTCTGGTAACTCGTATGAATTATTATGTGAAAGAAATCAGCTCTTGAGTCCTGCCTTGGTGTGCTGCTCTGCTGCCAGCTGTTTGCCTGACTGGGTGATAAAGACTGCACATGAATCCATTGAAATCAGAATGACTTCAAGGTCACTCTGCTTGGCCTCCTATCATTAGGACCCATGAGCAATAAATATTTGCAACTACCCTGCTTCAGCAGCAGTGGGGATACTTATTAGCTCCTTTGCATCACTCTTGAACCATGCGGCATGGTGCAAGCGCCATACAAGGCCAAAATATAAATTATTAAAGGCACGCAAGGCTGCCTTTTGTGGCCCTGAGTGGCCCTTCCAAGGGTGTTGAGTGGGTGTTCCCCTGCAACATTCATGGATTTTGATGCATTCAAAGATTTACCAGAAGTGGTATGCCTGGGAATGCACCAAAGACCCACGACTCCTCATCTGAGGCATAAAGAAGAGTAATATCTTTATTACTCCTAATGCCTACCTCATTAGGAAGGGGAATATGCCTAAGGCAATTGTTTTGTACAGGAAAGTGCCCCTTCCTGCTCAAAAACATACAATGGAGGAACCCTTGCACCAAGGAGCAAGGGTGCCTGAGTTGGCACTAGACTGCCATAATGACGCCAGTGCAGGGACAATGTTAGGAAGGCACCATATTCATTTAAATATGGCACATTCCTGCCCTTTCTCTATGACACAGCAAGGTGAGTTGTTATGCTGCATCACTTGGACATAGATATGGCCCCTGGACTCTCCCATCTATCAGTCTGCCCTACAAAGTGATGCATCTCCAGTCCTGGAACAATGGAAGTGAGCCTCAGTTGTTTGCTCCAGCAGAAGCCACACGTCTGCTGTTGATCCTGTGCATCTCCTCTGTTGCATGGGTTGGAACCCGCACATCAGCCCTGTTGTGCGGCTTGGAACCACCGCAGCAGCCCTGTTGCACGCATTGGAACTAACCCTGGGTGGTGAACTCCGCTCCACTCGCGGAGTTTGCGGAGTTTTCTGCACTCTGCGTTACGCGGAGCTCGAGGAGTTCTGAAAAACTCCGTCCTGCATAGCGTAGAGGAGTTTTTTACCTGGCTCGCAATTCCCAACGTCAAGTTGGCAACCGCAAGCAAGTAAAATCAACCTCCCGTTGAGATTGTTCCTAGTTTGCGATCGCCAACATCAAGTTGGCGAGTGTGGAAAATCAGCCTCCCAGTGCGATTTCTCAACGGGAGGGATGGGGGGGGGGGTGGTCAGGTTTCTCATTGCAAGTGGTCATGTATGCTCCTGACTGCTCGCGTTGATAAACAGCCCATTCACGTTGAGAAAGCTGCTGCTCGAGTAAAAATCTACTTGAAAGGCAGAAAAGTAAAGCAGGGAACGCTTGCACTGTGCATGGTGCCATTGGCGATGATTGCACAGAGCGGACAAGCATCCCGCATTGTGCAATCACCGCAAATGGCATTTTTCTATCATACTTCTCCGCTTGTGGAGCTGCAAGTAGTGCGGCAGAGTTTTTTTTGCACTCCGCCCAGGGTTAATTGTAACCCCTAATCAGCCCTGTTGCGTAGGTCAGAACCCACGCATTTCTGCCATTGCATGGGACTTACAGTAGCTGTAGAAGTGCAACTGTGCAGTGCATCCATTACGCAATGTACATTTGCGTAGCAATGCATCAGAAAAATCGATAAAAATGTCAAAAATGTGCTGGTTACACCAAGGAAATGACGCAATGGGTGTGACAGGATGCATACTAGGAAGTGTTAAAGTTAGTTTCACTTCATGTTACTGTCTGTTAGTGGAAGCTGGTTGTTGGTGGTGTGGAGAGAGTGTTTGGTGGATTTTTTGGGTTGTTTGTGGTCTAGTCAGTGTCTGGTGTGTCCTTGTCTTTATTTACTTGTGTACTCTTTGTGCATTTGTTAAATCATTTGTCTAAGTATTTGTTTTTTAGTTTGTCTGGGGTATGTAATTTTCGAGGTTTTGTATATCAGGGGTAGTTAGTTGTTTAAGTTTTGTTTTGCTATTCATGTGTTACTGAGGTATAAGGTCATGTTGGGGAAAGGTATGGGAAATACTTTTTCTGGGGAAATGGTTTGGGGATTCATCTGGCTGGTAATGCACTGCCTGCCACACATGGTGGCATCCTGAGGACGGGTAAGCCACGGCTACCTGCCCAAGGACAGAAGGGGCTCATGGGAGAGGGTGTACTTGCACATGTCCCAGGTGCACGGAGTAGAGCACACAGTATCCCTGCTGACACCTCATTGGGCAGATGGGTAGCTTGTGAGACTGATCTGGTGGACCTGCTGGGTTTAGAGGTTGGAGGCCCCGCAGGTATGTATGTATGTACCATATGCATGTATTAAGGTTGCTATATTATTTAAGCACAGCTTCAACATCAAAGGGGCGTAGTTATTAATGGGTTTTGTTAATCTTGCAACATGCAATATGCTTTAAGTGCAACACAACCCTGAAAGTGCAAGCACTTTGTGTGCCTTGGAGTGCCTTGAGAAGACCAGTTTAAGACAACGCAGGGCAAATCGCTGCATTGCTATTCCCTGTCCCAGGGGGCTGTTCCATGGCTTCTCTGTGTGTTCACATTCAACATGCACACAAGTTAAGAGAGAGTGACACCAAGTGGCAGAAGTACCAAAGGATCACAATAAGCAGCACACCTGACACACATTAGGTCTCGTGTTATATGGAGCAAGCACTCTTGTGACCAAGTAATGGCAAGTATGCCTTTACACAATTGATGTACACTATTTTTTTAGGAACACACACTGATTAATGTATTTGCATGTCAATGTAATGGGATACAGGATGTGTTGCTGTATTTGACCACTCAGCTGACTCTGCAAACTATGTCAGTTAAACTGGCCCTATTGCCCAATTCACATCACATATCACCATCAATATTGCACGTGCTATGAGGTTTGTCTGTGTGCAAGGCTAATATGTATTTACCAAGCGACACATTTGTCATCTTACGCACAGTAGAGCAAGTTACCTTATTGTGCTGACTCAAAGTGAACGGGAAGTCCTGTCCTATCCCATCACAAGACGAATATTGCTTGCCTAGTGTCAATGGTTTTACCATTGTGTCATGGTGCAAGGAGGTCTGACCAACCGTACCTTGAACATCACATGCCTGAAGGTTCAAACATTATGGAATCATGAAAATTTATATCAGAAAATGTACGCCATACTGCTGTATATTTTGCTTAATCTTGCAGCATACTATACTTAAACCTGCTGCATGACTTTGAGCTCTCCTGCACCTCAATTCAAGTGTGACAGCATATAGGTGTGGTAAAAGAGTTCTGCTGATGTACACTTAAAATAAGGGAGACTCATACATGTTCCTGTAGCTGTGTGGCATATCTATAAGCAAATTGTATAAACATGGAGGACAGTGTTTGGTAACATTTGTATGTGCCTTTTCCTTTTGTTTTAAAAGGAAAGAACCCGAGAGATGTGGTTTTATATCTGGTAGCCATCAGAATCCAAACATGTTACTACTGATAGATGCTGGGAATGTGACAATGACATCACAACCTTTTTGCTGATCATGAGTTAGACCCATGAAAGAGTAATAATTACAACTCAACATGTGTTTATGTAAGGGTATGAGTACATTTAATAAAGTATGAATAATCCACCTGTTTGAAAATATAACTGAGGATTGTCTGTTGTAATACTTCCTCAGGGGTGAGTGAGCCTCCCTCGGAGAAGACCATGTCACACCTACGTGAAATGGAGTGACAAAGGAACAATTACAGTGATGCTGTGGAGGCTGCAGGGTTTTACGGTTGCCACTGTATTGATCCATGCTGTTGTACAAATCATTACCTCTCTGTCTGACTGTTGCACATTGTGAATGACGATGTCCACAAAGAGGGGTTCCGGTCCTATGGCTTAGTAGCTGAAACAGCATGTAAGTCTGCATAACTGAGTGAAATATGGATTTTTTTTTAGCATACTTTGCAATTCTCATGGTTGTTTAAACTATGCTGCTCCGGTAAGCCTCAACAGTGTCATTGGCAGTGGTGTGTGCAGCTGTACAACTGCACTAGCATACACATGGATAGATATAGAAATGGTATTCTCATGCTCTGTATCACACCTATGTGTCATTTCTATGAAGCATTTATACATTGCAAGGTGGGAAGTCAAGTTGTAGCACTGTGTAAAAGTTAAAAAGCAGAAATGCACGGTGTTAGCAGGATACAGTGCATTACTGTACTTACCTACTGGTGGGGTAAATATGTCTGGCTAGCGTCAACACAGCCACCCTTCCATCATGGTGCATAGGGCCCTGCATTATGCACACCATAGTCAGTAACAACTCCTGGAGGGAGTGCTGTGGGGTGGGGCGGGGGATAGTAAACTCCGGCATACGGCCGATCGGAGTTAGGTAAAGAAATAAATAAATAAAACAAATGAAAAGGGGGGGCCCTTGGCCCCCCCGCCCGCATGGCGGCGCGGCGACCGCCCCCCCTCAGTGCCTCTCGATGGTGGGGCGGGCCCTCATGGGCGCGACCCGCCACCAATTGGCCAGGCGACCTTCTTGACCCGGATACCAGGTAGGATGTCCGGGTCAGGGGGGGCGTGCTGCTGGAGAGGTTGGGCGGGGGGGGCGTTGCCATCCCCGCCCAGCCTCTTGAGAATAAAGAGGCGGGGAGCGCCCGGGAAACCCTCTTGTTCCCTGGACGCTCCCCCACAGCGTGTTGTGCCCCGCGCTCGGGGCTTCTTTGTTAACCCACCCACCATCCCGGGAACCAAAAAGTTGATGCTGTATTAGTAGTGTTAGGTGTAATTTTGAGGTGACCGTTGCCATCCTGGCTATGCACATGGAATTGTCGAGTGATATATTATGCTGATGATGCTTTCTTTAGGAATTTTTTCCCCTTTTAGTGAACTGTAAAATATGTTATAATTTGCAATGGTGTTTAGGAAGTTTTTTCTCCTTTAGTGTACTGTGCTGAAATATTGTATAATTTGTATTTGTGTTCAGGACCTTTTTTCCCTTTGTAGCTTTACATTGATGCTTTAATGTGTTAGTAAGAGTAGTTGTCCATTGGAATTTTTTCCCATAGGTCGTCGTATTTATTAGGTATGGGGCATGCGGTAAGGTCATGACCGGTGAGCACCTAATTTTAAGGTCTGAGGGGGCGGGCATCATCCTATGGAGGTTCCCGCCCAGGGGGAGGGGCCATTGGCCACTCCTAGAACTCCAGGGGCAAGGTAACTGATGCTTCAAAGGGGCGCGGGTTGGAGTAGTCACGCTTTCCTTAGGCTGGTAGCCACCCCGCGCGCGCATACTCATGACGTCACCGGATGGCGCAGAGTAAGGGCCCTCCTTTAGTGGGTAAATGGAGTTCACGGCGTAGACCGGGGTAAATTACCGGGCCCGGCTGCGCATGCGCACATCTCTAGGTAAGGCGCAGCTAGTAGGACCTGACACCGGTTAGCGACCTTGCCATATGGCCAGAAATGTAGGATACAAAAATCAAGATGAGGATGTTAGATTCGGTTAGGAAACAACCTGTATTAGAGTTTTGTTAAGGTTAGCCTCTCAAACTTGTTGACGATATTGTATCTAATGTCCTGCTGATTTTTGTATAAATTGTTGACCATGCAATTAAAAAACATTTTTTAATTTCATATCTTAATAAATACGGCCGGGGGACTAGCCCCCGCCTTCCAAAGATAACCAGGCCTCGTGTTCATGTTTCTGGGGTCGGTGTGGTTGGATGGGAGGGGGGGCGGCAGCCAGTCGCTGACCATGTTAAATTGTGTGCACTGTAACGCATTTGACGTTGCGGCGCGCGCAATTTTATTTGTTTTATTTCTTTATTTCTGTCCATAAATAAATCAGTAAAGGCACCCAAATATCATTCGGAAGGGAGGTCAAAGGCAGCTCTTCTGCATATAAGACTAAGTTCTCCCTGCAGTATATCGGATCCCTGATCCACAGTTCAGGCGTAGGGCTCCTTCTGCTGTTCTACATCATTGCCACTCGTAGCTTAGCACTAATTAATGCTACACTTGCCAGCTTGCCCCTTGCACCTTTCAAAAAAGGGAGTAGACCCAATAAACAGACCTGCGGTGAGCAGGGCACATCCACTTCAAGGATTTTTGACAATTTAATAATCACCGCAGCCCAATACTCCTGCAGCCATCTACAGACCCAGGACAGGTGCCAGAAGTCGGCACTCAATGCGCCACAACGTATACATGCGTTTGTGTCACGTAATACGAATCTAAAAAGTCTGTGAGGTGTATGATAAGCCTGACGAAGAAATTTAAAGTGTATAATGTGCAAATTCCCATTGGACATGAGGGCACCAGTCAGGCCACAGTAGCGCACCCAATCATCCAGGGAAATCGGAGGGTTCAGATATTCGTTCCATTTCTCCAGACTTTTATCAGCAGGGAGGGCCCTATCTTTAAGCATGAGCGCAAAATCCGCTCCGATCGCGGATTTTGCGGATTTTCGGTGAATCCGCGATCCGCGAACTCTCGCGGATTTACCGAAAATCCGCAATCCGCGATCGGAGCGGATTTTGCGGTCAAAAGTTCAAGCGAGCCTAATTAACGATGGCGCCGGCAAGCTGCCAGCGCCATCCTGCAATAGTTACTTAATTAGCTTCAACAGGAAGCTCTAATAGATAAGATACAGCAGGGGCTCGAGCGCCTGCTTTATTTTAACAGTTGGAGCTTCCTGTTGAAGCTAATTAAGTAACTATTGCAGGATGGCGCTGGCAGCTTGCCGGCGCCATCGTAAATTATTTCAACTGTGGTGTCTTCTTGAATAAATATGAAGGGCAGGGTTCATTCGGGCACGACGGTCCTGGCACATAAAAATAAACCTCAACAGGAAACACTTGCAGATATCAATAAAGCATGTGCCCTAGTTGAAGCTTAAATTCAGTGACTCATTCATCAGCCCAAAAATTAATCTGCTGCTCTGATCGGTCTCTGCCCTTTTATACACACAAGAGGCATGCTCGCATGGACGCCCCGTCCGTTTGGCCCCGCCCACACACTCGAGGTGTGCACCGTCTTCCCGCCATTTACCCACTATGATGGACATTTCACTCAAGGGATCCCTGCGCACTTCGGCGCGATTGCATAGTAACACACACTTGGTCGCTGGAACTAGTTGAAGCGCAAATGCAGTGACTCATTAATCAGCCCAAAAAAAATCGTGAGCGTTGGGAGGCTGGGCAGATGTGCCTTCTTCCCAAATATATAATCGAAAATCCGCTGTGATGCTGCTCTGATCGGTCTCTGACCTTTTAGACACACAAGAGGCATGTGCGCTCGCGTGGAAGCCCCGTCCGTTTGGCCCCGCCCACACACTCGATGAAGCCCCGCCCCCAAATCCGCAAATCCGCTAAATCCGCGGATTTTGCGGATCCACGATCCGTGGATCCGCTAAATCCGCGAATCGTGGATCCGCAAAATCCGCCCATGCTTACCTATCTTCTCTAACAGCGCGGTTTGATTTAGTGACAAGTAACTAAGTGACTATTAAGTAATGCAAGGGATTCTTGAGGTTCCGCAGGGAACGTCGGATAATGGGATTGTGCTGCTTTCTTGAGTCTGTGTACCGAGAATGTGAATAGAAGAGTCTGATGTTGAATATAGGCCGTGTCAGCGGGTGTCAAGAACGTGCCATTGGGGTACAGGTCTTGCATTTTGTCAATGCCTGCCTGAGTCAGTATGCACAGAGCTCCCTTCTCATGCGTCCCCGACAGGTTCTCGTGCTAGGCAATAGGCAGTAGCGGGGATTACAAGGGTAGTCTGCCTAGTGCCCTCCAAGCCATGGTTGTCATGTTAATAGTGTTGAAAGTCGTGCGGGGCGTGAGTCTGCTTTTGTGTGTTAAAATGGAGCTTAACAGGATGGGTGAGCGTCCCAGTGTTCCATCGCCACATGTGGGATTCAATTGTGATCAGTTAACCAAAGGTGCACGTATTGTGCGTGCGCACACTAATAATACACATAAAGATCCGGCACCCCGAATCCCCCATGCTTATAACCGAGGGTCAGTGTGCCAACTTACTCGGGCCTGTCTTTTGCCCCAGATCAGATGGAGCAGCAGCGAGCGTAGTGTTTTAAAAAATTGTTGGGAGAGAGGGATCGGTATATTATTAAAAAGATATAAAAATATAGGCAGCACCACCATTTTTAATAATGCAATGCAATCGGCGAGTGAAAGTGGAAGGCGCACCCATCTGTCAATTTGTTGCTCTAGCAATGTGACAACAGTGCCATAATTCTCACGAAGGATTCTATCAGGTTCGCAGTGAACCCAGATCCCCAGATATTTGACCGAGTCCATTGCCCACTCAAGAGGAAATGCGAGCATGTGCGGGTGTGTGGATATTGTCAGAGGTAGTACCACCGACTTGGACCAATTGATGTGTAGCCTGGAGAGAAAAAATTTGGCAAACCTAATGTACTCCCGCAGCCCAGATGCTAGATGAATATGGGGCTCTCGGATAAAAAGCTACATATCATCTGCATACAGGGAGATGATGAGTGGATGGTGATGCAAATTAAGAGCCGCAGTTTTATGACATTGCCTAACGAGGCAGGCCAACGGTTCCAGCGTCAAGGCAAACAGCGGGGGTGAAAGGGGGCACCCCTGCCTGGTGCCTCTGGTAATAAAAAAGGGATCCAAAGTGTGCCCCCCACCCATACCAATGCTGAGGGGTGTGCGTATTGGAGTCGCACCCAGTTGACAAAAATGGGGGAAAATCCCATCTGCTGGAGTATAAAAAACAGATAGCCCCATTCAACGGAATCAAATGCTTTGGCAGCATCAAGCATGACAGCTACCATCGGAAGGTCAGGAGAGAGAGTGTGGAAGAGAGCAAATAGTGTGCGGAGATTGTGGGAGGTGGAACGTGTAGGTATGAACCCAGACTGCTCTGGTAACACCAGATTTTGCATGGGCGGTTGAAGGCGGGTAGCTATTATCTTCGACAACATTTTTACGTCTGCATTATGAGCGACAAGGGGTGATATGAATCGCAATGGTCGAGTGGTTTATCTTTTTTCAAGAGGGTAATGATGAGAGCCTTGCAAAGGGATGGGGAGTATACCGGAGTCGTGTGCCTCCGCATACATTTTTATCAGGAAGGGGGTGAGCTCCTCAGCAGATGCCGTATAAAATTCAGGTGGAAATCCGTCCTGGCCAGGGATTTTGTTATTAGGGAGAGAGTGTATTGCCATATGAATGTCTTCAACTGTGATAGGTTGACTGAGATACTCTCTCTGTCCCTCTGACAACCAAGTAAGTGCTACATGTGAAAAATAGTCATCTAGTTCCTCAGTAGCTGTATCACACTGCGAAGTGTAAAGTTTTGTGTACGTTTGTCTGAACTGCTCCAGTATATCTGTGACGCTGAAATGGTCGTGCCCAGCCCCATCTGTGATCGTATTAATGACATTGTGATGCATGCAATGTTTAATCTTTGTGGCCAAGTGATGCCCTGGTCTCCCACCCTCTCCATACGAGCTAGCCACAGCACACTTCAATATGTATCAGATCTCTACGTCTGCTAGTTTAGTGTGTTCGAGTATAGCTTCTTTAATTATCGCTAAAGTTGCATCACATGGTGCACATTCATATTCACGTTCAAGGCTGGACAGTGTGGATTCAACTTTGGTTATTTGGCCCCTTAAATCCTTTAAAATGCCAGCAGATGTAGTGATACAGGCACCCTGAAGAGTAGCTTTAAACCCCTCCCACAATACCCCGGCGCTATCGACAGACCGCTTATTCTGAGCAAAGTATTGGACAATGGCTTCACAAATAGCTTCTAAATAAAGGGGGTCCAACAGTGCCTCAGGATGGAAACGCTATGTGACGGGCCAGGGAATCTGTTGGGGCATGGTGATAGTGAGCTGAACAGGACAATGATCTGAGAGTGTGGGTGGCAGATGCTCCACCCCACCACCCAGCCCGCCACTTCCTCGCCTACCAACCAGTAATCAAGACGAGACCAGCTGCCATGTGCTGTGGAAATGTGTGTGCCCTCAAGTGTCTCTGTATGTCTATGTCGCCATATATTAAGTAATCCAAATTCTGCCATCCCGCTGCCGATTATGCGAGCTGCCCCTGGGGAGTGCCCCTCTCTACCACTAGATTAATCCTTGCTGGGGTCTAGGTGAGTGTTAAGGTCGCCCCCCAGAGGATCGCTGCATCTGGCCAATTGTGCAGTACCGCGAGAAGACTCTCAAATAAACCAGGGTCATCTATGTTGGGAATATATGAATTCACATACCGACCTGCAGAGTCGAAATAAGTGTGATGTGCTGTAAAAGGAAGGCCTTTTTTCACTAATGTGAGTACTCCCTGGCTATAGGAGGAATAGGAGGAGGCCAGACGGTAGCCAGCCCAGTGAGCCCCAACCAATGTGTCTGTATGTTTCGTCAGATGTGTTTCCTGAAGGATGGCGATGTTAATTCTATGGCATTCTAAATGAACTAACACTTGACTAACTTTTTGGGGCGTGTTAAGCCCTCGCACGTTCCAAGTGAGGCAAGAAAGTGTCCGACCATTACTGTGCGTACCAAGAGTAATGTATGTGGGAAAAGGAATCTACCTGCATCCAAGATGTGAACAAGAACATATGGGCACTATCCAGCCGGATGGCAATAATATGTAGCCACATAAACGAACCCCAGAGCAATACCCCCACCCACTTTAGCAACCCCAACACACCAAAGCCATCCAAAACTCCCAGAAACAAATCCCAAGTACAGCACCAGGGAAAAAAATCTATTTGCGGGGAACAACCATAAGGGGGGATGCCAGAGCACAAACTCCTTTCCGATTAAGTTAGGAGGTGGCCGAGCTATCGTACCGCGCCCTTCCCAGGCCCTGCAATCACATATAGCTCAGGAACACAGGCGGGGAATCCCCCCAGTATTGAGTAAAATATTACAATGCATAAAATCACGGAGCCAACGGATCAGAAAACCATTAGGGAGTGACAGTGCTCCTGCCCCGTCCCAAGCGCCCTCCCAACCCAGGCAGTTTTAGTACTGAGTCAACCAGGCCATTTATTAATTCACCATGTTCAGTAGCTTTGGCACTTTCTGCGTGCCTCGGGGGGCGGTTCCGGCGGGAGACAGATTTGGCAAAATCCAACGCTGATTTCGGGCAAGTGAAAAATGTGTACTTCCCATTATCTTCCACACGCAACCTCGCCGGGTACAGCATGGCATATGGTATGTGTGCGGCCATTAACAACTTCTTGGCAGGCTGATATTCCCTTCGAGCCTCTTGCACCGCCATGGTGAAGTCTGGAAAAAAGGCGAGCGAATTCCCTTCATGAACAATGGTACCTTTCTCCCTCGCCAGACGGAGCACCGCATCCCGGTCTCTATAGTTTATGGGGCAAGCAATTATGGGACAAGGTGGGGTGCCCGGAGGAGGACCGGCAGCCAAGGAACGTTGTGCCCGCTCCTCAATGAGAACCTGGGACAACTGTTCTCCTCCAAAGAAGTCACGCACGAGTTTCTCCACTAAGGTCTCAAGGCGATCTGTGTTTCTAGATTCTGGGAGACCCGTAATGTGTACAATGTTGCACCTCGATCTGGCTTCTAAATCTTCATTACTAGCCTGTATGACAGCAAGAACTTTTTTCATGGAGGCCACCTTGTTCGTAACTTGCCGTAGCCCATCCTCGGTATCTGAAATGCGTATCTCCACATAGCTCGGCACTACGAATTCAGAACTTTCCCTTAATATGGGGCGAACCTTACTACAGCGGTTAATTCGTACATTGCAGTACTTCCCCTTAACTTGGGACCAATTTTACTATAGCAGTGAACAGGATTGATATACGTTGCCTCGCTTGCTGCTTCTTTGCATATTGCAGATTTATATTGCCTATACACTATTTTGAACGATCAGGATGTTACTGCAGAAGTGACAATTTGACCTCCTTGTGACCATTGACAATTGACGGTTTATTCGAGCCCTGACGAAGTCCCTTTGGGGACGAAACGCGTTGGCTGAGGCCTTTTAACATTTACAATAAAGGAACTTTTTCTAAATTATTTTGCTATTACGGACTAGTTTCTTTCGGTGCACCATCCTTCATTCATACAATTTGGTATCTGCCTCGGCAGCGGAGCTTCTGTGCGGCTAGCCCCGGATGTGATTTGCACGATCATCAGAATACTTCCTACTATGAAATTTGAGTGCGAACCTTAGTCAGCCGCAGCTTTCTTTGTTTGTTACTGTATTAGGAGATTTAACTGTACTGAAGGTATATTGTCCATATCTCTATCTCAAAATTTTGTGTAGGTTTGGACTGGCACTTATGATTGAATGGCAATATCAGCCAACTTTGCTAAACATCATGTACATTTGAAGTAATATGTGCACTCCTTTAACTCCCTAGATAACATGACAGCAGACATAGCAAGGCCCTTTGAGGTCAGACGTGACTGCTATCTGCATATCCATAACATCATCAAGGCCTACAGATAGATGGGCTGCTTGCCTGAAAAAAAAAAAAAAATAATCAGCTGCGCCAAAACATTGGGAGGGTGTTAGACAGCAGCAGCAGGAGGTCCACACACAGGACACAGCTGGACCATCAAGCACATCACAGCAGAGAGCCACATAGTAAAGAAGTCCCAGCCAGGCAGGAGCTTTCACTTTTAACTATCAATTGTTCTGACAGATACATAGGCTTAACAGGAGGATGGCTGGTATTGAACAGTAGCAGGCCACCATAAGAGAGAGTTTTAATAACCTTACAGTAGATCATGGAATGGATTGCTGGCCAGATAGGACTCTGTCTCTCAAAACATTCCTTTTCTGGGTTGTTTAGTAGGATACTATTTTGCAGTTAGTAGGCATAGTGTTAGGGTTTAGTATAGGTGAAATATTAGTTTAGGGTGAATAATAGGTTAGTAGGTAGTAGTATTTACGAGTGTTAATTTAATGGTAGTCTTTTAAGTGGGTGG
Source organism: Lissotriton helveticus (assembly GCF_964261635.1). NCBI lineage: Eukaryota > Metazoa > Chordata > Amphibia > Caudata > Salamandridae > Lissotriton > Lissotriton helveticus. The sequence continues at coordinate 1,510,870,716 of NC_136063.1, read as the reverse complement.
GTGGTACTGTTTTGTGTGTATATGAGGAAAATACCGTTAAAAACAAAATTGCAAAAAAATCTATATATGTTTAGGATTGTATGTGTAGATAGTATATGTATAGGGTGCAGTTTATGTTTGTATTGAACCGAAATATGTGTATTAAAGGAGTTGGGGATTGATATTTAACTTGTCATGGATGTATAGTGTTTAAGATAGATTAAAGTAGTTTAAGATAGTATAGGCTACAGTTAAGGTTAGTTAGTATAGGCTGTGAAGGTGGAGGTAGTTTTAATAGTTATTAGTTTTTATGCATTACATTATTTCTTTTTCTACGTACTCTAGTTGGTTATTATTTAATTTGTAAAAGCTGGTACCATTATGTAAGTTGAGTTGGGCACAGGATGTACCAAGTGACCCGAGGTCTTTGAAGGTATTTGTAGCTTTGTCAAAGGCCTGTAGACAATTGTTAGTCTACCTCACATTTGAGTCATGTATGGACCCTTTTCCATACTTTAGACACTATAAGCGGGGCTCAGTTTTTTATATTCCACACAGCACAAGACAGGTAGTCTCCTACAGGTTAGTTTTACCCTACTGATGGTGTGATTACAGGTAGTCTCCTACTGTAGCTTGCTGTGGGAAAGTGTTAGGGCCAGTAAAGGTTGGATTGAAATTTCACTGCGGATTTTTACTCCCTGGCTGCAATAGGACACCAACTGTGCATTGCACTTCTGCACACACCATTGTTCAATTGTGCAAGGGGGTTATTGTTGTTGACTGAAAACTAATTGATAACTAATTGTGTAGGAAGTCACACCTGCCTGTAGAACATCCATCATTCTTGGTATTGACTACTTGTTAAGTGTGGTACATCATACAGCATTACTTAGGTCAACTAATTTCAAAGTTTAATGCCCATATATCTCAAATTTTCCTTTCCCCGGGGAGGTGTTGCATTTTTCTTGTTCCGTGGTTTGGCAACTGTGCAAAAATGTACGTACAATGTACATTATAAATGTAATGTGTGATTGCACTCTCACTCAACACATATAGGCCACTCAGGGGCAGAGAGACACAGTCTGCCTACCTGTCCCAATGTAGTATTATTCAACATTTATTATTTAACACAGAGCCAAGAGAAGGAGCCCTTTCATTTCTTGGTTACTGACATTTAAGGTGTTGGGTTGGCCTTGAGTATCCATAAAAACCATAAAAGATCTACATTACACATCACAATCCAAACATTTCATATAATAACCTTCCAAAAAGGTACTGCTAGACCAATGCATACTTATTAGGAATTATATTTTCAATACAAGACCTTTCTTAGCCATTAAAAAAATATAGTTAAAATTGCTAAATTACAATTTTTAAAAGATATTGAGGAGTTACATCAAATCTCATTGTAGGTTGCAAAGACTAAGGTATCATTTCTGGCATCAATAAAATAAAGTTCATGGTTTAGGACTCTAATAAAAAGATTTTAAAGTAGTCACTATACAAGATATATACGAAAAATCACGCATTTTCTTCAGTACAATATAGGACTAATATAATATTAATAGTTAATAGTTGACAGTGAGTTCCATATGTACCAAGTAAAGTGCAAATGCCAAAGCCGGTATACTTTAAGTATATTAAGCTAAAATTTCAAGCCTTCCACTTTTCCTATTAAACTTACATCAAACAGGTACCTACTAACACTGAAAAACACTGCTTGAGATGTATCTGTTCTCAGTAATCTTTATGCCTCATAGCAGGATCTTGTACCCAATAGCCAGCAAATGGGTTTGATCCATTTCCTTCTATATTTTGTGTAAGCTGCACAGAAGAATAGTAGATGCAATCTATTTTCTTTGTACCCGTATGGCAATCTCTCTCCTAGCAGCCCGCGGGAAAATGTTGGAGAAGTTAATACAGCATCAGTTGAATAAGTTCATAGAAGACAATGATGTCCTACATGAGACTCAATCGGGTTTTAGACCGGGCTTCAGCACGGAGACTGCTTTGATTGAAGTAGCGGAATCAGTGAGGTGGTCGATGGATGCCGGGGAATCTGCTATGTTGGTTCTCCTGGATCTATCGGCCGCCTTTGATACGGTGGATCATGTCAGGCTCATACAACGGCTGGCTGAGATAGGGTTAAAAGATCAAGCATTGAGCTGGATTCAGTCGTACCTATCACTGAGAACACAGAAGGTGGCATTAGATCAGATTGTCTCAAAACCCTCCAAGCCAAAATGTGGTGTTCCCCAGGGGTCGGCACTAAGCCCGCTACTATTTAATGTTTATTTGGCTCCTCTGTTCACACTTATCTCAAACTGGGGGGTCAAAGCAATCTCGTATGCTGACGACACCCAGTTGGTGTTTCCATACTCGGAGGTGTCGGAAGAGGCTTTTGCAACTTTTAAGGGATGCCTCCGAGATGTGGCCAGATGGATGAACGCCAATAAACTTAAGTTGAATGCTGAGAAGACTGAGGTTATCTTCTTTGGCAAGGGGCTGCCCCCCCTGCTGAACTATGGTGGCCGGTAGAAATGGGAACACCTCCGTCACCGAGCCAGAGCGCGAAAAATTTGGGAGTCCGCTGGGATAGCAGTCTCTCCTTTGCTTCCCATATTCAGCAGGTTGCTGGTTGCTGTCTCACCAAGTTGAGAAACCTACGCAAGATCCTGGGACTTCTGCCAGTAGAGTGCCGCAAAATGGTGGTCCATGCTACAATAACGTCGAGGCTGGACTACGCTAACGGACTCTATCTGGGCCTCCCCCGTTATCTAATCCAGCGCCTTCAGACGGTGCAGAATGCGGCTGCGAGACTGTTGAGGTGTATTCCTTTCAAACATTCTGTCTCTCCGCATCTACGGGCAATGCACTGGCTCCCAGTGGCCAGCCGGGTTAAGTTCAAAACCCTGACGCTGGCCTTTAGGTCCCTGTTTGGCACCTGCCCTAATTACCTGAAAGTTAGACTCCCCAGGTATCACCAGTCTCGGTCCCTCCGCTCCAACGGGCAGGTGAAGATTGTGGTCCCTCGAGTGCGAAGGGCACGGTTGGGCGGGAGAACGTTCTCGGCCAATGTGGCGGGGCTATGGAACTCTCTTCCCTCCGCTCTCCAACAGGCCCCCTCTGAAGCCTGTTTTAAACGATTGCTAAAAACCTGGCTTTTCACTGCACAACGCTAAGTTATGCCACACAACCTCTATGGCCTGTCTGTTCTTACAGCGCCGGGATACCTCCTTGTGAGGCAGCTGTTTGCGCTCTATAAAACTCTTTATTATTATTATTATTATTATGGCATAAGACACGGCACTCAGTACTTAAATCCCCATGTTTGGGGGCCCAATTTGATGTATTCAAATGTATCTGTAATACACCGTATCGAACTTTCAGACATAAAGATTTTGTTAACTGCAGCTGCACTTCGTCCAAGAATGGCTCGAAATTCCAAATTGGTTTTATTGAAAGGAATCGTATTGTTAGTGTACCTGTCGCTGAACTATGGGACAAGCTATCTTGAATGTAAGCCCAAAAGGTTAGCTTTAATATCTTTTTGAGGCCATAGAAAATTCAACGAGGTCCTCCCAAAAATGCTTAAGTCCTAATTCATGAAACCAACCATAGACATGCTTCAACCATGGTAAACATATACCATTATCGAGCCTAAGGATTTCCTCTAACCCTTCTTTATAATGGACGAGTTCACCTGTGGACCACAGACGCACCCAGAATAATAAAGGTCATAAAATTGCCTGGTAATCTGTACGGCATATATTTAGGTCCATTACAATGGGTATTAGCGGTGTACGCATGGGAAGGCTTAGTAATTGTCTAAAAAACTTATTTTCACCCACCATAAAAGTGTTATTACTTGAGGGCCCCCACAGTTCTGCCCCATATAAGAATGCCAACTGTGCCTTGTATTTGAATTCCTCAAGGGCAGGGGATACCACTTTAGACGTACTACTCTCACGTTTTTTTACTATTGGTAAAGAGTTTTGGAGTAAAATAGTCTTACTTTTCTCCAATTGCGGTTTCCAAGTCATTTTGGTATCCAAAGTAATTCCTAAATAGGTCAAATTATGCACATATTCCTGCTTCTGATTTTTGACAGTTAAGTTCTTTTTAAAAAATGTATGTGGATTAACTGCCATATATTTTGTTTTGCTAGAATTTATTTCCAAACCCTTAGCCTCACAATATACCTCGAAAGTGTCTTTTAAGCTTTGTAAGCCTTTAGGGGTTTGGTAAATTAAGATGGTGTCATCTGCAAATAAAAGCGATGGTACTGGCACCCCCCTAGCTTGGGAGAATCATATTCGCAGCTCAATCGATATTCAGAAATATCATTTACATATAATGAAAATATGGAGGGTGCCAGCACACATCCCTGCCTTATGCCCCTGTTTACCTGAATAGGTTCAGTAAGCTCGCCCCTCAGGCCCCATCTAACTCTTGCAAAATTGTCCTTATGCAATCTTATTATTTAATTTATTTTATTTAAAGAGTTTTATATAGCGCTGGCTGAACCCGAAGATATCTGAGCGCTTTACATAAGGTTCCAACATAGTTACAAGCTTACATCAGTTACAAGTTAACAAAGATACCAGTAAAAACCTTTTAGGAGCATAGAAGAAAAGGAAAATGGGGTGAGGAATGTTAAGGGGGTGAGGGCAAAAGGGGTAGGGTATAGATACAGCGGAGAGACAAAGGTAAAGTCTGCCCAAGGTCCGGCTGGGTAGGTGACTGCCGAGGAGGAATCAGCAGCCCATCTCCTCTTCAGCTATCAGGTAGCTCCACTGGGCATTGGTCAAATGGCTAGGTCTCAACAGAAAAACATTAAAGGGGTAGAAGGCGAGAAGAAGGGAGACGTTTCCTTTCTCTGGTGGAGACTCTCCTCTCCTTCAAGCCAAGCTTGCCGTCTCCACCACTCTCCACCTTTGAACTTACAACCTTCTTGCCAACATCATGTGCAATGGCAATTTTGTCCTTTTTCCACCACTTCCCATTCGACAATTTAACCCCATTCTTGCCTCATATCCACAATCCTTTGGGAAAGAGAAAACTTGGACTCCCCATTAGAGATGATTTCGGGTATTTTGACCGTGACATAATCTCCATCAAACACCTTGGACTCTCTTGCTTGAACACCCACATATCTGTCTTGAGCTTGATGTCTTTTCCTACCTACATCTCCAAACTTTTGCTTAGACATGGTAAATTGTCCCACTCACTGTCTTGTAATTTTGGAAGCTGGCACCTTGCCCCTTAATAACACAAAAGGAGATAGCCCTGTGTCAGCATTGGGAGTAGTGCGGACAGCCCACAAACTGTGAAACATCTATTACACTAATCAGTCGATAATGCGAAGGGTCTTGTGGTTACCTTTTTTTAAAACGGTTGTAATCTCAGCCCCTTTCCATGATTCCGGTATAGGGGCAACTGAGTTACATACAAGATCAATATAGGGGTCCCAACCATAGCCTACCTTGAGGCATACACATCACACCTCACAAAAAACAATGCTACCCCATTCAGACCCACTGGGAGTCCAAAATGCTTAGCCACACCTACAAGGCACTGCACTACAAGGGACCCACTTATCTCAACCACCATCATTCTTGGAATTGACTACTTGTTAAGTGTGGTACATCATACAGCATTACTTAGGTCAACTAATTTCAAAGTTTAATGCCCATATATCTCAAATGTTCCTTTCCCCAAAATCCATATGAGCAAGACAGGCGTTATGGTGGCACCTTACATGGCATGCAACACCAGCAAAACCCCACCCAGCATATCAGGACTGCTGGGTGCAGTATGGATTTGTGCAGTGACTGTACACCTGGCTCTTGAGTGATCCGACTTGGAGGGCATGTAAATACACAGATCCTTGATACCATCTAAGGTGACAGGTTAACCCTCTGCCAAGCAACTTTACTTGACATTACCTCACATCACACTTTTAGCTGCCTAGTCGCAAGCCAAGCTCGCTTGCATCATGGTGCAAGGGGACCTGCATTGGCACAGGCATTTCTGACAAGTTTGCAAGTCCATACACAATGTGCTGCTCTAGCCCAGCTTTTTTACTTTGCATTTGGGAGTTGTAGTCCTGGTTAATAATGTTTTTGATTACACTACAACCTGGTATGGTCCAACACATCCCACAAGGACCTGAAAAACATGGCAGAGCTGGAAAGTACTGCATAAATTGTGTTTGGCCAATAAGATTACAGTTATGTGATAACTGAGTTTACATGTCAGACATTCTTGCTCTTTTCTTTGCAGACAACGCAGCACTGTGCAGCAGAGGAGAATATTTACAAGGGGAGTTGTATAATTTTTACACCACACAACATAGAGTAAGTATGACACAAGCCCACAATGCAATTTTTGCATCCACACAAGGTCACCTTTTGTTGCCCTGAGTGGCTTCCTTAATCTGCAAAAACTCAATGCAGCACAAAGTTCTGCATTGCATTACTCTGCCCTGAGAAGCTGTGCCATGTGCATTGCATTGGTGTTTCCACACAGCACCCATGGTTTTAAGCCATTTCCAGTTTTACCAAATGTGGTAGACCTGGAAATGCGCCAAAAATATATGTCTTTTCAGGTGAGATGTAACCAGGATTGCTATTTTTGCAAGAAGGGGCCCCTTTATACAAAAAAACAATCCTGCATGCAATGCAGGTACTATTGAACCATGGTTCAAGGGTGTCTGTGTTGGCACCAATCAGCCCATTATGCACCAGCACTTGGAAAAGGCAGAAATATGCCTTTGATGTGATGTACCCTGTAGTTCTTGCTGGCCCTCTACCACAACACTGTCCTATGCTTCCACTGCTGCTACCAACTGTTGGGATGAGTGATGCCAACTGCTCCTCCAATGGGTCTAACTCCTCCATGACATCAGGTCCTCCTCCGGTACTCATGGCTGCCTTAAGGTGCCAGGCCAGTTTTTCTGTGGTCCTGCATTTGTACTCATGCCACCTTTTCTTACACTGCAGTGCTGTCATTTTTGTTTGGGTGACACTGTTAATCTTATCCACTGTGATTTACCGAATGGCTTCCCACTTTCCTGATTGCAATTTTGAGTTGGCAAGGAGGAGGTGTTCATTTTTTCTCATCTGCATTATTAGCATTTTATTCTCCTACTCACTGAAATGTGTGTACCTCTTCCTTTAGCCCAGCACTGCTGTATAGTCGTCTTGGTTGGGTTTGTGGTCCTCCTGGCTTGTCGTTGCTACTTCCATTTTGTTTGTGTAGAGATGTTTTATGGTTTAGGATTTGCCTTCTTTTTCAAGCTTGCTGCCATGCAAAACATAAAGTGCTCTTATTTTTGATACCTGCTTTTTTATCGCTATTGTCTCATAGCTCCTGGCGATCACACAGTGGTATGCCGCTGTTTGTTGGTTCTTCATGAATGTAGATTTATGAAAGAACTGGAAACGAGACAAAAATCAGCCTGACAATAATGATTGAGCCAGCCCTATATAGCAGGTGTCAACGACGAGAATGTATCCATAAGGGCATAGTTGAGACATGGCAGCCCAACCAGCTCTGAAAGCCGACCCCACCCTGCATCTACCAAAAATGCCAGAGTGGCAGAATGACAAGCCTTGCCCTGCTTATGAATGCTCTTCATGCAAAGCTTGTGCTCTTATAGAACAGGTGACATAGAGACCGTATAAGAAAGTCATTACCCTACAGAATGTAATGAATTATTTCTGTGATAGGTTGAAGGGTAACAGTCAATTTCACTTCCAGAGAGGCAGCATCAATGATCACCAGTAGACCAACCACATGCCCTCTATTCACAGAGAGCCAGACTGCTTGCCTTCATTTGGTATTCAGTCACAGGCTACCTCCTTGTTGGAGTTTTGCTTTCAATTCACAGCTAGCAGAGATCAAAAACATTTACCTTACAACATGTTCTCTTGGTTGGGGTGAGGAGGGAAGGGGTTCGCTGTTATATAGTGTAATACAGGATTATGCATCACGTGTTTTGGAAGTCTGCCTAGAAATATGTCTTAGAGTATCACTCGACTATGAACCGTTGTGTTGCCTTATGAACTAATGAAGGCTTCTTCTTTGATCCACGACACACCTTATATGATGTACTAAAATGTTCTGTCTTACTTTACTTTGGTAACCATTTCTTATCAAGTGCACCTACTCACACCTGATGACTGCATCTAAACATTTTGACCCATATTTATTACGTTTTTGTGCTGTCCTTGCATCACGCAAGGTGAAGCAAGGAGACTGAAAAGGATTGACTAATATTTACAAAGCCACGTAAGGCCTGATGTGTGTGGCATTTGTAAAGCAATGTAACGCAAGGCAGCTGCTTGTGCTGTGTTACCTTACATTTCAACTTGGGACGTGTTCTATGGGTTGAGCATGGGTATTCCTATGCATCCACCCATGAATGTTGCTGCATTTCCAGATTCATAAAGACTTGTAAAACTGCAAATGTGTCAGAATGTGATATGTTCCTAAGAGAGGCATAACAAGTAGAAGTATATCTATTTATCCTCTTTATTTCCTCTCTTTACATGTGCAAGATTCTGCAGCACACATAGAAAGAGGGAAACGCCTCTAAGGATTATCTTTCTACAGCAACTTTGTTTGCTGCCCTTAGTTTCATGAAAATGTAGTAGATATATGCCGGTATCTTTTTTCGTCAAAACCAAAATCAATATAGAACAGTAAATAACAGTAACTCAATTGCTCTGCAATTTCCACTGAATATGTGCGCTTAATATAATTCCGACTTGCAAATTGTACAAGTTACATTTAAAAATAAAATTGCCAAGGGAAGATAATAAATAAACAACTTCTTTAATAAGCAAATTAACAGAAGAATAAAATGGAAGCATCTATCAATAGTTATTGAAAAAAATCAGAAACAGTTCAACATCGGGAAGGCAAAAATAAATGTTGGACTCGGGTGACTTAAACCTAATAACTCTTCATAGCTGAACCACAAAGAAACACCTTTGAGTAAACGTTGATGACTTGTCTCAGTAGAAATGTTTACCTTTTGATTTTGGTGGGGCAAGTGTAGACGCTGTAACCTGGCATGAGGGCAGGTATTTCTTAATTTGTAGCCCCACAATATGCTCAAATTCATGGTCAAAAGCTCTGAATCTAAACCACCAAAATGTAGCCAGGGGATGTAGGTATCTTGTACTGGTCCTTCACAGATAACATTTTCTAAGTTCTAAATTGTATCTAAAGTTCTGTAACTACTTTCTGGTGTCTCCAAAGTATCTCGCTTTCAGCAAAAGTTCCATAGGCTTCAGTCTATGGGTTCAAGTTGAAAGAATGTTTTACTCAACTGCAGTTCAGATTCTAAACAAAATGTTTAGTTTCCACTAGTTGTAAGTATTCATCTACTGCTGCAGCTCTAACTGCTAGGCTTTAATTTCCCACACTCAGAAGAAAAGCATCCCATTGACTGGAAAGTAAAATGTTCATTTCCAATTAGTCTTCTGGTTTTCGTCAAATAGTCATAGCTTCCAGTATCAGTAGGATATTCTGTCTTCTTCAACTTTAGAGGAGAAGTTGCACAGGTTAAACAAACTTTCCAGTATGAGCTAGACATGTTAAGGCCCGTTCCATCCAGCACCGCTAGACCTGAAGTAAGAGTTTGGGTCTAGATTTTCAAGTTCAAAGACAGCACTCTCCAATCCTCAGTGTGAATGGCAGGAATACTCTGGAAATGTTATTATCTTCCACTCCAGACAGTTCTCTCCAAAGAGTGGGTTGAGAAGGATAATTTAAAAAGTGAAACCAATGATTGGTTGTTATGCCTGTAAGAAATTAGGTTACAGGTTGAAGAGGGGTGTGGGGGGGGGGCATACTCAACTAGTAACCACAATCCTTGTCACGGTGAAGTCACAAGCAAACCCAAAATTACCTGTCCTCAACCCTTGGGTAGTTTGGCACAGAGCAGTTAAGCTTAACTCAGAGGCAATGTGTAAAATATTTGTGCAAAACGTCAATCAGAATTATTGTGGAATGAAGACTTCCACACACAATTTGACTCTTGGAGTCTCTCTGTTGGTTTTAGGTACAGGTTGCTGCTCCGGTCTTTCTCAACTAGGCAAGAGGCAGCAGGGCATCAGGTAAGCACAGCAGGGCAGGAATTCTTCAGGTCAGCAGTCCAGCAAAGTGGCAGTCCTTCCACAGCTCCAGAAGTGTACTCAAGAGTTGGTGACTGAGGTCCACTAAGGATACCTGGTGCCTTCCTTGAAGTGGGAGAAACGTCCAGAGGTTTTCGGTTTAAGTGCTTAGGTTTCCTACTTCCCCTGCCCTGGCTCCAGACCAGCTACAGGGGGTATGCTATGATTTGTGGGAAGCAGGGCACAGCGATTCAGGTATAAGTTGGGCTGTACCTAACTCCACCGGCCCATCTTGCCAATGATGGCCCATCTAGGCACACCTAAGCTCTCTCTTTTTTTGTGGCTGTCTAGGAGGAATACAGAAAGACCAACTGCCAACTACACTCAATCATGTGACCCAGAGACAGGTTGCAAGCACTAAATCCTGTAGGCAGGAAAATGCCAATTTTCTAAAAGTAGCATTTTCAAAATTGCAAATGAAATTATGACTTCATCATAACAGAGAATTTCTCATTACAATTCCAGAGCCATCACACATGAAAGGTTAACCCATTTGGAAGTTATCCATATTAACTGTAGTAAGGTAACCCCAATGCTATTCTATGGTAGAGGGAGGTCTTGCAATAGTGAAAAACAAATTCAAGAGTTGTTCACTATCAGGATATGTAAAACTTAAAAGTACACGTCCTACTTTTAAAAAAAATTACACCCTGCCCAGTGGGGTGTTTAGGGCCTACCCTTGGGGTGACTTATACATATTAAAAAGGAAGGATTGGACGTGGCAAAATGTTTACATTGCCAGGTTGTAATGGCAGTTCACAATTGCACACCCAGGCTGCAATGAAAGGCCTGAAATATGTTTAAAGGGCTACTTAAGTGGGTGGCACAATCAGTGCTGTGTGCTCATAAGTACCATTTAATTTACAGACCCTGGACAGATGTAGTACCAATTTAGTAGGGACTTACAAATAAATTAAATATGACAATTGGAGAGAAACGAATGTTAGCACATTTGAAGAAGTGGGCACATGCACTTCAATCCTAGTTAGCTGTGGTAAGGTGCATAGATTCCTAAGGCCAACAAAAATAAGATCCGAAAAATATGGAAGACTAAGGCAGGAAGTTTGGGGGAAGGCCACCCAGGGCTGACAGTTCTAACATAACCCCTTTTGAAAATCAAACTAAACTTATCACACTCTCTCCAGAGAATATTTTTAGCAAAGTAACTAAGGGCCTGATTTAGATCTTGCCAGATTGTTTACTCTGTTACAGCGGTGATGGATATCGCGTCTGCTGAAATATAAATCCCAAAGGATATAGTAAGATTTATATTTTAGCGAATGGGATATCCGTCACCATTGTGACAGATTAATCCATCCACCAAGATCTAAATCAGGCCCTAAGTTTCTAATTCAAGAATAGTCTTTGTGGCAGAAGCCATCCAACAGCCCATTTCTCTGCAGAAAAGCAACATGGCAGTGCCTGGTCCCCATCTTATTAGCTTGCTCTTCCCTTCTTTAAGTAAATCCCAGGGTCAACCTATGTATACCCACCAAGAGCACAATTCACCACTCCCATCTTTTCATCCTATCTCATACTGTGAGTGGCATCTATGTGCTGAGAAAGACCTACCATTTTGAAATGCCATATTTCATGGGCCTCCTTTCACAAGAATTTACAATCTGATTGTATATGGCTCAATTTCCCCTCTCTACTGAATCCTTTCTCTTTTTGGCTTCTATAGCCGACATTGGCTACCTCAGCCACAGGGGAGATTAAGCATGAAAAGTGACAATTAGGTATGACCAAAATGAGGTCAGCGAAGAATGCAAATGACTTTGAGTAAGCATAGAGATACATTCCAGAAAGGCAGTTTTACAATCATTAAAACAACGATAGCTAATATAGTTATTCACAATATATTAATGTAACTGATTTAGTTTTATTCATTTACTGTGCACAGCATATTTGAAGATTCAGCATATTCATAATAGAATTTAGAGTTTTTCAATTTGTGTGACATTTTAAAAGTGGTACTTTGGAACAGAAAGACAAACACATAGACTTCTTAAGCCATCTTACCTTTTTAGAGGCAAGTTAGAGAAATATTTTCTTCATGTTTAAATCCCTTATTTGAATTTTGCTCAACTATGCAAAAAGTTTGTGCACTCTTGCATTTACATTTTCAAAGTATAAATTATGCAAACCTTAAAACAAAAACGTTTTTAATTTTTAGGACAAGCACATGCAGCTGCAGCCTTTTTCAGCACAGCCTGATGAGCACTCATTAGCTGCTCACAGATCAAAATACCAGATGCCCAAACTAGGCAAGTGAGTCACATAGATTTTTATATGAGCATGTGTGACTAACTCTTATACTCCTAGTTTACCCTTGAGTTTAAGAAGACAGACTGCAGTACAGCAATTATAAGTCACAGACAAATCGGTGTGAATCATACTCTTTAGTGGGAAGAATACTGTACAAAGATGAAGTTACTCATAGTCATTCTTCACATCTAACTCTGACATAATGTTGATTGAATACTGAATATTTGCAGAAGAGTATGCCTCTCTGACTTAAATTTCTACTTCATTTACTTAATATGTTTTATAAAGCGTGAATATGACCATCACGTCTCAGAGCACTGTACAACAAGTGCGCTGAAGAGGGCTGCAGTGCATTAAGACACCTCTCACATAGGATGTTCTGTACAACATTTTTTTGTCAAGGTATAAAACAATAGAATACAAATATAAAATAGGGAGCTCTGTACGTAGTGTTCAAATCGTAAGGTATAGACAAATAGGATGCAGTATATAATATTGTGGATAACACTTTAAAAAATGATTCTCTTAAGGCACATGCTTTTCGATTAGTGTGGCTTTAACTTCAGTCTTGAAAAGCTTGAGGGAGGTAATTGCTCTCGTTGAGGGAGGTAGTAAGTTCCAAATGTTTGGAGCAGATCCAGCAAAAGTGCGTCCGTGAGTTTTCCTCTTTTTAATCTGGGCGGTTCTAGTATTAGGGATTTTACATGTCTCAAATTCATTCTGCCTTCTCAGAGCTTGATCCTATTTGCCATGCATTGAGGACCATAGTTATGAAGGGCTTTGTGTGTTATGCAAGCCACCTTCAGTTGGATCCTAGCTTCCTGCACAAAAGCAGTCCTGAGAGGCATTTTCCTTTTCTACTAGCAATTGTAAATCTGGGCATGCATCAAAATCCATTTGATTTCCGAGGGAACACCCACACATCACCCATAGAACACCTTCCCTGGGCATAGTAGCTCAAGGCAGCGATTTGTGCTGCATTGTGTTACTCCTGTTTTATAAAGACACTCTGGGCCACGGAAGATGGCCTTGTCTTGCTTCATAAATTTCATTTTGGGCTTGAGTTGCATTTGCACCACGTTAGGTGGTGCAAGTGCAACGCAACACCAGTCAAAAATATTCCTCATAGATTCTGTGCAGGACTTTGTTTACTTTTCTATTTGTAGTTTTCAAATAGGGATGTTTTAAAATTTGCTGACAACAATTGTAGGAAAGAGAATTCCAACCCACGTAACACCCTGGATTTTTTGCTTTTGAACTGCCCGTTTTGGCCTTTTACTTAAGTGAGTCTCTCAAACTGAGTCTCACTCAAGGTAAACCCTGTGTCGAGGCAGTGCTAGCTGCCTGTGCCTGCATGTTTAGACTAGGCCTGCTGCTAATTAGCTGGGGAAATGGACTCTAAGTTGTATGCCCATGTGCACACATGTGTGCACAACTGTACACACTGAGAAAGTGGGACTAGCATCCAGCTCAGCCTGGTAGCTGTGGACAGGCAGCCTTGCACAGAAGGAACCCGTCAAGAAATAGTGTTGACTTGGTGCAGGCCTTATAATGTATTTGGTCATTCATAGTGTAGGTCTGGAGTGCTTAAATTAAAAGAGGGTGGGCTTCACTATATTATACATTAGGTATAAATTCTGCACTGAGGTACACATTCACCATACGTAGGTCTAGAGATCCATGTTAGATACCAATCCCAGGTAAAAATTGACTCTGTGTGCAGATCTAATGTCACTTTTGTGATATATGCACTCATGGCACTTGAGGATTTGTTCAATTTCTCTGACTCAGGTCATAATTGGACTCCTGACTTTTGTTCTACTCATTCTACCAAGTTAATTACTTTGCTGGCCAGCAGGAGGTATCACAGGCCTCCCCACCGAATAAAGCCATTTCACCAGTACTTGGACTTATTACTGGGACAGGAAAGAGTGGAAACAGAATCTGAATGGGAATATTACGTTTCCCAATGCGCCTGGTCTACAAAGGCTCATCCCAAGGAGGACATCGGACCAAGGCCATACCTCTGGAGTCAATCACAGGAGGGACCGTCAAGACTGCCTGCCTTCCACGCTGCCTTCCAGATCACTCCACTGGCGGGGGTGGAGCATTTCAGGAATAACTGCGGTGGTGATGGGCAGGAAGCTGCTTGACGTTCTAGTTGTTTGCAGTCAGAAGCTTCCTGCAGTCACATCTAACTTGCTTCTGGCATGGGCGTAGGAAGTGTGGGGGACGAGGGGGATATATCCCCCCCAGATTTTAAAGTGGGGGGGACACGGGGGACAAAAGAATTTCCCCTCTCCCTTCTGTTATTGACAGAGCCATTAGCGCGCGAAAGCGCTACCTAATGGCCCTGTACTTGACCTGCCCGGAGTCAAAGAGGACCCCTGCCCTCTGCCCTTTGTTATGCTTCAGGAAGGCTCGGTGTCCTGGGAAGGGCAGAGAAGGAAGACAACTCTGTCTCTTTTCTTTCATGCCCAGAGAAGGCAAGCACAGTGTCAACTTCTCCTGAGTCCTGATCTGCCTCTGGCAGCGGCCCTCCTCCCCCTCTCTCTTTCTTTTTCCTCTATCTCTTTCTGTCTCTGTCTTCCTCCTCGTTAAGTTCTGATTTCGAGACAGCTCTTACGTTCTCTCTCTTGCCTCTCTGTCTTTATTTGTTTCCCTGTGAAATGGATCCAAAATAGGAAGAACACTTTGGCTGGAAATGTCCCCATTTGCTGATGGTTTTATAATTCCAAAGAAAAACCTTAAGACGGAGAGAAAAAATTATTAAATACCTAAATAAAGTGATACAGAGTGGTCAGCAGACAGGGCCGATTGTTATTTACACCCACACACATTAGCACCACTTTACAGAGTTTGCCAGTGAAAGCGCTACTTTCTTTTTTTCTTCTTTCTTTGAAGAACATTGTTTTCCCAGGGTGGGGAAGTGCACCATCCCTATAGGGACTGCAATACCTGGTTGATGAGTGGAGTAGAAACGTTTAATATGATCGTTTTCAACTGTTTAAATTATTTTAGCTTATAAAATGTGTACTGCAGCTCTGTGTTCGGGGATGTGTTTTTTTTAAACCAAACTGCTTACATTTTAAAAGGATATAAGCAATGGACATTGAAACGGGTCCCTTCCTGACTGGTCCTGTAGCCATGTCCTGAAATTTACAGGCAAAATCACTTACTGATTTCTGAATAATGAGTTTAAAACTGTTACGGTAACCATGTTGTTCCTGATTAAATTTCACATGCTTTGCTTATTCTTGCATTCCTTATGAGTGTTTGCTTTTTCCAGGGTTTTCTTTGTTTTTTTCAGGCAGCATTTTACTGTTGTCTAGTGCATACTTTAAATTTAGTTGCAGCACAATTGAGTTGTAGCTTAAGGCAGTGCAAGTTTCTCTCAGTGGGGCAGTATGGTGTTCAATGTGGGAGAGGATGTGGCACTCTGGCCAGAGCTGCTGAATTTGGAACTTGAGCACCATTTTCAGCCTTCATGTCCAGTTCACCAGACCACACTCCTGACAAGGCTCATTCCGATGCTACACCTTAGAAGGCCCGATAGACCTTAGAAGCCCTGGTGTCTTAGCACCCATAGGTGGACCCTAATGGTGGCAAGTGTGAGTTAACCTTGAAGGCCTGTCCACCACAATCCATACTGCAGTTCACCTCCAGTCTTGCGAGCAGGCATACAAAGAAGCACACCCTAGACACACCATCGACAGTGACTGTCACTGAGGTCACAAGATCCTTGAGGCCAGTCCACCGCACCCATTGGTACCTCCATTGGCCTTTTTTAGCAGTAGTGGTGCAACTCACCAGCGATCAGTAATGAAGGATTTGCATGCACACCAAACTTATGGGGTGATTATAATGGAGGTGGGACTGCCCCGTCACCCCGTCAGTGGCAGTTCCACCGCCATCGTTGACTGCATTACCGCCAGCAATATTACAATGGCGGGTGGTTCCCTGGCGGTCGGAAAGACCACCGCCACACACCCAACTGGCCCCTTGAGCCCGCCAGTGCGGCGGAGGAGCTCGTGGTTCCTACAATGCTGGCGGTGCCTACCAGCCACCACAGTAGGGATTACGATACCCCTTACCCGCCAGCCTATCCATGGCCGTTCACCCGCCATGGAAAAGTTGGTGGAAAGGGACATTGGGGGCCCGTAGCAGGCCCATGTCCCCTCTGCCCCCAGACATGGGACCATGGGGATATCTAAGATGCCCCCCTACATATCACTGCACCATGTGGCAGGCACCTGATTGTGCCTGCCACGTAGTGCAGTGATATATGTAACATGTCCTTTTCACATTGCGGCGGATGATGCAGCCAGCAGCACCTGCTGCACTGTAAAAGATAGGCATGCGAATGCCATAGTGGCGGTCACATTGTAATGTCTATCGTGGGGCTGCCACCTTGAAGGCCAATGGTCCCATTCCCCGATTCGATGGCGGACGGACTGAAGTCCTCCTGCCATCGTAATCAGCTTCTAAGTTTGCAAACTTCATGGTCTCTGCTTCATGCACAAACACTTTTAACATGTGCAGCCTTCTTTCGGGCCACTGGAGTTATGCAGCAATGGAGGCCAAAAAGATGTTGCAGTGTTGACTAAATTATGCAACAATGAAAAGGCTGCAGCGTAATGCAGTACATTTTATGATACTTTAGTATTTTGACATATTTATACATACTAACAGCCTCTGCAAAGCTTTTGCCTCATAAGTACCTGTGTAACATACACATGCAGCAGTGGGAAAGGTGACCAGTCAACCTTTGCAAAGGGCCCTACACTTCACAGCAACATAAGTCACATTTCTCTTAGTAATTTTTGATCCGTTTGAGCAACAAAATTGTTTTTGGTCAAATCGTTAGATTATGCAGCAGATGATGTATTATGTGGCAAATATGACACAGCCATAGTTAAGTGGAAAACATTTTTCCACGTAACTTATTTTTGCCCCAGCATTGTAGTTGATCAATTTGCAAGTTCCCCAAACCGAAAAGTCGAGTTTGGGCACAATTTTCATTTTAAAAGCAGTCCTACAACACAGGGCTACTTGTAAACTGACCCCAGGCTTCAGCAGTGCACACATGCAAATGCAGAAAGGGCTACTGGCCTCAAAACTGCCATGCCCGGTTATATTCTAGGGACTTAAAGGTAGTTCTAATCCCCCTGCCCTATTATGTACTAGGGACTTATAGCAGAGGCCATGCCAATCATAGGGGTACCCTAACCCATAGTGCACCCTAGTGTATGTAGGTGTTTCACAGTATCTTTAGGTGTCTCTTTCAGAATAACACTGTTCAGGCAGAGGCCAGGGTCAGTCAGGTACCACCAGTACCAGTCAGCAAAACGTTGGAGAGGGCCCAGGGCAGAGGATGGCTTTGCAGCACTAAAGAAACACAAACTCAGAATTTAAAACATAACACCATGGTTGTGGGATTCGCCTTAATAATCAGAATTGATTTCTATCCTAATGAACCCATTTTCTAACATTAGGATAAGGAAAGACTGGGGAAAAATCATAACGTTCCAATCTATACCTTGAAGTTTTCGTGCAGTTCTTTGATGATGGTTAATAGCTCACTGGTCTATGTTAGGATTTTAACTTATAAACTGCAAATACCAAAAGAATCTCTCAGACAAAAGCAGTAATTCACTGACCTATTTACATGATATGCATTTTGTGATCTGCGTGGTACACGTTCTTTGCAGCAGGCATATTACACCACTGTGGCTACCTTACCAAGAGTCAAAACTTCCACTAGACAAACCTCCGATCTCTCTCAATAAAGGACATTAATCACCAAAGTTATCTTCACATTTTTATTGTTGCCTGAAAATTGCTGGAGACCAGGAATGCAGCAGCAGGTATTTTTCAAACCATAATGCACTTGCAAACACGACGCCCCCACCCTAAGTCCGTGACCTTTGTTTGCTTGGTGCATGAAGATGCAAGATTCATATACATGTTTTTTTAACATTTGGTCTGATTACTATATGAAATAACAAACAAGCATATATGCAAACTGTGACAACATGCCTGCTTTTCTCGATATTTCACTTCAAAAGTATGCGATTGTATTTGTTTAACGGGCGGTGATTTGTATAGTGTCACTGGGAAGTCCACAAGGTTGTCCCTGTCCCCCCCAGAATTTTAGTGTCTCCTACGCCCCTGGCTTCTGGGTTTCCCTTGTTGCTTGCAATATCCTCCTTCGGTTCCTTGCGTTGAGTTGGATTTTGCATGATTCCTTGGAGGGTGCTTTCTCTGGGTTCTTAACGGGATACATTTCTTTGTTGCTCCTGCAAAAGAATAAAGAAAATAAATAAATCAAGCCTATCTGAACACTGAATGGTAACACGCTATTGCTCTGACATTTTTACTCATAAGTCTATTTGTATAACGCTTTCACTTATCTGACTCTGAAGTCTTCTTCTGTTCTATGGACACAATGAACCCCTGATTTTCTTCTCTGATGAAAAAAGAACAAATATGGACATTATCAATACTTATGCTGAACTATTGTCCAGTTAGAACTCTCTGCGCTATTTAATTGTTTAGGCAATTGGCCTTATTTTGGGAGGATGAAGGAATGCACTGAATGCATATTTATATATATATACTTTGATCTCTTTTTATGTTGTTTTCCAGTCACACCATATGAGCCTAAGTTTAAGAGGACATAATTTATATGTGAGGTATGCTGTGATTCATGAAAACGCTAAAGCCCACAACATTATATAACTATGTCGGACTCCCACCTACTAGTTTATTTTTCTCTTTTCTACTTTTAGAGTTGTGATACTTACCTTTTAACCTTGCCACCACCTACGTTAGATGGTAGAGGGGATACATACAGGTATAAGGTTACAACCTAGCATATACTCTTTATAGGAACTGTAAAAGACTCACTGATAGGTATTATATCTGACATATCTTTTTGATTCCTTCATACAGTGCCTTGACGGGTCGGGATTGATGCACTTCCTGAAACACAGCCATCAGTGGACTTATTATCTTTTCTCTTCACTTCCCCTCTTCCCCTTTCGTTGTGATGGACTTTGACCATTATTGAGTCATCTCGATTGATAGGGAAGTTGGGACATTGTAACATAGCCTCCTCTCGCTTTTATGCAATTTACTTGTAGTCTTGATAGGGTAGCAAAGTCAGATAGTGTCTTCGCAATGGCATCGCATGACTCTCTTATGTCTCGGAGATATATCAGCAGATCATTGGCATACAGAGATACCACATGTGTGCGGTCTCCAAGGGTGATTCCC
Source organism: Lissotriton helveticus (assembly GCF_964261635.1). Taxonomy (NCBI): domain Eukaryota; kingdom Metazoa; phylum Chordata; class Amphibia; order Caudata; family Salamandridae; genus Lissotriton; species Lissotriton helveticus. The sequence continues at coordinate 1,510,851,004 of NC_136063.1, read as the reverse complement.
TATTCTTCCCCACCCGTATGAAGGACTTCAGCCAGTGGCTTTATGACTAGGGAGAACAGTCTGATGGGGATCGACTCTGGCTTGTAAGGCCCTGCCTTGACCCTAGCAGTGGGTAGGGAGTATGATAGATTGGTAAGGTGCAGGAAGGGGGTGCCTAGCCCATACCTGGATAGGGTGGTGAACAAGATCTCCCACTCCAGCGTGTCAAATCTTTTCTCCAGGTCACGTACCAAACAACCGGAGTGTGGCCAGTGGTCTAGAGAGTATTTAGCCACTCAAAAAAATGCTGTAGGTTCAGAGATGTGCTAAGAGCTATTACAAAACCATTTTGGTCAGCGTCCACACACTGAGGCACCAGTGGAGCCAGTTAATCACCTAGTATTTTGTCCATAATCTTGTAATCTGTGTTTAACAATGCTAATGGGTGATAGTAGCCCAGCAATTCAGGATACCTGTTAGGTTTAGGCAGTGACATGAGTAAGGACTTGCAAAGTGATGCCGGGAGAAAGGACGCCTCCTGTGAGTTACCGTATAATGTCAGAAAGTGTAGGCTAGCACTAACGCATATGCCATGTAATATTCAGCTGGTAGCCCATCTGCCTAGATGCCTTACCAGTGGCTAGTGCCTTTATGACTGTCTGAACCTAAAGAAGTGCTATTAGTTCGTCTAGCTCCGCCCGCTGTGACGGGGCCACCACTGGCATGGAGAGAGGGGACAGGAAGGCTTCTAGGGGCTCAGGATCCAACAGGGACATGCATCAAGCGAAAAATGCCTTGCAAACATAGCAAATCGCCAAAAAAGGATCTATGAGAGTGAATTTCAAGCATTTCCAATGCAGGAACCCATTTAGCGAAAACTCCACAAATTTGCAACAATAAGGTCTCAAATGCGAACCCTTATTTGAGATTTCCCTAAGTGCGATTGGAAATAGCGATTCTCTAATAAAAATTCGCAAACCAATGCATGTAAACTCGCAAATTGTGATTCGCATGAAAATCCCATATTTGCAAGTGCAGAATAAGCGAAATCACAATCAGGTGGTAAGTTGTGGAAAAAAAAAACACACTGGTGCAACCACTCAGAAACCTATTTAAACTGACCCAGAAGGCCCATGGATCTTTTCACAATGGGAGCGCTCTAGGTGATGGTGAAGAGGAGGAGGATTCACGCAGAAGCACAGTGCATATTGAGAATATGCGCATCACATTGCTGGGACAAACAGAGGATGAAATATACGATAAGTACAGGGTGAATAGTGCAATGATCCTACACCTGATAGCAGAATTGCAACCTCTAATGCAGTGCCAGACCCATAGGACCCATGCCATCCCCGCCCATGTACAGGTCCTATGTTGTCTGCACTTACTTGCCTCTGACAGTTTCCAGGGGGAAGTAGCTGTGGCTGAAGGGGTATCACACAGCTCCCTGTCACATTTTTTGAAGTCTTTCCTAGACGCCATGATGACAGGGCTCCACACCCTCATCACATTCCCCACAAGCCAACAGGATTTGAACAAGACAAAACTGGACTTCTACCAGGTCTCACAGTTCCCACATGTGATTGGATGCATAGACTGTGCGCATGTTCCCATATGTCCCTCAGCAGCTAATGAATACATTTTCAGGTACCGGAAGTCATATCATTCAATCAATGTGCAAGTAGTGTGCAATGCTAAGCATATAAGAAGTGCCAGTGTGGTGCAATACCCTGGAAGCACCCACGACTCCTTCATATTTAGACACATATTTAGACCCTTGGATGCAGCCGGAGGTTAGTGCTGCTACTCCCACAAAGTGGTCGATGAAGCCATGAAGTCAATGCGGTCGGAGTAAAAGTGCCCTACTGCCCTCTTAGGAAGTCCAGGCCACAGGCCACAGGCCCTAGAGGTACCCACCACTAAGTTATATCTTTATTGCATCAGTGATGTCAACAGAAAAGGAAAACATATTTAATTCAGGGTCTGGGAGCTCAGATTGTCTGGGCAGACAGAAGCAGATGTTGATGATCAGCTGCTGCCATCTTCATTGCCCCTTCAATCCTGTTTGGAAGGACTGGCATATTGGTCCTTTTTAGTTTGCTGCTGGGTTGCCACGGCATGCATTTTCCCCTTGACCGCAACTGGGGTGTTTGGGGATCCTTGATGCCCAAGGGACCGTGGTGGTTAAGGGTGTGGGTGTGAGGTCAGTGGTAAATTTGAGTCCCAGAATAATTGAATGTGATGAAGTATCTGAGCTTTTCCCAAGAGGAGAGGGAGCATGATGTGCTTTCGATGCAGTCGGATCGGGGGTCTAAGGAGCCTCAGGCCTGGGTGCTGGGTCCTCCTCTGGCTTGCAGTCTGGTGGGTCCACATGTCCTCTGCAGTTTCCAGTAGCACAGGGCATCAGCTCTACCTGCAGATGTCCACCAATGGCAAACTGGCTCCTCCCTGGCCCGCATAAGGAACCACAAAAAATACTTCATAGTTATCTGGATAATGCTGTCCAGATTCTCCACTCAGTATCTTGCATTGGCCTTAGTATGTGAAAGTTGGCTAAGAAAGCATTATGGATAAATGTGAGCACGCTGCCTCATGAAGTGTGACATTGGATGATAACAAGCTTCAGCTTGTAAATGTTTGCCTCCCTAGAAGGGTTGTATTTCGGAGGATATAGACGTGTTACTGCGACTTCCTACTCATGTTAAGGTGATCTCATGTATTGTGCTGTATTCAATATGCTTTTTCTAAAGCAAAGATTTAAATAAAACAAGCAGTGGGAAAGCCAATAGATGTCACCTACAAGAACGATTAATATTTGCAATGTTTTGTACCATGCTGTTCTGCAGACCAGATGCCTTGCAGTGACACTGTTCCCCTTACACCCCAGGAGGACCAGTTTGAGAAAGACTTAGACTTCTGTGCCCCAGCAGGAGGAGAGGACGACAAGGAGCCAGGCAAAGTAGAAAGCTAGCTCTGGTAGTCAGTGAAACCAGCTTCCAGCAATGTGAGCCTTTTTTTAAGCCAGGTATCCTACTGAAACTGCTCTAGGTGGCTAAACCCAGCCATTAGAAATGAGCACTTCATATTTAAAACCAGCGCTCTGGACCTAAATATGCATGAGGAAAGAATTTGACTTTTGAACATTCTGCTGAAAAACAGAGAGTTTTGGGTTCTGCCACAAGTGCCCGGAGGTCAATGCAAGATCAATTGATGGTTTATGCCCAAGGGGGTGCATGCCCAGGGGCTCCTCCCCAAGCTTCCACTTGGTACAGGGACCCCACCCCCAGGGCAGGCGCAAGCTTAAACAGCGCCCAGGACCCAATTTCTCTGATCGAAAGACTAATGCATGGCTACCATCTGCAGCCCTCCTCCTACCCACAAGCACCATGGATGAGAGTGAGAGAGAATGCCTATTCCTCTGCTGGCACCACACAGTGTCGGCTTCGTGGGGAAACAGCAGGTCAGCACAGAAGTGGGCTGCCAATGCTACCCCAACCAATGTACTACTGTGGGAGTCCCAAATGTGACCAGGGCACTCAACCTAGAATCAAAACGAAAGAAAAAGATGTGAGGCATGAAGTCACATGGTTAACTAGAACAGCCAGAGCTGCTAATAAAATATTTGTTTCTCTCTTGCCTGGAGTGCCCCATAATGCTTTGTGAGTGGCTAATTTGCATATTATTCTTCCTTGCAGTGAGCCAACATTCACAAAGAAGTGTTTGGAGCCTGCTGGAGCACAGCAGCCCCTCTTGGTCATTATTAAAGAATCAACTCTCCTCTGAGATTAACTGAAGTAAAAGAAGAATGTACACATTGATCTGAGCCTCATACCAATAACAATGGTAATAAAAAGAGCAACAGTCTATCCTCTATTAGTGACGGCCATCCTAGTTTGGTCTACTCTATCCCACGTATGAGATGATTGCGATCTCCTTCAATTGACAGGTCACTTGTGCTTTGCTTAGTGGAATCACCCACCCGCCCTTCACAGATTAACAATGCCCCCCTTCACTCTTCCCCCCATTTCGCTGGATGCTCTTATCACTAGGTATGCGAACAAACTCTTGGACCATCCTCTATTCCCCCAACCTCTCCAAAATGCCAAGAAAAACTTTAAACACAAACTACTTATTCATCACCAAGAAACACTATTTGTAGATAACTACCGCAGTCTCACCTCTACCGTAAAAAACAACTATATCTTCTAATCCAAGCGCCCCTCTAAATGGAAAAGCCACATCCTTCACCACCTCCCTAACACGAAGTCATGCAAAATACCATATGGCTTGAAACTATCTACCTCCCCTTCCCCTACTTTTTGTGGCGAAATAGACATCCCCATTTTTAAATCTGGAATCCTCATTCAAGCCTCGGAAAAACATCTCACCATTTTTAACTCCTTTTCAGCGCCTTAACTTACATACTCTTGATACCATCCTCTGACCCATGATCCTCCCTTTCACTATCTGACCCTACACCTCCTCTTTCACCTACTCCTGCCCTCCCTCTCAATCTTTCCCATAACTTAACAACTGTCCCTCCTAATAATTCACCAACTGCCTTCACAACTACCCTTACTCTCTCTCCCCTGCTTGAGGCTCCAACATCTTACAGCAGTCCCCCCTTCCATCAGCCTCCTTATCGCAATCAGACCCTACACCTCCTCTGCCACCTACTCTAACCCCCCCTCTTACAGACTTTGAAAACACCATGGAGGTCTCCCAAGCACAGATTCTCAGTCTATCCCCTACCTCAATTACGGTCCCTCCTAATGATTCGCCAACTGCCTACGCAACCCCCTTTACTCTCTCTCCTCCTCGTGAGGCTCCGACATTTCACAGCAGCATCCCCCTTCCATCTTCTTCTTCCTCCCAGCCCCTTCAATTTGACATCCCTCCGACTTAATCTCCTGTTCCAACTTCTTCCCCCTAACTTCTTTTCTCTCCTTAACCAGGAGGTCTACCCTCCTTACTCCCACCGAGCTCCTTTCCCTTCTCCTGACTCTCCTGTGCCCCCATTGCCTACCTCATCCCACTTCACTTCCCTCCTTTCAGCCATAAATCGGAACTCTCCTCTACGCCCCCCATCGGGCTCCTTCCCCTCCCTCTCCCCAGGCCTCTCGTCTTGACTAACATAGAACATCCTCCAAGTTCCCCTGAACTCACATCCCCAATACCCTTCTCCCTTATTCCCCAGACGCTTTTTAACATAGAACTCCATCTCGCTAACCTATCATTTGATCTCACCTCTCTCAGAAAACATGTTAACTCCCTCTCCTCACTTAACTGCCCCAATCCTTCTAGTCCCCTGTGCACTGATCAAAACTACTCTACATTCACCCCCTCTGTAACGATACACTCAGACCCTCCTCCCCGCCACTGATCTCCCTGACCCCTGTAATCCTAACACCCCCAGCTCTTTATCTACAAACTCTTTGAACCCACAGGCTCCTATCCCTGTGATCCTTGGGACTAACAGAATTCAAACGTCCCCAACTTCACCAAGACTTCCCCAGCAATTGACCACAATCCACCCCTGCGCTCCCCCTACAATCAACCCTATACCTTTGACGTGCATGCTGGTTAACTGTCGCTCGGCGGTCCGACATGCGATTGAAATTCGGGAAACCATCCTTAGCTAATCCATTGACATTGCCTTTCTTACTGAAATTTGGCTTAAAGATCACTCCTCTTCCATTCTCGATATACTCTCCCCCCTGGCTACTCCATCCTCAGAAAAGATAGACCTGTCAAAACTGGTGGCGGTCTAGCAATAATCTATAAAAACGAACTCCAACTCTCCCTTGTGCCTATCCACGATCTTTCTACTTTTGAATACCTCGGAGCAGAACTTAAAGTACAAGGCTCCCCTCCAATTAGATTACACAACATCTATCATCCTCCCGGCAGCCCTCTTCCTTTTGTCGAAGATTTGTCTGACCTTCTCACACAGTCCTCACTTTCCAGCTCTAAAATCCTCTTCCTCTGAGATTTTAACCTCCATTGGAACAAAAATGATGATCCTATGGTTAACCTTCTAACTGATCTACTCAACATCAATGACATAAAACAACTATGCCACTCTCCCACTCATTCCAAAGGAACCACTCTTGACGCTATCATTACTAACAAAGAGTTGGCCTCCCTTTCCTCTATAGTTCCCATCAACAGGTCCGACCAACACCTCAGTCTTTTTACAATCACCAATATGGTTCTACCCCCTCCACCCAAAACCATCAAACAGATAAAACTGACCATGAATCTTCCCCTTATCCCCCCAGGTGAACTTGAGACTAAAGTCAAAGCTCAACTTCAAGACACAGATGCACCAATAAAGCAGAAACTGCTCTGGGAACAAATAGCTCTTTTGAAAAAAGAACTACCAAAGACTCACGTGACACACTCACTGAGTCATCAGCGTGATGGCGTTCACGTTGCAGGGAATTCATTGGCTGAAACAGCCACAGCGGCTGCCACTAAATCGGCACCCGTAGTTCGAAAAAAGCGTACATTAAAATACATTGACGGTGAAACAATGCTGGCGGTGAAAACGTCATCAAAAGGCGACTGCTCAGCATTACCGATCAACTATCCACTCAATTACACATACATAATCGATGCAAACTCCGTCCCTTTTTCTCGAATCCCTGGAGTGGGGGATAGAGTGATTCCAAACATGGACAGGAGAAACTTGTTAATCGCAGACGCACATATGGGCGAGGGTCTCAGACACCTCAAACTAAAAGATTCTCTGGAAGAATTACAATCACGGTACTGGTGGCCAGGCATGAGCCTACATCATACCATGTTTGTAAAAAACTGCCCAAACTGCAACAGAAATTGCAGTGGGGAGAGGAAAAGTATAATACGGTGGAATCTGACTGCAGATAATATCACCAGTAAAAAGCAAGGCTTGCGATTAACATATACAGGCTAGTTACCACTTATAATGTAGATCACCAGCACTCGGCTGACGTCTGGACTGTTATACAAAGATTTGCGAGTCTAAATGGCATATACGCTAAGAGCATGCTACGTTTGACCATTTTTTTTTCACTCTAGCCCACCAGCCTGAGGGGAAAAAAATGACCAAATGAGCACAGCCCAGCGGGAATCTTCTCACTTCCTTCCTGAGGGTACGGGATGGTGTAAAGAAAAAACCAAGGCAGAAAGCAATCTATAACGGAAATGATATTAGGTTCGGGAGCTGGGTGGGTCAAACATCTAATAAGTGTCCAACGTAGTCTAAATAACTTGCCAAGAAATTCTCTGAAGGGATTCAGTCCGTACGAATTATTATTCGGAACTAGGATGATTATCTCTGACCTTGACAGTCAGACTTCAGTGGTGAAAGAAAAAAGCTTTGATATCAAAGACCGTTTGGCTATTTTGCAGGACTTAAACAAAACAAGAAAAGACCTGAGCAACATAAAGTTGAAACAACAGCCAACAACCACTGAAGAACCACCACCTGTCCCAGCAAGACCTGTCTGGATTCCAAAAGTCGGGGATCTAGTCAGAGAAAAGATCGCGGTAAAGAAGGAATTTGGGCCTTCTTACAGAAAAGCAGTTCCTGTCTTGTCTGTCAACGGGACAAGATCAGTTGTACTACCGCCACTTGCTGGTAAAAAGGAGAACCGAGTTGTATCCATCGACCTGGTAAAACCACAATCATGTGGCCGATAACAAACAGTAGGCCAAGTGGACTCCCAATAAGTAGCAGAACACCAAGGTTTGCTACCAGTACAGAGGTCCTAACGAAGAGGCTCATCACATTCGAAACGCCTACAGAAGAACAACATGGACTATGCAGCAATGCAATAGAACTCAGACCTCTGAAAACCCAAATAAAAACATTTAGCAGAGACACACCAATCTACAATGAAGTACCAAGTGAAAATGCAAGAAACAGAAATCCAGAACCAATTGGAACAATTGACAGAACTGCATCCGGCTACTTCATAAACTTCGATGATTCCTCTGAAGGCTTCACTGAATCAAAAACACAGCCATCATCAAAAACCTTTAAAGATAAAGCTAAAGAACTTTTGAAACAACTGAAAGAAACATATCTGATTTCTCCATGGATTGAATTTTGGGTGGGTTTTGGTGCATTTATCCTCATTCTTTGGCTCATCATGGTACTTACTTTGGGACGCTTCATTGAGGGAAAATATGCTAAAATGGACACAGCAAGTCAGAAAATCAACTTGATCCTCAAGCCACAAACATCTTCACACATCGAGAAAAGAGAACTTTCTTCAGCCAACTTCACAGCCAATCCAATACCTGGTGGGGTAGCCTGGGACAACACTGACTATGAAATTTATGGTCCGGTCGAGATCCTGAAATATCCACACCAAATTAAGATCTCCTTGAGTGACTTTGTAAAACCAAACTCATTTGCTGATGATTGGGACTTCGAAAGCATTAATAATATGATGTCTGATTTAGTAATGTCTGCTAAATTTACCAAACATGATTATTTGCAGGGTTCTACCAATTATGATAGTATGTATTGCTATAAACACTATGGTAACCATTTTCTACATAAATCTGCACAACCTAGAAATGTTTTAAATTATAATCAATGGGAACATTGTGCAACACCTCCAAAAGGGAGCTCAAGAACCGTTTATGACAAATATTCATACTTTTCTGGTTTTAACACAAGTAATGCTGAAACATTTTATTTTAAATTGTCAAACAAAACAGGGACCAAGACCATGATAACCAACACAAAATTGATTTATTCAGACTCATTTTTTGAACAAATGAATACTTTTGGATTTGATTATTGGGACAAAAATGTTGAATTGAAAAGTGTTTGGGGTACAAAAGAATGGCAAGTACAGGGTATAGAAGCTTTGTTTAGAGCCTGCATGATCCCAGAACAAATGATATTTTTAAATGACACTGTTCAACAAACCACCTGTCTTGGCCTAGCGAAAATCAAAGATTTAAATAAACCGTCTATTCCAAAGCCAACAATGTTTAGCAATAACTCTGATACAGATGAAGAGATAGACGTAAACCATATATTAAACCAAAACAGAACACATCCTGATTGGAAACAGTGGTTGATCTGGCCCACAGATACTAATAACTGTCAAGACAGATTCCTGAATAAAACGCAGGAGTTCAAAATAACCAGGCCAGACCCTAGATATCCCCAAAGACATCACCCAGGGATAATAACAACCTACAGTGTGGGCAAATTATGCCTTCAATGGCTTCAAACTTCCACACTGCCAGAAATTAAGCAACACCTAACTGTACTTACTGATGGTGCTGACTTGCGTGATTTCATAATGGGACCACGCAAACAGCGTCAAAAGCGTTTCATAGCAGCCTCTGTATATGCAGCATACAATGAGGCCTGGAAGGTTACTCAAATTGAAACAGCAGAGAAAATACGGGAAATTGACCGTATTAATTTGGAAAAATCACTTTCTGTAGTGGACAATGGGTTAATGACTGTCCTCCAGAATTTTTTCTTTGAACAGCATTGTGTCTTCAGCAATCGACATATTATCGCAAGACTTACTGTTATTACAACACGGTCAGTCTCAATTGCGTTCTATTGTACAGCTTGGCTGGACGTTTCAAAATCTGCGTTCAGGCTAAGTGCCTTGGCGTTTAATCAACACAACGTCACTATTCCAAATCTTTAACCTTACTGATAGACAAATCAGTATGGCACAAAAGGGTGCTGATTATACAATCTTGAGCATTGAAAAACTAGAAAGATTACCAGTGACAATGTCAGAACGACCTGTCAGTGAATGGATAATACATGGGATAATAAATATTCCAATCTCAACCTTCAGGTTTCAATACTGCCAAAAATATATACAGGCTGGCATGTATGAGAAATTGGGAAAGGGGTACCTTAAAACAACATGGAACCTGCCCTATTCACATGCATGTGTCAGTAATAAAGGCCAGAAAGTGTTTCTTAGTGGCAACAATTGTGCGATGTCACTAAGTGGCACACTTCTGTGTAACGGAATTAGTTTGCATGGAGCCTGTGAAGGGAATTCATACAACCTTTCATGTCACCAGCAAGGCGCACCTGCAACAGAAATAGAACCATTCTTTCAAAGACTCTATAATGGGAGTTACATTCTTATTGTAGACCGCAGATGTTGTAGTCTTATGCCCGGGACTCCTTATCTAGTAACTACGACTGCGAAGGTCAAGTGCTGTGGACGCTTATTGTTCCCCAGCTCCTTTCCAGACAGGGAGGCAAGGGCATGGCCCGATTTGAAAATTACTTCTATTCGAATAGATACTTTAAGCAGAATGAAAACAGTGCTTCTTCAGACGCCTACAAGGCTCACGTCATCAAAAGAAACGTATGATCTACAAGTCGCAAGGACGACTGCAGAGATACATACATTATTATCAACTAATTCCCCCGTACATTTTGCGGAAATCCTGAACGAAATCTTAAATATTTCTGATACCAATGGGATCTCAGGGGTATTTAAGACAGTATTTTCGATGGCATTAACACCATTCAAAGCCATACTGGGTATTTTTCCAGATTTCGTCCATTCGATTTTTGGCGGACTTCCCCTGATCTTGGGACTAATTGCAGGAATCCTATTCTTAGTCCTTATTTTTCGTTATGGCAACCCATGTCACAGACAAAACTCTAGCGACAAGGGAAGAAACAATCCTAGCCATTGGATACCGGGACCGGATATCAAAGATCCTGGGACTCTCCCGGCTTAGAGACCTGAACATGACTTGGTTTCTATCATTTCGACCAATGTGGCAAAGATGTGTTTTACCTGTACTAAGGTGTCTGCTATGCGGAGAAGAATGCGTGTTAGACACCTGTCTGACGCTACAATCGGATGCGCCAATGGATGCAGAAACATTGTTGAGCCCGATCAAGGTTCATGCTTTGTGCTGCCCTCAAAGGCTACCAATCCTGATGACGGCATTCGTGGAAGCTTCACCACTACGATTGATGAGTAGTGAAGTTCAAGATGAAAGCAGCATCGAACAGGTACGACCTTCTGTCAGCAATGCGAATCAGAATGTCAATGGAGACAATCATGCGCACGAATGCATGATTACACCTATTTCCGAGTTAGTGGAACTTTCCCAGGAAGCTGTTGACAGCTTTTTCGAAAGCCTGAATGATATGATGTTCTCTCCAGAACAGAAATAGAGACTTTTGAGCAAGCTCGCACACGGCGTTCCCTGAATTCGGCCTTCAACTTTAAAAATAAAGTCACATGAACAGATTTTCCCTCCAGTTCACGGACAGCAATTTTTCAGCAGCCCCAATTATTTTTGCATATTTTCGGGACACTATCTTCTGCTTAAAGTAAGAACTATTCTTAAAGAACTACAATTTCTATATTTTAGATAGCTTATAGACATTAGCTGCCCGCTGGTATGTTCACAAATATTTTATTCTGTGATGGAATGGTCTCGAAACTTTTTTTCTGTATTTCAAGAAACCATTTCATGTGTAATTCTCATATACAAAATAAGCAATAATGTATACAAATGCGTGATTACTTTGGCATTATTCTACAGCTTGAGTGCATGCAATATATATGTTTGCAATTTTTCCGTATATTTGAAATAATTTCAAAATGCATTTATGTATTTTGGGGTGGTAAGGTATACACACTACTCTATAGTATGTTGTACTATGTTATACTATGCCTAGATTAGTAAATATGACCATAGTTAGCGTGGAGTGGGTGTCATGTATTCCTATAGGTTCTGAATCGATCCCCCTATTCCTGACCCTATTCTAGTTAGACAAACCAACAAGTTAACTAGCAGTCAGCCCATGAGGAAGAAAAACCCCCATGATGCAGATACCGTTATCTGACGCAGTCACACTACGGCACAGGAACGTGTTATCTGATTAGGTCATAACGCTTGCGATCTAATTAGACAAGCGATATTCCTCCAGCCCCTGATAAGGCATACGGAGTTCTCATAACAAATCAAACCTATGACAACCTGGAAAAACCGTGCGGCCATTGTTTTGATTTCACAGAGAACTTTAGTAAAAGAATGTGCTAACGAGCAAGTCGTATGACATCTTTATTGACGTATCTATGTCCATCCTTACGTCAATCTCGGCACCTTAAAGGTATAAATATTACCGATCTTGCCCTATGCAAACACACGCGTGGTGACGAGACGGAGCAGCCATACTTGCCGAAGCCCAGAGCAGAGCAGACCCCGCTGGCAGCAGCCCCGCCTTCCTGACGCGCTGAGAGACGCGCTGCTTTCTCCTGCCGAGAATCCAGCACCGGCGTTTCTGGGTAGCCCTCGCAGGCAGCCTGGAATATCGAGACCAGAGAAAGAGATACCATTCCTCATTCATCCTAACTTCCAGGTACAGAACTGAATAACCCCTCACAGAGAATTCTTTAGTTATCCACTTGGCAAAAACAAACTTAACTTAAACTGTAACTTTCTATTCCCGCCCACGTATTAGACTTAGGTCAGGTACACGGGGTAGGCGTATTTAGAAACACCAGTTGAGTACGTTTAGTCAAATGTAAATGTGTATGTAATATATTTTATTCATTTTAAACCTTCATATGGCTTAGAAACCATATAAATGTTTTTACAGTATTATTTTATACTTCTGCTTCTAATGTATGCACTTTACTTAACTATAAGTATTGCAATAATATCGATCCATTTCTCATGTATGAGAAAAGAGACTGATCAATAAATACCACCTTTTTATTGAACACGCCCGTCTCTTCCTTTTCTATACACTCTGATGAGACTAAGAATGCACGTACTGACTGAGTAAAATAATTGCCTTTTGTTCACACGACTCTCGAGATTTACTCTTGATTAGGGGAGAGCAAAGTTGTCATGTTCTATGGTTGTCAGAAACTAAATCCCTTCTTGTCTAATCAGGGAAGTTACTTCTTTCCTGAACATTCGAGAAAGTTTCTAGTGAACTCTGAGCTAAGCTGGCAAACCCAAAACTTTAAGTCTAGTATCGACAGTAGTAGACCTAGTTAACGTCTGGCCTAGGCCTTTACTGCTGTAGGTATTATTCCAATGCGCAGAGCCTATTGGGATGATAGGAACTACACTACATGGCGCCCTACGTTGGACACTTATTAGATGTTTGACCCACCCAGCTCCCGAACCTAATATCATTTCCGTTATAGATTGCTTTCTGCCTTGGTTTTTTCTTTACACCATCCCGTACCCTCAGGAAGGAAGTGAGAAGATTCCCGCTGGGCTGTGCTCATTTGGTCATTTTTTTCCCCTCAGGCTGGTGGGCTAGAGTGAAAAAAAATGGTCAAACGTAGCATGCTCTTAGCGTATATGCCATTTAGACTCGCAAATCTTTGTATAACAGTCCAGACGTCAGCCGAGTGCTGGTGATCTACATTATAAGTGGTAACTAGCCTGTATATGTTAATCGCAAGCCTTGCTCTTTACTGGTGATATTATCTGCAGTCAGATTCCACCGTATTATACTTTTCCTCTCCCCACTGCGATTTCTGTTGCAGTTTGGGCAGTTTTTTACAAACATGGTATGATGTAGGCTCATGCCTGGCCACCAGTACCGTGATTGTAATTCTTCCAGAGAATCTTTTAGTTTGAGGTGTCTGAGACCCTCGCCCATATGTGCGTCTGCGATTAACAAGTTTCTCCTGTCCATGTTTGGAATCACTCTATCCCCCACTCCAGGGATTCGAGCAAAAGGGACGGAGTTTGCATCGATTATGTATGTGTAATTGAGTGGATAGTTGATCGGTAATGCTGAGCAGTCGCCTTTTGATGACGTTTTCACCGCCAGCATTGTTTCACCGTCAATGTATTTTAATGTACGCTTTTTTCGAACTACGGGTGCCGATTTAGTGGCAGCCACTGTGGCTGTTTCAGCCAATGAATTCCCTGCAACGTGAACGCCATCACGCTGATGACTCAGTGAGTGTGTCACGTGAGTCTTTGGTAGTTCTTTTTTCAAAAGAGCTATTTGTTCCCAGAGCAGTTTCTGCTTTATTGGTGCATCTGTGTCATCTTTGTAACCGTTTTGAATCCATGTCTGCAAATCCTTGTTATATGATTTGACACAGTAATATGAATCTGACACTATAAGTGTCAGGAATTCGCGATCCGCATTATCTAGCGCCATTTTCAAAGCTACTATCTCAGTTTGTTGTTCCGAATTAGTTTCTACTGAGTGTGTTTTTGTTCATAGAGGTCTTAGTTTACCTCCGCGCCACACTTCTTTTGTAATCCCACATGTGGGGTTGTATGCTTGTTCTCCCCAAACGGGGGGTTGAGCATGTCCGTCTGTATAGATTACACAGGCGTAATGTCGTAAAGGCAGAATGTCGATTGGCAGAGGATATGTTTTTTCATATTCTAGATTTTTTAACTCTTCTAGTTCTGGATCAAGGTAATAGTATACTTTTTCCGTTGTGATTGAATTCACCCATTGTATCCACTTCGGATTCAATGCTGTTGTTGGCAAATTACATGGTGTTGTTAATGCCTCAAAGGCTGGTTCTGCTGTTTTGACTATGATATGTCTACCGTCAGCTTTATCTTTTTCTCTAGCTATTGCGGTTTGAACTGCATGAACTATTCTTTCTGTACTGCTGAACTTCTTTTCAGCTTCTGTGTACAAGTGTGATTTGAATGCAATTGGTACCTTTTCTCCCTCATTAGAGGTCAGGTATGTGAATCCGCATCTCCCTGGGATGACTCGAATCACAAGATTGCGTGTGTTATCACGTGTTTCTAATTTTGTTTTAATTAGCATGTCTGTTTGTAAGGATCTCAAAATTTCTGTGTGTATTTGAGTCCAATTGGATCTTTTAAAATCTGGTTTTATCAGATCATAAAGGGGTTTGACCCTTTCTGCGTAATTTGCAATGTATGTTCTTTTTTAGGAAGCCTAGAATCGACTGTAGGTTTTTTAGTGTTCTAGGAGCTTGGATTACGGCACATTTCTCTAGGAAATTGTCAGCCAGGCTTTTGCCTTCACTTGATAACTCATATCCTAAGAACAGGACTGTCAGATGGGCAATTCTGGATTTTTTAAAGTTGAATTTGTAACCCTCTGCAGCGAACCCAAGTATTATGGTGTTCACTCTTTTCAAGTGAGTCTCCAAGTCATCATCTGTTAAGTAAATGTCATCGACATAAGATAATGCTTCATCATCATATATTTGTAGTAATTCTGTTACTCTCGCTGAGAATACCCCCGGGCTGTTCTTGTACCCCTGGGCTAACCGACAGAATTGTTTTTGAGTGCCATTTATTGAGAACGCAGTTAAATATCTGCTCTCTGGTGCTATGTTTTGACAAAAGAATCCATTAGAGATGTCTAATGTTGTTTTGTATTTTTTGCGCACTATGTTATTCATTAGTGCAGCACTGTGTGAGTTTTGCACTGCAAACGTTTTGCAACATGTGTTAAGGTGTCGGTAATCCAAAACTAGACGATATGAATTGTCTGGTTTGGAGACCGGAAACAAAGGGTTGTTCATTTGTGAGGTGCAAGTTTCAATCACCCCCTGGTATTCTAGCTGATCTAGTATTTCATTTACCTGTTTTTTAGCTTCTTGCTTAATTGGGTACTGCCTTTGTGCAGTAGGTTGTGATTTTAACTGGATTTTGTGAGAAGGAGAGTCCTCATCCCATCCCACGTGATTTTTATATAAGGCAGGAGCTAGAGCCACTGCCCACTTTCTAGCAAGTGTGTATTTTTTATGAATTGGGATATGATTTGAGAAGGCAGGTATAATTATTTCTTCGCCATGAGGGCACTCCCTGACAAACTCTGGTGGCCAGTCTTTTTCAGCTAGAAGGATATCATAGCCCTTGGAGAGATTATCCCAAAATAGTCCCCTTATTTTTCTAGTCTTATCTCCCTCTATACGTAATGTTATTTCGTATATTTTGTGGGGTTTGCTAACCCTGGTGTCTGCAGTTTCCACTTGAAGATATTCATTCGTGTCCACTGTCTCCAGATGATTCATAAGGACTTTGCGAGCTATGCTCACTTCTGCTGCGCTGTCTAGCATTGTCTGAGCCCATTCTCCGTTTTTCAGTTGTGTCCTCAGTATTCTCGGCATTGTTAACTACCTTGATACTGGCTACCTTCTTTTTTGGAAATTGTAATTTCTTTTTTAGCTGAGCAGGTTCCTTGTCTTTGGACTTGGCGTGCTCTTCTCTTTGTTCTGATCGTTCTCTTCTTTCCGATTTCTGCGAGGAATTCTGAAAAGATTGAGAGGGACGTGTATCAATGTCTTGATATCTATCAGGCTTTTTTATATTATCCCTATTTCTAAGGTTATATCTATTCCCAGAGGGGTCACTTTGTGGTGACCTGTGTCTCTGGTTCGGAGATTTTTCTCTTCGCCTAGGAGATCTTCCTCTGGACTGGAATTTCTTTTCTTTAGGATTGGATTGTTTGTTTCCATCCCAGTTCTTTTTTGGTGATGTAGATTTATTATTATAAAATATTTTTTCAGGACTTTCAATTAGTTGCGGTTTTACTGGTATCCCACCTAAACTATCTCTACCTAGTTCCTCATAGGATTTTTCTATGATTCTGGCAATTTCAGCTGGTTGGTCTGCTATATCTGTTTCTTTTAACCTCTGGCGGATCGCCACGTTTGCTGCTTCTCCTTTTATGTTGGCTAATAGTATAGCCGAGACCTGCTTGAAGTCTTTTAGTAATTTCATACCAAGAGTTAAAGCGGGTTCTGGACCGTATTCGTCTTGAATTTGTTTTAGCACATCTGGTATTACCGAAATGGATGGAACACCGTGCGTTTTTGTGTAGATGGAAGCAAAGACTGTACCCCAAGTGTCACAGTCCTCAATGTGTGGTGCGATTCCCATTGGAAGACAGATAGTCAGAATCCTGTGTTTTTCTAATGGGGTGGTGTCAGGAAACACCGCCTCTATTTGGGTGATTTTCTGTGCCAACCAGAATGGTATTTGTTCCCGTTTAGCCGGTACTTTACCTAGGCAGGACTGGATGTTCTGTGGTGTAATTTTATTTGTGTTCCCCTGGTGAGGGGTCAGCTGTGGAAGTTTAATCGCTGGCTGAATTGTTGAAGTCCGCATCACATACTGGACTAATTGTCTATGTATTTTTATTAATTGTTTTAGTTGTACTAAAAGATCTGCTGCAGGCATTCTTTCGAAGTCTGGATGTGGTGTGTATCCGGCTAGTACCGGCCACGTTGCTCCTGGTCTACCTAAAGGACCGAGCCTGGTGATGTGATTGTTATGTTTTAGGGCGCCATCAAATAAGAGCAAATGCTCTTGGAATTTGAGTGGTACTTCCACCTCCTCGAAAGGAGTGTACTCATTAGGAGGTTCCTCTATTTTGTAATAGTGGAAGTACTTTGTTACAGCATTAGCTGCTGGAAAATGTATCCATGAATAATATACCTCTGTCTGCCGATATTCGTGTGCTTCAATTACGAATATGACTGTGCCACCTCTAGGTGTCAGTCCATTTTCTATAAGTTTTAGAGTTATAGTTCTCCTTTTAATGACCGGGATGAGTATTATCTCCTGGTCAGCGTCTTGTAGTGCAGTATCAGCTGCTGCGATTTCAGCTGCTAATCTAACTGCCTCTCTTTCTTCTTCATTGTCTGACATTTTACTGTCCTGAAGGTTATTTTGTTTGTTTGCAGATCAGGTTTCTTATGGAAACAAAGATTAGATGCACAATATTTTGGAACTGTTTATCCTTCAACATTGACTATACCAAGAACCATACATAGGAGTTCCCCCCTGCGAGGTTTTGGAGGATATAACCTTTCACCCACTCCAGACGTCTTTGGAGTATAATGGGAAAAGGGGTCTGAGTGAGAAAGAACGACTGAGTTACTCTAAATGTCTTACGTTAGTTTTATCGCCCTTTCCAAACGCGTTGGGCACCATGTAGTGTAGTTCCTATCATCCCAATAGGCTCTGCGCATTGGAATAATACCTACAGCAGTAAAGGCCTAGGCCAGACGTTAACTAGGTCTACTACTGTCGATACTAGACTTAAAGTTTTGGGTTTGCCAGCTTAGCTCAGAGTTCACTAGAAACTTTCTCGAATGTTCAGGAAAGAAGTAACTTCCCTGATTAGACAAGAAGGGATTTAGTTTCTGACAACCATAGAACATGACAACTTTGCTCTCCCCTAATCAAGAGTAAATCTCGAGAGTCATGTGAACAAAAGGCAATTATTTTACTCAGTCAGTACGTGCATTCTTAGTCTCATCAGAGTGTAGAGAAAAGGAAGAGATGGGCGTGTTCAATAAAAAGGTGGTATTTATTGATCAGTCTCTTTTCTCATACATGAGAAATGGATCGATATTATTGCAATACTTATAGTTAAGTAAAGTGCATACATTAGAAGCAGAAGTATAAAATAATACTGTAAAAACATTTATATGGTTTCTAAGCCATATGAAGGTTTAAAATGAATAAAATATATTACATACACATTTACATTTGACTAAACGTACTCAACTGGTGTTTCTAAATACGCCTACCCCGTGTACCTGACCTAAGTCTAATACGTGGGCGGGAATAGAAAGTTACAGTTTAAGTTAAGTTTGTTTTTGCCAAGTGGATAACTAAAGAATTCTCTGTGAGGGGTTATTCAGTTCTGTACCTGGAAGTTAGGATGAATGAGGAATGGTATCTCTTTCTCTGGTCTCGATATTCCAGGCTGCCTGCGAGGGCTACCCAGAAACGCCGGTGCTGGATTCTCGGCAGGAGAAAGCAGCGCGTCTCTCAGCGCGTCAGGAAGGCGGGGCTGCTGCCAGCGGGGTCTGCTCTGCTCTGGGCTTCGGCAAGTATGGCTGCTCCGTCTCGTCACCACGCGTGTGTTTGCATAGGGCAAGATCGGTAATATTTATACCTTTAAGGTGCCGAG
The DNA here is from genome assembly GCF_964261635.1 of Lissotriton helveticus. NCBI lineage: Eukaryota > Metazoa > Chordata > Amphibia > Caudata > Salamandridae > Lissotriton > Lissotriton helveticus. The sequence continues at coordinate 1,510,832,103 of NC_136063.1, read as the reverse complement.
ATTGACGTAAGGATGGACATAGATACGTCAATAAAGATGTCATACGACTTGCTCGTTAGCACATTCTTTTACTAAAGTTCTCTGTGAAATCAAAACAATGGCCGCACGGTTTTTCCAGGTTGTCATAGGTTTGATTTGTTATGAGAACTCCGTATGCCTTATCAGGGGCTGGAGGAATATCGCTTGTCTAATTAGATCGCAAGCGTTATGACCTAATCAGATAACACGTTCCTGTGCCGTAGTGTGACTGCGTCCGATAACGGTATCTGCATCATGGGCGTTTTTCTTCCTCATGGGCTGACTGCTAGTTAACTTGTTGGTTTGTCTAACTAGAATAGGGTCAGGAATAGGGGGATCGATTCAGAACCTATAGGAATACATGACACTCTCTCCTCCCTCCCAAAATGCCAGTGACCTCACCAAACACTTTAACAAATCCATTGTTGAGGTCCTTGACCAAATTGCCCCAGCCAAACTAAAACGAAAGAAGAACTCCTCCAATTCCTGGTTTAATCCAGAACTCAACAATGAGCGGAGCTCACTTAGATCGACTGAACGCGTATGGAGGCAAAACCCTTCCCCCTTTAACCTCTCTCTCCTCAGATCCGCTAGATCCAACTATAAAAAACACATCCTCAATGCTAAGACATTATTTTTCTGCTCCCAACTCGACCGGGCCAAAAACAGACTTAGGGAATTCTTCAGCATTGTGAAAAACCAAACTTCCTCTGCAGCCCTCAAGGTGATTGCTGCCACTGAGAGATGCGAGGAAATTGACAACTACTTTTCAGAAAAAAATCTCCAAATTTGATCAATCCTTCGCCCTAACCCCCCTCTTTCTTAACCCACTACCCTCATCGGACATTTCCTCAAATTCTCCTTCACTCTCTACGCTACCTCAAGACTCCTTATCGCTCCCTCTTATCTTCCCTCTTCTTGAACCCGGCCCCATCGTACTTGAACTAAAAAATAATGCTTCTTGGCATGATTTCCATCCAATCACTGAACTTGATGTCCTTAACGTCACTTCCAGACTGAAACCATCATCTCACACTAAAGATCCTCTCCCTTCCAACCTTGTACAAGATCTAAAACATATCATTGCCCCCTATTGGACCTCAATCATCAACTCCTCCTTTACCTCTGGTTATGTCCCTGAGACCCTCCAACTGGGACAAATCATTCCCATCCTCAAAAATCCCACTGGTGACCCTAATGACCTAAATAACCTTCGTCCTATCTTTAACCTCCCTCTTCTCTCAAAAGCCCTTGAAAAATGAGCGCTGCTCCAACTAGGTACACACATTGATTCTTTTATTCTTCTAGACTCGCTCCAATCAGGCTTCAGAAAGGGCTGTAGTACAGAAACTGCAATGCTAAACATAATTGATGACATCCATCACGCCCTCGACAAAGGCAAATCCTCCCTACTCATTCTCCTTGATCTCTCCGCTGCTTTCGACACTGTTCATCACTCTACGCTACTTAACACACTTAAAGATCATTTTGGCATCAACTGTTCAGTCCTTAAATGGTTCACCTCCTTTTTCCAACATAGAACATAGAAAATTAAAATCCCCAACTGCCTTTCTAAACCTCTGCCCTTCTCCCTAGGGGTTCCACAGGGCTCTATCCTCTCCCCCTCTCTATTTAATCTCTTCATGGAACTCCTCACCATCATCCTTAAACAAGCGGGAATCAATTACCACCTATACGCCGATGACACACAACTTTACTATAAGATTCAATCCCGCTCCTTCACCTCAATGATGCCTTGAGTAAGATTCAAGCCTGGTTCCACCACAACCACCTCCAACTCAACCCAAAAAATACCCAAATCATTCTTTTCTCTCCTAAGTGAATCCATTGACATTGTCTTTCTTACTGAAACTTGGCTTAAAGATCACTTCTCTTCCATTCATGATATACTCTCCCCCCCTGGCTACTCCATCCTCAGAAATGATAGACCTGTCAAAACTGGTGGTGGTATAGCAATACCCCAAAAGCTGTCTGATTATTCTACCAGATCTATTCAATGTAGGCACCGGCACTGGTACACCCAATACCCTTTTGCAACCAAAATAGACATGAAACTGTTTGTTACAATGCATACTGAAAATCGGGAGCTTGCGAATTATCCTCTTTCTATTGATAGCCACAATCAATAACAAATCCCCCAAATAGATATGATGCGCCCATCTCTTATAAAGGTATAATGAACAAAGAGGATGTGTGCTTCATCTGACCCAAACAAAATAAACAAGGGCACAATGCATGTATTACGAGGCTACTTGAGATATTGAATATACTGGCTGAACATGAACTAGAAAAAAGTGAGGCACTGTTAGGGGAGGTTATAGGCATAAGGCACATGAGCTCATGAAAACACAGCAGATTTTCATATACCATGTGAAATTTAGCCAATGCCGCAACCTAATAATGAAAATAAATGATCAGATCATAAGAGTGGATCCAGGGTCATTTGTAATCCTGCCAAGTAGCTGCTGAATGCTCACAAGTCTGAACGTGTCAGTAAACATTAATTCGCCTAACTTGAAAAAGAAAAAAGCATGTCTTGAAATTTCAGCTTGCACCAGGTAGAAACTTTAATAAAGTTGTTCAAATGCTGATAAAAGGGATCAGGAGTGATCTTTTTTACAATAGTAAGAGTCAGCAGAATGAGACCTTCCTACAAGGTCCTAAGGCCAGAATTGTTGGATAAACAGAGCAGGAAAGGCTCTGCTCTCCCACTGTCACATTAGCTGTAGTGCCCTTCAGACTTAGTCAACACGCTTTGCTGGCTGGAGATGGAATCCAGAGAGCTGCATTTATTGTTATCTAGAAGCGGAAATTATTCATATCAAATGCCTCTTGCTCAATATTGGAAATAAGGAGTAAGTAAGTGTAGTATTCTCATGTCATGGTATTTCTCCTATGTTACCCTTTCCCTAGCTGCTCAGCCTGTGTGTATGTTCTGAGTGGAATGTTGGTGTGTGGGCCTTGTGTAGAATGCCTGGGTGACTGGATGAGGAGTGAGAGTTGGTGAGAGGGGCTGCGCAGCTAGCAGGCTTCTCCTGGTGGGGCTGTGATTTACCACCTGTTATGATTACTTGATGAAGACTTTTACTACCGGTTAACCAACCTGTGAATAAACCTACTTGGTTTACATCATACCAGCGTGGCGTGATTACTACTGTGAGGAGTACTACAAGAGTAAGATCCAGACTCTTTGGGGCATATTTACAAGAAACTGTTGGAGCAGAGGGTTACGTCTAAATTGGTCCAACAGTTTCAAAATGCAGGGATGCGCTGTATTCACAAGAAGGTGGCGCACCCCTGCTTTACCCATAGCGCTGTCACTAAAATAGCTGCCTGCCAGGCAGGTACCCTAGCACCATTTTGTTAGGGTGATAGCAAAATAGGGGCAATTATTTATATGCAGGAAGGGCCACCTTCCTGTACTTAAACAATCTTTATAGGCAATTTGCTCTATGTGTGTCAGAAAGAGCAAAATACGAGGTGCAATACATTTCTCCTTGTATCGGATGCTTAAGACCAGGTATTCTCTGGCAGTATTTTTGGCACTGCCCCATACCTTTGAAATATGAGGCAGTACGGAAAAGCAATAGGAGTTGCAGCAGAACGCACACTGCAAAGCCCCTTGCATGTCCCTTTCACACTAAGTGCTGCATGAATAGGGGTATTATTTATAAGGCAGCGTTACGCCAAATTAAGTTGCTTAACACCGCCTTGTAAATAAGGTGAAGGAGTTAATGCCACCAGAGCGTCAGAAAGAGTGATGCTCTGGTAGCTCTAACTCCTTGTAAATATGCCCCTTTCTTTACTGTGACTTACTCTTGCAGTACTCCTGGAGTTCAGGATTTAGCCAGTTAAGTTAGACCTACTTACAGCAACATCTTTGTGAGCTGGACCCTAGGTTTCTGTGGGGAAACATCCCTTACTTTAAAGCCCAAACCCAGATATATGACTTAACCATGAATGTCATTTTACCATGCATTATATGTGTAACTATATATGTAAGTAAATTGGGTGGTGTAGGCATTCATTTTGATTAATTTTATATTGTAAAATAGTATTTTAAATACTTAAAAATTTGTAGGTAGAGAATGCAAAGATAATAGGGGTAATGGGTGGGAATGTTTATTAATAATCAGGAATTAATTTTAATACCCGAGTATTAATATTTAAACATTATAATATATTGTTACATCATTCAAAAAATATATAATTTAATTGCACCTATAACTTTTAGGCACTGGATGCAAGGGATATTGGTGTATTGGGCATTAGACTATATTAATATTAATTATTACATTTTTTTTTATTTAATACCAACTTTTACGCATGGGATGGAAGGGATATAGGGGTATTGGGTGGGGAAGTGAATTAATGCTCAAGTATTCATTTTAATACATTTTAATATATTCATTCTTAATTATCAAAATATGGTTATTGCCTTGTAGCACTATCTTTTAGGCACAAGATGCAAGGGATAAAGGTGTATTGGATGGGGAAGTGTATTACTACTCAAGCATTCATTTTAATACCTGAGAATTATTTTATACATTTCAATATACTAATATTAATTATTAAAATTTGGATGTAGCATTGACACGTTCACTTTTAAGCATGGGATGCAAGGGATATAGGAGTATTGGGTGGGGAGCTGAGCCACAAGGTTCTTTGGACGTTGATGCAAGTAATTATATGTATTGTATATTTTTTCTTACCTCATTTTCCAATACAAAGACAGAGGGGTTATGCTTAGATGTAGTGTCAAAGGTATTACCTAAAGGAATCGCTCTGCCTGTGTAATGGAATGAAAAATACTGCCCACATCTCCAATGACTCCTGGACTCATTAAACCTACCCTTGCAATAAAGATAACCACCATACTTAAGGAGTCTATTCGCTATTCTTGATTTCACATAGTTGGCTTGATGAACAGATTCCAATGCTGATGGTTCTGTACATTATGAAAAAACAAAGGGAAGATATGTTAATGTATTGTTTATTTTGATTTTAATTATGTCGCCTAATAGGAAAAAATGAAATGTAATGTTATTTCGGCTTGCCGGTAGAGAAAGAGAAATTATTAGATGCCTTCTTACATTCATGATGTTTTCCATTTTATTGCAATTGAGTCATCTTGTTTGCATGCTGTAGAAAAACAATTGTTAGTTACTCTTTGTAAAATTGAATGCTTTGTTTACCTAGGGATTTCTTGGTACTGGTTTTTGGAAGTGAATAAATGCAAGATGCAGTTTCTTCTTGGTAGGCCTTTCTCTTAAGATGATGTTAATTTCTGTATGTTTGAAATCTGTTTGAAGGAATAGAGATACAATGTATTAATTGTTTCCATATGTTTTGATATTTTCTATGATTTTGTTTCACTTACATATAAATTGCTGATTGGTGTGTTGGATTTCTTCTACTGCTTATAGAATTGTCAATGTTTTTATGGTTAGTTGAATCTGTTTAGAATAGAAAAATAGGATGACTTTTGATGTAATTTTTATGTTTACTTTTTTACTACTCACTCAGTGACTGTCATCACCTGCCCTGAGGTATGGCCCCCGTGGAGTGACAATAGTTATTTCCCCACCCCTCATCACTGTCCAGCACTTGCCCTGAGTTATGCCCCTGGCAGACATAGAAAGTACATTTTTGCTCCAGTCACAGTCCAGCACCTGCCCTGAATTATGCCCCCTGTGGAGACAGAATAGCAATTTTTTGCCCCAGTCACTGTCCAGTACCTACCAAGAGTCATTCCCCGGGCAGAGTTAGAAAAGAGATTTTTGCCATCACTGTCTAGTACCTGCCCTGGATTATGTCCCTGGCAGAGTTAAAATACTACATCTGGCCCCAGTCACTGTCCAGCACCTGCCCTGAGTTATGCCCCTTGTGGAGTTAGAATTGGGTTTTTTTGTCCGTCACTGTCCAGCACCTGCTCTGAGCTATGCCCCCAATGGAGTTAGAATAGTATTTTTGCCCCTGTCACTGTCCAGCACATGCCCTGAATTATGCCCACATCAGAGTTAGAATGCTAAATGTTGCCCTAGTAAATGTCCAGCACCTGCTCTGACTTAGCCCTCAGCAGATTTGGAATAGTAATTTTTGTCCTGGTCACTGTCCAGTAGCTGCTCTGAGTTATGCCCCTGGCGGAGTTAGGATGCTTATTTTGGCCAAAAGCAACTGTCCTACACCTGTCCTGTGGTAAGTAATGTACCCAATAACATGTCTGAAATTTATTTAAACAATGTAATTTTTTAAACAGGCCAGTTTATTTCATGGTTGTTTTTCAAGTTAAATGCTTACACTGCTAACTTACATTGCCATGTCTGCAGCTAATGTAGTCAAATTAGAAGCTGCAAAAAATCTGGAAGTAATCCGTGACATTTTTTTCAGAAGTACCATTAATATTCCTTAGTACAATTTATGTTGTTAATACAAAAGGTTTCCTTTGTCCAGCAACACAACGAGGAGCCTGTTTTATAGCTGGCAACATTTATTCACAGGCTTTCAAACTGTTGACAGTCTTCATTAGTCAAATGACCTGTTTTTTCGCGTGTGGTGTGAAACATGCTTCAGTAAAACTTATGGGGGGCTCCGAAGCTAGTGTAAAATAAATACCATTACCATTTACAACGCTAATTGCTCTAACTTTCACCAATGCGAGACCTATTGCATTGCAAATGCTTGTTGTATAGGTCGCCATCATGCTGAAAGCTCCAAAGGGGGTGGTTATATGTTTGGGACCACATGCACAGCAACACTTTGTCACCACTTTGTGTTTTCATGGTGCCCTATCTGCAGCACATGTCATCAATGACAATTGACCATACTTTCTGCAGATTGTTTTATTTAACAGGCACATGTCGCATTCTGCGTATCGGGCACTCATGCTTTGCCCAGTGGAACTCATACTTCATAATGCGACCAGTTTAGAATATTCTCAAACATTTAGCATGTATTTTACAGTACCTAGCTGACTAAAACACGGAAATAGTTTGGAACAAGGTACATTGAAAATCGATATGGACTCCCATTATAACTTACCCTTTTCAGGTAGTGGTGTCGTTTTTGGCTGACTGATGGCTTTCTTTTTTTAAATGCATTAATGTTTGGCCCCATTTTGTAATACCGGTGACCCAAATGATTGATTGTATTTGTACAACATTGTAACATGCTGAGCAAAACAAATTTACTCTTGGTGTGTCAACTGTCCAGGGGAGAGAAAGGAGGTGAGAGAGGTGGTGAAATAGGGAGAGAAAAAGAGAAGAAAGTGAGGAGTGAGAGGGAAGACCAGGGACAAGAGGATGGGCAAGTGGAAGAGAAAGCGATAAATGGGCAGAGGAGTTGGGGGAGAGAAGAAGAGACAAATAAAATAGCCGGAGATATGAGAGCTGCAGAGAGAACAGTGCGGTTGGAGAAGAAAGGCTGAAACAATTAGTAGGGGGATGAAAAGGGTACACAGACATAATATCGACTCCAAAATATCGTTTGGACATAATATCGACTCCAAAATATCGTTTGGAGAAAATATCGACAGGACAGAATATCGACAGCCAAAATATCGTTTTTAAGGTAAGTGAAGTAAAATCGTTTTTAAGGTAAGTGAAGTAATATCGTTTTTATTTTTAGGGTTCAGGGTCAGTTTTGGGTTTTTGGGTAAAGGGGTATTTTTAGGGTTCAGGGTCAGTTTTGGGTTTTTGGGTAAAGGGGTATTTTTAGGGTTCAGGGTCAGTTTTGGGTTTTTGGGTAAAGGGGTATTTTTAGGGTTCAGGGTCAGTTTTCAGTTTTTGGGCAAAGGGGTATTTTTAGGGTTCAGGGTCAGTTTTCAGTTTTTGGGTAAAGGGGTATTTTTAGGGTTCAGGGTCAGTTTTCAGTTTTTGGGTAAAGGGGTATTTTTAGGGTCAGGGTCAGTTTTCAGTTTTTGGGTAAAGGGGTATTTTTAGGGTTCAGGGTCAGTTTTCAGTTTTGGGGTATTATTTTATTATATTTTATTACTATATATATATGTTTAATAAATATGAAATAAAAAAATATTTATTTAACTTTCATTAATTATTTAATTATTATAAGTTAATTTAAGTAATTTTAGGTATATTTTAGTAATTAATTATTAATATTAATTTAATTTAACACTGTTTTTAGTAAATACGATATTTTTTTACAATTATATTTTTGTAAACGATATTTTTAACTCAATATTTTTGTACTTACCTTTTTGTAGATAGAAACTCGATATTTTGACTGTCGATATTTTCTCAACGATATTTTTGATGGTCGATATTCTGTCCGTCGATATTCTTTCAGTGATCCATAGAAAAGAGGAGAGGGGAGTAGGAAAAAAGACAATGATGGGAAGGAGGTGGAAAAAAGAGAAAAAAGAGAGGAAAAGGCTAAAACAGTGAAGAAACGGCTCAATTTGTAGAATAAGTAGCTTCATTCCTGAGGAGCACTGGTGGATGCTACCTGCTTCTCATCCACCTCGCAACGATCTGCCACAGCGGCATACATAGAACAAGATTGTGCAATTGAACATTCTCTCAACTAGGTTGCATCTTGCATTCACATGCAACCTAGTTGCCCAGCAACAAAACAACACTTCCCCCTCTTTACAATAACAAAAAGAAAATTAATAACAATTAATAAAAGAAAAGAAACTTACTAAAGAGAGGGAAGAAAAAAAACAATAAAACAATATATTATTCATTACATAGTCTTTAAGCCAACTAGGAGACTTTTTAATACGTGAAGGTTTATGATTGAGGGAAACATCATTTAATTCATCCTCAATAGAAGATGAATGAGTATCTGAATGAGTACCTTTCCGCGGAACTACCCCTTCCCTCTCCTCAACAACAAAAGAATCAGCAGTTACATTTTCTCTAGGAAGAGGAAGGGCAGAAGGAGAAGGTGTATCTTTTAAATCATCCTCCTGCCATTCGGAAGATTTTGAACCATAATTGGCTCTTTTTTGATGAAGGGAATGAGCCATGGCAATTCTTTTTAAGTTCCACACTTCCAGATTTCTCAACCTAACAGCATTCTGTAAAACTTCAACAACTTCTTCAGCGTCAAAAAAGGCACTTTCTCCCTTGCAAACAAAACCTGTTTTTTTTACCCTAACCCAGTCACCAACTTTCACCGTCACTGGTTTGGTGGAGTGTTTAGCATTAAAATAATCCCTACTTTTTCCAAGAACTTTTTGCATTCTGTTCCATACTTCCTCTTTAGATCAATTGACAACACCAGAAGAACATAGCCAAGCAGGATTACATTTTGACCTGGCTTTGCGACCACGCATAATAATAAAAAGAGGTAACCCCGTGGCCTCAGTAGCAGTCACACGATAAGCCCAAACAGACTTCCCAATTTGTGAGATCCAATCAAGGGAACCACAAGTGGCAATTTGAATAATCCCTTTGAACACACGGTTGAACCTCTCAACCATACTATTCCTGGTGGGATTATATAAGGAGGTAGTTCTGTGAATTATCCCTAATTTTGCCAAACAGTTCTTAGCTTTAGTGGAAACAAATTGAATGCCATTGTCACTAATTAAAGTCGCTGGAATACCTTCAGAAGAAAAAATATCATCCAGGAACTCAAGAATAGCAACGGTATTAGCCTTATCCACAAGTTTGACTGCAGACCAACAAGAGAAAACATCCATAAGTACGGTAATTTACTTTTGAGAGTCGCTACATTGATCTCTAATTGGCCCCATAATGTCAATGGCAAGGGTATCCCAAGGTTCCTTAGCAACTAAAGTATCACACATAGGTGGTCTGCAGGTTTTCAAAGATTTATCAGAAGTACCACAAGCTATACACTTCCTGACCACCCATTCAGTTTCAATGTCCAAACCAGGCCACCAAAATAACTTCTTAAGGACAGACTTTGTTCTAGTAATGCCGGAATGTCCCTCATGAGATAATTCAATTATACCAGATCGGAGGCTTACGGGAGGTACAATTCGCTCTCCTTTCAATAAAAATCCATCAGAAAAGGTAAGTTCAGACCTAATTTCCCAAAAAGGCTTAATGGTATCAGGAAGACTGTCCTTGCAAGGCCAACCATTTAACACAAAGGTCAAAACCTTAACTAGAACTTCATCATCTTTAAATTCAGTTTCCATTCTACTTTGTTGGACCAAAGATACCTGAAAATCATTCCATTTGTCATCCTCGCACTTTTCCTGCATAACTGGCATTCTTGACAGAAAGTCTGCAACAAAATTGTCTCTGCCAGGGGTATAAACAATTCTGTAGGCAAGATTTTGCATGTGCATAAAGATCCTTGCAAGTCGTGGAGAAATATTAGAGGAACCTTCATTAGTTAAAATTTTAACTAGTGGTTTGTGATCACACCTTATAGTACATACTTTACCCCAAGTGAAAGACTTGAAACGATTATAACCCCAAGCACATGCCAATGCCTAGCTCTCAATGATCGAGTACTTTACTTCACAAGGAGAGAGAGACCTAGAAGCAAATGCGATAATGTGTTCTTTACCATCTTGACCCAATTGTTACAGTACTGCCCCAAACCCTTATTACTAGTATCAGTAGTCACGATGCTTTCAGCACCAGGATCAAAACTACTGAGGCTGATGGCACCAGCAATGGCAGATTTAATAGGCTTAAAATCTTTTTCAAACTCGCTAGACCATACAAAATGAACATTCTTTTTGAGAACTTGGCGAATGTTGAAGCATTTGCCTGCGAAATTGGGAACATACTTAGTGCAAAACTCCGCCATACCTAAGAATGACCTGACATCGTCCTTACTTGTTGGAGTTGGTGCATCTTCAATAGATGAAACCAAAGAAGATTTTGGTCTGACAACATTGCGATCAATAACATGACCCAAATAGGTTACACTGTCACTAGCAAATTTACATTTTGAGAATTCTATGGTAAGTCCTCTGTTTTCTAAAATGCTCAAAACTTTAACAAGCATGGCATCATGTTCTTCCTTAGATTTTCCATGTATCAAGATATCATCTTGGAAGAATTCTACTCCTTCCAGTTTGTTAAACAAATGAAACATTAAACGCTGAAAAACAGCTGCGGATGAAGCAAGGCCGAAGGGCATGCGGGCAAACTGATAACATCCAAACGGGGTAATGAATGAAGTGAGATATTTGGAGTCTTGGGATAGTAAAACCTGATGATAGGCAGACGAGAGGTCAATTGTGGAAAACCACTTAGCTCCCTTGAGGCAACTGACCATCTTATTAATTTTAGGAAGAGGAAACCTATCGATTAAAATATTGTCATTATGATGGCAAAGATCAACACATAGGGCCCCATTAGGATAGCGGGCGGACTTAGTCTGCCCGCCATCCGATCGGTAATTGGGACCGCCCGCCATAAAGGTGGGGGCCCCGCGGGGGGTATTAGGATGCATCCGCCACTGTGGCGGTGCATCCTGTATTTTTAGCATTGTGGCGGGCGGTGCTCTCAGCACTGCCCACCGCAATGCTAAAAATGCACTTTTACATTTGCATACACAAAGCGGCAGGCACCGCGCGGTGCCTGCCGCTTTGTTTATGCAAATGAAGGGGGGTACCACAGGTATCCCCCCGTGTGCACCCCCCACCTCTCCTTCACTCTGGGGGCCCGCAGAGGGGCCCCCAGAGTGAAGACCGCATGCGATGCCGCCACGGAAAGGCATCTCCCTAAGCCCATTGTAATATGGCTGGCGTTGTCTAATAGACACCGCCACCGTATTAATCCTTTTCCGCCCCGGCCGCAAGGCGACCGTGGCGGAAAAGCGGCTGACGGTCTTTCCGTCCGCCGAGGTCCCCCCCGCCACACTAATATGGCAGGGGAATTCGAATGCGGATGTCGGGCGGATTGCCCCCGCCAGACTGGCGGTAGCCACCGCCAGCCTGGCGGGGGCAATCCGCCCGACATCCTAATGGGCCCTCATAGTCTTATTTTACCATTAGAACGTTTGGAATTACGACCGAAGAAATCCACGCAGAACCCTCTATTGGCTCTATCACTTTAGCTGAAATTAGTTTCTCCAGTTCCTTGGCTATGTCATTTTTTACCAGAATGGGTACATTGCGACAACGATGTACTTTAGGAATGGCATTCTTTTTAAGACGTATCTGGTGTTCAAAACCCCGTAAGTTACCCAACTTGTTACTGAAAACTGAGGGAAATCTTTTCCTCATATCTTCCCCCAAAGAGGACCCTTTGTCAACAATCAGGACTTGCTCTTAACTGTTGGGATTTAGAATAATATGCAGTAACTTCTGGTCTAGGCAACCTAAAACAGGTGGACCATTACCTTGCCACGTACAGTTTCCCACGACTGCATCTGCCTTTAAACTAAAAAATAAACCATCTATAACCAATGAGATAATTTTTTTTGCCCCCATAGCCTTCAGAGTGGATGTCGGGTTCCAATAGGTGTTCACCAACCTTATCTACAAACTTACTTTTCCATAGTTTTTCCTTAATAATGGTGTATGGAGAGCCAGAATCAGCTATGATATCCACATTCACACCCCCAATAATCATGTTACAAACTGGTTTGTTGGTGCAAGCTACACAATCAACATTTAACATCATGTTGCTAGTGAAATTCGTGGATAAATCCTCATTGGGAATAATATCATTAATATCAGGAATTGAGTTATCCACGAGTCATTCAAATCAACTACAAATTTGACTTTTGAATTTTTTCTCTTACACACTTTCGAAAAGTGACCGATTAAACCACAATTAGAACATTTTTGCTTAATAGCTGGACAACTCTTACTGTGGGCGAGATGATCCAATCTCCCACACCTGCAGCATCTGGCACGCTACTTAGTAACCGGGGCTTTTTCTCTGAACCTGAAATGTCATTAGATACATTGATTTTGCCTACTAACACAGTTTCTTGGCTATCCTTCTTTAAAGCTGTAGCACAGCGACCTGAAATGTCCGCCTTTCTTACAATTGCAAGTATATCATCCATTATAGCATCACCATTCACCCATAATCTGTCCTGAATTACAGGATTAGAGGTGTGCATAACGAACTGATGTCTGATCAGATCATCGTGTAAGACCCCAAATTTACAATCAAGGGCTAATTTTTACAATTCAGAAACATAATTATCAATGGTCTCAGTTTTAGCTTGTTTCCTCTGAAAAAATTGAAATCTTGTGACTCCAATACATACTTTAGGCGTAAAATAGTTGTCTGACTGTAATAAAGCAATTTCAAACACATTAAAATCCCCTGAGGTTATAGTATTAGTTAATTGATGGAATGGCTTCAGACCCATAGGACCAAGAGCATGTAAAAGGAATCTTCTCTTTTGTTGAGGGGCAATTTTTTTTGCTTCATCAACTGCTTCGATATAGTTCACAAAATAGGCTTTCCATTCGGACCACTTGAGGGGAGCTTCCACACCAGAAGACCAAAAAGGTTGAGGAGATGAAATGCTGAAATTAGGAGTGTTGATGGAAACAGCATTTGAACCTTCAGAAGTCATGTTATTAATGTGAGACAATTTCCAAAATAAAAAAATATAAATGACATAAGTATAGTTCCAATTCCGAGGCAAAAAATTCAAATACTGTGCATTTCAAAAAGATAACATATTGTGCAGTACATAAATGTTGCAGTTCAAATTAATATAGATATCCAAGGTATGGTTTAAATCCAAGTAAGAAATTCGAAATATTGTGCAGTACAATAAGGTGTAGATAACATAATGTGCAGTTTGAAAATGGTACAGAAATTGCAAATTGAATTGTCTAATTCAATACCTAACTTATGCGGTGGAGCGCGGTGAAAAATTCCTCCAAAACAAACATCCGACGTGATGAGAGAATCGGATGAGAGGATCGGTAATGGAATTCTATGTCAGGACAGGAGGCTCCGATTATGCTTTCTCATTTCTTTATTAGAAATGCTCAGCAGCCAATAGAAAAACAGTATATAAAAAACAAACTCAAATACCCATGAACCTCTGGGTATCACAAGACATACCATAGAGACACTAGTATAAAATGTGCCATAGAGAATACTAAATCTTCTTTCTTTCGAGACTAAAACAGTTCAGACATGAGAAAAGGTAACGGCAGTCCAATAAGCAGATCCAGAAGGCAGGAACCATACAACAGAATCCACGAGGAGAAGGAAACCGGATGCCTGAAGACGCAGATAACTTGAAAGCGAAGACAATCCGCAAACAGGACAACTCCTGGTGAACAGCAACTCCTATCTCAGATCAGATCCTGAAAAGAGACATATAGTCGTAATATACGCCTCAAATGGCCATAAACACAGTAGAATGGGGGGGGGGTAAACAAGGAATGTTAAAACAAGAATACAATATGCAAGTAGCAATAAGTCATAACAATATAATATACAAATGCAGAATATGGGACACATAGAACGAGAATGTGCAATTGACTGAAAACATTGTCTTAACTAGGTTGCATCTTGCATTCGCGTGCAACCTAGTTGCTAAGCAACAACACAACAAACAGGAAGGAGTGCAATTGGCGGAAATAGCGAAAAGGAGAAGGGAGACAAAGGAAAGGGGAGAGGAGAGAAAAGGGGAGATTAGAGAGAAGGAGAGGTAGAAGATGTAAGAGGAAAAATAGAGAGGGGATGAAGATCAGCCTGGATGTAGGACCAAGTCGAAGGTATTTCTTTTTTCTTACTACTCCACTGCCTGTGCCTCCCCTTATGCCCGCTTGTCCGGCATATAAGGCAATAGGTGCCTTCTGCGTCTTCTCCCTTCTTCCAAAATGACCAGATGACTACAGCATTACAGTGAACGAAGGGGTATACGGTGGTAACTGGTAAACAGAAATGAAAACATCAAACCGCATCTAAAAGAAGTGGGCGCCTAAAAACATTATCGTTGGCACTATCCTCCCCCCTCTCCTAGGGCCTCATTTATGAAAAGGGACGCATCGCTGCGTGAAAACGGCGATGTGTCACTTTTCACTGCGCTCTCCCTGCGACACCAATGATGCGTCATATTTACAGTATGACGCATCATGTCGCAAGGAGTTACAGATACGTCAGTATTTCTGACATATCTGTAAGCGCAAAAGTCACGCATTGCTGGAGTGTGTCACAAAAGTGACGCAACTCCAGCAATGCGTCCTTTCACATGGGGAAAGCCCCATGTGAAAGGGCTTGCGTCAGTCTTACGCCTACTGTGAGGCAGGCGCAAGATTTTGACGCAACAGCGTCCTAAAAGTGACGCAGTGAAATCTCATAGATTTCACTGCGTCACTATTACGAGGCTTTTTGCAGGGGAACGCCCCCTCTTGCATACATTATACCTGACGCAGGTATAATGTAGCGCAGGGGTTTACAAAGTGACACATCTGCTTAGATGCGTCACTTTGTAAATAGTGCGCAACAGGAGGCATGTTTTACGCCGCCGATGCATCGGAAGCGCAAAACTGACGCAAGGCCTCATAAATGAGGCTCCTAGAGTCTGTAGCTTCATTCCCCCGTAGATATTCCTGCATGGGTCGGACCGTCAAGATCAAATACACAGTATACTGGTCTTCATTTCTCATTATATGCTCCGACAGGCTCACGTCTGAAATAATCCCAATAATATATAGTCCTCTCTTCACTTTGGAAACTGTTAAATCGGTTTAGCGAGAATATCTGACCAGCAACACCGGATCTTGCAGCATTTTTATGTTTGTTGTGCCTTGAATGCAAAACACATCATCAGCCTGCTTGGAAAAGTATTTAAATGCAAATTGTCATTACTGTCATTAGTTCAGGCAGAAACAAAGAAACGCCGCTTTTGGCTGGTTACCCACCGAGTAGACTGCTGGGAATACAATTCAATATCAGTCATTCTTTGCAATCGAACGTTTTTTTGCCTAGCAAAATTGGCAAAAAGCAGCGAATTAACATTTGAGGCCTAGATGAATGAATGATTAGTGTCAATCACACTGTGAGGGGAGAGGCAAAAAAACACCCCTGTGACAGATATGTGAACCAATCTGCGAGGTTCTCAGCGAGTTCACCCCTCGCCGCTGACATCTGAAGTGAGAGGAAGGTCATGATTTTAATTCCCAGCAAGGCAGACTCAACATTCCATTCTTCTAAAATGGGTTTATTGTCAGCCCATAGAAACAGCAAAATGATTACATAAAAAAGCAGTATTTCTTATTATTTTTGTTAATTATGGACGAGGCCTTTCCAGTGGTGGAAGAGCTGCACGTTCCGTTAATAAAAGCATTGAACAAGACTAAAATAACAAATAAATATAAAATAACAGAGTAATGTCTGGACGGACTGTATTCTTAGCTGCTGCACTCTGGTCCTTGATAACATACAAAAAGGTTGCATTCACAAAGCCAATAGATGAACACTTTTTTAAGTGAAAGTGATTTATTGATTGGCGAGTTTGTGTGTCTGGTTGTATCAGAGGGTGAATATGAAACGGGATTAATAAGTAACTGACATACCTCATGGATAGGTATAGCGTGAGTGAGCGTATGAAGGGATATGTAGTTGGATAAGTGAATGCATTAATAAACGACTGGATTACTTTTGAGTGTGTGAATGGACTAATGAGGTAGTGGGTGGATGGATGGATGAGTGGATGTGAACAGGTTACAACAATCACAATGCTGGAGGTTTTAGGCAACAGTTGTGATAGTGATATAAAAAGGCCGAAAATTATCAGAGTCACCAGGGGTGGGTACTTGCATGCCAAGAATTTCCGGGATATATTCTAGTGCAACATTACACACTGGCACATATCGTGGAGATTCTTGGCATGCCAATGGTGTAACGTGTTGCATAACAGATTATAGTAAACACATTATCATATCACGAATACCCACCACGTGTCAAGAATTACCATTACCACAGTAATGCCTGTTGGGATTTTCCACACCACACCCAGTGTTCCTTACTGCTTGCTCTGATTTGCACATTCACTCATCTGATTGTTCAGATTATCTCCATTACTCAGCAATGATTAGTAGGTGTTTCAATTTTGCCCGATCACTAAGTCGTTTTAAGAGCATGCACAAAATGTAAGTTATTTATTCATCGTGACTTGTTCACAATACACTCAGACATCTTGATCACCAAGACGGATTTGCCTAATTATTTAGAGGGCTTGACAGGATAGGCACATGTTCAACATCCCTTATTAATCCTAAACATTAGGGGCCTCATTTATGAGGCAGTGCGTCACTTTTACGCCGCTGGTACATCACTTTTTGTGACGCACTTGCAGCGTACAAAATGTGCCTTGTTGCACCATATTTACAAAGTGACGCATCTAGGTAGATGCGTCACTTTGTAAATCCCTATGCTACATTATACCTACGCAAGGTATAATGTATGCAGGGGGGGGAGTTCTGATGCAAGATAGGGTCATAGAAGTGATTTCTTACGCATGCCTCACAGCAGGCATAAGACTGACGCAGGCCCTTTCACATGGGGCTTGCCCCATGTGAAAGGACACATTGCTGGAGTTGCGTCACATTTGTGACACACTCCAGCAACGCATCACTTTTGCGCCATCTGTAACTCCTTGCGCCATGATGCGTCATACTGTAAGTATGACGTATCATTGGTGTTGCAAGGAGGGCGCAGTGAAAAGTGACGCATCGCTGTTTTCACGCAGCGATGCCTCACTTTTCATAAATGAGGCCCTAGATTTGTAACTAAATTTTCAATCACTCACTAATTCTTACCACATGAAGTTGCAACACCATAGATGCAACATTACATTTGGAAAAACATGTTAACAAAAATGTAATGTTTGCTACGATCAGCAGTTTTCATGCATAAATGATACAGGGTTAATGCTGACAGTGATTTTTTTTGCCCACAACGTTTTCCATAATTGGGCAGGTAGCAAGTGGTGCGGTCCCTCTGGCCTCTACTAGAGGTCTATTTGTCAACAATAAAAATAGTGCAGTACTGCAAGTTGTTACTAGACGTACCTCTAAAGGTAGCAGAATGGTTCAGTACCTCAGATGCCCCTCAAAATTCTGCATAAAGTATCAGTACTTCATGTTGTCATTGTTGGTGTCTCTGAAGTCTCCAGGGAATGTGCAGGGATTCATGGGAATTATTAGAGGACCCACTGAAGTTACCCAAATGGGTGTAATACCACAGGGTACTGCAAGATAGTCCTCTGAAGGGAGCAGAAGGGTACAATGCCATAATCGGCAACCCGATGACATGTGAGCTCACAAGGCTTCCGTCACCCCAAATAAGCAAAAATTACCATGGAGCAGATGTAGCAATATTGGAAATAGCGATTACCTAATTGTGATTCTCTGGAAATCACAATTAGGTAATGGCTATTCTTAATGCATGAAACTCAGAGTTTCATTTAGCGATTCCTAGTAGGTCTCAAATAGACCTACCTCATGAATATTAATGAGGTAGGTCACTATTTACGACCTATTAGGAATCGCTAAAATCACAGTGATGGTGGCCTGCTGCGGTCAGCAGACCACCATGTCCATGATTGATTTTAAATAAAGCTATATTTTTTTTAATGCAGCCCGTTTTCCTTAAAGAAAAACAGGTCGCATTCAAAAAAGAAAAATTAAAAGTTTACTTTTCATTTATAAGAACCAGGCAATGGTCCACGGGACCACTGCCTGCTCTGAAAAAAACGTTTTCTCTACCATTCCCAGAGGGAAAGGGGTCACTTGGGGGCCCTTTCTATTTGTGAAGGGATTACCACCTATTTGAAGTAGGTGGTAAAATGCAAATGTTTTGCAACCGCATTTCGGTCGCAAAACATTCCTACATTCCGATGCGATTCAGTGTTAGGAAGGGGTGCCCTAAATATGGCCCTTCCTAATACCGAATCAGTATGAATTTGCAATTCCAAATTGTGATTTGGTAACATGTCACCGAATAGCAAACTGTTATCTATACATACCAAAATTCATTTTACCAGACACAAATGGCCCAACTGGTAAAATGTGCGATACATATGCCCCAGATGTACAATTGCGAAGTTTCGCGATTCACAACTAGGAAATCACAAATACCCATGTACAAATGTGCCTTAGACACATTTTGTGAATCCCATTGGATCGCAAATAGACCTACCTCAATAATATTCATTCATTCATTAGAAACTTTATTCGGTTATTATCAATAAGACAACCATAAAAGTACAGTCACGGTATGAAAATGGAACTTCAGCCAATCATTATTTAAAAAGAAAGAAATTCTCATATACAAATTGATTTCCGCAATCTAAAAACATTCCTTAAAAATTCTGAAATAGAGGCAAATATTAATATAGAATCTAATTTCTGTATCTCTAAAAAGGCGGGGTGGCACCGATTTACTTCCATCTCCTTCAGTAAGGGAACAATCAATCTCTTCCGGGGCAATGTGTAAAACTTACAGAAAAATAGAATGTGGATATCTGATTGTTCTGATAAATCATCACAAGGGCATTTATTCATATGTCGTGACCAGGTATTCATATCAGGGAAGCAAAAAATTCTAAAAAGGATATTTAACCTAAAACGTATTATTAAAAACCTTTTGCGGTCACTCATACATAAAGTTAGGTGAGGTTGTAATTTGCTAGAGGTCATTATTAATTGGTGGGCTATTAGTCTTTTTTTTCAATTCATCGTTTAATCTTATCTCTTCCAGGTACTTCATACATTGATTTTTCAGCACCTTCCTGGGGATTTGACATAATGAGAGTGGACCGTCATAATATTTTAGACAGCCCAATTTTATAAAAAAGTTTTTTACATATGTGAGCCATCCTATCCTACTTACATGGTCTAAACTTGTTGCATCCTTTAAAATAGTGCGGTTCAGAGCACACTCTTCAGTGGTCCAAACCCTGTGCCACAGAAGTATAGGTTGGACCTTGATGGTATCTTCTATATAAGGTTGACCATGTTCCGTGTGACAAATGAGTGTTGAGACACTCTCGGGTACAGCAAGGAGGTATCTCAAAAACATGTTTTCCGCTAACTGGATGCATTTTACATTGGCATATCCCCATATACCCGCACCATAGACAGCGATTGCTATACATGTAGCATTATACATTTTTAAAGTTCCCTAATTGGCTTTTTCCCCATTTTTTTAAAAACATTTTTTAAAGCCATTATGGTTTTACAAAACATGAGTCTTCTGGCTTTTACTGCACTTGTCCACAGACCATGTTCATGAAACAATATACCTAAGTAGGGAAAAGTGGGGGTGAAGTCCAGGGGACTAGAGTTGATATACATGACTTTTTTGCGTTTATTAGCCCCTGGACCGCAATTCATACAGAATGTTTTTGTGCAGTTAACTTTCAAATCCAGATTGGACATATAGGTGTTAAAGGATGTTATCATTCTTTGTAGGGCAAGGGGCGTCCGGGCAATTATGACCGCATCATCTGAGTACAGGAATGAAGGGATTGCTGTTTTTCCTACCATGGGTATATCCCTGCACTACTGAAGTAAGACTTTTTCAAGGTCATTAATATAGACCACAAATAAAAATGGAGCAAGGACACACCCCTGGCACACCCCTCTCCCTATTCCAAACGATTTTGTGCACTCCCCGTTTCTTCCATAACGCACTGATGCCGTAGCACCCGAATAGAGGTCTTTAAGGAAGTAAATTATTTTTTCATCCACCCCCAATTTTTCCAATATCAGCAACAATTTGCTATGTGTAACGCTGTCAAACACTGATGTCAAGTCAACGAAGGCAAAAAAGACGCGTTCACTCC
Organism: Lissotriton helveticus; assembly: GCF_964261635.1. Classification (NCBI taxonomy): domain Eukaryota; kingdom Metazoa; phylum Chordata; class Amphibia; order Caudata; family Salamandridae; genus Lissotriton; species Lissotriton helveticus. The sequence continues at coordinate 1,510,811,334 of NC_136063.1, read as the reverse complement.
CAGCCCTGGTATATTTTTCTTGCAAAATAAATAAATTAAGGCCCTGATCTACAGTGCCTTCGCCTTTCTGGAACCCGTACTGAAGGTCACTGATAATAGAGTTTTCGTCCGCCTAGCTTTGCAGCCTGCTTAAAATTACTCTACCAAAGATTTTAATGGATCAATCCAATAGTGAGATTGGTCAGTAGCACGCGCAGCATTGCCTGTCTCACTTTTTATAGATAGGAACAATAATAGATGTAAACCATGATGGGCTAAAGCCTCTCTCGGAGGTTGTGTTAAATAACTGCGCTAAAATGGGCCCCCACAAATCCATATTGTTTTTAAACAAGTCAGCTGGTGCGCCATCAGGGCCCGCTGCTTTCCCTACCTGGCTTGCTTTCAGACTTAAGTTCACCTCTGCCACGGTGATGTCCAATTTGGGTTTCATTGTCGTGCCCTCTGCCCTTTGTACCACTGGCATTATATGTTGTATTTGTTTAGCTCCAAGTGGTGCACTATACAGTTGGGCATAGTGATTTACCCATTCCTCTTCTGAGATCGCTATTTCAATTCGTGCCTTGGTATTATCACTAAGAAATGGGGCATTCACCGCTTTCCAAAAAGCGGCTGTGTCCTTGCTCTGAGAGGCCTCACATAGCGAATCCCAGGCATCACGTTAAATATCTGCTTTCCTTTTCTTCAGCGTCTCATTATAAGATTTCCGCAGCTCGCTAACCAGTAAGGGGTCACGGGCACAACATTTAAAGCATACTTAAGTCTAGAATGGGCCTTTGTGCATGCTGAATCAAACCAGCTCACAGTTTTTTCTTTAACATTTTTCAGTTCCACCCATAAACTATCCTTGATATATGTTGCAATAATTAAAAAATGCTTGATAATACTCTGGCTATCTGAATTTTCATCCAGACAGGCCATAATACTAATCGAACATTTAGAAATCAATTTGTGAATAAAGTCTTCTGGAATCGCCTTGCTCCATTTGAGGGAGTATCCGTTTTGTCTACTTATAATTACATCAGGGATGGTTTGCCTCCTAGTGTTATCTTCCCCGAGATCGCAATATGGGTTCAAAATCTCCATAGTTAGGGGGTAATGATCACTAAGTGCAATGTTAACGGTCTTACAGGTTTTGATCTGCCGCCCATATCTAACAGGAAACAAAATTAAGTCAATTGTTGTAGAAGCACCCCTACCATTAAATGTCGGTGCAAAGGGAGACTCCATTTGGCATATTTCATTTGCATAACCCAGATCACAGGAAAAGGCAATTTCATTTAACAGTTACCCGCACGTGCTGTGTTCAAAGTGGGTTAGGCTAGTTTTCTGATCCAACATGATACCACATGTACCTTGCTGACCCCTTTTGCAGATGGAACAATTAAAATCCCCTCCCCATATGACAATTACTTCTTTAGTATTTCCTTCCATCTCGTGTTTTATATCAGCACCCAGTGTTTTGAGTGTTACTTCAATAACGTCAAGGAGGATATTATTATAAAAATTGACGATTATCAGACATAGGGCTAGATGTAGGTAATTCTATTTTACCACTTCTTAAATACCGAATTTTACCGATTCGGTATTTAAGAAGTGGTAAAATAGAGGGGGGGAGATGTAGGTGATTCCAGATGTGGAATTACCGAATCGGTAATATTCGGTATTTACCGATTCGGTAAATACCGAATCGGTATTTCCTATTGATTCCTATGGGCTTCACAGCCCATAGGAATCAATGGTAAATACCGATTTGGTAATTACCGAATCGGTAAATACCGAATTCTGCAAGGGTGCAGGGGGTGTCACTTTGACACCCTCTGGCACCCCAAAAATTGACATGTGCGCCATGTGGCACACAGACATGCCCTAAGGGCATGTCTGTCTGTCACATGGCATAGGTGTGCATGCACACATGTGCATGCACACCTGAATTCGGTATTTTAACACCCAATTGGATTGGGTGGTAAAATACCGAATTTGTAGGGCCTTTGGGACTCTGAAGAGTCCCACCTACATCTGAGATTTACCGAATCGGTAAAAATACCGATTCGGTATTTTACAGAATCGGTAAATTTACCGAATCGGTAAATTTGCCGATTCTGTAAAAATGTGCCCCTACATACCGAAAACCCATTTACCGGTCGGTAACGGCCGAAATCGGCCGTTACCGGTCGGTAAATGGCTCCTACATCTGGCCCACAGTGAATTAATAATACATATCTTAACCATATGGTAGTGTCTGTTATTAGACAGTAGATAGACTCTCTCACATTTAAGGTGATTTGACACATATGTACACAGGCCCCCCTTTGTCCTACCATGTGTTGAATCTATTGCAGGGGTAAATAGGGTTTTAAATCCAGATAGGTGACAGGGCTCTATCACCCAAGTTTCTTGGAAACATAGAATGTCATATTTATTTACAGTGCTAATCCATATGCTGTTATTCAATTTGGTTTTTAAGCCCCCTATGTTCCAGAACATTAATAGTCATCCTTCCCCGTTAGATGATTGGGCATTTAGGTTAACGGGGCCATTCTCCACCACAGATTCCCTTTCTGGATCCTCCGCTAAGGGGTATATATTGAAGGCATCAAGTTCGCCAGGGTCACTTGCAGCAGCTGCCGCAATGGGGTCAACAGGTCTAAACTTCTCTATGGGTTTACCACGTCCATTCCTTCCCAAGCGATCTCCATTTAAGCTGTCCTGTTCTATAGAATATAATTCTGCTATGTCCTCTCTAAACCCCCTCACTGCAGTTGATGCACCACCATCAAATGCACCCTCAGGGGCCATTGATGCTTCAGGATATTTGGGAGCATAATAATCCTCAGGCTCCTCTTTTTTAAGTCAATCTACCCCCTTTAATCCAGAGAGCATGGCAAATCGGTTAAAAGTTGGAAGGTTAAAGCTAGAGCCAGCTGCATTACTTGCATATGAATTTCGGTGTCTTAATGGTGGTGTCAATGTTGATCGGGGGTAGAAATAGCTTAGGTCGCGCGTAACTATGCCTCCAACACCTCTCTTGTGGTACCAGTCTCGAATATCGGCAGTAACTCTACAATCTCTGAAATTAACAATAATGGAGTCCCCCTGTGTGTCTTTTGCTCTGTGCCCCACCCAGCTTATTCTTCACACATGCAAAATGTTGCCGTCTATATTCAGGGGAAGTGGCCTGTTCTTTCTTAACCAGTAAACTACCTTATTCTTTAATTCCTGGTATCCTTCTGTTTTCTCATCTGCCAGTTCAGGGACCCCAGATAAAACTACAACGTATGGAGCCGCTTCTGGCGGTAAATCTATACGTTGTAAAGTTCTTTTAGGTTTTAGCTCAATTGTGCATTCCCTGTCTATAAATCCCACTTTATCAGCTGATTTATTAGCCTGTCTTGCTATTCCTTCCCCCCTATCTATTGGGGGACCAGTTGTAATTTTCTTGGGAGCTAAAAAAACCGGGGGGATAATGATGAGGGAGCCACTCTATTAGATTCGTTAATTGTCTCTATTGTAGGGGTTTGCCCAACTGCGTTCCGATTCTGTTTACAGTCTACCAGTTTCTTTAATAATTCAGTGTTTGAGACTGTCACTTCCTCTATCGACCCCAATTTTTCACCAATCCTTTTTACTCTTTCCACAAGCGGTAGTAATAGGGATTTCACTATGTGCTCAATTTTCTCCATTAGGCCTTGGGAGGGTTGGGACGGCGGGGTAAGGGCTTTGGCACTTTATTCTTTACTACCCTCGTTGATCCCTTCAAGGGGCTTAAGTGTATTTTTGCTGTTTTTGCGCACCTGCCCTTATGGCTGTCCCCCCCACGCTTTCTTTTTAATATGGAGCCTTGCCCTTGTGGTCTATTTTGCACTTTGTTCTTAGAAATGGGTTTTGGGGAGGTGCGTGAAGCGCACTCCTCAATTATAATTTCTATGACAGATTCAGATTCAGTGCTTAGGTCATCTCTATTGGACTGCCTACTTAATTCTGGGGATACCTCCCGCTCTTGATGCTGTGAGGGAATGCTAATTATTCCAATAGGGTCATTCTCTATGCTTTTTTTCGGTGGGGTAATAGCTAGCTGAATAAGTCCCAGAGAAGAACGTTTATTATAAAGGGGTTCTAACGAGAGGCGACGCTCAGTGATTGCTATATCACGTTCTAAAACTGTGGCAGCCCTAGTTATAAACTGATCTAGTGTCCCTGTAATGGTCCCTCCCACTACTGATTTCCTGCTTTTACCAGACCATGAATTCATCTCCCCAAGCCGTGTGTATCAGAAATATTAACCGGTTATAAGTTCATGTAGCACACACCAGTAATCGGTTTAGGATATAAAAACAAAGTTCTGGCTTATACAAATCAGTTAGTTTAGGTCACTACTAGGGGGGTAAGATCTCACTCAACAGTCCTGGACGCCGATGCAAAGGGAATGGCCTAGCCCGGCTTCTTCGGTCTCTGACGGGTGCGGATGGGCCCGCCCTTGGCCCGGGCTTTGCCCGGGCACGCCCGCGCGTGTCCCGCGCTGCGGGAGGCGCTGTGATCTTTGAGCGACTCCGGCGCCCTCGGATGATGACGCGGTGCTCTCACGATGCTGGGGTACCTGGGAGTTGTAGTTCGATCCGGGACCTCGCTTCCCGGTTCTTACTCCCATTCCTTCACCGCTGCCCTTCTGCCTCGCCTCAGTAGTCCGCCGGGGGCTGCCTTGCACACAAACAGCTTACAGCCTTTCAGCCAGCAAAACAAACAGGTATTTTATATTCATAATGTAGGTCTCGCTCTGCGAACTATCGGGAATGGCCTGGACTCACAGGGATGGTGGCCTGCTGGGGTCAGCAGACCACCATGTCTGTAATTGCTTTATAAATAAAACAATTATTTTTTTATGTAATGTAGCCCGTTTTCCCGTAAAGGAAAATGGGAGATGTTTAAAAAATAAAACAGAAAAGCTACCTTTTCATTTTTTAAGAGCAGGCAGTGGTTCGTTGGACTTTTGTCTGCTCTTAAACAAAGTTGGCACCCACTTTCACCAAGGGGAAGGGGTGCCTTGGTAACCCCTGACCATTTGTGAATGGGTAACCACCAACTTGAAGTTGGTGGTAACAGCGAATGTTTTGCGCCCACATTCTTGGTCACAAAACAATCCTAAATACCAGTGTGACTCGTTATTAGGTATAAGGAAGGAGTGCCCTTGTCATGCCCCTTCCTAATAGCGGCTGACAAATCCTATTTTGCGAGTAGGTAATAGGTTACTGACTCACAAAATAGGGTTGGTACATGGCCAAAAATATTTTACTGGTCGCAAATGGCCCATCGTGTTTGTGACTGGTACAATGCTTTGTACATCTGGCACTAAATGCTTGAATTCTGCTTCCCAGGAAACCATTCTTGAGAGGAAAGTGTGTTGCATGTTCTATATTCTCGCCAGGCGCCTTCCTTGAAACATTTAAGAAAATATCAGACAAAAACTACTGCAAGCTACATTTTTGCCCACATACTTAATGTGCAACTTCAACAGTAAAGAACTTTAATTAATTTGCACACCGCACAGTTTTATTTTAGTTGAAAGTAGCGCACACATAAGTGCACACACTGCATGATCACTCCTGATGGTTATAAGTAAGGTTACCATAATTTGAAAACACGTAGTAAAGGTGTTAATTGAAAACATTTTATAGACACACGTTTACAGATTGTTGGACACAATTGAAGTTTTTTTTTAATCAACGCTCTAGTTTTTTCCAAAATGTCATCATGGGATAAAGTAGAATTGTAGCATTTGAAAAAGTGTAACATTTAGACCCATGGTGTAGTGTGAGAGTCAAAAACACATTATTAAAACAAAGGTCTTCCTAACGGCTGCAGGTGCTCTTTGCTCAGCATGGCTACTATTGTTTCTTTTCTGTTTACTTTTCGCTGCGACTTGTATTTTTTGAGTTTCAAAGTTCCATTTTTATGTGACATACTAATGCACCATACAAGGAGCAAGTGATCCTAAAATCAGGACTGGTACACGTTGCTTAGTAGAGAAGCATATACAGTCCACTTCATACCGTGTAGAGTTAGATACACATCTAGCACAAAAAGTTATCAGTAGCTGATTGTGTGAAATTGGGTTTTTGGTTGACTGGTGTATTTAGTCTAGGCCAAACAACAGCCACCACCCCGGGCAGGGTGAAACAAAAAAAGTCACTAAATTAACCTGTGCTTAACCTTGGGTAGTGATGGCACAAAAAAACTGTCAGACTTAACTTAGAGGCAATGTGTAAAGTATTTAGACAGCACACAAACAGTCATAAAGTGAAAATATAACACAAGAAGAATCCCACACCAATTTCGAACAGTATGGTAAATCTTAATACATTATTTGACCCCAAAACAATAAACAAATCTATCAGATGAACCAGATTAAGGAATTTGTAAAGATTTATTTGAAAATAATGCGAAAAAAGCACAAAGTGCTACTCACTGGTATCTGGTCATGGAAGACCGGCTGAAAATTACAAGTTAAAGCCGGCCGTGATGGAGCGCGGGCTGGATGCAGGGACCAGTTTAGTCCAGCTGAAAGAGTTATCTTCACAGTCCAGTGCAAAGAGTTCAGTTCACAGTGGAAGGTGTTATGTAGAGCAGTGAGAGAGTCATGGATGGCTGTTGAAGTAGCAGACTGGGCCTTGTGGACGGTTGTTGCTGGAGCTTGGTGTTGCACAACCTTACTATGTTTAAAAGAGAGAGCTCAAGCACTTTTGCACTGGTTAGTAGTGGTAAAGTGCACAAAGTCCTAAGGCAAACAAAAATGAAATCAGCAAAAAAAATGGAGAGAAAAAGGCAAAACGTTTGGGGGTGGTCCTGCAGAGAGGACCAGGTTGAACACTGACCAATAAACAAAAAAGCACTTATTTGACAAAAGAGGATATGAGAAGGCCATCACTGAGGGTCCTCCCCATATAAGGCCTTCTCAAAAAAATTCCATCAACACCCTAAAAAGTGTCCTACGGATTAGTTTAGATACCGACATCCACAGTCTCTGCATTAGTTGTAGGCCTCTAACCTGTTGCTAAGTTGCACCAAATAAAGTCATACTAGTGGTACATGAAGCAGGTCATTATCTTTGGGTCAGTTCCCATTCTGGTCCATTTAAGCTGAAATAGTCCATCAAAGCAGGAGCTCCTTAGAGTTTCGGAGGAGATGGAAATGTACGTAGAGCAATGCCAGAACAGGGTAGAGGGGGAGGAAAGACAAGAAATAGGAAAGAAAAGCCACAAAAGGAATCAAAATCAGGCCACTCTACACAAACAGGAGAAGGAGGAGACAGAAGAGGAAAGCGGAGAGACTTGATGAGAAGGAAGAAAGAAAGAAAGTTGAAGAAAGGAGAGATGTACAGATGCCAAAGTCGGATTAGGCAAAGAAAACCAGCAGACCGACTAATAAAAATGATGACCAACAAGGAGATGAAGAGGAAGATGAGACCAATGCCTTCTCTGAGGAATGGTGGATTCTCCCATCAGTGACTGAGATGAGAATACCGATCACAGTCTTGGAGGGTTGTGACCTTGTCTGGTGCGTACTGGGCCTAGGAGGAAATGGGGAGGTTGTGTCTCAAGGTGGCAGCAACAATATGTAAGCCACCCATATGATGGACATTTATCAGGCACATTTCTTGCAGATATTGGGTAGTAAAAGAAGCGTAAACCTTATGTTCATTCCTAGTGGGCCTTCCCAACTGACAAAGTAGTAATGTAGCACATCCTGTTTCCACTAACCAGCCAAGGAATGAGGACTTCTTGTACTAAGACACATAAGAACCACCCACCCAACTGAGTAATAGTAATTATAAAAGTTAGACTAAGTTAGAACTGGCCAAGACCCCCACATTACCCATAAAGGTTAAGGGAATACGTATTTTTTAATTTCCTGTTGTGTGTTTATTGTTGGTACATTGATATGTGTATCTGGGTTGCTCTTACATGGCCTTCCTGGAAAGAGAAACATTTGTCCCAAATTCAAATGAATTTTACTTGAATTGACAGTTGTTCCTACTACTCACCTAATACCCTTTTATTTTCCTTCCAAAGGTCACCTCTGAGTGGACGAAGTTTGCATCATGACCTGGAAAATGCAGAAAATAAGCTGTCAGTGAAGATCAATCAGTTAAATATAGTATAGACAAAAGAGCATGTCTTTGAGATACAAGCATTAACACTCAATAAACCTATAAGCCCTCAAGCCTTTTGTACTTTGCTCATCCGCACCCCCCAACACAGGAAGATAAGCGATTTGTCTCCATTTAACAACCAGAAGCATCAACTGTAAAGGTATAAGTCGTAGGGCAGCGTGGGAGGGGCACTAATTCTTATTATTGTGGCGGTCTCTGGTTTAGGGGCCAAAACATTGTTGGAGACATCCAACAATAATAAGTAATAATACCCCTCCCATGCAACCCCACTAGTTACACCTTTAATTTTATAACTAATGCACTAAAAAATGCACTTTTTATCTGTTAAACTTCTAACTGCCTCTCCACTTATTTTGGTAAAGTGACTTCATGCCAATGTTTTAGTATCCAGAATTCTTCTGCTGCAAAAGTGGTGGCTAGCCATTGGTATCTATGAACTGACAGAACCCCACATCTGTGATATCGTACAGCAGGGTCAAGTGTACTGGGTGAGATGGGCGTGGTCATAAAAATTTGCAACAATCTATCTCACATAAGAGATTGAATGGTTTGTATTTTCAGGCATTCCCAAAGGACATGCATCAAGACGCAATCTCCCTGGCCACATCTCTAACAGTTACTGGGGGGTTGAAGAGAGGCTCTCTGTATTGTGGAGTACCAAGTGTGTTAGAAATTGAACTACTGATTGAGGGGGGTGAAAACAGCAACTGCAATCCTTGTCAGAGTGAAGTCATAAGCAATACCTAAATTACCCTGTGCTTAACCCTCTGGTGGCTTGGCACTGAACAGTCAGGTTTAACTTGGAGGCACTGTGTAAAGTATTTGTGCAGCATTTCAAAGAGTAACACAGTGAAAACACACCACAGAAGAATCCCACACCAGACTTAGAAAAATAGATTATTCTTTAAAAATTAAAACAACACCAAAACAACAAAAATCCAATCAGTAGAACCAGAGATATGCAGGTTTAAAGATTTCCATAAATACAGTGCCAAAAAGCACAAAACACCAACTGGGAATATCTGGTTGCACCAGACTGGGACAAAGTCAAAGGTTCAGTCTGACCGCAATGGAGTATGAACCAGCTATAGGGACCCAGTGAGGTCCACTTAACAAGTTTACCTTAAAACCAGGTATGGGGAGCGTTGGGATGTCCCACGCCGAGGGTGTGTCGTGCAGCCGAAGGGATGCATCGGTTCCAAGAAGTTGCAGAGCTGTAATGTGAGGTCCTGCCTTGTCATCGAGGATCCCAAGAAACTGCAGGCTTGCAGTGTGAAATCTGGTGTAGGGGATGCATTGAGCTGTTGAGGTGATACATCAGTTGTGAGGAGCTGTGGAGCTGCAATGCGAAAAGCTGTGTTGTCATTGAGGCTGCTGTTCATGAGAGATTTGTGATGCAAGGATCAAAATTGGGAAAGCTTTGCAGAGGCGGATCTGATGTGCGCTGCGAGGTTGATGCAGAGTCCTTTGCTTCAGGAGACCCCTTGCAGTAGAGGAAATTAATCGGTTCTGGTCTGGGTTGCACCACACAACAAAGGAGATATGTTGGTTCTTCTGAGTCTACAGATGGGCTGACATAGTACCTTTGGGCCCACTTCAAAGGGTCCAGGACTGGGGTGATTCCACTTGGCAGAGTGGGGCTCACAAATGGCATTGTCTAGGTTATGAGTTCAAGGTTGTTGCCACCGTCTGACACTGATGCTATAGTCAGCAGGCCTGCCAACCAGCCCTTGGAGCCGTTTTGTGGTCCTGGGTTTAACAGATGCAGTTCCAGTACTTCTCACCCACGCAAGAGGACAGTAAGTCAACACAGTAGAGCAGCAGGTCCTTCAAAGCAGTAGCACAGCAGTCCTTCCTCCTGGCAGAGTTACATTAAGCTGAAACCGCTTTAGAGACCCAGGGCATACTTGCTGTGCAAGTTTTGCTTTGGGTTTGGGAGCAATGGCTCAAGGGATGGGAAATTTGAAGCTGAGCAGGCAACTTGATTCAGGTATCGGGCAGATGGGGGGGAGTGATAATGATAAATGGGAGGGAGAGGGATGTGGTGATATGGCAGCCCTTAATAGTAACAAAGGTCAGAGGCAACAGCAAGCTGGTAGCTATCACTAGTGAAGAAGGTGCAGTGGGATTTTTGCCCAGAGGTCTATTGCATCACAAGTATGAATGTTTTACTATGGAAAGTGGGCATGAGGGTTAATTTTCCTTGCTAGCATTAGGGCAGATGGTGCCCTTGGTGCACAAAGGGGGCAGCATGCCATAGCTCCCTTTCTTTAATCTGGTTCAAGATTAAAGTAATGGTCACATATAGTGGGGAAGGAGGAAAATAAGAGAATATAACCAGCTTTTCTGGGCTAAAGCCATCATTAGTGCAGCAGATGGAGTTGCATTGGGGCATTGGGGCCCTCAGCACCTCCTATTATGGGGAGTAGTGTTTTTGTCAATTCTGTTTTTGATTGATTCCATTGCTTGTTTCATAAACCCAACATTTAGTATGGATTATGAGCTACAGAAAAGCAACCCTGAAATGATCTCATGATTGCCGCCCCTGCGATCATCCCTGTCCCTTTCCACATCTTAGTCAAATAGTTATGGAGGGGGCCCAACTTCAAATCATTTTGCATTTGGGGCCTCAGAGCAAAAATGTTTGAAGACCTCTGGGTTGGGGTAATATTGCACTGCGAATTTACAGCATTCAGTACCCTCCCTAAAGTTTCTTCAATTCTTAAACAAAAGGGATTTCACTACCTTCTTATCCTCTTTATGAATAAGGGATGCCGAGTGGAATAACTTTGGGAGGCCAAGATCTTTTGAGGATGAGCTAACATAAGCAATCCATGAGATAACTGTTCCCTCATCTAGCAATAAACAATCCTTAATAATGACAGTGTTCCAACTTGTCTCAGGATTGCCCCAAATTGAGAGCCAAAGTAAGATGGGGGCCAATTTATTAAGGTCTTCCAGATAGGGCAGACAGACCTCTCCCTGATAATTGAAGTGCAAGCTAGTATGTGGTTGGTACAACAATCGCCTGCTTATGTGATTTTCTTGAAGACTCAAAAGAAGCCTATTTGGGTTTCCCCAACTCCCTCATCATAACTAGCCACAAGGATGCAGTGGGACTTACAAATGGACAAAAGGGGAGTCAGGACCTTGCAATCAGTTGGTCCGGGAAAAAACTCCAAAGTGCTCTGGCTGCTCCACATAATCTTAAAGTGATGATAGAAATGTGTGACTCCCAGGTGCTCGAACTGTGGAACATGACCCCCAAATACAGACTGGTATGCACACTGGTAAACCGTTTACTCCCACATGTTAGTGAGGTCACCCTGCACTTCTTATGGCTACAAGTCATGATCTGAGATTTGTTGAAATTGTTTGATAAATCAATGGTAGTCAAAAATGTTAAAAAAGTATTAACCATCTTACGTTTAGTAGTAGGCATATGGGCCATTAAAACTAGCTCGTCTGCTTATAACAATGCCAGAATAGTCACTATGCCTATTAAGGGGACATCCATAGAAGTATTCGATAAAACAGGGCTAAAATTATTAATATATAGAATGAAAAGCAGTACAGCAATGTGCAAATATGTCAAAAACCATGCGCAAGGCTAAATATTTCGACAAGCTCTCAATATGTGCCAAACTGTACCCTAGCCATCAGGTTCTCATGAAGGATATACAAGAAATAAACCTACACAATGACCAAACTAAACGACCAGCAACCTTTTCATAGCCTACACATATTCACACTATTGGAGGCAGTAGAGCGGTTCATAAATGGCAAGTATAGACGACAGCGCCTGGCAATGGGATATTTCCCCACAATAAGATGCAGGTTCAGAATCTGCCCCCCCATACCCAGTCGCTCTCTGAACCCGATCTTGCTAGGGTGCAATATATTGAACTTATTAGCCCATTTTTGCATCCTGTTGAAGATGCCTGACCTATTATCTTATCGAGAGTATCAGTCAAAGAAAGAGGGAGAGACCAAGACTCCAACAGGTTATTAGAGGAAATACATTGACACGGAGCAGGGCCCAAAGCTCAACATTACATTTCACAAAACAAATGGGTAGCCCAACTGGTCTTGGAGCTTTTAAACTGGGACTTTGAAGTATAGTGCCCTCAGCTTCTTCAATGGATAAAGCTAGTTTAGGATATTCCCATGGTGAGGGTCAGAGAAAAGGACTTCTGTGGGAAAATGATATATTTTATAAAATGCTTGACCAAATCGCTGGAATTATTATTGATACTCATCTTATGTTCTGGGGTGCCCCTTAACCTGCCTTGTTTATGTATACGCCAAAAGAGCCTATGGACTTTCTGTCTGACAGTGGAGGTAAGGCGTTTCCATACCTCATCATTAAGGTCATTCTGCGTTCTCTTCTTATGTTATTTGTACTATGATCTGGCATGGGCTACCTCATGCAGTATCCTTGGTTTGGCTGGTAGGGCTTTTGTGACAGGCCTTTTAGGGAGTGAACATTAGACGTCGGACCAGCTGGGACGTGCTCTAGTTTTCTGCCAAGTTTTAGAATGGACATTTGAACATAAGAACATAATGCTTCAAAATTACTCTGAATATTGATTCCCTCAGACAGTTCGGAAAGACATTGAAAAAAAAAGTAAGATTGTTAATTAACAAATTGGCCAAATGCATACTAGGGTTAGGCATATGCCAACACAGCCTTAAGCCATTATCACAGACTGAGGGGCCGATTCCGATCTCGCTGGGAAGATCTCCAAATGCAATCTAGCCATAAAAAGTATGAGCTGTACACTTGTTTTCCGGCCGACTCGTACATCTGTACGAGCGAGCAAGTACAATGCAAGAAATGCAAATCACTGACCAAATGATTTCCGGGTCCGAACCACTCCGTACGCCTCGTCTGTAAGCAAACCGTGCAGTGCAATGGAGGCAAATTCCGACCGAGCCAGTACGATGCACAAGTCAGACAGCCGGATCAAGCCAACGTTTCCGGCTCGCAAAACGTCCAGGAAGCTGCTTTCGGGGGTCCGCATCGGAACCCCATCTTCCGCAGCCTCACTACTCGGACACAGGGGGAGACCCTTGCACAGGCATGCATGGTGCAGATGGCACTGACGCGACCCATTGTATGGGGCGCCCTTGTGCAAGACGTACCCATTCAGTCAATGGGAGTCCATGTATGCATCGTACGACCGGCTCCCATTGACTTCTAAGGTAGTCCGATCGAACCTTGTCCGGCAGCATGCTGCCTCATCGTACTTGCTCGGTCAGACTGCAGGAGTCCGGCTCAGTCAGAAAACACTCCAGACCTGGCTCGGTCGGACAGCTTTCCAACCCAGATTGGAATCGGCCCCTGAGTGTATTGTCAGGGCTTTCAATGGCGCTTTAACTCTAAGTATAGTTAGAGATGGTGTTAAGACACAATATAGTGTTGGAAATGTCGAGTTACACAAATATCGAGTTGGAAATATCATGATTCAGAATATCGACAGCAAAAATATCGTGGTCAAGAATATCGAATTTAAGGTAAGAAATATTGTTTCTTTAAATATAGAAGTCATAACATTGTTTGCAAAAATATGGGGCATTTTATCAAGCAGGGCATTAAAAATTATCTCAGTTTTAGCGGCAGAAAACTACAGCTAAAGCGGAGAGAATGGGATTGATAATATGGCCTTGTGAATTCCAATAGGAACCCATGTTCTGGTGTGAACATGGGCTTCTATTGGAATTCTACAGGGCATATTATCAAGCCCATTATCGCCGCTTTAGCTGCAGTTTTCTGCCGCAAAAACGGCGATCATTTCAACGCACTGCTTGGTAATATTCCCCATAGTTGTTTAAAATATTGATTTTTTTATTAGTGTTATGCATTTTAGTTTATATATTAAATGTATGCGATATATGTTTTTTTTGTAAAAGTATTGTTTATGGTTTTAATATATGTGTTAAATTGTTTGTAGATATGAATTTTATTTTCATTACATTTTGGTTTTGTTTTGTTCCATATAAGGGTTGTGGATTTATAGGACGTTAGAGTGGGAAGTAATTTAATTATAATAAATAAATTATTGTTATTTATTTATTTAACTTAGATTTTATAGTGTTAATTGTGGGAAGAAATGTATTTGTAAATAATTATTAATTGATTGTTAATTGATATTAATTAATTGATAATTAATTGTGGTAATTGTGTAATTTGTTCTAGGTGTGGGCGGTGGAGTTTATAGGAGTAAAAGGTGGGAAGTAATTGAGTTTTGATTATTTATTAATTAGTTGTTCATTTATATTAATTAATTAATTGAGTGAAAATGAATTATGGAAATTGTATAATTAATTTTAGTTGCGGGTTACAGGGTTTATAGTTGTAAAAGTTGGGAAGTAATTTATGTTAAATTAATTAAAATTAGTTGATCATTAATATTAATTAATTAAGTTATATTTAATTTGGGTAGTTGTTTATAGTTTTTGTGGGTTTTTTATTGTTCTAGTGGTACAGAGTTGGTAGTAAATTAATTTTACATACTTTATAATTCGTGGTTAAATAAAATTAGTTTTTAAACTGAAAATAGGTTTCAATTGTGTAATTACGTTTTTTCACAGTTTAATTTTAGCGCTGGGTTGTGGGGATTATAGGGCAAGTGTGGGAAGTTAAATAATTTTTATGAGTTTTAATTCGTTTTTTAAATAATAATATTTCTTTAATTGGGGATTATGTTAATTAAGGAAGTACATTTTTTTAAAATATTGATGTGGGTTGTGAATTGTGTGGTGTTATAGGATAGGAAATAAAAAAAAGCTAATCTATGTAATAATTCATGTTTTTGTTCCTAAAACATTTCTAATTAAAATATTTATTTGTTTGGAAACTATTTTTTACTTTATTTAATATAATATTTGTAGGTATTTTTTTTAAATAATATTAAATATATTTGTATTTTAATTTTTAACATATTTATATATTTTTTAATTTCTTTTGCTTTTTAAATATTTTTGTTGTTGTTAACATTTTGTTTTTATTTTAAATTTTG
Organism: Lissotriton helveticus; assembly: GCF_964261635.1. Taxonomy (NCBI): domain Eukaryota; kingdom Metazoa; phylum Chordata; class Amphibia; order Caudata; family Salamandridae; genus Lissotriton; species Lissotriton helveticus. The sequence goes on along the minus strand of NC_136063.1, from coordinate 1,510,796,148 downwards.
AACTGACTGGATCAAGACTATTAATTGTTACTCCTCTGCAATCCAACACTTTCTCAACTGGTGCACTCACTGGAGTGGAAATAGAAACTTTTCCCCTCCGCTATCCAACAGTTTCCCTACTGTTGCACTCACTGGAGTGGGAATAAAAAATATCACCCCTTGGCTATCCAATAATTTCCATACTGTTGCACCCACTAGAGTAGGAATAGTAATTGTTACCCCTCTGCTATCCAAAACTTTCTCTACTGTTGCACTCACTGGTGTGGGAATAGTAATTTTTACCCCTTCACTATCCAACAGTTTCCCTACTGTTGCACTCAATGGAGTGGGAATAATAATTTCTACCCCTCCACTATCCAACACTTTCGCTACTGTTGCACTCACTGGAGTGGGAAATGTAAGTTTAAAGATTTTTAAATAGTTTAATGTTTTAATTTATAATATAAGTTTTTTAAATTAGATTTTATGTTATCGATATATATATATATATATATATATATATATATATATGTATATGTGTACCTATATATATATGTAAATTTGTATATAAATGCAAAATTATAAAATAAATTAAAATGATTAGTTTATTTCTTGTTTCAAATTAAATATATATAAAATATTATGTATGTGTATTTAACTTTTTTAATTAAGTTAATTTATTCTTATTTTTAAAATTTATAATAAATATACTTTCTTTTTTATAGTAATTTTATTATTTAGCATGTATCATTTCATTTATCTAAATAAAATTAGATATTTTGTACAACTATAGTTCTTATTTTTAGTATTGTATAGGGTATAGGGTGTCGATATTTTTGCATTCTATATTTTTTACTTCTATATTTTGTACCTAAATATTTTGTCAGTGAACAGTTAGAAATAGCGTAATTCCTAAAGTATTCTGATTGCTATATCTGGTTTCACATATACAGACTCCAGTTACATATGACCAGATGTTTCTTGTGAGAAATATATAATCTATAGTCCTTAAACATCACTTCCCTTGGAAAGAAGGGGGTTTTCCAGCCACTGCTATCCATAAATTCCATTACAATTCCTCTATCATAAACTTTATTCGGTGTATGCCAGAATATACCATAAAAGCATCACATCAGTACATTTAGGCGTCAATTAGGGTGACAGGCAGACTTTGTCCGCCCGCCATCCCTTCGCAAAAAGGGACCGCCCGCCATAATGGCGGGGGTCCCGTTGGTGGCATTAGGATGCGCCCGCCACAGTGGCCGGCACATCCAGCATTCCTACTATTGTGGTGGGTGGTGGGAGTGTGCACTGAGCACCGCCCGCCACAATGGCAGTGAAGAATTGGCTTGGTAGTTTGGTCTGCCCTGTTCCCATGATGCACTGGGCCAGGGACAGACTAATTTGCATATAGCCGGGTTCTGAACTGGGATGGTGCAGTGAGCTAAAAAACGGTGATGGATCAAGCCCTGATCTGTTGACTGGGTAGGAGTGTTCTGATTAACTCAGATACTCTGTCCATCACCACCCCTTTTTGAAATTACAATGGCAGGACGGCATGCTGAGCACATCCATGCACAACATGGCAGGCACCGTGTGGTGCCTGCCATGTTGTCCATGGAACTGCTGTGGGATACCATAGGTACCCCCCATGTGCACCCCCCAGTTCCCCCCGGGGTCCCTGGGGGCCTGCAACGGGCCCCCAAAGCAGACTCCGTATGCTTTTCAGTGGCGGCATTGCCGCCACAGAAAGGCATTGCAAAATGCCCATCCTAATATAACTGGCGGTGTCTGAACGACACGGCCACCATAGAGAACCCTTTTCTGCCCAGTCGCAAGGTGACCGGGGCGGAAATGCGGCGGACAGTCTTTCCGTCCGCTGCTGACCCCCCAGCCATACTAATATGGCGGGGGTCATTCCGGCACGGATGGCGGGCGGATCGCCCACACCAGGCCGGCGGTGGCTACCACCGGCCTGGCGGGGGCGATCCACCCGCCATTCTAATGGGCCCCTTAGTTTCTAAAAATTAAATTTAGTAAACACTAAGCAATGAAAATTTTACATTAAAATAAGTCATTGTCCGGAGTATACATTTCAGATAAGATGAGCCTTTTTCAGAATGTCAACACTAGACATTAACGTTTCGTGTTAAAATAAGCCATATTTTAGGTTGTAGAACACTAGACACAAATCATTATAACAAGACAACCTCTACATCATGCTTTTATCAAGTACAGTACATTGGCTAGGTCATTTCGCTTACTACTCTAATCAGTGAATCCCTAGTATGGAGCACCTTTGAAAGGAATATGGCTACATGGTAGCAGACTGTTGCATCTTTTAGGTCGTACAAATATTGAAAGGCATCCTGAGGATAAAAAATTCTGGGGCATTTTCTCAGGGACTTGTCGCTGAGTTATCGGCACTTTATCGCAGCAAAAGTGGCGATAAATCTATCGCCCCATTCACAAGCTGGTGCTATCAGCCGATATCACCAGTTTACCTGCAATAGCAGCCGCCAAAAACATCACAACAGATGACCCCGGCAACTATCGTTTTATGAGATGCAGAGTAGGCGTTCCCGTGCAAGAAGTCGCAACAGCACCACTCTGCAACAATCTCAATGAGCAGCCAGATCTGCGACAAGATCCCAAAACAGGCAATAAGGCACGTTAGCAATAGGAATTTAACACCTGCTCTGACCTGGTGTAAAGTCAGACGACAACCTGCACCAGAAAAGGGAGCCCAGGCCAGAGCCACACCTGAAGAACAACAGATGCCATGGAGCTACTGATCATGCAGCCCGGACCCCCAAGAGGACAACAACACCCACTGCCACCACCCACAGGCCTACCACCCCCCGACCCCCATGGCCCCCCGGGCTACCACAGAGGCAGAGCAGACCAAGACAGCCGACTTTCAGAAAACACACCGGCCTCTCAGACCCAACACAAGAGGATGCCATTGCCCACTACAGGCTCAAAAGGACAACCATCCTCCGCATCCTGAACATCATTGCCCACAGGCTGACTGTACCCACACAGCAGACAACCAACATCCCTATGTAGACAAAGCTGCTGGCTGTGCTGCATCTGTTGACCTCTGATACCTTCCAACCAACAACTGCCAGAGTTGGAGGAGTCTCACTGCCAGCCCGATCAAAATTCATCACAACTGTCTTGGATGCCATCATCAGCTTGGTACTCAGGACCTTCACTTCCCCCACACTGAGCAGGAACAGCTGGAGAGCAAGCAAGACTTCTACTCCATAGCTGGCTTCCCGCATGTGTTGGGGGCAATTGACTGCACACAGGTCCTACTTGTGCACCCTGCCAACACTGCTCACAATTACTGCAACAGGAAGCACATGCTTCCCATCAATGTGCAGGCAATAGTGGACCACCGGGGACTCTTCACCAATGTCTTTGTCAACTACCCAGGCAGTGTGCATGATTCCTGCACCTTCCGACAGTCCATCCTCAACCGGAGCTGCCAGTATGGCACCTACGGAAATGCTCTGCTCGTTGTTAAGTACCAAATGAACATGGGGACATGGCTAAGATGGCGACTAGAGCAGATGCAGAGCTTTGAGATCCGCTCTATGCTCACCAGCATCCTCCTGTTACTACCCTGCCTGGCCCAACATCCTTAACTGCATTCTGCACAGGAGGTGACCGGCGCCTGCCCATACAAAAATCGGCAGCTATAGCTCATACATGAGACCGCTACGGGTTCCGGTCTCTGGCTTGTGGCCGGGAGTGCTCCTGAGATCCGGAGCAGTGCGAAAGGGACAGTGGCACCTCGGTACGGGCCATGAATCGGACACGCGGTGCTCAACCCATCTACCCTTCCGCCCCTGGGGGCTCGGCGACCTGTGTTCCGCCCCCTAGCAGGCAACACCTGAGGCCCCCACCGACCTGCTGAATCTTTGTAAATTGGGGCCGCCATCTTGGATCAGGCGACCCGTGATGACTGGGCCCTTGAATGTTGCGGCGGAACAGAGGCGTCTCGGCACGGACCGGGAACCGGTCACGTGGTGCGCGGACCAATCTCCCCCTTCACACCTGGGGGTTAGGAGTGCTGTGCCTCAAGAGCCCATGATGACTGGGCCCTTGAATGTTGCGGTGGATCAGAGGCGCCTCGGCACGGACCGGGAACCGGTCGCATGGTGCGCGGACCAATCTCCACTTCACACCTGGGGGTTAGGAGTGCTGTGCCTCAAGATCCCGGCTGGCACTACCCGTGGCCCCCGACTTGCTGGACACTGAGCACTAGGCCTGGGCGGTAAATTCCGCTCCGTTAGTGGAATTTGCAGAAGTTGGGTAATTTTGCATTCCGCGGAGAACGCAAAATTGCCCAAAGTTCTGCGTTCCGCGACTTCGCGAAATTTCTTGCTTGTTCGCGCTCTCAAATTGGGTGTTTGCAAGATATTTCCCGCCGAGCATGCAAACAGCGATTGCGAACAGGAAAAAAAGCACCGTTGAACAAACAATTCCGCGTGTTCGTGGAATTTCAGCATGTTCTCAGAGATTTTTTACAGTTTCAAGGAGATTTGCGTAACGCAATTACGCAAATTCCGCCCACCCATACTGAGCACCCCGGGACTGCCATTTTGGGACAGACATTCAGTGGCACATGGGTCCATTGCTGAGGGGCTGCAGGACTGGTGTGCCTGACGTACGGGTAACAGATGTACCGTGGCAGCGGTGAGTGGAGGCCCACGGCCTCTCCCCTCCCTCACATCACTTGCCGCTGCTGGAGAAAGCGTAATGCTCTGTGATTGCGCGACTGGACCCATGGCTCGTGGACCTCTTGCGATACCCCGCTAAGTGGTGAGTGTGACCCCAGTGGATTGTCCCGGCTGGAGGAGACCTTTGAGACCATTGAAGACCGACGGATTGACTATAGACTGCCATACGCGATGGGCGTGGCTGTGCATGCATCCCTCACCCCTGGCTGAGGGCCTGGGTTGGGAGAGACACATTGGAACTGGGCCTGTAGGAGATTGGTTATGCTGGGTGAACGACCCTGCGCAAAATGTGTGCTGCTGCGAGGTACAATCAGACACCTGGCCCTGTGGCGGGAGTTGCTGCACATTGATCCTACACTTATCTGGGCACTGCTGAGTGTGAGCAGGAGCCTTCTGGTCCTTAGACGATTTACCTTGTACACCTTATCTTACGCCTTAACTCCTGCCTGTCCTTGCTCTCTGGCGGTATGCATATACCACTGCCCGCCTTGTCTTCTCTCGAGGATTGCACAATGGGCAAGCCCAGACCAGACAGATCCCAGGCACAACCTCCGGAACTGGAACCTGCATCCTCAGATCGCAGGAGCATAGACACCACACGGCCATCTGGTCAGGGAGAACACGCTGATCATGCACACTGCTTTGATGAAATCCTAGCGGCGATCCTGGACATTAAAACTATCTTGGGCTCCAAGATCAACTCCCTTAGTATCGACATGGGGTACCTCCGAGAGGACCATAAGAAACTCAAGCGCCGGGTCGATGAAAATGGGTCTCCCTTGGCATCCCTGCGTCCCATGGTCATGGCGACGACCTCCCTACTGCAGACTCTCCAACAGGAGGTGGACTACCTTCAGGCCCGCATCAATGATCAGCAAGGGCACTCACGCCCGCAATAAGGTGAAGATAGTGGGTCTTCCCGAACGGGCGGAAGGGCCCAGCACAGAAATTATTCTGGAAGACTGGTTCGCACGTGAGGTCCTACAGAAAACCATGTCGAAGTTATTTTCCATTGAGCTGGCTCATAGGGTCGAGGGGGCCACCGTTGCCCCAGTGCACCTCCTAGGCCGATTGTGGTCAGATTCTTTAACTACCGTGACAGGGATCACGTGCTGCAAATTACCAGGGCCCCCTGGCAGATCGAAAATGCTACAGTCCAGATATACCCGGATTATACCTTGACCATACAACATCGCCGATCCTCATATCTGGAGGTCAAGAAATGCTTGAGAGATCACAAAATACAATATTCCATCAATAGAAAAGGCGTTTGACACCTTAAGCTGGGCTTGGCTCGAGGCGACCCTGCCAGGGTTTGACATAGGTCCCCATTTCTTGCAATGGATACAACTATTATACCGCGGGCCACAGGTTTGGGTAAAAACGGGCCGCATTTATTCACCGCTTCTGTCCATAGCGAGGGGGAGAAGACAGGGCTGCCCCCTGTCGCCGATCCTCTTTGCTCTAGCCATGGATCCGTTAGCGTGTCAATTACGGTTGCGGATGAGGGACTGGGGTATACAGGTCGACCAGTGATGATGGCACATTGTCTTGTTGTATGCCAATGACGCATTGATTTACCTCCGCGGCGAGGCCGAGATGTTACAATCCATCATGGCTCTTTTTGAAAATCACGCGGGCGCATCTTGACTCCAGGTTAACTGGGAAACATCTGTGGTGTCCCCAATGACACCTATGGCACCAGCGCAAAGACAACTAGCGCCGCTTACTCCACTGAAGTGGACGTTTGACACCTTTAAATACTTGGACATACAGATTTATCACTTGGGTTCGGACAAGATCGACGGGAACCGAGGCCGAAATATCACACAAGTGCGCACGACCCTCCCATTTTTGAAGGGCCTCTCTTTGTCTCCAATGGGCCGGGTAGCAATATCCATGATGTTAGACCTTCCCCTCTCCTATATTTTTTCTGCGTATTCCCGTACCGCTTGCCCCGGAAACTCTTCCTAGACCTGGAGTCATTGGTGGTGTCACTGATATGGGTGCTTCATGGGCTCAGGTGGCTCTTCATAAATTATACCTGCCGCTGTCGAACGGCAGCCTGGGTGCTCCAAATTACGAGCGGTCCTAAGCAGCGGCAAAACTACAGTGGCCAATGTGGTGGCTCGCCAAGAGCAACCTCACTGAGTTGATCACCAGTGCCGTGACCTGAGATATCCCAATGCTCCTGGAATGGCTCTCGGGAACGGCTACGCGGACCCAGGGGCGACAGGGCAACCTGTTGATGACTGCAGCGCAATGGCACTGGGCTAGGTACATGATGCCCCGAGCCGACTACCGCCTTACGCTCCTAGTCTACACTTGGAGTTGCTCCCTGGCACATACACATGCCATGGCCGCCAGCAGTTGGGGGCATGGAGGGAGTGTGGCTGAACACATGAGGGGACATGTTTGCCGACTCGCAGTTGTTGACGTTACAGGGCCTGGTGGAAACGTACAGAGTGCCACAGGGTTCCTTTTTACTACATGCCCTACTGACTCGCCTGTCCTTGCAGTCCTGGGATGCTGATGGGGTGGAACCTGATATTTCACACTTACTGCAAACTCTGCTTACGCATTGCCGCGGGTGCCATGCCATAACAGCCATATACACCTCCATTAGACTGGACGATCCCCCTGCATTGCTAACACTGCAAGCATATTGGGACGGTGAACTGTCCATTACCCTGTCGGATAAACAATGGCAACAGTGTCTTGCCCACCCCAAAAATATCTCGACTAACAGGAAGCTGCCTTCACTCACATGATCTGGACTAGCGCCACCATTCGCGTATTCTGGCTGGAGGTAGCTGCTGTGCTTGCAGCGGCGACAGATGCGTGGGTGGAGGTGGAGCCCCTTCACTTCCTATTGGGAGTAACGAGACGTAACTCGACTTGCAAGAGTGTGAATACATTTCTGGGTCTCTCTCTGGGTCTGGCTAAACGGAGGATTGCTATGGCTTGGAAGGCGCAGGCGGGCCCCAGGAATGCTGTGTTGCTGCTGGACCTGCGGAGGGCATTGGTCTCAGAATGCATAATTCAGTGCGAGGCTGAGGCGCGAGCGCTGCTCCCCATTGGCAGACCCCTGTGCAGTGGCAGGATCTTTTAACGGTGATCGAGGCTAGAGCTGCTACAAGCGTTCCTCCACCCTGAACTCTCTCCCACATTAATGGAGAAGCGTGGTTGTTTCCCACCACTGGCCTCCATGGCCTTACTGTCTCCTCCCCAACCCGGGCGCATCCACTTTCCCCCTGCTCATCCATTTACTCCTATGCTTCCTCCCGAGGTGCACGACACAACAATACACATCCCATCATGTCCCTAAGTGTATATCCACTTCACTTTCTATTATACCAGACCAGCAAATGTGGTTGTATTGAGCATTATTTGTAGAGCTCTGCTTTTATTCGCTTATTCAGGTCACGTGAATTTTTTTTTCTTTTTCTTCTCTTTACTTTTTTTTGTGTGTTGGGTATAATTCTGTTCAAATTCATAATGTCTCTTTCAGAGGTATGCAGTATATAACTGGACTGGATTTGCGGAGCAATGCCTGGTTCTCCTTTCGATAATTTTGTAATAATTTGCCTATGTTCGGCTGTGTGGCTCTGTGGAGTGAAGCAGTGAGCCACCCAGCCCAGTAGCAATTGAAATGCTAATTGATTATGAGTTTTTTTCTGCCCCTACATAAGCCATTCGATCTCTTGCTAATTTGTATTGTCAATAGTATACCCCGATTGTTGGACCGGGCCTCGTGGCGTGGTCCCACTCCTCCCGCATGGCTGCCCCTGGACGGCATCGACCCCTGTCCTCCCCCCAGAAGCTACCCTCTCCAACCTTCAACCCCTACTCGCCCCACTCTGCTGGTCCGGCCCTACCCCGGGCCGCCATCTCAGGCCCTGACTCCATCTTGGGCCCTCCACGTCCGGACCACGTGGCCTCGGCCCGACCTCGGCCGCGGCCCCAGCAAAGCCCCGACATCGAGGCACCAAGATCCGACCAGGTGGTAAAGCGGCCACTTGACGGATCAAGGAGAAGGGAAGTTTCGATGGCCCTCTAGCCGTCCCCGGACGCCTGGTTTCGATCGCCCTCTGGCCTCCCTGGGCGCTGGCTCCACCCCCCTGCTGGGTGTCTGGACACTCTCATCCCGGCCCCTCTGACCCCCAGGCGCGAGGGTCCGGACATCAAAGGACTCCAGACCTATATCTGGGGCAGCTCTGGAATGGGTCGGCAGTTGTATCCTGGAGTCGAGAGCCCTGCTGATTGAATCGCGGCTGACCCTGAGAAGAACTCGCTACTTTGAACCCTGGAACCTCGGAGCCCTGCTGACGCTGTCGCGGCCCGACCTCGCTGAACCATCCTCGGAGCCCTGCTGACGCTGTCGCGGCACGACCTCGCTGAACCATCCTCGGAGCCCTGCTGACGCCGTCGCGGCCCGACCTCGCTGAACCATCCTCGGAGCCCTGCTGACGCCATCGCGGCCCGACCTCGCTGAACCATCCTCGGAGCCCTGCTGACGCTGTCGCGGCCCGACCTCGCTGAACCATCCTCGGAGCCCTGCTGACTCTGTCGCAGCCCGACCTCGCTGAACCATCCTCGCAGCCCTGATGACGCTGTTGCGGCCCGACCACGCTGAACCCCCCAGCTCTAGGATTGAGAGCTGTGCGTATAGTATCCTTGTGACAGGCTGGTACTAAGACTGTCCCGCTACCCCCTTCCCACAGTTACCGAGACATTAAGGATCCCTCGATCCGTTTGTACATATTGCTGAGAGAACCTACCTTTATTGCTGATAAAGACTCTAAGAATCTACCCTCTTGTGTGGTGTCCCTTTGTAGTGGTGTGATTGCTCGACTGTTATGATTCTAGGAGAGGAGCCTCGCCAAGGAGGCCTCTCGATGGCGCTCGGCCCATTCCAGAAGGAGAGGTGGGTCTCGGGGTGGTCAGTCAGACATCTTCTGCCTCCCCTGTGATCGCCTTTCTAACACCGATCATTATGCAAATGGTCTTGATGTTATTTTGTCAAAATCAATAAAAATCATTTATTTTAAAAAAAAGTACCAAATGAACATACCACACACCCCAACTCTACAATCATGCAACTCTCAACTCTGGAAATGCACACATTACAAACTCACATACATCCATGCCAAACAACATGCCCACCCACCAGACAAGACAGCACAACTTATTGTGATAACCTGGGCTAGCCATGTACATGACCCTTCAACAGCATTGCACCTCAGCCACACAATAGCAGAATGTGGAGAGAGGTGAGATCCAGGCATGTGTGAAGGAGGCAAGTGACCCATGAATGAGAATGTACACAATGCCAAGTGTGGCATGAATGTGCTGGCCAGACTGCAGTATGCAGATCACAGACATATCCATGTCGACATACACTGCTGGGGTTTGGAGTGTAGTGGACAGTGGATGCAACCATGTCACCCCAGCCAGTGGGGAAGATCGTGAAAATGTAGCTTGTTACGCTACCCCCTGCAAGCGTGAGCCCGACGTACTCCAGGATAGCATAGGGGTGTGAATAAAAAGCCCATAGTTCTGGGCGTGGTTCTCTTCCGGAATGCCCAATGTGTCAGACAGGGGGGCGCCTCTTACCCCACCATGATGCTGACACTGTGAGCAGTGTTGTCTGTGCTCCTGTGCGCCTGCTGCACCCCAAGCTGCTGGTCCCCAAACCCTTCTTGCTTGCCCCTGCTCACCCAGGCCTCACTGCTCACCTGCCGACACCGGCGTGGGTCAAAGAGGGCCCACCACGTGCCGGTGCAAGCTCCAAGCCCGAGGCCCTCAACCTTGGCAGCCTCCTCCAACCATCATGGCCTCCGCAGCACAGGCCCGGAGTACCCCTTTCTCATTGACATACTCCACCACTGCCTCCGGCCTACACTACGGTCAAGTAGGTCACACATTTAGAACTGTGTCTTGAAATCCTGATGGCCGAGTTCATATGTTCATGGGACGTTTGATATCACTGTACTCCCTTTGATGTAGTGCCAACAACTCTGTGTACAGCATTCCAACCACACGTGTCAGTGGTCCCTCTCTGACTTCTGCCTTCGGCCCAAGCTGTGGTCCAGTAGGTCACACATTTGGAACTGAGCCTTGATTTATTTATGGCAGAGTTCATATCATTGTTCAGGCCTCTTCGCAGACTGCATCCCCTTTCAGCTCCGATGCCACTAAGTCTGTGCCTCGACATTCATGGACACTCTCTGGTTGAACTTTGGTGGGGTCTGAGTCTATGGACTGGGGATTGTCTTCATCATCATGTAGTTGATACTGAGTTGGTGGTAAAAATGAGGCTGTAGCATTCCACTCCATCATTTGCCTGTTTCTGATGGCTTCTGCCCTCTGCATCATATCCCTGGAAGGACACCTTCCACTGTCCCCTGAAACACTCCGCAACATTCTCCTTGCACATCAACAAGGACTCGCTCAGCTTGTGTAGCCCAACCTCAGTGCACCGCAAATCCCCGTCCCATGGCGGTGTGCCTGTGCCGGCCGCAGTGCATCCGGGGCCACTAACTCTGTGCAGCTGAAGTCATGGACCATGCCGGATTGAATATTGGATGGTCTCTGGGTCGATGGACTGGGGGTCATCAATGCCATGTGTCTGTGACCCTGCGCTGTCCGCAGCCTCCTGCCTCAACTGTGACCACCTGGGCTCACACATCAAATAGAGTCCTGACCTACCCGGACATTGCATCACCGCAGGATGCGTATACCACTCTGGGTATGGCTCCGCACTCTGGTGATCTGTTTGTTATTTATTTAATCACAATGTCATCTATGTGGTTGGTGCACCTGTGATGCTCCCACTGAGCATGGGAGGTACTATGAACTCTTACATGCGTTACTTGGTCCCAAGCTTCACAATCACAAGGCACTCTCAATATGCTTCATACAATGTAATAAAGATTCATCACATCTTATTCATGTTTGTTTTTCTTTACTGTTCAGTGTTCCGTTAATTATTTCATCATTAACTTTTCAATAATTCATACGTTGATTTCTTGATAATTATTATGCCCAATGCATTTCAAGCAAAAATGCCCTTCCTCAGGGGACTTAGTTCTGCAAAATTAAAGTAATATGTCGGTACATTTTCTTGCAAAAAACGCAAACTCATGTTCTTTATACAATATTGACCTTCAATCATTATAAACAACTGTACATACTGCCTTTCACCTTATAACCCTTGTGTGAATAACGCACTGTCTAATACACTTTTACCATGGTGCCTGCACATTGAACCAATGCGTGTCCACTTACATGTTGTCTATCACTGGTCTTCATTCGTGATATTTCAATGCGTGTTCCTCGCTGTTAATAATAAAGCACTACAGTTACTATCACTATTCATAATTTGCTTTTAGTACCCCCCTGTTTGTCACACTGCAACTCCTTACCGAGTAATTCAAACGGGAACGCATCTAGCGGTTCCTACTCCTTTCTGCCTGATCGAGTGTTTCGCCGTGCGTCGCTCTAGCCCAATCTACTCTATTGTACAAGCCGCTCCGATCACGTGGTGTGGGTTTAGGGTAACTAAACTAAAAAACGGACTATGTTATGAATGTGCCGCGCTCCTACTACCTTCTGCTCGCATCCATGGTTGCCATCAAAATAATGGCCTCTGTATATCTAAAGTGTGTTGCAAATATGTGCAATTATATACAATGTAAAATACTAAATCAAAATGTACAACATAAATGCAAAACGTGAAAATTTGCACATATTCATATAAACAACCTTTACATGTCATCCATTATCATCACTATTATAGCGCAGTTGAATAATGTTCATTTATATAAAGCAGCTAAATTCTGACCGTTCATTTAACCCTTTCGGGTATAGGTTGCACAAAAAATTCATCCAAAATGTCTCTCTCCTGAGTAGTTGGGTGTTATTGTCTATTCCTGGTCGAACTGTTATTAATTCTAGTATACAGAATTTTAATTGCGAGGGATAATTAATCATCCCACCAAAGGCACACCAGTGAAGTTAAAGGTATCGGGTACATGTGACAGCAGCAATTTGATATACATGCTAAAATGTCCGTGTGGATTGTCCTATGTGGGCAAAACCCAAAGAAAAATAAAGATCAGACTTACGGAACATAAGAGCAACATCAGATTGAAAAATCAAAAATCTACGGTGGCAGTGCACTTCAATGAAGCTAAGCACAATCCCTCGCAATTAAAATTCTGTATACTAGAATTAATAACAGTTCGACCAGGAATAGACAATAACACCCAACTACTCAGGAGAGAGACATTTTGGATGAATTTTTTGTGCACCCTATACCCGAAAGGGTTAAATGAACGGTCAGAATTTAGCTGCTTTATATAAATGAACATTATTCAACTGCGCTATAATAGTGATGATAATGGAAGAAAATGTACCGACATATTACTTTAATTTTGCAGAACTAAGTCCCCTGAGGAAGGGCATTTTTGCTTGAAATGCATTGGGCATAATAATTATCAAGAAATCAACGTATGAATTATTGAAAAGTTAATGATGAAATAATTAACGGAACACTGAACAGTAAAGAAAAACAAACATGAATAAGATGTGATGAATCTTTATTACATTGTATGAAGCATATTGAGAGTGCCTTGTGATTGTGAAGCTTGGGACCAAGTAACGCATGTAAGAGATCACCGCAGGATGCACACGCCATCACCGCCAGGACCACCTCCAACTAACAACTGCTAGAGTCGAAAGAGTCTTACTGCCAGACTATCAGAGTTGCTCACACGTGTCGTGGATGCCATCATCTGCTTGATACCCTGCTCAGCTCTTCAGGTGCCACTAACTCAGTGCACCACAACTCATGGCCCATTTCTGATTGAGTTTTGTGCTGTGGACAGCTCACGCAGCAATGTCACCTCAGACAGTGTGGAATTTCTGGGACGATGATGGGAAGATGATACAGGTGAAACACACCCCACTTCAGCTGCAGCAGGAATATCCTGAAGGGACACAAGCGTAGACAATTTATTCACATGAGCACACTGAGCTCTGGTGCCCCAACCTTAGTGCACTGCACTCACGGACCCTTCTGATTGCCTATTGGGTGACCTCTGTACTTGCTCCGGCTACCACCATGATGCTTTGCAGTTGTTTCTGTTATGTTGGTGTTTTATGTTTCCGCTTTAATTGTGATCACTATTCAAGTTGTTGCCAGCACCAACCACTCCATGAGGGCTGGGTACACTCACCCCACACACATCCAGCACAGGCGTCACTGTAAATGTGACCCTACCAATAAAGGTGCTGGGCGCACGTGCCCGTAGCCAGTTCCACAAACGATCTGAGTGTGTCGGTGTGGTCATAATGTATGCATGACGGCCTTCGGCCCTACAACATTACATTGTGCTGTGTACAGCGGACGCAACCATGTCACCGCAGGCAGCGGGTAAGACCTTGGACATGTAGCTTTGTCGTTCCCCACTCAATACGTGAGAGGAGTGGACGGGGTAGGTGTACGCAAGTCCAGCATGGGGATGTGAATGATTATCCCGGGGCTCTGTGTGTGGTTCAGTATTGGAAATGTGCAAATGCATGTGTCTCTGTCGCAATGTGGGTCTCTGTTGGGGAGTGTAAGTGGTCCCTGATAGACACCCACATATGTGATCTAGTTTGGCTTCCATGAGGTCGAACTCCACCCGCACCTGTTCAGCCACCTCCTTCTGACAGTGTGACACCTGGCCTTGGAATGTGATGTGTGCTTCGGTGTGGTGCTGGGAGCCAGCCATTGCGGTGGGTGCTTCCAGCTGTGTGGTCTGTGCAGGGGGTGGGATCTCCTTGATGCAGTGGCGCTGCCCTGCTCCTGGAGGTGGGTTGCCTAATATGGCCATGAACTGTTGAAGGGCATCGGTGTCGAAAGTGTGGAGGTCCTCTTCAGCATCACTGATGAGTTATATGGTGTGCTCTACTGGAGGTGTTATTTGTCCCTCTGCAATATGAAGGGGAGATGCATTTTTGCATTGTGTTGACATGTATGTTGACGCATTGTTCAAGTTTACATACAGACTGCATGACAATGTACATTACGACTGTTTGGAAGAAGCGGACTAATTGATGCGGGACAGTGGACATTTATACTACATCACGGATGTAAGGTCGTACACGTACATTTCCTGCAATGTCAGATGTGATTGGCCAGTTTCTACTCACAAGCGGACCCAGTTGTGTCCTCTGTTCTGCAGTGCAAGTGTTGCGCTTTGCACCACATTGTCGTCAATGTGGATGTGCTGTTATTGCTATATGTGTGTGCTGCATTGTGGGAGAGACACCACTGTAGCTGTGAATTTGCTGCCCCTTGTCCCTTTGAGGCGGTGTGCCTTTGACTTTTGTGCTTTTACGGTGCTGAGATGTTGGCAACTTGGGTCATTTGTGCTCTTGGATGGTTTTTGTACTCTTGTGCATTTTTTGTCTGAAGTTGTGTTGTTGACGTAAGGGGTTGTTTGTGCACGTGGCTGTGTCAGAGTGTGACCTGCTCCTTTCCGGATGTGGTCCACACACAGTCACCTCAGTGTTGTGGTGTGCACAATGGCATGATGATTGTACTGCAGCAATGCTGATCGTCATGTAGTGTCACTTGCATTGTCAGTGTGGCTCACAAATATGCATCTTTGCTTTTTCCAACATGTGCATGTGGTGGGTGTGAGATTCGTCATGTGTGGGGTGGATCCCCTTTTGGCACATGGTGGACAGAAGCCTACTTGGTGTTTGTATGTATGCTGCAATGTGCCACGGGGATCAGGGACATGATCCAGGGTCATTGTGGGTGTGCAGCGTGCTACCCATAATTGTGCATGTGTGCCATTGTGCCCATCTCACCCCGTCCCCCCAGTCCCTGGTCGTTACCCACACTGGTGATGTTGTGTCAGGTCATTATGAGCTGTGTCCGGACTCCCAACTGCTTGCACTGTCTCCACACTGATGACTGTGGCCACCATTTCCTCAAGCTCCTCCTGTGGCTCAGGACTCCCACCTCCAGTCGCCGTGGCTGCCTTCCTGTTGGCAGCGGGTTTCTGCTTGGTTTGGCTTTTCACATCATGCGAGCGCTTCTTGGCCTCCTCCATTGACCTCCTCGACAATCCGACTGCCTTCCTGTTGTTCACGATGGGCTGGCATGTTTCCGGTTGTGTTGCCAATGACACAGGTGGTGAGGAACAGTTGTTGTTAGTGTTCTATAACCTCCGTGACAAAAATCCGTTGTGGACTGAACCTGGACTCTTCTCCTTGGCCTTCCCCGACCCCGAGGTTCCTTGCTGGTGGTCTGTGGGGTTTGTGGGTTCGCGCTGGCCTCTGCACTCGGTCCAGGTTCATCCACGGTGCTACGCAGTTTATTTGTTTACCCTGTTTTTTGTTCTTCTTTTATGGTGCATTTTCCCGCATGATGCGTGGGAATTGCAGGCCTGTCGCTGGTTTTCGCTGATTTTTGTATTGCAATTTGCCTCATCGCTACTATTTTGGTGTTTGTGTTTTTTTGGCGCCGCGTTAATTTTAATGCCGTCATTTGACGTGTTATCATGAGACTATTCCATGGTACTGCCATGTTAAGAATACAACGTTAACACATTGTTATTTTTCCATGATAGACCGCGATGTGAAGAGTTGCGTTAAGCTAATTTTGCGATGATTATCACACGTTCTTGAGAATATGCCCCTCTTTCTTTTAAAACAAGAGGTTTAAGATATTGCTTTATATATGTCAGGTAAAATCTACAGGAAAGTGCAATGTGTGAGTCGACTGTTCAGATCTATCGTCACAGGGGCATTTTCTGGTAAGAGTGCCCCCCTTCCTTCCTTGGAAATTAAATCATGCGATGGAAGATGAGAAAATAAAAGTGGGTTTGAAAGATATCAGTGGTATGTGTTATGGGTTAACTTTGTGTATTATTTTCATTGAGACTGGTCATTCATTGTCAAGTATCTTTCCACATATGCTTTATGGTGGTCTGACTGGACCCTTTTTGTCTTGACAAGCTTTAAGCATGTGCTCCTTAAGACCCCTTTTGGAGTGACTAATAATGTCCTCCGGGTGTACCCAGGGACCCCTCTCTGTCTGACCAAGGTCCATCAAAGTGAGTTTAATGTGCCATAGCCAATTGATTTTGCAAACCTGGTCAAGTTCTATACAAACTTTAATGATTAATCTGGTAAAGTGTGTCTCTGCTTTGGACCAAACAGAGTGCCATAATAAAAGGGGTTGGTTTCTAACATGTCTGTTATAAATCCTAGTCTCAGCTCACAATGAATGATGGTGCCAGGTGTTGTTGCTGTACCGCTAGGAGTATTCTAACAAACTTCTTTTCTAGTTTTGTATAATTCCGTTATCCACCATACTCCAAATCCCAGCTCATATGTTGCTGCTGAGATCGTTTTAGCATTGTATATGGTTAGCAACTCTCTAATTTGGTTAGTGCCTTGCTTGGATGCAAACCTAAATAAGCCTTATTTCTAGTCATGTTCGATATGCATGCCTCTCTTTGATACTTCCAGTCCTCGTTTGAGGAGAACTGTATTCCTAGGTAATTAAAAAATTTTTCGTGCATTTTATTTTACTCCCCTTGATCTAAAAGGCATTGTAAAGATGCACAGACGCAGTGGTAAATTGAATATAAGGTTTATTAACCGGAGCGCCGGGGCTGGCTACCTCTGGCAGTGAGCGCCAGAGAAAACTGAGTGTCCCGCCTACCACATCCTGTGACGTGGTTCCTGTTCCGCTCACGGAACACTAGAGCGCTGCCACATCTCCCCCCTTTATGCACAATAAACAAATTTTTAAAAGTCTTACTTCCAGTCCATTTCATAATCCTTGAATCTCTCCGGTACCTTGATTCTCCGCCCTGCTCGAGTTTCCACTCTCTCAATCTTTCTCTCTCCTCCTGTAGTCTCTTGTCCCCTTCTCTCTCTCGCACCTTCTGCTTCCCCATCCTTGGCCTTCTTCTCACACTCTTCTATGCCTCTGTTCTTCCCTTCCGTCTCTCTACTCACTCTTTCTTCCTCTGCTGTTGTTAGTCCTTCCGTTCCGTTCACATATTCCTCTTGCCTTTCTCCACTTACACTTTCTCCATCCTCTGCGACATTCTCCGTTCCTTCTTCCGCCTCGTCTTCCCATTTCAGTATCTTGCTGCATTTGGCCATTCTGTCCATGGACCAAATCTTTCCATCGCTCAGGAGAGCTGATCTGGCATAAGGCTCCACCACCTTGAGGGGAGGTGAAAACTTGCTCTCTCCTTTCTTCTTCATGATGGCTAGCTTCACCCTCACCCAATCACCTTTGTCCAGTTCTGTACTTTGAGTGTTCCTTCTTCTGTTGTAGTGTGCCGTGTAGACATCCTGGGCTCTCTCCAGATTTTTCCTTACCACCGCCGGTGACCATTTACTCTGGACAATCAACTTCCTCCATGCTGTATTGTCTTTGGTGAAGGCCTCTCTGCCTCTTAAGATCTTGAAGGGGCTGTAGCCTGTGCTACCCGGTGTGATTCGGTATGCCCAAATCATCTTCTCCAGCTCCATTTCCCAATCCTTGCCATCCTCTATGGCTGCCTGTATGGTGCCCATAATCACACGATTAAAGCGTTCCACCTGGCCGTTACCCGCCGGGTGGTAGATCGGGGTGTGCTTCACTTCAATTCCGTTTCTGTTGGTGAAGGCCTTCCACTTTTCTGAAGTGAACTGGGGTCCATTGTCGCAGGTGATGATCCTCGGAATGCCTTCGCTGATAAAGGTGGTACGCAATAACTTTATCACTGCCTCAGTATCCACTCTCTCCAAGACTTGTAGCTCGGGCCACTTGGAATACCTGTCTACGGCAACCACCACGTACTTTTGAGTGCCTTCCTTGTTCAAGACTGGTCCCATTATGTCCACTGACAACATCTCCCACGGGCCATCTGGAATCGGAAACCTTCCCAACGGGGGTCTCAGCATGCTCTGGGCCTTGTCCGATTTTGCGCAAGACTCGCACGAGCGCACCTGTCTTTCTACCTGCGCGTCGATGGCTGGCCACCAGTAGGCTTGTCTGGCCAAGGCTTTCGTTTTTGTGATGCCCTGGTGCCCTTCATGCAGTATGGACATCAACCGTTCCAGAATGTTCCTGGGCGGAATCACCTTGTCCCCTCTGAGTAAGAACATTGGGTTTTCAGCCAATGACAGTTCCTCTCGGACCTCCCAGTATCTCTTCAGTTCCTCCTTCAAGTGTCTCTTCTCGGGCCAGCCATGAACGACATATCCTTTTACGGCCTCCAAGTCTGTGTCTTCTCGGTATGCTTCTTCCCAGTCCTGGGCGCTTATTACCTCTTCAGTGTCCTGGATGGTGGCAACCACGTATCCTTCCCACTCTTGCCTTTCTTCATTCTTTGCCTCTTCCATGGCAGCTGCCCTACTTAGGAAGTCGGCCACTTTGTTCTGTGGCCCTGGAATGTGCTCGACTTCATAGACAAAGTCCAATAGCCGTAGGGTCATCTTGGCGATCCTGGGCGTGGCATGGTCATGTCCACTTGATGTCAGGACACGAACTAAAGGCTTGTGATCGGTTTTTACGAGAAACTTGGCACCCCACAAGTATTGCCTGAATTTTTCCACCGCCCAGACCACCGCCAGCATCTCCTTCTCCACCACACTGAACTTCTCCTCACTGGGCGACAACGAGCGGGAGGCGAAGCTGACGGTCGACATCTCTCCCGACTCCTCTCTCTGCATTAGTACCGCTCCTAGGCCACGGTCACTGGCGTCTGTGGTGAGAACAGACTCAGCTTCAGGGTCAAATCCCTTGAGGGGAATGGCCGTACCCATTTCTCGCTTGAGTGAGTCGAACTCTTCTTGCTCCTCTTTACCCCACTGAAACCTGTTCTTTTCCTTGAGCAGTTGTCGTATGTAGTGTGTCTTTGTTGCGAAATGAGGGATGAATTTGCTGTAATACTCGGCCATCCCTAGGAATGACCGAACATCTTCCTTCCTTTCCGGTGTGGGTGCTTCCATGATGGCTCTCATGTTTGTTTTCTTCGGAGTTATGCCTTGTCCACTCACCTCATGGCCGAGGTATGTGACCGACTGCACTCCCAAATTGCATTTCGTCCACTCGGCAGTCAATCCACTGTCTTGCAGTTTCTGCAGCACCTTGTGAAGTTTCACGTTATGATCCTGCCTCGACTTCCCCATTACCAGTATGTCATCCTGGAAGAAGAGGACATCCTTAAGGTCTTTTAGGAGTTTATGCATGATTTTCTGGAACACGGCCGCGGCAGAAGCTAAGCCGAAGGGCATCCTCACGAACTCATAGCACCCGAAGGGTGTGATAAACGACGTGAGGTGGGTGCACGACGGATGAAGCTTAACTTGATGATAGGCCGACGAGAGGTCCACTGTGGAAAACCATGTGACGTCCTTTGTTTTCGCCAGCATTTCACTGATGCGCGGCAAGGGGAATCTGTCTACGACAATGTTTTTGTTTAACTCTCTTAGGTCCACGCAGAGACGTACCTTGCCGTTGGGCTTTTGGGCTACAACCAGGGGAGACAGCCACTCCGCGCTCTCTATCGCCCTGATGACTCCCTCCTTTTCCAACCTGTCCAGCTCTATTTGTACTGCCTCTCTGCTGCGGAACGGAATGTTCCTCACTCTGTGCACTACTGGTACCGCCCCTTCCTTCAGTTTGATGAGGTGCGTGTACTTGCCCAGCTCGCCAATTTGCCCGTTGAAGACTTTGGGATATGTTTTCCTCCACAACTGCACGTCTTCCCTGACCGCCATGTCCATGAGTAGGATTTTCTCTATGCCACCAGGGTTGAGCTGGATCCCCAATGCTCCTTGATCTTTCCAACTCAGAACAGACGGCCCTCTCTCCGCTACGTACAGCTTGCACTGCGCATGACGACCTCTGAATTCAAATAAGAGCGGGCAGTAGCCCAACATGGGGATCTTCTGTCCAGTGTACGTTACTGGTCTCACATCCATGGGTAGGAGTGTTTCTTTGATCCTCGCTGCAAAGTTGTCTTCCCATACCTGCCTCTGGACGATTGAGATGGGCGTTCCGCTGTCCGCGATCATCTCCAAGGGTATGCCCCCTATGTGCATGTCGAGACGAGGCCTGTCTGTGTTGGAACCGTCCATCTCTAGAACTTGGACATCAATGTACAGGAATTCTTCCTCTTCACCTTTGTCGTCCTGATCACTGGAATCTTCTCTCTGATCATGGTCTACCAAGCGCACTACGGCATTCTTCGGTTTTCTGCGACACACTTTCTCGTAGTGTCCAAAGATGTTGCAGTAGGAACACCTGGCCTTGAAGGCGGGGCACACCTTGTCGTTTCCCATGTGGCTACTGCTACCACACCTGTAACACTGGTTTCTTTCCTTTCTGTGTGTCTTGCTGTCTGTCTGTGATTTAGTGGAGAAGTCAGCTCTGTTTCCTCCCTGGGTCTTCCGCGTCTCATTTTGCTTCCAACGGTCGTTTCTGTTTGGCGCCATTACTCTACACACTGCTTGCGATTCCTGGGCGTCCCTCTTCGCCGCCTGGGCACACCTTTTCGATAGCTCGGCTTTTTTGACCATCGCCCAGATCTCCTTGAGTGGAGCGTCGCCATTCACCCACAATTTCTCTTGTATGTGGGTACTGGAGGTATGCATAATAATTTGATCCCTGATGAATTCATCATGCAGTCCCCCAAATTTGCACGTGACTGCTAATTTCCTCAGTGCTACGACGTATTCGTCCACAGACTCTCCGCTCTTCTGTTTCCTCTGAAAGAAGTTAAATCTGTCGATGGCGACACACACTACAGGCCTGTAATGTGCGTCCAAGTCTTCAATGGCGTGATCAAACACCTCCGTGTCCGCTGCGGCTCTTTCTCCTTTCACAATGGTGTCATAGATCCTGAGCCCTTCTGGACCTAAGTTATGGAGAAGGATCTTCTTTTTCCTCAGACTCGTGAACGCGGTCTCGCCTTCCTCTTCTAGCGCTTCCAGATAGTTAAGGAAGTACCTCTTCCAGTCTTCCCATTTTCTTTCCGGTTCTCCGCTTTTCGTGAGGAATGGGACGAGTTGGGTGAGAGACGTGCTCTGACTCGCCATGGTTGGAGCTTTCCTCTTGGTCTTAGGTGTGACAACAGTTTTCCTGGATGGACTCCCTGGGGCGCTTTGATCTCCTCCCTCGTCCTCTCTGTTCTCACACTCCCTGTCCTCTCCTGGTCCACCCTCTGTGGTGAGAGATTCCGCCTCTGAGCTGCTTCCTGCCTTCGCAGTCGATGTGCCTGCAGTCTCCGCCAGCGTGCACCCCTATTCTCTGTTGCTGGGGCGCCTGTGAGGGCTTACCGTGATGTAATAGGGCTGGTTGCCTTGTTAGTTTCCCTCAGGTGTCTTCCTCTGTCTTGCTGTGCTCTCCTTCACCTGGGGCGTCATTTACACGTGCTGTGGCCTTTACTGGGCTTAAGGACAGCTGTGGGGCCCCCTCCTGGCTCGTGGCTGTCCTAGCGCCGATTTTCGCGCTTCTTCCCGCCTTGCCGGCTCCTCTGCCGCGCTCCGTTCTGCTTCTCACGCGTAATGCGTGCAATTACTGGGGTCGCGTGCTTATCCCGACTCGTCGCCACTGTAAAGATGCACAGACGCAGTGGTAAATTGAATATAAGGTTTATTAACCGGAGCGCCGGGGCTGGCTACCTCTGGCAGTGAGCGCCAGAGAAAACTGAGTGTCCCGCCTACCACATCCTGTGACGTGGTTCCTGTTCCGCTCACGGAACACTAGAGCGCTGCCACAGGCATTAGTGTTTTGCCTTGCTTGGCCATATCACATGGTAAAGGTTTTCGCTATGTTGGTTTTCAGATCTTTCCCTTCCATGTAATAGGCAAATGAGTTGATCAAGTTTCTCAGACTTTTCGGGGTTAACGTCAGGAAGGACGCATTGTCAGCAGCAAAAGTATTTGCTGCTTACCAATTCTAGGGGTATCGGCACCTACTGAATGGAGTTTGTCATCTACCCCATTTATGAATAGGGGGAAGAGGAAGGGCACCAACACGCATCCTATATTAAAAGATGGGGTTAGTTCTCCCTTCGTCCCAAAGCGAACTTTGGTGGTTAAGTTATTACACATCTGCAAGGAGCAGAATTATCTCCATGTGCAGCCCCATTTGTTCCATACGTACTCATAGTCTCTTGTGATTGACCAAGTCGAATGCACAACTTAAATCTATAAAGCACATTTGCAGGGAGCTCTCTCTAGCCAGGGTGTTTTTTCCCATCAGTAGGTTCAGGTTCAGCGACTGCTCAACCATCCCCAGGCATTTCCTGAATCCATATTGGGCGATTTTTAGAATTTCATTTTATTCGGCCCACACTTCCAATCTCTCCAGCAAGATCCTTCCCAGTAATTTGTCAGAAGACTTGAGTAAAGAGTTGGGGCGGCAACCTTACAGTCATTTCTTAATCCCTTCGTGAAAATTGATTTAATCAGGGAATTGTCCCAAGATGAGGGTACATATTCTCCTCCTGCCACGTTTAATACCTTCACAGACAATACTATAATGGAATATGTATCCTATGATATGGGAACAACCCAAAGGCCAATAGGAATGGAGATTTGATTGAACAGGAGAACAGCATCTTTCATGAACTTATACCGTGCTACCTCATACATGAACCTATACCGTGCTACCTCATATTTGTTATATATACATGTTTTGTTATTATTTAATCATAGCATATTTACTTATGCTAACGTCACATGTGTTACGAATATATATGTCATCTACCTCACTGCGATTGCTTGCTAACTGCTTATACATATGTTAACCTTGTTTCCTTTTCTTATTTCATGTTAAGCGCTCTGATAACCACGGGTCTTGTTCGCGCTATACAAAACTTTAGAATAAATAAATAAATAAATCATATGCGGGCCAAAAGGGCCAATTCAGAATTGTAAGTGTCCATTGGCACCCTGTTCGGCCGGGGGCCTTCCTCTTAGGACTTTCATTCAGTCATCTGAATTTCTTTAAAGAGCATGTTTGACATTGGTATTTGCTTTGCAATCCAGTGTATTGCCTTATTTTTAAGATCGTCGCAAGATTCCTTAGTCCTAGTTTTCACACCATGGACCCCTATTAAAGCCAAGACATATGGAGTGGCCTCTGGTGGGAGGTGTGGGAAATCCTTGAAATACTGGGCATCCGGATCTTTCCACTGAGTCAGGGCCAGACTAATGGAACTTTTCCTAGTACCTAGGCATTCTCACTGCTGATTTCCTGCATTATGACTGGGGTTTATTAGCTCTCATACCAGCTTATTTAGGTTCCATTGAGTGGCTTGATGATGTTCAGCCTCTGGATGAGTTGTACCTAAAATTGACCTAGATGATTCTTTATACTGGCCTGAGGATTGCTGGATCCGGGGCTCTGGATGGTTCTAAAGTACTTTCAGTACCTTGCCCAAACTTGTTTCAAGATAGTTCAATTTACTGTTCACCCCCTCCAAGGCCTGCTTCACCATTACTTGCACGCCTTTAATTTGGTCAGTCAGTGCTTGGCTTTGGGAAGTGTTATCCATTTGGGCCACCTTATAAGTTATAGAAGCTTTATCCGGCCCTCCTTTTCATTTTTGCTGGAGGTGGGCTTGCTATTGCTAGTGAGGGACTGACAATGGAAAGGGATGAGTTGTTCAACACACAAGGATTCAGCTTTTTTGGGTTCTGTACGATGGTGTTCACTGTTTCCAGCCCATCAGTCTCTTGTGCTTCTATTGTTGCAAACAACTCTAGGGTCGCTCTTGGTGTTATGCCCATCCATTCATTCTTCAATGTCAGTAATCTCCTTATTTATCCCAGACATAGCCCCCGTTAAGTAGCTTGTAATGGAATCCGTAGTGGTTCCCCTCGTTATGGCCTAATTTCAATGGTAATTTCCGCACACCCATCTTTAATGGACAAATCACACTTATGTGTCCGAAGTCTAACGAAAAGGGGGTGATCCAGCCCAGCCTTGTCCGGCTGCCGACTGGCGCAGATGGGTCCACTCTTCACCTGGTCTTTGCCTGGGTGCATCGCGGGAAATGTCTAGCACATTTCACCGCATGTGAGGTGCAGCTATCCTCTCCTAAGCCACGGGGATGCTAGGGGATCCCACCCCAGCAAAGACTCAGAAGAACTTTGCCAACATGCGGGTAGGCAAACCAATGTGAAAGGTTTGTGAATCACGAAGGAGTTTGTGGTTGATTAGTAGGCCTGGGTGGAGTTTGCAGAGGTCCACTACAGGGAACTCTGCGAAGTGACCAAAAAACTCCTCCACGCTACACGTTATGTTGGGCTGTTGTTGCTGATTTTTAGCGTCGGATGTTTGTCTTACACTGTAACATCAGCGTGAATGGAATCACATGCAGCGCAAGAGGGCGCTGCTTCTTTCTGCCACTGAAGCAGATGTTCTACTTGAGTGGCAGCTTGATCAACGTGAACAGAAGGCTTCTCAATATGGGTGGTAGCGACCATCCTCAATTGCCCGCATTGAGAAATCTCACCGGGCAGTGGTCTGGAGTAAGATTTTACTTGCTTTCACTCGCCAACTTAACGGTGGCAAGAACGAGCGGGGAAAAAACTTTGCTTTGCTGAGTTTTTTGGAACTCAGTGCACTACTGAGAGCTGGGAGTGGGAAGAACTCCACAAACTACGTGAATAGAGCAGAATTTAACTCCCAGGCCTAAATCTAATCTCCATCTCGCTAGTTGCACTCAACTATGAATAAGTATGTATTTGCAGAGTGGTTCTGGTGTCCCTTTTAGTCCCTTTTACTTCTCCCGTCTTCCCTCTTCCTAAGGAGGCAGTGGCAGAAACCTTAAATAGGCTTGCTGTTTCTACTGCTTCTACTGACTTTCACATCTCACTTACAGACTCTAGTTAGACGCCAGCTTTACCATACCTTTCACCCAAACTATGTGCTGTGTAGTGTCATATAGGTATTTCCAAATGTGGGCGCTTTATTGGCCACCACTCGATGCACTTGGGTAAGATATTTGAATATAAACAGCACTTAAATCCCCATCTGTGATCATGTTGATTTGTCTATTCTCCTGCTTTCCGAAGCAACGAGGTTGTTGCACAACCTCTAGAATGCGTCTTTACTTCATTCTACAGTCCAGCGCCCCCATTTCTGTGCCTTTTTCTAACACCTCAAAAGGAGACCATGGGGCATATTACCAACAACTAGCGATAATTATCGCTATGTTGGCTTAGCGGCAATAATTTTATCGCCATGTTGCGGCGATTTTTATCGCTTAGGAGCCTTGCTATTATCAAGGTTTATCTCCTAAACGATAAAAATCGGCCGAAATGCATGAATATCGCTGTAAAGTCAGCGATATTCATGCATTACTGAGCTAATGCTCTTAGCCATGTTATCCACCTCCCATTGGATAACATGGCTAAGAACTGCTCAGGGCAGGTGTTAGCTTTTGGAGATATTCACGTTTAGCGCGAATATCTCCAAAAGTTGGTAATAGGAGATAGTGATGTTAGCGACTGTTTCCAGTCGCTAACATCTTGGCACATCCACTTTGCATGTCATTAGTGATAAATATCTCTGACATGCAAAGCGGGGCCCAAGATGGTCGCTATCTCCTACTAGCTGTCGCTAACTGGTGTTAGCAACAGCTAGGTAATAGGGAGATAATGTTATCTCCGCTTTCTTGGCTTTTAAAGCCAAAAAAGCGGAGATAAATCCCTTGATAATATGCCCCCATGTTCCCGAGGGTGGGAATAGAGTAAATAAGGTCAGAGGGGAAGGCAGTTTCTCTGGGTGGATTAAAAGACTCTGATGTTAGATTGAATAAACATATTTCTGAAGGTGGCAAATGAACCAGCATGAGGTACAAAAATGACGTGACCTAGGGAAGGTGGCAGAACTAGGAAGAATGATTCACAGGACTGACCTATGTAGGGACACACATTTTAGAGAGGAAACGACACGTCATATAGCATGGGTATAGTGTTATTTGGAGAACAGCTTGTGTGGAAGCCGAAGGGAAGGAGTAAAACAATGACTGACAGATAGCAAGTAGCTGAGCACCCTAATGCAAGCAGGGTATATGTCCGCCCCATCCATATAAACAAAAAGCCTGTGTTCGTTTTGGTGCTGTGGGCACGTCACACCTGTGGCCCCAGTGCCACTGCATCAGTTGCATTCTCAGCAACTATTGGGCACATGCATCAATGTAGGCTTTTGCGATTCCATAATTGTGATTATTAAGGAATCGCACAATTAAGGAATTGCAAAAGCCTATGCAAGTAGAAATTGCTATGAAATTAGCAATTCCCAAACATTCCTTAATTGCGACTCGCAAATTGCGAGTCACAATTAAGGAATGCCTTCCCATTCATTCCATTGGGCCTACAGGCCCATAAGAATGATTGGAAGATTGCATGCGCAATTTGCAAGTACCAATAGGTACTCGCAAATTGCACATGCAATTTCAAGGGTGCAAGGGTGTCAAAGGACTCCCTGTTGCATCCATGAAATTGAACTGTGCACACATGTTGCGCGCACACATGCCCCAAGAGCATGTGTTTGTGTAACCTACAACTTTGAAAAATGCATTTTAGTGTATTTTTCAAAGTTTTAGCAAATTACCATCAAGTTCAAATTGATGGTAATTTGCGCCCCCTACTAGCAAAATCGCTATTTGCGATTTCATCATGCATTGCATTTAAAGAATCACAATTTGCAATTCCTTAAATGCAATTCCAATTTAAGAAATTGCAAAAAGTTGCGATTTC
Source organism: Lissotriton helveticus (assembly GCF_964261635.1). NCBI lineage: Eukaryota > Metazoa > Chordata > Amphibia > Caudata > Salamandridae > Lissotriton > Lissotriton helveticus. The sequence continues at coordinate 1,510,768,630 of NC_136063.1, read as the reverse complement.
TTGAATTGCAGAGCCTTTCAGTTTCATGCAGCGCAGAGGCCCTTTTTGCGGGCGCAAACAGGCGATTTCTGCAAATCGCACCTTTTGTACTACCAAAAAAGGTTGATGCATGTGCCTGCATATCCCCAGACTTGGAAATGGAGATGGGTAACTTTGAATCCCAAATGTGGATACAGAAGTTGACTTGGGCTCTAAGGTAAGACCCGTAAAAAAGACAAAATATGCGGATTCCGGTGCGTTAGAACTCCCATTACTCTCGAAATGGAGCAGGATCTGAATAAGACGCAATATTTGTAGACTTTCATTATTATTCGAACTCATTGTAATGGTGCATAATACTTGAGGAAGGTTTAACAAATATTTCCTTCATACAATAAGTGAGGTTAGTGATACTGAATTTGTGACGGAGAAATTAATAGGTGCTTGTTAGATTAGAGAGACTTAGGTTGTCATTTACCTTCATGGTGTAGTTGAAATGTAATTAAACTACATTTTCATCAATACCATGAAGCCCGAAGGTCGTGCCATGTAATTTCCAGTAGTGTGATGAGATAGTGTAATTAATATCCACGCCTCTCAATTCTGCACGTGTTGCTTTTTTTTTTTAATCTCCCCTTGCTTTTGAAAATTCCCTACACTGTTTCCTGGAATCCAGCAGCCCATCCCGTATTCACCACACAGCTATTCTCATCAGCAGCGCGTCATGCTCTGGCCATGCTGCCGCGGCCTCATCCCATTAGGAGCAGCACTTAGCAGTGCACATCCTTCTTTCTATCAGGGCTATTCCTCTCTCTAGATTTCAGTCTGACATGCGTGCCCAGGCCCTTGTGTTTTGAATTTAAAAATAGTCAAAGACGGTGATTAAACTGAAGAGGAAGATATGAGAGCCATCTACTTAAAAGAAGTGACACGTAGCCCCTGCATAATGAAAAAAACAACCTCATTATCCGATATTTTCTAAGCAGGACAATTAAGAGCCAGTTTCAGTAATGAGGGGACGCATTATGGCCTGTGACTGAAAAGTAGAGAAGCGCGGCCATTTTACAGCAGCTTCTATAGAGACGGCACAATGCTTGTCCCTTCTCGTTCTCTTACCTCTTGTCTCTTGTTTACAACCATGTTTGGTTGGGTTCGTATAAATCAGGTCTGTCAGTATCTTACAAAAATGTAAGGAGCACATAGTGACAATATAGGCAACTCACCCAACATGAAGAACATAGCATGCACATCAATAAATAAACACACAAGATATGTTTGTGTGGAAACATTTTGCTGCTGGTTTTATTTCATACCAGAAATATGCTAACGTGGTGGGTTAACTTACGGGCGATCAAAGGGCAGGCAGTGGTGAGTAGCGTAAGCTGCCCTGCCCACCTGATGAGCCAACTGCGCCATGGCCAACCTAATCAGTGCTACCATTTAGTGGGGATTATCCCCCTTAAATAGAGTGGACCACCGGTCCATCCCTTTACTCATGCCTTTTTAGGGGCGGAGCATGTCCAGGCAAGCCCCCAGTTGCTCAGGCTTACAACCACCCAAAAGGACTAGTGGTATGCCACCGCTTCCCTACAGGGTCCTGCCGTGAAGACTCCTGGGGTTGTTTGGCTTCTGCACCCCTATTGTGCTCCTGAAGAGGGTACTCCTATGTACCGTTCAGCCTTCAGATCACCCTGTCACTCTGCCTGCAACACAAATGAACAAGTTAACATGCCCCTACCCTGGCTAAGCACCCCAGCCAACACGCCGGGTATGCGGTAGGGAGGGGGACGGCATGACCAGAAGGCACAAAAGGAAAGCCAGATGGGTGGGGCAGGTATAAGTACCTTGCCAAACTCTCTGATGCGCCGGACGTGACGTGTAGCCAGCTCCAGACTTTGGGGACTCCTGAAGGGTCCCAACCACTAGCCATGTTGTTGTGCCTAATGTGGCACAAGGGTTGCTGCCCTCTTGAGTGTGCACACTGCGTGTGCCACAGGCAGCCTAATAGTGACAATATAGGCAACTCACCCAACATGAAGAATATAGCATGCACATCAATAAATAAACACACAAGACATGTTTGTTTGGAAACATTTTTCTGCAGGTTTTATTTCATACCAGAAATATGCCAACGTGGTGGGATAACTTACGGGCGATCTAATGGCAGGCAGCGGTGACTAACCTAAGCTGCCCTGCCCACCTTATGAGCCAACTGCCACATGGCCAACCCAATCAGTGCTACAGTTTTGTGGGGATTATCCCCCTTAAATACAGTGGACCACCAGTGCATCCCTTTACTCACGCTTTTCTAGGGGCGGAGCGTGTCCAGGTAAGCCCCCAGTTGCTCAGGCTTACAACCGCCCGAAGGACTAGCGGGGCGCCGTCATTTCCCTCCAGGGTCCTGTCAAAGACTCTTGGGGTTGTTTGGCTTCTGCACCCCTATTGTTCTCCTGAACAGGGTACCCCTATGTACCATTTAGCCTCCGGATCACCCTGTAACTCCGCCACGACCTGTATTTGACCACGGTCATATCCGGGACCCACCCCACCATGACAGGCTCCATAATCTCCTGCAACCTGCAGATGCCGGTCCTTCCAGCTGGACCAATTCCCTATCAACCTCTGGCAGCTGTGCCTATCCCTATCGGGGTACCCTGTTGTGTTTGCGCTATCAAGGTCATACCTAATTGACCAAGCCCTTCTTATTTAATTTGATTTTGAAATTGGGTTGAACCAAGCCCTCCTGCTTGGTGGGCTTGTACTTGGCTTAATTTACCCTTCTATAGGAACGTTCGATAGCCTCCCTGGAAGTTGGGAACTACTGTTCACTCCTTTAGCCAGTTCCAAAATATGTCCCTCTGTGCTTCTGGGCCTTCAGATTATGGGTTGACTGGGCCCTGTATTCACCCCTCACTGCACCAGGCCCCAGCTTCAAGATTCGCTGCTAATCATAGAAGTGTCTGCTTTCAAGGCCACATGTATGTTTGTTTAAACAAGTTAATGTTGTGGCCAACACCATACCCCCATCTTTATCCACTGACCTCCCAATTATCAGGGTTCAGGCTGATTAAATTTTTATGATGCACCAGAGGCACAGAGTGCCGACGCATATCTAACAGGCCGTAAAGCCACTTTGTGTGGCGTTTCATTGCCTCTTGTCTATGGAATAAGGCAATGCAGTGCAAGTCTCTGCGTTGCCTTGCTCTGCATCAAAGAGTCATTCTATGGGCATTGCAGTGGGTGTTCCCATGCAACACACATGGGGCCCGATTCACAAAAGTAATCTGGGACAAAATCCTAACTTTACGACTTTTGGTATTCACGAAAGGTATTTAGGAGTAGTAACGTTAGGATTTTGTCTTAAATTTGTCTTATGTTTTGGTCTTAAGACAAAATCCTAACTTAAGTTTAACTTAGGTTTAAATTAGGATTTTATGTAAAAGAAACAATTGATGGACGGAATGCTGGACAATGCAAACATTCACCCGCAGTCACAAAGATCTGGGTTTAATCCATCATTCTTTTGCTCTCCACACCACCCCAGTTTGGACCCAGCTATATGCAAATCAGTCTTGACCCTGTTCCAAACTGGAATGGCATGGTGAGCACATTGCATCAATCTCATTAACACCTGGTAAACGAGTCGCCTGAATTGTCCGGATTTTGTCCCAAAAAAAAGTAGAAAGAGTCTCGCACCAGGCGACTGAAGATGGAGATGCACTAGCCTGTGCTAGAGGCGACGTAAAGCTCTGTACTATCGAGAAAATGTCCTTAGCATTTTTTTCAGTAGAGTTGATACGTGTAGTGAAAAATTCCCTTTTAACCTGAGCTTTGGGTTCATAATAGATTTTTTGCTTGGCTCTGAGCTTCAGCTTGGCTGCAGGGCCGTAGTCACCACTGCGCCATGCTCGATCAAGAATCCTGGCTGATGAGGGCTGAAAGCCCAAAACTGGTCCTTGGATGCTTGTTTCCAGTCCAGGGAGGACGTGGCCTGGCAGTTTGGGCTGGGCTGTTCCCATTGGGCGCAGGGTCAAGACGGATCTGCATATGTTATGTTATGTCATTTGGATTTATAGTGCGCAGGGCTACTCATGAGTGTTCCAACGCGATGTCTTTAGGGGGAGCAGGAGAATAGTAGATGAAAAGATACGTTTTAAGAATTTTCTTGAATGCTTACAGATCTTCAATACTGCGTAGAGACAGGGAAAGTGCATTCCACGCTGCCGCAGCCCTCCGAGTCAGAGACCTGCCTCCCAACCTCTGGAACTGAAATCGGGGAACCATTGCGAGATGGTGGGATGCCGATCGCAACAGTCTTGAGGGCACGTGGAAGGTAAACCGTTTTTGCAGATAAGATGGGCCAATGCCATGAAGGGCACGGTGGGCTAGGACCAGCGATTTGAACTTTACCCATTCTGCTACGGGAATCCAGTGAAGGGAGCACAAGTGGTGCCGCACGCTGTGTCTGGTGGAAATGCCCAGCAGAAGTCTGGCTGACGAATTCTGGACCACCTGCAGCCTTTTAATCAGGTAGCCAGGGATGCCAATGTAAAGTGCATTGGCATAGTCCACCCGTGACAGGATGAGGGCACAAGTGACCCTTTCTCTAGTTGCTTGAGGCAGGAGAGGAAAGCATTTTTTTTATGTCTTGAGAAGTCCAAAGCAGGTACTGGCAAGCTTTGTGATGTGCAAAGAGAAAAAAAGACTCTTATCGGACCAGTCACCCAAGTTCTTCACCGGCTTCCCTTCCAAGGACGGCAGGGGAAACTCAGGTGGCCACAGAGCTTCCCGGAACCTGGGAGGGAATTTTTCCAAACAGCAAAAACTCTGATTTCTCCTCGTTGCATTTTAGTTGAGCCCCCGCGAGCCACCTGAAAATGGAAGAGAGACAGTGATGGACAGCGGCAACAGAATTTTCATCACTGAACAGGTAAAGAGCAGCTGTGTGACATCGGCATAGGCCATCACCTTAGCTCCCAAACTCTTAGCCAGATAGACCAGGGGGGTCACATGAATGTTGAAAGAAGGGGACTGAGGGAGGACCCCTGAGGGATTCCCATCGTCACATTCTGATGAAGAGAGGCAGATGGAGGCAACCAGATCTGCTGGGCCCGACCCTCAAGAAAGGACCTGAGCCAATTCCAGGCCGTCCCCAACACACCTATCCTGGTCAGACGTGAGAGGAGAAGAGAGTAAGGGACCATGTCGAACGCCAACGAGAGGTCAAGCAAAATCAATGCTGCCCTTCCGTCGGCGTCCAAGCACTTTCCAATGGCCTCCACCACCTGCACCAGCAAAGATTCTGTGCTATAAGCTGCTCGGACCCCTGACTGAGCAGGATGCAGCAGACAGTCTCTTTCGACAAACTCCGTGAGTTGTTTGGTGACAACCTTCTCATACACCTTGGCCAGACCAGGTAATAGAGAGATAGGCCTGTAGTTCCCTGGACTGCAAGTGTCTAGTGATGGCTTTTTTATGAGTGGTAAGATCTTTGCTTGTTTCCAGGACGTGGGGGCGCTAGCTGTGTGGAGGGACAGATCAACAATGCTATTCGCCTCGGGATTGATCGTCTCGGCAGCTTCTGCTAGCAACCTGGCCGGACAAGGATCAGAAGGAGAGACAGACTTTAGGCTCTTCAGGTCTTTAGGCGAATCAGCCAAGTTTACCGGAATAAAGGCCTCCAGGCCGTGTATAGTGCCACCAGAAGAGTCGAGGACATTGCCTCAATCTCATTAACACCTGATAAAAGAGTCGCCTGAATCGTCTGTATTTTGTCCAAAAAAAAAAAGTAGAAAGAGTCTCGCACCAGGCGACTGAAGATGGAAATGCACTAGCCTGGGCTAGAGGTGACGTAAAGCTCTGTACTATCAAGAACATTTCCTTAGCATTGTTTTTAGTAGAGTTGATACATGTAGTGAAAAATTCCCTTTTAGCCTGAGCTATGGCCTTAAAATAGATTTTTTGCTTTGCTCTTACCTTCAGCTTGGCCGCAGGGCAGTTGTCACCGCTGAACCATACTCGATCAAGAATCCTGCATTCGTGTTTTAATTCTCTGAGTTCTGGGCTGTACCAGGGTTTAGAGGGAGATCCCCTAGCGGGCCTAATTGAGTTCAGTGGGGCAAGAGAATTAACAGCCTTTGAAACCCAGCTGGTGAAATCATCTGGGTCCAAACTGGAATGGCATGGTGAGCAGAAAAAAATATGGATTTAGGCCCAGATCTCTGTACGGGTGTGAATGTATGACATTGTTCTGCATTCTGTCCATCAATTGTTCTTTTTGCTTTTAACTTAAAATTTTGTCTTACGTTTGTCTTAGGTTTTGGTCTTTAAACAAAATCCTAACTTAAGTTTAACTTAAATTTAACTTAAGTTTAAGTTAGGCTTTTGTCTTAAGTTTGTCTTGAATTTTGGTCTTAAGTTAAACTTAAGTTAGGATTTTGTCTTAAGACCAAAACCTAAGACAAACTTAGGACAAAATCCTAACATTTACTACTCCTAAATGCCTTTTGTGAATACTGAAAGTCGTTAAGTTAGGATTTTGTCTTCGATTACTATTGTGAATCGGGCCCCATGGATCTTGACACATTCTCAGATTTAGAAGCACCTGTAAATCTGGCAATGCATCAAATGCCTACACCTCCCCAGGGAAGACATAACAAGGAGAACTATCTTTATTTCTCGTCGTTTTTATGTTTTACCTGCACAGCCCTGTGCTTGTGAAATCTATTGTATCAAATGTATTCCCACCCCCTTGCTTTCCATTGGTTCCTTTGCTTGTAACTTTCTTTTACTCCATTTCTATTGGCTGTAGCATACTGTTTTCTGTTGTTTCTGTGTTGCTCCTCCTGTGCTCCTCTTATCAGTTTCTTGGTGCCAATTACTGTTTTCATCCCCTTTGTGGGACTTTTTTAGTTCAAGCCTAGACTGCGCTTTTGCTGTCTCTAAGATCTGCACCTACAGCTTAGATCCCACTGTAAAGCCATTGTAATGGTAGGAGGAGGAGGCCTTCAGCACCACTGAGGTCTTCAGCGTTGTCAGAGAGATACCACAGCTCTCAGTACAGCTGCTCTGCTGGCTCTACAGCTACTGTTCTATAGCAGCTGACTGCTGACATGCTTTTGCTTCCTCCCACCAGCTTCCTCCAGGTAAAGCCTTCCTGTCGGCATTCATCCGAGGAGGGCTTTAACCGCCATGCAGTGTGCTTCTCCTGAGCAACTCGTGGAGCACCCCGGCATTCGTGGAACCCCTTCCACAACCCCAACAAGAAATCTCCTGGCCATCTTGACTCCCTCACAGCCAAGCCTCTCTCTTTCGATATGCTTGCTGAACTATAACAAGCACTCACAGCTGGAGGGGCTTGGATGGGAAGCCCTCCTGCTTTCATGAGTACAAATAGCTGTGAGGAGCCATAGAAACAACAAATGCTTCGGCATTAGGTCTGCATATGTGGAGCGCCCTTCTAATAGAGCCTGCACAGTCCCCCGGGCAGTGTTTTTTATCTAATCCCCCCTGCATAGCGGTAACATAATCATTCTACCCCACAGCACGTTTACATACTTATTTTTCTCCTTGCTGCACGCATTTTAAGTGTGCATGTCAGCTCTGGTTTTTTTTCATTGATTTTTACACAAGGCTTGGAATGCATAGCGTTCCAAGCATCACGTTCAGCTGAGCCCGCCCTCCACAAAGCCTGCAAGTTCACATCCTATCACCTTACCATTTCCCCATTTTTAAGCCAGCTTATGAGGCTTTTTTTCTTTGTAAACAAGCACTTTCTGCTACTACATGTTTTTTTGTAGCTGTGCTTCTTCACCTCACTGTATTTCGGCTTTAATGCCACTTTCTGTCCTCTGTGCTTCTTGTCCTTTTTATGATCTTTGCCTGTTTTATGGACTTTTTGTTACAAGCACTTTGATGTTTATGTTTTATTGCCAATTGTTTTGTTAGCTGTGCTTTTTATTGGAGATGGTGTTAGTAGGCTACAAATGCAGCGGGGCTGCCTAGTTGTGATAGAGAGTTCCTTGTTGCAAACCCTGCTCTCTCCACACCAGAAGCTTCCCCTGCCTGAATTTCACATCGCAGCTTGCCTGTCACAGCCTCTCCTCCAAGGATTGCTGAGGCTCTGTGCTGTGCTGCTCCTCCTGTCCTGCGATCATCCATCCCTGGAGAGGAGAAAGCCCCCAGACTCGAAAGCCCGACTCTGGACAGCTCACACCCAAACATAGAGAATAAGGGACCTGCAGTGATTGCCCGTCTGCTTTTTCTCTGCTTCCTTTGAGCCATGAAGTTCACCAAACAGGAACACAAGATAATAGATGGCTGATCACGAGACAACACCCCTCCAAGCATGATCCTCCTGTGCCTTATCCATTTGCATTTTGACGAATCTCCGTATTTATATCCAGCTGCTTTATGCATACTTCTACCCAGTGCAAGATACTGAGCTTTAGCAACTTCTGCATTTTGCCCCATTCTCCTGGTATATACCTGCATCCTCAGGCATACCGGTGCTACCCCTGTCCACTCTGCCTCTTTCAGCCTTCCCAACTAACTTATGTTGGTTCCTGGTGCCTATTCATCATCCACCAGGTGTGCCCTATGCCTGCTTCACTTGCCATGCACACCTTTGTTAATAAAAAAACAAATGATATTACACATCATCAAGAAAAATCAGAAAGCGGTAGCGCATGGCCAAAAGGCATTGGCAATACCTTCAAGGGCGAGACCTATTGGCTTTGCCAATGCTTGTTTCCTCTTCCTATGTGTGCTGCATTCTGCAGGAGGAAAATGCCTCCATTGCTTGTTTTTGTGCAGGAAGTTTTCCATTCCTGCACAAAAACAGTTTTCCCTACCTGCACAAAAACTATAATCCCTCCAGCGCTGACATCCTTTTAATCTGGTGCAAGGTTCCTACATTGGCAAAAGTCAGCCAATTGTGCACCAGCGCAGGGGGAGAGGGCAGGAATGCCCTGTATCTCATAGATAGGGCACATCTATGCTATTGTCTTTTGATGCAGGATAGTGCATCAAAGTGACTTGCTGCGATGCCCTGCATAAAAAAAAGTAAATAAGGCCCTTGGTATGCACTCTGTGCAGCTGAGACACTATTTCACTGGCATTACCCAGAGACATTTGTGACATAAATGTACTGTGCTTTATTTGTACACAGTCTCCTTGTCCTAGATTCACAGAGCATTGTTCTATGTTTTTGTGTTGTGGGTGGACCTGACCCATACTCAGCGGGAGTGGTGGCAACATTCCGGATCCTGATGCTACCAGATTGTCAACTGAATGTTTTCTGTGCTCTGTGAGCATTGTATGTGACTGCCCATGGCAAACGTGTACTTGGATACACTTCTTAAACCACATGTATCCTGATATGTGTGAACTGTCATCCTGCATCATGTGTACCCGAGCATCCCTCAGATTGCTGCACATGAGTGAAATGTGAGAAGGGGAGACAGAGGATGAATGTCCAACATGCCTTTGTTTTTTTATCATGTTTGATAGTAAGACTATGTGAACCTGTCTTTTGGACGGGTGAACTGCAATTTGCCTGTCTGGTGCATGTTGCCAGTGTTGTTGTACACATGGAATTGCATGGTCATATTCTGAGTCAGGGCCACTCAGGGTGTGAGTATTTCTACCTCAGTGCAGGCAGATTAGGTACGCCTAAATATGGCACATGTCAGCAGTCCACAAAGGGTAATGCAGTTAAAGGCCTGACTACTATGGCCAATGGCCAATGAGCAACATGTGATCAAAACATTCTAATATATTTCTAAGTGATAGGAAAATGTGTTTCAGGAACACATGAATATCATCACTGTCTGGTCAGCATACAGGCCATTACACACTCCAACTACTGGTTGCTTTACCAATAATTGGTCACCATGAAAAATGCCAGCCTTGATTAACGCTAGGAAAAGACCCGCAGGGTACAGCACAGGGTACTCATACATATGAGATCTGCAGCATTCATGCACACACTCATCACAGGGCTGTGGGTTGAGGTAATGTGCATCAAGGTTACAATCCAAACTGACTTGTAGGGACAGACATGAGGGTATGTTGAGGGACACATGGTTCTGCTTGTATTTCACTACTTGGACCCTATTATGTGGGTCCATGTATTTACATGTGTCAAGAATGGAGATGTGTCCAAAAGACCAGCATGAAGGGAGGATAGCTAACCATATCCATCTATGTTTCAACCATATTGCATGCTGTTTGATTTACCCCAGGGAGTAGCTTGTGTGACCATGTGCGCGATTCCTTATGTACACAACATCACATTCACAAATCTGTCTCAGTAATATTATGTGTACAGGTATATTTTGTCATACCCTTCCATTTCATATACCTACAGTTCTGAAACATGAGTACCTTTGCATCATTGCTTTTGGAGAAGTGTATATTTCAAAAGGTACCTTGTCGTTTTTCCAATCTTAAATGTAAATTCATGGTCAGGACATGTCACATGGGACACCTAATGCTGAATTAAATAGGTACAGCTTCAGCTATGTCTGATGTATATTTCCATCCTCTCTAAAAGACAACATGAGACCAGACCAAGATACATGGGATCAGGCTGGAACGTTACCATTGCCTAATGTTTGTTGTCCGATCATAGCGGAGGATGGGGCACAGATATGTTTAGGAGAAGGCCGCTGGCACACGGGCTGCAGATCAACAGGGTCACCAAGAAGCAGCCAAGGCAGGACCCAGCCAGGCAGCCAATGTTACCCATCTTGGTGGAGATGGATCACTTCCCAGAACCTCTACTGGCCCAACCCCAGTGCACCACAGGCACAACCACCAACCCCAGGGCAGCCATCTGGCTGGTAGCAGTAGGCTCTGAATGACCTGGCAGAACTTCAGAGACATGTTGCTGGAATGGAGAAGAAGCTAGAACTTAAAATGTGGAGACAAAACAGTTTGCAACAGGCTGTGGACGGGATTGCTACACAAATGTGATGCTCTCTATCACATCCTGCCCTTAATCATTTGTTTTTATGTACATTTTGATCTTTGTACAGCATTGTCTAGTTTGGACATGAGAATAGGGAAAGTTGAGTACAGTTTAGTGTTAGTCATTTTATGATTTTACAGTTTTTAGTTTGTTAGGTAGGATATGGGTGGGATGTTTGTAAAGGAGAAGGGTAATGTTTATTATATGCAGAAAAAATACAATTTTAACATTTTAAAATATATACATTTGTTCCAATTTAATTGTGTATAAGAGTAGTTCATGTTGTCAATGTGTGAAAATGTTTTTTAATGAGAGTGGGGGGGTTGATGTTTAACATGTCTATTGTGCTAGATGTGTAGAATAGAATAAATTAAGGTTAGGCATTTTAAGATTGTTTTTAGATAAATTAGTTTAGGATTATTGTAGTTATGATAGGTAAGATAAGTTAGTGTAGTTAGGTTTTGATTTCATATGTTGGAATTAGATATGATCAAATTATGTTTTCCACTTTCTCAACAGCTTTGTGAATATCTGCATAAGAGTTGATATATAATATTAGGGAGTGTCAGACACATGCTATAGGTTTCCCATGCAGTGTTTTCGACATGTGTGACTAGCTGGAATATCTACTGAAAGTATCCTGTCAAGTTTGCAGTGGATTCACTTAAGGGATCCTCACAAATGATTGTACAATGTATGTGGCGCTCTTGCTGTGAATAGACAGACAGGCCCAAAGACGTATTCCCATAATTACATTGTTTACAGTACATATATCTCTTGGTATGCTCCTAAGTGTTGATCCTTCACATGATCCACACCTGACCCCCCTCTCAGATGAGCAGTTTTTCCTCTGACAAGCCTGTTCCATTCCATTAATTTACAGTGCACATTTGTGTGCATGGTTCCCAGATAGACACATTGGCCTCATGGTGAAAGGTCAGTATATAATAATTGGTTCTGTTGTGTCAGAACTAAGGTGCACATGCATTAAACTAAGAAATAGCGACTCCTAAATAGCAAAAAAAAAAGGAATCGCTATTTAGAAATCGTTATTTCCAATGCATAATGAATCGGTAAAATTCACAATCGCAAATAGCGATACAGGCGCCGACTCGTGCAATTTCTGGAAAGCCCAAACCCACCTCGCTAATAGCAAAAATGCTATTAGCGAAATCGCAAATAGTGAGGTTGCTTTTTGATACATAGTGATGACATAACTACCAGGCAGTCATCCAGCTCATGCTTCATTCAGTGCTCAGTGAGAGCGAGAGGAAGGAGGTTGAGTGCAAGAGCAGAACAGGAGATCCAACAACTGTGCTTGCAGACCTGTCCTTTGTTAAAAATGGATACTTCAGCATCAGGGGAGAGTACACCAGGCAGGAAACGAAAGCTCATTGAGGAGGTAGTCAACAACCATGACAAGCTATTTGGAAAACTGTCACTGAAGGTCCCAGAGGCACAGAAGTGCGAAATCTGGCTCCGGATCCAGAATAAAGTTAATGCAGTGGGGGTCACCCACCGCTCAATCGATGAACTAAAAAAGCAGTGTTACGACCTGTGCAGTCGTGCCAAAGAGAGGATTGCTGAGAGGATGAAGAAGGCCAAGAAGACCGGAGGGGGACCAACAACACTGCCTGGGAACACTCCCATGGAGGACCTGGTGGAGTCCACACTTCAGCCTGAATCTGTGGGAGAGTGACCCAGCTAGACACATCCAGAGCGGCCGACACATCTCAAGGTAAGATGCATGCAAGTAACCATTACAAGAGACATATCAAAATGTGCACATCACCCCTGTTCAGCACAAGTGTACAGAAAGCAACTCCAGTCCATATTATCCACCCACACCCAAATGCATAATGGGAGACACAGTCAGGTTAGGCACATTTGCAGGCAAACAGACAAAACGAAGGTAAAACAAGTGAACAGTATGTGACAGTCAATAATTTATTGAGAGCCAAAGTATGCTTAATGTGACACAACATAACACTCCCCAAAAAATTAAACCTTGCACTGTTTAACATCACAGATGCAGCAGAGGAAGAGGCTGAGGACAGTGACTGCGGGGACACCCAGGATACTCTGGCTGTGGCTGACATTGATACACCTGTGGTCCCACAAACACAAGCCCATGCTCCCACTTTACACAGGGCCCCAGTTCCACCACTGCAACCCATGGAAACTGAGGATGAGCCAATAACAACCCCAGAGACAAGCCAGCCTCAAGGTATCCCCACGACAACACCCCAAGCACAGTTCCGGCACAGCACAGTCCCAAGCTGGAGGCGTAGAGCAAGGTCACACTTCACACCACAGGAGGAACAATCCACAAATGTCTGGGGTGGGCTGGAGGCACAGATGCTCCGGGTGCAGCACGTGCAGACCAGCGTGATGCAGGAGGGCCAGGTGACACAGAGGAGACAGCATCACCAGTTGATGCAGCGCTTACAGGGCTATACCCAATCAAACAATCCCCGTCTCCATGCAGATTGAATGACCCATTTTTGTGGGGATGTGCCCAAGGCACTGGGCCAGGTAACCAATGCCGTGGAACTAATGCAGTCTGCCACTGTTGGGGCTAGCAATGTGACGGGGGAAGAGGGGAGTGAGGAGGCCTCAAGCCTCAGCAGCCTGTCAGTGCCAGCCTCCACCTGCAGGAGGCACAGCACCACACCCTCCGTAGGCTCCATGAGGGATGGAGAAGAAGTAGGAAAAAGGCATCTGGGGGTGCGTGGAAGGAAAAGATAGACAGGCTAGTCCAGAGCCAAACAACCATGGTGATGTAACCCTTGCCACTGACATTACTAGTGACTGACTTTCAAGTCCTATGATTATGTCATTGTATAATTTTTTTTAAATGAAGGGGCATATTATTAAGACAGGCGATAAAATTATCGCTGCTTTAGCGGCAGAAAACTGCAGCTAAAACGACACTAATGGGCTTGATAATATGCTCTACGGAATTCCAATTGAAGCCCATGTTAGATGTGAAGGACATCTAACCTGAGCGTCAATTGGAATACCATAGAGCATATTATCAAGCCCATTATCGCCGTTTTAGCAGCAATTTTCTGCCGCTAAAACGGCGATAATTTTATTGCCTGCCTTGATAATATGCCCCGCAATTCTTGTGCTACTTGGCACATGATATGTGTGCTTTCGCACTACAACTTGATTTTATTTTTGACAAATATAGTACAGTTTGGAAATTCTGTGTCTTGTCTCATCATTACTCACCTCAGAACAAATGTTGCATGATTTCTTCTCATCTCCTTCGCCCCTCTGCTGAGCTTGCCCCATGTGCTGGTCTTAGTTGTGGCCTCTGCTGGTTGTTATCCTCTGGTTCACTGTTGATGAGTTCAATGAGTATGCCCCTCCTGGTGGCAATACTGTGCAACATGGCACATGCAGACACAATTCTACAGCAGGTGTCGGGCCGGCATTGCAATGCACAGCCAGTCTTGTGGATGCAGCAGAAGCGACTTTTCATCAGCCCAAAGGTGCCTTTGATGACATTTTGTGTGGCGATCTGCGCTGCATTGTACTTCTGCTCATTTTGGGTGGCTGGGTTGAGGTAAGGCGACATTCTGTAGTTTTGCACAGCATATGCACTGTCACCTACATGGTAGTGAGCAAAAGATTAGTATCAGTTATGCATTGCCATTTGACCATTGTGTGTGAGGAATCATTATATGAGCTTACCAAGCAGATGTCCTTCGCCAATATCACACCTGAGCAGACGGGTGTATATGCCACTGTGTCTGAATATATAGGAGGCATGTGCGTTCCCACAGTACTGAGCCACGATGTCTGTGATGATATGGTTGGCGTTGCAGACTACTTGTATGTTGATTGAGTGATAGGATTTATGGTTCCTAAAAATGTATTTATTCACAGCTGGGTGACAAATGGCAACATGCATTCCATCTTTGCATCCTATTGCGTGGGGTACCGGGCTACCTGGTAGAAGTCCTGTTTGGTCTTTTCAATTACTGTGGGGTTGTGGGGAAGCTAAAGTGGTTATGGATCCTTGTCATTACGGCGTTCAGGAAAGAAGTAAATATACATGGAAGGGAACTTTGTGACATCCCTCCTGCAACAGCAACTGCCCCCTGGAAACTTCCGGATGCAAGTAAGTGTAGGCAAAATAGGACATGCACATGAGTGAGGATGGCATGGGTCCTACGAGTGTGGCGCTGCATTAGGGGTTCTAATTCTGCTGTTAGGTCAAGGATCATGTCACCATTCAGCCTGTACTTGTCATAGGTGTCTTCATCTGTTTGTCCTAACAATGTGATGCGCACTCTGAAGATGCGCTCCTGTATTCTCCTTCTTCGCTGAGCTGCTGCCCGGAGCCTCATCCTCCTCGTCATCGGGTAGAGCGTTGCTATTGTGAAAGTTTCTGAAGCCTCCTGGGTCAGTTTAAATAGGTTTCTGATGATTTGCACCTGAATGGCATTTTCACTCATGGTTACCACCTGATTGTGATCCTTCTTAAATTGAACTTGCAATAAAGAAAATTTAGTCCAAATCGCAATTTGCGATATTTCATGCATTTGTATGCGATTCCTTATTAGCGAATCTCTACTTGGCATTCGCAAATAAGGATTTCTCTACTAAGGAATCACAAATTATGTATCCCCAAAATAAGCGATTCCTTCTTTTTGCCATTTCAGGGGTTTAGTGTCCATTCATTGGGATTAGCTAAATTGCGCTCGCAAATAGGGTTTATCTGCGATTCGCAAATTTTGCGAGCACTATTTAGCTTGATGCATGTGCCTGTAAATTTCTTTACTATTTGTATTTATCCTGATCAGTAGGAAGTAGTAGTTTCTGTCCTGTAACTCCAGTTCTGTAGTAGGGGTATCTCTGTTATAGTCATAATCTAGTGAATAGTCCCGCCCATGTGCGAGGACCCCGGCAATCAAAAATAATCTCTTAAATTGTCAGAAAATTGCAGAACTGCAAAGACACTTAAGAGAAAATTTAAAGACAAATAATGCAGCCTATATCCACAGGCTACACTGTCCAGTACTTCAACTAGAAAATTCCACCAAAAATCCACAAACAGCAAAGCCTGTCCAGATTTCCCTTGCCTTCACTGCAAAACCCCTCAGAAATGATAGAGAGGAAGGCATGGACAGACAAGCCTCATAGGCTGCCATTATGTGGCTTAAATAGGATACTGTGCCTTTAAGAGAAGCTTCCAGAACTTTCTCCCAGTATCCCAGCATGCATAGCAGGTCCAACTTACTTTCAGTTCTTTTTGAAGGCGTAACACGCCAGACCTGTCGCATTCCTTAAAGGAACATTTCTCTCCACCGGGGAGGCGGGAGGGCGCTTATGACTATAACAGAGATACCCCTACTACAGAACTGGAGTTACAGGACAGAAACTACTCCTTCTGTAGTAGGGGATCTCTGTGTATAGTCATAATCTAGTGAATAGAATGGCAAGCCCATCCCCACACCAAAGCGGCGGTGGAGAAAAGAGAATTACCACCACTATTGTGCGAACAGATTTCGCAGCGAAGCCTGTCCAACCTGAGCGTCTGCCCTGGCATCAGCGTCCAGACAGTAATGCTTAGCAAAGGTATGAACCGACTTCCAATTGGCCGCCTTGCAGATTTCTGCAATCGGAACATTACGGAGCAAGGCTGTCGTGGCAGCTTTGCCCCTGGTGGAATGAGCCTTAGGCTTACCTCCTAAGGTCTTATTAGCTTTTTGGTAACATAGCTGTATGCAGGACACAATCCAACTAGAGATAGACTGTTTAGAGGTCGCAAGACCCGTCCTGACTGGTCCATAATTGATAAACAATTGGTCAGACCTACGAATATCTTTGGTCTTATCATGATAAAATTTCAATACCCTCCTAACATCCAGGGAATGTAACGACCTTTCCGCTGGAGACGAAGGGTTCTGAAAAAACGTAGGCAAAGTTATGGTCTGGTTAAAATGAAAATCAGAAATAACATTGGGAAGAAATTTAGGGTGAGTACGCATAACAACCTTAGCAGCATGAAATACAGTATAAGGTTCTTGGCAACACAACGCCTGAATTTCACTCACCCTGCGGGCCGATGTAATGGCCACGAGGAACGCCGCCTTCCAGGACAAGTGCTGCAATGAAGCCTTGTGAATAGGTTCAAAAGGTTCCTTCATCAATCTGGACAGCACCACATTCAATTCCCATGAAGGCGAAGGAAGCCTGACAGGAGGGAACACTTTCTTCAAGCCTTCCAAAAAGTCTTTGATCACAGGGATCTGGAAGAAGGAAGTCTGTGAAGGGCATTTCCTGTAGGCAGTCAAAGCAGCAAGATGAACCTTAATCGAATGAACATTAAGGCCAGACTGCGCCAACTGAAGAAGATAAGGAAGGATGACATCTTCCTTACATGTCGTCGGGTCATAGTTCTTGGACTTGCACCAGATACAAAATCTCTTCCACTTGTACGCATAAGAAGTCCTAGTGGAAGGTCTCTTAGACTCCTTCAGTATGTCCATACAATCTGCAGGAAGATTCAAATGGCCATATTGCACTATTTCAGGAGCCATGCTGCCAAACTCAAAGACGAGAGGTTGGGGTGTAACATCAGCCCCCCGAACTTCGTGAGAAGGTCCGGCCTGCATGGCAGCCGCATGTGAGGAAGGAGAGACCGGTGAAGCAGGTCCGTGAACCACCACTGTCTGGGCCATTCCGGGGCAATCAATATCATCCGCGCCCTGGACTGGGACAGCTTGATGAGAACCGTTGGAATCAGGGGAATGGGTGGAAAAGCGTACAGAAAGCTGTTCGACCAGTTGATCCATAACGCATTCCCCAGCGTCCCCGGCTGGTAGTACCTGGAGGCGAAGTCTCGGCATTTGCTGTTTTCGGCGGTGGCTAACAGATCTACGTCTGGAGTCCCCCACCTTGCGAAGACTTCTCCTAGCACTTCGTCGTTTATGACCCATTCGTGGTTTTCCTGAATCAGTCTGCTCAGGGCGTCTGCCTGAACATTCTGCACACCTGGCAGATGGGTAGCCGTTATCGTCAGTCCTCGAGCCAGAAGCCATTGCCAGATCGCCTGCGCCTCCTGCGACAGGGTGCGCGATCTCGAGCCCCCCTGCTTGTTGAGGTAATACATCGTGGTCGTATTGTCCGTCTGTACAAGCAGAGAGTCGGTCTGGAAGGACGGGTGAAAGGCCTTCAGTGCCAAATGAACAGCTCTGAGTTCCAGGAAATTGATGTGGTAAGTGGACTCCATCGGGGACCACGTCCCTTGAATCTGTAGGTCTCTGGAGTGCGCTCCCCATCCCTGGAGAGAAGCATCCATCACGATAGTCTGTGTGGGAATGTCCTTGTGGAAGGGAACCCATCTGAGGAGATTCTCCGCCGAACACCACCACTTCAGAGACTGAATAGCATGCAGAGACAGTCGTATCTTGTCGTCCCAAGATCCTCTCCTCTGATCCCACTGATCCTCCAAGCACTCCTGCAGAGGTCTCATGTGCAGCCGCGCAAGCGGCGTCAGGAAGATGCAAGAGGCCATCGATCCCAGTAGAGAAGACACCATCCTCACTGTCTTGGACGGAGAGGCCATAAGAGCCTGAGCCTTCCGAAGCAGTGATAACCGTCGCTCTTCCGAAGGAGATACGCTTGCCGACAGCGTATCGATGGAGGCCCCCAAGTACTGAATGCACTGGACCGGAGTCGGGACAGACTTGGACATGTTGATGTGCAACCCCAGCTTGTTCATTAAAACGCACGTCTTCTGGAAGTGTGCTTGTGCTTCCGTGAAGGAGGAGGCCTTGATCAACCAGTCGTCCAGGTACGGGTAGACAAACACCTTGGTCTTCCTTAGGTGTGCGGCTACCACTGCCATGCACTTTGAGAATGTCCTCGGCGCAGACTTCAGTCCGAATGACAGTACTGTGTATTGATAGTGATTGGCGCCGACTTGGAACCGCAGGAACTTCCTGTGTTTGTGTGCAATGGGCACATGGAAATACGCATCCTGAAGGTCTATGGCACGCAGCCAGTCTCCCCATTGCAGCTGAGGATAAATCTGATGCAACGACAGCATGCGAAACTTTTCTCTGCGAACCCATTTGTTTGCTTGCCTCAAATCCAGAATGGGCCTGAACTCGTTCGTGTCATCTTTTCGAACCAGAAAGAACCTGGAGTACAGGTCTCTTCCCCTTTGAGACAGAGGTATGTCTTCTATCGCCCTTTTCCTTAACAGGATATCGACCTCCGCCTGGAGCTCTCGCAGTTGATACTGTGAGCCGACCGGAGGAATCGATGGAGGCGGGCTGGTGAATCGAAGACTGTATCCATTGCAAACAATATTCAGCACCCACTTGTCCTGAGTAATTTTTCTCCACTCTGCCAGAAAAGATTGGATGCTTCCCCCCACTGGAGCGGGTAACAGTTGTAGGGGAAGTAAGTGCTCAGGGCCTAGACCCGGCCTGGCCCTTAGTCGCTGGTGCCGACTGATGGCCGCTTCTGCCTCTCTGGCGCTTCTGGAACGGTCTTCTGAACTGCTGCTGTTGTTGTTGCTGCTGTTGTCCAGAAGACTGGCCACGCCCTCTGCCTTGACCACCGAACCGACGTTGGAACGGACGGTATGACTTCTTGGTCTCCTTGGGCTTCTCCAAACCCACCGCTGTGAGCGTTTCGGCCTCCGCCTTCATGCGGGCCATTTCGTCATCAGCATGTTTCCCGAACAGGGTTTCGCCAGAGAATGGCAGATTGGCAACCCTTTGCTGAGCGTCCGGTTTCAGAGACGTAAGGCGGAGCCATGCATGTCGTCGCTGGTTAATTCCGTGGCAGAAACCATGCGCCGCCAGTAGAGAAGAGTCGGCTGCAGCGCTGATGACTTGATTCGCCACCAACATCCCTTCGTTCAGCACCTCTTGGAAATCTTCCCGCTTGTCCCGCGGTAGAAGCTCCACAAACTGTTGAAGTGATTCCCAGAGGGCTCTGTCATACCGACCCAACAAGGCAGTGGCACTAGCTGCCTTCATTGAGGTCGCCGAGGTCCCAAAAACTCTTCCTAGACGAATCCAACCACCGAGATTCCTTATCTGGCGGAACTGTGGAGGAAGGTGTGGTGGCATGCTGTTTGCGCGCCGCCGTCACAATCACCGAGTCTGGAGGGGGCTCCATCCTTAGAAAGGCCGGGTCCGAATCCGGAGCCCGGTACTCCTTCTGCAGTCTGGAAGGTGCCGCCTTAGTCACTGCCGGCGTGAGGAAAAGATCCATGGCCGGTTCCTCCAGCCCCGGCACCAGTGGCAGTAACGGCCGAGACAAATGCTTCTGGTGGAGCGTCTCGAAGATGACCGATGTCTTGGGAGTGGGCACCGTCAAAGTAATGCCCAATTTCGCTGCATCACGTAACAACACGTCCTGGAAGGACACCAGCTCTTCGATCGGTGACACCCTCGTGTCCGGCGAATCCGACAAGGTCGGGGAGTAGTCCCTGGTCCCAGACGACCGGGTCCGTGAACGAGACCTGTGTCTCCTGTAGCGCCTTCTAGATCGTGTGGAAGATCTGTGACGCGACCGTTCCCTTCTCCTGGAGCGGGAGTGCGACCTCCCAGCACGTGGGCGCTCCACCGGTTTCCGTGGAGGCGTCTTCCGTGGCCTATCCTGGGGCTTCGGAGTTGGCGTACCCTTAGGAGGTGTCGGAAGCAGCAGAGGCAGCGACATCGCCTTCGGTGGCCTATGAGGAGGAACCGGCGGCAGAGGTTGCCCCGCAGGAGGCCGCGGAGGAAGGGAAGGGAGCGGCGGATTGGCCGGAAGGGTCTCCTTCGGTAGAGGAGGAGGGGTTGCAGGCCTTGGCGGTGTATAGACCGCCGAGTACACCGTGCCCGTTGATTTCTTTGAGGGAGGGGCCCGTGATCCAGACCCTCCAGAGCGTGAGCGACGTACCCGACGTCCTTCACCAGATCCAGCGTGACTCATGGCGCCAGAATCCCTCCTGCGCCGCTTAGAGGAGGTTGAGATCCTCGATGACGCTGATCTCTTCCTGCTCGACGTCGAGCGTCGTTTTTCAGGAGAGGAACGGCGATCCCTCGACTCCGGCGTCGAACGCCATCTCCTCGACGTCGAGTGCTTCTTCCTCAACGTCGAGTGCTTCTTCATCGACGACGATCGTCGCCCCCTCGACGACGAACGGTCAGACCTCGACGGCGAGCGTCGACTCTTCCTCCTCGTCGACTGTTTCCTCACAGTCCTCGACGTCGAGGATCCCTTCGACGGCGATCTGCATGACGGCGACCGGGGGTGTCGCTTCGACGGCGAGCGCCGGTGCCTCCTACGTCGACGGTGATGCCTCGACTCCGACGTCGACGACGTCGAAGACGCCATCGGCGGTGATCTCGACGGCGGCCTACCCAGGCCGCTCGACGTCGATCTTCCACGCTGTCTCGACCCGGAGCCCCGGGGAGAAGGGGAACACACCGTCGTCATCCCTCTCGACGTCGTCGTCGATGCTATCGACGTCGACGGAGACCGGGACCTTTTGCTGGTCTTCCTGCCTCTGGGGAGCCCCCCGGAGGCCTCAGCAGGGGCAGAGGGAGCCTATCCCAGCCTGCCCAGACCCACCTGCAGCCTGCAGTCGCCTCTCTTCCAGGCCTTGAAGCCTAATCTTCAGCCTTTCCCTCAGGGTCCTTGTAGAAAAGGCCTGGGAGATGTCACACTCTTCAGGGACATGCTCTTCAGGGAGGCAAAGAATGCAGACGTCGTGTGGATCACTCTTGGCCTTCTTCCTTCCACATGCTGGGCACTTGTCCAATAAAGCAGGCATTTTAGATCCCTAAAAGCCTGAACAAACACACAGAAGTGAAAAGGAATTACCAAGAATCAATTGAGAACACTTTAAAATCCAAAAAGTGAACAAAAACTCCAATAAACCCTTGAAAAGGGAGAGCTCAATGCACCAGGGTCCTGTAAGCAGGAGCCGGAAAAAAGAACTGAAAGTAAGTTGGACCTGCTATGCATTCTGGGATACTGGGAGAAAGTTCTGGAAGCTTCTCTTAAAGGCACAGTATCCTATTTAAGCCAAATAATGGCAGCCTATGGGGCTTGTCTGTCCATGCCTTCCTCTGTATCATTTCTGAGGGGTTTTGCAGTGAAGGCAAGGGAAATCTGGACAGGCTTTGCTGTTTGTGGATTTTTGGTGGAATTTTCTAGTTGAAGTACTGGACAGTGTAGCCTGTGGATATAGGCTGCATTATTTGTCCTTAAATTTTCTCTTAAGTGTCTTTGCAGTTCTGCAATTTTCTGACAACTTAAGAGATTATTTTTGATTGCTGGGGTCCTCGCACATGGGCGGGACTATTCACTAGATTATGACTATACACAGAGATCCCCTACTACAGAAAGAAACCAATCAATGGTAATTGGTGCCTAAACCATAGAGATAAACGAACAAAAGGAGGACTGACAAAAATACTCCAAAAGGTGCACAATATATTATTGGTCATATATTGTATCTCATATTATACATACAAATGTACACAAGTGAAAAAACATACAAATATATTTATGTAGATAAGCAAATGCCATGTAATAAACAAGAGACAACATTCAACATTTACAGTATATAGTGGGATGAAAAAGTGTAGGAAAATGTTCAATATGCATCCACAATAACTTAACCCATTATTTAGCACATGTAGCTTTATCCTTAGGCATCACTATGTGAAATGGTGGTGTGGGATCTCTTGTTCAATACGTCGACATTTTGACCCAAGTGAAGGAGTGTTCTTGGAAAACATCTCTGAGGGTCTTCTTCGGGACTGAAAATGCATTGGGAGAAGGCCTGTATGGTAGAGTGAAGGTAATGAAGGTGCTGTGAACCAACCACGAATGATGTGTCAGATACGTGAGAGAGAGCCCACTTAGTGGATCTGTCAAAGGTACAGTGCAGGGGGTGAAAGGTGTGGGAGGGGTTGTGTTGGGGATGGAGGGGGTTGCTGAGGGGGGGTTGTGAAAGAGAACTAGTCTAATGCCCTCTGTAATTCCAGGAGGGACCACGACAAGCGAAAGAGTGATTGTACCCATATGTATCATAGAAACATACAGGTTAAAAGTTAACTGGGTGATTTCACTGTAAGTTATTTGGAAGCAGGTTGGATGAGGCCTCGGTATGCTGTAGAGGACAACAGTACATACCTGTAAATTATATGAAAATGGTCAAGCCAGTGCTGGATAGGCAATGAATCTTACTGACCAGTGATTACCTTTCAGTGACGGTGCAGCCGCATTCGTCAAAACCGTGCTTAAATCTTAACTCCGAAGAATCTGTACTCACTTTGATGAGCATTGGAGTATGGGTTCCTTGGCACCTCTGAATCCTAGAGGGGCAAAGAGGTCACCAAATGCCTGTTAGTTCGGTGGGAACCATGGAGGCAATAGACAAATCAATATCCCTGAATCCCAGTACAAGTTACCTTAGGAGGCGGCGCAAAAGCAGCCGTCCATAACCGCAGGGTGAATCCGGTTTGTGAAGTGGCAGCGAGCGCATACCAACCGATGCTAAATACGTAATCGGGATAGAGTGCGCTGCATGATCGTGCATGTTTCTAAGCACGTCGGGTCTCCTAACCAGAGTTACTATGGATAGAGAAGCCTGTATCGTGAAGGTGAGCAGTCTAGTGAGTCGTTAGACGGTATATAGTAGGTACCCAAGGATGGCGTCGTCAGTGTTGTCTCATATACCCCAGGCATAGTATAAAGTTGACATAACCTTAATGCAGTATCTGAATTCAACGGTGTTGGGCAATTGAGCCTGATGGATTTCATACACATCATGAAAGCAGGGCATTGTGCTTTGTCTCGATGAGACCGTTAGTTAAACAGAAAGAACACAATGTGTAAAATACATTTAACAGATAAATAAGCAAAATTGCATTTGCACTGTTAGGACTAAAAAAAAAATAACAATGCATCAATGGGATTCTGACAACAGTTAGTTAAAGTCAAATGTGTAACATGATATTAGGATTGCATGAGACCTTTTCTAGTGCCCACCCCTATGGTAAAATGTGGCCTGCATTGTAAAAGTCAGGTTGGGCAGGGTTAATGTGTCCAGGCATGTGTTGTTCCATTCCATAGTTTTTGCTCCGTAGTCTGGGACTTGTAGTTCTGGTGAATCATATTTGCAGTTGACTACAAATGCCAGTATACAAAGCTGAACCTGGCCTGGTGCTGCACTTCACACATGGAAGGGAGAAACAAGATGGAGCTGGACTGAGCTGTGCCACATGTAACTTGGCAGTGCGACTTACTCTTATGAGATTTTTAACTGTACATGTCCCACATTCTTGCCATTTTCCCTGTACACAGAGCAGTGGAGTGCAGGGATATAGGTAGCTGCACTGCACAGCTTGACCTTTTTTTTTTTTTTTGGGAGTTTTTTATATAGCGCGAACTAGAACCAAACCGAATCAGTTATCAGAGCGCTTTACATAGCACCAGTTACGTTACGTTTACATAGCACCAGTTACTTTCATTTTTTAGGCACGGGGAGATTAAGTGATTTGCCCAGAATCACAGGGGGTTATTGGCGTCGTTACCGAGACTCGAACCCAGATCCCCAGGTCCGAGGTCGAGCGCCTTAGCCGTTAGGCCAACCCCTCTCCCCTTTTTGCCTACATTGGCCCTTGTTGCAACTTACCCTGTAAGTCTTGTTGTTGCTTGTGGGCTACAGTGCCCTGCCCCGGATTTCCTGGCACCAAATCCTATGGGATGAGAGCTGCAATCCGCAACTCCAAGGAATATAGCTCCTCCTGTGATGCTGGGTTTCCTCCTCCTGATTGCATGGCTGCCTTCAGGTTGTTGGCCAGTTTATCCTTCATCCTGCGCTTATAGCTGTGCCAGTGGTATTTACAGTTGCTGACTGTCCTCTTGGCTTGTCCCACGCTGTTGACGTGGCCGCTATAGACTACCAATCAGCCTCTTTCTTTCCTAAAGGTAATTTTAAGGTGACAAAGAGCTGATGTTGGTGCTCTGTTGCCTCCGTAATCAAGAAGTAACTTTCCTCCTCACTGAAGTTGTACTTTCTCTTCCTCCTCTCCTGGGGATCTGTCTGGACATCCTGCTGTGACATCACACTCCCAGCAGCATCAATTTCTTTTGACACTGTCTGTTCCTTACCCCATGGTGCGCCATACCATAAATATGGTGCAGCCATGGCATTTAAAAATGACTTAGCGATTCACAAGTCATTTTAATGCTTTGCTGATGCAAGACAGCGATGCATCAGTTCTTGTAAAGGAGGCCCTTTGTTTGCTTAGCCTTCATGAAAAAGAACCTTTTTTGTGCATTCCATCAAGGGTTCCAAAAATGTTAAAAGCTCATCATCCCTGGAGGTCGATCTAATATAGTCAGGACAAGGAAGATATTTTTTTTACCTATTTACATCCCTGCTAATGTCAAAACTTTGAAATGTCTATATGAAGATGGCATGGTGAAGGTACCTAAAACAGACCATAACAAAGAGATCAGCTATGAAACCATACTTATGACAAAATGTACGTGGTCAACTTCTGAAGTAAACAGTCCATGACAAAAATCTGAGCTAAACAAAGCATAACCTACAAAGAGAGCATGTGTCAAAACCTTCTTCTACAAACACCTTTCAGCAGATTCTACCAAAGATTTTTTTCTTCCTAATATTTTCCTTAAAGATGTTCCAAACCTGTATTGATTTTAATCGCTATCACGGCAGACTTTCTTGAGTTATGATTTAATTGATTTAGGCACCTTTCTTCTTTAATCACTTATTTTGAATAGTCATAATAAATTCCACCAGAATTAGTACATTTAATATTCAGCTGGGTGCATCAATAAACCAAGTCTCCACTATTGTTATAAAGTTGTAATTCTTCTTCCATAGCCACTAAAATTGGAATATTTGTAAATGTGGATATTGGAGTCAACAACCTAATATCAACATGGAGATTGTCCATTAACAATTGAAGCAGACAGTAACATGGTCCTTTAATAAAATTACCCCTTTCACAGAAACATCTGGGTATTCATGTCAGTTGTGAGGGGGCTGGCTCAATATGCATTTTATACAATCTGACAATTTTTCTGGCGCTTATCACGACATACCTTGCCTAACCTTGACCCATGTGCTAATTTAAGTTTCATGTACCTTGTTTCAGTGAAAGCTATACGGACTGTGCGTATCTCTTATTTTCTTACCTTGCATTCTAACCATGTTTTAGAACTAAGGACCCTCTCCCAATTTTACACCTCAATGCCATATGGATGAGATTGAAACAAAGGATCATGGATAATTATTTTAGGACGCAGACAAACATCTTCCCACAATCCTTTTCAGCTTATACCCTGTACATTTCTATGTAATGCTAACATCACATTTTGGGAATAGCATTTCCTGCCCTAATAGCCCTCTGTTTGCCCCTGATTGGGTACATTTAAGCTGTCCACACCACTACAGGTCATTTATGGTAGATCAGCCTCTGACAATTAATCAATCATTCAGGGGTTTGAAAGCGTGGTTACTCACCCGTGAGGTTCTCAAGGTGCTTTGGGGAAGGGGGCTGCTGATCCGTCTGGTATGGAGGTTCAGTCGAAGTGCCAGGTCTTGAGGTCCTTCCTGACCTGAGTCAATGTCGCGGGTTGCCTGAGATGGAGGGGTAGGGTGTTCCAGGTCTTGGCGGCGAGGTAGGCAAAGGATTTTACTCTGCTTCTGGTCTTGTGGATCCCTGGGACGGAGGTCAGGGGTAGTTGGGTGGAGCGGAGTTGTCCGGCAGGTGTGTGGAAAGCGAGGAGGTAGTTAAGAGATTCTGGTTCTGCATCGTGGAGGGTCTTGTAGGCATGTCTGAGTAGCTAGAAGGTGATACTCTTGTTGACAGGAATAGGTAGCTCTGCCTAGTGGAAGGAGGAAATTAAGAGGGTCATTTACAGTTTGACAAATGCAGGACATATGTCAAACATTGACTGTTGTCCCGCTTCCACAAAACTCCTACCAGCTTAAGGAAGTCCAATACCTAATTCAAGATCAGGCATGGATCATTCCTGAGCAGATGCCCATTCCAAGTAAGCAATGTGACAAATCTAGACAAATCATTTTGGCCTCATGTGCAGCAATAGTCCTAAGAGTGTGGTATATAAATAAATAATACCGGATCTATTTTTGAATGAATGAATGAATAACAGATAGCTCAATAAATAAGAGTCAAGATTCGAGGTAGTGGGAGTTTTGCAGGTTTAATACAGCATAAGGACAGGAACAGGACAACCTGCATAGGAATAGGATGACAGGGCCCAGCAGCTGCTGGGGCTGGATCTGGGATGAGCGCGCTGACTTTTAATAACAATACACGAGCATATATACATAGCGCAAACACATAGCATTACATTGCAGTAGGCGTAGCAGTGGGTGTGACGCGTAGCAGTCGCGAAAGATAACAGTAAAAAGAGGCGTAACTGGGCGTATGCATAGACATGTGGTGCAGACGTAACAGAATATGTCATGAATGGGCGGAAACATAGGAGGGGGCTACCTAAGGAGCCGGGACCTCTAACCTGGTGGTGCGCGCAAACTGGCAATGACGTGTTACTAGGAGAAGCTGGGGGCTATGAACTCTGTGCTAGGAGCAGAGACTAAAGTCTGGAGGGTCGGAGCGACATGTACCTAAACCCTATCTAGTATCTGATGTTTAGGGAACATGTTGATATAAACTAGAAGTCATGAGGGGAAAAGCTAACTGACTCTAAGACTAGAACATGCATTTATTCTACATGTAGTGCGTGATGAAGAATATTAAATGACCATTAAATACAGTATTTCTCTTAACATGGAGCCGCATAGGCTAGACAATGACGGAAACTATTGATGCAGTTCAGTAGCTTAGGAATGCAGAGAAGGAGGACTAAACTGATAGCTGGAATCATAACATAGTCTTGGCAGAATTCAGAGGCAGAGCTGCACCGGGGACTGCGAGGCAGGAAGTAAGTGAAAGGTCGAGGATACAGGTGGGGGCTGTATCGCTTCTCAGCGAGGCTTCAGGAGACAGGAGCTGAATCTGATGTCCGGGCCCTGTTGAGGCCTGGAAACGGGGACTTTATAATGAAATAACGTGCACACTGAGAAACGTGGCAACGTAGCTTTACATAGGCCTGGCATTCGTAGTATTCACGGGGACTGGAAACTGGCATACTAGAGGTGGACACAACTGTAATTGCGTCTTGAATCGGACATGGGGAATAACATATGCATATTGGTCATGCACACATAACATATGATGGATAACACGTAGGGACACAGAACATGGCAAAATGTACTTTTCCACATTCCCTCCTTGTCACTACGTTTCCATCAGGAAACATCAATATTCATGATACCATCTATCATTTCATACAGTACCATTTGTTCATCTCGAATTGTCTTGGAACGAGATTTAGAACGGGGCTTGGGACTAGGAATACAAGAGGTAGCACACATGCCGCAAATCGCAGGGCCACATTGTATACAGAGGCAGCAGCTGAATATGATCGCTACTGCGATACCTAGAAAGGACAGGACTTTCCATCCCCAGGCGGAAATTATATTCCAGAACCAACCGGACCATGTCCAGGTGCCTGGATCTTGGTGTAACAGATGGGCAATTTTATGGAGTCTGGTTATAGCTGAATAAACAGACGGCGCGTTATTTGGAATGAAAATGCAACAACTAGATCCGAGGACTCTACAGGCCCCGCCCCTATCGGCCAGTATGACGTCAAGTACGAGACGATTCTGGAGCACAACAATTCTCATAAAGGATTGCTCTTCGGTTAGGTTACCTAGAGCGGAGGCAGTCTCATCTACTACAGCTTCGAGGGTTCTTGTTAATCTACGAATTAGCTTACTATTTACAACTGTACCTAAATAAGGGAACACACCTTTATCAATATCAATGAATTGCTCTGCAGCAGTTTCAGTATAATCGACAATCGGGAGGTTTCTCTTGTGTCTAGTATGTACTAGGTAGGAATTCCTATGGTAGTCAGGTGGGGCTAGGAAAACAGGTGGCAGTAGGAAGGCAATGTAACAGGTTCCCTCCCAATCGAGGGGCAGACGAACATATGCAGTTTGACCACAAACGAAATAAGAATGACGTGAAGCTTTAAAAATAGATTTCCCACTGTCACTATACTTGATAATAGTAATACAATCACTATGTCCTACGTGTACAGAACCATGATTTCGGACACATAATTCGCCTTTGACTGGTAATACTGAAATAGCAGGTGAGTCTGGAGTAGTATCAGACTGAACATTCAGGACCATGAAATTCGAAGAATAGTTACCTAAATTATACACTTCATTTTCTAGATCTAAACCTGTTCTGTGGGGGAGACCTTGCTTGTCTGGGAAACATGTGCTGTTAAGAAAGGACATATCTGTTAAGGATGACGTTAACGTGGACCATGCTCCACATGAACCATTATGTGAAAAAGGATAAGGAAAGAGTGGCAGAACTCCCTTCGACGTCTGGAAAGGGGGGAGTCGACCACACACCCAACAATTAGTGGCATTGCTGGTCTGGTGTGAGTAATGTAACATGCGGATAAATGAGTTATTACGCATAGCGAGGCGGTATGAATATTCGTGAGGAGGCAGATCACTAAACGTGTGCTCTACTGTAACATTAGAAGGCTTATTTACATGAGGAACTGGAAAACACAGGAAAAATGCGTAACTAGTGCAGGAAATCATTATGCTGAGAAATAATATGAAACTTAGAAAAACGATACATCGGTTTGAGTTTTGACTAACTCTCTCACTATGGGGGTCTATTTTATACATGTCAGAAACAGTCTAACCGTTTCACCTAGGGGAGGACTTAGACAATCAAACTGACTGACTTATTTTACTAGACCGGAGTTTTTGCTTATATTCCTGCTGCGGAGTTTTCTCTAACAGGGAAGGGGTTGTGTCAATGTCATTTGCGGGACAGTCCTTAGGAACAATGTTTTGACAAGTCTTGATATCCTGGGAAATGTTTTTAAAGACCGGCTTTAATCCGTAGAATTTCTTGACGTGCGAAAGGTGCACCCAGCCGCGGCGACCTTCCAATTTCACAGCTGTACGGGTGGTGAGGAGGACCTGACGGGGCTCCTTCCAACGTGGCTCCAGCGGACTTGATCTGTCGAAGTTCCGTACGAGTACCATCGAACCTGGAACGATCTCATGCGGTGCCACCTCGGTATTGTCTGGAAATGCGGCGGCAACCTGTGAACGACATGAGTTGAGGGCAGACATCAAGGAAGCTAGGTAATCTGTCAGCATATTACATGAAACATCAGTAATACTTCGGGGTCTAGGAGTACCCCACATGTTAGGGGGGCGGCCGAATACGACCTCATACGGGGACAGACCTGATCTGGAATGTGCGACCATGCGCATATAAAACAAAGCAACTGGCAGAGCTACTAGCCAGTCCACACCCTTATCTTTACATATTTTGGCAATTCGAATTTTCAGAGTCTGATTATGTCTCTCGACTAGACCGGCTGCTTCAGGATGGCGTACACAATGGAACTTCCACTGGTACCCTAACAACAGGGAAACGTGCTTCATGAGTTCAGATGAGAATGGCTGACCGTTATCAGAATATACGACTCTAGGGAGTCCATATCGAGGGAAGAATTCACGAACCAACTGTTTGGCAGTGGTCGCGGCTGTGTAATCTGGGACTGGATATGCTTCTGTCCATCTGGACAAAGCGCATACAACTACAAGAACATACTTGAAACCTCGACATCGCTCCATCTGAATATAATCCATCTGGAGGACCTCAAAAGGATGGTCAGGAGGCTGGAATCCACCTTGTTCCACCGGGACACTTTTACCTGGATTAAACTGACAGCATATCATACAGGTACGGACTTTCTGCTTGGCTGCAGCTCGTAAATGCTTGTTGAACCAAATGTTCTGGATACTGTCTAACATTGCTTTTTCTCCTAAATGTGCTGGACTATGTGCGGTATTAATGATGACTTGAACCATAGAGTCGGGGAGAAACCATGCGGTCCTACCCTTCGTCACCCATCCTTGATCTGTCTGGACCCCTCCTTGTTCAGACCACTTCTTGATTTCATCGGGAGTAGCATGTAACTGGATATCTATGACATCTTGAGTAGGGTCTTTAACTGTCATACATGTAGTCAGATCTGGAGTGTGTGTCATGTTAACTGGACTGTCTAGAGTCTGTGCTGTAAGCTTGGCTGTGCGATCTGCTAGATCGTTACCTTGAGAAATAATGTCAGTAACTTTCGTATGTGCTTTGCACTTCATGATAGCAATAGATGTCGGTAAGTGTATGGCATCTAACAGAGCTTGAATAAGGAGACCATGCTGGATCTTGGTTCCATGAGAAGTCATGAAACCTCTCTCCTGCCAGAGCACTCCAAAGTCGTGTACAACTCCAAATGCGTAACGTGAATCTGTGTAAACATTAACTTTCAGGTTCTTGGCGTGTATACAGGCTTGTGTCAGAGCAACTAGCTCTGCTGCTTGAGCGGACAGGGTATCAATACGGTGTGTTTCAATAACTTCGGTGTCAGTAGTCACTGCATACGCGGCGACTAGTTCTCCTGTACTAGTTCTCATACATGAACCATCCACATAAAGTGTCAGGTCAGGATCTGGTAACGGAATATCTGTCAGATCTTGTCTTGGCTTTGTCGTAATGTTAACTACTTCCACACAATCATGTGTGGCTGGATTTGAATTAACTGATGGTAATAGTGTAGCAGGATTCAGGATGTTGCAGCGTCTAATTTCTATGTGTGGCTGAAACAGTGTCAATTCATAACCTGTTAAACGTGCAATTGTCAAGTGCTGTGTTTGTGTTCGGTTTAAAAGAACTTCCACGGAGTGTGGGACTTGTACTGTCAAGGAGTGTCCTAGAACTATGGAATCACTTTGTCTGATAGCTAGTGCTGTGGCTGCAACTGACTTGAGGCACGCAGGCAGAGCCTGGGCGACTGGATCTAGTGTGCTAGAAAAATAGGCACAAGGCTTGTATTGTCCTGCTTGATCTTGTGTAAGAACAGATAATGCTGTACCTTCACGTTCAGTAACGAAAAGTGTAAAAGGCTTACTGTAGTTCGGTGTAGCTAGAACTGGAGCTTGACATAAAGCTTTCTTTAACTCGTTGAAACTAAGTGTATGTTCAGATGTCCAAGGGAGGACAGTCGATACGGCTGCCTCCTGTGTCGTTAACTGTATCAGTGGCTTGGCTAGAAATGCATACTGGGGAATCCATTGTCTACAATAAGAAGTAAGGCCGATAAAGGCACGTACCTCCTTCTGGGTCTTGGGCTGAGGAAGACTCGCTATTAACTGGATACGGTCTGGTGTCAACTGCCTACCCCTCTTGGACAGTAAGTGTCCTAAGTAGACCACTTGCTGGACACAGAATTGAAGCTTCGAAGGGGATACCTTGTGCCCCATCTCGGCTAGGAAATACAGAACCGTCAGTGACGCTCGCTCGCAGTCATGTTCAGAACGGGCTGTGATCAGTAGATCATCGACATACTGGAGCAGGGCAGTGTCAGTTGGCATGTGAATGTTATCAAGTTGTCTCTTAAGTGCTTGACTGTAAATACTAGGACTTTCTGTGAAACCTTAAGGAGCGCGTGTGAACATATAGCTCCTTCCATTTAAACAAAATCCGAAAAGAAACTGGCTGTCTGGATGGATGGGAACACTAAAAAATGCATTCTTGAGGTCGATTACAGTGAAGAACGTGGCTTCGGAATCAATAGCAGTTAACAGGGAAGAGATATCTGGGACAACTGGGTACTGCGGAATAATACATTTATTAAGTTCCCGTAAATCAATCACTAATCGATATACTGGGGGTGCATTTGGATCAGTACGTTTCATGACTGGAATGATCGGAGAGTTACATACATTGGAGTCAGTTTCTACAACTACTCCTTGAGCCATGAGCTCGTCTATAATTTTGGATAAGGCTGCTACAGCCTCAGGTGGCAATCTATACTGCCTGATTCGTGGTAACACTACACCTGGTTTCAGGGTCACACGATGGGGTGTGATTTGCATATAACCTACATCAGTTGGACCTTGCGCCCATAAATGCTGCGGAACTTTAGACAGTCTTGAATCAAAATCTCGTAATACATAGTGACCCTTAAAGTCACGTAGGAACAGACGTATTCCCTCTGGGGAACAACATATAACGGCACCTAACTCTTTCAGTGTTTTAATGCCTAATAGATTTTCTGGACATGACTTAGTAAGTAACAGATCAGTAGTGCGGGACAATGGACCTACTTCTAGAGTGACTGGCTTTGAAATCTCATTAACGATAGGCTTTCCTGAAAATCCAAGGGAAACATTTCTTGAGCCTGAGAGCGGAGCCCCTGGAACTTCGGCATGACTAATTGTGGTCCTACTTGCCCCTGTATCAATCAAAAACTTTCTGTCTTTCCCTAATACTTGACTGTGAACATAGGGACCTTCTTGATCTACAGGTATCTCGATGAGAGGCAAGCCTACCTCCCTCTCTAGGCTGTTTCATGAATATGGCTGGTACTCTGGATACTCAGACTGTGCATACTGGTACATCTGCGATGTAACGTGCTGTGTTGCAGCGATAGGCTGCGGTGCTGTAACTGTCTGTTGTGCATTCTGTGGCTGAGGAATCTGTGAAACTTGTTCCTGTCTAGGCGGACGTGGTCTTTCTTTAGTCTTACCAGTAGCTATGTTATGTTTCAGAACTGCACACTCGTTTATGAAATGACCTGGCTGTTTACAATAATTGCAGTTCCCTTTAACGGGAGCTGCAGGATGACTGGCTTGATTCGGACCCCTCTTCTGACTGTCTTGAGGAACAGATTGTGCAACTAGCACTTTCATCTTCGTGTCTTTCATACGTTTTCTCTCGTGTTCTTGCTCTTCCCTGATTCTATTCTGGTGGTACTGGAGCATCTGGAGCATCTGGGACGGAGTATTTGCTTGCCAGGTGCTTTCGACTTTCAAAACTCGGTTTTTAATTGGTGGACTTGAATTCTCGACTAATTTGGTAACGAAAAGGTGAGGGTATGACTCACTACTCGTCTTGAGGCCACTGTTGATACTAAAGCACTTTTCAAATCTAGAATAAAAATCACTAATATCTTCATCTTGTTTCTGTTTACAGGCTGAGATTGCATCCCAGTCTTCTTTTCTCGTTGTTAATAATCTGGGTAAAACTTGAATTAATAATTCTGGTAATTCTTTACATTTCTCTCCTAGACCAGTACCTGGTACACGTATCTTATCTTCTGCTTCTAGGACTGCCCAATCGATCTTTTTCTCTCCCACCTCCCATTCTTTTTCCTTTAGCTTTTCATACACCCCTGCGGGCAGCAGAACCTTTAACATTTTAATGATATCTGGGTAAGTGTATTCTCCCATACGGAGCATGTCTTTTAATTCTCTATGGAACCCTGCTGGATCTTTGTCATGACAGGGAATTAATTTCTTCATTTCGAGGAGTTCCATCTTTGTTATCGGAGTGTATACAAACACTCGCTGCATTTCGCCACCCGTTCCTCTGACTGGGTGGACTTCTCGTAACGGATTCTGTCTGTCTATGTAGAATGATTTACTTTCTGGGGGTGAGACATGAACAAAATGCGGGTTCAAGAATGTTCTATATTTGTGGCGCTGTTCTAGAATGACACTAATTAAATCGGTACCTAGACCTCTCCATCTATACTGGAGTAACTCGTTCAGGATATCATGTAACGGGCCTGGATCAGAATGTTGACCCTCATACAGAGTAATGAGGTGCTGAATCATATACATACCCACCAGTCGCTGCTCGGCTGGGGGCATTTTCAGAAACATTTGTGCCACTATTTCGTCTGGAAAAGTGGTAGAATCAGTAATCCATCTGACTGCTGATCGGGCTAGTTCTTGTTCATGCATGGTACTTAATTCACTGTAACCGATTCGTGATTTCAGAATGTGATCGGTAGCTTGAAATACTTGTTCTAGGGAACCTTGTTCTGGTGCTGAATGATGGAAAGTAGACTTGTGTTCTAGACGTAAATGGCGATCTGGAAATCTAGGTTTTCCTACATACGCTATTCTGGCAGTATTCTCGTCGTCTTCCTCTTCAGGATCAGAGGTACTTTCTTTCTCGCTTACTCGTGCGGCTTTACGCTGTTCGTGTATCTTTATTATCTCTCTACGGATTTTCTTGTACATACTTTCCATGGCACCAATGGTATTGTGCTTTCCTTCGGCTATATTATCACTCCACTTTGTCAGAGTTTTCATTTCTTCCGGGTCTTTAGACGGGTAATCTTGTTCTCTTATTAGACAATTAATTAAGAACTTTAATATCATGCGCTGAATCTCGGCTTTCCTTTGAGACATGGCATCACTAATACTTTGTGGGTCATCCCCTGTACGGATGAAACGATATATCCTGTCTAGATCTTCTTTCATATTCGGTAGGGTGACTAGATACTCGGTCACCCTCCTTACGCGTACGGAATATAAAACCATATTATTCTCGCCTGGAACTGGGTCATAGACACATTCACCAAGGGTTTGCCTGATTTCTGCAACAGACTTATTACTCTTAGGAGTACGCTGTGATGCTTGAGCATGTAATTCGAGTGCTGATAAACGTTTGTATGGAGGCGGAGTTTGAGGAAGACCTCCTCCTGCGGCCCCTAAACTAGAATCATCAACTGATGCTTTCCGTCCTGGCAGGGTCGGTAATTGTAACGTGGGCTGGACTTGTATGGCGGGCTGACCCGGGGGGGCTGTTAAGGGCACCCCGGTGTCTGGAGGAGCAGGAATTACCTGGTTTACAGGGACTGGCGGAGTGCGAACAGGATTTGCATATTCGGGGACTGTGTCGTCCAGATAGGACGAAATAAAAATATCAGCTGCGGTCGGTTTGTGACGTAGCTTGGTCGGAACTAATGGTGGCGGGAAATTACTGGATGCTTCTGGGGTCGCTTTTGGCAAGCCCTCAGCGAGAAGAGGATACATACCCTTAATAAGGGCATGCCTCTGTCTGTCTGACTGTTCGGCTTTGACTTGTTCACCTATCTCGATTAATTCTCTTTCTTGGGCTCGTTCTTGGGATTCTCTACTTAGTTCTGACTTTCTGATTTCTCTTTCGGTTCTTTTATGAGCTTCTTTGCGCCATAACTCGATGGCATCTTTCTGTGACTGTCTGGCTTTCTTTTTCCATAATGCTTCTTCTACTCGCATGATGCATTCGGCATCCCATGTACCCGATACGGGCCATCTATACTTTTCTTCTAACTGTTTGGTATACTCTACCCATAAATCTAGATACAATATGGCGCTTATGCCATGCTTCTGATACATAAAGTGACCTGGACTGTCCCTGGGCGGGACGGGAACTGCTGCTTCCAGCAGACCCTTTCTAGTTTTTAACTGACGTAACTTGGAAAATATGGGCATGACTGAACTGTAATCTAGACACAATACAATACACAATAAACACGATACTTATTTCCCATTCATACCACGACATTAGAATACATGAAAAACATTTAAAATAACAGTTCGGACAGAATACTACCTGGAAATACTGAGAACAGAACACGTGAATTTTCTCGAGAACAGAAACTGACTAGAACAGAAACTAGATGCACTGCTGAAACAGTACGAAACTTACCGGTCTCTTAAAGAGACACGTCAGGACCCGCATCCACCGAAGTGGACACTTCGTTTGTGGGACTGTGTACCACCAACCCACAGACCAGAGTCAATTAAATGGACCCTGTCTAGATACTACCCCAGTAACGGTACTCACCGGGCAGCAAGAACGGAAGGCCTCGGACTGGACTGGACTGCTACGACGACGAACTTCGGACTTCAGTTACGGGTGGACCTCCGGATACCTCGGACCTTGGACTCTTGGCTTGGGCTCTGGTCGGGACTCGCCGCGTTCCTCCACCGTCTCGTCTGGATGCTGGACCGCCTCCTCCGTCTCCTCCGTGGGCCTGAGGGATACTTGAGCAGAAATATCTGCCACTGCGCAGAAGAGTTCCGTCACGACTGCAGAGGGTCAGGGGGTCGGCGTGGCTTCACCGACGCGTGGGGAAAAGGCAAGTCCCTGTTCGGGCGCCATTATGTGGTATATAAATAAATAATACCGGATCTATTTTTGAATGAATGAATGAATAACAGATAGCTCAATAAATAAGAGTCAAGATTCGAGGTAGTGGGAGTTTTGCAGGTTTAATACAGCATAAGGACAGGAACAGGACAACCTGCATAGGAATAGGATGACAGGGCCCAGCAGCTGCTGGGGCTGGATCTGGGATGAGCGCGCTGACTTTTAATAACAATACACGAGCATATATACATAGCGCAAACACATAGCATTACATTGCAGTAGGCGTAGCAGTGGGTGTGACGCGTAGCAGTCGCGAAAGATAACAGTAAAAAGAGGCGTAACTGGGCGTATGCATAGACATGTGGTGCAGACGTAACAGAATATGTCATGAATGGGCGGAAACATAGGAGGGGGCTACCTAAGGAGCCGGGACCTCTAACCTGGTGGTGCGCGCAAACTGGCAATGACGTGTTACTAGGAGAAGCTGGGGGCTATGAACTCTGTGCTAGGAGCAGAGACTAAAGTCTGGAGGGTCGGAGCGACATGTACCTAAACCCTATCTAGTATCTGATGTTTAGGGAACATGTTGATATAAACTAGAAGTCATGAGGGGAAAAGCTAACTGACTCTAAGACTAGAACATGCATTTATTCTACATGTAGTGCGTGATGAAGAATATTAAATGACCATTAAATACAGTATTTCTCTTAACATGGAGCCGCATAGGCTAGACAATGACGGAAACTATTGATGCAGTTCAGTAGCTTAGGAATGCAGAGAAGGAGGACTAAACTGATAGCTGGAATCATAACATAGTCTTGGCAGACTCAGAGGCAGAGCTGCACCGGGGACTGCGAGGCAGGAAGTAAGTGAAAGGTCGAGGATACAGGTGGGGGCTGTATCGCTCCTCAGCGAGGCTTCAGGAGACAGGAGCTGAATCTGATGTCCGGGCCCTGTTGAGGCCTGGAAACGGGGACTTTATAATGAAATAACGTGCACACTGAGAAACGTGGCAACGTAGCTTTACATAGGCCTGGCATTCGTAGTATTCACGGGGACTGGAAACTGGCATACTAGAGGTGGACACAACTGTAATTGCGTCTTGAATCGGACATGGGGAATAACATATGCATATTGGTCATGCACACATAACATATGATGGATAACACGTAGGGACACAGAACATGGCAAAATTTACTTTTCCACAAGAGCAGTAAATGGAATATTTGTTGACTACCAACCACCAGGACAAGTCACCTCAAAGAGTAGTTCAATTCTTGACTACACCCTGGTCTTGCTCCCACTTTTTGACAATATAGCCTATTTCAAAATGGTCTTCTGTACAAAAAGAGATCATTTGCCCCAGATAAAGCACTTTTCACGAAGACACCACTCTATCTCAAGGCAGGAAGTCTAATGTCTTCAGCTTCTGCATTAAATTTAAGGCCCCATTGCCTGTCGTGGGCTACAAGAGCAGTCTAGGCTCCCCGCGAGGCGGGACGCGCGCGGGACGAAGCTCGGGACGAAGCCCGGACAAAGGGCGGACAGTCTTAGACAGTCCGAGACCGGCCGTGACTGGACAGGGCACAACATACTGCCCGTGCTGATACTAAGATACCCCCCTAAAGTAAGATACATTTCGTATGATTATTACCTCACTGAGGAACATTATCTAGTCTAACTCTTTCACATTGTACATTATTATTGTGTGGTATAGAAATTGTGCTCCAATCAACATTATACAGTATGCCAAAAAAGATTCCTGTCGCAGTGTCTAATACTATGGATAACTATTTGGTCCAGGTAGTAACTAAAATTAATAGTGAAAGAAGGCAGTCACTAGGACTAAGCCAACCCCCCATTCTCCATTCCCTGAGCCCACCTCCAAATTCCCCTTGGGTAGATATACCATCTCAGGCTGTAGGAAACGATGTTCCTGACACTGATCTACGTGATAGCGAAACCTTTAACCAAAGTGTACTTTTAGAGGTTGACCCAGAAACTGATCAAGAAAATGACCTTGAGTCACAGGATGATGCCATAGTAGAGGATTCCCCCACACAGGTGGACTCACAGGTGGACACAATAGTAGAGGAACCTCCCATCCCTGTGCCTACAATCCGGCCGGTTAGAACATGTAAAAAAGTTCAGTCTAATCGCGGAGGGTCACGACCAGGGAGAAAAAGGGTTGCATCGCCAGCGAAAATAAGGGATAAAAGCAGGGGGTACGGGGAAGATAGCGACAAACAAATCATGGATGATGAGTTATTTAATAGGATAGCGGACATGATCGACTATAATATCAAGGCCATCATCAAACCGCTGGTGGCCAAAATAGATCAAATTTCCGGTGAAGTAAGGAAATTGGGAGGGGCCCAGAAAAAGATAGCGGAGGAGGTGGCTAATACAATAACCCTAGTCTCAAATCAAGCCCACACAAATATAGAGCACATTGCGAGTGGGACAGAGAGAGGTGAAAATGTGGCACCGACTATCCCCCCTGGACATGCACCAGCAACAGAACATATTCAGCCAGAGACGAGTGAAGACTCCCTACCAAGACCAATTGTAACGACCACATCATGTCTAGAAAAAGACTCCTTACAATTTATAGTAGAAGCCTCACCCTTGATGTTGGTACTGGCAAATGTACCTCCTCTGGCACCTGGCCAATCAGAATCTTCAAAATCTCTGATAAGCAAGGCCTTGCATTGGCTGTCAGGTAATATGCAGATGGCTCCCTGGGGGAAACAACAGTTAGCAGGAGAGGTCAAGCTGGCCAGAAGGGTACCCTGGATAGGGAACAGCCCAAAAATGTTCAAAGGAGACTGCATAGTTTTAAACTTTTCCAACTCTGCTGTACTCCCGAATGTCCTGTCTAACATACTCCCCCATCAACGTAGGAGTGGTACTATTGTACCACTTACCTTAGAATTTTTTTGTGGAAAACAGCGAAGCATGACATATCCCAAGACATTCCCTAATTTTACAAGGCCAGAGTGGAATGTAACGACAAACAGATGGGGCATAGGTGCTCCTGTTAACGATTGGGGGAGTAGTCTAGAGAGGTGGGAAGGCCCACACCATCTATATCAACGCAATTATCATTACTCAACCCACCTAAATAACCAGTACAGTGTCCCTATCTCAAATAGGTTTGACGCCCTTTACGGACAGGGAGGATTGGAAGGGGTTGAATGACTACCTGGAACACCAATTTTGTCAGATTACATCGACTATATACAATATGATATAGGCCTAGGAAACGAGGCTAACATAAATGCGTTGCACGGATCTATTTCCGTTGAAAATTCAGAATTAAACAATCTCACAGATCAAGAAATGGGATCCCTACTCGAGGTTGCACAATCATTAGCCCGGCTAAATCGATCCATTAATTTATTAAACGCGCATAATCCTGCTCCTACTCAAATAGACCAAACTTATAACATCATGGAAGAGCAGGTAGTCAGATGTATAGAGTCATCTTATGTTAACCCAGCTGAAAAGGCAAACACAGATACAGACACCAAACTATCGTGCTCACTAATACCCTGTAGTGCAAGTTTGGTATCTTGGAATATTGCAGGGCTGGTTGATAAAGCTTGCGACATCACATGGCTGTCTTTTGTCAAACAACATGCAGTGATTTGCCTTCAAGAAACATGGCTGGTGGAAACAAATGTTCACATTGAGGGGTATCAAAGCTTTTTTACTCCAGCAGAACCATCGAATAGTGGATGAGTAAAGGGGGGCCTGGCAACCTATGTTAACTTGGCTCTTACATGTCATAAACTTAAGCGTCATTCTGGAAACAGAAATATCCAAGTTCTAGAGCTAAAGAGGGGCTAAACCACCCTTACTCTGATTACCTTTTATAATGCAGTAAATCAGAATGGAGATTGTAATATATTGCCCTTGTGTGACTTTCTGAGAAACAATGCGGGGAATCTGCCACGTCAAATGCTGATCGCAGGTGATTTTAATGCACATCCCTGCGGAAATCCAGGAGTGACTGTTATCGACCAACTGGGATGTAATAGCCTGAAAGGCTTCCACTTCGATCACTCGCAGCGTGGAATACAACTAAACACCCTGATGAATCAATCAATCAATCAATCATAGGCATTTATACCGCGCACTACTCACCCGGAGGGTCTCAAGGCGCTGGGGGGGGGGGGGGTCCGCTACTGCTCGAACAGCCAGGTCTTGAGCTTCTTCCTGAAGGAGAGGTGGTCTTGGGTCAAGCGTAGGTCGGTCGGTCGGGAGTTCCAGGTCTTGGCGGCCAGGTGGGAGAAGGACCTTCCTCCTGTTGTCGCTCTTCGGATGCGGGGGACGGCGGTGAGGGCGTGACTGGTCGAGCGGAGATGGCGTTTGGGAGCGTAGAAGTTGAGGCGGCTGTTGAGGTAAGTCGGGCCTTGGTTGTGCAGGGCTTTGTGTGCGTGGGTGAGGAGCCGGAAGGTGATTCTCTTGTTGATCGGGAGCCAGTGCAGGTCTCTCAGGTGTCTGGAGATGTGGCTTCGTCTGGGGACGTCGAGGATGAGTCTCGCCGAGGCGTTCTGGATACGCTGGAGTCTCTTCTGGAGCTTGGCGGTGGTTCCGGCGTAGAGGGCGTTGCCGTAGTCCAGACGGCTGGTGACGAGGGCCTGGGTGACCGTCTTCCTGGTCTCGGTGGGGATCCACCGGAAGATCTTATGTAGCATGCGCAGGATGTTGAAACAGGACGAGGAGACGGCGTTGACTTGTCTGGTCATGGAGAGGGAGGAGTCCAGGATGAAGCCCAGGTTGCGTGCGTGGTCTGTCGGTTTGGGTGCGTTGCCCAGGGCGGGGGGCCACCAGGAGTCGTCCCAGGTGGAGGGTGAGGAGCCCAGGATGAGGACTTCCGTCTTGTCTGTGTTCAGTTTCAGGCGGCTGGTCGTCATCCACTCGGCCACGTCTTTCATCCCTTCGTGTAGGTTGGCTCTGGCGGCGGCTGGGTCGTTGGTCAGTGAAAGGATCAGCTGGGTGTCATCGGCGTAGGAGATGATGTTCAGGTTGTGTTGGCGTGCGATGGCCGCAAGGGGGCTCATGTAGACATTGAAGAGGGTGGGGCTGAGCGAGGAGCCCTGAGGGACGCCGCAGATGACTTCCGTGGCTTCTGATCTGAACGGGGGGAGGCGGACTCTCTGTGTCCTTCCGGCGAGGAAGGAGATGATCCATTCCAGTGCCTTCTCCTCGATTCCGACATTGCCGAGGCGCTGTACTAGGGTGCGGTGGCAGACAGTGTCGAATGCCGCGGAGAGGTCCAGGAGGATGAGGGCCGCTGTTTCTCCGTTGTCCAGCAGGGTTCGGATGTCGTCAGTGGCAGCGATGAGGGCGGTCTCGGTGCTGTGGTTGGCCCGGAAGCCTGACTGAGATGGGTCGAGGGATCCAGTCGTCTCGAGGAAGGCTGCCAGTTGCTTGTTGACGGTCTTCTCGATGACTTTGGCTGGAAACGGGAGGAGCGAGATGGGGCGGTAGTTCTTGAGTTCGGTGGGGTCCGCCGTTGGTTTCTTTAGTAGAGCGCTGAGTTCGGCGTGCTTCCAGCTCTCAGGGAAGGTAGCGGTGTCGAAGGAGGTGTTGATGATGTCCCGCAGGTGGGGTGCGATGACAGCGTCAGCCTTGTTGAAGACGTGGTGGGGACAGGGGTCGGTTGGAGATCCGGAGTGGACGGAGTTCATCGTGCTGATGGTGTCTTCGAGGTTGATCGGTGTCCAGGCGTTGAGGGTGGTGGTGGGGGGCGTTGGTGTGGTCGTGGGGAGCGTTGTTTGCGTGTTGAAGCTGTTGTGTATGTCAGCGATCTTGTTGTGGAAGTAGGAGGCGAGGGAGTTGCAGAGGTCTTGCGATGGGGTGATGTCGTTGGTTCCGGCGTTGGGGTTGGAGAGCTCTCTCACGATGTTGAAGAGTTCCTTGCTGTTGTGTGCGTTGTTGTCCAGCCGGTCCTTGAATGCTGTTTTCTTGGTGGCGTGGATCAGTTGGTGGTGCTTTCGGGTGGCGAGCTTGAGGGTCGTCATGTTGTCCGGTGTAGGGTCTTTTCTCCAGGCTTTCTCGAGGGCACGGCAGTTCTTCTTGGAGCTCTTGAGTTCGTCGGTGAACCACGGGGCCTTCTTGCTTCCGGGTCTGCTGGGCGGGGTCCTCAGAGGGGCGAGTTCGTCCGCGCAGGTGCAGATCCATTTCGTGAGGTTGTCGGCGGCTTGGCTGGGGTTCGCTGAGCTGGCGGGAGGGTGCTGGTTTAGGGATGCGGCGAGTTGGTCGGCTGTGATCTTGTTCCAGCTTCTTCGTGCAGCCTGTTGCTGGTGGTGGTGGACCGTGGTCCTTCTGAAGGTGAAGTGGATGCAGCTGTGGTCCGTCCAGTGGAGTCCAGAGGCGTGGCTGAAGGCGATGTCTTTGCTGGACGAGAAGACGGCGTCGAGTGTGTGTCCGGCGAGGTGGGTGGGGGTGGTCACCAGCTGCTTGAGTCCCAGGGTGGCGAGGTTGTCAAGCAGGGTGGTGGTGTTGCGGTCGTTGTTGTTCTCCAGGTGGAAGTTGATGTCCCCGAGGAGGATGTAGTCAGCGGAGGGGAGGGCGTGCGGGCTGATGAAGTCAGCGATGTCTTCGCTGAATTGAGTGCGTGGTCCCGGGGGTCGGTAGATCAGGGTGCCCCTGAGGGTGGTCTTGGGGTCGGTGTGGATCTGGAAGTGCAGGTGTTCGGCGGTTGTCAGGGTGTCGTCGGTGTTGGTCGAGATGCGGATGCTGTTCCTGTGGATGATGGCGATGCCTCCTCCAGTCTGCTTGTCGCGGTCTCTCCTGATGATCTTGTAGCCCTCTGGGATGGCGATGGCGATGTCGGGCGCTGAGGAGTCGTTCATCCAGGTTTCCGTGAGGAAGGCAACGTCAGGAGCTGTGGTGTCGAGGAGGTTCCAAAGTTGGACGGCGTGTCTGTGGACGGAGCGGGTGTTGAGCAGGATGCACTTCAGGTGGTTTCTGCTGGTGTTCGGTTTGGTGGATGCTGGTGCCGTGCAGGTCCGGATGCAGGAGAACTTGCAGGACTGGCAGGTGAAGGGTCCGTGGGTGCGTCTCGGGGTGGCTCGGTAGCATCCAGGGGTTCGGCCGGCGTTGAGTGCGTTGAGGGTGGCGGCGTCGTACGTCCGGCGGGTGGGCTGGGGTCTGCGCGGGCCAGGGGTCCTGGCGCTGGGCGCGGTCCGGGCACGGACGGGCTTACCTTTGGCGCACCTTCGGCGCTCAATCGGTGCTCCCGCTGCGCGCGTCCGCTGCGCGGTCGCTCTGGGGGCGTCATAAGAGGGGATCCGGTAGGGAGGGTCTGCGGGGAGGCGGGGAGCGCGGGAACCAATCGGCGGCCGGGGGGGCGGGGTCTCGTGGGACCCGGCGGGAAGCCTGGGGGCTCGGCGCCGGCCCTGTGGCGGCTGGGGCGTCGCTGGGTGGTCCTGTGGCAGCTGGGGCGTCGCTGGTTGCGAGGCTCAGGCAGGTAAGGAGGAGCAGGCGGGAGGTGTGGGGGTGACCAGGCCGAGGGCACAGTGGTCACTCCAGAGCAGCGGTGTGGGACCCCTTAAGAGGGGATGCGGTAGGGAGGGTCTGCGGGGAGGCGGGGAGCGCGGGGAGCGCGGGAACCAATCGGCGGCCGGGGGGGCGGGGTCTTGTGGGACCCGGCGGGAAGCCTGGGGGCTCGGCGGCGGCCCTGTGGCGGCTGGGGCGTCGCTGGGTGGTCCTGTGGCGGCTGGGGCGTCGCTGGTTGCGAGGCTCAGGCAGGTAAGGAGGAGCAGGCGGGAGGTGTGGGGGTGACCAGGCCGAGGGCACAGTGGAATGAAAATAACCTAATTACAGCCATGACTACGGTGGTGGAACCAACTCTTTACCCCGTCCCTACGTACAAAGGCCA
Organism: Lissotriton helveticus; assembly: GCF_964261635.1. NCBI lineage: Eukaryota > Metazoa > Chordata > Amphibia > Caudata > Salamandridae > Lissotriton > Lissotriton helveticus. The sequence continues at coordinate 1,510,723,644 of NC_136063.1, read as the reverse complement.
TACAAATGGGTCATACATAGATCACATTTTATTATCCGCTGACCTTGCCAACACTGTCTTGGACTTCTCCATCCAAATGAACATTTATAGTGACCATAATCCTATTTGTATTAAATTGGATGGGGGAATCTTTGAACAGCGAAAGCCACGTGAAGACTGTGGGTCTTTAAAGTGTACAAATGGAAAGCGTTGCCTAAAATGGACAATGGTGAACTGTGAAAATTTGTACACCTCTATTAATAATTTGTGCAGTTCTGAACTTTCTCTATGTGTGTCACCAGTATCATCATCGCAACAAATCTTGGCTGCATTTGAGGGTGTTGCATTAACAGTAGGGTCGTTGTTAATGGTGCCAGTTAAAGGGAATGCTAGCAGTAACCCAAAATGGTTTGACAGCTCCTGTTCTAAGGCCAGCCGAGATCTCAAGATAGCCCTGAAAACTAAACCCAGAGACTCGGACCACATTAAGGCCATGCGTGCCAGGTATAAAAAGTCCTGTGCTACTCGAAAGAAAGAGGTAAAGAAAAGTGTCTGGGAGACCCTTTTAGATCCCAAAACTTTGGGCAATAGTGCCAAGTTTTGGGAAATTATAAATAAACCCCTGTTTGACCAACCAAGTAATTCTGCTCTTGGTACAAACATCCCAGAGGAAGAGTGGGTTAACCATTTTAGTTCGATTTTTAAAAGTAAAGAGTTTCAAGCAGAATATAGTTTTGTTGCATCTAAGGAGAATTTTTTGCTCTTTTCAATTAATGAGGTTGAAAAAGGAATTCAAAGGCTAACCAGCAATAAGGCCCCAGGGCCGGATGGCCTCCCTCCGGACCTCTTTAAATCTTGCATATCGCTATGGGCGCCCGTCCTCACTGCTGTACTCAATGCGGCTGTGGTTTCTGGCTGCCTAAAGTCGTGGGCGGTGTCTACCATCGTACCCGTGTTCAAGAAAGGAGATCGTAATAGCCCCCTCTGCTATAGACCAATATCTTTAATTAACTCTGTGGTCAAAGTAGTGGGGGGAGTAATTCTAAACAGGCTAGTTGCATGGGCAGATGAAAATAAAGTAATATTCCCAATTCAATATGGTTTTAGGCCCGGTCACTCTACGATCACCCAGTGTTTGAACCTGTATTTGATCATAGGGAAATACACCATGGCCCGCCAAGGTACAATACACATGGCGTTCATGGACCTATCGTCGGCTTTCGACTGTGTAAGCCGTAGAAGGCCTGGGACGCCTTGGCTAAAATGGGTGTAGAGCAAAACCTGATTAATTTGTTTGCAGATATGCACTCTGACACGAGAGCAAATGTCCGGTACACACAAGATCTAAAAGTGACAAGAGACTTTGGAGTGCACCGGGGTGTCCGGCAAGGGTGCATCTTAGCCCCGTTCCTCTTCAATCTATACATAAATGACTTGGAAGAGCACCTTTTAAACACGGGAGCAGATTACCCTTATGTTGGACGGAAGGGACTGCCGGTTCTGCTTTATGCGGATGACGCAGTCCTTTTGTCCAGGACGGCAAATGGTCTTCAAATATTGTTAAACTCCTTCTTTGCTTTTATGAAGTCTCGAGACCTGAGCATGAACAACTCCAAATCTTTCGTAATGAAGGATGGCCAAGGTAATAAAAAGTCAAATTGCCTAAATGTTAACGGGGAAACAATCCCAGTAACAAAAACATTCTCTTATCTCGGAGTCCTGTTCGACTACCAACTGAACTGGGGACCCGCGGTACAGAAGAAAAAGGGAGAGGTAACCCGGGCAAATGCAGCAATATTTGACTTTGCAAGAAAAATGGGCAATAGCCCGGTGGCTGCACTGCTCCAACTTTACCGGGCCAAGAGTGTTGCTACTGCATGCTATGGCAGCGAGTTATGGGGATATGCCTCACTAGGAGCCCTGGAGGTAGTAGAAAATAACTTTTTAAAACAGACTTTGAGGGTTCCAAGGGGAACAGCCAACTTTTCTGTACATGAAGAGCTGGGTATGCCATACCTATGTGACAAGGTAGCTGTTAACCCCTTATTGTGCTAGCTAAATTGCTGGTTACCCAGCATATATTGAGGGAAGCACTAACATGGGAAAATAGGCTTACGGTTCCCTGGATAAAGTACTTAAGTAAATGCTTCACCGAATTAGGGCGCCCAGAACTCTTTTTAACCCCATAATCCATTACGAAATTGGATGTTATTACTGTGAAGAAGGTCTTTATTACATCCAGGTATTTAGCTAGGGAGGACGGCGAATTAAAGAAAGGAAGTGTACGGAAACATGTGCTATTAAAAACATCTCTGCTCATGGAACCGTACCTGTCATGGCCCATGTCAGGCTATGATCCTTTCCTGCTGACAAGGTTTCGCCTGGACTTATTTCACTTATTATTGGCCGTGCCTAAGGGGACCCACCGTGGTCAAGTGTTGCCGGCTTGCGGCTGCGACGAAAAGTCTCCGCAAGACCTGGCACACTTTTTCTTTATTTGCCCCTTTTACATTGTACCACAGAGGCTATATTTAAAACCTTTTCTCAAAAAATTGAATTTCACACAAATTAGACCTGCACTTTACTACCTTCAGCTGTTAAGATGTGATTGCACTTTATTTGTATGCAGCTTTTTAAAATTAGCACTTAAATTTAGAAAAAGCATGGAGGGGTAATAGTGCTATTGACATATACATTCTTAGCTAATAATAACTTTTTATATCCCTGTAGTATCTTTTTATATTCTTACAGTACATTCTGCTTGTAACTTCCTTGTTCTATGTTGTTTCTAAAATTTTCTTGTATGTATGAGCTAATATATGTCTAATGAAATATGCTTTTATGGTTGTTATTACAAATAACCGAATAAAGTTATTTGACTCGACTTGACTTGACTGTTGTCCCGCTTCCACAAAACTCCTACCAGCTTAAGGAAGTCCAATACCTAATTCAAGATCAGGCATGGATCATTCCTGAGCAGATGCCCATTCCAAGTAAGCAATGTGACAGATCTAGACAAATCATTTTGGCCTCATGTGCAGCAATAGTCCTAAGAGCAGTAAATGGAACATTTGTCGACTACCAACCACCAGGACAAGTCACCTCAAAGAGTAGTTCAATTCTTGACTACACCCTGGTCTTGCTCCCACTTTTTGACAATATAGCCTATTTCAAAATGGTCTTCTGTACAAAAAGAGATCATTTGCCCCAGATAAAGCACTTTTCACGAAGACACCACTCTATCTCAAGGCAGGAAGTCTAATGTCTTCAGCTTCTGGATTAAATTTAAAGATACTAAAATGGGATGGATCTCTATCCGATGCAACAATGAGCTTTAGTAAAGCCTCATCACGTGGAGAACAATGCTTCGAGACCAATCCCATCCAAAACCGGCAGTCCTTCATGGACAAGCTATTATGAAGGCATGCAAAATTCATGTTGTAATAGAGCACAACAGATTAACTGAATATACATGAAATCCAGATGGTTCACACAAGAGCTCAAAATACAAACTAGAAAGAAAAGTCAGTTATGATGGCCCCCAAGGTATACCCTAAATAAATCGTCAGATGTTATATTTTATATATATATATATATATATTATAGAAGTAAAAACTGTACAGATTTCAGGAACATTGATAAAAACTTGTGCAATGGAGCCGGCATCACAAACAACCTCTCGAAGTCACTATGAGCTCATTATCTTTTGACACAACTTTTGCGTCACAAGATGTTTTTCCTCATCTTGCTCAAGTGCAAGCTAAGCAGCTAAACATCATGTGACGCATCTCAAAGTCAAAAATTGCAGACTCAGCATCTTATACAGGTATGTAAGTACAAAAATGTATACAAAAAAGTGAATCTGATGGTACCCCCATCTCAACAGGTTTGCAGCAAGCTCTTTTCAAAATAAATCTGGCATTTTGGTAGAAGAACTTAGGGACAGATGTACCAAGCCTTAATGAGTTTGCAAACGGGTCGATTAGCAGAATCAGCCCATTTGCAAACGCAAAAAAATTGGCTTCTCAAATGTAGCAAACCCAAATTGCGATTTGGTAAGCAGTTACCGAATTGCAATTTGGGTTTGCGATTTGGTATTAGGAGGGGGCGTGTTTGGGGCATCCCTTCCTAATACCAAATAGCAGTGGTATGTATGAATGTTTTGTGGCCATGAATGCGGTCACAAAACATTTGCATATTATCACCTACTTCAAGTAGGTGGTAACCCATTCGCAAATGAGAAAGGGCTCTAAGGGACTCCTTCCCCTTTGTGAATGATTGTAAATGCATTTTTAAGAGCAGGCAGTGGTCCCATGGACCACTGTCTACTCTGAAAAAATGAAAAGAAAACGTTTCATTTTTCTTTTTTAAATACAACCCATTTTCCTTTAAGGAAAACGGGCTGAATAAAAAAAAATGATTGCTTTATTTAAAGGCAATCACTGACATGGTGGTCTGCTGACTCCAGCAGGCCACCATCCCCGTGATTTTAACGATTCCTAGGGGATCGAAAATTGCAACCTACCTCATTAATATTTATGAGGTAGGTCATTTGCGACCCCTTAGGAATCGCAAAAGTGTACTACACACGTTCATGCATGCCATTTTGCGATTCCCTAATTGTAAATCGCAAAGATTCGCAATTAGGGAATCGCAAAACATTTTTTTATACAGAGTTCTGCGAGGGGTTTTGAGTGTTCAGAAATAGTTGGTGCAAAACAAATTGCGGTGAAAGAGTAAAGAGAAAAGCTAAAGTTGAAAGGTGTTGCTTGGTCAGAGGAAACCCTAAACCTCTGAAAAAGAGTAGGGATAGAACCCCCTCTTGTTTACAGAGCACACTGGGGAGTAAATTGTCCTGTGAAAGTAATCACATGCGTAAAGGAAGGATAAAATCGCACACCAATGGCTCTTTTTCTTATATAATAGTTTTTATGGGTCAAAATGATCAAGGAGATCCAAAGAACATGCACCAGCCGACACGTGTTTCGGCAATTCGGGATAACAACTGTGACTCTTCAGGGCTGGGGGTGATACAAGAAAGGGTAGTACAGTAATGGTGTCACAAAAGGAGATCTTATACTTTCACGGTTGTGAGCAAAAATGACACCTAGTGCTCGTGGAAACCACACAATAGTGGGGTGGGTACATAATGGTGACTCCGTTCTTAATAAACAAAGAAAAAACCCTAAAAGAAAGTGTGTGAAGAAAATAAAATAAAATCAAACTTGTTAAAACTAAGTATCTCTATCCATATTTAAAATCATATAGTAGAGCAATATAACAGCTAGTAAGAGCTGTGGTGTTTAGGATAATAGAAGATGAGCGTAAAAGAGAAAACAAAGGAGGAAAACAGAAAATCAAAATGTTCAGACAACTCTAACTGATGATCCTTGTTATACCTGTGAGAAAAAAAACATCATAATAATACAAAAGTAGGCACTAAATGGTGAGTGAAGTGCGGTGAGTGAGTATTTAAATATATACTTATGATTAATATGTTGCACGAAATGTAAGATTCAGCATCAAAAGTATATCTAAAATCATGGCCACTATGGATATAGACATGATGCAGATTAATGCCTTGGGGAGTGCAAGACCTCATTGTGCTGTGGAAAGAAGTTCTTGTGGAGGAGAGAAAAACAAAGCAAAAAACTACGTTCCTTGTTGCAGTAGAAATGAGCCAATAAATAGAGTCTGTAGGACATATCAATTTGAAGTACCAAGTAGAAAAACAAAATATCAATGCGAAGCTAATCTCCTTCTGGCGGTCACCTAAAATTGAAAACACAGTAGATTTGAACTGCAGGACAGATCAATTTGAAGTACCATGTAGAAAAACAAAATATCAATGAGAAGCTAATCTCCTTCTGGCGGTCACCTAAAATTTGAAACACAGTACATTTGAACTGCAGACAGGCAGGAATGAAAAGAGCTAAGAAAAAGAATAGAATAGCCGAGTTAGTTAGATCGATGTGATTTATGATAAAAGGAAAAGTGGAGGAGAGATACCTGAAAAACGTGTAATGGGGCGGTCTCCGTAGAAATGGGAATAAAAAATCGTAATGTCAAGACTAACCATTAAATAACCAGCGACAAACTATAGTCGTACAATGAAGCAATGCCTTATAGTGTGCAACAAAAACACTCACCGGGGGACCGGTGATAGTTCCAACCTGGTCCTAGTCGGGTAACGCTCAAACAAAAAAGGTCCACTGTGGCCAAAGTATCAATCGTGGAGCCAAAGTATAAAGTTGAGATCCCCCAAGAATCGGCAGGTAATGCCGTCTTGCGTAAACCGGGGCTGCCGGGTAAAGCCAATCAGCAGTTAAAACCTCACCAATCGCACTGGTTACTGAAAGCAAGGTCCAAGTAACCAAAGGGCTTACCTGTGAGTCGGTCTCTCAAAGAACTGTGACGTTGTTTGCCGGATACGGAAACAAACTTCCCTTCGGTTTCGACTATTTAACAAGTGAGTGTGGCAAACGACTAGACCGTTAACCTTAATTTAGGTAGAGTATCAGCCATGGAAATAAAGAAAAAGGCCCATTATCGATTTAGTGTAAACAGAAATAACAAAAGGACTACGGAACCGTGATAGGAGATATCACGATCCTCAAAAAACAAAGTAGAGGGATGTCAGTGTCCAATACGGCAAGGGAGGGGCCAATAATTAGAGCGAAAAGAGTAGTTAGGTGACAGGCAAGTGAATGAGACAGTATAGCTCATCATTTAGTTCCGCATTTGTTGCATTTTAAATGTTACCCAATCAGCTAAAATTGACGTATATAGCGCATAGTTGAATTTCCTGTGGCATAATTTGTATGGTTTTATGAGGGCACAGACATGTGAAATTCTGCCTAAAAAATATCCATAAATACCTGGCTAAATAAAGTTGCATAAAGCAAAATTTCCCTAAATTACTCCACATACATAATAAGTAATACAAAAGCAATTTTTCAAGAGTATTGATTCATCATAGAGGATTGCAGTAGGTACCAGAGAGTGTCCTGCGGTTCAGGGACACAAAAAATAATGAAGTTCATGGTCAGAATTTTGTCCGTATTTCACTGTGTTTAGACGCATAATCCAGGTTGCCTCCTGGCATCTGAGTTTCAGTTCATGGTTTCCACCCCTGACATTAGTCTCAGTGACTTCAATCCCAAAGAAACTGAATGTCTTGGTTGTCCCTTGTGCGGGACATGTTGCCATATGTATTGCCATGGGGTAACGTACATCTTGTTGAAGGATGGCTCGGGCATGTTCCCTAATGCGTTCTTTTAGGGGCCTGATGGTACTACCCACATATTGGCTGTGGTAAGTGCATTGTATGATATACACCACATATCTGGTGTTACAGTTAATGTTGGTATTGATAGAGAATTGCTGTTTGTGATATCCTGAAAAAGTATTGGTGCCATGTTTTGCCCATTTGCACATCCCACAGCATCCACACTTGAAGAAACCTTTTGACCGTTCGGTCAGCCAAGTGTAATTTTTAGTTCCACATGGCACTGTTGGACTTAGTCTATTTTTTAGGTTTTTTCCACGTCGATATGTGATCTGTGGCCTGGTTGTCATGGCATCCTACAGGGACTTATCTTCAAATAGGACACCCCAATGCTTGTTGATACTTTTTTGGACAAATGCGCTCATTTCGTTGAAGTCTATAATGAGCCTCACTGGTTGGTTGGGTTCAACTTGACATTCTTTGCTGGTTAGTGTCAACTCTCTGTTTACTTGTTTGATTCTAGTACCTGCTTTGCGTAGTACATGCGGTCTGTAACCTCTCCTGGAAAACCGTTCTGTCATGTCTTTAATACATTCCTCAAATTCGCTTTCTTCACTGCAGTTACGTCTAGGACGTATAAATTCACCATAGGGAATGGTGTTGATCTGATGACTGGGGTGTTAACTTACTGCATGCAAGACCGCATTACAGGAAGTTTCTTTGCGGTATAAGCGACTGTGGAGAACATTGTTTTTGACATAAAGTTCTATGTCTAGAAAAGTGACATTAGTGGTGCTAATATGACTTGTGAATTTCATATCCATGTTGTTTCTGTTCAGACTCTCACAAAAGTCATTTAATGATTGATGGGTGCCCGACCAAATCAAAAGGCAGTCGTTGATGTATCGACCCCAGTATACAATGTAGTCCACTCAAGGGATGCCCTACTTGCCCCAGATACAGTCTGCTTCAAGGGTCCCCATCTAGAGGTTAGCAAACGATGGGTAGAATCTAGACCCCATGGCGACACCCTTGGTTTGTCTGTACCACCGTTTGTCATAAATGAAGAAAGTGTACCCGAGAATAATGTCCATCATTGAGACGAGCATGTTGGTATGTTCCCACAGAGTAATGGGTCTGTTGAGTAAGTATTTGGTGATTACTGTCAGACCCAAGTCAGGTTTGATGGACGTGTACAGAGACACTACATCTAAAGTGGCCATGATAAGACCTGGTTGCCACTGTATGTCTGTTGGATGCTCAAAATGTGCTTAGTGTCCTGTATAAAAGATGGAAGATTCCTGACTAGGGGATTCAAGAATATGTCAACATACTGGGATAGTTTTTCTGTGAGTCCCCCCATCCCTGACACAATAGGCCTGCCCGGTGGGAAATGCCCTTGTTTGTGGATCTTTGGTAGGGTGTACAGCCATGGATATGTAGGTCTAACTACCCTCATGTATAACAGTCCTCTTCATTAATGAGTCCTTGGTCTCTCCACCCACTAAGGTGTTTGTTTATGAGGATAGTGAGGGGACCTATGGGGTTATAGTCGAGTGGTTCATAGCATGTGGTGTCAGAGAGTTGAGTCAGGATCTCTTGGTGGTAGTCTGCCCTGTTCATGACTACCACATTTCCACCCTTGTCCGCCTCCCTGATTATGATGTCTTCGTCATTACTCAGAGATTTAAGAGCTAGCCTTTCATCTCTGGATAAGTTGTCCCATGACCTGTGTTTATGGGGGTTAAGTTTCTTTTCATGATATTCAATGTCGTCCAGGACCAAATTGTAAAAAATATCCACAGGGTTGCCTCCTGGTAAGGTGGGCGTACATTTGGATTTATTTTTTAGGCCACTGGCCAGGGTCTGACTGGTATTATATTGTATTTTTGCACATATATGTTTGTATTTCGTCTTTGTACTTTTATGGTTTTAATTTAACCAAATAAAGTGGTTTGACTGACTGACTGACTGGTCTCTAGTTCTAGGTCATTCAAAAGATTCTCAAAGGAATTGGGCGGGTCATCAAAGTCAGTCAACAATAGTAATAAATGTGTAGCTTTCACATCTTTGATGCTCTGTGCTTTAGTAGGATTGTCATGGTGTATCTGTGTAGTGTTACCTGTGTTGTTTGGAAGACCAGAGAAATATTTTTTAAGTTTTAATCCTGGGATGAACTTGAAGAGGTCTATTTTAGCCCTACAGGGATCCCCTTGTTCATGGGGGTTAAAGTTGAGTCCTTTGCTCAGAAGTGATATCATATTTGTGTCTAGAGTTTTAGAAGAAAGGTTGACTACTTGGACTCCTTGGGTGACTCCTAATCTTTCTTCTTGTTCCCTGATCCGAGTGTCTCCCTGTATTCGTCCTTTGCCGGCTGTTTTGCCTCGATGGGTTTTCTGTCTGTTGTATTTGGTCTCGAACGATTTTCTTGCCTGATTGTCGGGATTTCTCGTCAAAAATTGTTTGATACACTTGATGTTGTAGAGTTTGGTCCCGTCTCATGTGCTGCTGGTATCTGATTTTCAGTTTCGCTATCAATATTGTGAATACTGCTTAGTGAAGTGGAACTAGAGGAAATAGAAGAGACGTCTGTTTTGGATGTTTGGTTAGTGCGTGTGGTTTTCTGGATTATTTGGTCATATTTTTCCGCAAAGGTAAATACACGAACTTCTCGATAATCTGCCTCATCCCTTTTTAGTTGTCGTGTTTTACGGTCTTTAATCTCATTCTGATGTTTAGATAAAATCTCATTTAATATTTTGTAATACTTTTCTGTTGCGTCCTTCAAATCAAGAAGCTGTATTTCTTTCTCAAGTTCAATTATTTCTGCCTGTAACCTAGTCACTTTTCGTTCTGCGTTTTCTACTAGAATCAGGATTAATGTGTTAGAATTGGTAGTGCATGCTTCCTCCCATTTGCTCATTAGATCATCGTCCAAATCATCAAAAGTAGAGAAAGTTTGCGAGCATAGTCCTCTAGGGACTCTATTTAGTCTTAGATACTGCTTAAGAGTAGCGCTATACCACCATCGGGAGTTCTCAGTTTTTTTAAATCTTTCTAATTTTATGAACTTTTCTTTCAAGCCTTCTTTACGTTGATGGTTTCCACTTGTAGAGGCAATTGTAGGTTGAATACCTTTGGCCAAATTGTCAAATAGTTCAGAGGCGATTTTATCTCTAACCATGATATGGAAATGAACTGGTAATTTGAGTGTACCGCTGTGGCTGCCTTTCTGAGAGCGATTAGTAAGAGTTCTGCGAGGGGTTTTGAGTGTTCAGAAATAGTTAGCGCACAACAAATTGCGGTGAAAGACTAAAGAGAAAAGCTAAAGTTGAAAGGTGCTGCTTGGTCAGAGGAAACCCTAAACCTCTGAAAAAGAGTAGGGATAGAACCCCCTCTTGTTTACATAAGCAAAGTCCAGAGCACACTAGGGAGTAAACTGTCCTGTGAAAATAATCACATGCGTAAAGGAAGGATAAAATCGCACACCAATGGTTCTTTTTCTTATATAATAGTTTTTATGGGTCAAAATGAAACTACTGTCAAGGCGATCCAAAGAACATGAACCAGCCGACACGTGTTTTGTCAATTCGGGATAACACCCGTGATTCTTCAGGGCTGGGGGTGATACAAGAAAGGGTAGTACAGTAATGGTGTCACAAAAGGAGATCTTAAACTTTCATGGTTGTGAGCAAAAATTACACCTAGTGCTCGTGGAAACCACACAATAGTGGGATGGGTACATAAATGGTGACTCCGTTCTTAATAAACAAAGAAAAAAAAACAAAAGAAAGTGTGTGAAGAAAATAAATTAAAATCAAACTTGTTAAAACTAAGCATCTCTATCCATATTTAAAACCATATAGTAGAGAAATATAACACCTAGTTAGAGCTGTGGTGTTTAGGATAATAGAAAATGAGCGTAAAAGAGAAAACAAAGGAGGAAAACAGAAAATCAAAATGTTCAGACGACTCTAACTGATGATCCTTGTTATACCTGTGGGAAAAAAAACATCATAATAATACAAAAGTAGGCACTAAATGGTGAGTGAAGTGGGGTGAGTGAGTATTGAAATATATACTTATGATTAATATGTTGCACGAAACGTAAGAGTCAGCATCAAAAGTATATCTAAAACCATGGCCACTATGGATATAGACATGATGTAGATTAATAGCACGGGGAGTGCAAGACCTCATTGTCCTGTGGAAAGAAGTTCTTGTGGGGGAGAGAAAAACAAAGCAAAAAACTACGTTCCTTGTTGCAGCAGGAATGAGCCAATAAATAGAGTCTGTACCTATGGTACCCCCCGCATTTCAAAGTGCAACATGGCAGGCACCGCGCGGTGCCTGTCATGTTGTTGTTTGAAATGCATAACGTGCATTTTTACCATTGCGGCGGTCGGCACTTTCAGCACCGCCCGCCACAATGGTAAAAATACAGGATGCGCCCCCCAGTGTGGTGGGCGCATCCTAATTGCCAAGGCGGGACCGCCGCTCCTATGGGGGCGGGCCCGTTTTGCACGGGGATGGCGGGCGGGCAAAGTCCGCCCACCATCCTAATGGGGGCCATAGTGTCTAATGTGAAAACAAAGGGCTTTTCCTATCTCTTGATCCACATGAACACCATAGTTCTGGCAAAATTCAAATGAAAGTGTGGCCTATAACTTGAGACTCTAACCTTCATTTTTGAGACACGAGCTGGACAGGAGGAATAATAAAGAGGAAAACTCTCGTCTTGTCTCTAGTATTCTCTGTACACGGGCATAAATAATAAAATAAAGAATATATGATTCCCTTGGTGTTCAGTGCAAAGTTCCAAGAAAGCAGATCAATTTAGAATGATTGAGATGTGCTCGGAGAAAAGTAAAAGGTATCTGAAGCGTAAGGGAGAATTGCATCAAAAAGGCGTAATTAATGTATGACTGAAGATGGGAATAAGAGAGCTGCTAGGGAATGGAAAGCGTGGATCAAGCTACTGGGCACTGGTTTGAAATATACATCAGGCACAAAATTATTCTACCCTCCAGTACCAGAGGAGACTTACTGAACCCCAAACGGATTACAAAAGTAACAGCACGTCTGCAAACCAGTGACTTTCATTGAAGTCTACTTTCGTGTAATGCAAGAAAAAATTCTGAGAAAAGACGTGATTTTAATTTTGGTAATTTTCGCATGAAGAAGACTGTGTGCACTTTCATGAGGTAAATAAAGGGGATCATTGTAAGAATTGAAAATCTAAACAGTCCAAAATCAAACAAATGGCAAGCCCAAGTATGGAAAATAAAAAACAAAGAGGAAAGAAATGAAGCCGAAAGGCATGACAAGACATAGAGAATTATGCTGCAATGTAGGACCAATTTGCAAGGCTCATTTGGGGAAGTTATGAGGCAAGGACATGCATATTAGGTGACAATAAAAGGCAAATTGTGCTGGATATTATGTGCATCAAGTGAAATATGTGGTACTTTATGTGGATTTAATTCGCTATTTTGACATTTCAACACACATTAATAGAAAAGAGATGCCATTCACAAAACGCTTAGATCTATAACCATTCAGGAGAGACTAATCATTAAGTTATTTACTAAGAATTAGTAACTTTGTCTTACATGGTTGCACAATATCACTTTTTCATTAACACTGTTTTCTCTACTTCCTAGTAGAATTGTTTTAAATCATATTTTTATGGAATCTTATAACGTTATACCATTCATGTCGATGCCAACGTAACATTATGTGGATTATAGGTATTACCTTGATTTACAAAGATGTTTACTTGAATACAATCAATAAGGTGTAGCACTGTTTACAGTATCATATTTATCAGGTATGTCTGGTTCTCAAATTATGGTGGAAATTGATGGGTAACCACATTAATACAACAGCATTTATTACAACCTGTGAAGCCCAGTCTTGTGTACTGGGTACAGATCCTCGCATGCTAAAGATCACAGTCTCTATTGTCATGGAATTCAAGGTGCAGCTGTCACCTGGTGCTGGTTAGAAGAGGGAGAAGCGTGCCCCATAAATGCTCAGATTGATCAGATACCCACAAAGAACCCGGATTTCAGTCTCAGTGCTAGTAGTTGCTATGCCCATCCATTGACCTTCCAAAGGCTTTTTACGCTGTCAGCAGCACTCATCAGACCACAGCGCGAGGACCAGGGCCAGGTCAAAAAACCTTTTACCTGCCAGTTCGATTTCTGACTGTTTCTTATAAATGAATAAACCCAGCATTTCCTACCCTTTCTTGGGGCTTTGGGTGACCTGGAATAAACCAAATTGTTACACTTGAAGGATTGTGATGATTAGTAGTAGTAGTGTTGGTAATGGTATTTGGCAGTGCTGGCAGGGGCAATGGGTGAAGCAAGCTGCAGTGGTCTCCTGAGAAATATATGTGGTCCTGGTACTGATGTTTTTTTCAAATTAAAACTGACTATATCCTATTCATCCTATAGATCCAACTACCCGCAATTTAAATATAAATAACTAATTTAAAAAACCAAAACATTATGTGTACACTAAAAATCACAAAAAACACTTAAATAATAAAAATAACAATCAAGCTACACAATTAAACACCTATTAAATATTTAATTAAGATAAAAATAGGTCCAAATAAAAATAGTAATTTATAACTATTTTTATTTAAAAATCTCCCCACCCAATTATCCATTGAGGCAAGCAACGCATCACTAAATTATGAATGACTAATGAAATGTATAAATAAAAAAAATACACTTTACAAAATGATTAACCATGCAAAAAAATATATGCATTTATAATATTAATACCTAAAATTAATATAATAACTAATGTATAATAAAATAATGGAAATCATATATTAAATACAGATATCTATTAAAAAAATATATATTATATACAGCTATAATTTGGTATTTATAATATATGCATAAAAACATTATTCTTACCATCCATATTCTGTTCCTTGACCCAGAGTCATCTTTAGATCGGTCTTCAATATAGTTAGACAGACTATTTTGAGCAGGCAAAGCACTAGTTATCAGGAAAGAGTTAAGATGTTCAAATATCTGCCCAATTTCAGGTTATTGAATCATCAACGCATGGTGTGCAACACAATCAATCAAAGACATTGTGTATAATTAGTAAAAGGGATGGTGGCCTTGGACCTCACATAGCCCAAGGTTATCAGCATATGTGTAATGCCATTAAGAAGATATATTCTGCTTTGCAGCCACAGCCGGTAGTGGGAGTACCTGCCGGGAGGTGACGTGGGGAGGGGAAGGGGCAGGGTGGTAGGTAGTAATGTATGGATTACGAGCCTTAACAGGTAAGTAAACATATAAATAAATAAAACAAATTTCGTTGCGTGCACTGCATCACCAAATGCGATGCAGTGCGCACAACGAAATTAATTTTATTTATTTATTTGTTTACTTACCTGTTAAGGTCTGTAATCCATACATTAATACTCCCCCTGCCCCTCCCCCTCCCCACGTCACCGCCCGGCAGGTACTCCCACTACCGGCCACGGCTGCTGCTTTGTCTAATGATGAGTCCGCCTTAACAGAGGCAATTATTGCCTCTGACAGAGTACACACAGGTGAAAACAATCCCAACTGCTTAGTAGGACTGATGGGTTTGTCAGGCCTGAAGGCAGATGTACAGTGAACGTTCAGTTGAAAATGGTGTATTATAATAGGGATGTGACAAAGGGTGTTAGAATAGGTGACAATAATGTTGGAGAAATTCCAGACCTTCCATATTTTAATGGGAGAGCAAGGACCAGCTGCCAAACAGGAGGAGGCTTCCAGCCTCAGTAGTGCCTCATTCCAGGGGGTTCAGAGAGGAAGACACACCAAGAGCCAGAGTGGTGATTGTGAAAGTGCCGTCGGAGCTCCATCTGTAGAGATAAGAAGTGTCAAAAGACGCATGAAGGAGGCAATACATTGCTATAAAAGTATCCGCATTTAGGTGTGGTGTGAGTAGCCAGAAATGGGTGGTATGCACACTCTCACCTACAACAGTAATAGACATAATGCAATGATTATATTTAATGAATGGTAGGTGTCCATTTTCAATATTGTTCACATGACTTGACACTAGACATCCATCACCAAGCTTTCCTCTGAAAAGGCAGCTATCCACATTGCCTGAACATGTATAAGTTATTGGCTACCGGGATAATCTGCGACAATTTGTTTATGAGACAATCTGTATTGCAGACCACCTATCTATTTAGTCTGTGTTCATGTTTTTGCAATTACTGTAAACATATTTGCTTGCTCCTACTTGAACAATACCTTTAATCACAAGTGAAGTGAGCAAACCAGACCTTCCTTAGGAGAATTCCTTTAACCCTTTCATCCTCCTTCCATCATCATGCATCCATCCAAATTTAGGGCCCGATTACAAGTTTGCTGGTCTTCCAGTGGGCCGTCACGCCAGGGCGCCACCTGAGGGCTGGGAAACTCATTCGCACACCACCCGCCAGATTCTGGTTTTATTCAAGGTCTGGCAGGTGGTGCTTTGGTGGTCCCACAACAGTGCCTTTCTAAGGCTCATATGTGTGCCTTAGAGAGGCAGCACCATGGATACGCCAAAGCCTATTCCTGCATTTCATGGACTGTGAAGTCCAGCCGTGCAAGAACAGGGGGTGCATACAGACAGGGGGCACAACATATGCCCCCTGTATGTACCCCCAGAGGCAACAGAGGGCCTGTAGGCCCCCTTAGTTTCCTCACTGCCACCCTTTTCATGGCGGGCTCACCATCATGAAAAAGGTTGCAGTGAGGAAACTCGTAATATGATTGGCAGTGCCGCAGTGGCACAGCCACCATATTGCGGCCTCACACTGCTGCAATTCCACCAAGGGATCACGGATCCCCTGTGGTTGCAGCGGTCCTTTGACGTTCTGACCTCCAAACTCGTAACAGGGTGGTTGAACCATTGGTGCAGCAGTGCCCACACCGCCATCATGGGTTTGGCAGTCCATTGGACCACTGAACTCGTAATTAGGCCCGTCGACTCCACGTCTAAACTAAGAATTATGTCTAAGTTTGCCTTTGTGAATCAGGTCTGAACTTGTCAAAAATCTCCATCTCACAGTGGTCAAAAAGTGCCATTCTGTCCTTAATACCACATTCTTTCTTTTCATGTTTTTCCTCCTTGTTGTGCTGTTAAAGTCCTATTTAACATTAACATTTTGTACAAAGAAGCCATTTTGGAAAATTGATGATGAATAATGTGTTTATTAGTCAATTAAAACCATAAACCTCAACAAAGGACATCACCATTAAAACATATAAATAGAACATCTAAAAAATGGTTATCAATCATGAGCAAACGTTCATTCTCATTTGGGGTGCAGCCATTAATACGAGATGTACTGAATATACAGTGGATGATTTCGCATTAGGTGCAAATGTGCAAAGGTTAAAAAGCTAGCGAAGCCCATAATTACGCAGATGGTACAGATATTTAGCCACTGGAAATAAGGAGTAATAAAAGTACTGGTACTTGACTTTACGGGCTTGAAGACTGCAAAGCTTATGGCCCCTAGCAGCCTGCTTTAACATAAATTCAATTTTGAAATTGTGCAAATTTATGCTAAAAGTGTATTTGTGCAATTGTGCAAATTTATGCTAAAAGAGCAAATAACTAAGGACAAGTGACGTGATGTTGAATTGGTACTCAGCCTAAGAGGATAGGAAGCAACTACTGTTCATTTTCCCTAGCAGCATGCCACTGTGTGGTACAGATAAGGGATCTTATTGGGGGCCTTTTTACCGCTCCCCCACCTGTGTCTGTACATGTGTCTTAACAAGGGTTTTAAAAATGTCCAGGACAGTCTAATGTTCAACATTATATTCCTTGTATCCAATGACTTCATCAGCGCGGATCTACAGGCCCTGACACAGGTTGTTGAACACTTTTCTCAGTAAACCTCTTCGCTGTGTGGCCAGAGCAGGGCAAGTACGTATAACATGCTGTAGGGTGTTATCTGCCTGGTGGCATAGGCGCAGAATGTACAACAACTAATAAACATATCATAATAGTAATAGATCAAAAAACACAAAAAAATGAAAAGAGTAAAAAGTATGACATTTCATACTTTTTACTCTTTTCATTTTTTGGTGTTTTTTGATCTATTACTGTTATGATATGTTTATTAGTTGTTGCACATTCTGAACCGCTGTAAGGATAAAATACTGATCGCCCCTGGTTCAGGTGGTTAGGGCTGCCCTTGTGGTGGTTGATGGTGGCATAGGCGGCAGTTCTTAGCTCCTCCTTGGTCTTCCTCCCCCCACATTTTGGAACATTCAAAAGGTTTCTGGGGCCCTTTTTAAGTTTTGCACCTGGCTACCACCTACTTCACCTTAATGGTGTTTGTGAGTGTTAACATTATCGTTATGCGAACATTCACATAGTGTGAATGGTTAGGACATTGCATAAGAGTTCCGTTATGAAATATAGCATAGTATCAGCTAGCTGTCTGAATGGATTGCCATGAAAAACTTGCGACTAATACAATTTTTACCCTTAGCACAATTTTTGCCCTTAGTACCATTTTTGACCCTAGTACATTGTTTCATGTTAATTTTGCGGTTGCTAACTAGTTTGCAACTGACTTGCAATTTGCAAAACTTTAGAATATTAGCCCACAATGTTTTTACAAACATTCATAGTCAATCCGGGGTACAAATATAAATTAGCCTTATACATATTTCAAGATATTCGAATTGGCGGTGGGTCTGTTATTAAAGCAAGCTTAATATACAGCTTCACAATCCAGTTTTAATGAAACACTTATTATATGCAGCGGTAGATGGTGGTAATAAATAGTACTTAGATTTTACCCATATGAGCCTTTGTGGTTCCGGAATCCGAGGCGTAAACAAACTGAATATTTCTAAATTAAAGATTACTTTGTGTGAACTGTCTGATTTCAGCAACATTTGACAAATACCAGCAAAACTGAAATGTACTTCGCTGTGTTCCTCCATAATGCATAGCATGTTTTTGATTAATAATTCAAGGAATGAGTCTGGAAGGTGTGCTGCACAAGGTAAAGCAGGATTTAAAGCAGCAGACTAATAAGATGTTCGACCACATGGGGAAAACTCTGCCTTGCAGAAATAACTAAAAACAGAATACATATCCTGCTCTTGCCACTTTAGCCAATGTCTTCATTTTTAAAGGAATTGTAAAATGTATGAGCAACGGAAAAAAATGATCTTAGGTTGCGATCTTCAAAGCTGCTGCAACTTGTTTGTACACGGATATAAATATTTATATAAGGGTAGCAGTCAATGTGAGGGGTTGTGCCACATAGGTGCCCCTAATGACACTATAAACAACTATATCAAATACAGAATTTTCTCTCTTGTCACCTGGAACCCTAAAGTGGAAAAGTCCCATTTATTGACCATTTGTCTAGCTACTATCTCATTTTGTATAGGGTACCTCGCCATAAACATGCTGCTTAATGACTTATCCAGTAGGCCAGCTGTGCAAGATGAGAGAAGTCATGTCATGGGGGGCAATGTACGCCATCGCTCCCTTTCCTTCTCACTGAAGATAAAATAACATTCATGCTGCACTGTATGAAATTTAGCTGTTCCGAATGAATGGTAAGAATATCCAGCAGTCCCTTATTAATAAAAAGTCACGTCACTGACTGCACTGGTGTTAAATAATGTGTTCTACTATGATGACAAGTCCTGCACTAGAGCACTATGAGATATCAGCCGTGCCTTTCATGAGTTTTACCTTCGCTGTATACGTTCTGGTGCACATTTCAATGCGTGGTCAATCCCCTAGTTATAGTCATGTAAAATGAGTGATTTTGCATACATGAGACATTTGCATGTGGCTAGACCCATGCCTGTTCAGTGCAAGGATACCCTCCCGGATGATAGTGCAGTATACATATCTGCGTACCATACATAAATCTTTGGGCCAAATTAAAAATGTAATAGTGTGGCGGCGGACCGCCCTGCCGCCGCACTGCCAAACCTGCATGAGAACCGCCTGCAGCATAATGACTTTTTTAGTCATTGGAGGGTGATTCTTTGGCAGTCCCATGGTGGGGCCTATAAAATAGGCACTGTAATGTGAACATCAAAGGATGTTCCAGCATGGCATGGACATCTTGTGCTCCATATAGAGTAATGCAAAACAACAGTTGATGGACAGAATGCAGAACAATGTCATACATTCACCCCAGTACAGAGATCTGGGCCTAAATCCATCGTTTTTTTGCACTCCACACCACCCCAGTTCAGACATGGCCATATGCAAATCAGCCTTGACCCTGTGCCTCATGGGAACAGTCCAGCCCTAACTGCCAAGCCATGTCTTTCCTGGACCGGAATCAAGCATCCTAGGACCGGTTTCTGGCTATCAGCCGTCTTCAGCCAGGATAGCTTGACTCCAGTGGTGTGGAGAGCATGGGACTGTACCCATGAGGCACAGGGTCAAGGCTGATTTGCATATGGCCATGTCTGAACTGGGGTGGTGTGGAGTGCAAAAAAACGATGGATTTAGGCCCAGATCTCTGTACCGGGGTGAATGTATGACATTGTTCTGCATTCTGTCCATCAACTGTTGTTTTCCATATAGAGTGAGGCACAATGGGGCATTTATTTTCCTCACCGCCACTGTTTTCATGGAGGAAAGGCCTCCATGAAATTAGTGGCAGTGAGGAAAGTCGTAATCTATTTGGCGGGACCATGGTAGTCACGGCAAACATATTGAAGCCTCTTGATAGCTGCGCCACCACCAGGCAGCGGCAGTTCCCTGGCGGAGTTGGTGGTCCCAGGGGGGCACGACCATCAAGGTCATAATGAGGTGTTCAGAAGACCGCCACCACTGCCCACCACGAGTCTGGTGGTCCGAGGACCACCAGACTCGTAATTAGGCCCTTTGTGTTCTCCCGGTTTTATTTATCCTTAGGATTTCACACAGTGCCAGATCGTTTGATTTTATTAGATCTGGCTTTGAGGAAATATGGTTGTTTTTACGTTCCAGCCTCGTTAGACATCCTATGTGTTGGACCTAGCATCATTGGCGTGAGTCTCTCTTCCATTTTTACTGATTGCCTCCTCTGTTTTTGATATGTTTTTGCTGGTAATATGCTTTTTGGCATTGTGCCACTGCTATTCAGTGCCAAGGTGCAAGTGCTTCCTATGTTAAATTGATGTATTGATTATTGATTCAATGATTGGGTTATTTGATTTACTTATCAGACTCTAGTACAGTGCAACATGTGAGCCCAGGGCTTGTAAATCAAATGCTGCTGGTGGACTTGGAGTACTGGTTTTGCCACCCACAGAAGCCGGTTGTAAAGTGTGTCTCAGGCTTGCCACTGCAAGGCCTGTGTGCAGTCTGTGACTGCCATGTCGACTTGGCAAGTGCACCCACTTGCCAGTCCCTAAACCTTCCCTTTTCTTCTTATCAGACAGCCCTATGGTAGGTGGGTGCATTGCAAGTATAAGGTAGGACATGCCCTGGTGTGTGTAGCATGTCCTGATACTGAATTGCAGCCATTTTCGCTTTTCACTATTGTAAGGCTACCTGTTCTCCATAGGCCAGAATGAGCAGTTAGGTTATTATATTTTATAATCCTAACTGACTCAGGGAACATGGTGGAAATTCGAATTTAGTATGCCTGAACTCAGAATGATAAAATACATATTTTAGTAAAGTTGGTTTTAACATTCTGTGTCTGAAAATACCACTTTTATAAAGTAGGTATTTTCTTGTCTAGCTATCCAAAGCCTGCCTCTGCTAGGTTGTGTATTCCTTGTCTGGAGTTTGAGTGATAGGGCTGGGGGATTCCAAGAGACGAATGAGTCAGCTCCGTGGTGAATAGTGAGATCTGCATCTAGATGGGAGGGAGGAGTTGCATCTGGGACCTAAATAGGCCTGGGCCTTCCCTCCACAATGCTGGCTCCACCCCTGGGGAGAGGCTGATGTCTCTGCCCTGCACTGTGAAAGAAGAGAAGGAATCAAGTCAACAAAGTGCTCCAGTGCTGTGCTTTCCCTCCACAATGCTGGCTCCACCTCCTGTGGCGCGTCTGATGTTTCTGCCCTGCACTGTGAAAGGAAAGAAGGAGTCCTGTAAATGAAGTGCTCAAGAACTGGTTTGGACTAGGCAGAGGCGTCTCTGCCTTCAGAGAACAAAGAGAAAAGTAGTATAAATATTGGGACTGAGACCCAAGAACTTTAGATCACTTATGGGAACAAAACAAACCTTTTGCCAAGGAGAAGAACAAAGGAAGCAACAGGAGTTTGGACTGCCCCTCTGCCAGTGTGCAGTTTGCTGGGTTGGCCTGCAGTGGTTTCTTCATTGCCAAGGAAAGGAGAAGGAACTTTTTAAGGACTTTCATCATCTTACAGAATATTCTCCAAGGGTTTGAACCTGTGCTTGCCTCCTGCTGAAGTCTCAGGGACATAAGACTTAATCTCCAGCTCCCCCCTGAATTTCCTTGCAGGGAATTCTAACTACAGAAGCCTGCGTGTCGCTGTGAGCTGGAAGAAGGAAGCGCGACGCAACAAGAAGAAGCGTGACGCCGCCACAGCTGAAATCATCGCTCGCCGGAGAAGCGTGCTACCGCATCTCCCAGGAAGCGTGTCTTCGTCAAAGCTGCCTGCTGTCCTTTCACCGAAGAAGCGTGACGCCATCGAAAGGGTCGCCATCGCATCGCCGGAGAAGCGTGTTGCAGGACCTGTCACGGCTCCAAAGTACAAAGTCGTCGCAAGGCTGCCAGGGTGCCTACGCATCGCCGTCGCATCGTCGCATCAAGGGCGCCATCTTCTCGCATCACACCAGGATTGTTGATTCGCATCGAGGTGCCATCTTGTACATCACATTATTATCAAGAGGGGGGTTTTACCCAAAGGGTCACTGGGACCTGGGTGCTAAGTGATACATATATAGAAGGGTCCCAGAACATTAGCGTATCAAGGAAGTACGCAATTACTGATTTACAACCATTTAATTACGAATTTCATCACATTTATTAAAGCAACCACTGTCAATAAATCACAATGTGCTACTAAATCAATGAAAAAATTTGACATAAACATTATTAGAGCCCCAATTACAAGGGAAGGGAAGGAAGAATAAAGTGAAATGAAAAGAAGGTGCAGTGATTCAAAGGAAAAGACTAAATTTCATATTCAAAACAAAACATTCATTATTAATAAAAGAAGGCTATAACTTAGTCAAGCCGAATTTACAATTGAACAGATACACAGGTCATTCTACGGTCACACTTGCTAATATTTAATTCATGGATAGTGCCGGATGACAAAAAAGGTAGAGCCGTCGACGTTTCGACCCCTACAATGGAGGTTTACTTGAGACCTTAAGCGGGGTCTTCATCAGGACAGAGAAGGTAGTGATGTGGCCAGACAATTCTAAAAGGTAAAAAAGGGGACTACATGAATTCATACGAAAGGTGAATTTAAAATTAGCCATTTGAATAATAAAGAGTCATTATTTACCATGGTATATCGGGCCAGCCAGGCTCCGAAGCACAAAAATACGAAGGTCCAACTTCTGTAGGGTCTCTTACTAGTGGACTAGGCCGACTAGAGAGGAGCAAGAATGGTACCATGCATTAGTAGTTAGCAGTTTTAAGTTTCGCAACCAATTAGACAGGAGTTGATTATATTCTAAAGGGATCTCAGTCACGTGTATCCTTCACTTTTGAGCTGAAAAACAGTCCGTCAATGCAGGGAGGACTGTGAGAATGGGAATTAGTTGTCTTCCTCGTGTCTGCCACTAAAGGAGCAAGGAAGTGTGATTATAGTATCAAAATGTCATGAAGACAATTAACGCGTGTCTTACTATTCCATAATCAAAAGGACTTACATTTGTCTGTTGATCGCCTGAGATTACCAATATCCAAACTTGAGCCCTTTATGTTAGTTACGGGCAAAATACCACAACCCTTTTATATATGTATCATCTTGTACATCACAACCGGGCCGCAGGCCGAGAACCTATGCATCACTCCAGCATCTGTAAAAATCACGACGCATCCCCTACTCTGCGCAAGCATTGAGGCACGACGCATTATCTCCCCCGGAGCACGGAACCAATGCATCTCCCCTTCTGCAAGCCTTTTGTTCATTTTGGGTTACGCATCTAGGTACTTTGTTGAGAACTGTGTCGCATTTATCACCAACTTGAACTAGTAACTTTCACCATCTTTAAATCAGTTTTAAGTACAGTATTGTGGATTTTTGTCGTGTGTGGTCTTGTGTTGTCTATATAAAGAATACTTATTTTTATTAAACCTGTGTGGTGTCCATCTGAAGTGTTTTCACTGTATCAATGTGTATATTCTATTCACAAATGCTTTATACACTGCCTCTGAGATAAGCCTGCCAAGCTACCAAGGGGGTGAGCAGGGGTTATCTAGGAGTGTAATCCCCTTATCCTGACTTAGAAGTAAGGGTCCCTATTTGGACAAAGGTGAATACATTGCCAACTAGATACCCCCAGATCTAACATTGGTGGGCAGCGGTGAGGACTTGGACCTGCATTTGTGACTTATATACAGTAATTGGTGTACACTACTAGTGAGTGCAGATCAAACGCGACCACATACTTTTTTTTGGTAGAATTGTTTTCCTTGGACTGTTATTTTTACCTGAAAACTCCCAGTTCTTACTACCATGAGTAGACCAGGATCTGTTGCATCTATGGATCTTGATTTTGAGGGAGAGAGGTTGGAAACCTACACTTTGAAACAGCTCAAGTATCTCTGCAAGAAATTGAGAGTTGCTGCACCAGGCATTTCTAAAAAGGATGACTACCTAAAGGCGCTGAGGGCCTGGGTAGAAGCAAGAAATGCCCCAAATCTTGTGGAGGAGCCAGCTGGGGATGTAGATGGGCAACTGGATAGGCCAGTGTTTCCAGCCAGGGGAGGGGTACCGTCCCCACCTGGCAGTAGTATCTCTTTCAAAGACCTGTCCCTCAGAGAGTTGGAAGACAGGGAGAGAAATAGGGCACACAAGCTGGAGATGGCTAAGCTTAAGATGGAGAGTCAGAGGGAAGCAGAGAATAACAGATTGTCCTTGGAGAGAGAGAAATGAGAATGGAACATGAGAGTATTTTGAGGGCGTTAGATATCAAGGGGAGGGGCTTAGAGATCAATCCCTCTGGTGGCAGAGCACCATATCTGCCTTAGGAAGGCAGGGTATATATTCCCAAGGATGTCATCAAAGATTTCCATGAAATTGAAGATATTGGGCAGTGGTTTGCAGCCTATGCAATAGCAATGTTGGCCCACCGGGACACTGAGAAGGATTGGGGAGCTTGGTTGTGGGGTCTCTTTGTGAGATAGGGGAGCGATACTTTGTTATACCTACCCAGTGAGCATAGGATGTCTTATGACCACATGAAGGAAGCACTGATGACAAGATATAGTTTGACCCCAGAACTCTATAGACAGAGGTTCAGGAATTGCAAGAAGCTGGAAGGAACCACTTGGGTAGAATATGTATATTTCTTTTGTTGAGCTATGGATGGTTGGGTGAGGGGTAACAAAGTGGATAATTTTGGAGCGCTCTATGATTTGATTGCAAGGCAGCACTTTCCTGCTAATTGTTTTCCAGAGCTATGCCAGCACCTCAATGATAGCAGGTTGACTAACCCTAGGACGCTTGCTGAGGTAGCGGACCGCTGGGTCAGTACCAGGGTCCACAAGGGTCAAGTGCGTGACTCCGCCAAGGGTGGGCAGGGTCCCCAGCAGAAGAGTGGGGGGGATAAGGGTAAACAGAAGGAGTTCCAGAAAGGGCCCCAAAGTAATTCCCAAAGGAACCAAGGTAAGGGTTCCCAGTCTCCCCCTGAGAAGAAGTCAGAACCCCCGACAGGTAAAGCTGTTCATAGGGGGCCTGTTACCTGCTTTCAGTGTAAGCAGGGCGGACACCGTTGGTATGATCCCCAGTGTCCCCAAAAGTGTCAGTATGTGCCACCCCGTGCACCACCTCGTCAGATAGCCAGTGTAGCCCTGGGTGGGGAGGAGATGGGTGCCAAATGTGGGTGGGGTCCCACAGAAATGTCCCTTGTCTCATTAGGAGACTTTGAGATGGTCCCTAAAACTCAGCTGCCTGATAACACTAAAAAATACAGGCAGTGGGTGACCATCAATGGCCATAGAGTGGAAGATCTTAGAGACACCGGAGCCAGCGTGACAGCTGTCAAGTGTCACTTGGTGTATGAAGAGTAGGTGGTCCCCAATGCATTCTACTCAGGTGTTGCCGCTGACAACACAGAGAGCCATTGCAAAGTGGCTCAGGTTCCCTTTGTGTCTGGAAGGTCTCTGGTGCTCTTCATGTTGCTGTGAGGCCATCCATGCCTGTTCATTGTCTGTTAGGCAATGATTTGGAAAGCTCCTCTTGGGCCAAGGTGGAGAAGAAGGCTCATTTAGAGATGTTGGGTCTGCCTGAGTGGGCGTGTGTGACCACTCGGTCGATGGCAGCCAATGGTGTTCGAGAGATCCTAGAGCCTGAAAGTATAGCCCAGGGACCTGCCTTAAAGAGAAGAGGTAGGGGGCATGGGAAACCAGCCCCCTTTGTTCCCATGGTCCAGGAGAAGGCAGACCGTGAGGGGGATGGCCTGCAACCTACAGGGGAGCAAGTTTCTGAACTGGGGAACCTACCTGAGCTTACCCATTGGCAGCAAGATGGGGGGCCCTCCAGGGAGGAATTTTGTGCAGAGCAGAAGAAGTGCCCTTCTCTTGAGGGTTTAAGGCAACAGGTCACAAACAAGGCAGCAGGTGATCAGTCAGGATCACATGATCTGCTGGGAGAGCGGCCTTCTATATAGCGAGCCTAAGGTTGCTGAGCCTGGGTCAGCCCTTGTGCTGGTGGTACCCCAGTGCTTCAGAGCCTTCCTACTGGAGTTGGCTCATGACGTACCTTTAGCTGGACATCTGGGGCAGAACATGACCTTTGAAAGCCTTGTCTCCCACTTTTATCGGACCCAGATGTGGAAGAGTTCAGATACTCATTGTAGAACTTGTCAAAATTGCCATGCAAGTGGGAAAAGTGGAAGGAAGCAGAAGGCT
Organism: Lissotriton helveticus; assembly: GCF_964261635.1. Taxonomy (NCBI): domain Eukaryota; kingdom Metazoa; phylum Chordata; class Amphibia; order Caudata; family Salamandridae; genus Lissotriton; species Lissotriton helveticus. The sequence goes on along the minus strand of NC_136063.1, from coordinate 1,510,697,364 downwards.
CCTCTCCAACCTTCCCCTGTAGTCAGTACCCCCTTTGAACGGGTAGGCATTGACATCGTGGGGCCACTGGACCCCAAGACAGCCTTGAGCAACAGGTTTATCCTGGTCTTGGTGGACCATGCTACCTGGTGTGATGTATTCCTATAGGTTCTGAATCGATCCCCCTATTCCTGACCCTATTCTGGTTAACAAACCAACAAGTTAACTAGCAGTCAGCCCATGAGGCAGCAAACCCCCATGATGCAGATACCGTTATCTGACGAAGCCACACTACGGTACAGGAACGTGTTATCTGATTAGGTCATAACGCTTGCGATCTAATTAGACAAGCGATATTCCTCCAGCCCCTGATAAGGCATACGGAGTTCTCATAACAAATCAAACCTATGACAACCTGGGAAAAACCCTGCGGCCATTGTTTTGATTTCACCGAGAACTTCAGCAAAAGAATGTGCTAACGACCAAGTCGTATGACATCCTTATTGACGTATCTATGTCCATCCTTACGTCAATCTCGGCACCTTAAAGGTATAAATATTACCGATATTGCCCTATGCAAACACACGCGGTGGTGACGAGACGGAGCAGCCATACTTGCCGAAGCCCAGAGCAGAGCAGACCCCGCTGGCGCAGCCCCGCCTTCCTGACGCGCTGAGAACGAGACGCGCTGCTTTCTCCTGCCGAGAAATTCAGCACCGGCGCTTCCGGGTAGCCCTCGCAGGCAGCCTGGAATATCGAGACCAGAGAGAGAGATACCATCCCTCATTCATCCTAACTTCCAGGTACAGAACTGAATAACCCCTCACAGAGAATTCTTTAGTCAGTCACTTGGCAAAAACAAACTTAACTTAAACTATAACTTTCTATTCCCGCCCACGCATTAGACTTAGGTCAGGTACACGGGGTAGGCGTATTTAGAAACACCAGTTGAGTACGTTTAGTCAAATGTATATGTGTATGTAATATATTTTAATCATTTTAAACCTTCATATGGCTTAGAAACCATATCAATGTTTTTACAGTATTATTTTATACTTCTGCTTTTAATGTATGCCCTTTACTTAACTATAAGTATTGCAATAATATCGATCCATTTCTCTTGTATGAGAAAAGAGACTGATCAATAAATAACATCTTTTATTGAACACGCCCGTCTCTTCCTTTTCTCTACAATCTGATGAGACTAAGAATGCACGTACTGACTGAGTAAAATAAATTGCCTTTTGTTCACACGACTCTCGAGATACACTCTTGATTAGGGGAGAGCAAAGTTGTCATGTTCTATGGTTGTCAGAAACTAAATCCCTTCTTGTCTAATCAGGGAAGTTAATTCTTTCCTGAACATTCGAGAAAGTTTCTAGTGAACTCTGAGCTAAGCTGGCAAACCCAAAACTTTAAGTCTAATATCGACAGTAGTAGACCTAGTTAACGTCTGGTCTAGGCCTATACTATTGAAGGTATTATTCCAATGCGCAGAGCCTATTGGGATGATAGGAACTACACTACATGGCGCCCAACGCGTTTGGAAAGGGCGATAAAACTAACGTAAGACATTTAGAGTAACTCAGTCGTGCTTTCTCACTCAGACCCCTTTCTCCCATAATACTCCAAAGACGTCTGGAGTGGGTAAAAGGTAATATCCTCCAAAACCTCGCAGGAGGGAACTCCTATGTATGGTTCTTGGTATAGTCAACGTTGAAGGATACACTGTTCCAAAATATTGTGCATCTAATCTTTGTTTCCATAAGAAACCTGATCTGCAAACAAAAGAAATAACCATCCTGTCGGTAAAATGGACAGTGATGAAGAAAGAGAGACAGTTAGAATAGCAACTGAACTCGCAGCAGCTGATGCTACTATGCAAGAAGCAGACCCGGATATAATACTCATCCCGGTCATCAAAAGGAAATCTATAACCCTAAAACTTATAGAAAATGGACTGACACCTAGAGGTGGCACAGTCATATTCGTAATTGAGGCACACGAATATCGGCAGACAGAGGTATACTATTCATGGATACATTTTCCAGCAGCAAATGCTGTAACAAAGTACTTCCACTATTACAAGATAGAGGAACCTCCTGAAATGTACACTCCTTTCGAGGAGGTGGAAGTACCACTCAAATTTCAAGAGCATTTGCTCTTATTTGATGGCGCCCTAAAACATAATAATCACATCACCAGGCTCGGTCCTTTAGGTAGACCAGGAGCAACGTGGCCGGTCCTAGCCGGATACACACCACATCCAGACATCGACGGGATGTCTGCAGCAGAGCTTTTAACACAGCTAAAACAACTAATAAAAGTACATAGACAATTAGTCCAGTATGTGATGCGGACTTCAACAATTCAACCAGCAATTAAAATTCCACAGCTGACCCCTCACCAGGGGAACACAAATAAAATTACACCGCAGAATATACAATCCTGCCTAGGTAAAGTACCGGCTAAACGGGAACAAATACCATTCTGGTTGGCACAAAAGATCACCCAAATAGAGGCGGTGTTTCCAGACACCACCCCGCTAGAAAAACACAGGATTCTGACTATCTGTCTTCCAATGGGAATCGCACCACACATTGAGGACTGTGACACTTGGGGTACAGTCTTTGCTTCCATTTACACAAAAACGCACGGTGTTCCATCCATTTCGGTAATACCAGATGTGCTAAAACAAATTCAAGACGAATATGGTCCAGAACCCGCTTTAACTCTTGGTATGAAATTACTGAAAGACTTCAAGCAGGTCTCGGCTATATTGTTAGCCAACATAAAGGGTGAAGCAGCAAATGTGGCGATCCGCCAGAGGTTAAAGGAGACAGATTTAGCAGACCAACCAGCTGAAATTGCCAGAATCATAGAAAAATCCTATGAGGAACTAGGTAGAGATAGTTTAGGTGGAAAACCAGTAAAACCACAACTGATTGAAAGTCCTGAAAAAATATTTTTTAATAATAATTCAACATCACAGAAAAAGAACTGGGATGGAAACAAACAATCCAATCCTAAAGAAAAGAAATTCCAGTCCAGAGGAAGGTCTCCTAGGCGAAGGGAGAAATCTCCGAACCAAAGACACAGGTCACCTCAGAGTGACCCCTCTGGGAAAAGATATAACCTTAGAAATAGGGATAATATAAAGAAGCCTGATAGATATCAAGACATTGATACACGTCCCTCTCAATCTTTTCAGACTTCCTCGCAGAAATCGGAAAGAAGAGGACGATCAGAACAAAGAGAAGAGCACGCCAAGTCCAAAGACAAGGAACCTGCTCATTTAAAAAAGAAATTACAATTTCCAAAAAAGAAGGTAGCCAGTATCAAGGTTGTTAACAATGCCGAGAATACTGAGGACACAACTGAAAAACGGAAAATGGGCTCAGACAATGCTAGACAGCGCAGCAGAAGTGATCATAGCTCGCAAAGTCCTTATGAATCATCTGGAGACAGTGGACACGAATGAATATCTTCAAGTGGAAACTGCAGACACCAGAGTTAGCAAACCTCACAAAATATACGAAATAACATTACGTATAGAGGGGGATAAGACTAGAAAAATAAGGGGACTATTTTGGGATAATCTCTCCAAGGGCTATGACATCCTTCTAGCTGAAAAAGACTGGCCACCAGAGTTTGTCAGGGAGTGCCCTCATGGCGAAGAAATAATTATGCCTGCCTTCTCAAATCATATCCCAATTCATAAAAAATACACACTTGCTAGAAAGTGGGCAGTGGCTCAAGCTCCTGCTTTATATAAAAATCATGTAGGATGGGATGAGGACTCTCCTCCTCACAAAATCCAGTTAAAATCACAACCTACTGCACAAAGGCAGTACCCAATTAAGCAAGAAGCTAAAAAACAGGTAAAAGAAATACTAGATCAGCCAGAATACCAGGGGGTGATTGAAACTTGCACCTCACAAATGAACAACCCTTTGTTTCCGGTCTCCAAACCAGACAATTCATACCGTCTAGTTTTGGATTACCGACACCTTAACTCATGTTGCAAAACTTTTGCAGTACAAAATTCGCATAGTGCTGCACTAATGAATAACATAGTGCGCAAAAAATACAAAACAACATTAGACATCTCTAATGGATTCTTTTGTCAAAACATAGCACCAGAGAGCAGATATTTGTCTGCATTCTCAATAAATGGCACTCAAAAACAATTCTGTCGGTTAGCCCAGGGGTACAAAAACAGCCCGGGAGTATTCTCAGCGAGAGTAACAGAATTACTACAAATATATGATGATGAAGCTTTATCTTATGTCGACGACATATACTTAACAGATGATGACTTGGATACTCACTTGAAGAGAGTGAACACCATAATACTTGGGTTCGCAGCAGAGGGTTACAAATTCAATTTTAAAAAATCCAGAATTGCCCATCTGACAGTCCTGTTCTTAGGATATGAATTATCAAGTGAAGGCAAAAGCCTGGCTGACAATTTCCTAGAGAAATGTGCCGTAATCCAAGCACCTAGAACACTAAAAAACCTACAGTCAATTCTAGGCTTCCTAAATTTCGGAAGAACATACATTGCAAATTACGCAGAAAGGGTCAAACCCCTTTATGATCTAATAAAACCAGATTTTAAAAGATCCAATTGGACTCAAATACACACAGAAATTCTGAGATCCTTACAAACGGACATGCTAATTAAAACAAAATTAGAAACACGTGATAACACACGCAATCTTGTGATTCGAGTCATCCCAGGAAGATGCGGATTCACATACCTGACCTCTAATGAGGGAGAAAAGGTACCAATTGCATTCAAATCACACTTGTACACAGAAGCTGAACAGAAGTTCAGCAGTACAGAAAAAATTGTTCATGCAGTTCAAACCGCAATAGCTAGAGAAAAAGATCAAGCGGAGGGTAGACACATCACAGTCAGAACAGCAGAATCAGCCTTTGAGGCACTAACAACACCGTGTAATTTACCAACAACAACATTGAATCCAAAGTGGATACAATGGGTGAATTCAATCACAACGGACAAAGTATACTATTACCTTGATCCAGAACTAGAAGAGTTGAAAAATCTAGAATATGAAAGAATATTCCCTCTGCCAATCGACATACTGCCTTTACGACATTACGCCTGTGTAATTTATACAGACGGACATGCTCAACCTCCCGTTTGGGGAGAACAAGCATACAACCCCACATGTGGGATTACAAAAGAAGTGTGGCGCGGAGGTAAACTAAGACCTCTATTAACAAAAACACACTCAGTTGAAACTAATTCAGAACAACAGACTGAAATAACAGCATTGAAAATGGCGCTAGATAATGCGGATCGCGAATTCCCGACACTTATAGTGTCTGATTCATATTACTGCGTCAAATCATATAACAAGGATTTGCAGACATGGACTCAAAACAGTTACAAAGATGACACAGATGCACCAATAAAGCAGAAATTGCTCTGGGAACAAATAGCTCTTTTACAAAAAGAACTACCAAAGACTCACGTGACACACTCACTGAGTCATCAACGTGATGGCGTTCACGTTGCAGGGAATTCATTGGCTGAAACAGCCACAGCGGCAGCCACTAAATCGGCTCCCGTAGTTCGAAAAAAGCGTACATTAAAATACATTGACGGTGAAACAGTGCTGGCGGTGAAAACGTCATCAAAAGGCGACTGCTCAGCGCTACCGATCAACTATCCACTCAATTATACATACATAATCGATGCAAATTCCGTCCCTTTTGCTCGAATCCCTGGAGTGGGGGATAGAGTGATTCCAAACATGGACAGGAGAAACTTGTTAATCGCAGACGCACATATGGGCGAGGGCCTCAGACACCTCAAACTAAAAGATTCTCTGGAAGAATTACAATCAAGGTACTGGTGGCCAGGCATGAGCCTGCATCATACCATGTTTGTAAAAAACTGCCCAAACTGCAACAGGAATCGCAGTGGTGAGAGAAACGGTGTAATACTGTGTCGTTTCACTCCAGGAAAAATCAACAGTAAAAAGCAAGGCTTGCGATTAACATATACAGGCTAGTTTCCACTTATAATGTAGATCACCAGCACTCGGCTGACGTCTGGACTGTTATACAAGATTTGCGAGTCTAAATGGCATATACGCTAAGAGCATGCTACGTCTGACCATTGTTTTCACTCTAGCCCTCCAGCCTGAGGGGAAACGTGGCCAAATGAGCATAGCACAGCGGGAATCTTCTCACTTCCTTCCTGAGGGATACGGGATGGTGTAAAGAAAAAACCAAGGCATAAAGCAATCTATAACGGAAAGGATATTAGGTTCGGGAGCTGGGTGGGTCAAACATCTAATAAGTGTCCAACGTAGTCTAAATAACTTGCCAAGAAATTCTCTGAAGGGATTCAGTCCGTACGAATTATTATTTGGAACTAGGATGTTGATCTCTGACCTTGATAGTCAGACTTCAGTGGTGAAAGAAAAAAGCTTTGATATCAAAGACCGTTTGGCTATTTTGCAGGACTTAAACAAAACAAGAAAAGACCTGAGCAACATAAAGTTGAAACAGCAGCCAACAACCACTGAAGAACCACCACCTGTCCCAGCAAGACCTGTCTGGATTCCAAAACTCGGGGATCTAGTCAGAGAAAAGATCGCGGTAAAGAAGGAATTTGGGCCTTCTTACAGAAAAGCAGTTCCTGTCTTGTCTGTCAACGGGACAAGATCAGTTGTACTACCGCCACTTGCTGGTAAAAAGGAGAACCGAGTTGTATCCATCGACCTGGTAAAACCACAATCATGTGGCCGATAACAAACAGTAGGCCAAGTGGACTCCCAATAAGTAGCAGAACACCAAGGTTTGCTACCAGTACAGAGGTCCTAACTAAGAGGCTCATCACATTCGAAACGCCTACAGAAGAACAACATGGACTATGCAACAATGCAATGGAACTTAGACCTCTGAAAACCCAAATAAAAACTTTTAGCAGAGACACACCAATCTACAATGAAGTACCAAGTGTAAATGCAAGAAACAGTAATCATGAACCAATTGGAACAATTGACAGAACTGCATCCGGCTACTTCATAAACTTCGATGATTCCTCTGAAGGCTTCAGTGAATCAAAGACACAGCCATCATCAAAAACCTTTAAAGATAAAGCTAAAGAACTTTTGAAACAACTGAAAGAAACATATCTGATTTCTCCATGGATTGAATTTTGGGTGGGTTTTGGTGCATTTATCCTCATACTTTGGCTCATCATGATACTAACTTTGGGACGCTTCATTGAGGGAAAATATGCTAAAATGGACACAGCAAGTCAGAAAATCAACTTGATCCTCAAACCACACACATCTTCACACGTCGAGAAAAGAGAACTTTCTTCAGTCAACTTCACAGCCAATCCTATACCGGGTGGGGTAGCATGGGACAACACTGACTACGAAATCTATGGTCCGGTTGAAATCCTGAAATATCCACACCAAATTAAGATCTCATTGAGTGACTTTGTAAAACCAAACTCATTTGCTGATGATTGGGACTTCGAAAGCATTAATAATATGATGTCTGACTTAGTGATGTCTGCTAAATTTACCAAACATGATTATTTGCAGGGTTCTACAAATTATGATAGTATGTATTGCTACAACCACTATGGTAACCATTTTTTACATAAATCTGCACAACCTAGAAATGTTTTAAATTATAATCAATGGGAACATTGTGCAACACCTCCAAAAGGAAGCTCAAGAACCGTTTATGACAAATATTCATACTTTTCAGGTTTTAACACAAGTAATGCTGAAACATTTTATTTCAAATTGTCAAACAAGACAGGGACAAAGACCATGATAACAAACACAAAATTGATATATTCAGACTCATTCTTCGAACAAATGAATACTTTTGGTTTTGATTATTGGGACAAAAATGTTGAATTGAAAAGTGTTTGGGGCACAAAAGAATGGCAAGTACAGGGTATAGAATCTTTGTTTAGAGCCTGCATGATCCCAGAACAAATTATATTTTTAAATGACACTGTTCAACAAACCACCTGTCTTGGCTTAGCCAAAATCAAAGACTTAAATAAACCGTCTATTCCAAAACCAACAATGAACAGCAATAGCTCTACAGATGAAGAGATAGACGTAAACTATGTATTAAACCAAAACAGAACACATCCAGATTGGAAACAGTGGTTGATCTGGCCCACAGATACTAATAACTGTCAAGACAGATTCCTGAACAAATCACAGGGGTTCAAAATGACCAGGCCAGACCCTAGATATCCTCAAATACAACACCCAGGGATAATAACCACCTACAGTGTGGGCAAATTATGCCTTCAATGGCTACAAACTTCCACACTGGCAGAAATTAAGCAACACCTTACTTTACTTACTGATGGTGCTGACTTGCGTGATTTCATTACGGGACCACGCAAACAGCGTCAAAAGCGTTTCATAGCAGCCTCTGTATATGCAGCATATAACGAGGCCTGGAAGGTTACTCAAATTGAAACAGCAGAAAGAATACGGGAAATTGACCGTATTAATTTGGAAAAATCACTTTCTGTAGTGGACAATGGGTTAATGACTCTGTCCTCCAGAATTTTTTCTCTGGACAGCATTGTGTCTTCAGCAATCGACATATTATCGCAGGACTTACTGTTGTTACAACACGGTCAGTCTCAATTGCGTTCTATTGTACAGCTTGGCTGGACGTTACAAAATCTGCGTTCAGGCTATGTGCCTTGGCGTTTAATTAACACAACGTCACTATTCTATATCTTTAACCTTACTGATAGACAAATCAGTATGGCCCAGAAGGGTGCTGATTATACAATCCTGAGCATTGAGAAACTTGAGAGATTACCAGTGACAATGTCAGAACGACCTGTCAGTGAATGGATAATACATGGGATAGTTAATATTCCAATTTCAACCTTCAGGTTTCAATACTGCCAAAAATATATACAGGCTGGCATGTACGAGAAATTGGGAAAGGGGTACATTAAAACAACATGGAACCTGCCCTATTCACATGCATGTGTCAGTAATAAAGGACAGAAAGTGTTTCTTAGTGGCAATAATTGTGCGATGTCACTAAGCGGCACACTTCTGTGTAACGGAATTAGTTTGCATGGAGCCTGTGAAGGGAACTCAAATAACCTTTCATGTCACCAGCTAGGCGCACCTGCAACAGAGATAGAACCACTCTTTCAAAGACTCTACAATGGGAGTTACATTCTAATTGTAGATCGCAGATGCTGTAGTCTTATGCCCGGGACTCCTTATCTCGTAACTACGACTGCGAAGGTCAAGTGCTGTGGACACTCATTGTTCCCCAGCTCCTTTCCAGACAGGGAGGCGAGGGCATGGCCCAACTTGAAAATTACTTCTATTAGAGTAGATACTTTAAGCAGAATGAAAACAGTGCTTCTTCAGACGCCTACCAGGCTCACGTCATCAAAGGAAACATATGATCTACAAGTCGCAAGGACGACTGCAGAGATACATTCATTGTTATCAACTAATTCCCCCATACATTTCGCAGAAATCCTGAATGAAATCTTAAATATTTCTGATACCACTGGGGTCTCAAAGGTATTTAAGACAGTATTTTCGATGGCATTAACACCATTCAAAGCCATACTGGGTATTTTTCCAGACTTCGTCCATTCGATTTTTAGCGGACTTCCCCTCATTTTAGGACTGATTGCAGGAATCCTATTCCTAGTCCTTATTTTTCGTTATGGCAAACCATGTCACAGACAAAACACCTGCGACAAGGGAAGAAACAATCCTAGCCATTGGATACCGGGACCGGATAACAAAAATCCTGGGACTATCCCGGCTTAGAGACCTGAACATGACTTGGTTTCTATCATTTCGACCTATGTGGCAACGATGTGTTTTACCTGTATTAAGGTGCCTGCTATGCGGAGAAGAATGCGTGTTAGACACCTGTCTGATGCTACAATCGGATGCGCCAATGGATGCAGAAACATTGTTGAGTCCAATCAAGGCTCACGCTTTGTGCTGCCCTCAAAGGCTACCAATCCTGATGACGGCATTCGTGGAAGCTTCACCATACGATTAAGGGGTAGTGAAGTTCAAGATGAAAGCAGCATCGATCAGGTACGACCTTCTGTCAGCAATCCAAATCAGAACGTCAATGGAGACAATCATGCGACCGAATGCATGGTTACACCTTTTTCCGAGTTAGTGGAACTTTCCCAGGAAGCTGTTGACAGCTTTTTCGAAAGCCTAAATGATATGATGTTCTCACCAGAGCAGAAATAGAGACTTTTGAGCAAGCTCGCACACGGCGTTCCCGACACCCTGAATTTGGCCTTCAACTTTAATAATAAAGTCACATGAACAATTTTCCCTCCAGTTCACGGACAGCAATTTTTTCAGCAGCCCCAAAATATTTTTGCATATTTTTCGGGACACTTATCTTCTGCTTAAAGTAAGAAACTATTCTTAAAGAACTAACAGCCTGATTCATGTACATGCCGTTTTGCGTGTCCCTAATAGCGAATCATAGCGATTCGCTATTGAGGACACGCAAAACGGCATTCATGTAGGAATTGCTACTTAAATAGCGATTCCTACATGTTCTTTATTTGCGAGTAGCAATTTGCTACTCGCAAATACTCCCCATTCATTCCTATGGGCCAAGAGGCCCATAGGAATGAATGGGGATTTGCGAGTAGCAAATTGCTACTCGCAACTAAGATAGCGATTTTAAGGGTGCCAGGGGTGTCCAAAGGACGCCCTGTAGCACCCCTAAAATTCACTTTTGGACAGGTGTTGCGCACACACATGTCCAAAGGACATGTGTGTGTGCTACATGCAACTTTGAAAAATGCTTTTAAAAGCATTTTTCTGAGTTTTTGCTATTTACCTACAGGTCTGACCTGTCGGTAAATAGCGGCCCCAAAAGTCCAAAATCGCTATTTTGTTTTGTGTCATGAATAGCATTTGAGGAATCTCTATTAGAGATTCCTTAAATGCCATTCCACGCAAATATGCGAATTCTTACATAGCGATTTTTGCATTTGGTATCATGAATACCAAATGCAAAAATCGCACTCGCAAAGGGCCAGATTCTCAGAATCTGGCCCTTTGCGAGTGCAATTTACCTACATGAATCAGGCAGTAAGATTTCTATTTTTAGATAGCTTATAGACTTTAGCTGCCCGCTGGAATGTTCATAATTATTTTACTCTGTGATGAAATGGTCTCGAACTTTTTTTCTGTATTAAGAGCCATTTCATGTGTAAATTCTCATATACCTAAATAGCAATAATGTATACAAATGCGTGCTTACTTTAACATTATTCTACAGCTTGAGTGCATACTATACATATGACTGCATTTTTCCGTATATTTGATAATTTCAAAATGCATTTATGTATTTTGGGGTGGTAAGGTATACACGTTACCCTGTAGTATGTTGTACTATGTTTTACTATGCCTAGATTAGTAAATATGTCCATAGTTAGCGTGGAGTGGGTGTGATGTATTCCTATAGGTTCTGAATCGATCCCCCTATTCCTGACCCTATTCTGGTTAACAAACCAACAAGTTAACTAGCAGTCAGCCCATGAGGCAGCAAACCCCCATGATGCAGATACCGTTATCTGACGAAGCCACACTACGGCACAGGAACGTGTTATCTGATTAGGTCATAACGCTTGCGATCTAATTAGACAAGCGATATTCCTCCAGCCCCTGATAAGGCATACGGAGTTCTCATAACAAATCAAACCTATGACAACCTGGGAAAAACCCTGCGGCCATTGTTTTGATTTCACCGAGAACTTCAGCAAAAGAATGTGCTAACGACCAAGTCGTATGACATCCTTATTGACGTATCTATGTCCATCCTTACGTCAATCTCGGCACCTTAAAGGTATAAATATTACCGATATTGCCCTATGCAAACACACGCGGTGGTGACGAGACGGAGCAGCCATACTTGCCGAAGCCCAGAGCAGAGCAGACCCCGCTGGCGCAGCCCCGCCTTCCTGACACGCTGAGAACGAGACGCGCTGCTTTCTCCTGCCGAGAAATCCAGCACCGGCGCTTCCGGGTAGCCCTCGCAGGCAGCCTAGAATATCGAGACCAGAGAGAGAGATACCATCCCTCATTCATCCTAACTTCCAGGTACAGAACTGAATAACCCCTCACAGAGAATTCTTTAGTCAGTCACTTGGCAAAAACAAACTTAACTTAAACTGTAACTTTCTATTCCCGCCCACGCATTAGACTTAGGTCAGGTACACGGGGTAGGTGTATTTAGAAACACCAGTTGAGTACGTTTAGTCAAATGTATATGTGTATGTAATATATTTTAATCATTTTAAACCTTCATATGGCTTAGAAACCATATCAATGTTTTTACAGTATTATTTTATACTTCTGCTTTTAATGTATGCACTTTACTTAACTATAAGTATTGCAATAATATCGATCCATTTCTCTTGTATGAGAAAAGAGACTGATCAATAAATAACATCTTTTATTGAACACGCCCGTCTCTTCCTTTTCTCTACAATCTGATGAGACTAAGAATGCACGTACTGACTGAGTAAAATAAATTGCCTTTTGTTCACACGACTCTCGAGATACACTCTTGATTAGGGGAGAGCAAAGTTGTCATGTTCTATGGTTGTCAGAAACTAAATCCCTTCTTGTCTAATCAGGGAAGTTAATTCTTTCCTGAACATTCGAGAAAGTTTCTAGTGAACTCTGAGCTAAGCTGGCAAACCCAAAACTTTAAGTCTAATATCGACAGTAGTAGACCTAGTTAACGTCTGGTCTAGGCCTATACTATTGAAGGTATTATTCCAATGCGCAGAGCCTATTGGGATGATAGGAACTACACTACAGACATCCCACTCAGGACAGTGACGGCCCCGTGGTGGGACGTGTACTGATGGGGATTTTCTCCCGTCTGGGGTTCCCCAGAGAGGTGCTGTCTGACCAAGGTACAAACTTAATTTCCAGTTATATGAAGTCTATGTGGAAGGAGTGTGGTGTTACCTATAAGTTCACCACTCCTTACCACCCCAAAGGAAATGGGCTGATTGAAAGATTCAACCGGACCCAAAGGCATGATCATGGGGCTTGAGGAACCGATGGGGCATAAGTGGGACGTCATCTTGTCATGCCTTCTCTTCGCTTACCATGAGGTGCCACAAAAATACCTAGGGTTCAGTCCCTTTAAACTGTTGTATGGACACCCAGTAGGAGGACCTTTGAATCTGGTCAAGGAAAGCTAGGAGCAATCTCCCAGGATGTATACAGTTACATGCTGGCCTTCAGGAACCAGACTTGGCGATTCAGAGATCTCGCTCAGGCGAATCTGGAAGCCAGCCAGGAAGAGAAAAAGCGGTGTTATGATCAGAATGGCACTCTGATTGAGCTTCAGCCTGAACAGAAAGCTTGGGTCATGACCCCTGTAGAGCCTTGTGCGCTCCAGGACAGGTGGACTGGACCATTTGAGGTGTTGGAGCGCAAGAGTGATGTCACCTATTTGGTGAACTTGCAGTCTCACAGGAACACTTTGAGGGTCCTGCATGTCAACCACCTGAAGCCCCCTTTAGAAAGGTCCGAAGTGGGCATGCTCCTAGCGACAGATGATGGAATGGAAGAGGAGACAGAGCCTCTTCCTGACCTCCTGTCTGCAACAGAGCAAGATGGGTCAGTGATGGTATCAGCCTCTTTGCCACATTGACCCCTGATCAGCAGCAAGATTGTCGTCAACTGTTGGGGCAATTCTCTGATCTATTTTCCTTGGTTCCTGGTGTCACAGAGTGGTGCATCCATGATGTGGACACTGGGGCCAGTCCTCCTGTAAAGCACAAGGCTTATAGAGTGACTGACAAGGTCAGGGCTTACATCAAGGAGAAAGTCCCCGAGATGTTTGCTTTAGGGGTGATTGATTCCTCAAACAGTCCTTGGGGCAGTCCAGTGGTTTTGGTCCCAAAGGCTGCAGAACCTGGTGCCACACCCGAACTCCGGTTCTGTGTGGGCTACCGAGGACTCAATTTTGTCACCAGGACTGATGCGCACCCCATCCCCAGAGCTGATGAGCTCATTGATCGGTTAGGGGCTGCACGGTACTTCAGCACGTTTGATTTGACTTCTGGGTACGGGCAGATAGCCTTGACTGATGGGGCCAAAGAGAGGTCAGCATTCTCCACACCAGATAGGCACTACCAATTCGGGGTTATGCCCTTTGGGATGAAGAATGCCCCTGCCACCTTTTAGAGGTTGGTCAACCAGGTGTTGGCTGGACTGGAGGATTTCAGTGCCACCTACCTGATGACATTGCAGTGTTCAGCACCAGTTGGGAAGAACACCTGCACCACCCCCGGGAAGTGTTGATGGCACTGCGAAAGGCAGGCCTCACAATTAGGGCAAGTAAGTGCCAGATCAGGCAGGGTTCCTTGGTGTAGTTGGGTCCCCAGGTAGGGAGCGGCCAGGTGGCGCCCCTACAATCCAAGATTGATACCATCCAGGCATGGGAACCCCAAAAGACTCAGACACAGGTGAGAGCCTTTTTAGGACTCACGGGGTACTACAGGAGGTTTGTCAAAGGGTATGGCAACATTGTTGCACCCTTGACTGAGCTAATTTCCAGGAAGCAGCCAAAGAAAGTGAACTGGACTGACACCTGTCAGAAGGCTTTGATGCCCTGAAGACTGCCATGTGCACAGCACCCATGCAAAACACAGAAGATGATAGAAGGAATGTTGCACAATGGCAAAACATTCACCCCCAGTCACAGATCTGGGTTTAATCCATCGTTATTTTGCTCACCAAGCCACCCCAGTTCAGACATGGCCATATGCAAATCGGTCTTGACCCTGTGCCTCATGGGAACAGTCCAGCCCCATGCTTCAGGCACCCAACTTCTCAAAATAATTCATTGTTCAAACAGACGCTTCAGAGCATGGTGTGGAGGATGTTCTATCACAGATTGATGAAGAGGACCTAGACCAACCTGTAGCCTTCAACAGTAGGAGTTTACTTCCAGTGGAACAGAGGTGGAGTGCAATTGAGCATGAGGCATTTGCTGTGGTCTGGGCACTGAAGAAGTTGAGACCATACTTGTTTGGGACTCACTTCCTGGTTCAGCCCGACCACAGGCCCCTCAGATGGCTAATGCAGATGAGGGGTGAGAACCCAAAGTTGTTGAGGTGGTCCATTTTCCTACAGGGTATGGACTTTACGGTGGAACACCACCCTTGTACAGAACACGCCAACGCTGATGGTCTGTCCAGATTTTTCTGCCTTAGTGAAGAGAACTCCCAAGGGGAAGGGTAGTTCTCCCCACATTTCAGCTGGAGGAGACACATGTTAGACCTGGCATCATTGGCGTGAGTCTCCCTTCCATTTTTACTGATTGCCTCCTCTATTTTTGATATGTTTTTGCTGGTTATATGCTTTTGGGCACTGTGCCACCTCTATTCAGTGCCACAGTGCAAGTGCTCCCTATGTTAAATTGATGTATTGATTCCATGATTGGGTTATTTGATTTACTTATCAGACCCTAGTACAGTTCACCTTGTGTGCCCAGGGCTTGTAAATCAAATGCTTCTGGTGGGCTTGCAGCACTGGTTGTGCCACCCACAGAAGCAGCTGGTAAAGTGTGTCTCAGGCTTCCTACTGCAAGGCCTGTGTGCAGTCTGTGACTGCCATGTCGACTTGGGAAGTGCACCCACATGCCAGTTCCTAAACCTTCCCTTTTCTTCATATCAGACACCCCTATGGTAGGCCCAAGGGCAGGGTGTGCTGTAAGAATAAGGTAGGACATGCCCTGGTGTGTGTAGCATGTCCTAATAGTGAATTACAGCCATTTTATTTTTCACTATTGTAAGGCTACCTGTTCCCCATAGGCTAGAATGGGCATTTAGGTTATTACATTTTATAATCCTAACTGACTCAGGGGACAGGGTAGAAATTCAAATTTAGTTTGCCTGAACTCAGAATGATAAAATACATCTTTTAGTAAAGTTGGTTTTAACATTCTGTGTTTGAAAATACAATTTTTAGAAAGTAGGTATTTTCTTGTCTAACTATCCAAAGCCTGCCTCTGCTAGGTTGCGTATTCCTTGTCTGGAGTTTGAGTGACAGGGTTGGGGGATTCCAAGAGACCGAATGAGTCAGCCCCGTGCTGAATAGTGAGAGCTGCATCTAGATGGGAGGGAGGAGTTGCAACTGGGACCTAAATAGGCCTGGGCCTTTCCTCCACAATGCTGGCTCCACCCCCTGGGGTGCGGCTGATGTCTCTGCCCTGCACTGTGAAAGAAGAGAAGGAATCATGTCAACAAAGTGCTCCAGGGCTGTGCTTTCCCTCCATAATGCTGGCTCCACCTCCTGTGGGGTGTCTCATGTTTCTGCCCTGCACTGTGAAAGGAAAGAAGGAGTTCTGTAAACAAAGTGCTCAAGAACTGGTTTGGACTAGGCAGAGGCCTCTCTACCTTCAGAGAACAAAGAGAAAAGTAGTATAAATATTGGGACTCAGACCCAAGAACTTTAGATCACTTCTGGGAACAAGACAAACCTTTTGCCAAGGAGAAGAACCAAGGAAGCTGCAGGAGTTTGTACTACCCCTCTGCCAGTGTGCTGTTTGCTGGGTTGGCCTGCAGTGGTTTCTTCATAGCCAAGGAAAGGAGAAGGAACTTTTTAAGGACTGTCATCATCTTACAGAATATTCTCCAAGGGCTTGAATTTCTGCTTGCCTCCTGCTGAAGTCTCAGGGACAAAAAACTTCATCTCCAGCTCCCTCCTGAATTTCTTTGCTGGGAATTCTAACTGCAGAAGCCTGTGTGTCAGTGGGAGCTGGAAGTGCGACACAAAGAGAAGAAGCGTGACGGCGGCGCAGCTGAAATCGTCGCATCGCTGGAGAATCGTGCCGCCGCCAATTCTCCCAGGAAGCGTGTCTTCGTCAAAGCTGCCTGCTGTCGCATCACCGGAGAAGCGTGACGCCATCGAGAGGGTCGCCATCGCATTGCCGGAGAAGCATGTCGCAGGGCCTGTCGCGGCTCCAAAGTCATCGCAAGGCTCCCAGGGCTTCTACGCATTGTAGTCTTACGTCGCATCAAGGTCGCCATCCTCTCGCATCACACCAGGATTGTCACATTGAATAGAGGCGCCATCTTGTGCATCGCAACCGGGTCGCAGGCCGAGAACCTACGCATCACTCCAGCATCGGTAAGGATCACGACGCACCCCCTACTCTGCATTCATCACTGAACCACCTAACCACCTTCTTTAGGTCTCTAGAGACCTGGAGACACAGATAGCAATATATATATATATCTCTCTATATATATATATACATATATATATATATATAAATATATATATTCACTGAAAAAACCATTAAGTTTCAGGCATGTTATAGTTAGGAATTAGCATTTAAAAAACCTTAGAAATTCACCGAAAAACCATAGGTTTCAGGGGCATTATAGTTAGCTAGACATTTCACTTGTACAAAACCATAGAAATTCCCCTGTTATAGTTAGTTCAGCTAACTATAACCTGCGCGCCCGCAATGCACTTCTGATGACGTCACATATTACATCATGACATGGTCAGTGACATCACTCATGACATCACTGATGACATCATCCAGTGAATGTTTGTTTTTCTGAAAATTAAATATGTTTTATATATGTATATCTCAAGGTCAATGGAAGAATGAATGCGTATATAAGTATCTAAATGGATTATTGGTTTTGTAAAATTGATTGTATAACTGACTGATTAAGTGTATCTTAGTAAATACATGGGTTAAAGAGTATTGTTTAAATATGTAAATATCTGTATCCGTCTCTCACTTTGGGTATAAGTGGCTGCATGGGTTGGTGAGTAGCGACATGAGTGTCTATATGGGTTAATATCTGTTTTTTTTAGTATCAGTATGAGTGTATGAGTGTCTCTGTGGTTTGCTGGGGGTATTAGTTAGTGCATAGATGCATGAATGAGTGAGTCACTGTTTGTATGTGTTGAAGACAGTATGTGTGCAGGACTGTATAGGTGGATGAGTGTGTGTATGGGTGTGTTAGTGAGCGAATGACTGTCTCAATAGCGTCTTTATGAGTAACTACATAAGTTTTAAACTAGTATATGTGAGTTTAGGTGTATATAAGTGAGTATATGTGAGAGTGAGAGATTGGTAGAGTTTCTGTATAAAAAATACGTGTTTCTATAAGTGATGGTTTAAGAGAGAAAGTATGTGTAAGTTTCTGTAGAAGTGAGTGTGGTGGTGTGTGTATAACTGTATATGCAAGTAATTGGAAGTTTGATACTTTATTTGCATGTGTGACTAACTCTATAGATGAGTGGCGGTGTGTCACAGGATGTATAGGTTAATGAGTACATATGATGAGTGAGTACATAGGACTGTTGCTAAATGAGTGGATGTGTATGTAGATTTTGGAATTACTGAATAGGTGTGTTGTAACTGGTATTGGTGTGTCCATTGTTTTGAAAATGTTAGTTTCTATTTTTAAGTGTGTGTATTAAAGGTTATATTAGGGTGAGAGGAGGTCTGCCACTCTATCACAAGGATGATGTCATCAGTGATGTCATCAGTGATGTCATTTGAGATGTCATCAGTGATGTCATATGTGATGTCACTGACCATGTCATGAGTGATGTGATATGTGACGTCATCAGTAGTGTATTGCGGGCGCGCAAGTTATAGTTAGCTGAACTAACTATAACGGGGGAATTTCAATGGTTTTGTACGAGTGAAATGTCCAGCTAACTATAACGCCCCTGAAACATATGGTTTTTTCGGTGAATTTCTAAGGTTTTTTAAATGCTAATTCCTAACTATAACGTGCCTGAAACCTATGTTTTTTTCAGTGAATTTCAATGGTTTTTTAAATGATAATTTCTAAATATGCCTACAGTGATAGGACATGTGAAGAAAGAAGAGAAAACGCACAGTAAGAAAAAAAAGAAATGCAGAAAGAAGCAACAGAAGTCCTCAAAGATGAAGAAAAGTGCAGGAAGAAGGAAAACGTGCAGAAAGAACAAACAGAAGAGCATAAAGAAGCCTTGTTGCAAAATCATCCTGTCCCCTCAACTTTTTTCAGACGGATACTGGTGGTAACGAAGTCTGGATAACCAGTCCTAGAGCCAGTGCTATGTTAAAAAACACTTAGAATACAGTGAAAACACCTACATACACTAGGGAACACTATGTGTTGGGGTCCCCCTGTGATTAGCATTACCTCCTCTGTAAGCCCCTAGTATATAATAGGGCAGGGGGATTAAAACTACCTCTTAAAATGCACCACAGGGCATGTTTGCACACGTCACCTCAGGCCCCGTCCCCTCCCTTCACGACTGTGCAAACACGCTCTGTGGCCGTTTTAAATTGGGAGAATAAGTCCCCTTCAATCCTGAGGGTCCTAGGGTCGAACTAACCCACTAGGTACCTCCAGTAAGCCCCACAGAGCTGCATTGCATAGAGCTGTAAAAAGGGGCACCGCCTAGTCCACCTCTCTGCAACACAGCACAGTGGCTCTTACTGGAAGAGAGAGCAGGTTTCCTGCTCTCTCGTTTCCAAATATCAAAGCAGTTTGCTATGGCAGGGCAGGAGCCGCAATGCTCCCGCCCTGCCATAGCAAACTACAGGGGCCCTGGGGTGGGCACCCCAGGACACTGCAGGAGCCGGTCCTGGGGGGTATGGTCCCCAGGGCCATAACAGGGCTCCATTAGGGGGTCTTTGTGGGACCCCTATGCAGACCTAGGGGTCAGGGTGTTTCTACCCTGCCCCCTTTTTGTGTTTTTAGCATTTTTTTCTTAGGTTAGAACCGAGGCACAAGATGACTGCCAACACTTCCTGATTTGGAGTGTTGACAGCCAATTAGCATACAACTTATGCTCGGCAGGTGCGCTTAGGGTGCGCTGATCCACCGCGGCCATAGATATATATATATGATTTTATTTTTGATTTTCTCAGCAACTACTGAACAGATTTACACCATTTAACAAAAAGGCACGACTCTAAATCAAAGGCTACCTTTTTGCCAAATTTGGTGTAATTCCGCTCAGCAGTTCGGGCTGTAGCTGCGACTAAAGGTTCCTATGGAAAATTGCATGGGGAAAACATGTTTTGGGACGCCCCCTTTTTTCTCAGCCCCCGCTTGACGAATCGCCCCACAAAACAGCACATCACCGCCGCCGCTCCGTCTTTGTCCCGGGTGCTCACTCCAGCTTTGGTGTGCCGCTAATAGTTAAAAAAATATAGACATACCCATTCGTAGCCAAATGGAAAGCACACAAGGAAAGTGATTCAAGCAAAGTGCTTTATTGTGTAGACACCCCTGCACTGACAGACGCGTTTCGCCTTGCAGATTTTTCAATGTCAGTTTCTTTGTGCCAACACGAAAGCACAATCAACATGAGGAGAATATAGGCCCCCTCCTGGGGCCAAAAAGAAGGAAAAAAATTAACAAAAATTTAACCCTGGGCGTAGTGGGGTACGCGAAGCATCACGAGGTGGGGGGAATCTACGCACACCCACACACTTCGCGTAGCCCCACTACGCGCCGCCTCCCTCCCGCCCTCTTCTAAATTCCCTTAAAATCATTTAAAACATTCTAAAACTAATGAAAACGACTTACCTGAGATGTGGCGTCCCGGGGCTCCCTCTTCCTAGTTTCTCGCCGACTTCTTCCTCACAAATGCGCATGCGCGGGCACCCGTGCATGCACATTTCTCGCTCCTCCATGGCATGTGCGTAGTGTTGCTTACTACGCCTACTTTGCGAATCACAAAGTAGGCAACACTACACATACTCCGTGGACGGATCGGAGCACTACGTCCACCCCTACAAAAAATGCACCGATTTGGTGGGACTCCTGCAGAATAAAAAAAATGGCAGCTGGACACCATTTACTGTATTTATGCCAGTGGAGCATGTATGTATGTATGGATGTCTGTATTCATAAAATGGAGGAAGACTTATGACCACACCCTCCCTGAGCTGCCAGAGGCCCAGGGACCTGCCCCAGGGCCAGCCACAATTTGTTATGTGGGGACGGGGCAGCATGGGTCCCTTCCCAGAGCACCTGAAAGCCCAGGGGAGCCTACTCCCAGGGAAGATATTTAACAAAATGGTAATGAGGCCATGTGCCCCTCTCCCCGAGCTTCAGAGGGTCCCAGGCAGCCCACCCCAGCAGCCAAAATGTATAAAAATGGTGACAGGGCCACACGGTGTCCTCCCAAAGCCATTAAAGCTCCCAGGGAGCCCCCCCGGGCAGATCACTTTAAGAGAGGGTGGCTGTGTGGCCACCCTCCCTGACCCTGGTGTACCCTACCCCCGGGGTCGCCCCACATTCTACATACCGGGGAGCCCATCTGCTGGATATAGCAGTTACCTGCCCACAGAGCTGCAGGCAGAGAAACATGTGTTTGCTCTAGCTTGGCAGGAGCATTTTCAAAACTCCTGCCAAGTGTTAGCAAACTCATTAGTCTGCTCCCAGCGGGCAGGAGCGTAATTTTTTTTACCGATGTTGGTAGTGGACTTTTTATCTATTTCCCCACCTTAACTGAAGTGGGCAGGGAAACAGATCAAAATATTGCTCCCAGCCAGAAGGAGAAGCATTAGTAGCTGCTCCCTGTCGGTGGCAGCACTGTTGGTTTCCGTTGCATACGGGGAGTAGGCCGGGGCCATGGGTGCTCTGGAGCTCCCCTGCCGCCCCAACAAGTATATGGTGGGTGTCCTGGGCGGGCATCAAGGAACCCACCTTTAAAAAATGCGGGTCAGATGAGATGTGGTCCCAAGGGTAGGTAGTGGTTCGGGAAGGGAGGCCCTCCATTTAAAATACACAGGCCTGAGGGATGACGTTCCCAGGGTCTTTTTAATGTCCAGGATGGAGAGTCATGCAGCTCCCCTGCCCTCCCCTTAATGTTTAGAAATGGCCCAGGGGGGTGGGGTCCCAAGGGTCTAACAACAAGGCTTGGGGAGGTGGGCTGTGTGGCCACCTTCCCTTTATTTTAATAAATGACCCTGCGGATGGTGTACTCAGGGACTAACAAAGCTTGGGGAGGGTGCTGCACGGCATTGCTCTCTCAAACAGGGACCTGTCGGAAATTTATCTCCCTGCATTCAAGAGCAATAGATTCATCTTTTTCCCGGCATACATGTCTGCGGGCAGGGATAGAGATGAAAACTCTGCTCTCAGAAAGCAGGTGAACTCCTTGCTGGAAGCGGAGTGTTTGCTTTTTGCTTGGTAAGTTCTCTCACAGCACCGCCAAGCAAAAGCAAATAGACATCTCCCGAGGGTGGGGATCTCAAGAGATAGCAGGAACTGGCTCTGGGTGTCCCCAGGGCATGTATGGCTCCAGGAGGGGGGCCATGGTATGTTCCCGGGTTAGGCCCATGCAGCGAAGCAGGTTATTTCTTACATTGTTCTATTTTTCACAAATTCGTTTTAGCTGTGACCTTTGCACACATTTACATCCACGACAATGTTGGATTTGTTTCTCTGAACCTACATTGTTTACACATCTAGCTCAGCACAACATCATCACGATGACATGAACATCATGTAGAAGGCCTCTTTACACACTAGGTCCAAAAGTTGTTCTATCGTCATCCACGGGGTCAGAGAGCTATCTATATATCCATAACATCACTAATTTACACATACATCACAAGTCTGTTTTCTATTATAAATAATGAGCATCCCAATGGATGAGCAGAGGAGGCACTTCAGCTGACACCGAGGGCCCCCGCATGCTGAGACTTCACCTTGCAGCGGCCTGACATCTCAGTGAGGGGGTGTCCAGTTCATGGCCAAGATGGTCTCCCACATTCTCTCCCACCAGGTAATGGGGTTGGATCATCCCTTGGGGGGATTCTTGGCTTTACAACCACACACCCTCAAGATACATTAAGGGCCCTATTACGAGTCTGGATGTCTGAGAACCGCCAGACTCATGGTGGCTCAGAAGTGGTGGATCCAGACACTGCCGCACCGGTGTACCGCTCTGGGACCACCAGTTCTGCCAGGGAACTGCTGTTGGTGTAGGAGTGGCGGCCAGAGGCCCCAATATGGTTGGCAGGACCGCAACAGTCTCACCAAGCATATTACAAGTTTCCTCTGAGCCAGGCTTTTCAAGACAGTTTTGCTGCCATTAAAACCCTGGTGGAGAGGAAACAAAGGTGGGCCCTGCAGGCCAGAGCGCTCGTTGCTCTGCTCTTTAATGGCGCCTCCGGGCGCAGGCAGTGACACCCCGGGTGCGCCACTCGTCTCTGGGACACCTGGGAAATGTCGTTTGTGGAGTCCGCGGTGTTGCTGCAGCCATTGCCCTCACGGCGCTGGAAGGCTGTGCAGGAGTGTAGGAGCCGTTGCCCTCACGGCAGGTTTACCAGATGCAGAGCTGCTTGCTCGAAAAGCCCCCCCTTACTTCAAACAAAGGTGTGGCACACTGAAGCCATCTAGACTGAATCAAACTGGTAAAACTAAAAACATTTATTTAGAAAGGAACAAAATGAGGAGGTTCATTTTGTCATTGAAATTATGGTTATTGCTGTCGAAAGAAAAATTAGAGCACATTTTAAGTGTGTTCTCAAATGTCTTCCTCTCCCACTTTAAACATTCTGACTTGCAGAGTGCAACATGCACTTTCAACACCAGCAGAAGACTGCCAGTTAAATCCTTGGTAATCAGCAGCTTTACTACAGTGTTCTAATAAGCAACTAGAGAGCTAACATTCTAAATTTATGTAAAAAATATGGCACATTTGAACACCATCTTAATGGAATCGAAGTGGAAGTCTGAAAGGATATTGCAGTAAATGAGGAAATTAGGGAGCTTCATAACAAATATGTCTCCCAAGATGGCAGCCAGAGAAGAAAGAGTAGAAATGTATCTCAAATATCACCCACATGTTGCACAAGTACACCAAATGATATTAGGGGAAGAAGTCCACTTTAGTCCTGAGGTCCTTAGGAGTCAATGGAACATTATCCCTGCACCAGCAGTGTGCCGAGAGGTGTGTTTGCAGAGTAATGGAGAAAGGGTGCATGGCCTCTGACCACCTATTATCCATCCCACTGTGTGTGGCTGACTGGAGGTGACAGGAGGACTCCCCATAAGAGGCCTAGGGGTTCAGAGTAGAAATACCTCTTTTTTTTTTAAATGTCTTTTTCTGGGACTTGGCTCATGTGGTGCCACAAGATGGCTGCCAACACTTCCTGGTTTGTAGTGTTGGCAACCAATCAGATCTCAGCACAAGATCGGTAAGTGTCGGGGTTCCACCGCTTTCCGATATATACTAATTTGGATTTTGGTTAATATCTCTATAACTACTGAATGCATTTACACCAAAATAAATGATAGCAGCTACTGAATTGTGGTTTTATTCAGTTATGTTTCTTGTCGCTTTCTTACACATGATTATCACATGAGCACTGCATTGTTGCTTATTCGCCCATGTAGCACTTCAATTGAATAATGTAAATATGATATTCTATTTACACAATGATGAACAAATAGCTGTGTTTGGGTGGTCTGGGAATCCTGGTGATTAACCTATAAAGACCACAATTCTTGTTTGTGTTATGTAAAATTCTATATATAGATATGTGAGAGCAAGTATATATATATGAAAGTGGATTATTATTTGGGGTGGGCAGTCACCCACCTAACCTGTAAGGAGAAATTAATCCCAAAGTATCTAAATGAACCTCAGCTCAACCACTTGGTAGATACGACACACTGCAGACTGGACTAACTTAGGGCAATGTTTTTCGGTATTTATTCAGTATCCAAACAGTAACGAAGTCAAACATCATACAATAAAAATCAAAAATCAGATTAAGGAATAGAGTACATTTTAATAAAAAAGAATGACATAAAAATTACAAAAATCCAATAAGGGGAACTATAAATATGAATTTTTATAGCTTTGTTTTTCAATAGCACCAAAAAGTACTATGCACCAATTGTAGGCTATTAAAGCAGTAGATTAGGACCAAGATGTGACTTAAGGCCATCTGCAATGGAGCACGGGTGGGATACACCAAGTGGGTTGCTCCGGGTTAAAGATTTTGCCTTCTGACTTGGTCAGTTTTACGGAGCTCAAAATCCTCCAACGGTGTCAGCCTTAAACTGTTTCAAAGAAGTTGCATCATAAACGGATACTTTTGCTGTGAGCTCTGACTAATTGCTCTGGAGATCTTGTAAGTCCAGTAATTTGTTAAGACCCACATATTCAGGGTTTGTTAAGCAGTTCCTCTCAGTCACTTTAAAGGCTCTCAGGACCTTAGGGGCAGGACTTAGGGGCCAGTGCTCCCTCCAGTACAGACCACTAGGAAAGTCAAGTCCAGATTCAGTTGTTACTGGCCAACTGGTCAATTCAACAAAAAGGTGTTTTGTAGTCTGTTGTATCCCTTCGGACACATGCAAGCTCAGCCAGTTGAGTCTTGGGGTCTACCTTCTTTTTCTGGGTACAAGAGAAAATGAGTGCAATACTTTTTTCTCAGGTCACTGACAAAGGGTCCAGTTCTATTCAGATCTTCTACACACCCAGATATTTTTCTGAGTTCCTTGGGGTGCCACACTTATGGTTTCCACTAGCCGGTGGATGTGGATGCCTCCTTAACACTCTCAAACCAATGTATAAAAAGTTCCTGGGGCAACCCTAGCCACTTTGGAAGCACATCCTGTTTGTTGTACTGCAAAATATCCCTCAATGCATAATTTTAAGAGAAATCCAAGATGACACAACTCTGCTGCCCTCTTAGGAAACTTTTGTGCCAGTCAGTGACGTGTTTAGGTAAATGAGAAGTCCTCTTCCCTGTGACTATTCAAAACTGGTTCTGGAGGTACCTTGCCTCCCATTGGCTTCAGAGCCAGCCTGGCTAGTGTGGGCCTTGGGGACAAAGACTTTACATTCTTCTGTTCTCTTATTCACACTAATAGATAGGCTGGGTTCATCTTTGTCCCTTTAAGTCATTGAGATTCCTGTGCCCCCTCTAGCAATCTTTCCAGAGCTAATAAAGATCACATTCCCGATACCCAGTCCATCCTGTAACCAGGTCTAAACCATTGTGCTGGTCTGGGAGCAATTTTTGCACCTCATTTTGGTTCAAACATCTGCTGGATAGCTGCTGGCAAGCTAATTCAAATTAGCCATTTTAGACTTATCTGGTCAAACGTTACAGATCAAAGGTAATAATCATATGTTGACATTTTCTAGGATTCAGCTACAGCCTTGCCAGTGAAAATTGGGTAACTTGGAGGCAATGTGTAAAGTTTTTATGCAATACTTCAAACAATAATAAAGTGGAAACACAACACAAGAAAAACCCCACATTAAGTTACAAAAATCGAGCACAATTTAATAGGTAAATCAACACTAAAATGACAAAAATCCAATTAGTAGAACAAGAGAGATGCAATTTGAACGATTACGTGAAAATCGAGCCAAACAGCCCAAAGCAGCGCTTGTGGCTATCTAATTGTGGGAACCTAGGAGAAAGTCACGAATTATAGTGTGATATGTATACCAAGAGCAGATTTGTCCTGTCGAAAAGTGGAGGGGGCCGCGAGGGGAAGAGAAACACTGCAGATGGCTGTCAATGTAGAGCGAAGAGAAGGACTGGCATCGTGGACAGTTGTCGCTGTAGTCCAAATATCCTGTAGTCATCACGAAAGCTCCATGGTAGCGCTCCCTGTGAGTAGTGAAATTTGTATCACAAAGGTTCTGGATGACAGCACTTCACATTTGCAGGGTGTGCAAGCAAAAATATTTTGCCACCAATGAGCTCATCTGAAAATCACCCAAATTGTATTTCAGCTCCACTGAGGCCACACCAAGGGTCCAGGATCTGAGGGGGATCACTTGAGGGCCAGGGATTTACTTCTTCTGCACATAGGTGTCAGTCAAGGTAGTAGGGAGCCTGTTATGTCCCTGTGGCTCTGAACAGGAGGCCAGCAGACTAGCCCTTGAAGTCACTCTGGGAGTCCAGGGTTCAGATGAAGGTCCAAATCCTTCTGACTTAGGCAGGATGGCAACAAGGCAACAAGGCAGCAATCCAGCAAGACAGCAGTCCAGCAAGGCAGTAGTCCATCAGGGCAGCAGTCTAACAGCACAGCAGTCCATCCTCGCATCATTTTGACAGGTGATGTGTACTGAAGGGTTGGTGTCTGGGATCCAGTATTTATACCTGGTACCTCCATTGAGGAGTCAGGAGCTTCTAGAGGTTTCCCTTTCAAGTGCACAGGTTTCCTGCATCCACTTCCCTGGCTTCAGATCAACTACAGTGGGCAAGAAGCCCTTTGTGTGGAAGCGAAACACAACCTATTAAAATGTTAGCATGACTCTGCCCAGCTCCACCCTCCCATCAATCAATCAATCAATCAGAACATTTGTAAAGCACTCTACTCACCCGTGGGGGTCTCAAGGCGCTGGGGGGGGGGGCGGATGGTGCTACTGCTCGAATAGCCAGGTCTTGAGTAGTTTTCTGAAGGTTAGCAGGTCCTGGGTCTGCCGTAGGAGGATGGGGAGGGTGTTCCATGTCTTAGCGGCTAGATGGGAGAACGATCTGCGCTGGAGGTTTATCTTCGGATGCGGGGGACGGTGGCGAGGGAAAGGTCAGCAGAGCGTAGCTGGCGATTTAGGGTGTAGAAGGTGAGATGTCTGTTGAGGTATGCTGGTCCGGTGTCGTGGAGTGCCTTGTGTGCGTGGATGAGGAACTTGAAGGTGACCCTCTTGTTGACGGGGAGCCAGTGCAGGTCTTTCAGGTGGGGTGTGATGTGGCTGGGGCGGGGGATGTCGAGGACCAGTCGTGCAAAGGCATTCTGAATGTGTTGTAGTAGTTTCAGGAGTTTGGCTGAGGCTCCTAGGTAGAGGGCGTTTCCGTAGTCCAACCTGTTGCTGATGAGGGCCTGGGTGACCATTCTTCCTGTTTCGGTGGGAATCCACCTGTAGATCTTGCAGAGCATGCGGAGGATGATGAAGCAGGAGGACGAGACTGCGTTGACCTGCTTTGCCATGGAGGGAGTAGAGTCGAAGATGAACCCCAGGTTGCGTGCATGGTCGGTGGGTGTCGGTGCTGTTCCCAGTGCAGTCTGCCTCCAGGAGTTGTCCCAGGCTGAAGGGATGGAGTCAAGGATGAGGACTGCTGTCTTGTCCAAGTTTAGCTTCAGGCGGCTGTTCTTTATCCATTCAGCGACAGCTTTCATACCTTTGTGGAGGATGGTTTTTGGCAGTGAGGGGGTCCTTGGTGAGGGATAGGATCAGCTGGGTATCATCGGCATAGGAGATGATGTTAAGGTCATGCAGCCGGGCGACGTGGGTGAGCGGTGCCATGTAAAGGTTGAACAATGTCAGGCTGAGGGATGAGCCCTAGGGTACACCGCAGATGATCTCGGTGGCTTCAGAGCGGAAAGGGGGCAGACCGACGCTCTGGGTTCTGCCGGAGAGGAAGGATGTGGTCCAGTCCAGAGCCTTGTCTCGGATCCCTGCATTGTGGAGGCGTGTGCGTAGGGTGCGCTGGCAGACAGTGTTGAAGACGGCTGACAGGTCCAGGAGGATGAGGGCTGCTGTTTCACCGTTGTTCAGCAGGGCCCTGATGTCATTGGTGGCAGCGATGAGGGCAGTTTTGGTGCTGTGGTTGCTGCAGAACCCGGACTGGGATGGGTCCAGAATGCTGTTCTCCTCGAGGTAGCGGGTCAGTTGTCTGTTGATGGTCTTCTCGATGACCTTCACTGGGAACGGGAGCAGGCAGATGGACCAGAAGTCCTTAGGGACAGCCTTGGGTTTTTTGAGTAGGGCGTTGATCTTGACGTGCTTCCAGCTCTCCGGGAAGGTCGTTGTCTCGAAGGAGAGGTTGATGGCTTTTCCGAGGTGGGGTGCGATGGTGGTGCTGGCTTTGTTGAAGATGTGGTGTGGGCATGGTTCTGACGAAGATCGGGAGTGGATGGTGTTCATGATTTTGATGGTGTCGTTGTCGCTTATGTTGGTCCAGGAGAGCAGGGGTCTGGTGCAGATGGTGGCCATGGGGATGGGGGTCTCAGTGGCTGTTGGGGGGGTCATGACGTTGAAGCTGTTGTGGATGTCTGGGATCTTGCGATGGAAGAAGGTGGCAAGGGAGTCGCACAGGTCTTGCGAAGGTGGGATGTCGTTGGTGTTGGAGCTGGGGATGGAGAGTTCCTTCATGATGTTGAAGAGCTCTTTGCTGTTGTGTGCGTTGTCATGTAGGCGGTCTTTTCAGTAGGCCCTTTTGGCGGATCTGATGAGGTGATGGTGTTGGTGCATGGCATTCTTGTGGGCTGTGTAGTTGTCCGGTGTTGGTTCACGGTGCCATGTCTTCTCTAGTTTTCTGCAAGATTGCTTAGAGGCCTGGAGGTCCTTGGTGAACCAGCTGGCGTGCTTGCTGGTGAGTCTGTTGGAGGGTTTCTTGATCAGGGTAAGGGTGTTGGCGCAGTTGTCGATCCACTGTCTAAGGTTGCGGGCGGCAGTGTCGGGGTCGGTGGGGTCGGTGGGTGGGCTCCGGGCGAGGGTGGTTGTTAGCTGGTCTTCGGTGACTTTGCTCCAGCAGCGGAGAGGGATCTGTTGGGTGCGGTGGTACGTGGTGGGTTTCCGGAAGGTGAAGTGGATGCAACGATGGTCGGTCCAATGGAGTCCGGTGGAGTGGCTGAAGGAGACGTGGGAGTTTGCGGAGACAATGGGGGTCAAGGGTGTGGCCAGCAGAGTGGGTGGGTGTTGTGACAATCTTTCTGAGTCCGAGGTTGGCGAGGTTGGCGATCAAGGTGGTGGAGTTGGTGTCATTGTTGTCCTCGAGGTGGAAGTTTGGGTCCCAGAGGAGAATGCAGTCGGTGGAGGCGAGGGCATGTGTACTGATGAAGTCGGCGATGGAGTCGCTGAACTGTCCGGGGGGTCTGTAGATGAGAGTTCCTCTGAGGGTGGTGTTGGAATCGGTGTGGATCTGGAAGTGCAGGCTTTCAGCGGTGTTGAGGGTGTTGTCAGTGTTGGTCGAGACTCTAAGAGTCTTCCTGTGGACAATGGCGATTCCTCCTCCTGTTCCGTAGGTGTGGTTCCTGCAGGTGATCTTGTAGCCGTCTGGGATGGGTATGGCGATGTCGGGTGCCGAGGAAGGGTTCATCCAGGTCTCTGTCAGGAAGGCGACATCTGGGAAGGTGGAGTCGAGTAGGTACCGGAGTTCAACGGCATGTTTCGGGCGGAGCGGGTGTTGAGGAGGATGCTTCTGAGGTGGTTGTGTTCTTTCACGGTGTGTGGCTTGGCGTATCGGATGCTAGTAATGCTGCAGTTCCGGCAGGAGAAGGGTCCTTGGGTGCGCTTCGGGGCGGACAGGAAGCAGGTGTGTGATCGTTCGGTGTTGAGTGTGTTGAGGGTGCTGGCATCGAAGCGGTGTCGGGTGTCGTGGTGTTCGCAGGGCCAGGGGTTCTGGTGCTGGGCGCAGTCCAGGCGCGGATGGGCGCAGACCGGCTTGCCTTAGGTGTGCTTCGGCGTGCCAGCCATAAGAAGGAGAGGTGGGAGGGAGGGGCAGCTGGGAGAAGGGAGTGGATGAATGGGCGAGTGGGGGGCCGTGCCGCAGGGAACCAGCAGCGGGAAGAACGGGGCAGGAGTGGCAAGGGAACAGAAGGCAAAAGGGGCACAGGGCACAGAATACAAGCAGAAAGGAGGAAAAACGAAATAATTAAACAATATAAAAACAGAAGCAATACAGTACAAAGCAGGAGAGGCAGGGCTGCAGTTACAGGAAAAACAGGGGCAGGAACGGCAAGGGAACAGAGGCAAAAGGGGCACAGGGCACAAAGTACAAAGGAGAAAAGAGGAAAAATGAAACAATTAAACAATAAAAAACAGAAGCAATAAAGTACAAGCAAACCTACGGCCAAACACTGGCTACCAGGGTTGATGCGCAGGTGGAACCATGCGGGTGGAGCAGGGCCTCGAACTTACGGCAGTGGCAGCAGCAGCGAGCAAGAAACACATTCACAACAGGTAGTGCTGTCCCGGCATGGGCAGCGACCTGCCTGGAGCAGGGCCAAGGGTCGCTCCTGCCAGTGATGGCCCATCCAGGCACACCTAAGCTCTCTATTGTGTGTGGCTGTCTAGGAGGAATGCACAAAGCCCAACTGTCAGCTACATCCAGTCAGGTGACCCAGGGACAGGCTGCAGGCACTAAATGGCTAAGGAGCTTACTCCAGAAGGACCTTTCTGCATGGGGTTGGAGACGACATAATGTTCTTCTTCCTGATGCGAATAGCAGCAACCAGGAAAAGGTTTATTTTGCCAGATCAAAATGGCAGTTTACAACTGCATACACAGGCTGAAATGGCAGTCCTCAGACATGTTTAAAGGACTACTTAAGTGGGTGGCACAATCAGTGATACATGCGTACTAGTAGCATCTAACTATTATGCCATGGGCATAGGTAATGCCATTTTGCTAGAGACTTTCAAGTAAATTAAATGTGTCAATTGGGTGTAAGCAACTATACCATGTTTTAACTCGTTGCTTGCTTCGGAATGCCCACGGCTGTCCGACGTCATAGTGGGCGTGTGTGGAGGACGTCGGGGGCCGTCCGTAAAACGCATCGTCATTATTTCCCCAGCACCGAGGCGGAAATTCCGCCGCGATCAAGGGGTTAAGGGAAGAGCAAAAGCATGTCAGCACTGGTTAGCAGTGGTAAAGTGCATAGAGTCCTTAAAGGAAACAAAATGGGTTCAGGACCCAGGAGGGTGAAGGCAAAGAAGTTTGGATATGATCCTGCTGAAAGGGCCAAACCCAACATTGCCCAAACTTACCCCGCTGCTCTGGCCTACTTTTACCAATCTTTTCCTAAACATATATATTAGCATATCTAAAATGGTCCCATAAAGCCACAGTTAAGCTTATTTCTATATCAGTTATAAATTACAGCTGGATGAAATAAAGTGGGTGGAATATCAACTAAATTAGTTGGAACACTAGACTCCTTTGTTGTCCTTTTTCAAAAAAATTATGCAGTAGGGATGCATGTTTTAAAAGAAACAATTTGGACCAAAAAATGTGTGAATGAATGTTATGATTGATTGTAAACTTTTTTTAACTATACATTGAAATAGAATAGTGTAGAACAGCTGAGAACAACAGAAAAATAAAAAACGTAAATGTAAATCTTCTGAAACAGGGAGGCATGACTTAGCTTTGTCAGCAGGGCTTGATGGGCTGTTATGCCACTATGGCATTACCCTGGTGGGATGCAGGCTAGAAGGCTGCTTTCAGGTCGGATAAACTTCCCTGGTACATGCAGACTGACTGTCATGGCCCCATTTGTTGTTATGGCTTCCTGCGGTGGAGGAGAGACCCGTGCAGGTAAGAGCGGTGGTGTGGTGGTGCCGGGTTGGGAGAGAGATTCGACAGACAACCACGAGGGAAAATAAAATAAAAAATAAATTTTCCCTCGTCGTCGTCTGTCGAAATCCCTCAACCTGGCCCACTGCATCACTGCTCTTACCTGCACGGGCCAATGCTGCTGCAGTGTTGGGATTACTTTCGATTTTTCCAGGGCTGATTTTGGTTTGCAGTCTCACACCCCTGAAAAGGCATGTTGTGACACATCACTGTTAATTTAATTGTACTTGTAAGAGGTTAAAAATGTAACACATTTACGAAGCATGGAATTCAAATATCGGCTAATCAATGGTCTGTCAAAACGAACTCATCCTTCTCTTCCAGACACACCTTTTCCGATAATGTGTTCTGTTAGAGTGAAGCAGAGATTTCCCCTACCAGCGACCCCCGGTATTAGTCCCTAGCGCTAGAGCTTTATTGGAAACTAATATTAAAAAGTAATTTTCTTGATTTTGCGACAGCCAAGATAAACGATATTATTTCTGTGTGCTTGAACAAGCCCATCGGATGTGCTTACTTCAAATGGTTTTCAGAAAGGGCTTTCAACTGAATATTATTTTTGATAATGTCAACATTTCATCCACAACGCGCTTGCATTTTCTCAATTATAAAGTGTGATTACATTTTGATTAAATATTATAAATCAGAGCCTCATCCTTTGTTTAAAATGTGAATTCTGCTCTTGAAAATATCATTGTTCATGGCTAAGGTGTTAAAATCCTACTGTTTTCCGCTTTTGCTTGTGCCCCATGCATAAAATTGCGTTGAACCACAGTCTAAACGATACCAGGTTACTCTGTTTGTTATGCAGAACAGGGGTAGCATACAGCAGGCTGCTGAGTTTGCAAAAATATTTCAACAGCCTAAATTCCTCATCAACATGCACGTGGCCTGACTAATTCAAATATTATTCCTTTAGAAGATTTAGAAAAAAAATGATGTCTGCTACTCCTGGCTTTCAGACTGTTAAATGCAGCACAGCGGTAGGTAGGTTGTTGTAACAACCTGGGACTGTGGTTTATTGGAGTTCAAAGACTTTATCTAGGTGGTTTGGCCCCTGTTCTGTATCCTTTATAGATGCCTCGGGGCAGAGTAAGTTAAAGACTGTGCTTACTTGGTCATTACATGCGAGGCATGGTGTCGTAACGGAAGAATGACTGGATCCAGGTGGTATCTTATATGTAGTTTATTAGGTAGAAGTAAGGTAGATACACGAACCCCAACAAGCAAATAGTCAGAAACTAAATAACTTAAGTAACGAAATGAGAACATATTACAAATATTATGATGGAAAATTATGCAATAAAACAATGGAATTAATATGCAGATTAACAATGAGAACATAAAGGAGCACGTGTGGGTTCGAATCCCATCTTCGTCGCCAGTGTCGTACCAGAAGAATGACTGGATCCAGGTCGTATCTTATATGTAGTTTATTAGGTAGAAGTAAGGTAGATACACAAACCCTAACAGGAGCAGCCTCCTTGCTGCTCAGCCCTGCACTCAACTGACATTCACCCATGCATACAACACTCTATGACATCATCCAGAATACTGGCAAACAAAGAGAGGACAAGGAGGGCTATATTTAACGGGGTCCAGCGTACAAGCCCAGAGACAGTGTAAACAATGAAGGGTATGCTGTTCCCCAGGGTGACAAAGTGAATGAACCGAGCAATGAGTGAAGGCCCCAACAAAGGAGGAAAGGGAACAGGACGGCACCACATAAGCTTGATTAGTGAGCCTCGGTGATCTGCCCGTGGTGCAGTTTTTGAAACCGGTGGTGCTTCCAATTGGAACTATGGCTGTCAACGTTGGGGTATCGATAGAAACGGACATAACCCCCCCCACCAGCGAACATCAGTGGGAGGGTTGTTTTTGTTTTGTTGTTTGTTTTAAGTGGTTATCTCCCACAAGCGGGCGTAGCTCTGAACCTTTTCTTACCTCCCCTCATAGGCTACCTACATTCGAGGTGCTTAGCACGGGAGAAGACAGTTGACGCCTTCACTTTTTCCTTAGTAGGGTGAGACTCGCAGACCTTTTCGCTCATCCCTACTTTTAATTGATTGCGAATTTACTACTATTGACCCAGTCTCTGTTGTTTTTAACGCACCTTTATTTGGCTAGGTTTGTCTACCACAATGCGACCACTGACTTACTTTTGTCAGTTGAACCGTGATAATATGTACCAGGTTGTGACAACACTTACAGTTGTTTTTTTATATCACCCCCCCCCCCCCCTGTTTTTTGTCATCCCTGTCTAGGTCCCACTAAGAAGTGGCAGGGCCCCTTGCATGCCCCCAGTTGCACTGGATCCGTTTGAACACATAGCATGAAACAAGTTGACCAATAAGTAGAGCATACTTTCCTGGAACATTGCACCAGTGTGTGTATTCTCTCCTCACTTATTTTAATAAGGTAGATTTAATAAGGTAGATTACCACACCATTAAATTCATCCAGTGGATTATCTAACCTTTTTTAAAAATCACTATCCCCCTCACATCTACACTTCCCCTAGGGCCCTCACACCCACAACACCGACGACAGAAACAAAAGATCTCCGGTAAAGAGCCCCTTTATGGGTGCCTGTAACGGCCCGGGGCCTTCACAGTCACAGGGAACTAGACAAGATTCACATAAACTGTTATCAACTGCTTCCTCTCATTCATTGTACTCTCCACAGAACACCGAAACGGAGTTGGAAATACAATCAGGACAATGGCCCTTTAATTCAGACTGGAGCTACGAATGGGAGGAGTCAACACACGACGCTGTAGTGTAGTTCCTATTTTCCCAATAGGCTCTGCGCATTGGAATAGTACCTACAGCAGTAAAGGCCTAGGCCAGACGTTAACTAGGTCTACTACTGTCGATACTAGACTTAATTTTTGGGTTTGCCAGCTAAGCTCAGAGTTCGCTAGAAACTTTCTCGAATGTTCAAGGAAGGATTAACTTCCCTGATTAGACAAGAAGGGATTTAGTTTCTGACAACCATAGAACATGACAACTTTGCTCTCCCCTAATCAAGAGTCAATCTCCAGAGTCGTGTGAGCACAAGGCAATTATTTTACTCAGTCAGTACGTGCATTCTTAGTCTCATCAGAATGTAGAGAAAAGGAAGAGACGGGCGTGTTCAATAAAAGGTGTTATTTATTGATCAGTCTCTTTTCTCGTACAAGAGAAATGGATCGATATTATTGCGATACTTATAGTTAAGTAAAGTGCATACATTAGAAGCAATAGTATAAAATAATACTGTAAAAACATTGATATGGTTTCTGAGCCATATGATGTTTAAAATGATTAAAATATATTTACATACACATATACATTTGACTAAACGTACTCAACTGGTGTTTCTAAATACGCCTACCCCGTGTACCTGACCTAAGTCTAATGCGTGGGCGGGAATAGAAAGTTACAGTTTAAGTTAAGTTTGTTTTTGCCAAGTGAATAACTAAAGAATTCTCTAGGAGGGGTTATTCAGTTCTGTACCTGGAATTTAGGATGAATGAGGAATGGTATCTCTTTCTCTGCTCTCGATATTCCAGGCTGCCTGCGAGGGCTACCCGGAAGCGCCGGTGCTGGGTCTCTCGGCTTGAGATAGCAGCGCGTCTCTCAGCGCGTCAGGAAGGCGGGGCTGCTGCCTGCGGGGTCTGCTTCTGCTCTCGGCTTCGGCAAGTGTGGCTGCTCCGTCTTGTCACCACGCGTGTGTTTTGCATAGGGCAAGATCGGCAATATTTATACCTTAAAGGTGCCGGGATTGACGTAAGGATGGACATAGGTACGTCAATAAAGATGTCATACGACTTGCTCGTTAGCACATTCTTTACTAAAGTTCTCTGTGAAATCAAAACAATGGCCGCACGGATTATCCAGGTTGTCATAGGTTTGATTTGTTATGAGAACGTCGTATGCCTTATCAGGGGCTGGAGGAATATCGCTTGTCTAATTAGATCTCAAGCGTTATGACCTAATCAGATAACACGTTCCTGTGCCGTAGTGTGACTGCGTCAGATAACGGTATCTGCATCATGGGGAATTTCTTGCCTCATGGGCTGACTGTTAGTTAACTAGCTAGGTAGTTTAACCAGAATAGGGTCAGGAATAGGGGGATCGATTCAGAACCTATAGAAATACACGACACCCACTCCACGCTAACTATGGTCATATCTACTAATCTATGCATAGTATAACATAGTACAACATACTATAGAGTATAGTGTATACCTTACCACCCCAAAATACATAAATGCATTTTGAAATTTTCAAATATACTGAAAAATTGCAGTCATATATATCGTATGCACTTAAGCTATGAATCAAACGCAAAAGTAAACACGCATTGTTATGCATTATTGTTTGTTGGTATATGATAAATACACATGAAATGGCTCTTAATATGGCTATACAGAAAAAAAGTCGAAACCATTTCATCACATAAAATATATTGTGAACATACCAGTGGGCAGCTAAAGTCTATATAAAGTCTATAAAGAATCTAAAAAAATAGAAATCTTAGTTCTCTAGGAATAGTTTCTTACTTTAAGCAGAAGATCAGTGTCCCGGGAAAAAATATATAGAAAAATATTTTAGGGGCTTGCTGAAAAAAGTTGCTGTCCGTGAACTGGATTGTAATTGTTCATGTGACTTTATTTTTAAAGTTGAAGGCCGAATTCAGGGAACGCCGTGTGCGAGTTTACTCAAAAGTCTCTATTTCTGTTCCGGAGAGAACATCATATCATTCAGGCTTTCGAAAAAACTGTCAACAGCTTCATGGGAAAGTTCCACTAAGTCGGAAATAGGGGTAACCATGCATTCATGCGCATGATTGTCTCCATTGACATTCTGATTTGCATTGCTGACAGAAGGTCGTACCTGTTCGATGCTGCTTTCATCTTGAACTTCACTACTCTTCAATCGCAGTGGTGAAGATTCCAGGAATGCCGTCATCAGAATTGGCAGCCTTTGAGGGCAGCACAGTGCGTGAACCTTGGTAGGAACCAACAGTGTATCTGCATCCACTGGCGCATCCGATTGTAGCGTCAGACAGGTGTCTAACACGCATTCTTCTCCGCATAGCAGACACCTTAGTACAGGTAAAACACACCTTTGCCACATTGGTCGAAATGATAGAAACCAAGTCATGTTTAGGTCTCTAAGCCGGGAGAGTCCCAGGATTTTTGATATCCGGTCCCGGTATCCAATGGCTAGGATCGTATCTTCCATTGTCGTGAGATTTTGTTCTGTGACATGGGTTGCCATAACGAAAAATAAGGACTAGGAATAGGATTCCTGCAATTAGTCCTAGGATCAGGGGAAGTCCGCCAAAAATCGAATGGACGAAGTCTGGAAAAATACCCAGTATGGCTTGGTGTTAATGCCATCGAAAATACTGTCTTAAATACCTTTGAGACCCCTGTGGTATCAGAAATATTTAAGATTTCGCTCAGGATTTCCGCGAAATGTACGGGGGAATTGGTTGATAATAATGTATGTATCTCTGCAGTCGTCCTTGCGACTTGTAGATCATACGTTTCTTTAGATGACGTGAGCCTTGTAGGCGTCTGTAGAAGCACTGTTTTCATTCTGCTTAAAGTGTCTATTCGAATAGAAGTAATTTTCAGACCGGGCCATGCCCTTGCCTCCCTGTCTGGAAAGGAGCTGGGGAACAAAGAACGTCCACAGCACTTGACCTTCGCCGTCGTAGTGACGAGATAAGGAGTCCCGGGCATAAGACTACAGCATCTGCGGTCTACAATAAGAATGTAACTCCCATTATAGAGTCTTTGAAAGAATGGTTCTATTTCAGTTGCAGGTGCGCCTTGCTGGTGACATGAAAGGTTGTATGAATTCCCTTCACAGGCTCCGTGCAAACTAATACCGTTACACAGAAGCGTGCCGCTCAGTGACATAGCACAATTGTTGCCACTAAGAAACACTTTCTGTCCTTTGTTACTGACACATGCATGTGAATAGGGCAGGTTCCAAGTTGTTTTAAGGTACCCTTTTCCCAATTTCTCGTACATGCCAGCCTGTATATATTTTTGGCAGTATTGAAACCTGAAGGTTGAGATTGGAATATTTATGATTCCGTGTATTATCCATTCACTGACAGGTCGTTCTGACATTGTCATTGGTAATCTTTCTAGTTTTTCAATGCTCAAGATTGTATAATCAGCACCCTTCTGCGCCATACCGATTTGTCTATCAGTAAGGTTAAAGATTTGGAATAGTGACGTTGTGTTGATTAAACGCCAAGGCACATAGCCTGAACGCAGATTTTGTAACGTCCAACCAAGCTGTACAATAGAACGCAATTGTGACTGACCATGTTGTAATAATAGTAAGTCTTGCGATAATATATCGATTGCTGAAGACACAATGCTGTCCAATGAAAAAATTCTGGAGGACAGAGTCATTAACCCATTGTCCACTACAGAAAGTGATTTTTCCAAATTAATACGGTCAATTTCCCGTATTCTTTCTGCTGTCTCAATTTGAGTAACCTTCCAGGCCTCATTGTATGCTGCATATACAGAGGCTGCTATGAAACGCTTATGACGCTGTTTGCGTGGTCCCAGTATGAAATCACGCAAGTCAGCACCATCAGTAAGTAAAGTTAGGTGTTGCTTAATTTCAGGCAGTGTGGAAGTTTGTAGCCATTGAAGGCATAATTTGCCCACACTGTAGGTTGTTATTATCCCTGGGTGATGTCTTTGGGGATATCTAGGGTCTGGCCTGGTCATTTTGAAACCCTGTGTTTTATTCAGGAATCTATCTTGACAGGTATTTGTATCTGTGGGCCAGATCAACCATTGTTTCCAATCAGGATGTGTTCTGTTTTGGTTAAGTATATGGTTTATGTCTATTCCTTCATCTGTATCAGAGTTATTGCTAAACATTGTTGGCTTTGGAATAGATAGGTTATTTAAATCTTTGATTTTTGCTAGGCCAAGACAGGTGGTTTGTTGGACGGTGTCATTTAAAAATATCATTTGTTCTGGGATCATGCAGGCTCTAAACAAAGCTTCTAAACCCTGTACTTGCCATTCTTTTGTACCCCAAACACTTTTCAAATCAACATGTTTGTCCCAATAATCAAATCCAAAAGTATTCATTTTTTCAAAGAAAGAATCCGAATATATCAATTTTGTGTTGGTTATCATGGTTTTCATCCCTGTCTTGTTTGACAATTTGTAATAAAATGTTTCAGCATTAGTTATGTTAAAACCTGAAAAATATGAATATTTGTCATATACGGTTCTAGAGCTCCCTTTTGGAGGTGTAGCACAATGTTCCCATTGATTATAACTTAAAACATTTCTAGGTTGTGCAGATTTATGCAAGAAATGGTTACCATAGTGGTTATAGCAATACATACTATCATAATTTGTAGAACCCTGCAAATAATCATGTTTTGTAAATTTAGCAGACATTACTAAGTCAGACATCATATTGTTAATACTTTCAAAGTCCCAATCATCAGCAAATGAGTTTGGTTTTGCAAAGTCACTCAAAGAGATCTTGATTTGGTGTGGATATTTCAGGATCTCGACCGGACCATAAATTTCATAGTCAGTGTTGTCCCAGGCTACCCCACCAGGTATTGGAATTGCTGTGAAGTTGGCTGAAGAAAGTTCTGAAGAAAGTTCTCGTTTCTCGACGTGTGAAGATGTGTGTGGTTTGAGGACCAAGTTGATGTTCTGACTTGCTGTGTCCATTTTAGCATATTTTCCCTCAATGAAGCGTCCCAAGGTAAATACCATGATGAGCCAAAGTATGAGGATAAATGCACCAAAACCCACCCAAAATTCAATCCATGGAGAAATCAGATATGTTTCTTTTAGTTGTTTCAAAAGT
Organism: Lissotriton helveticus; assembly: GCF_964261635.1. Classification (NCBI taxonomy): domain Eukaryota; kingdom Metazoa; phylum Chordata; class Amphibia; order Caudata; family Salamandridae; genus Lissotriton; species Lissotriton helveticus. The sequence continues at coordinate 1,510,657,115 of NC_136063.1, read as the reverse complement.
TCCTTCGCTTTGTCTTTAAAGGATTTTGATGATGGCTGTGTCTTTTGTTCGCTGAAACCGTCAGAGGAATCATCGAAGTTGATGAAGTAACCGGATGCAGTTCTGTCAATTGTTCCAATTGGTTCAGGATTTTTGTTTCTTGCATTTTCACTTGGTACTTCTGTATAGATTGGTGTGTCTCTACTAAATGTCTTTATTTGGGTTTTCAGAGGTCTAAGTTCTATTGCATTGTTGCATAGTCCTTGTTGTTCTTCTGTAGGCGTTTCGAATGTGATGAGCCTCTTTGATAGGACCTCTGTACTGGTAGCAAACCTTGGTGTTCTGCTACTTATTGGGAGTCCACTTGGCCTACTGTTTGTTATCGGCCACATGTTGTGGTTTTACCAGGTCGATGGATACAACTCGGTTCTCCTTTTTTCCAGCAAGTGGCGGTAGTACAACTGATCTTGTCCCGTTGACAGACAAGACAGGAACTGCTTTTCTGTAAGAAGGCCCAAATTCCTTCTTTACCGCGATCTTTTCCCTGACTAGATCCCCGACTTTTGGAATCCAGACAGGTCTTGCTGGGACAGGTGGTGATTCTTCAGTGGTTGTTGGCTGTTGTTTCAACTGTATGTTGCTCAGGTCTTTTCTTGTTTTGTTTAAGTCCTGCAAAATAGCCAAACGGTCTTTGACATCAAAGGTTTTTTCTATTACCACTGAAGTCTGACTATCAAGGTCAGAGATCAACATCCTAGTTCCGAATAATAATTCGTACGGACTGAATCCCTTCAGAGAATTTCTTGGCAAGTTATTTAGACTACGTTGGACACTTATTAGATGTTTGACCCACCAAGCTCCCGAACCTAATATCCTTTCTATTATAGATTGCTTTCTGTCTTGGTTTTTTCTTTACACCATCCCATACCCTCAGGAAGGAAGTGAGAAGATTCCCGCTGGGCTGTGCTCATTTGGCCATTCTTTCCCCCCCCAGGCTGGATTGCCTGAGAAAAAGAAAAAAATGGTCGAACGTAGCATGCTCTTAGCGTATATGCCATTTAGACTCGCAAATCTTGTATAACAGTCCGGACGTCAGCCGAGTGCTGTGGATCTACATTATAAGTGGGAACTAGCCTGTATATGTTAATCGCAAGCCATTCTTTTTAGTGGAGATGTTATCTGCCTTGATACGACGAGGTATTAAACTGCTTCTCTCCCCACTGCGATCTCTGTTGCAGTTTGGGCAGTTTTTTACAAACATGGTGTAGTGCAGGCTCATGCCTGGCCACCAGTACCGTGATTGTAATTTTTCCAGAGAATCTTTTAATTTAAGGTGTCTGTGACCCTCGCCCATGTGTGCGTCTGCGATTAACAAGTTTCTCCTGTCCATGTTTGGAATCACTCTATCCCCCACTCCAGGGATTCGAGCAAAAGGGACGGAGTTTGCATCGATTATGTATGTATAATTGAGTGGATAGTTGATCGGTAACGCTGAGCAGTCGCCTTTTGATGACGTTTTCACCGCCAGCAATGTTTCGCCGTCAATGTATTTTAATGTACGCTTTTTTCGATCTACGGGAGCCGATTTAGTGGCTGCCGCTGCGGCTGTCTCAGCCAATGAATTCCCCACAACGTGAACGCCATCACGCTGATGACTCAGTGAGTGAGTCACGTGAGTCTTTGGTAGTTCTTTCTTCAAAAGAGCTATTTGTTCCCAGAGAAGTCTCTGCTTTATTGGTGCATCTGTGTCATCTTTGTAACCGTTCTGAATCCATGTCTGCAAATCCTTGTTATATGCTTTGACGCAGAAATATGAATCTGACACTATAAGCGTCGGGAATTCGCGATCCGCATTATCTAGCGCCATTTTCAAAGCTAATATTTCAGTTTGCAGTTCTGAATTAGTTTCTACTGAGTGTGATTTTGTTAATAGAGGTCTTAGTTTACCTCCGTGCCACACTTCTTTTGTAATCTCACATGTGGGATTGTATGCATGTTCTCCCCAAACGGAGGGTTGAGCATGTCCGTCTGTATAGATTACACAGGCGTAATGTCTTAGAGGCAGAATGTCGATTGGCAGAGGATACGTTTTTTCATATTTTAGATTTTTCAATTCTTCTAGTTCTGGATCAAAGAAGTAGTATACTTTGTCCGTTGTGATTGAATTTACCCATTGCAACCAATCTGGATCCAATGTTGTTGTTGGTAAATTACACGGTGTTGTTAATGCCTCGAAGGCTGATTCAGCTGTTCTGACTGTGATATGTCGACCATCAGCTATGTCTTTTTCTCTAGCTATTGCGGTTTGAACTGCTTGAACCATTTTTCCTTTGTTGCTGAATCTCTGTTCAGCTTTTGTGTACAAATGTGATTTGAATGCAATTGGTACCTTTTCTCCCTCATTAGAGGTCAGGTATGTGTATCCGCATTTCCCTGGGATGACTCGGATCACAAGGTTGCGTGTATTATCACGGGTTTCTAATTTTGTTTTAATTAGCATGTCTGTTTGTAAGGATCTCAAAATTTCTGTGTGAGTTTGAGTCCAACTGGATCTTTTAAAGTCTGGTTTAATTAGATCGTAAAGGGGCTTGACCCTTTCTGCGTAATTAGCAATGTAAGTTCTTCCGAAATTTAGGAAGCCTAGAATTGACTGTAGGTTTTTTAGTGTTTTAGGAGCTTGGATTACGGCACATTTCTCTAGGAAATTGTCTGCCAGGCTTTTGCCTTCACTTGATAACTCATATCCTAAGAATAGGACCGTCAGATGGGCAATTCTGGACTTTTTGAAGTTGAATTTGTAACCCTCTGCAGCGAAACCAAGTATTATGGTATTCACTCTTTTCAAGTGAGTTTCCAAGTCATCATCTGTTAAGTAAATGTCATCGACATAAGATAATGCTTCATCATCATATTGTTGTAGTAATTCTGTTACTCTCGCTGAGAATACCCCCGGGCTATTCTTGTACCCCTGGGCTAACCGACAGAATTGTTTTTGAGTGCCATTTACTGAGAATGCAGTTAAATATCTGCTCTCTGGTGCTATGTTTTGACAAAAGAATCCGTTGGAGATGTCCAAGGTTGTTTTGTATTTTTTGCGCACTATGTTATTCATTAGTGCAGCACTGTGTGAGTTTTGCACTGCAAAAGTTTTGCAACATGTGTTAAGGTGTGGGTAATCCAAAACTAGACGGTACGAATTGTCTGGTTTGGAGACCGGAAACAAAGGATTGTTCATTTGTGAGGTGCAAGTTTCAATCACCCCTTGGTATTCTAGCTGATCTAGTATTTCATTTACTTGTTTTTTAGCTTCTTGCTTAATTGGGTACTGCCTTTGTGCAGTTGGTTGTGATTTTAACTGGACTTTGTGAGGAGGAGAATCCTCATCCCATCCTACGTGATTTTTATATAAAGCAGGTGCTAAGGCCACTGCCCACTTTCTAGCAAGTGTGTATTTTTTATGAATCGGTATTTGATTCGAGAAGGCAGGCATAATTACTTCTTCGCCATGAGGGCACTCCCTGACAAACTCCGGTGGCCAGTCTTTTTCAGCTAGAAGGATGTCATAGCCCTTGGATAGGTTATCCCAAAATAGTCCCCTTATTTTCCTAGTCTTATCTCCCTCTATACGTAATGTTATCTCGTATATTTTGTGGGGCTTGCTAACTCTGGTATCTGCAGTTTCCACTTGAAGGTATTCATTCGTGTCCACTGTCTCCAGATGATTCATAAGGACTTTGCGAGCTATGCTCACCTCTGCTGCGCTGTCTAGCATTGTCTGGGCCCACTCTCCGTTTTTCAATTGTGTCCTCAGTATTCTCGGCATTGTTAACTACCTTGATACTGGCTACCTTCTTTTTTGGAAATTGTGATTTCTTTTTCAGTTGAGCAGGTTCCTTGTCTTTGGACTTGGCGTGCTCTTCTGATCGTCCTCTTCTTTCCGATTTCTGCGAGGAATTCTGAAAAGATTGAGAGGGACGTGTATCAATGTCTTGATATCTATCAGGTTTTTTAATATTATCCCTATTTCTAAGGTTATATCTATTCCCAGAGGGTTCACTCTGAGGTGACCTTTGTCTCGGGTTTGGAGATTTCTCTCTTCGCCTAGGAGACCTTCCTCTGGACTGGAATTTCTTTTCTTTAGGATTGGATTGTTTGTTCCCATCCCAGTTCTTTTTTGGTGAATTATTATTATTATTAAAAAACATTTTTTCTGGACTTGTAGTCAGTTGCGGTTTTACTGGTATTCCACCTAGACTATCTCTGCCTAGTTCTTCATAGGATTTTTCTATGATTCTGGCAATTTCAGCTGGTTGGTCTGCTATATCTGTCTCTTTTAACCTCTGGTGGATCGCCACGTTTGCTGCTTCACCCTTTATGTTGGCTAGTAATATAGCCGAGACCTGCTTGAAGTCTTTCAGTAATTTCATACCAAGAGTTAAAGCAGGTTCTGGACCATATTCATCTTGAATTTGTTTTAGCACATCTGGTATTACCGAAATGGATGGAACACCGTGCGTTTTTGTGTAGATGGAAGCAAAGACTGTACCCCAAGTGTCACAGTCCTCAATGTGTGGTGCGATTCCCATTGGGAGACATATAGTCAGAATCCTGTGTTTTTCTAGCGGGGTGGTGTCAGGAAACACCGCCTCTATTTGGGTGATTTTCTGTGCCAACCAGAATGGTATCTGTTCCCTTTTAGCTGGAACCTTACCTAGGCAGGATTGGATGTTCTGTGGTGTAATTTTATTTGTGTTCCCCTGGTGAGAGGTCAGCTGTGGTAGTTTAATCGCTGGCTGAATTGTAGAAGTCCGCATTACATACTGAACTAATTGTCTGTGAATTTTTAGTAGTTGTCTTAGCTGTATTAATAGCTCTGGTGCAGTCATCTCGTCGATGTCTGGATGTGGTGTGTATCCGGCTAAGACCGGCCACGTTGCTCCTGGTCTTCCTAAAGGACCGAGCCTTGTAATGTGATTATTATGTTTTAGGGCGCCATCAAATAAGAGCAAATGCTCTTGGAATTTGAGTGGTACTTCCACCTCCTCGAAAGGAGTGTACGTTTCAGGAGGTTCCTCTACTTTGTAATAGTGGAAGTACTTTGTTACAGCATTTGCTGCTGGAAAATGTATCCATGTATAGTATACCTCTGTCTGCCGATATTCGTGTGCCTCAATTACGAATATGACTGTGCCACCTCTAGGTGTCAGTCCATTTTCTATAAGTTTTAAGGTTATAGATCTCCTTTTGGCGACCTGGATGAGTATTATATCCGGGTCTGCTGTTTGCATGGTAGCATCAGCATCTGCTATTTCAGTAGCTAATCTAATTGCCTCTCTTTCTCCATCACTGTCTCCCATTTTACTGACAGGATGGTATTATTTTTATTTGCAGATCAGGTTTCTTTATGGAAACAGAGATTAGATGCACAATATTCTGGAACTGTTTTATCCTTCAACGTTGACTAGACCAAGAACCATACATAGGAGTTCCCTCCTGCGAGGTTTTGGAGGATATAATAACCTTTCACCCACTCCAGACGTCTTTGGAGTATTTTGGAAAAAGGGGTCTGAGTGAGAAAGCACGACTGAGTTACTCTAAATGTCTTACGTTAGTTTTATCGCCCTTTCCAAACACGTTGGGCGCCATGTAGTGTAGTTCCTATTTTCCCAATAGGCTCTGCGCATTGGAATAGTACCTACAGCAGTAAAGGCCTAGGCCAGACGTTAACTAGGTCTACTACTGTCGATACTAGACTTAATTTTTGGGTTTGCCAGCTAAGCTCAGAGTTCGCTAGAAACTTTCTCGAATGTTCAAGGAAGGATTAACTTCCCTGATTAGACAAGAAGGGATTTAGTTTCTGACAACCATAGAACATGACAACTTTGCTCTCCCCTAATCAAGAGTCAATCTCCAGAGTCGTGTGAGCACAAGGCAATTATTTTACTCAGTCAGTACGTGCATTCTTAGTCTCATCAGAATGTAGAGAAAAGGAAGAGACGGGCGTGTTCAATAAAAGGTGTTATTTATTGATCAGTCTCTTTTCTCGTACAAGAGAAATGGATCGATATTATTGCGATACTTATAGTTAAGTAAAGTGCATACATTAGAAGCAATAGTATAAAATAATACTGTAAAAACATTGATATGGTTTCTGAGCCATATGATGTTTAAAATGATTAAAATATATTTACATACACATATACATTTGACTAAACGTACTCAACTGGTGTTTCTAAATACGCCTACCCCGTGTACCTGACCTAAGTCTAATGCGTGGGCGGGAATAGAAAGTTACAGTTTAAGTTAAGTTTGTTTTTGCCAAGTGAATAACTAAAGAATTCTCTAGGAGGGGTTATTCAGTTCTGTACCTGGAATTTAGGATGAATGAGGAATGGTATCTCTTTCTCTGCTCTCGATATTCCAGGCTGCCTGCGAGGGCTACCCGGAAGCGCCGGTGCTGGGTCTCTCGGCTTGAGATAGCAGCGCGTCTCTCAGCGCGTCAGGAAGGCGGGGCTGCTGCCTGCGGGGTCTGCTTCTGCTCTCGGCTTCGGCAAGTGTGGCTGCTCCGTCTTGTCACCACGCGTGTGTTTTGCATAGGGCAAGATCGGCAATATTTATACCTTAAAGGTGCCGGGATTGACGTAAGGATGGACATAGGTACGTCAATAAAGATGTCATACGACTTGCTCGTTAGCACATTCTTTACTAAAGTTCTCTGTGAAATCAAAACAATGGCCGCACGGATTATCCAGGTTGTCATAGGTTTGATTTGTTATGAGAACGTCGTATGCCTTATCAGGGGCTGGAGGAATATCGCTTGTCTAATTAGATCTCAAGCGTTATGACCTAATCAGATAACACGTTCCTGTGCCGTAGTGTGACTGCGTCAGATAACGGTATCTGCATCATGGGGAATTTCTTGCCTCATGGGCTGACTGTTAGTTAACTAGCTAGGTAGTTTAACCAGAATAGGGTCAGGAATAGGGGGATCGATTCAGAACCTATAGAAATACACGACAACGCGGAGACGTCTTATGCGAGGAAAGACGAATCAGGTGTGTGTTTATTCACCCGGAGGGAGCGAGCAGGAGAGCGGAGCGGAGTGGAAGGAGGAAGCGAAGTAGAGAAGAGTTCACCGGAGTGCGAGGAGAGGAGGTCATCAGCCGAAGAAAGGGACGAGACGAAGGAGAAGCCAGGAGGCCACCGTTACCACGAACCGCCCAGCTATACACCCGCAGGAGGTGTATGGCTCACACAGGTATGGGATAAACTCAAGGGCTGGGTTAATCGTAAAGGAGCATTTACCGAATAACCCGAGGTATCCTCTATCCCTGGTAACCCCCCCCTGAGCACTGAACCCTCACATCGCCAGTAGTCAAGAGTGTATCACGAGTTGTTTGGTCCCCACACCTTTTCCCTTAAACTGCTAGATCACGCGAACAAGCAACTGATATCCTGTTGTCTCCCTTTGTTTAACCGAGCGGCAAGACGGAACCCGAAGAGCCATTACCACGACGGAAACCCGACAGAGGGCGTCGAGCAGACTCAGCCGAATGCGGTATTCGAAAAGCGGCTAGGAGTCGATCACCAAGAGGCACGATATCCACCAGGAAGAAAAGTTCGGATTCACTAGTTTGTGCAAACTTAAAGTTCCTATCGAAAACTCAGGAATCTTGTGAAAGAACCGTGTGAACCGGTTTGTTTCGTGTTCCCGTGGACCCAAAACCTTTAGACCCCCACTCCGTATCGTCTAACATTTTCAATTCATGTAACGTGGTGGAAGCTATACTCTCACAAATAAGCTGGGCCACACGGTCTCCTTTATGGATATGAAAGGATTCAGTCCCCAAAATTAAACAGGAGTATTATTACATTACCCCTGTAGTCTTCATCAATAACCCCTGCGCCAACGTCTATGAAGTGTTTAGCAGCTAAACCTGAACGGGGGGCAATCCTGCCATTGCATCCTGGTGGAACCGCAATTTGCAGGTCCGTTTTGACCAGTGCCTTCTCTCTTCCTGGTATTACGTAATCATAAGCACTGTACAAATCGTATCCTGCTGCTTTGGCGGACCCCTTTGTGGGAGACCTGGCATGTTTTGTTAACTTTACAAAATTAAGGCTAACCTCTCGCCGTTCTGCCTTAGTGCCCTTACTCTCAAGTTCTGTGTAGCTTTTTATGGTAAGACTATCCCTACTGTCGATTTCAAGAGTCTTTTTAAACATTTTCAGAAAGCTGGGGTTATCAGTCCCAATGATCAGATCTTCCGGTAAATTGGACATTACTCCCACCCTTACTGCATGTGTAGTACCCCCTGTTGGTTCTATGACAATGTCGGCAATTGGGTATGGTCTAATATCACCATGGACACATTTAATGTTAACCGTACCTTGAGAGATATATTGCTCAGAGTTTACATATGGGGACTGAATCACGGACTGGCGACAGCCAGAGTCTAACAGGGCCAACAGAGAATGTCCATTTACTTTTACACTTACACGAAACGACCCTCCCATCTCTGCCGAGTAGAGGACTGTTTTGGGTAGGTATCCGACGTCTATAGGTTCCTCATCACTTCTTTTTCGGGGACATAACCTAGCAATGTGGCCCCATTGTCCACAATCAAAACATTGTGGTCCTGTAGTTGCACGGTTCTCGGTCCTCCATGTCCGAGGTCGTGCTGGTTCTTTCCCTCTAGAAAAATTCTTTTCCGGTCTCAACACCAATTTTTTTTCTCTTTCAATCTCAAATGGGAAGTTTCTTTGGTTGAGCCCGAGAAAACGATGAGGCCATTTCGACGGCTTGAGCGGTGGTTAAACTATGATGCTGTCGAAGCCATTTTTGGGTAGCATAGGGGAGGGCCTCCAGAAACTGCTCCAAGTATATACGGTCAAGTATCTCTTCTTTAGTGCTAGTGGCAGGTGTAAGCCACTTGTCCGCAGCCATTTTAAGTCTTACAAACAATGTTTTTGAGTTTTCCCCTACGGTACCTCTCTCCTTCCGAAAACGAAGGCGATATGCTTCCGGGTCTAGTCCTAAATGGTCTAGTATAATTATTTTTATTTCCGCATAGGTGGTATCTCCGTTGGGATTTGCCACTTGATAAGCGGCCTGGGCCTCCCCACCTAATAGAGGTGCCAAAAAGAAAGGCCATTTGGTTACAGGCCAACCACAGGCTCTGGCTGCCCTTTCGAAATTTAGCAAAAATGCATCAGGATCTTCTCCGGTTCGATATTTTTGTAGAGAGACTGCTGGTGTCCCATGTGATAGGGTTCTTTCCGTTGCTCCTCCCCTCGCAACGGGGTCCACCCATGGGTGTTCGCTTTTGTCTTCAAATGCTTTTTTTATCGCTTCTCTATCTGCTTGGGCAGATGCCATATGCTGTTCTAACACCCATTCAATTCTTTCTTGTCCTTTACAAGTTGTTCCACAACGGTTTCCATCTTTTCTCCACAGATGGTGTCTATGCCCGCATTCTCCACCACTGTTACGGGCGCGGGATTAATAGGCAACACGTTAATTTTAGTCTTCTTGGGTTTTTATTTTTATATACAGTGAATCCGTGGTGGATATCGTGCCTCTTGGTGATCGACTCCTAGCCGCTTTTCGAATACCGGATTCGGCTGAGTCTGCTCGACGCCCTCTGTCGGGTTTCCGTCGTGGTAATGGCTCTTCGGGTTCCGTCTTGCCGCTCGGTTAAACAAAGGGAGACAACAGGATATCAGTTGCTTGTTCGCGTGATCTAGCAGTTTAAGGGGAAAGGTGTGGGGACCGAACAACTCGTGATACACTCTTGACTACTGGCGATGTGAGGGTTCAGTGCTCAGGGGGGGGTTACCAGGGATAGAGGATACCTCGGGTTATTCGGTAAATGCTCCTTTACGATTAACCCAGCCCTTGAGTTTATCCCGTACCTGTGTGAGCCATACACCTCCCGCGGGTGTATGGCTGGGCGGTTCGTGGTAACGGTGGCCTCCTGGCTTCTCCTTCGTCTCGTCCCTTTCTTCGGCTGATGACCTCCTCTCCTCGCACTCTGGTGAACTCTTCTCTACTTCGCTTCCTCCTTCCACTCCGCTCCGCTCTCCTGCTTGCTCCCTCCGGGTGAATAAACACACACCTTATTCGTCTTTCCTCGCATAAGACGTCTCTGCGTCGTGTGGTGACTCCTCCCATTCATAGCTCCAGTCTGAATTAAAGGGCCATTGTCCTGATTGTATTTCCAACTCCGTTTCGGTGTTCTGTGGAGAGTACAATGAATGAGAGGAAGCAGTTGATAACAGTTTATGCAAATCTTGTCTAGTTCCCTGTGACTGTGAAGGCCCCGGGCCGTTACAGTGCCCATCAGACATTGCACCGCCAGCCTGAAGAGGAGCAAACCCATAAGATGAATCCTGACACCTAGTTTGCTGGGTGTGTGGGGGTTTTAGTTCCAAAAGGGAGGATTCCCCTCCCTTTCCTCCTTTGTTGGGGCCTTCACTCATTGCTCGGTTCATTCACCTTGTCACCCTGGGGAACAGCGTACCCTTCATTGTTTACATCATGCAGTATACTACCATTCCACACAGACATCCACAGGCTGAGCAGCAAGCTGGAGCAGATACCGCACATGGGAATGGCCTAACTTAACTAGAAGCAGCATATACAGCAAGACAACCGATTTGTCCTGATTCTTCTATGGTACGGATGCACATTCATCGGGTTGGTCAACAAATTCGTCTAGAACGCTGAATGGTGCATAGCAGGTCAAAGGAGTCTGCCTAACGCTACCAGTTCCCATTGATTTATCTAGGTCTGTAGGGCCTTGTCTGCATACCCACTATCAACTACCAGGTTACATAAACAATGCTGAAGGTCACCAATAAGCAATACCTTAAGTGAGCCCCAGCAGGGGCCATCAAACAAGAAGGATGAAATGAGTGAGGAAATAATAGACAGCCACCGGGCCAAAAGCATAATCCCAGTGGGAGACAAGACATTTTGAATTGCAAGAATTTTGTTTGCAATTATAACAAGCATTGGCATAACCAATAGGTATCGCCTTTGGGGCCTCATGTGTTTAGCCATGCAACACATTATCGTGGGTGCTGTGTCTCAATGATTCTAGAGATCGGTTACAAGAGAAGATTGTAGTAAGTCCTTAACACAGCCTTTCTTTCATCCAAGTTGAAATAAGGGAGTACCTGCATTAATCATTGAAGCTTGACCTAAAATATATCCAAGTAAGAAAGGGAGGAAGACGGGTTGCACCACCCTAAGAGGGCTTCGAACTGTAGCTGAGATAATGTAGACAGGATGGACATGAATATATTAGACAGCAGTGTGTACCTGTTTACTTTAGGCTTGCATCACATGAGTGTGTGTGTGAGTGTGGGGTGCACTGCTTAAGGGGTGGGGATGCTTAGGAGATCATGGTACTGTTTGAGGATGTTATCAACAAGAGGGAGAGGGGGCAAGGGGCAATATCCACTCACTAAGAGTGGGAGGTCCAGCCACAGCGTATGCCCCAGAGAATCAAAACAAAGGATGCTGAGCTGTTCCTCAAGTGGAGAACGCTATGCGTCACAATTCTGTTCTGGTGCCCTTGGTCTCAATGAGATTACAGTTGGACATCCATTTTGTTGGATGAAATGCCCTCACACACCCTTGCAGGGTTCATGCTACATCATCTGGGCAGCTCCACGTTGGGTCAGCGGTGCAATACCCAACGGGCTCACCTCAAAGAGGGGCACTTTATCGGAGATCTTCTATCCAACAGCCGTTATGTGAAGTGCGGGTGTGGGGCCAGAATTGTGTAGACAGTCAAGTGAGTTAAAATAAGGCTGGGGGTACTTAAATGAAACTTTTATTCTGGAGGTCTCCTGTCTTAATTAAAAATTGTGAAGTGGCCAGCACTGGAGGGAATTTAATGTTCCTTTTATAGTGCTGGTCAGTGTGTATTTATACTTGTCAACATGTTTCTCGGGTTTATGTAATTCTACTCGCGATTCTTCAGGACCTTTGATAGTGATGTGTCTACACTAATGGATCTAAAAGTATCCAGTAAGCTAATATATGTGTCACAAGAAGTGTATCCTAATTGTGAATCTTGGGAATCATCTCCTCGGGTGGTCTTCTTCCTAATCCCTGCATAAAGTTTACTAGGGCCATGGTTGATTTTAAAAACAGCAGTTTTCTGGCCTCAATGGCTTTCCTCCAAGTGCCCTTTTCATCAATTAAAACTCCAAGATAGGGATAAGTAGGGGTGTTCTCCACCCTGGAGTTATTTATATAAATATCTCTCCCTTTTCTTTGTTTTGGGCCAGAATACATGGTAAAAGTTTTTTTAATATTAATTTTCAAATCTAAATTTGACATTATTAAATTATATCGGATCAGTGAACGCTGGAGTTCGAGGGGAGTGCGGGCAATAATCACCGCATCATTCGCGTATAGGAGAGCGGGGATCGGGCGATTTTGAATTTGAGGTAGGTCCTGGTACCCCTCCAACATGGCTTCTTCTAGGCCATTTGTGTAGAGAGTACAAAGTAAGGGTGCAGGACACAGCCCTGTCTGACTCCCCGCTCAACCCTAAAAGATGCTGTCAACTCAACCCCACGCCAAATCTTTCTCTGGCTGTAACGTTAGAGTAAATTTCACGGAGAAAGTTAACTAGCAAAGGGTCAATTCCCATTTCAGTTAAGATATCCCAGAGCTTTGAATGACCTACGCAGTCGAATGCTGCAGTAATATCTACGTAGGCCATGTGCAGGCTCCCACCTTTCGCATCCATGTATTTACCCTGAGTAAAGTCAAATTTAAAACCTGCTCAATAGTACCCAGCCCTTCCCTGAATCCATACTGAAGATCTGATATAATCTTATTATCTTCAGTCCAATGCTGAAGGCGTTCTAAAATGATACGCCCCACGACTTTTCCGAAGGAATCCAGTAGTGAAATCGGACGATAACAAGTTGGGCTAAGTCGATCGCCCTTTTTAAAAACTGGACCCAAAATGGATTCTGACCAGGAGTCCAACAATCCCACTTTACAAGTTGCTTCTAATACCCTAAGGAAGATTGGGGCCCAAAGATCTGTTTTAAATTTATAGAGGTCGACCGGCACCCCATCGGGGCCTGGGGCCTTACCCCCTTTACTTGCACCTAGGGCTTGCACGACTTCAGCTAAAGTGAAATCTAAGACGAGTGGAATGGGATCGGACCTGGTACTGTTACAATTTATCCCTGAGTGGCACTGATCTAAGGGCATATTATGTATTACTCCAAAGATTTCAGAGAAATGTGCAATCCAAGACGGTTCGTCAATCGTAGCTTCTATTTTTCTAGCTTTCCTAGTGCCAGACAGAAATGGAGTGTTTATCACCCCCCAAAAAGTGGCACTATCGTACATTAAACAACTTTTATGTAACTTACTCAATAATTCCTCTTTCAGTTCTGATTTCCTTAGTCGTAGGGCCTTTCCTAAGTTGAGTGATCTCATTCCTATCTCTAAGGGGCTTGTTAAGTGCATTTTTAAGGTTGGAGTACGCTTTGGTACAGGTGGAATTAAACCAGCCAACCTTAATATTTCTTTCCCCTTTAGGTTTAGTGTTTAGTGCTTCTTTGACAGATTTGGTGACTACCAAAAAGTTGTCAATAATCTCCCGCGGGGACGAAGAGTCAGCTAAACATGCACTTATTGCAGTCATGGAGGTCTTGACAACCTTTTCAGTAATCATTACCGGGTCAACCTGGACCCACTTAAGAGTGTAACCGTTTAATCTGTTCATAGACAAACTTTCCTCCCCATAAAGGTTCATTTGCTTGTTCTTTCCTAGTACCAACGGGAGGAAAAGGATGATGGAAATAGGGAAGTGGTCACTAAATACACAATCATGAGTAGTAAAGTTGGAAATAAGAGATGAAGCCCTACTGGGCAGAAAGATGAGGTCTATACAGCTAGAGGCACCTCTACCGTTGAATGTTGGAGTTAGAGGGACAGTGGGTGATATTAATTTGTTTGCCAAAACCAATTGCAGGATCAAAATCGTCTCGTTTAAACAGGCCCCACTCTGGGTATGGATAAAGTGAGTCATATTGTTATCTTTCTCATCTGTAAGGCCACATATTATGTTATCATTATGTGCACAAAGGGATAGATTAAAGTCACCAACCCAGATGGTAGTAGGATTTTTCCCTTGATGATTACTATACAAATCTAGGAGAAAAGTATTACTTTTCACATTACTGAATGGGTGCAACATATCACCTTACAATAGACCGCGGTATACATGTTTTAAAAACGTGCCCCAAGCACACTATGGCTAAGCTGCCAAACAATGACCTTTCAAACTCAGGTTAGGCTTTTATCAAGTTGCTCAGCACATTACACCTTTTATTAGATAAAAACATAAAACTATAGATCCGATAATATGAAGGCAATACACAAAAGCAGCAGCTTGCAAAACAGCAGGAACTACAACATGGGTCAGCAAAAGGTGTACCCAAAAGTCAGCCAATAATTCTCAGTTGTTGACTAATGATGCCAAAGCAGTTAAAGACAATGGTACATTAGGAAGTAATGCTGCTGGGTGTCAGAACAGTGAGCTGTCATGCCAGCACAGAGATGGGAGGGAGAAAGCCAATGCATACTTGGTCTGGTTGGCAATGTTAACAAAACAGCTTTAAAGAGGCAGGTAGTATTTGGCAGGAGAAAAATGTTAATGCACAATGTTTGACTCTGCACAGTACTCACCCCCTCCTCAACTGCCATCGAGCTCAGGGTAGGCCACCGCCATAATGCAGGAATTCAGTGATGTTCTTGGTCCACCATCTCAGGTCCTCCCACCTCTTCATGCAGTGGAAGCTGTGCCAGTTGTAGACTACCAGGGACTGCACGTTCCAGGCAATGGCTTTGCACAATGACTGCTTCTGATGGGCGTCTACCTGTTTTGATGCAAGAGATGAAGAAACATTTTGTAACTGACAGTAAATCTGTTGTTGTGGGGCCCCCACACATGTATTAGTTATTTAGCAAAAGCAGGAATCTCTTCTCAAATTAGCTACATTTGTACTTCTCACATGCTTAGCACCATTTATAGGGTTATCCACAAATTACTTAACATCAGCAGACTATCCCCTATTCTGGTAGAGTACTCCACTGTTTAACACAGACCTCCAAAACCAAGTAGGGCAATGCTATCACAAATGTAGCCTGCTGAGAGCAACAGTGGCATGCACCACTGCACTCTGACCTTCTGAAGGGGAAACCACTGGAACATATATGTGCACACCCTGTTTCTTCCAGGCCCTTTAACAACATGCATACGCTACATGCAGCCTGACATCAGGGTACATAGTGACACCGAACACAAAGGTCACAATGAAACGCCTTGCATATTTCACACTGACAGATACTCCTCTGGTATGCTCTGACCATGAGGACTACAGAAAGGGATAACATACAACGTGTGACCAAATAACAGTGGTTACTACTACCATCACATGACATACCTCCTGCCACATGTGGTACTGACACATGGTAGATATCAACAAAATATAGTATACCCGGTTGTATATGTTGCCTATTAACAAGCTGCTGAGCCGCAAAAATCCATTGTCCCACACATATGCAACTTCCATTACAGGCAAATTGTCACATAAGCATTAGGCCTCGACAATGCAAGTAGTATGGAGAGCAACAACACACCAGTGGGAATAAATGCCATGACCTATTGAAATCGCTCTCATCCACAGTGTGGTCCAACCTAAAGAAGTCTCATGTCAGGGGTCGACCTCAGACAACATACAGAAACTACTACAAGCACCAATGAATCAGGCAAAAGTAGTGGGGGATGGGAAGCATTTGGAGGAACTTCAAGGATCTGATGCACTACAGAGAGTTAAAAACGTGACTTACGTGGCCAGCCCAAAATAACTGTACCCCTGATCCTCTGCCATGGCCTATCATGGCAACATATCTGCATAAAGCCTTGATCTCTGCAGTCAGTGTAAACTTAAACCACATTTACAACACTTACACAGCATTTCAATTCAGATTGTAAAGATTTGTGCCATGCTATATGTCACATGACTTTTATGTGGCACTCTGAGGGGGTCATTGCGGTATAGCTAACTCCAAGAGCATACTCTGATGACTACAGATCTCAGAAGCATCAGTGCATTGACTGGATACATGCCTTACTTCATCCTTACCTTCTGATTACAGGACACATACAAAGCACAGACTCTGAGCCTACAAATATCCAATACCCTTCAGTAGGAATATGTAACACATGTGTCAAATGGCACCAACAACAAACATATGCACTAAAACTGTGCATTCTACGCAGGTATATTATGTGCCTGAACATACTGCACAATGATGAATGATGATGTGAAGTACACAGAGTCAAGTGCTTCACTATACATTACATGAATGTGCAATTTTGGGACACCAAAAATCTACTATATACACATCATATGACACACTGGATACCCAAGCACAATCATAGCCTGTGAGACAGGAAGCAATGAGGACCAACTGAGTGGAGTCAGCAAGTGAGTATCTTATCTGCTCCTCTGGTGAGCCATTGAGTTGTCCATACAGGGGGAGGACCTCTTCTACCAGCTTATCAAGCTCCTATGGATAGAAGTCTGGGACCTCAACAGCTTCTCAAGCTCCTCTGGATAGAAGTCTGGGGCCCTCAATCCTATGACATGGGACATGATAGCTCCCAGAGATGGTAAACAGAAGCTGGAGTTGAGGAGGTGTGGATTGCAGCAGTTTCAGTAGGCAAGTAAATAATTCAGCCCATCATGTTGTTCATGTACGCCACATAGGCAGTCTACGGCACGCATAGACACCGCCATTGGACTGCGATGTTCAAATCACCAATGAAAACCAATGGCTGTATCTGCCGTAGTTGGCACCGCCTACTATGTAGTCTACTTTTGCAGGCTCTAGCTGTGTATTGTCTGTCTGATATGCGACCTCAGGCAGGCACCATATTGACTGTAGTCCGTGGATTTTACCTCATGTAATGAACAGCATCACAATAACTACAAGCAAGTGACAACATGTCTACTGGAGCTCTTGATCAAATCTCTCGAACTACCAGTTCACAAACTGGAATCAACAGCATTCCTTTTGATGTCCCCACCATTTCTGCCGTCAGTGTTGCCAAGGCGATGACGCTAAAAATGGGATGCAAATATACATATGTAGGCCAGGCGACTGTATATGACACAATTGAAGTATGTCCAATGTGTATCTCGCCAAAAAGCCCACATCTGGAGGCCAGAAACTTCATTTCATTTGTTTCAAATAGGTCTGTCAGTAAAAACATGGATGGATGTGCAAGGCTTGCATATCTAGAACTGTGTCTGTACATGGCGGAAATCATATTTTCCTTAAAAAACTCAATGGAGACACGGTGATCCTTGTCTAATTATGTGTACATCACACTGCAGGAATATTTCGGCCATTAGGTATATGCTAGGACTCACTGTCCCTGCCATTTCATGATCTCAAAACCATGGAAGTAAGAGATGTTAGTAATTAGTACACCACTTTAAGCAAAACCCCATACAGGAGAGAACCCACCCCACCACGTGGGCACCTGGCAGCCTGAGTCGCTGGGCCACAGTAATCGATGCACATGCCTCAAAATCCCCATGTGTGCCGTGGCTTGATTGTTAACCGTTGACCAACATTGTCATTACCAACAGTCAGGGTAAATATGGAATTGTGGAAGTGCTTGTAAACACAGCAACCACAGCAGTATGTTAAAGTGTGTGACAGGAACAAGCCATATTTGAAAGGACAACACACATATGTGAACATATGCCCATAACTCTTCTGTGATGGGGTGTACTTTGGACTTGGACTCCAAACATTTGTGGCTCTACTCTTATGATTTTGTCCACTATGACTGACAATTCTCCTTCAGTAAAACATAGATTTTTGTGGCCTGGTATTGTGCAAATAAATTTGATTCAATTTAAGAAATTAACCACACAGTAATAAATAAAAAGAATATATAGGGATAAGAAACATGGAAAAGGAACAAAATAACCTCCCTTAACTCTCTAAATCTCTGGTAGAAAATGTTGTGATGCAGTGGAGTGGCAAAGGACAATGGGGTGAAATGGGGTGTTTTAGAGTGTGGTATGCCAGTGTTTCCATTTGGCCAATGGACATCAGGTGTGTTCTTCCAGCATCCATTCAAAGGCCATAGTGATGGTGCATTTTTGAGCAAGTACCACAACAGACTCCCTCCGTTAGGGAACCGCCACTAGGAGACCGCCAGCACAACTGGGAAATCTAAATCTGCTCAGTGTGAACTCACTGGCCTGATGGTGATGGAGTACTGTTTGACAGCCTTAGAGTCCATTAGCACCTCTGCCACGTACCGCAACCATGGCAGGAAGCACTCTGTTGATGCAGACGGTGAGTCAGCCTGCATGCATCTAAATATGGCAAGTGAAAAACTTTCGACTTGGTGGTGTACTTGGGACTGCCGTAAGACCATCAAGATCTAAATCAGTCCCTTTGTCACTTTTTTGGCTCTCATAATAATCCAATAGGGCAAGGCAGGAAACTTTAACCAGGTAGGGCTCTACAAGGCTGGATGCATTTACCATGAGGTCCATTTCAATTGTGGTAAATATTTCTTTTAGAGACAAATCTCATTTTCTTATCCACTGTGTGTATCATCTTCCTAGGCAAGCACTAAGCAGATCACCATGTCTGCGATTGCTTTTAAAAAAAAGCAATTCATTAAAAAAAAATTAGCCAGTGTGGGCTGTGGTCGACTGAACCACTGCCTACTCTTAAAAAACATTTGTATCACCATTCACAAAGGGGAAGGGGTCCCCACGGGACTCCTTCAAATTTGCGAATGGTTATCACAATCCTTGAGATGTCAGTAAAAAATGTATGTTTTCAACCACAATTTGATCGCAAAACATTGAAACATAGCACTGCAATTCGTTATTTATAAGTGAAGTCCTAAACAAACGTCTTCCAAATACCGAGTCACTAAACACAAATTGCAATTCAGTAACATGCTATCAAATCATAGGTTGTGTCTTGTCCATATGAGAAAGCAGTTTTACAGTGGAAAACAGCCCGATTCAACGAATCAGGCCATTTCCAACCACAAAAATGCTTTTTGTACATATGGCCCTAAGTCTAATTTTTCTCCAACTGATGAAAATGTTTTTTCTGGTCAGTCCTTAACCCCTCAGGTGTCCGGGACAGTCTTCTAGGCAGTAGCTCTCCTTCCTGCCAGGGATCCTACAGGGTCGATTCCTTCTGAGGTCAGCTAGGCACTCTTGGTTTTAGGAGTCCATCTGCATTTTATTTTTTGTCCCTGGAGCAGGCAAATAAAAGACCAAACCACCTGACCTTTGGAAAGTATTACAGTACCTGGGTGCCAGCCTGAGCTCATGAATCCTTGAGATATTTTCTACCAACTGAGGTCACTAGTCAAAGTCTTCTTTCTACAAGCAGGATTATTAAGTGTAGTGTTTAACGGTTCAGGAATGCTATAAGGAGAAAGGTGTGAGATGATAGCCTTATCCTGAGCACAGGGCCAGAGATTGGATAATTTGCCTTATCGACGTTTAGCTACTTTGCAGTCTTATGCCTACCTGCTTTTGTAGCACTTTCCCTTTGCCTTACTGTAAAATTACCAAGGAGTCACAGTTTCAAGATGAAAAATCCATCTTCCCCTTGGCACTTCTTATTACACTTCTCTCCTTTACGTTCAGAGAACTCACATGCCCTTAATATCTGTGAATGCTACGTATTATGGAACTGCCTAGAAAGACACAAATTAGTGCAGCCCAAACCATGACCACGACTGAATGGCGACAGTCCTAAGTAATAGAAGAATATGAAAGATATATAAAATATTTGATAGATATACAGTCATTTGGAGGTGTATGGAAGTAAAAAGTGATGGAGGGCAGTAATTCATTGTAAGCCAGCCTTAGGGTAGTACGCAACATTGCAGTGTACTTGATATTTGAAAAATGCCAATGAAGAAGCTTGTTATCTGTAATGCACACATATAGTGTGCTATATTTTATTATACATTAAGCACCCTGTCTTGTGGAATTAGGGGCAACTTATTAATATATAATAGCAGATTTTCTTACTTGTCAAAGTTGTGTTACGGGTAATAGTTTGAGAGAGACCCCTTAGCAAACCAGGGGATTAGAGTACTAGTAAACAGTGAAAAAAGGAAGAGATCCCTTGGTGGCACCACTTAAACAAATCAGTCGGTATCCACTTTACACCAATAATAGCCCATGTATAAGAAGTGATCACTAGCATAGGATAATACACAATCAGCAAATTCTATATATTTCATTATTTTTCGATTTTCAAAAACAAATTTTGAGTATTACAAATTCTAAAAACAGTACATTACAATTGCATTAAAAACATGTACATTAGCACCACATTTGTATCTATATTTCATTAAAACAGCAATAGAAAAAGATATAAAAATCGTTTCTAAACAATATATAATCAAAGAAAAAGGAGAGAGACAAACAACAGACAATTCCTATTTGTCATATGTAAACACATAAGGGAACCTAATTTTTAAGAAACTAATCCTGGACACACAAAAAATATCGTGTCTACAGAAAAGGCTCTATCCCTTGATTGTGTTAGATCTGGGCGTCGACGCGTTTCGATGGTTTTAGTTATAATAGACCATCTTTTTCAAGATAAATTTGATACGTCTCTCCTATAACAGGCACTGGATGGTTGCCACTTTCAAAGGAATCCTGCATGTAAACATATTTATATAAATATTGTGTAAGGGAAGAGCATATTAACCTATCTAGTACATTACCATTCTTTTTTTAATACTAGATCCTCATCATTTGTATACAGGTTATACACAATCTATAAACAGTCTATACCAATTTATTGATGCGTAATCTCAGATCTTCATACTGCTATCTCTTCTGCAATTTATATCAATCCTATTATTATCACATTGTTATCCATTCATTATATTGTCAGATTCCCATTTTCATTTCTCATATATGGGCTCTTGGTACTAACTTCCCTCTTACCATTAGGTCATTTTTTGGGGGGTGCACATGTCGGCATGCACCTTGGCCACCTACCCCCTCCCATTGCAGGGATCATTTTGTCTGGGTCAGTCATGCAGATTTTGGTGATTTCATTTATTTACCTTATATCATATTATTCATTTGCGTAATATGGGGCATAGAGGGCGTGTCCCAAATACAAAAATAATTTGTGTTCAATAATTGGTGTTGGAATGTTGACACAGCCTTTGCAAATACAAGCCAAATCGAGGCTTGAAAGATGTAGCCAATAACAAGATCAGGGATTAATACTTCCGTGTCCATTAGGGTTGGAGCTCCGGGGCAGGAGAGGAAGAGCGCGAATAGCAAGATAAAACAGCTGTAGCCCATTAATTTCCACCAATGAGAGCCGGGGTTTTAACATTTAAATTAACAGATTAAAGCAACTCATAAATGTAGCTGCTTTCCGTAAAGACGACCCGGGAAAGGACGAGTGACCTAACCTCTATATCAGTGCTTGGATCTCTGAGGTAAGGAGGCAGATTTTTAGCCCTAAGCGCTGAGTAAATAGGTGGAGAGAAGCAATAGTAATAGAGGGAATTGTGTCTGTTTTATCTTGTTTGCCTCAGAATATACCAAGTCGAAGGAGGAGGCACATGATTTAAAATCACATTGGGGATTGCATCGCTAAGGGAGGACTAATAATACCTTTTTAATTGTAAGTATTATTTCTTCACAAGGATAGCGCTTTCAAAATAACATCTAGTACATAGCAGTAAACAGCGGCCCATGTTGTTTCAATTATATTTTAGAGCCATGAAACAAGGGTTAAAATTTGTTGAATTTATACCGAGCCGCCATATGTAATCTGTCAAGGGGAACAAGACGAATAAAAATACAGCGCAAGCTAAAGGAGGTACGTTTTGAGACATATCATCTGACACAAATATTTGAGTTATTTAAATATCGTGAAGTAGAGAATAAAATTGAAAATTCTTTACTACAGAGACATGAAATATGGATATAATTGCTGTATCGCCTCCAAAGTTGCCATCTATAATTGTACGAGGTGAAGGACAAGACTGCATATATAGCGCACGTAAAAGGAGGTATGTTAAAGATACAATAAGCTGCCATAAACAAATTAAACCATTTAAACAAGTGTGAAGTAAAAACTTTCAATATCCTCCTTTGTAGATTAAATTATACAGACAAGGAACATGAAAGGGACTTGTTTGAATTAACGACCAATAGATGTGAAAAGCAACTAAAGAATACTAAGAATTTAAGGTAACTCCTGAGTAAATAACAGCATAGGAGAAATAGATTTTAAATAAATAATGGCGAACTAATACCAGCACATTTCCTTACAGAAATTATCCTGATGATCGAAATGGAAAGATATGAAAGGTGGAA
The DNA here is from genome assembly GCF_964261635.1 of Lissotriton helveticus. Lineage (NCBI taxonomy): Eukaryota > Metazoa > Chordata > Amphibia > Caudata > Salamandridae > Lissotriton > Lissotriton helveticus. Next base: position 1,510,634,666 of record NC_136063.1, on the reverse strand, counting down.
CAAATATAACGCAAATGAATAATATGATATAAGGTAAATAAATGAAATCACCAAAATCTGCATGACTGACCCAGACAAAATGATCCCTGCAATGGGAGGGGGTAGGTGGCCAAGGTGCATGCAGATATGTGCACCCCCCAAAAAATGACCTAATGGTAAGAGGGAAGTTAGTACCAAGAGCCCATATATGAGAAATGAAAATGGGAATCTGACAATATAATGAATGGATAACAATGTGATAATAATAGGATTGATATAAATTGCAGAAGAGGTAGCAGTATGAAGATCTGAGACTACGTATCAATAAATTGGTATAGACTGTGTATAACCTGTATACAAATGATGAGGGTCTAGTATTAAAAAAAGAATGGTAATATACTAGATAGGTTAATATGCTCTTCCCTTACACAATATTCATATAAATATCTTTACCTGCAGGATTCCTTTGAAAGTGGCAACCATCCAGTGCCTGTTATAGGAGAGGCGTATCAAATCTGTCTTGAAAAAGATGGTCTATTATAACTAAAACCATCGAAACGCGTCGACGCTCAGATCTAACACAATCAAGGGATAGAGCCTTTTCTGTAGACACGATATTTTGAGTGTGTCCTGGATTAGTTTCTTAAAAATTACGTTCCCGGATGTGTTTACATATGACAAAATTGTCTGTTGTTTGTCTCTCTCCTTTTTCTTTGATTATATATTGTTTAGAAACGTTTTTTATATCTTTTTCTATTGCTGTTTTAATGAAATATAGATACAAATGTGGTGCTAATGTACATGTTTTAATGCAATTGTAATGTACTGTTTTTAGAATTTGTAATACTCAAAATTTGTTTTTTAAAATTCAAAAATAAAGAAATCTATAGAATTTGCTGATTGTGTATTATCCTATGATAGTGATCACTTCTTATACATCGGCTATTATTGGTGTAAAGTGGATACCGACTGATTTGTTTAAGTGGTGCCACCAAGGGATCTCTTCCTTTTTTTAAAGTTGTGTTACCACAGTGCCATTTAGCTGGGGTGAAGCCCAAGTACAAAGGTGCTCTTAGCAGTCTTATATTTTTTTTTATATATTTCGATGGGTAAATGCATGCTGAAGCCCACCCTCATTATGATGTCGTTCGGCAAGGCACCAAAAGGCATTCGGTTTGTCCGAATCCGTGCCTGAAGCCTTGTTTCTGACCGACTCAGAAACATTTCCAAATGACCGATTACGATGGTCGGAAACCGTTCGGACTTTCTGACTCGGATCCAAACAGCATCCAGAGAAACCGAGTCGGCCGGAGCTGACTCGTACGGCTCTATGGACTGTGATTCCGACCTACGCATTACGTTGTCAGAATCGGACAGCCTTTCTGAGTTAGTTTCTCCGACACGGATCAGCTGTCAGAAACCGACTTTGGGGGCCTGTATCAGGCCCCACTTCACCTAGAGGTCTCTGGTTGGGGCCCATAGGGGTACCCATGGGTCCCCTCTTTCCAACCATGCAGAGTGTGGCAGGCGCCATGGGGTGCCCACCACAGGTTGCAAGGTTTTCCGCACCCACCCCTTTCTTCAATGGGGGCCTGTGTAGTCGGTCGGAAAACAGACTCCCATTGAAGGCAATGTTGCGTCCGAGTTGGGAGGAATGCTTTCCAACCAACATCGTAATGAGACCCTACATATCCATGCAATTGGCTATTTTCTTAATAATTTACATTGACCTTAAATCAATGTTAAATAGTCCAGTTAGGTGAAACCAATGCTACTAAAGCACTTGAAGGCCAGAACACAGACTGTGTGGCATGGAGTGGTAGCATCAAAGTCTGTAGAGTCCTAAAACCATTAAAAATAGTTGAAAATTGCAGTCCAATGGAAAAGGGTAAAAAAAATGTGGGATGCCCATCCTGACAAAGTAAATTTGCTACAGTGGCTCTATAAAAATAATGGAAGGATTACAGAAGTAGAGAACTATGGTATTCCAATTGGGCACAACGGGCTACAGGTTAAATAGAGGATTATCTTATGTTGCCAGGCATGATGTGGCACCAGTGAACTCAAGGGAAGACCTATGCACATCCCTAATAGTCCTCACAAAGTATTTCTCTAAGAAATGAATTGTTTTTTAAAAACAACTCCAGGCTAAGCTGGTCAGCTGGATTTTCAGAAAGTTTGGTGGCTTTCACCCTTCCACCCAAATCAAATACAAATTCAGATGATTGGTATTCTACTCGAGCCTAATATTTGTGCTGAAGGAGAGCCTTTCATTTTCATATTTGCCTGTTTGAATATTGTACAGTATATTCCCTTGCAAGTAGAGTGGAATCCATCCTCCGGTGTAAGAAAGCAAGTCATGAAACATAGTTCTCACATAACACGTTTTGTCATGTTCTTGCGACCAAATCTAGGTACATCTGGTTCTATCTTTCTTCCACACAGGGTACCCAGATCCACTCAGAAACTGAAAGTGTAAAGAAAACAAACCTTTCTGACTTGAAAAAAGATAGAATCACATTAAAAGATACAGTGCCGATAATACTAGTCACTGTTGCAAAATTGCACAACAGCAAGATGCAACTGGCCTCTGTTTTTTCAAGGTGAGCCATCCTGAAAATGCTCCCTATTTTGTATTCAGTGAAGACAAGGGTAAATAATATAAATATCTCAGCATTAACAGAAAAACGTATTCCTTTTTAATATTTAAAGTCTCCATGCAGTCACAACTAGCTTTTCGTTGTGTTTCTGCTGTAACATTTTCTCTAAAATTATTGAATTCAGATTTCATATTTCTACCTCGAGGAAAACAGCATCCTGGACACATCCCAGTCCGGGTTCCGCAGCAACCACAGCACTGAAACTGCCCTCATCGCCGCCACCAATGACATCAGGGCCCTGCTGGACAACGGAGAAACTGCAGCTCTCATCCTCCTGGACCTGTCAGCCGCCTCCGACACTGCCTACCATCGCACCCTACGCTTACGCCTCCACGACGCTGGGATCCGAGACAAGGTTCTGGACTGGACCACCTCCTTCCTCTCCGGCAGAACCCAGAGCATCCACCTCCCCCTTTCCGCTCCGAAGCCAACAAGATCAATTGCAGGGCCCCACAGGGCTCATCCCTCAGCCCGACGTTGTTCAACATCTACATGGCACTGTTCGCCCACGTCGCCCCTATGCATGACCTCAACATCATCTCATACTCCAATGACACTCAGCTAATCCTCTCCCTCACCAAAGACCCCCTCACCGCCAAAACCAACCTCCACGAAGGAATAAAAAACATCACCGAGTGGATGAAGAAGACTAAAACTAAACTCGGACAAGATGGAAGTCCTCATCCTCGGCTCCACCCCCTCAGCCTGGGACGACTCCTGGTGGCCGACCACATTGGGAACAGCTCCAACACTCACCGACCATGCACGGAACCTAGGGTTCATCCTCGTCTCAACTCTCTCCATGACTACGCAGGTCAACACCGTCTCGTCCTCCTGCTTCAACAACCTCTGCATGCTCCCCAAGATCTACAGGCGGATCCCCTCCGAAACAAGAAGAACGGTCACCCAGGCCCTCATGAGCAGCAGACTGGACTACAGAAACATCCTCTATGCAGGAGCCTCGGCCAAACTCCTGAAATGACTGCAACACATACAGAACGCCTCTGCACGCCTGATCCTCGACATCCCTTGCTGCAGCCACATCACACCCCACCTGAGACTACACTGGCTCCCCGTCAACAAAGGATCACCTTCAAACTCCTCACTCATGCACACAAGGCACTCCACAACACCGGACCAGCATACCTCAACAGACGACTCAACTTCTACACCCCCAACTGCCAGCTCCGCTCCGCCGACCTCGCCCTCGCCACAGTCCCCCGCATCAGAAGAGCGACCTTCGGCGGCAGATCGTTCTCCCACCTTGCGGCAAGACCTGGAACACCCTCCCCATCCTCTTACGGCAGACCCCGGACCTGCTAACCTTCAGAGGACTCCTCAGGACCTGGCTATTCGAGCAGCAGCAGCACCCCCGCCCCCCTCCCCCAGCGCCTTGAGACTCTCACGGCTAAGTAGTGCGCTTTACAAATGTTCTGATTGATTGATTGATATGATATAAGAGAATCATACCACAACTAAGGTGTGCATGTAATGGCTTCTATCAAAATGCCTCTTAATTTTTTTATTTCTGGGTGGTTGAGGGATAATGAATTATTAGGCATGCAATATTCGAAATGTGCATAATGATGCTAGTACAAGCCATCTCAAAGTTACTGACTTTAAAGGAGAACACAGCCTGCATCCTCGTTCTTCTATTTGGTATTAAAACCTCTAAGGGCCTGATTTAGACCTCAGAGGATGGTATAACTCCATCAGGGCAATATAGTAAAATACTCCGTCCACTTGATGGATTACCCATCCTCTGAATCCAGAGTTGTCCATTAGCCCAGCAGAAAACTATAATCATTGACAGGAACAACCCTCATGGAGGTTCCTGTCAATAGGCTGAAAGTTTGACGGCCAGCTCCATCAAACATTACTGCTGGCCGTCAAACTTAAAAAAAAAAAATCTTGAAAGACAAAATGCCAAAGCAGGAGTTTGAAAATGTTCTTCCATGGTGTGGGTATCATGTAAACCTTTTTACTGTCCTTTGCTGCCATGGTTTTCACACCAATAAAGGAGAGTAAAATTTGGCCATTGGATCACTCACTGTAAATTGGGCAGGCAGTTTAATGGCCAAACCTCAGATGGCCCTTACTCTGTCAGGGTGTCGGAGGAGTATGTCAGTGATGGAGACAGAGTAGTCTCTGTTGTTGACATGCTTATGGTCTGCCTGCCAGTAAATCAGGCGGATGGACCTTCAGTTTGACAGACAGTTTAGGCAGTCACCATTGCAATGGAGTGCCCTCTATGTCGAAGTCTAAATCTGCATCTTTGTGACTTGTAATATCTTATTATGTTCAATGTAGCTTATTTTATACCATACTTTAGTCTGTCAGCCCGTTCAAGTTGAATATTTTGACCACTGATACCAGAGTAGCATGTAACTATTTTTCTATGCCAGTCCAGCCTTTCTGCTCGACCAGAATATGTATTTTGACCCTGTATGGAGGCTGACTTAATCTTTAGGGGAACCAGCCATTTTGTTTCCCAGTGTCTTGGTCATAGTGATCGAGTAGCCTTTATGTCAATATCTCAAATCAGGGATAACTACATTTGTGTTGAAGGTATTCTTCCTCACTCATTGAGATTCGTCTTTGCGAAAGAATGGATTCTTAGCTGTGTATCTCCAGTGCAGCATAATGTTTAGCATAGTTGGGCCTGACAGCCACTATTTGTAGCTGCTAATGAACGGCCTGCATTTTATTTAAAATCCTCAAATAAATTATATCATACGGCTCAAAGAGACTGAAAAAAACCTCCCTCTACTTATGATGACTGTGCCATTGCTCTTCGGACTTAAGAAATACATCCATATTTTATAAAGTGGGTGACTGACAGGATCGATTTTCATGCATCAGGTATACCTGTTAATTTCTACCTTGTGAAATGTTGAGCTTGTTTGAGAGTGCCCATTTTTCGGAGGCGTGTATCTGGAAGACTGGACTCTGAACAGGTGCGCAACTTGAGCCATCTCCTATTTAAGGAAATGGCAAGATGAGTGATCAGAGAAGTTAGGAAGGTGAGAACCAGCTTGTATCTTTCATTAGATTAAGGTAGCTACCAGGAAACTAGGAGTTGGCAACATATGAACACAAACACTTTCCCAGTTTCTGTTCCTTGAAGACTAGCTGATGCTTTTTGGTCATGTTATGTTAATTTCATTTCATTTATGAAGCACACACACACTATAAGTCACTTGGCTCTATATCAAGTAAGCGCAGGTGGATGGTTCCCTACAACAACAAAGCTAGAGAGATTTAGCCTGCTGTAAGAGCTAATTCTTAAGGGAGCACCATACATGGCAAAGTGTAGATTGGCTACAGCGCCTGAGGTGACTCATCTTCATGACAGGATAAATACTCAAACTTTGCCAGAAAGCTTGCAAGAGTAACGATATAGAGGATGGATTCTCCCAATTTCCTTTGTTAGATGGAAAATTTCCACAGTAGAGTGATAAGGGGACAATTTACTAATTGGAAAATTCTGGACGGAATTAGCAAGCGTATTTCTGGAACCAGTAAATACTTTTATAAACTGATCTTTGTACTTATAGATCACTCCATAAAATTCATAATTACAGTGGGTTGTAATCCAATCTACCACATGAAAATTATTGAGGTATGACACAAGTTGCAACTCATTCTGAGTGCCTGTGATCGCCTTTCAATAAAGCACATTTTTTTTTAATGCAGCCTATATTCTTTAAAGGAAAAAAGGCTCTGTTTTTAAAACAAGGTTACTTTATCAAAGTTTGTTAACGTGTTTGAAAGTTGGCAGTGGTCCCTTAGGCCACTGCTACTCCCCAGAAATCTTTTTTAATATAAACAAGGGAGAAGGGGTGCCAAAGGGGCCCGTCACTGTTGATAATGAGATACCATTCCAACATGGGAGTCCTTAACTTTTCAATGTTTTCAATCTGATTTTAGTCACAAAACATTGATACATAGCATACTGAATTAGTGTGTGCCAGCAATGCCTACAACATGACCCTCCACACAGGGATTCGGTATGTGGTCGGAATCCCTTTTCAGGAGTTTGTAAAAGCTTATCGAATATTAAAATTGTATTTGTACATTGTATAAAGAACTTTTGAGTTTGGAAAATCCGAATGAGAATTTGCTACCGTAAAATTGCTTTCTATGCCTGGCCCGGAAATCTTTGCCAAAAGCCAACCTGGATGAGGAAGGAGGATGCAAGGAGGGTTAATTGAGAACAATCCATCATTCTGCTCTTCAGTTTTCCACTTTGTTTCACTTTTGTCTGCACCTTGGTTTGACCTGATCAGTGGATTTAAGTGTGTAAACCTATCAAAACACTCATAGATTTAAATGTCTTTGAATATCCCGATTCTGGACTTTTGAAACAGTGGAGCGAAGGTGTATTGGTGTATTATTTTAGTTAACTGCCACTATGGGTCCAGGGACATGGGCTGTGGAAAAATAGTATTCAATAAATAAACAGCATATTCATGAATATACATGTATTTCACAAATGTACAAATGTTATGTACACACTTTTTTAATGATATATGAAACATCATTATGGCTACATTTTCAAAAAAAAACTTGAATGGTTGGATTACATTTTGCTCAAAACTTTTAGACAAGGCAGGTTGCAATTCTAATGTCTTTAGAAATATACCCTTATATGATCCTACCCTTTGTTGCCGGTGGAAGTTTATATAGCCCTGAAGAATGCTGCGAGGACTATTCTGGTTGTTAATGGCCCTGAATCCAAGTTATAGGCTAGAGCCGTAGATGAGGACCTATAAAGAGGGAGAAGGCCTTTAACAAGTGTAGCCAGAGGCAGAGGGGATTCATGTAACAGAACATTCCACACACTGAGGGTAGAATGTTCTAAATTAAAAATGTAGAAGCAGAAATACATACATTGGAATTTTGGAGCAGAAGGCTGAGCCTTTTTAATTAGCTTGAGTCAATCCATTGTCTTGAATAAAGCTACCAACAGTCTAATGTTCAAATATCCTATATCTGCTAAAATAAAAATACTAAGTGGAAATGGATGTAACATTATCAATTGGCTATTTTTATTTACTAATTAATTTCTAGAAATGAGTTTTATAATATTCCTTTTTTCCAAGCTATATACAATCTTATCCATTATAGTGCATATATTCTTACTGTGTTGGACCTTCAATGTTACAAGCAAATAATCTGCTCAGTATTAATAAGAGGGAGCAATCATTGTGTTAAATTTGTGTCACCCATGGAGCATTGAGCCATACTGAGGATAATACAAAAACTCAGAACAAAGCTGCAATAAATGTAAACATTTCTAAGAGCCTAGTGCCCGGTACTCTTCTTCAGTATGTTACATTGGTACAACATGATAGTTACCATTGGAATATTGCCCCAGTGTACCTCCCATTGTTACAAGTTGGGCATTTCAGATTACCTGTTGAAACAATGACTTTCGATTTATCACCATAGTGCCCATGAATATCCCAGGAGCAGACATCCAAAAGTTCATGAAAGGTCTCCCTGGTTAGCTCCATTTGGTACAATAGAACTCATTTCAGCTGAGATGATTCTTCCATAAGCTCGTGGCGGGATAACTTAATTCTTGTTGTCTAGCTTTGTGAAGTACAGATCACAGATAGTCCCATCTTGGCCCTACCCTCTTGCTTGCATGAGAACATCCAATTTGGCTATGGCCCATTTATACAGGCCGGCTCTTAACATCAGGAGGAACAGCAAATTTCCAAGACATGGCAATACGTTGTTTAAATAGTATAAGTGCTAGGTCTACAAGTTTATACAGGAATTTATAATTTTTCAACCGTATCATTAGACCCAATAGACATAATCTAGGAGTCATGTCAGGTTTCACTCTAAGTTTTGTTATAACTTCCATCACATCCCACCAAAACCTGATGTGTTAGAAATGGGAGTCTCTAGTTGGCAGACCTTTGTCCAAATAGGGACCCTTGGTTCTAATCAGGGTAAGGGGATACACTTCTAAAATAACCTCTCCTCACCCCCTTGGGAGTTTGGCACGAGCAGACAGGCTTATCGCAGAGGCAGTGTGTAAAGTATTTGGGAACACATACAGTAATACAGTGAAAACACTACAAGTGGACCCAACACCAGGTTAGAAGAATAAGTAATCTTTATCTTAACCAAAACAAGACCAAACAACTAAAATCCACAACAAAGTACTAAAAATATGATTCTTAAAAGGTAGAAACAGTTCAGATCCAAGAAAATGTGAGATGCAACACTTTGACACAAAGTTCTTTAGATGTGTTGAAAAGTGCAATTAAAAAGGGTCGCAGGGAAGGTGAGGCGTCGGTTCCTTACACTCAGGGAAGGTGATGGGTCGGTTCCTTGCTCCGGGGGGGTGATGCATTGGTTCCTTACTGCTGCGCAGGGGATGTGATGCCTCCTTACCGGCAAGGAGGTGATGCGTTGGATTCTTACTGCATGAGGAGATGATGCATCAGTTTCTTACTGCGTCTCCCAATGATGCAACAGAATTGGCGCTTTGATGCAATGCATGACGATCCGGTGTGATGTGTCAGTTCTTCTCCAACCGGGCCTGCATCAGAATCAGTGCGGTGATCTCAGACATCGGAGATAGGTGCACAGGGTTCGTCGCACTGGCAGGCACCTCTCAGCAGGTCAGAACTCACAGAAAAGGAGTTATGGGGTACTGGGGGTGAAGTCTTTGTTTACCTGAGACTTCAGAACAGGAGGCAAACTCAATTCAAGCCCTTGGAGATCTTCCTCAAGCAGGGGGCACAGCAAACAGGAAAGTCTGTTCTTCTTTCTTTGGCAGCAAGTAGCCACTGTAGACCAACCCCAGACAGCAAACAGCACAGGGGCAGTATTCCCCCTCAGCTTCTCCTGCTCTTCTCCTTGGCAAAGGTTCCTCTTGATTCACAGAAGTGATCTAAAAGTCTGGGGCCTGGGCCTCTCTTTTTATACTACAAAATCCTTTGTTCTCTGCGGCAGAGAAGCCCTATGCTCAATCAAAACCAGGTATGTCCTCTCAGGTGCAGCTTCCTGGCAGGAGATGGAGACAGCATTGTGAACGGTAGATCAGCAGCTGAAAGGAAATCTCCTCCCTCTACTCTAAATGCAGGCCAGATCTATTCAGCCCAGATCTGACTCATCCAGGCTCTCTGGAGCCACTACACATCTCCAGCCCCGTCACTCCTAAAGCCAGACAGTTAATACACATCCTAGCAGAGGCACACTGGATGGCTAAGCAAGAAAATACCTATTTTCTAAAAGTGGTATTTTCAAACACAGAATGTAAAAATAACCCTCACTAAAAGAAGCATTTTAACATCTTGAGTTCAGGCATATTACCCTTTATTTTCCTTCCATGTTCCCAGGGGTAGTCTTCCTTATAAGATGTTATAAGCAAACTCCCCATTCTATCCTATGGGAACAGGTATCCTTGCAATAGTAATAAAATGAAATTGGCAGTAGTTCACTATCAGGAAATGCCACACACACCAGGGCATGTCCTACCTTTCACATACACTGCACCCTGCCCACAGGGGTACCTTGGGCCTACCTTAGGGGTGACTAACATGTAAGAAAAGGGGAAGGTAAGGCCTTACAAGTGGGTGCACTTGTCAAGTCGACATGGCAGTACTAGACTGCACTCAGGCACTGCAATGGCAGGCCAGAGTTTCATTTACAGGCTGCTTATGTGGGTGGAACAACCAGTGCTGCAGACCCACTAGCAACATTTGATTTACAGGCCCTGGGCACACACAGTGCACTGTACTAAGGACTGATTAGTCAATCAAATGAGCAAATTATGAAAACACCAATCCATAACAACAATTTACAAAGGGAGTACTTGCACTTTGGCATTGAACAGCAGTGGCAAAGTGCCCAAAGCATCTAGACCAGCAAAACAAAGTCCAACACACAGCGAAAACATAGGAGGCAAAGACAAAAATACTGGGGAAACCCACGTCAATGATGCCAGGTCTAACATGATGCAACACTGGATAGTCCAACACCATATGGTAGAAGCCACATCAGCTTGATGACATCTAGGGATAGAATATATTGGAGACTTATACCAGGAGAAAGTGCAATACACATTGGAGGAGGTGTGTGAAACATATGGAATAGCTGCATGTCAATTCCTCATATATAATGCACTAGTGCACAAAATACAGCAATGATGGAAACAAGCGCAACAGAGTGTGCAGTACTGGTACCCATAGAATGTTTGTTAATGCACAGAAGTGGAGAAAGGCTGTCACCACACTCTATACTGAGGGCCTTATTTATGAGCCCCCCCCTTGCGCCGTCAGAGCATCACTTTTTGTGACGTCCTGTGGTGCAGGAGCCTCCTCCATATTTACGAGGCGGCACTAAGCCACTTTTTGGGCTTAATACTGCCTCGTAAATATTGTCCTTTTTAACGCAGTTTTCTTTGTTAAATGGGCGTACAATGGGTGTTTCTAGGGGTGTTCCTAGCAACATCCATGGCATTTTGACACTGCCCCAGATTTAAAGGAAATCGTACATCTGATGCAGCGCCAAAAACGTATGCCTCCCCATGGGAGGCGTAAGTGAGGCACAACGAGGAGAAATATATTTATTTCTCCTTGTTTTTCTTTTTTCAATGTATGCTGCATTCTACAGCACATATAGAAGAAGAAAACCACCTCTTGTGAATGTTCTTGTACAGAAGATTTCCCTTCCTGCACAAAAACGATCATCCCCTCAATGCAGGCACCCTTGCACGCTCCTTGACCAAGGCCAAACCGCTGCCCTCATTCTTCTAGACCTTGCCGCAGCCTTCAACACTGTTTACGACCGCACTCTCGCAACCAGATTCCACGACGCCGGCATACAGGGAACCGCCCTCGACTGGTTACGCTCCTTCCTAGCCGGCAGAACGCAAAAGATCAGACTCCGACCTATCCTCTCAGAACCCACTGAGATCATCACTCAGTCCCACACTCTTCAACACCTACATAGCCCCCTTCACCGCCATCATCAGACAACTTGTACTCAGCATAGTATCCTACGCAGAATACACCTAGCTCATCCTCTCCCTCACGGAGGACCCCAAAGCCACCAGACTCAGCTTCCACGAAGGAAGGACATCGCCAGTAGGATTAGTGGCAGCTGCCTCAAGCTCTACTCGGAGAAGACAGAAGTATTCGTCCTCGAACCCACCCCCTCAGCCTGGGACAAAACCCGCCAACCCCACAGACCATGCTCGGAACCTTGGCATCATACTCGACTCCTACCTCATCATGACCCGCCAATGAACACCATCCCCTCTGCCTGCTTCAACACACTCTGTGTCCTTTGCAAGACCTTCAAGTGGATCCCCTCGAAGCCAGAAGGACTGTCACCCACGCACTCATAACAAGCAGACTGGACTACGGAAACGCCCTCTACCCTAGAATCAACGAACCCTGCTATGCAAACTCCAGACTATCCAGAACACTGCAGCCAGACTCGTCCTTGGTATCCCACGACATGAGCACATCACCCAACACCTGGAAGACCTCCACTGGCTCAAAACAAGAAGAGAGTAACCTTCAAGCTACTCACCCATGCCTACAAATCTTTGCACAACACTGGACCCAAATACCTCAACAAAAGAGTCTCCTTCCACATACCCAAAAGAAACCTCCGCTCCGCTGACCTCACCCTAGCAGAAACCCTGCACATCCGCAGAACCAGAGAGGGTAGAAGAGCCTTCTTCTACATTGTGGCTAAGGCCTGGAACGAGCTCCCGGTCAACATCAGATGCTCCCCCTACCCTGCACACCTTCAGGAAAAGCCCCAAAAACTGCCTTTTCTGGTAACTCGAAGCTGCAACCCCTCCCCCACCCAATGCCTTGAGACCCTCATGGGGTGAGTAGCATGCTTTAAAATTCCCTGATTGATTGATTGATTGCCTGTGTTGGCGCACAACAACTTATTGTGCGCCTGCGCAGGAGAAAAGGACAAGGATGCGCTGTATCTTACAGATACAGAGCATTCCTGCACTTTTCTTTTTCCGTAGGGCAGCGCAGCAGGAAGCACTACAATGCTGCCCTATGGTAACACCTCATAAATGAGGCCCTGAATTACAAGCACAACATACTACTAAGTGCTTGGGAGTCCGGGACAAATGGATAAACGACATACGAGTAGAGCTAACATATAAGCATTGGTTGAATTCCCTGGAATATGTAAAGAAGGTTTTGAGAAAGCCAAGGATCAAATATACACAACACAATCACATCGCACTTACCTCAACCCAAGACGGATATGTCACTTGTTCAAGAGTGCATCCTCAGATTATGCAGGATGTTACCATCAGCCCATAGCAGTCCCATGCCTATGAATACTACATCAATTGTTGCTTCTCGTGCAATTTTAGTATGAAGAATACTTTATAGGATTGTGTTGGATTGTGTCATAGTTCCCTGTGTGTTTTTCCAAAGTAGATTCCAACTACTGAAGTGGGTCTGTGTTTTTCCGGACGACTGTGAGCATTTCCATGACGTCTTTTTGAGGGGGAGCCTTGACAGGCTTGACTTTCACAATTCTTGTGGTAATCCCCCCTACAATCTTGATAACGGCCACTAAATGTTGAAGACAATCATGAAGAGTGCAGGATTCACAAGGAATAAAACTCTGAGCTCTAGCCCTGTCACTTAACAGTGCAGATCAAGACCTTTTTCAGGCAGCTCTTCCAGAAGATCGATCAGTTCCAATTTTTAGCACATTTGAAAAGCCTGTCTACCTTCTCCAGAGTTGCATGCACAAGTGAAACAAGCCAAGAGAACCCCTTTTCCTCATCCACTGCATGTATGCTCCAGGCCCTTATTGCTGTTCGGGCTGATCTGTGGTGAAATTCCAAATCACCCTTGTGGCACTGGTCTCTTGTAAGGTATGTCCTGTGTTTTGCTTACCAGCCAATTCGCACTTTCATGGATGGCATCAGAAGGAAATGTGATCAGCCTTTCCCTTCATATTTCTCTCCGGGTCCAAAGCCACAATTGCACTGGGCCACGAACAGCAGGGCCGCCTCTTCACAGCAGGCAGCTGAGGAAGGGAGACCGGACCCACATGCCACCGCGCCACAGCAGCCCCTCCCACTCTGCTCCCGCTACCTCACAGCCGCAGGGCCACCTCTCACGGCTGGCCGGGTCCCAGTCTGAGCGACCCCCCCTAAATAAGACCAGGGGCCCTCAACCAGGCCCCATAGAGAGGAAACTGCCATCTCACCAATCCATGGCAGGGCCTGCAGTGAAAAGCTTCTCTCCCATGCGGTCTCGTCAGCAGCCTTCGTCCCTTCATCTTGTCGCCAATGCCACTGTCAGTGATCCACACCCCACCTCCCGAGTCAATCCATGGGCATAATCGCTTAGTGGTTGTATCCTGTGAGGAGCCAGGGGGCGATTGAGCCTGTCCCTTATCAAGATTATACAGGATTACTGTGGGGAGCAAAGAGCTCGGTTCCAAAGAATGAACTCGGCCATCATTGATTGGCCACACCCCTGAGTTTTGCAATATTCCCTCAATATTGCAATTCATCCAGTCTCATCATTTTGTGCTGGTGACTTTTTTTTTTTTAACTCTTTATTCATGGCTTTATCAAAAATCACAGTTTACAGAGGATCACATCGGCAGTTATCAGCCTTTTCACTTTTTCTTAATCAAAACTTTGGCAATTGAACAAATGTGCGCTGTCCTCTCGCCTTAGTACTCAGGTGGAACAGTCGAACTTGTCAGCAATCTCTCGCAAGCACCATACAATATTGCCTTGTAAGTTAACACCCTCCCACCCAAATCCCACCCTCCCCTTCCGTCTCCTAGCTCTGTTCTCAGTTATAGTCTACAATTCTTGGTACCATGGCCTTATCCCACCTAGTGCAAAAAAGACACATCTGGCTGGGTATACCTGTCAACACAGCATTCTCGCCTACATTCTCGTAGTCCTCCACCTTGGCCCCTATGTGTACGGTCATGTATCATTCCCTAGTGGAGGTTCCAGGTCCACACCTTCCATTTCAATCAACATTCGTTCCCAGTCCTGTGAAATGGGATGTTTACGGAGTCCCCTCTCCTCCTCTCTGCGCAGTATCCCGCTCTCCGCCCGTCCCCATTTTAATAGGTCAGAGCGCCACGTCTCTACACTCGGGGGTCTGGTCGATTTCCATCTCATAGTGAGAACTCTGAGTGCCAACAAGAGTGCCAGATCCAGTAGCTTCAATTGGGCCTTGCAGGTCTTGGGCCGTTTCCTATGACCTATCAGGCAGGGTAGTGCCCCTTCAGGGAGTTGTAGGCCCGTGGTGTTATGTAATGTGTGTCGGACCTTTCCCCAGTAGTAGTGTATCCGTGGACAGGCCCACAGCATATGAAGGATATCGGCCTCATCCGCTTGGCATCGGGGACAGGTATGTGGGGAAGTCGGGAACATTCTATGAAGCCTCCGGGGGGTGAGATATGCTCTATGTAATATCATTGCCTGGATGAATTTGAATTTGACGTTCCTAGAGACTCTCCTGTGGTGTTCTAGGATAACCTTCCATTCCCCATCTGATATGGCCTCTCCCGTGTCCGCGACCCAAGCGTCCCTGAGTGTTGTAAGGGGCGGAGCAACGTGTTCCCTAATACCCACACAGAGCCATCGAACTAAGTGTCCACCCGTGCCCATGTGGTGGGCGAGATGTACCAAATCATGTTGGGCAGGTTTGATGCGTTGTGGAGCCCACGTGCGTCGTATATAACGTGTTACCGTGGCATGTAGGAGGTACAGCCGAGGTGGGGCTCCCGTGGCCTGAGTGAAGGAGGCGTGATCCATCAACTCGTCGTCCCTAAACAAGTCACCCACCCGATCCACTCCTGCCTCCGTCCAGGGCTGTATTCTGCGTCGTGACAGAGGTCCCTGCGGCGTTGGGAGTCCCAGCAGGGGGATGTTATCCGCATAAGGGATGGTCCTCGCCGCATATTTCAGCGCCTTACGCCAGCACAGCAAGGCGGTGCGTAGGAGGGGGTGGCAGGTCCGGGGGACCGCAGTCGTGGGCAGCACTAGGGAGTGTAGCTCTCCGCTTGTCAGTTGGGCTTGCGTGAAGGCGATCTCGTGTAGGTCCCTTCCTGCTAGCCATCGGGTCAGCCATTGCAGTTGGCTCGCATAATAATAACTGCGCAGATCCGGCACGCCTAAGCCACCCCGCCTGGTGGACAACTGCAGCGTCTTTAGGCTGATACGTCGCCTCCCCGGGCCCCATACTAGGGCGATCAATAACGTGTTCAATGAGGCAAATATATTAAGTGGAAGGAGAACCGGTAGGTTCACAAAGTAATACAATATCCGGGGAAGTAGGACCATTTTTGAGATTGCCACTCTACCCATGACAGATAGGGGCAGGGGCGTCCAAAACTTCACACTACCCCGAAGACCGGTTATCGCTCTTCGTACGTTACCCTCAATCTGGTCCTCCTGACTCCTATACACATTAATGCCTAGGTATTTAAATGTGGAAGGGGCTACCGGGATGACAAAGTCACCAAATTGTATATGAGGAGGTCGCTGGCCGTCCCGGAAATAAAAGCCCAGGGATTTCGTTGGGTTGATGGCCAAGCCGGATATGGTTTTGAAGTGATCAAAAACAGACGCCAAGTGCGAGTGATCTTCATTCAGGTCTCGGAGGTATAGTAAGATGTCGTCTGCGTATATAGAGAGCAGATTATGTACGCCTCCAATCGTAATGCCCACCGCGGCCGCCCTAGCCCGTAGCGCAATTGCCAGAGGTTTGAGTGTTAACACAAACAGCAGCGGTGATAGCGGGCAACCCTGACGGGTGCCTCTGTAGATGTCATAGCTGTCCGAGGTATACCTGCCCGTGCGCGCCCTGGCCGTTGGGTGTTCGTACAACAAGCGAATCCATCTTATCAGTGTCGGGGAAGCCAAAGCGTCTCAAAACCTCAAACATGAAGGGCCATGTAAGAGAGTCGAATGCTTGACGGAGGTCTAGGGCGACACAGCCAGCCTGGGGCAGGTCCAGCGGCGTGGCCGACATAAGGGCATGGAGGCGTCTCGTATTCTGGGAGGTGCTCCTTCCCGGCAGGAAGCCGCACTGGTCCGGGTGGATCAGGGCCGGGAGATAGGTCTGTATGCGCAGTGCTATAGCCTTACTGAGTATTTTATACTCCGTGGAGAGCATGGAGAGAGGCCTGTAATTGCCTACATCCAGGGCGTCCCTGCCAGGTTTCGGAATGGAGATCACCAGAGCCTGCATGGTCGTGACAGGTAAGTGGCCGGTCTCGTAGGCAGTCCTGTACATTTTCTCTAGGATGGGCACCAGCAAGTCAGAGTAAGTCTGATAAAATTCCGCCGGTAACCCGTCCATTCCAGGTGTTTTGCCTCGGGTAAGTGAATGGATTGCTATTTTTATTTCGTGTTGCGTCACGGGTCCGGCTAAAGCAGTCCGCGCCTCTCGAGGTAGGGTTGGGAACGGCAGCTCACGTAAGAATTCCATCATGCTCCCATCGGCGATTTCCGGGGGAGGGGCATATAGCTTCTCCAAGTGGTCTTTAAAGGTAGCATTAATTGCCGACTGCGTGTTTACCTCTCTACCCGTTGCGTCTCTAATGCACGTTATCACAGGGGTTTCAGGAGTGTCGCGGATCAGCCGAGCCAGTAGGGCGCCCGACCTATCCGCTTCTGCCTGTTGGCGTCTCAGATGGTCTCTATAATCTATAGTTCTCAGGGTCTCTAAAAGTTCTGCATGTTCAATATTACAGAGTTGTAGGTCCCCTCTACGCTCAGGGTCTATTCCCGCTGCCGTCTCAAGGTCTCTCAGGCAGACCTCAACGTCACACAATTTCCTGTGGATTTCCTGTCGGGCACCCACCAGCTGACCGATCGCATCACCCCGTATCACAGCCTTCATCGCGTCCCACACCACTAGGTTCGTAGACGCGGTATCCCAGTTCTCCCGGAAGTAATTAGTCAGGGTGTCAGATAAATGCGAGCGGAATGGGGCATCCTCTAATAGCTGGGGATTAAGCCTCCAGGTGGGCACAGGGGAAGGCACCCTCCCCCAATGAAGGTCGAGAGTAAGTGGTCTGTGGTCTGAGAAAGTCTTGGCAAGGTAGGCTGAGGACGTACACCTGGGCGGTAAAGAATTAGTACACAACAATCTGTCTAGTCGATTGTGCAGGCTGTGCGTCGGGGAATAGTATGAGTATTCTTTGTGTGTTGGGTGTAGTGTACGCCACACATCCGCCAGCCCCCAACCCTGAAGCCAAGTTCTGAAGGAGTCCGCTAACTTGAGCACCCTGGACACCTGGAGGGGGGGGTGCGATCTGTCCAAGGTGATGTCTAAAACCATTTTCCAGTCTCCCCCCAGCACCCAGGGAGTATCCCCCCAGTCAGCCAAATCCCGGCCCACAGTCGCCAGGAACTCATCCTGATCAAAGTTCGGGGCGTAAATGCTTCCCAGTACCAGCATCTCACCGTCTAGTGTGCCTCTCACCAGGATATACCTCCCGTGGGCATCCATTTTCTTTTCTAGTTCCACAAAGGGGGTGCCGTGTCGCACCCATATGGTGGCCCCCCTGGAAAAGGCAGAGTACGTAGTAGAGAATATAGTACCTCTCCACCTTTTCCGTAACGTGTGTGCTTCAGAGAGTGTCAGATGGGACTCCTGTAGGCAAACTATGTGTGCCTGTTGGCGAAGTAAAAATGCGTGTATCCTATGCCGTTTTTGCACCGCCCCCTGTCCTCTCACATTCCAGGTAACCAGCCTATACTTCCCTGTGGTATCAGCCATGGTCCAGTACAAGTGTCACAATGAACAGTTTCCCGTGCCGTGTTACGTGTGCAAACTGTGCTAGCCAGGAGACGTCTCCCACCCTTACCCAACCACAAATGCTATAGGCGCAGCCACGGAACTTTGCTGTGCCAAACCAAACAATGCAAAACATCGCTAAACAATTAACAGTGCATACGCTTTTGGGGGGTTCGCTGAGCATGTACCATGTCCAGAAAGTCATATTCGTCTATGCTGCCGGCTCAACGGTGCCGCCAGGAGGCTACAGTCCAGTCTACCAGTACAGGTAGCCCGCGGAGGGGGGGGGGGAAGAAAGGGGGAGAGAAAGAATGGGGAGACACCGTTCCCTGCACACATATTCATGGATAACATAGGTTTCACAGGAGCGTGTGGTACGATCCCCAATCATAGTCAGTATGTGACCCCTACAACAGTTCTGGCCCAGCCTGCCTCATGCACGGACGCGCACACAGCCAGCACTTCGGGGATTTGGCCCCCTTCCCCCCCCCTTTAGCGCAATTACACAAACAGTGTATAACAAAAGGATATCAGTAGGCCGCAGGGTCCATGATCTCAGCCACTCCGGCAGTTACTCTTGGTCGTTGTCAAGAAGTTCATCCGCGGCCCTAGGTGTTACAGTCGGGAACAGCACCACACTGTGTTCTGAGTCCAAGTGCAAGGTGCTGTCTTCAGTGTCTGTGTTGATCGTATCCCGCTCTTCTCGAAAGGATCCCACTGCCGCGATCGCGTCGTTCTGGTCTTTTTTCTGCTGGAAGAGAGTGGGTCTCCGTCGTTTGGGTTCCACGGCTCGTCCGCTGGGTCCTCTCTTCGCGCGTTCCATGTCATCCCTGGAGCCACCGGTCGACGATCCCGAGGCCGGGCCCGGGTCGTCCCCAATATCCATCATCTCTAGCCACTCTTCCACATCTGTAGGGCTCTCAAAGAAGTGGGTTTTGTTGTCGTGGATCACTTTGAGGCGGGCCGGAAACAGCAGGGCGTACCGGAGGTTGGTCTTCTGGAGTCGTTGCTTTACCTCGTAATAGGAGGATCGTTGTTTCTGTACCAGGTTGGTATAGTCCGGATACAACGAAATGCGTTTATTCTCGTACTCTATGAGGGACTTCATTCGCGCCTTTTGAAGTAGAACGTCTCTGTCCCGGTAGTTAAGAATTTTCACAATCAACGGTCTAGGCGCCAATCCTGGTTTCGGTTGTCCAGTGGGGATCCTATGGGCTCTCTCCACACAGAAGAACGGTGACAGGCCTTCCGGAGCTACGTTATCCCGGAACCACTGCTCCATAAATTCCGTCGCGTGGGCACCTTCGCTTCGTTCCGGAAGTCCAATGATGCGAATATTATTGCGCCGGTTACGACCTTCGGCATCTTCCACCCGTTCCATTAGGGATTTCATTTGGTGTTGCATGCGCTGGATGGAGACTGTGTGGTCCGCCACCGTCGGGGCGAGATCCGTCAGCGTTGACCCATGGTCTTTAACCTTATCTGCCAACTTGTCGTGGTCAGCCTTCAACAGTGAAAGGTTAGCGGTAAGGGTGCCCACCTGTGTCTCCATCGCGGTCCTGGAGTCTCTGATTTCTTTAAGAATTAAGTCCAGCTTATCCAGCGGTTGGTCACCAGACGGGGCAGGATTCAGAAGCAGCGGCGCGGACCTCCCCGTCCCCGTGTCCAGGACATGTCCCGGTGGCATCTCCTCCTTGTCCTCCGTGGTTCTCAATCTCTTCCGGCCCATGGTACGCGTCCGCGGGCCACAGCTATGAGCAGGAGTACGGGTCAAGGCAGTGCCCCCAAGTACCGCGCCAGCAGCTCTCAAGTATCCGGTTCAGGTCCGAGGTTGGGTCCGCCACCGGCAAGTGGGTGGTCTCCAAGTTCGGAGCAGCACGCGTTCTGGGGTGCGTGCGTATCCGCCACAGCCGGGCCTCTGCAGTTCAGCGCAGCCCTGGTCAGGCGGTCACCAGTCTCCAGAAGGGTGGCGGGGGAGGGGTGGAGGGGGACGCCGCAGTCTGCACCCCTGTCCGGCCACCCAGGCGTGAGTGTTGGCACCCCTCGTAGGCCCGCGCAATCCCAGGCAGGCAGGTCCCGGCTGCAGGCTCAGTGTCTCTTCCCCCCCGGGCCTCGCGACCCGGTCAGCCCCTTTCGCGCCCTCCCGAGCGCTGTAGGTCTTGCACTGTAGGCGCTGCCGGCCGGGGGGGGGGGGAGAGGGGGAGAGGGCAGAAGATGGTAGGCCCCTCACCCGTTCCGGACCACCGCACTCATCGCCTCTCAGCACCGCAATAGGCCCAACAGCATTCTCAGCTGCATCACAGCCCTCAGGTCGTCCCCGGTCAAGGCGCCACACCCCAGGACGGGCTCCTCCTCGGGGCGTCAGCGCTTGGTCCAATCCGGGACTCCCGTCGGCAGGGTAACGCCGGAGCTCCCGCCCGGTCAGCACCGGGTCCGGCCGCCACTCAGTTCCAGCGGGTCGGGCACGGCTCCAACGCGGCTTCTTGGGCTCGCAACGTGGGGTCAGGCCTCAGACCGTCTCCGGCCGCTCACTCCGCGTCCACGGCACCTGGGGCTCCCAAATTACCGTCGAGTCTGCCAGAGGTGATACAGGCTCACGGACCGCAGGGCATCGTCGTGTCGCGCCCCCCTGAGCGCGGCAATCAAGATTTCGGCCCCCGGCGGCACCGGAGCTCTAGCAGGCTCCGTCCACCATCTTGGCCTGCTAGCCACGCCCCCCTTGTGCTGGTGACTTGTTAAAATGCCCTATGTTACGATGGGCTGCGATGATTCAGGGCAGAGCCAAACACTCGTTTTTAAGTGTGTAAAGTGGATACTTTTTTCTCTGATATACCCCTTTTAGTTCATTATTTTATATAGCACAGCTCAGAAACAGAACCAAAGCAAACCCTGTTCTCTACTGTGCTATTTGAAACTCAAACCCTATATGGAGAAATATCCAGTTAAGTTCAAATAATTCACTTTATTCACTGCAGCCACATAAAAAAGGTAGCCATCTCTGCGCGGAACCTGCATAGACTGTCATGATTTGGTACCTGGTCCTCTTGCAACAGCAAGTGCCTCCCAAGCACCCCTTTGAGATACAAACCTGGAGTAATTCACTCCGTAGGTTAAGGCTATTTAATTTTACAGTGAGGAAAGTGTAGTACAAGCAGTGAGTATAACCGACGGAGAGACGATGTAGAGCGGTAGACCTCCAAGCGGGGGAACCGCGTTCGGGTTTCTGCAACTACGCCCAACATCCTGTGATTCTATGGCAGGACCGGAGGCTTCGGATTATGCCTTTCTTCCTTCGCTTTATTGCACAAACAGCAGCAAGAAAAACTACAAACAACTACATTTCCCATGAACAGTAGGGAAAGAAAAGAGTCACAATGTTAGTCCTTCGTCGCTCTCCGCACTCCAGCAGCTCCCATCATGCCTTGCCTTGCAGCTGCTTCCTCTCCATCTTTCTTCGCGCGAAGCCCATGCTCCAGGCACCTTATGCGTCCTGTTTATTTCCATCATTCCCTGCAAAATACGCAGTGTCAGATATCGACCGTCCACACCGATGATTGTAAGACACATGGCAAGAGAACATTACAATCAATATCAAACATAGCCAGTAGGAAACTCCATAAATGAATTACTTACATTCCGTACTTGAAGGGTCCTCTTCCTCGAACTCATTGGGTGGGATAATCCTCGCCTCCGAGTCCTTAATAGAATTGGACCTTATCAGCACCAAGGCTAGGCAAATTCTTATTCTATAGCAGGACCGGAGGCTTCGGATTATGCCAGTTCAAAGCTTGTCGACAACTAGCCGAACAACTTCCAACACTGGCTTGAAATAGAACCTCTTAAAAGTGGAGTCTGAGGACCAATCGGCTGCCCTCATCAAATCCTCAGCCCCAAGAGCAAAAGCTTTAGAGGCCATCGCTCCTCTCGCCGAGTGAGCACCCACCTATGCTGGCCTGTCCGCCTGATAAGCTAAGCACTGTGGAGAACCCAATCAATGCTACACCTTATGGGGTGATTTCCTTTCAGGATCACGTGACACATTGGTCCCTTATTACTCACACCCCTTTCAGGGCGGAGCGTAGCAAAGCAAGCCCCTGGTTGTTCAGGCCCACAACCTAATGTTTTTGACCCGTGACCTTACCTATAGCCAGCCAGGGCCACTAATTTTGCCCGTGTTTGATAGTTGCAAGGTAAATAAGGAACAACTATGGATTCCTTGAAGAATATTGAAAGTTTCGGTTCTGAAATGATAAAACCATGCCGGATGTCCTCGACATCCGGCATGGCCATGTGCAAACAGGTCAACGACGTCTCCTCCTCCTGCTACAACACCCTCCTCATACTCCGCAGGATCTACAAGTGGATCCCGACCAAAACTTGAAGAACGGTGACACATGCCCTCATCAGCAGCAGACTGGACTACGGCAACGCACTCTACGCAGGAATCCCAGTCAAACACCTACGACGACTACAACGCATCCAAAACGCCTCCACCCGACTGATCGTCAATGCCCCTCGCCGCAGCCCCATCACCACCCATATGAGAAACCTACACTGGCTCCCCGTCAACAAGAGGATCACCATCAAGCTCCTCATCCACGCACACAAAGCACTCCACAACACCGGACCAGCCTACCTGAACAGCAGACTTAGCATCCACACCCCCACCCGCCTGCTCCGCTCCACCAGCCTCGCCCTCGCCGCTGTCCCCCACATCCAACATGTGACCTCCGGCAGCAGATCCTTCTCCTACCTCACCGCCAAGACCTGGAACACCCTCCTCACCCACAAACGGCAGACCCAAGACCTACTCGCCTTCAGAAGCTGGCTCTTCGCACAGTAGCAGCACCCCCCCTCCCCTCAGCGCCTTGAGAACCTCACGGGTAAGTAGCGCGCTTTACAAGTACTCTGACTGATTGATTGATTGATTGATTGATGTATTCTGAGCTTCTCAGAGGTCGCACAACTCCAACTTATCAGTGTTGCACCAGTGCGCGCATGCCACACGTGGGCCAATGCCGACAATCCTAGGATAAGCAGCCCACTGCCTCCTCCCAATACAGCACCCCAGGCCAAGAACCACGAAAGGTGCCAAGTACCAATGCGTTGCAAGACTTCAGTGCACGACACTCTGCTCCCCCATATTTACGCCAGCATCACCACTGTGATACTTAGAAAGCTGTATGCAATGTAGCCGGTTCTCTTGCAAAGCGCGGACACCTGTGGGTAACTTTTGTGCACACCAAATTGCATCAACTACATCCCTAAGCAAACACACTGAACAGGCTGCACTCAAGCCTTCCCAGCACCAGACAACCGTGCTACATGCATAGCCAAGTGCCACTCAACCGGGAAAATGAGCCAGCCAGCCAGATAAAAAGGGGGAGGGGCACCCGGGTGCACGAGTCCAGGTCCAGAAAGTACCCCGCACTCATGCCAAACAGCACAGCTCCTGGGCCGCAGCGCTCTGTACGGGCACGGAACGGCCAAAACCAAAGCATTCGTCAATATAAGGGCTCAACGCCAGAAAAGGCCATGGTCATAGACCAAATTGTACCCCTTTCCCTCGGCTGTACCGCAACGTGAAACAGCCGAAGATGCTGGGGGTGCCGCTCGCGACAAGGCATACCACAAAAGGAAAATATGCACAGAAAGGAATATATGCCCTGACGTGCGTCCATTAGGGGTGGCCGTCAAATTCCTTTCTACTCGCGGAAATTGCGATAATTTGACATTTTCGCGTTCTGGGGAGAGCGCGAAAATGTCAAAATTTCCGCGATCCGCAGCGTAGCTGAGATTTTTTTCATGCTCGCACTTTGAAAATATGTTCTCGCCTTACCAGGATTCCCACGTTCGCCGACAAGTTTTCCGATCCGTTCGCGTGCTCTACGAGATTTTGGTAGCCGTTTGCGCTATCTCGCGAGAGTTCGTGCCAGCTATCACGTCATTCGTCTCGCGATCAGGCACCGCGAGAGTATGAGATCTCGAACACGTCATTCTCCACCGCGAGAGCATGAGGACGCGAACACGTCATATCCAACGCGACAGGGAGTGTGAGAACGCAAACACGTCATTTTGGATGCGCCATCGACATCCAGCAGAAGTGTGGTGAAGCTCAAGAACTCGAACACGTAAAATTTTCAATATGGAGAAGAATATAATCTCTAGCAGCATAAAACCTTCTGTAAATGATGATTTGGATGAAAAAAAACTCCTCAGATTGACATTTGGCTTCCTTTTTTGTGCAAGGAGTCCTTTTTTAAAATGGGGGGAGAGGGAGGAAGTGCCACAGAATCTCCAACTTCCTGTTCCTGTCCAGCAGGCTCCTCCCAGTGCTTTGCCCATCTCCTTCTCATTCTGCCTTTGGATTTTGAGCTGGAAGGATCACTCTTTGTGTCTGCTGCATCATTATCATTGGATTTGAGGACTTTTGAATTTGATATTTTACAAGTAAGTTGGTATTGTGTCTGTTTGGGGGCATTGCAGTTTTTGCAACAATTTTATTTTGGTACTTATCATTCCTTTTTTTTAAAATTGTTGTGGGTAGTAGTAGTCACAAGGCCCAGAGCTAGTCATGGGTGGGTGCATGATGCAGCAACTGTTCCTTTGGTGTGTTTTTAATGTATTTCAATTTCAAGCATCATTAAGGGCATGGATGGCATTGGATTGAGTTGTGAAATGTCTTTTTGGCTGGGGGGTGCTGTTGTTGGGTGTCTTAAAGAAATGCCTTTGTTGTGTGTGTCTGGTGTGTTGGTGTGCAATGCATGCACCCTGCATACTTTTTTTTTGGCCTCTGTAGTTTTCGTTTTTGCATTTCATTGCATTAAAAAGCCAAAGCAGTGTACTTTAACATGAATCCTTTGCCTGGCTTTTATAGATCTTTTGTCAGTTCATTGTGTTTCTCAGGCCTCCTGCTTGTTGCTTGTGATTTGTGAGTGTCCATGTGGCTGGGGCCTTTTGTGGTGGGAGCTATTAGTGTGCTGCTTTTGCCACCATATAGGCCTTCATGCTATTCCTTCGCGGCCTAGGCTTCTTGTTGTGGGTAGGCCTGGCCATGAGGCTGGCGGCCATTTTGAAGGCTGGCAGTGTGCTTTTTGCAATAGGCTGGCATTGTCTGTCTTCCGGTTTCATGTAGTTGGGTGGGCCTGGCCATGTGGCTGGTGGCCATTTGAAGCCTAGGCCTGCAAACTTGTCTGGCCTTGTCTGCCAACAGGCCTGCTTTCATCCAGTAGGCTCTGAGATGGTAGCCACAGGTGCATTAAACAAGTGTTTCTGTGTTGTCTTTTGAATTTAAACATCATTTAGGGCATGGGTGGCATTGGATTGAGTTGGGAAATGAGTTTTTTTGGAGAGGGTTCTGTTGTTGGGTGTCTTAAAGAGATGCCTTTGTTGTGTGTGTCTGGTGTGTTGGTGTGCAATGCATGCACCCTGCAGACCTTTTTTTTGGCCTGTGTATTTTTGTTTTTGCATTTTATTGCATTAAAAAGGCAAAGCAGTGTGCTTTAGCATGCATCATTTGCCTGGCTTTTATAGGCCTTTTGTCAGCTCATGGTGTTTCCCAGGCCTCCTGCTTTTTGCTTGTGATTTGTGAGTGTCCATGTGGCTGGTGGCCTTTTGTGGTGGGGATTATTAGTGTGCTGCTATTGCCATATAGGCCTGCATGCTATTCCTTTGTGGCCTAGGCTTCTTGTTGTGGGTAGGCCTGGCCATCAGGCTAGCGGCCATTTTTAGGCTGGCAGTGTGCTTTTTGCAATAGGCCTGCATTGTCTGTCTTCTGTTTCTTGTAATTGGGTGGGCCTGTCCATGTGGCTGGTGGCCATTTTGAAGCCTAGGCCTGCAAGCTTGTCTGGCCTTGTCTGCCAACAGGCCTGCTTTCATCCAGTAGGCTCTGAGCAGGTAGCCACAGGTGCATTAAACAAGTGTTTCTGTGTTGTCTATTGAATTTAAACATCATTTAGGGCATGGGTGGCATCGGATTGAGTTGGGAAATGTGTTTTTTGGGGGGTTTCTGCTGTTGGGTGTCTTAAAGAAATGCCATTGTTGTGTGTGTCTGGTGTGTTGGTGTGCAATGCATGCACCCTGCAGACTTTTTTTTGGCCTGTGTACTTTCGTTTTTGCATTTTATTGCATTAAAAAGGCAAAGCAGTGTGCTTTAGCATGCATCCTTTGCCTGGATTTTATAGGCCTGTTGTCAGTTCATGGTGTTTCCCAGGCCTCCTGCTTTTTGCTTGTGATTTGTGAGTGTTCATGTGGCTGGTGGCCTTTTGTGGTGCGGATTATTAGTGTACTGCTTTTGCCATATAGGCCTGCATGGTTTTCCTATTGGCTTACTGCTTCTATCCATCCATCCCCTTTGCCAGCAGCAGCTCCATGAATGATGTGATGCTCAAATAATTTAATGCAAAACAGGGTCCACCCCACTTTCATTACATTTGTATTTTGGTGGTTCTTATTCTTTTTCCTATGCTTCCTGAGAGTGTAGTGTGTACGCAGTAGTATACCATAGCCCTTGTTGACAAAGTCTCAGAAATGGCTGGAGTATATATTTTGTTTGTTTGTTTGTTTGTACTAGTACAGTAGTAATTGAACGACAACAACAAATGCAACATTTCACTGATGTTCTTCTCCTGGCTTATTTTTTTTTAGGTGCACAAAAAGCAAGAGGAGGAGGTGTCATCATGATCATCATCACCCATTGTACTGACAGACAGAAGTCCTGCTGCGCATCACGTCCATGTGTGACCACAACTTGTGCACCTGCGTCCTGCCTGACATCTGAAGAAGATGGCCCCAAAGAAAGGTACCAGGTTCAGTACCAAGAAAGTTGCCAGTGAGAAGAAGGAACAGAAAAAGGAAGTGCCACTAACCACGACTGGTGTGCCGGCCAATGGTTTTTTTGGGACCCAAAAAATACGCATGCAGCAGCGTTGTCCGGGAACGAAGCTGGGAGCAGCACCTCCGCATCAGTGGTCCAACCCCACCAACCTAGGCCCAAGCCCTTGAGTCTCGCAGAGGTAGCCAGTCTATAATAATAATAATAATAAAGGAAATTTGTAAAGCACCTGGTTACGCCATCTCGGCGTGTCCCCACGCTGGGTGAGAGGGAGTTATAAATAGCATGCACATAGCCTTGCTTGGGGGGACAAGAAGGAGATTAATCATTTTTTAAGGCAAAAGATAATTATTCATCTTTATGTGGTAACATTCATTTCATGGTTGGATACACACAGTTAAGAACAGCACTGCATAGAATGTAATGACAACCACATGGAACTTGGTGCAACAAACGTGAATAAATAGTGCAGGTGGCGACGCAAGTGAAAGGAGAACAGAGAACAGCGTAGTCGGCGCACTGTGTTTGAGGTGCAAATTATATAAAGTGAGTGGCTAAAACGGCGCATGTGACATAGTGATATCACAGTGGGCACAATTGATTTAATAAGAATCTGAAGCCACTAGGGAGAAGTGCGCCTATTAATCAGGCTGTTGGGTCGACGGCGTTTCGATCCGGAGCATTTCGGATCATCATCAGGACTGGTTGTCTGAATTAGAAAGTGCTGTGGAAGAAGGGAGGGATTATTAAGGCGGGGAAAAGGAAAACTGGGTGTGCCTGGACGAAGAGCACTTGAAAAGGGTAATGGTTACCTTGAAGGATCCTTGAAGATTGGAATCCTTGTGACCAACAGGAAGGGATGACTTAAAATAGCCAGAAGATCACCGAATGATCGGGTTGCTGGGAGAGGCTGGGGAGAGATGAGGGGAGAGAACGACTTGCTGGACGGTGGGAACGTGAAAACCAATTAAGCGAAGTTGGATGGGGTGGCGCCATGAAGGTAGAAGAGAAACAGCCACATACCTCGCTGTAGATTTCAGCGCGCGAAACGGCCGTGTGAATCAGCCGTACTCGGTGTGTCTGTGCTGGGGAACTCAGCGTTCTAGCCGGCCGCGTCTGTCAGCCGTGCTTGGTGGGCGCTGGGGAGTAAAGCGAGGAGGGTTTAAGTTGGTGTGTGCCCGCATGGATCAATACAGGGGATATAGTGAGAAGGGAATCAATAGTTACCTGAATAGATCAGCGCGTCTGTCTCGATATCGGGGAAGGTGATTATGCAGCGAGCGCTGAACGGGGAGTGGTATTTCACTTCCGCGTTTGGGCGTGGACTGAAACAAGGGTTGGGGCGGGGGAATGACATCAGCAGGGGTGTGTTGGTATCGGGCGATAGGGATAGGACAACCAGCATGGGAGTTGAAGCTGCGTCAGTTACTATGGTGAGGCGTCTCTAATGACAGCCAGCAAGTAAATATACGCGTTAATGCACTGGGAGTGCAATTAGAAAGGACGAGCAGAGGGAGTCGGGGGCGGGGGGGGAAGGAAAGCGGTGGAGGGCGGGGGGGGCGGATTGAGAGGCCTGAAGAGCGAAAACCAGCGATTAGTTAAAACAAAATATATTTAGATGTAAACAGTCGGCATTTGTAAACAATGACGAGGTGACACACTTTTCAAGCATACAGTTAAACCCCTGGTGAGGGAATATAATCAAGACATGCGGAAGAAGGGCTCCTGGGCACCACCCTATACCGAAAGCCAACCGAAAAGAATACACTTTTGCTTTATTCCAGTTACCACCCACGCGGATTACGCAATGGCCTACCTTACGGACAATTCTTCCGAATCCGTCGTAATTGCAAATGGAAAAAAGATTATTTCAGGGAAGCAGATGTTCTCACCAAGAAACTAATACATCGCGGATACCCCAAACGGTTGGTCATTAGAGCAAAGAAAAGAGCGTGGTACTGCCACAGGGAGCACCTTCTAACCACTCAACCAAAGGAACCAATGTCAAGGATCCCTTTTGTTTCGAAATTCAATCCTCACAGCAACAAAATAAACAAAATCATCAGAAGAAATTGGTCTCTGTTGCGCCCACATGAACAATTCAAGGATGAACCCCTTTTTTCATATCAACGGGGCAACAATCTAGCCAATCATCTGGTACACGCCATCACCTGGCCACAAACCAAACAAAACAGAAACACCATCACAGCTGCTTGGGGCCTTGATCCTATAGTAGGACATTATAAATGCCAGTCTTGTAGCGTTTGCTGTCTCACCACCAACACAAAAGAATTTGTTGCTAATGGTCGGACAAATAAACTAAAAAAACACACGAACTGTAGATCACAAAATGTAATCTATGCCATCAGATGTCCGTGCAACTTGATCTATATCGGACAGACAACGCAAATGATCAAACAGAGTATCATCCAGCACAAGAGCCGCATCAATTGCAAAACCATGTCAGCCCCATTGTTCTCACATTACCTACAACATGATCAGCTTGATACGGACTTACAATGGCAAGTCATTGAAAAACCCACACTGCCCATCCGAGGGGGAGATATTAGAACCCTCCTCAACAAGGCAGAATGCAAATGGATGATGATCTGTGACTCCATCAACAAGGGACTTAACACCATTGATGAATGGAATAGCACGGTCACTACTTGATTTAATCTTTACTCCACCCTAAACGACTATAGAGCTGCGCTTTTCTTTTTCTTTGAATCAATTCCCTGTTCCACATCCAGCCCCTGAATCGGGTCCTTTCAATCACCCTAATTAGACTGACATTGGTCAACACTTACTTAGGTTGCAATATTCAGAAATGAGATGTTAAACTGTAACCGGTTTTTTGTCTTGATTATATTCCCTCAACAGGGGGTTAACTGTATGCTTGAAAAGTGTGTGACCTCGTCATTGTTTACAAATGCCGACTGTTTACATCTAAATATATTTTGTTTTAACTAATCGCTGGTTTTTGTTCTTCAGGCCTCTCAATCCGCGCCCCCCCCGCCCTCCACCGCTTTCCTTCCCCCCCGCCCCCCGACTCCCTCCGCTCGTCCTTTCTAATTGCACTCCCAGTGCATTCACGCGTATATTTACTTGCTGGCTGTCATTAGAGACGCCTCACCATAGTAACTGACGCAGCTTCACCTCCCATGCTGGTTGTCCTATCCCTATCGCCCGATACCAACACGCCCCTGCTGATGTCATTCCCCCGCCCCCAACCCTTGTTTCAGTCCCCGCCAAAACGCGGAAGTGAAATACCACTCCCCGTTCAGCGCTCGCCGCATAATCACCGTCCCCGATATCGAGACAGACGCGCTGATCTATTCAGGTAACTATTGATACCCTTCTCACTATATCCCCTGTATTGATCCATGCGGGCACACACCAACTTAAACCCTCCTCGCTTTACTCCCCAGCGCCCACCAAGCACGGCTGACTGACGCGGCCGGCTAGAACGCTGAGTTGCCCAGCACAGACACACCGAGTACAGCTGATTCACACGGCCGTTTCGCGCGCTGAAATCTACAGCGGGGTATGTGGCTGTTTCTCTTCTACCTTCATGGCGCCACCCCATCCAACTTCGCTTAATTGGTTTTCACGTTCCCACCGTCCAGCAAGTCACTCTCTCCCCTCATCTCTCCCCAGCCTCTCCCAGCAACCCGATTATTCGGTGATCTTCTGGCTATTTTAAGTCATCCCTTCCTGTTGGTCACAAGGATTCCAATCTTCAAGGATCCTTCAAGGTAACAATTACCCTTTTCAAGTGCTCTTTATCCAGGCACACCCAGTTTTCCTTTTCCCCGCCTTAATAATCTCTCCCTTCTTCCACAGCACTTTCTAATTCAGACAACCAGTCCTGATGATGATCCGAAATGCTCCGGATCGAAACGCCGTCGACCCAACAGCCTGATTAATAGGCGCACTTCTCCCTAGTGGCTTCAGATTCTAATTAAATCAATTGTGCCCACTGTGATATCACTATGTCACATGCGCCGTTTTAGCCACTCACTGTATATAATTTGCACCTCAAACACAGTGCGCCGACTACGCTGTTCTCTGTTCTCCTTTCACTTGCGTCGCGACCTGCACTATTTATTCACGTTTGTTGCACCAGGTTCCATGTGATTGTCATTACATTCTATGCAGTGCTGTTCTTAACTGTATGTATCCAACCATGAAATGAATGTTACCACATAAAGATGTATAATTATCTTTTGCCTTAAAAAATGTTTAATCTCCTTCTTGTCCACCCAAGCAATGCTATGTGCATGCTATTTATAACTCTCTATTGACTTTTACCTTTCAGGACATTGTGTTATAATTGTATCTTACCTACCCAGTCCTGACTTGGTCTATGGGTTATACTCCTGTCTTATCTATAAGGGTGAGAGGGAGAGCAGATGAGCAATTAACCGGCAGACCAAACTAGGCAGTGAACAGATATGTTTTAAGCAGTTTCCTAAATTTTGCTTCCGAACTTTCTAGAATAAGTAATAGAGGAAGTTTATTCCAGTTCTGCGCTGCCAGAACGCGGAACAAACGACCACCCATTTTCGCCTTCTTTACCTTAGGGATTACCAGATGACCAGTCCCACAGGATCTACGGGACCTTCTTGGCACATACCTGGTGACCAAGTTTCTCAGATATGACGGGCCCGCATTCTGAGAGATATGATGACATGTAAGTAACGTCTTAAACATAACTCTTTGCTTGACTGGGAGCCAATGCAAAGAATCAAGGGCTTGTTTTGAAGCCGTTCTTCTGGGCAGAATCAGAGTCAGCCGCGCTGCCGCGCTCTGAAGAACTTGTAGCCTCCCCAAGCCCTTAGCTGAGGCTCCCAGGTAGAGTAAGTTACCGTAGTCAAGAAGAGATGTGATAAGAGCATGTACCATCCTTTTCCTGGCACCTAATGGGAGGAGATCCAGTGTTTTCCGCAATGTTTTTAAGACTCCAAAACATTTCCCCACTACGCGACGGATGTGTTCGTCGTATGAGAAGGTGGAGTCCACCCAAATCCCCAAATTTTTTCCTCGGTGCAGGGTATAGGGGTAGGACCCAGACTCGGAGGCCACCATTCTGAGGTCCAACTTGACTTGTCACTGCCCACCACCAGCACCTCCGTCTTACTGCCATTCAGCTTTAGGCAGTTCTTATCCATCCAGGAGGCAAGCTCCTTCATACATTCTCTAAAATTGGATGCCGCAACCTTTGGTGCCTGAGATAGGGAGATCAGCAGCTGGGTGTCGTCAGCATAAGAAACTACATCTACCCCAAAGGCCTGTACTATCTCTGCCAACAGAGACATGTATAGATTAAACAGGGTGGGGCTCAGGGCCGAGCCCTGAGGCACCCCTTTCTCCAGCTTAATGTCCTCGGAGTAGTGAGCCCCTTGTCTGACCTGGAAGCTGTGCTCTACTAAAAAAGATTTTAGCCCCTTCAGGGCAGGACCTGATACACCTCCTCTGTTCAGACACTACAGCAAGGCGTGGTGCGCCACAGTGTCGAACGCTGCACTGAGATCTAGCATTATCAGTGCCATGGTGTGTCCCGCATCGGCTCCCTGTCTGATGGTTTCCGTGGCCTTAGAAGAGCAGTTTCCGTGGCATAGCCTGCCCGAAATCCCGATTGAGAGGGGTGAAGGAGACTAGCATTTTCCAAATGCGTCATAAGTTGTTGATTGGCCACCTTCTCTGCCACCTTAGCCAAATATGGTAGGAGCGAGATGGGTCGCAGATTTTCTAAGATGTCCTGACTGACATTCGGTTTCTTCATAATTGGCAGAACAACAGCTCGTTTCCAGCATATGTGAGGTGAATGAGCTATCTAAGACATGTCTGATATAAGGCTCAAGAATCGCCAAGCTTTCCCCCATCACCTTAGGTGGAGCAGGATCTCTGGGAGAGCCGGATTTTATACTGAGACAGACACTCCTTAGGTTCTCAGGAGGGGGGACTGTGAAGTTGGTCAGTCTTAACCCGTCTTACTATCTCCCACCTGTTCCTCAAAATCAGCCCCACTCGTTAAGTTTCCAGAGAAAGATGAGTAAATGTTCCTCATCTTCTGTGAGAAGTACTTTGCCACCCTATTACACTCTTCCACCGAACTATTGCTAGATGCAGTCATACTAGGAAGGGTGGATATTTTCTTGTAAATTTTAAAGAGTTCTTTTGTTGAATTCTCAGCTTTCCCAATTCTGGCCTTATAGTGCGTGGCTTTAGTCCCTCTAAGTAGGCTTTGATATTTCCTCTGTCCCTCCCTATATAGCGGTCTGTCCTGGATCCGAAATCCCTTTCTCCATTGCCTCTCGAGACGTTTACAGCCTGCCTTGGCCTGCTGTAGGGCGGGGGTAAACCAAGGAGCGGATTTATGCTCTCTGTTCCTAGTTTTATTCAGGAGCAACGGTGCCACCTTATTCAGGGTGTTAAGGATACGCCTCTCCAAATTCTCACTAGCCGTCTCACTGTCAGAGCCTCCTAGGGGGCCACCTACACACAGCTCTCTAATAAAGTTATCCTGTACAAAGTATTTCCACTTCCTACATGGATAGCTACTCATTACCCCCTTCTGACTCTCATTTACGGATGTATCTATAACAAAAGGCACCAAAAAGTGGTTCGACCACGGAACAGGTAACGGAGTCAGTACCTCCACATTCTCCCAGCTTGCAAACACCGGATCAAGCAGGTGTCCTTGCTGGTGTGTGGGGGAGTAAGATTTCAACTCCAGATGCACTGACTGCAAGTCCTGGCGTAACTCAGCAGCCTCCTTGTGCGTGGGGTCCTCAAAATGGAGATTTAGGTCGCCCAAAACCAAGAGTTTGTCACGTCTAATAGCAAGATGGGCAATGCCCTCAAGCAAACTTACCCGGAAATTGCCTGAGGGTCCTGGAGGCCTATAGATCAGGATGCCAGTCAGTGAAGAATTCTGGCCTAGCTTTAATGCAAAACGACAAGCCTCACTTTCACTCACTGAAATGGGTTCCATGGTGCATTCAAATGGAGCCCTCGTGATCGCTGCAATCCCTCCACCCCTACCCACTGCACTGTCAATTCTGGTTATCGTATAGCCCGGGGGAAGTGCCTCTATAATGTCAGGATCTGAATTAGCCCCCAGCCAAGTCTCAGTAAGGAACAAGAGATCGAGCTTTGCATCAGCGAGAAGCTCCAGGATTTCAATGTTCTGTTTACTGAGGGATCTTCAATTTAGTAAGGCACCCGAAAGAAGCCTTCTTTCCACCTGACTAGAATGGCCCCGACTCCAAGTAAAAGAGCAATGATGACACATGCTTACTTGAGTGGCCGAAATGCTGTGTCTACAAGCATCCTTCATGGGGGGGACATAATTTCATCAGTTCCGCCCTACTAAACTGAATTACCCCTCAAATTGGCCAGAGTCTACTAACGAGCAGCGATGTTGAAATGTCATTATCGCAAAGTAGTACACAATCAACACAGGCGGAAACTCAGCAGATAAGTGTGCAGCAGCAGCCGCAACAACAACAGTAGCAGCCGCAAGAACAGCAGCAGCCACAAGAACAGCAGTAGCCGCAAGAATAGCAGCAGCCACAAGAACAGCAGCAGCCGCAAGAATAGCCCACAATAGTAGTTGTTGCTCCTGAAGTGGGGGCATTTCAGGAAATTGAGCTTCCTGCAGACAAAGTAGAGCAAACCACTGTTTCGGAAGATCTATTGTCTTTCAGACCACCAGCAAAGAAAAGGAGGCTTAGTCCATCATCTTCTTTTTCAAGCCCCGCTTCTGATGATCGTGATGCATCTTGGAAGCCACCAGCTCAGTCTGAGAGTGGTGCACGCCACAAGACAATGCTGCTAGTGAAAAGGAAGGTTCCAGGAAGACTTGGGGGCATATTATCAGGGAGGCGATATGAAATTATCGCCGCTTTTGTGGCCGTTTTCAGCCGAAAAGCGGCATTAATTTCATCGCCTTATCAGCAAAGACACGCTATTGCGTGTTTTGCTGATTTAGTGAGCCTTTCAACAATGCCCAGCTTTGCATCTCTAGTGGATGCAAAGTGAGCGTTCCAGAGCAAAATAATAGGAGAAATGTCACTAAGTGACATTTCTCTTATTATCAAGCTGCACGCTAACAAGCAGACCATTAGGAAAAGTAGCGCTAACCACAGTTAACGCTACTTTCCTAGCGCCTGCTTGTGACCTGATTTAGCCATGTAATACAATGGGAGGTGGATTACATGGCTAAGATTACCCTGCCCTATCAACAAGGTTATCGCCATTTGAAATGGAATATCACTGGAAAACCAGCGATATTCCATTGAAAACTGCGATAATTCCCGCTATGGCTGGGATTTTTATCTCCATGGCGTTAAGCGTTATTAATGCAACGCTAACATGGAGATTATCGCCAGCGATAGCCGTCGATAGATTTTCTCACGCTAACAGCGGTCAGCGATAATTATCACTGCCGCTTGTTAATATGCCCCTTAGAGATATGGAGGTAGATGTACAAGAGGGGGATGAAGTTCAAGATGACGAGTCAGTCATCACGCACATCACTCCCGCCCCAAAGGGGATGGAGACCAACATTATCACCCTATCCAAAAAGGCTGCTGCTGAGGGGGATGTAGCACGGATACCACCAACACAGGTTACACCACCATGACCTCCAGCTGCATATTTTCAAAGGCCCAGCAGGAACCTACATCCAGCTCAGCCATTTCAGTAGGTAGTGGTAGAAGTCACAGTGTAGCTGCACAGAGTCACATTCGAATCACACCCTCCAGTTCATCTGGTATTGAAAGTGGCACATCCAGCAGCGCCAGAAAGTTCTCCTCCCAAGTTTGGGACTTCTTTTCGATTAGCACTAAGAAGGATAACATTGCTATATGCTCAATTTGTCAACAAGGTGTTCAGCGGGGAAAGCTTGGTACAAACTATTGTACCGGAGGCCAAACCGGGCACCTCAAAATACATCACACTATTGTGTGGGAGGATCACCTACTTCACTTACTACAAAGTAAAAGAACTCAACCCATTGATGTTCGGCATGAAGAATCAGGGGACGATATTATTGAGGTGGAAGTTGAAGAAGAGGGGGGCATTTCTAGCCCTGTCCCTAGTGTACTGGTACCACCCACATCCTCCTCAGCAGCATCTCAGTGGCACCGCAGTAAGAGCCATACTCAGAGTCATGCTGAGACAGCAAGGCGACCGAGTACTGCAATGAAACAAAGTGCGTCATTGACCCTAAGTGGGTTAATGAAAACAACAGCACCACAAAGAAATGTAATCCAGCCTACCATTGAGAGCATGCTTAGGTTGGAGGGGCAGTTCCAACGCAACCACCCAACAGCACTGTTGTACAATGCGAAGCTGGCTAAAATGTTAGCGCTTGGCCTTCTCCCTTTTTCATTTGTGGAAGGGGTGGGTTTCCTTGAATTTGTGTCCGGCATCTGCCCTAAAGGGAAGGTTCCCAGACGGTCCTATTTCGCAAGAATTGCTGTTCGGCACTATATCATGATGTGCTGGAATTGGTTAGACAAGCTTTGCAGCAGAGTGCCGTTCACAATATCCACATGACAATAGACATGTGGACCAGTTGCCAAGCCACAGATTACATGTGCATCACTGCACACTGGGTCTCTTTTGTGCGGGTTAGAGATAAGCTATCTGAAGGAGGTGCTGTTGACACAGCTGAGGTTTTTAAAGCAACTCGGAAACATGCAACTGTAGCCATGTTCGCCATGGAAAAATCTCATACTGCTGTAAACATTTTGGAAGAGTTTCGCAGCAAGGTTTTTGAATGGCTGTACCCAAGAGGGCTTAGTATTGGTTTTGTTTCCACAGATAATGACAGTAATGTACTTAAGGCCATGGAGATTGGTTCCTATTTCAGGGTTCTGTGTTTGGCGCACTGCATAAACATTATAGTTCAAGACTTTCTGAAAAAAGAACCCATAGTCAGCAACTTACTGACCACCTGTCAAAGAATATGCACTCATTTCTGCCATTCTTTTAAAGCTCAGCAGCAGCAGAGGATCATTCAACATGACTGTAGAATGCCAGTCAAAGCACTCATCCAGGAGGTGGCAACACGTTGGAACTCAACTTATTACATGCTTGATCGTCTGTTTGAGAAGTACAGGCCACTCAATGAATATGTCATGCGAAGAGGGGATGCTACTGTGAAAGGCATGACCCTTCAGATGGAACAATGGTGCCTAGTTAAATGCCTGACTGAGGTGCTTTGTCCTTTTGGGGTCTTCACACGTGAAGTCAGCAAGGAGGACTGTACTGTGGGCCAAGCTATCCCATTATTGCAAATGCTAGAGCATCAGCTGACGGCGGTGTCTGAATCATACAAAGGTGTAGAGGAAAAAAGAAGCCTATGAGTTGGTGGAGAGCTTAGCCCGTCGCTTAGCTGACAATACAAGGGTTCAAAATAAGATTTTTTCACAAGAACATTACATTTCTGCCACAATTCTGGATCCACGGGCAAAATAGGCACTGAAGACATTAATTCCTTTTAAAGAGATGGATGTTGCCCGCTACAAAACTTGGATAGCTGAGGCAGCGAGTATGTTGGAAAATGAACGGCTGCTAATTAAAAGCCGGCTAGATCAACCTACAACAAGTACTGCAGCAGGGCATCCGGCATCAAGTGCAACTTCGGAGGCTGAGGGCAGTGCATTTGGCTGACAACACTCACTATCACTATCAACAACAGCAATAACTGGATCATTAGGCCCAGTAGCATTGTTACAGGATTGGTATTTACATTTAAGCATTGGTAAACGCAGTGCTAATGCACAGAGAAAAGAGCCCAAAAAAAGTTTACCACCCCTGAACATTGAGCGGATGGTCCAGGCCTATCTGAACGACCCAACAGAGGTGTACATTGATCAAAACCCATTGCGGTATTGGTATGGGAAAGTAATCCAGCCTACCATTGAGAGCATGCTTAGGTTGGAGGGGCAGTTCCAACGCAACCACCCAACAGCACTGTTGTACAATGCAAAGCTGGCTAAAATGTTAGCGCTTGGCCTTCTCCCTTTTTCATTTGTGGAAGGGGTGGGTTTCCTTGAATTTGTGTCAGGCATCTGCCCTAAAGGGAAGGTTCCCAGACGGTCCTATTTCGCAAGAATTGCTGTTCGGCACTACATCATGATGTGCTGGAATTGGTTAGACAAGCTTTGCAGCAGAGTGCCGTTCACAATATCCACATGACAATAGACATGTGGACCAGTTGCCAAGCCACAGATTACATGTGCATCACTGCACACTGGATCTATTTTGTGCGGGTTAGAGATAAGCTATCTGAAGGAGGTGCTGTTGACACAGCTGAGGTTTTTAAAGCAACTCGGAAACATGCAACTGTACCCATGTTCGCCATGGAAAAATCTCATACTGCTGTAAACATTTTGGAAGAGTTTCGCAGCAAGGTTTTTGAATGGCTGTACCCAAGAGGGCTTAGTATTGGTTTTGTTTCCACAGATAATGACAGTAATGTACTTAAGGCCATGGAGATTGGTTCCTATTTCAGGGTTCTGTGTTTGGCGCACTGCATAAACATTATAGTTCAAGACTTTCTGAAAAAAGAACCCATAGTCAGCAACTTACTGACCACCTGTCAAAGAATATGCACTAATTTCTGCCATTCTTTTAAAGCTCAGAAGCATCAGAGGATCATTCAACATGACTGTAGAATGCCAGTCAAAGCACTCATCCAGGAGGTGGCAACATGTTGGAACTCAACTTATTACATGCTTGAACGTCTGTTTGAGCAGTACAGGCCACTCAATGAATATGTCATGCGAAGAGGGGATGCTACCGTGAAAGGCATGACCCTTCAGATGGAACAATGGTGCCTAGTTAAATGCCTGACTGAGGTGCTTTGTCCTTTTGGGGTCTTCACACGTGAAGTCAGCAAGGAGGACTGTACTATGGGCCAAGCTATCCCATTATTGCAAATGCTAGAGCATCAGCTGACGGCGGTGTCTGAATCATACAAAGGTGTAGAGGAAAAAAGAAGCCTATGAGTTGGTGGAGAGCTTAGCCCGTCGCTTAGCTGACAATACAAGGGTTCAAAATAAGATTTTTTCACAAGAACATTACATTTCTGCCACAATTCTGGATCCACGGGCAAAATTGGCACTGAAGACATTAATTCCTTTTAAAGAGATGGATGTTGCCCGCTACAAAACTTGGATAGCTGAGGCAGCGAGTATGTTGGAAAATGAACGGCTGCTAATTAAAAGCCGGCTAGATCAACCTACAACAAGTACTGCAGCAGGGTATCCAGCATCAAGTGCAACTTCGGACGCTGAGGGCAGTGCGTTTGGCTGACAACACTCACTATCACTATCAAGAACAGCAATAACTGGATCATTAGGCCCAGTAGCATTGTTACAGGATTGGTATTTACATTTAAGCATTGGTAAACGCAGTGCTAATGCACAGAGAAAAGAGCCCAAAAAAAAGTTTACCACCCCTGAACATTGAGCGGATGGTCCAGGCCTATCTGAACGACCCAACAGAGGTGTACATTGATCAAAACCCATTGCGGTATTGGTATGGGAAAAGGGCCCAATGGCCACTGCTCAGCAGACTGGCGATAAGCTATCTGGCTTGCTCTGTCGCAAGTGTCTCTTCCGAAAGTGTTTTCAGTGCTGCTGGTTCCATTGTAACAGTGAGAAGGACCAGTCTCTCGCCCAAAAACTTGGAGAGTTTAACAATGATCAAAATGAATCAGCACTTCATACCACCGAATTACACAATACATGAATCAAAGGAGGAAGATGAGGACAGCGGCTCAGGTGACTGAAGTAGTGTGTTACATGATGATTACCTACTTCTGGTTGAACCCCCAGAGTTTGAGGACGAGCTATACTTCCCTAACAATTAGGCTTGCACTTACTGTCTTCCTCCATTATATTCCTTTATTTGTGTATCTGTCTTTCCAGTTAGAAACTTTGAATCACAACAAATCCATCACCACCGTCATATACTTTTTTTTATTTCAATATACGAGTTTCAGCTGTCTGCATTTCACAGTACAGTCCTCCGAATCCTGCTTCTCCGCTCCATCCTCCTGAATCTCCCTAAATCCATTGCCCTCAAGACAGATGATGATTGGATGATGCAAAATAGAAGAAAAAATAAAATCTTTCCTAGTCCCTCCAAAAGAAGTGGAACATGATGATGACTACTATAGCTATCCTCCTTTCTGAGCCAAGAGCGACTGCCCATTAACTGAAAATGAGATGGAACAGGTAATGAATGATGCCATGCATTGGACGCAGACTGAGTGATTTTGTTGTTGTTTGTTGTGCATGAAGTTATTTCATTGTGCACTATTTGTAATAATCATCATTCTACACACTAAAAGTAACTCAAGGCAATTTTTCCCTACTTGCAACTATTTTTAATAAGAAATTTGTACTTGTACTGCAGCCTGATACATTGCTTTTGAATACAGGAAGGGGACTCAATCTGTACACTGCACACTGAGGAGGACAACAGCACCATGATGATGATGGCGAGAGAGACAGCCCCTTAACTTAAGATGAGAAGGAACAGGTAATGAAAATGAATGGCATGCATTGGACACCTGCCTCTGAGTGATTGATGTTTGTGTTTTTGTTGTTGGTTGTGCATGAAGTGAAGTCAAAGTCTACTTGTCTTACTGTACACACTAAAGAGTGACTCAAGTCAATAATATTTCTACTCTTGTTGTTTAATAACAAAATTGTACTTCTTCTGCAGGCCGATCTTCACAGTCACTCAGTACAAGTATCAGAGATGATTGATGGAATAATAAGTCAGGACTTTTCATGAGTGGCATAAAAGGTAAACAAGTCAACAACAACCACAGCAGAACTAAATGTCTGTGTATAAGTGGAGTCGAGTGTAGCAGTGGTATGACTGTGGTGCATTGATTTAGTCACTTAAATTGTTAAATGCTATATTGGTGGAAATGTGCTTTGTCCAACTCTTTCAAAAAATGTACACTAAACGGAGGATGTGCTAAGCGACGTGCCGTCACTGTGAGCCTGCTATGTCCTGTTGTTGTTGTAGGTCAATGCTGGAAACAGACTAGAGTAGAGATGATGCAAACATGCCACCTCGGAAAGTGTTCTTGTTGCACTACACCATCACTTGTGCATTTTTTTCAACTTTGTTTCTCAATATCCCTTTTGTTTTTGCATCTACAATTACAGGCCGGGCCTTACCCTGTGCTATACTTGGGAAAACAATGCACACTTACCTTACCAATTAATCTACATCTGCCAGGCAGGCAGTGGCGACACCCAAGATTGATGGACGAAAGGACCAAGAGGAATGCCCAGATGCAAATTCACATTTTTGACAAGGATAACAGAGTAACAGTATCAACTTTCATCATCTTTTAAATAATTTGATTCATGTTTTTTAACCATGGGCGTTAAATCCGTTTCGCGGGCGAATTTGCGGATTTTTGACGATTTCGCGATCCGCGAATCGCGCGAATTTACCCAATAATCCGCAAATTTGCAAGCTACGATTTATTTTGCTTGATCGCGCTTGAAAAATACAATATCGTGCGCGCGGTGTTGACTCTGAGCCTGCCGAGTTGTTTTTCTCCCAGTTTTGCGTGTGCTGCGCCATTTTCGATCCTGCTGCGTGATCGCGCAAGAGTTTTTCTAACGCAATTACGTCATAGCGGCTTGCCATCTTGCACAGCGGGAGTTTAACAACGCGAGTACGTCATAAATGCCCGCGACGGCATGCAGCTGACTTCCGGCGGGAGGTTTGAACAGCTCGAGTTCCCGAAATTGCAAAAATTGCAATTCTGCACAAGAAATCCACCGCAGGAAGCATAAACCTTGTGAAAATGATGATTTTGATCAGAATAACTCCTCGGATTGACATTTGGCTGCACTTTTGGGTGCAGGAGTTCATTTTTGGGGGTGGGGTGGGAGGAAGGAAGTGCCTCAGAGTCTCCAACTTCCTGTTCCTGTCCAGCAGGCTCCTCCCAGTGCTTTGTCCATGTACTGGCCACTTTTCATTTGGCTGTTGAGCTGGAAGGATTACTTTTTCTTGCTGGTGGTGGATTTTTGTATTTGAGGACTTTTTGGACTTTGGAGTTTGGATCACTTTTTAACTTGAGATTTTACAAGTAAGTTGGTGTTGTTTGTTTGGGGCATTGCAGTTGAGGCAACTCCAGTTCTAAAACTTTTTTCACAACTTTAACAAAATATATATTGTGGTGGTAGCTAGCCACAGTATCCAGTAGGCCCAGGGTTAGTCATGGGTGCATGATACAACTGTTTCTCTGATTTTTTTTAACTTAATTCTCATGTATGTCATGGAATTTTAGCTCACTGTTATATGTTTTTTTTTTTTGGGGGGGGTGCCTGTAAAGCCTCACTAGCCAGTAGGCCCAGGGGTAGTGAGTGGTGCATGAGCCTAGTCTTTCTGTGGGGTGTCTTGAATTTAAACATCATTGAGCGCATGGATGGCATGGGATTGTGGTGATTTTTATGTGTTTTTTTATTTTTGGGGGTGTTTTTATGGACTGTGCATGTGGGTGGGGGCCATTTTGAGTGCTGGTACAGGCAGGGACGGGCCATGTGCTGGGGCAAGGGGCCATTTTGAAGGCAGGCAGTGTTCTCAGGCCTGCACCCATTTTGCCTAGCTTTCATCCATTATGCCCAGGGGTAGTGAGTGGTGCATGGGCCTAGTATTTCTGTGGGGTGTCTTGAATTTAAACATCATTGAGGGCATGGATGACATGGGATTGTGGTGATTTTTAAGTGTTTTTCGATTTTTGGGGGTGTTGTTGTGGACTGTGCATGTGGGTGGGGGCCATTTTGAGTGCTGGTACAGGCAGGGACGGGCCATGTGCTGGGGGCAAGGGGCCATTTTGAAGGCAGGCAGTGTTCTCAGGCCTGCACCCATTTTGCCTAGCTTTCATCCATTATGCCCAGGTGTAGTGAGTGGTGCATGGGCCTAGTCTTTCTGTGGGGTGTCTTGAATTTAAACATCATTGAGGGCAAGGATGGCATGGGATTGTGGTGATTTTTATGTGTTTTTCGATTTTTGGGGGTGTTGTTGTGGACTGTGCATGTGGGTGGGGGCCATTTTGAGGGCTGGTACAGGCAGGGACAGGCCATGTGCTGGGGGGCAAAGGGCCATTTTGAAGGCAGGCAGTGTTCTCAGGCCTGCACCCATTTTGCCTAGCTTTCATCCATTATGCCCAGGGGTAGTGAGTGCTGCATGGGCCTAGTCTTTCTGTGGGGTGTCTTGAATTTAAACATCATTGAGGGCATGGATGGCATGGGATTGTGGTGATTTGTACGTGTTTTCCGATTTTTGGGGGTGTTGTTGTGGACTGTGCATGTGGGTGGGGGCCATTTTGAGTGCTGCTACAGGCAGGGACGGGCCATGTGCTGGGGGGCAAGGGGCCATTTTGAAGGCAGGCAGTGTTCTCAGGCCTGCACCCATTTTGCCTAGCTTTCATCCATTATGCCCAGGGGTAGTGAGTGGTGCATGGGCCTAGTATTTCTGTGGGGTGTCTTGAATTTAAACATCATTGAGGGCATGGATGGCATGGGATTGTGGTGATTTTTATGTGTTTTTCGATTTTTGGGGGTGTTGTTGTGGACTGTGCATGTGGGTGGGGGCCATTTTGAGTGCTGGTACAGGCAGGGACGGGCCATGTGCTGGGGGGCAAGGGGCCATTTTGAAGGCAGGCAGTGTTCTCAGGCCTGCACCCATTTTGCCTAGCTTTCATCCATTATGCCCAGGGGTAGTGAGTGCTGCATGGGCCTAGTCTTTCTGTGGGGTGTCTTGAATTTAAACATCATTGAGGGCATGGATGGCATGGGATTGTGGTGATTTGTACATGTTTTTCGATTTT
Source organism: Lissotriton helveticus (assembly GCF_964261635.1). NCBI lineage: Eukaryota > Metazoa > Chordata > Amphibia > Caudata > Salamandridae > Lissotriton > Lissotriton helveticus. The sequence goes on along the minus strand of NC_136063.1, from coordinate 1,510,590,500 downwards.
TGGGGGTGTTGTTGTGGACTGTGCATGTGGGTGGGGGCCATTTTGAGTGCTGCTACAGGCAGGGACGGGCCATGTGCTGGGGGGCAAGGGGCCATTTTGAAGGCAGGCAGTGTTCCCAGGCCTGCACCCATTTTGCCTAGCTTTCATCCATTATGCCCAGGGGTAGTGAGTGGTGCATGGGCCTAGTCTTTCTGTGGGGTGTCTTGAATTTAAACATCATTGAGGGCATGGATGGCATGGGATTGTCGTGATTTTTATGTGTTTTTCGATTTTTGGGGGTGTTGTTGTGGACTGTGCATGTGGGTGGGGGCCATTTTGAGTGCTGGTACAGGCAGGGACGGGCCATGTGCTGGGGGGCAAGGGGCCGTTTTGAAGGCAGGCAGTGTTCTCAGGCCTGCACCCATTTTGCCTAGCTTTCATCCATTATGCCCAGGGGTAGTGAGTGGTGCATGGGCCTAGTCTTTCTGTGGGGTGTCTTGAATGTAAACATCATTGAGTGCATGGATGGCATGGGATTGTGGTGATTTTTATGTGTTTTTCGATTTTTGGGGGTGTTGTTGTGGACTGTGCATGTGGGTGGGGGCCATTTTGAGTGCTGGTACAGGCAGGGACGGGCCATGTGCTGGGGGGCAAGGGGCCATTTTGAAGGCAGGCAGTGTTCTCAGGCCTGCACCCATTTTGCCTAGCTTTCATCCATTACGCCCAGGGGTAGTGAGTGGTGCATGGGCCTAGTCTTTCTGTGGGGTGTCTTGAATTTAAACATCATTGAGGGCATGGATGGCATGGGATTGTCGTGATTTTTATGTGTTTTTCGATTTTTGGGGGTGTTGTTGTGGACTGTGCATGTGGGTGGGGGCCATTTTGAGTGCTGGTACAGGCAGGGACGGGCCATGTGCTGGGGGGCAAGGGGCCGTTTTGAAGGCAGGCAGTGTTCTCAGGCCTGCACCCATTTTGCCTAGCTTTCATCCATTATGCCCAGGGGTAGTGAGTGGTGCATGGGCCTAGTCTTTCTGTGGGGTGTCTTGAATTTAAACATCATTGAGTGCATGGATGGCATGGGATTGTGGTGATTTTTATGTGTTTTTCGATTTTTGGGGGTGTTGTTGTGGACTGTGCATGTGGGTGGGGGCCATTTTGAGTGCTGGTACAGGCAGGGACGGGCCATGTGCTGGGGGCAAGGGGCCATTTTGAAGGCAGGCAGTGTTCTCAGGCCTGCACCCATTTTGCCTAGCTTTCTTCCATTATGCCCAGGGGTAGTGAGTGGTGCATGGGCCTAGTCTTTCTGTGGGGTGTCTTGAATTTAATCATCATTGAGGGCATAGATGGCATGGGATTGTGGTGATTTTTATGTGTTTTTCGATTTTTGGGGGTGTTGTTGTGAACTGTGCATGTGGGTGGGGGCCATTTTGAGTGCTGGTACAGGCAGGGACGGGCCATGTGCTGGGGGGCAAGGGGCCATTTTGAAGGCAGGCAGTGTTATCAGGCCTGCACCCATTTTGCCTAGCTTTCATCCATTATGCCCAGGGGTAGTGAGTGGTGCATGGGCCTAGTCTTTCTGTGGGGTGTCTTGAATTTAAACATCATTGAGGGCATGGATGGCATGGGATTGTGGTGATTTTTATGTGTTTTTCGATTTTTGGGGGTGTTGTTGTGGACTGTGCATGTGGGTGGGGGCCATTTTGAGTGCTGGTACAGGCAGGGACGGGCCACGTGCTGGGGGGCAAGGGGCCGTTTTGAAGGCAGGCAGTGTTCTCAGGCCTGCGCCCATTTTGCCTAGCTTTCATCCATTATGCCCAGGGGTAGTGAGTGGTGCATGGGCCTAGTCTTTCTGTGGGGTGTCTTGAATTTAAACCTCATTGGGGGCATGGATGGCATGGGATTGTGGTGATTTTTATTTGTTTTTTCAATTTTGGGGGGTGTATAACTGATGTTCCTCTGTCTTCCATTGCTTTTAGGTGCACAAGAGAACCACCAGTTCCAGGAAGAAGTCCTGCAGCGGTGTGTGCAGCACAACGTCACGCGACGTCACGTGTGGCCACAGACAAGACAACTCTGCAACTCGTGCAACTGCGGCCTGCTGTTCTGACATCTGAAGAAGATGGGCCCAAAGAAAGGTGGCCGTAGCGCCTCAGCAACGAAAGTTGCCAGTGCCACTGCCAGGCCAGTAAGAAGGAGCAGAAGAAGCAAGTGGCACCACCTACCAAGGAGACGGGTGTGCCCACCGACACCTTTTTTGGGAAAAAAACAACTACGCCTGCAGCAGCAGCGGTGTCCGCCGGGGGCCAAGCTGGAAGCAGCACCTCCGTCTCATTGGGGTCAGTGCCACCACTCCAAGTTAGGCCCAAGCCCATGAGTGCCGCAAAGGCAGCCACTTTGGTTGTTGAATCACCATCGAGCAGTGATGTTGGCTCATCACAAGAAAGTACCATCCAATCAACGCCGGGTGTAACTCAGCTGACGAGTGTTCAACAACCACAGTCGCAACGACAACCACAGGTGCAACTAGTACAAGCGCAAGTACATGGGCAAGGAGAGGCGCAAGGAGAGGCGCAAGGAGAGGTGCAAGTAGAGCCGCAAGGAGAGGCGCAAGTAGAGCTGCAAGGAGAGGCGCAAGTAGAGCCGCAAGGAGAGGCACAAGTAGAGCCGCAAGGTGAGGCGCAAGGAGAGGCGCATGGACAGGTGCATGGAGAGGTGCAACTAGAGGTTCATGGAGCGGCACAACTGCCTACATCGCTTGTTCCTCCAGAAGTAGGGGCACATCAGGGAATTGATATTCAAGAGGAGGTATCATCCGAGGAAGCCACTCCTCCTGATGATGATCCATTGTCTTCCAGATCCCCAGCAAGAAAAAGGTCAAGGAGGGCTACTACTACTACTACAAGTTCTTCTTCAAGCCCTCTTCATTCTGATGACCTTGATGTTGATTGGAACCCACAAATGCAGTCTGAGAGTGAGGCACGCCATGAGCCAACAAAGGTAGCTAAGCCTAAAAGGAAGGTTCCCGCAAGGCTTCGACTTATGGGTGATGACAACGAACAAGAAGTGGTGCCTTCTGCTGCTGATGAAGAGTCTGACGATGACCCAGTCATCACAGATGTCACTCCAGCCACAGCGGGCATGCAGCAGACAAACATTTTAACCCTAGCCCAAATGGCTGCTGAGCAGGATGAGGGCGGCGCGGCACTGGTGGTACCACCACCAACGCAGTTAACTACAACACCAACACGACCTACAGCTCCCATATTTTCTCGTCAGAAGGGCCGGCAGGGACCTCCATCCAGCTCGACCCCCATTACCTCAAGTAGTGGTGCTGTAAGTCAACTACAGGGAAAAATTCAGCCACGCACAACCTACACTTCATCTGGCATTGGAAGTCAAAGTAGCACCTACACCACCAGCAGACATCTCCAGTCCCCAGTTTGGGACTTCTTTACTGTTAGAAAAAAGGCAGAAAACATGGTTGTTTGTTCAATTTGTAAAGTATCAGTTAGTCGGGGTTAGCTTGGTACCAACTATGGTACCGGAGGCCAGAGAGGTCATCTCAAAAAACACCACCCTATCCAGTGGTATAAGCACCTAAGTGACATCAATGAAGCCAAAACAAATCCAAATGTATCCCTTGATATTGCATCTGATGATGATGAGAGGCTGATCGTGCAGGGGGGGAAGTGAAGAAGCGACAGGCATTTATTCTGGTACATGCAGTACCCCTGCAACATGTATGAGGCACACTAAGAGTCTGGGGGACACACCAATGCAAAAAAGTAAATCAATGAGCCTAACTGGTTTGAAGTCTGCATCATCATCATCATCATCATCATCACGTAAAACGGTCCAGCGCACCATTAGCAGGATGTTTTGGTCGGATCCGCCATTTGAACGCAACCACCCAACGGTGTGTCTCTATAACGCAAAGCTGGCTAAAATGCTAGCGCTGGACCTTCTCCCTTTCTCTTTCGTGGAAGGGGTGGGTTTTCGTGAATTTGTGGCAACAGTCTGCCCTAAATGGAAGGTTCCTAGCCGGTACTATTTTGCAAGGGTTGCTGTTCCAGCACTACATCAAGATGTGCTGGAGGTGATTGGCGCAGCTATTCTGAAGAGTGCTGTTCACACTATCCACATGACAACAGACATGTGGACCAGTTGCGCAGCTTTTGATTACATGTGCATCACTGCACACTGGGTCTCTTTTGCAGGGGTCGAAAGACAGTTAAAACACAAAGATGTTGACACGGAGGAAGTTTTTCAAGCTACTCGCAAACATGCAACAGTAGGCATGTTTGCCATGGAGAAATCTCACACTGCACCTAACCTTTTGGAGGAGTTTAACAGGAAGGTCAATGAATGGCTGCATCCAAGAAACCGCACAGGTGGTTATGTTTCCACGGATAATGGCAGTAATATAGTTAGGGCCATGTCTGATGGTGGCTATTTCAGAGTGCCGTGTTTGGCGCACAGTATTAACATCGTGGTGCAAGCCTTCTTGACAGCAGAAGAGCCAGTCGTCAATGTACTGACCACCTGCCGAAAAATCTGTACCCATTTCAACCATTCTTTTAAGTCACGGAAGCAGCTGAGGAGCCTTCAATATGACCATCAACTGCCAGTCAAAGGACTAATCTAGGAGGTGGCAACACGTTGGAACTCAACCTTTTACATGCTTGAGCGTCTGTCTGAGCAGTGGGAGGTAATACATGAGTTTGTCTTTAAACTGGGTTCTGCTCCCAAAGACTTGATGCTAGAGTTGGAGGAATGGAAGCTAATTGCAAGCCTGACAGACATGCTTTGTCCTTTTGAGCTCTTCACGCGTGAAGTTAGCAGGGAGGACTGTTCTTTGACCAAAGCTATCCTATTGTTGCGCATGCTAGAGCACCAACTGAAGGAGGTGTGTTCAACATTCCAAGATGATGGTGAAAAGCGAGAAGCATATGGTTTGGCGCAGAAGTTATTATGGCACCTACTTGACAATGAAAGGCTTAAAAAGATACATGCAGAACAACATTACATTTGTGCCACTATTCTTGATCCACGGTACAAAAAGGCACTGCCCACCAATATTTTCTTTCCTTTTTCGGAAGCAGAAGTTTCAAAGTACAAACATTGGCTAGCTGTGTCAGCCACTCGGTTCGAAAGAGAGCGGCAGAACATTCAAGGAGGCAGCACAAGTACAACTGAATCAGCAGGCCATCCGGCGTCAAGTTCCACTTCTCAATCCGTGGCCGAAGGGAGTCACTTTCCCTCACAGCCGTTAACGACACCAGCAACCATATCATCACCCTCACCTGCACCAGGCCGCAAACAAATATTGTCGTTAGGGGATTGGCTAACTCAGCAAGGGTTAGCTCGGTCCACTGATGAAAAGGTCACAGATGGTTCGCAAAGTGGATCAACCCTGGAGAACCTTGAGTCGGTGGTGCAGGCCTATCTGGATGACCCAACAGAGGTCTGTCATGATGAGAACCCACTGGGATATTGGTATACGAAAAGCTCAAAATGGCCACTGATCACCAACCTGGCTCTAAATTATTTGTCTTGCCCACTCGCAAGCATGTCTTCTGAACGTGTTTTCAGTGCTGCTGGTGCCATTCTTACTTCAGAAAGGACCCGCCTTTTGCCCAAAAATGTGGAGAGGTTAACAATAATCAAGATGAATCAGCACTTCATACTACCCGATTACAAAATACGTGAATGCACGCAGGAAAAAGAGGACACCGACTTAGGTGATGACGACGACGGAAGTTCTTCTTGGTCACCAGACCTACTCCCGTTTCAATTCATAGGCTTGGAGGACGAGCTCTGCTTCCCTGACAACGACTGAAAATGGCGTCCTTTTTTTCCGTACTTATTCACTTTTATTCCTGTGTATCTTTCTTTGTTTTGATACTTTTACCACAACAAAACTCTAATCAATTAATCACAATAAGTTCATCATCAGCACTGTCTTCATCTTATTTTCCGTATTGATTTGAAGGTGCCGCAGTCTGCATTCAGATGTTCACAAGTTCACAACTCAATCATGCTCCTCTATCCTCCTCCTCCAGACTCCCCCTATCCATTTTCCTCAAGGCAGATGGATGGATTATGGAGAAAAAACAAACTTTGTCTTCGTAGACGAGTCCCCTCAAGTGGGACTGAAATAACTGACTGACTGACTACATGCTTGCTGATTGTTGACAGACCTACTTCTGAAATTTACAGGAGAGGCTTCCCTCTGGGCCCTCACTTTCCGAAGAAGATGCGGACATAAAGTAGAACAGGTAATGAATAATGAGAAGATAAAAGTCCACATTTGTAAAGCGCACAATCACCCGTAAGGGTCTCTAGGCGCTGGGGGGCCGTCGGGAAGATTAAGCGAGCTATTGCCCAGAGTCACATGGTGCTGGGCTAACCTGCCGCCGGAGCCGGGGATCGAACCGTGGTCCCCAGATTCCAGCGTCAGTCATCCTGGCCACGGCGCCACACCTCTTCCACATCAGTGGACCGCAATGGCTGTTTGTCTCTGTTGAAACCAATTGCTGTTTGTTTTTTGTGAACAGCGCAATTTGCCATGTTTTCAATATACCAGTATTGCAGGTTTTGGGAGGTTTATTTGGGGTGTTCTAGATTTGCGGTGCTGGGTCGGGGGTCTGGGAGCACTGCTGGCACAGTCTAATGTTGATTGCATTTGTTTTTCAGGAAATCCATGGTAGAAAACGGGAGTTATGGCCTAGCTGCACAGCGCGCCTGGAGTGATTTTGGAATGAGGCCGAAAATATTTCTAAGTGTGAGCTTTTCCGGTTTTGCTTTTTGCCTGTTTGGGGGGGTTCTGCTTTTTTCTGCCTGGGTTGACGGGTCTGGGGCCATTGCTGGGAAGGTCTAATACCGGATAAAAGTGTTTTGGATAAAATACATGGTTTAAAAGTTTTTCACTTTTTAGCGTTTTCTATCACTTTCGTGTTTTTGGGGGCCCGCTTGGGGGGGTTCCTGGTGTTTGTGGGTGGGTTTTTGGGTCTTGGAGCAACGCTGGCTATGGATACTTTTGATTGCAAGAGGTTTGAAGCAAATCCATGGTGACAAATGTGAGTTAGGGCCTAGCTGCAGAGCGCGCGCTGAGTGATTTTGGAAATTTTCCTGAAAATGTCTAAGTCCCCACTTTTGTATATTTGCTTTTTGCCTGTTTGGGGGGCTTCTACTTGTTTCCGCCTGGGTTGACGGGTCTGGGGCCATTGCTGGGAAGGTCTAATACCGGATAAAAGTGTTTTGGAGAAAATCGGAGTTGAAATTGTTTTGCGTTTTTGCTCACTTGCTTGTCTTTGGGGTGCTGTTTGGGGGGGTTCCTGGTGTTTGGGGGCGGGTTTTGGGGTCTGGGAGCACTGCTGGCACAGTCTAATTTTGATTGCATTTGTTTTTCAGGAAATCCTTGGTAGAAAACGGGAGTTATGGCCTAACTGTACAGCGCGCCTGGAGTGATTTTGGAATGAGGCCGAAAATATTTCTAAGTGTGAGCTTTTCCGGTTTTGCTTTTTGCCTGTTTTGGGGTCTTCTACTTGTTTCCACTGGGGTTGACGGGTCTGGGGCCATTGCTGGGAAGGTCTAATACCGGATAAAAGTGTTTTGGATAAAATACATGGTTGAAAAGTTCTTCACTTTTTAGCGTTTTCTATCACTTTCGTGATTTCGGAGGCCTGCTTGGGGGGGTTCCTTGTGTTTGTGGGTGGGTTTTTGGGTCTTGGAGCAACGCTGGGTATGGATACTTTTGATTGCAAGAGGTTTGAAGCAAATCCATGGTGGCAAAGGGGAGTTAGGGCCTAGCTGCAGAGCGCGCGCTGAGTGATTTTGGAAATTTTCCTGAAAATTTCTAAGTCCCCACTTTTGTATATTTGCTTTTTGCCTGTTTGGGGGGCTTCTAATTGTTTCCGCCTGGGTTGACGGGTCTGGGGCCATTGCTGGGAAGGTCTAATACCTGATAAAAGGTTTTTGGAGAAAATCGGAGTTGAGTTGACATTATTTTTGCGTTTTTGCTCACTTGCTTGTCTTTGGGGTGCTGTTTGGTGGGGTTCCTGGTGTTTGGGGGTGGGTTTTGGGGTCTGGGAGCACTGCTGGCACAGTCTAATTTTGATTGCATTTGTTTTTCAGGAAATCCATGGTAGAAAACGGGAGTTATGGCCTAGCTGCACAGCGCGCTTGGAGTGATTTTGGAATGAGGCCGAAAATATTTCTAAGTGTGAGCTTTTCCGGTTTTGCTTTTTGCCTGTTTGGGGGTCTTCTACTTGTTTCCGCCGGGGTTGACGGGTCTGGGGTCATTGCTGGGAATGTCTAATACCGGATAAAAGTGGTTTGGAGAAAATCCATGCTGGAAAGCGTTTTAGCACTTTTTTTTAACTTAGGGCTCGTTAGGGTTAGCACTGGCAGCAGTATTGCATGTGTTTGAGAGTGTTCTAGATTTTTGCAACTGGGTTCTGGGGTCTTAGAGCATTCGTGGGAATGTGTAATTTTGGTTGCAAGTGGTTTGAAGAAACTCCATGGTGGGAAAGGGGGGATTTGGCCTAGTTAAAGAAAGCGTTTGCCACTATTATTAACTTAGGGCTCGTTAGGGTTAGCAGTATTGTATTGCATGTGTTTGTGCGGGGGTTCTAGATTTTTATGACTGGGTGGGGTCTTGGAACACTTGTTGGAATGTCTAATTTTGATTGCACGTGGTTTGAAGATAATCCATGGTGGGAAAGGGGGGTTTGGGGCATACTTTCGGAGTGCGTTTTGGCACGATTTGAAATTAGGCCTCTGCGAGGTAGCAGCAGTATTCTGCAAGTTTTTGGGAGGGTAATGTGGGGTGTTTTTTGATTTTGGGGATTGTCATCTCTGAAAGTGACAGTATAATTTTTGCACTACACAGCGTGCCTTATATAAATTTTTTTCTCCGAGGTGTCTTTAACACTTACTGTTGTGTTTTTCCATCATCAATTACAGGCAGGCTTTTACCCTGTGCCATCGATGTACTCCTCAGGCCTACAATTAGCGATCCGCAAATCCGCATCAGGCAGGCAGTGGACAGTCAGTGTGTCTGGTCACCAAGATTGATCGCCGGAGCATCCGATGGAATGAAGGAGTACCGCGAATAAGAGGAATGGGTGGATGCATCAACTTCACAAATTCAACGGGACAACTACAAAAAACAGAAACAGTATCCAAAATTCTCCTTATCTTTTAAATGATATTCTTGTGAACTTGAACTTACTTCTACGAGTGTGACTCTGTGCGTTTGTTTGATCTCTGCTTCAAATTCATCCCTCCAGCTATTTGATACGTCTTTGCTATGTTTAACACTAATTTAATGTTCTAAGTGTTTATTGTCTGAGGGCAGAGAGGCAAGTGAAATTGCGTAATGACTGCAGCCCTGTACTGCCAACTTGTTCCTTCGTAGTTACTAGTAAGTTGCAGTAAGTAGTAGTACTACTTTTCAGTAAGCTAACCATCCATTTACTAAACAACTTCTGGCATGCAGTAGTGCACTTAGTTTATGTCCCTTTAAAGGTTTATCGATATCTTCAAATCCAAAGATTTGTTTCTCTTCATTTGTTGTTTGACTGTCCATGCTGTGTTTTTTTTTCCTCTCTACCAAACTTTCCCAAAAACCCCCATTCCCATCCAATTTTCAAACCCTAACCCTCTTCCCCCGGGCTGTGTGGTATTTCATTGATGTGTGACTGACAACAACAATAAATTCCACACACTTGCTGGGGAGGATAAGGTCAAAGCAACCAGAAGTTCATGTGCGCCATCGTGGATTGATAATAGGAACATCCTCCTCCTACACTACGTGAACAATCTAATGCTTAATGCTTACCTTACGTTGGAACTGCTTAGGCTACAATTTAGGGGACTGTTCTGTACCCTACTATCTATTGTACTGTTTCTAATGCTATGCTCAGGCCACTCAATGTTTAATTTCCTCTTTTTTTCATATGGTGATACTGCAAGTGTGTACCACTACTGCTACCAGCACAACAATGTTATTGCATCCGTCGAGGATTCAAGTCAACAACCAACCTTAATCACCATTTGCAATGCAGCCAGCCCTGGGGCTACCCCGATTCTCAAACATGAATCACAGGTAAGATAAGCATTTTGGAGAGGTAAAATAATGGGCTAGGACTGGGAGGAGAGCAGAGATTGCCAGTACTACTAGTAAAGTACTAGTAGGGCTACTGAATTCACTAACTCGGTTACTGGCACTTTGGTACATTTCAGGACTAGATGTTTCATTCATGCTGGTAAGTTGGAAGAAACCAAACGTCCAGTAACTACCGCCCACCCCCACACAAAATAATATGAACGCGTATACTATGTTTTGGTATGAAAAATAATTATTAGGAAATATATTGAGGTAGTCAAAAAATGAAATAAATTAACCCAACTCACCCCCTACCTAACCCCAACCAATGTCCAAAAGTCCAAAAGTCCCCTTTCCCAAACACCCAATTCCCACCCCCCCAACAGTCTTTAAAAAAGGGGCAAGGGACAGTCACTTCCTCCGGTGGCGTCGTTTTGCAAGCTGTTGCTTCATGTCCCGCTGCTCTTTGCGGAGGTCCCGGAGCTGGCGCTGATGTTTCTCGGCCAACCGCTCCAGGTAGTCCACTCTTTTGCGTAGTCGGCGCACACGAACGATCCAGGATCTGGGGAGGGCCGCTGATGTTGTTGCTGCTGTGTGGCGGCGGCGGGAGGCTGTCGGGCCACAGCTCCACTTGGCTGGAGGCTTCTGGCTGGTGGACCCGGGGGCAGTGGAGGAGGATGTAGATGTTGATGATGTCTCTTCATGCTCCCGAGCCCACAACCGCCGATACTTGACACAAATAGCCTCCAGCTTACGGGCCCTGGCCCGGACAGCCATCTCCTTACGGGTGAGCTTTTTGGGTGTAGCATCTATGAAGAAAGAACGAAAAATACTGTAGCCAATAGTACTTAACATAAAGTCAAAATAATTCAACGGAAGGTTGACACTCATTAACACCAGCAAGTAGCAAACACAGTATAACATTTTGGCCTGTATCTTTCCGCCGTCTTTGTAAGCCTGTGACACTGTCAGTTTCAGGAATTCCACTAGCAGCACTATAGGTGGACTCACTACTAGTACATACATAGTCAGATAGTACTAAAAAAAGGCCTTTTTTACTTTTTTTCTCTTGTTTTGCAAAAGAAATTACTGGTACGTGAACTTGTGGTAGCCGCCATAATGGCAGCTCACTCAGCTTTAACCCAAGAAATACAGACACAGGCCATGATGATGCAGACTCGCAGTACTTTAAGCATGTCCATATTAGTACCCTGCCACGGGTACAACAACTACACCACAGGAGCCCACAGTATACTGCCCGGGGATCCCACTCCTTTAGGAACCAACTATATATCCTAACCGCAGGCATCCTTCTTGATAGGACGATGGTGCCTAATAACACCCCACTAACCTTCCCTCCCCCCCCCAACTGCTGCTGATGTGGGCATAATCGTGTGGTCTGATAGAATAGTACGCCACTTGTCGGGTGTTGCATTTGTTACTTCAAGCCCCATGGAACCTCTGCCTCCAAGTGTACCTATTCTTCATCCTCCACCATGTAGTCACGTAACGCTTGCACTATCGATTCCCAAGCCCTCGCCATTTCCAAGCTCTTATCATTGTCAGTTCTGGTAGCCTGTCGCATTCTAATCACGCTTTCGCACCTGGACCATTTCAACAACTCATTCATCCATCTCCTCATCGATGGGCCCTCCTTGGATTTCCAGTGCCAGGTAATCTCTCTCTGAGCTAAGATGAGCCCTAGGTCTATAAATTTGCTCGTGATTTTCGTCTTTGTCGTGTGAGGGAACCAAAGCAGCAGGCACGCCGCCATATCAAACTCCACCTCCCTGTCAGTAACCGCGTTCAAAAGTTCTCCCACTTCAGGCCAGTACGTCCCTAATTTTCGGCATCCCCACAACAAGTGGTCCAGCTCAACGTCTGGCGCTAAGCACCTTGGGCAGACTGCATCCTGCACCCTAAAATATCGCTTGATCCTCCCTGGGGTCAAATAGGCCCTATGTAGTATGAAAAAGTGCACCTGCTGGACGCGGGCATTTCTGACACCCTTCCACGTCCGTGTCATAACATGACCCCAGACTGTGTCTGGTATGGGTCTACCTATGCTGTCTTCCCATTTCGTCTTCAGCGCAAGTAGCAGCTCTAGTCCCTCGTGTAACATTCTAGAGTGGAGGCAGGTCACCGCCTTAATGGTGCCCGCAGCCATCACCACATATTGGCAGGCCATGGTCGTGTCCGGTTCCACTAGCCCTCCCTTCCAGTGCTTCTGCATCGCCGCTACCACTGCTGAATGCAAGAGATAACTCCCATCTGGGAGACCAAACTGCTCCTGCAACGTCCGAAAGGATACCAGCTTCCCATCCGTATATAAGTCCCCCACCATCTGTAGGCCCAACTCTTCCCATTCCGACAGCGGGGACCAATCGCCCCCATGGGGCAGCGCCGTTAGCATCCCCAGTGGGATCTCCGGCGCATACGGTCGGGCTATCTTCGCTCTCCTCAGACTTCTGTGCCAGCACGACTGAAGGGTTTTTTCCTCCAAGGTGAGACCCCTCAGATCCAATTTCTATTGCATGATTATATACGACAAGACATGTCGCTGGATACCGGTCCCCCGATCTTAGTCCAGGCCCCTAAATTCCCTGGCAATGTTTTGCGTTAATATCTGCAGCTGAGCCGCTAGGTAATATAATTCAAAATCGGGAACCGCCATCCCCCCCTCTAGTTTGGGCCTGAGCAGAGTAGTCAGTGCCACCCTACGTCGTCCGTGTCCCCAGAGGAAGCCAGTAATCATCGTCTTCAAGTCTTTGAAGATCCGCTGAGGGATCCATAGTGGTAGGGTACGTAAGTAATAGAGCAACCGTGGCAGAGCCACCATCTTCAACAGTGCCACCCGGCCCAGTACCGATAGAGGGAGGGAGGTCCAAAAGGACATACACCCCTTTAGTGCTCTTATGCAGCGCCCTATATTTCCCCGTGGTAAACACGGACACCCAGATAGGTGAAACACGTGGACTCCCACACCACATCCACCTCAAGAGGGGGATACGGCGTGTCCGCCCGCAACGGGAAAACACAGGTTTTGTTCCAGTTTACCTTAAGGCCAGACAGTCGGCCGAAGCTGGATAACATCTCAACAGCTCCTCCCAGAGCCCGTTCGGTATCTTCCAGGTACAGCAACAGATCATCTGCATACAGTGATATGTAATGCAAGTCCCCACCATGTCTAACCCCATTGTACAATGCACCCGACCTCGCGCTGCCAGTGGTTCCATCGCTAAGGCGAACAGCAGGGGAGACAGCGAGCAACCCTGCCTCGTCCCTCTACGCACCGGGTAATCGGAGGATATAACTGACCCCAGTCGTACCCTTGCAGTAGCAGAGGAGTAGAGAACTTTGGTCCATCGTCCAAACCCATCCCCTAGGCCGAACTTCACCAACACCTCATCTAAGTACTTCCACTCAAGGCTATCGAAAGCTTTTTCGATGTCAACCGATAACACTGCTGGTTTTCGATCCGGGTCCACGGCACCGTCTAATATGCGGACCAATCGGCGAACGTTCATGGATGTGTTCCTAGTAGGAATAAACCCAGCCTGGTCCCCGTGTATCAGCATGGTCATGTGCGGTAGCAATCTAGTAGCTAAAATACGGCTCAAGATCTTATAATCCACCGTTAGCATAGATAAGGGCCTATACGACGTCACATCTGTGGCTCCCCTACCAGGTTTCAGTAGCGGCACCACTAGCGCTTCCCTCATTGATTTGGGCAGATGCCCCAGTGTCAAGGCTTCCGAGTACACCGCCAGTAGCCTGGGTGCTAATATATCAATATATTTCGAGTAAAATTCAATCGGTAAGCCATCCACACCCGGCGTTTCATTTCTAGCCATCTGCTTAATGGCCACCCGGATCTCTGACAGTGTGATGGGGCCGCCTAGGTCTTTCCCGGCCTCGCCAAACAGCACTGGGAGATGAACAGGCTCCAGGAATTCGCCTATCGTAGAAACCTCTACCCCCAGCTGACTCTCATACAGACTCGTGTAATACGACTGGAAGCGCGCCAGGACCGCCGTCTGCGAGTAGACTATTTCCCCTGTCTCCGTTCTAATGCTCATAATCGGGCAACCTCTAGGTTCTGGATTGGCAAGCTTAGCAAGTAACGTTCCCACCTTATCCCCCTCTGCATGAACCTTGGTGGTATACAGCTTGCAGTCATAGCATCGCAGCCGCTCTGTTTCTGTCGCTACCATTTCCTTTGCTTCTAGTAACTGCACCTGTAAATCCGGGCGCTCAGGTCTACGCTGCTCTAGATCCCTCAACACACATTCCGCCTTCTCCAGATCAGCCAAAACCGACGTCCTTGCATTCGAAAACCTGCCCATACATACGCCTCTCACTACCACCTTCATCGCATCCCATTCTATCGATCTCGTGGCAGCTGAACCCTCATTCTCATCAAAGTAGTGCTCGATGCCCTGTAGGACCGTGCCACTGAACACCGGGTCCTCTAATGTATCAGGTCACAGCCTCCATGTTGGGACCGCAGATCTCGCCTGTTGCCACTGCACTACCACTAGCAAGGGATTATGATCTGAAATGGTCCTGGCTAGGTACTCCGTATGTGTTATCATGGCAGCCAGGGGGTCACTACAGAGGACGGAGTCTATTCTAACATGTAACGCATGTAAAGCTGAGAAAAAGGAATAATCCCTAACATCAGGATGTTGCTCCCTCCATACATCTATGAGTCCCCACCTCTCCTGCCAATCTTTCCTGTGCGCTGCTAGCCTGCGCACTGGGGAGTCGGCCAATGGCGGATGCGACCTATCAAGCGCCATATCAATGATCGAATTGAAGTCCCCGCCCAGGATGATGGGGCCCGCTAGGAAGTATGCCAGCGAACCTGTTAGGCCATCGAAAAAATGGGCCTGGTCAGCATTGGGGGCGTATACACTACATAAGACCACATCCCGGCCATATAGCCTCCCCTCCACCACCACATATAAACCCTCAGGGTCTACTAGCTGGTTCGTTGCCTGGAATGGGACCCCCGCTCTCACCCATATCAGCATCCCCCTGGCAAACGCTGAATACGTGGTTCCAAACACCTGACCCCGCCACCTCCTCTGCAGCACAGCGCATTCCTGCTTGGTTAAATGAGTTTCTTGCAACAGTGCAATTTGGACGCCTCGCCTCACCAAATAGGCGTGCACCTTGTGTCGTCTCGACATTGTTCAAAGTCCACGGACATTCCATGTAAGGCATTTCAAATTAGGTAACGTCCCCATAGCAGCCATTTCCCGACCATTTCAACATCAACAATTCGTTACCCACATCATTGCAGTATAACCCCCCTATCAGAACACCCCGACAAACTCCCCAACCCCCTCTCCCCAGGACAGGACCTAATAACACAACATCAGCCCCCATCCAAACCTGTAACACTGCACACATTTCACTAATATGTGGTCGCCACCACAGAAAGCCTTTAGGGCAACAAGAGGGTGAGTCAGAGCCGACCCAGGGCAGGCAGGGCCCCCCGCCCCGCGCCCAAGATCCCATACTGCTTTCGCAGCGCAATACCTGCCAACCGGCCAATCACCAGGGTAAGTTGCCCCAACCGGGGTAGCGGTTAT
The DNA here is from genome assembly GCF_964261635.1 of Lissotriton helveticus. Classification (NCBI taxonomy): domain Eukaryota; kingdom Metazoa; phylum Chordata; class Amphibia; order Caudata; family Salamandridae; genus Lissotriton; species Lissotriton helveticus. Next base: position 1,510,574,810 of record NC_136063.1, on the reverse strand, counting down.
GAGCTTCACATTAAACGTCACTCATTGAATAGTCCATCTGCTGTCTGTGGGGTGACCACCGGCCCCGGCGAGCTGTCAGCTTCCGAGACGTCTCCTCCAGATTTTCCTCCGTCATCCCCAGAGTCCGAGCCCATCGATGCCTTCTCATGTTGTGATCCAGTAATGATCGCCGTTGCAGCTAATGCTCCCTTTCTGTCCGCTGCCATCTGGCCGTCCTGCATCGCCCTCTTGAGTTTATTACGTCTGCGGATGCGTTGTGATTTTCGCACCTGAACCGGTTTTTGTCTCTCCCTGTCGCCTTTACTCTTGCGATCCGTACCAGCACGGTATTACTCGAGCCATGACCACACTTCGTCCGGGGTCTGAAAGAATTGGGTCTTCCCATCTAGGATCACTCGTAGCTTGGCTGGAAAAAGCAAGGAGTATTGTATCCCCTCCCCCCTCAGTTCTTTTTTCACGTTCAGATAGGATGCCCTGCTCCTTTGGACCTCCTGAGTGTAATCCGGGAAGACCGTGACCGAGCTATTGTCCACCTGAAAGGGGCCCACTGAACGCGCCCTCTGTATTAGTAGGTCGCGATCCTTATAGTGCAATAGTCGTACCACCATCGGCCTTGGCGGACGGCCCTGCATGGGTGGGCGGGCCGGGACCCTGTGCGCCCGCTCCAGGGAGAAGAAGGGAGAGAGACCTTCCAGAGCCACGACCGTTTTAAACCAGTTCTCCATATAGGCCACTGCATCATCCCCTTCAACTTTTTCTGGCAGGCCCACCACCCGTACGTTGTTCCTCCTATTGCGGCTTTCGGAATCCTCCGCACGTTTCTCCAGTGTTGCCAAGCGACCCAGGATATCGGTCAGTTTGTGTTCCGCAGTCACTACCGCTGGTTTGAGCTCCTGGAGCAATAGCTCGTTGTCCTTTACTCTATCAGTCAGTTTAGCATGGTCCGCCTTCAGGAGGCCCAGTCCCGTCGCGACCTGCGCTATATCCTGATGTAGGGACTCCTTGGTTGCGGCTATCGCCTCCAGTATACTGTCCAGTCGTATATTCAGCCTCTGTTCCTGTGCAGATGTGTCCGGGGCAGTATGGGTTCCACTCTCCGCGACCGGTACGTCCGCCTGGTCGTGTCCCAGCTCCAAGTTCCGGCCACTACCACTGGCGGCCATCTTAGTCGCCTCGTGCGTCGTCGTAAATTCGCCTCTAGGGGATTCTCCCGTTCCAAGTACCATCCGTCGAGTGAAGGTGACCCTCCGTGCCCTTTCGCCGCTCAGTAGCCTCAACGTTCTTTCCCAACAGCGGTCTCTGCATCCAAGGGCCGGTCCGTCGTTAGCGCGAAGGCCTCACCCCCGTATTCAAAATGGCCATTCACAGATCCTCATCCCCCACAGCACACCAGCAGGCCCTCCATGGCTCAGAGGGTCCTCTTGCGCAATCTGTCGCCGTCCCCAGCTGGGAATCACCACATCCCCACCACAAAGTCAAGGGAAGGCCCAGGCCAGGCATCCGGGGGAACCAACAGCGTGCACCCAGTGAAGCAGGCGGCCGTCGGTCAGAGCTGCACGTGCGGTCCGCCTATGGGCGCTGCTCCGTGTTGGTCTTATGCCCCAATCTCCAACGCCGCTCGGTCCCTGCACCACCCTCTCTCATATGGCCATATCGTGTGGGTGTATCACTGTTGGTCGTCAGCCCCCTGTAGCGTCCGCCCGTCCACCAAGCACGCCCGGGTCCAATCCCTACACAGCACGGTAAAGACCGCTTCTGCCGATATGCAGCCTCGGGAGTTGCGTGCTGTCTGGGTCTGCGCTCGGGGTAGCAGGCAGTCCTAATGTCGGGGGTTTGGGCCGCCCACTTATGCAGCCGCTCCTACCCATGCAGTCCACCCCTCACTGGGGGACCGCTGCTCGACCGCGCCAGAGTCCCAGCTGCCGCAGAGTCAGGGAAGCAGTCCTGGAGCGGGACCTTCCGCATTCAGTCGCCATGTCGGGGGGTGGGGGATGGGCGCTACGGCCGCCGGTCTCCCCATTGGCGGAGAGCGCTCCCCACCGCTGTCCCACCCGTGGCGCTCCGCGCCGCCGGGCCCCTGCTCCGCTCACCTCTTCAGGCCGCAGCCCTCACCCCAATCCAGCCGCAGACCGCCTCGTCCCGCAGAGCAGCCTCCGTCGTCCTAGACCGCCGCCATCTTCTTTTCCACGGCTCGGCACCCTCAGAGTCCGGGATCGGGTCGTAGCGCTACGTCGGTCTCCCGCCGGCCCGTAGCCCGCTCCTCCGGTGCTTCGCGCCGAGTTTCTGGGCCTCAACCAGCGCTTATGGCAGGATTTCCAGGATAAGTTGCGGGATCAGGCACGGAGCTGCAGGCTCATGCCGCCATCCCGATCGGCGTCCAAGCCACGCCCCCTATGATTCTTCTTAATGTCTCAAATGTACCAAAATTTATTTTTGTCAACAACCAACTAACACCCTTTTCATTATATTTTGGAAACCCCCGTCTTCTTTCTCATGTTGAATTGCATTCAACAAAACCATTTTTTACAGTCATAAATATTTATTAAGACTCGCTCGTCCTTCATTTCACCCTTCTTTAACTTTTCGTTCTTCACATCCCTAAACTACATCTGATCTGATATGACTTGGCTTCACAATAAAAATTTGCCAGCTGAGTTCAAGTGAAATAGAGGGGGCCATTGGTTACCAGAGAAGTACCGGCGCTAATGCTATTACAAGTCAAGGTTGACTGTCTTCTCCGTGATAGCCCAAAAAGTAGTTATAAATTAGTAAATGTTCTTGACAGTACAGTGTACTTATACTAGTGTACTGTGTACTACTGTACAGTACATCATACACTCCTTTACGAGCCTACTCAAAAATATTTCAATAAGTAAGGAGTATAATAACTTACCACCATCCGCCGCCGCTGAGCCTTCCCCCCCAGCTCCTCCTGTTGGCGCCGCCGCATCCAGAGTGGACCCCTCCGCACTGCTGGCCCCGGCACTGGTGGTCATTTGTGCCGCATCAGAAGTTGTGACGTCTAGGAAAAACATGTCATATTTTCAGATGCCATACACAACCCCCTATTTTGTCTCGTAATGGAAGGAAATGTTACATAACACATTTTTTATTACTGGGATTGAAAAAAAGTAACGGTTTTGGGGAGGGTGTTAACCTTTTAGATGCTTATTCCATTAAATGCTACACTTCTTCTTATGACAACTGATGAATGCTTGCTTAACGTGCACCATTTTTCTCATTACAGAAAGAAGATTCCATTGCCCTTCTGCCAGACGATTCACCAACTACTACTGAGTCACCACCAGCAGTACTTAAGTTCTTTAAAGAAGGTGGGGGCTCACGCACAGTTATTCTACTAATTTCCTGTGTCTGTTAGTGTTAACTATTATTAAGTTTGAGTCATACTAATTTCAATCATGGGAATGTTGTTTAAACTTTAACGTCATCTTCATCCATAAGAATACTACGCTATTAAAAATAAAGAAATAATGTTTTCATTTCTCAATTGAAAATAAAACTTTAAAACTAACAAACTCTGTGTGGTTTTTGTTCACGAGTGAGTTAGCGGAAAGGTTTGAACTACTGCACTTGGCAGTCATATTTCAGTGACTCAGATAGGCCGTGACTCGGAGGTAGTCTTCTTCTGTTCTTCTGGGTCGTAAAATCATTGGTCAGACATTCTAGATAGTCGGTCAGGGGAATGGGGGTTCAACTTCTGTTCGGACTGAGGTATGTCGAAAGTCGAACTGCACCTATCATCAACAATGTCCTATTTATCTTGTCCATACTTCTTTGTGCTGAGAATAGTCCATTAAACACTAGCGGTATGGGATGTGCTCCTCTCAAATCAAAAAGGCAACTGCTACCTTTTACTTGGTGTAAACAATGACATTTTGTTGGAAATTGTCAAAGCACTTACATTAAGAAGACTGGAATAGAGAGCAAGGGCAACCCAGAGAACTGCACTCAGTGCCTAGAGCTATTGCTGTATCAGAGTTTTGTTTCACACCGTTTGCCGAATGGGCAAGCTTAGCTACCTACACAGACCGACTCATAATTGTAAATAGTAGTAGCACAGAGAGTGATGGTAGAGGCAGGATAACAATGTAGAAAGTAGTCTACATTAGAAAAAGATCAAAGACTATTTTGTAAAACATAGAATTATTAGAAACCAGTTTGTAATGAATAGGAGCTTTAAAAGTTAGGGAAGTATAAGTATTAATATAACAATAGAACAACTTACTGGGGCCAGCAGAAGAGCCTGCAAGGGACTGAGCCTCTCTACCTTCTGCCACCGGAGTCTCTGTCGCCGACGCCGCCTTGCCCCTGTGAGGTCCTGGTGATCATGAAATAATGAAACACAACATGGATGATTGTTTTTTAGGAAATATTTGATTTCTTTGTACTCAATCTAAAATTATGTTGGGGAAACAAATTAACATCAATTGCATCTGATCTGGTCAACTAGGAGAATAGTAGTACAGTATTGCAGGATTCGCAGACCATCTAATAGGAAAGTTCAATAATTCACTAACTACATCAACAACAAAAAGGTTCTACTACGACTGCCATCACTCAGCAGCATGAGACGTCGCGTGACAGACACAGTCCGTCATCATGATTGCAGACCACTAACAAATGTCCTATAACAAGTAAAAAATAATAACCTCAACGTATCAATCCACCACTATCTCATCAAAGTGGCAGCAGCAGGAGTACAAAGAAGGACTAGACTTGAGTCTACTGTCTCTAGCATTACGCAGTAATGCTCTCAAATGACTAAAAAGTTGCAAACAAGTAAGCATAGTAGCAACGCCAATAACCAGGCAAGCACCTGCAATGACAGAAGCTATTTAAACATTAATTTACCTGCAATGTAATCGAATCAGCAGCATTCGTACTCTCCAGGAGAAAAATAGATTAGCAATATAACAGAGCAGAAGGAAAAAAAGTAGTTATTAAATAGCTACCTACCAAGGCCAGGGATCTCCACACTGAGCAGGTCGACCATGTCATGCTCCCGGTCCAAGATGTCACTCCACCGGTGTGTCACTTGGTGGTAGGTGCGCCGGACCCCAGACTCCTTATACATGCACCGGCACACCTTCTCCATCAGCTAGCGACGCTCCCGGAGGCCGTAACCGGAAGCAATCCGCCCACCTGCTGCCACAGTTTTAGGGAGGTGGACTTGCACAAACACCATCAAGGCGGCAACCTCCACCGCGGAGAAGATCTCCCTGGGCTGCACTTCCTCCCCCCTCCAACGCCCGCAAGGGAGCAGGGTACGTGGTGCTGGGCCCTTCCCCTTGCCCTTGTCGCCTTCCTTAGCCATGGTCCTGGGCACAAGAAGAAGGAAAGAAGAATAGGTGTGAAAAAAAATAAGAGAGAGCGAAATAAATAAAGTAGGTAATAAAGTAACAAAAAGTAAAAAAAAAACACAAACTATAGATGTAGGAAATTGAAGAGAGAGATAATAAGCAAAAAAAAAACAAAAAAGTTCAGAAAAACATAGGATTACAAAGATGTAAGGTGGATAGAAAGGTAGCATGCCCAAAACCATAGCAGTGAATGAAAAACAAGATGGCCGCGCCCATAGAGGACCGCGTGGGTAAGTTCGCGCGATATTTCCCTCGCGAGCACGCAAAAACGCCCACGAATACGTAATCGCGCGCCGCATACGTCGCGAGCATGCAACAAGCGCCCGAAAATGGGAACACATCACGCAAACAAAATGGCTGGGCCCATACACAACCGCATGGGCAACCTTGGGGCGGTGCACTGCAAGTGGTCCGCGAATAAGCAGAAAACCACGTGAACATGCAAAAAAAAAGAAATCAGCAAATACGCACAAATTTGCGGATTGCAAGTTCGATTTCGCACGAATACGCACCCCGCGAATCTCGCGAAATGGCAGAAAAACGACTTTTGGAAAACTGAAAGCACTTAGCAGGTGCAAAAGTTCAAGCTAATTTGTAACCATTCCCTGTAGTGCTTCCTGAGGGGCCCCTCCAGAGTGCAGTTGCCTACTTGCAACTATTCTCTGACCCTGCTCTGACCCTCAAAGCAGGGTCAGAGAATAGTTACAAGTATGGCACAATGCTCCTGTAAAAAAAATAACTGCAACAGGAAGCACTTACAGCTAAGGAAGCAGGTGGCAGGGATGAACCAGAGGGTGGCAGGGATGAAGCAGAGGGTGACAGTGCTGTACCAGCGGGTGGCAGGGATGAACCAGAGGTGCTGTGATGAACCAGAGGGTGCTGTGATGAACCAGAGGGTGGCAGAGATGAACCAGAGGGTGGCAGGGATGAACCAGAGGGTGGCAGGGATGAACCAGAGGGTGGCAGGGAGGAACCAGAGGGTGACAGTGCTGTACCAGAGGGTGGCAGGGGTGAACCAGAGGTGCTGTGATTAACAAGAGGGTGCTGTGATGAACCAGAGGGTGGCAGTGCTGAACCAGAGGGTGGTAGTGATGAACCAGAGGGTGGCAGGGATGAACCAGAGGGTGGCTGGGATGAACCAGAGGGTGGCTGGGATGAACCAGAGGGTGACAGTGCTGTACCAGAGGGTGGCAGGGGTGAACCAGAGGTGCTGTGATGAACCAGAGGGTGCTGTGATGAACCAGAGGGTGGCAGTGCTGAACCAGAGGGTGGTAGTGATGAACCAGAGGGTGGCAGGGAAGAATCAGAGGGTGTCAGGGATGAAGCAGAGGGTGACAGTGCTGTACCAGAGGGTGGCAGGGGTGAACCAGAGGTGCTGTGAAGAACCAGGTTTTGATTTGGATAGGAAGACTGTATTTATTTATTTTAGAAAATTTGTTAAGCGCACAAATACCCGAGGGTGTCTCGGCGCTGAGTGTCCACTATGCTGTCCATGAAATGATTACTGTTTAAAAAGCCAAGTTTTTATCTGTTTGCGAAAGGAAAGAAGAGAAGTGCAGGTTTTGATTTGGATAGGAAGACTGTGGAGGGATGAACCAGAGGGTGGCAGGGATGAAGCAGAGGGTGACAGTGCTGTACCAGAGGGTGACAGTGCTGTACCAGAGGGTGGCAGGGATGAACCAGAGGGTGGCAGTGATGAACCAAAGGGTGGCAGTGATGAACCAGAGGGTGGCAGGGATGAACCAGAGGGTGGCAGTATGAAGCAGAGGGTGGAAGTGATGAACCAGAGGGTGGCAGTGATGAACCAGAGGGTGGCAGGGATGAACCAGAGGGTGGCAGGGATGAAGCAGAGGGTGACAGTGCTGTACCAGAGGGTGGCATGGGTGAACCACAGGTGCTGTGAAGAACCAGAGGGTGCTGTGATGAACCAGAGGGTGGCAGTGCTGAACCAGAGGGTGGTAGTGATGAACCAGAGGGTGGCAGGGATGAACCAGCGTATGGCAGGGATGAACCAGAGGGTGGCACTGGTGAACCAGAGGGTGCTGTGATGAACCAGAGGGTGGCAGTGGTGAGTGCTGAACCAGAGGGTGGCAGCAGGGGTGAACCAGAGGGTGCTGTGATGAACCAGAGGGTGGCAGTACTGAGTGCTGCACCTGAGGGTGGCAGGGGTGAACCAGAGGGTGGCAGTGATGAACCAGAGGGTGGCAGTGGTGAACCAGAGGGTGTCAGTGGTGAACCAGAGGGTGGCAGTGTAAACCAGAGGGTGCTGTGCCCACATACACAACCGCATGGGTAACTTCGCCATGCAAGCAGCCCGCGAACATGCAAAAAACCCAGCGAACACGCAAAAATGCCCGCGAACACGCAAAAAAACAAAAATTCGCAATTTTGCACGATTTCGCAATTTTTATGCGGATTGCGATTTCGCTTTCGCACGATTTCGCTGATTTCGCCCATGCTTAATGTTTTTGTCTACAATCTTTACAACACTGTGTTCTTCTTGTTGTTATTATTATCATTAGGTTTACTCTCTGTTTATGATTCATCCCTACCGATATTTAAAAAATGTCTTTGCTACCTGTAAAAGTAAGCCCGAAACAACTGAACACAAACTGTATGTAATCCGGGTTTCCTTATCAATCATCATCATGCATGCATTTCCTTTTTCTCCCTTAACTTATTGATATGGATATGGTAGTCTACAGAGTTTGTCGTTTGTTGTTTGTCCATGCGTACTGTTTTTCATTTTCAAACCTTTCCCCAAACCCCCCTTCCCGTCCATTCAACAAACCCTAACCCCACTTCCCCCGGGCTGTGTGACTTATTGAGGTTTGACTAAATTAAATGTACACCAATAATTTCTCACATGCTTGCTGGGGCGGATGTGGCAAAAGCAACAGTACTTCAATTTCAAGGCAGAGTGAATATCTTCTTCTGCTTGCCCACCCATGAGCAGTATATTTTAGAGGTGATTTTTATTTACCAAAGGAACATATACATCCGCATTAATTGCCGGCATTGATTGGATTTGTTATCATCCTCCTACACAGCTCTAACTGTTACGCTTGTGTCGAGTGTACTGTAGGCCTAGTCAAGTGACTCGACACAACTATAGTTTGTAACTCTGTGTAGTAGGCTATCCCCACCACCATTATGTTTTGTTGTAAAATATTTTTGCATATTATTGTTTCGCGGTAAGTTCTGTACTGTACTTCATTCTACTACTCCTCGAACAGTCGCTCTCAGGCGACTGACTGTCTCATTTTATTTTTTTGCAAATGCTGCTGGCAGTGTCTACTACTACTACATCCACAACCATGGCATGTTAGGAAAGGAAACCATATACACCATGCAGCCATCGCTGTGCCTAAGTTAAACATCAAGCAAAGGTAAGAGAAGTTTGGGGGAGGCATAATTAATAATGGACATGTTTTCAATCCATTCACACACCCCTTTGAGTCCAGTTAAAAATGCATAGACTAGAAGAGACTGACCGTACTAGTAGGACAACTCAATCAGTGAGGGGTGCCGCATCTATCTGTTTGTGTCTTACAAAGTCAGCCAATTATTTAAATCAAACACTGGCTATGGGCGGTCCTGCACCAGCAAGGAAACAGTGTGATGTAAAATAGTAACCCCACCCACAAAACATTAACAACATTGTATGTAAAGTAGAAATATTGCTTTAATAACCCGAACAAAAATAAACTATGTAAAAAAAAACACAACACCTGACCCAACCCTCTCCCTAACCCCAACCGATGTCCGTAAAGAAAAAGTCTAACCTAATGTCTAACTGTCCAAAGAAACCACAATGCCCGATTCCCACCCACCAAAACAATAAGCAAAAAAGGGGCAATGAACAGGGTCTCTTCTTTATGTTTGGTGGGATTGTCTTTGGAGGACACGCGCTGCCTCTGCAAGAAGGGCGACGCGGCTCTTCAAAGCGCAGCAGTTGCAGCCACAGTGGGGGGGGGCACCAGTGATGGTAAGGGAATGGCGGCGGCTGCCAGACGGTGGTGCTGTACGGCTGGAGGGCGGTGGCTGGGGCCCGGGGCATTGGAGGAGGCTGCAGCTGCTGCCGCCTCCTCCTCCTCCTCTTCCAGGACCACCAGCCAACGATATTCCTGCTGGATGGCCTCCAGCTTCTGGTGCCGTGCCTTGGCAGCCAACTCCTTCCGATCCAGTTTCCCCGTGGAAAAAGTAGCTATATATCAAAAAGAAAATACAAGACTAATGTAAAATATACTCTTAGAAAAACAGTAAGACAAGTTACTTATACACATAGTGGCATGGTAGCACTATAAAGCACAGTATATAACATGTGTGGTATGTATCTATCCTCCCACTTCCTTGGGCTTTAACATTTGTGGGATTTTTTCAGGCATTCAAGAACCATGCATCTGATTCCTCTCAGCCACCTATGCATGCATTACATGCATGCATCACATGTATCCTTCTCTGTGTCAGTCATAAATATTAAATCTCGCCCGTCCTTCTTCCTTCCACCCGTCTTTCGCTTTTAGTTCAACACCAGGTGATCTGATCTGACTTTTAGTCTTCTCCATAAAACTTTCAAAGCGTAGTTGAAATCAGATAGAAGAGGCCATTGGTTACTCAATACTCCCGCTAATGCCTTTACTAATGCCAAGTAAAGGGTGTCTTCACTCTTCAAACGTTCACAACAACTTCTTACTTACTAAGTCTCAACAGTACAGTATACATACAGTATACCCTTGCAGTGAGTGTAATGTCAATAGTTAAGGATTAGGAATCTAACTTACCACCTGCCCGCCACTGGTGCTGGCTCAACCCCTGCAGCTCCATTCGCAACTGCCGCATCCTCGCCAGCCGTGTCGCCTTCGCCGCTGGCCCCGGCACTGGTGGTTGGTAGTGCGCCTAGAAAAAACATTACACATTTTTTAGGTGTCATTTACATCTCCCCCTATTGTTCAGTAGCAAGATTGAAAAATTAGTTAATAGTAATACATGCATATACAACATAAATCAGGTAGTAGTAGAGTAGACACTAGTAGTTATATATGGTCCCTAGGGTCATTCTAGTCTTTTCTTAGTTAGCCCGAGCCCTGCAACCATTTTACCTTTGTGTCTTTTATTTTTGCACACGTGACGTTACCTCGCAGCTTGTTGTATAAGACACCTTTGAGCCCACATGACCTCATACTGCTACTGTCTAAGCACTGCGTACCAGGTCAACCAAAACATTAACAGGCCACATTATGGAGTTCTGGTCTTAGTCCATATTGCTTATCCATCAAAATGCTACACTTTTTGGCAAGGCTGAGAAATGCTTGCAATATAGTAACGCGCACCATTTTTATCATTACAGACGGAAGATTCCCTTCTACGAAACAGAGCTTTGCAGAGGTTATTATGTAACAACTAGGTTGTACTAGTACTAGGTTCTTCTAAGGTGAGGGGTCCCCAGAATTCGCTCAGAGATCTTCACTTTTAATTTTATATAAACTATATTCCTAGCAAGGGGATGGTGGTGCTTCCACCACTGTTCAGTTATCATCTTTTTCCATTTTGTTCTATGGACTTGTAAATGTTTTAACTGTAACTAAGTGTAACAATGTTTATTGTTTTAATGTTATGCATTTTCATGTTGGTGCTGCATTATAGAACAACGTACAGAGCTTGTCAATTGAAAATAAAACTTTTGAACTTACATAGACTCGGTGGAATTTGGTGTGGGCTTACACGAGTGAGCGAGCAAAAGGAAGAGTGTGCATATGCATTGCTTCCACGACTCAGAGGTCGGGAGTGTTATGTTCTGGGTTAGCTACTTGTTGGGTATCTTGGGGGTCGAAGTGCTAATAGTTATGACGAGGCACTACTTTAACTAGTCGAGCAGGGGATTGTGGTGGGTTCTGAACTTCTGATTGAGGTGTGAGGAAGGTCCAACCTACCATCATCAACATCCTATTTTCTTGTGCAAAGTTCTGTATGTGTAAAATCCCTACAACATTAGTAGTATGTCCTGTCCTATCAAAATAGTAAAATCTGGTTGGGCATTTGTTAGTGGAAATTGTTGAAAAGCCTCAAGATTAACAAAGACTCAAGATCAATAAGAATAGAAGTAGTATAGGAGGACAATCCAAAGGACTGGACTCAATGGCTAGAGCTACTGAGAAATCTGAGTTTTATTTAAAACCTTTTAAATAAAGAGTGGCCAACTGGGCAAGCTTAGCTACAGACAGACTAATAGTAGTAGTACAGAGAGTCATCATAGCTGAGGCAGATAGAGGCAGGGATAACAAGAATTTAGAAACAGATAATCCAGATAAAAGGATAATTGTAGGTAAAAAATAGCATTAGGAAACAGAAACAATAGTTCGGAAAAAATATGGTGCAGTAAAAGATTGGTAATAAGAATTATTAATATTAAAAACAAGAAGACTTACTAGGGCCAGCAGAAGAGCCCTCGTCGTTCTCCTCCTGTTGTTGTTCTGCTCCTCTCGCCGACTGAGACCCTGTCTGCTTGCCCATGGGGGCTGAACATGAAAGATATAAGAAAGAGACAAACATTGATGATTGGTGTGAAACAAATAAAATATTTTTAAAGGATGGTCAAAAAACATTTATGTAAACAACAACTCGACTACTTACTATTTATCAACACTAATCCAGTCTTCCATTCTGATTCCAGAATACTAACTAAGCCTAAGTAGTACGTACCACCTGACCTAGCCCACCTTTCCAGGCGTGCCAATTGTACATTAAGTATGCATTTCCACTTCTTTTAGTCCTCAAAAATGCATAAATGGTCAAATGGAGGACACATGACTACATTTTTGCATACACCAAATTGTTGGTTGATTGATTGGTGCTGATGTTCTGCTAGTGCTAAGCCTATTACCACTCATTGAAAAAACTAAAAAAGGTTATACTAAGGACTGGGGTAAGCACTAGCAGCAATTGACGTGACAGAGGGGGCATCACGCATACCATTAAAAAATTACAAACTCATGCTAATAAGTAACTAAACCTAAGTATCAATCCACCAATATCTCTTAGTGACAGGACAAAGTAAGGACTAGAGTCTCTATTACATAACTTAATTTCTCTAAAATAAACTCTTACATAATCATGCTAAGCGAGCGCAAACGCAAAGTTGCAAACAAATAAGAGTAGTAGCGCAGAAGAGCACCTGTGTCATAACAATCACAGAAGACTTTTAAACGTAATTGACCTGTAATGTAAGAAGCAGTATTCTAGCTGGTTGGAAAAAAAGATATTCGCAATATATAACACAGAGCAGAAGAACAGACACAAAGTAGTAATAATTAAATAGTTACTCACCAAGACCCGGGACCTCCACTCCTAGCAGGTCCAGCAGGTCCTGCTCCCGGTCCAGGATATCGGACCACCGGTGCGTCAATTGGTTCTGGGTGCGCCGGTCACCAGAGCAGCGAAACACTGCCCGGCGCACCTTCCCCACCGCTGCCAATGCTCCCGGAGCCCGTACCCGGACCCAGGCCTGCCACCTGCTGCCAGGGTTAAAGGGAGGTGGCGCTGCACAAGGAAAACCAGTGCAGCCAACTCCACCTCCCCAAATAAGACCTGTGCCTGCACTCCTTGTGGGCGCCGCCTTCTGCAAGGAAGGCGGTCGCGGCTCTGGCTCCGGTGTAGAGCCTTCTGCCCTTTGGACATGGTTCTGGAGTAGGTGGGGCGGGAAAAAAAGGTAAAAAAGTACGTAAAAGAAATTAAAAGAGCAGGCAATAGAAAAAGCGTGAAAAAGTAGTTCAAAACACACAAAAAGTACACAAAAACAAAAAATATGGAATCAGGAATATAGTCTGAGAGATAATAAATAATAAAGATCAAAAAAAGTTGGTAGAAACAAAGGATTGAAAAGATAGAGGGAGGATTGAAAAGCAGGCCCCAGCACCATAGCAATATAGAGAAAAACAAGATGGGCAAGTTTGCGCGATATTTTGCCCCTGAACACGCAAAAAGTGGCGCGAACACATAAAGGTGTTCCCGAACAGGAAATACGTATCACGAACGGGCGCGAGCATGCATTGCGCAACCCGGAACAGGAAAGAAGCAGCGCGAGCGGGCGAGACAAGTGAAAACAAGATGGTCGCGCCCATAGGCGACCGCATGGGCAAGTTGGTGAGACATTTCCAATGCGATCACGCAGAAAATATCGCAAACAGGCGGGTAAAGAACTTCCGCATCTTCGCGATATTTGCGTGTTTGCAAAGATTTTTGAGTTGCATAACGCGATTATGCAAATTCTGCCCACCCCCAGCGTCCATACCAAACCACTCCCGCGAGTAGCCTGAAAAGACCCAAGTACCCCTACAAATCCCTGAAAAAGTAGAAAAGATCAGATCAGTTCGAAAGTGCGCCTCCAGCAGCACGGTCACCCTCATGTTTCCACGACTCACGCTAAAAGAGGCCGTGCCATGCAGCCGGAAGGTCTCTTCACCATGGTCCGCACCAGCCTAGACACAGTCTGGTATCACAGGAGACAGGGGCCTGTGTTGAACCTGGTTCTACTCGCATGGCATCCCACACATCTCAGCCACTCACAGCACCTAGTCCTCAGAGAGCTGAAGGAAGGCCCCTCCTCTGGCTCTCCACTATCAGCAAATACCAGCAAGCCCTGACAGGCCTCAAAGCAGCCATCCATGGGCCATACAAGAAAGAAAACACAATAAATCAGCATAACCTATAACACAAAACACTGATGCTGCCTGCACAGGCCATCAGTCGGTGCATGGATGACAGCATGTCTACCAAGTAATGTGGACCACCATTGGGGATTGCCTGGAAGCTTGAACATCTGCTGGTGTTTCAGCCTAGGCGAGGGAGTGGCTCATCCCGAAGTTCATGCTCCCTAAGAGGACGCCTGGGATCTGCACCCGATGGCTCAGTCACACCAACCAGACAAACAAAGCAGCGAGCCTTCATTCCTAATGTCACAGCTCCTGCAGTAGCTAGAACAGAAAGTGAGAGTGTTTTGCAAACTTTATAGTTTCTTCCTTATGTCGAAGCCACATGTACTGTATTTTCAGAACACCCAAAATGATGTCATAAGGAAAGGCGGCCTAACAGCAGCCAGCAGCGCTGGAGCCCTCGAAACCCCCACAGTAAAGACCCCCCCCAGAACCCAAGAACCAATCAGCCATGACCTGAGGCAGCGTGCACTCCACAAATATGGCAGTAAGTGCCCAGCTTGTTCCCCAGGTGACAAGCACACAGAGCAGAAAATGTACGAATTTCAACGTTCAAACGTCCACCTGAATCATCTTCCCGCTTCCACAGGTAGCACCACCACACACCAGGACACTTAACTGCAGTGCAAGGAGACCTCTAAGTGAGCCAACAATCCCACGTGCAAACTCCACACCCAATCAACACATTGCAATTCCTATGATGCATGTGATTGGCAGACGTCTAATAAAGGACCCCCGAGATTCGCCTCACTTCTGCTCATGCATCCATTCTGCGTTGATCTGCTCCCAAGGAGTCGCACTTGAGGTACTTTTACTGAGAGTACGGGGTCATTTTCTGATGTGCCCCAGGGAATTGCTCAAGACCGAACTCTACTCCGTCCTAAACCTCACCCGCGAATGGGCCACATTCCTCCCAAACCTGGGTCGAGACTAAGACTGAAGCTCACTTTTGGGCCCCCCTCGACTGCAACACATGCCCCGCTGGGCAGTGGGAGTCCATGCGAAGGGAACTTGGCCCTCTCCCCGACATGCAAGCCCCCCCCAAGCAATGACCGGCTGGCAACCGGGTGGGTGGCACAACGACTCACCACAAGCTCCCGGTCCTGACTAAAGGAACGACAAACAGCGAGACGTCCCGGCGCACAAGCGGCCAGTATTTTATCCTAACACGCTGACATTGCCTGCACCACCAGAGTGCAGCGCGTAACCTTGAGGACAGTGTAACAATACACAGCCCTGTAAACATCAAAATCACATAAACCGTAGCAGGACATGAGCAGAGGCTGAAATCGCGCCCGTCTGGACTGATCTCTCCCCAGGTGATGAGGACCAGAAGTAAATGACCCACCCGTTCATGTCCTATTCTGACGAAACCCCAAATCTCCCTCTGCTCATCTTCTGCTATGCCAGAACAGTTCCCTGACACACCATAACATCCGGGTCACCACCGGGGTCTTTGGCGCCACGCCACCAACGGCTAATACATGGTAAAGCCTAAAACCACAACCGCCGGAGATACATCGAGCAAGAGGCAGGGACGACACACTCAACCCTGATTCACCTCAACAACCCAGACGGACAAAGACGGCATGACGACGACCCCCGGTGTGACTCGACATCGTGTACAGACGGAGTGCCTGGCGCAAAGAGGACGCCAGGATTTCCGGGGGAGGCCTATATACCCTCCGAAGTTCCTTGTCACACCGGAAATGGCGCGCCCAGTGTGCCACAGGCAAAGAGGGGACTCTTTCCTGAGTCCTGTCATGAGAAGGGGTGAACTGGTGCCGTAATGGCACAAAGGGGCCGTGGGCAGCAGCATTCTTCTCTGAGATGAATAGCACATGAATGCCTTGTTGCATTATGCCAAGGGGCGAAAGCCCTGCAGGTGAGATCTCAGAAGAAATGGAACTGATGAAGATATTTGTGCTAGAATTCCTATCTGCATACTAAAAAACATCTAAGTGGAGCTGAGGGTTGACTTAGCACTAGTTTCTTGTGGACAAACGTTGTGTTAGAACGTCGCTAATTTGTGAGAAGATCTGAGGATTATTATAAAGCACCAAGATCTGTGAATTTATGAATTGCTTTAATTTTATTTTTTTATTTTATTTATGACAAAAGGAAATCAACAAATTTGACTTCTTAACTGGCCGTAAGTGACTAGAAAAACCTTTGCATATTAAGTTGATGGTACTCAATGGTATGATTTTGTCATTGACCATTTCTAGTTAGAGCTTTTTTATTTCTGTGAAATTACTTCACCTCAAACTCTGGCTCCTCAACTGTCACCCAACACCAATTAAGGCAAGCACCCTGCTCCAGTGCTTTGAAGCCTACATAAACAGAAGTTGTTACTGGGAAAAGCCATTGCATAAATCTTGCTACCAATATCAGCTCCTAGAAATGCACTTCTCCTTTAAAGACATTTTTCATCAATGTAAGTGTTTCATAATGGCTCCTGTGAAGCCAATTTCAGGATGCAGACTCCACCACACCATCATTTGTAACTAGCTGCTGCTTGGACAGTGTGTTATTCTTGACTTGGCTGTGACATCGATCAAAATAATAAACAACACCTGCAGAACAACCTGAATTACAAGGACCTCAAAAGTTTTTTGTTAAATTTGCGTAACCTATGTATGAGTGGAATACAAATATGCAAACTTGTGCTGAATACTGTAATGTGTGCTAAGGAGTGTTCGAATGCTGTTTAGGCTTGGCCTAATTTAGAAGAGGAAGTGTGGTTCTCTTCTCCTTATAGCACCATTCCCGAGATAGAATCAACAAACACAGTAAGGTGTACAGTCCCCTGAGGCGCCGTATCCTAGTACAATACCACCAACCTAACCTTAACTGTTTCATAATGGCTCCTGTGAAGCCAATTTCAGGATGCAGACTCCACCACACCATCATTTGTAACTAGCTGCTGCTTGGACAGTGTGTTATTCTTGATTCTTTCAAACATGTAAGGTATTTTTTTCACATGGCCTGCTGATTGCGTCTTGCCTATAGAGACACTTACAAGATTTGTGAACTAGTTAAAAAAATCTGTTGACTGACATTAAAATAAAAGTCCCATTCATTTCTATAGGCAATCACTAGGATGGTGTTATTGCCTTTTCTGTAGCTTGTATTCCTGACATTTAGAGTGTTTTAGTCACTGAAAACAAGATAACAGCTCATATCTATCTATCATTTATCTATCTATCTATCTGTCTGTCTGTCTGTCTGTCTGTCTGTCTGTCTGTCTGTCTGCCTGCCTGCCTGCCTGTCTGTCTGTCTGTCTGTCTGTCTGTCTGCCTGTCTTTCTATCTTTGGAAATGCCACTTTTTAGGGTGCTTTCCCTCAACTTTTTGCTTTTGTCCATCCTGGTTTTCCATTGATCTACATGTTAGTCTTGGGACTTTGTTGTGTGCTCTGACACTGCCATTCAGTGCCAACGTGCTGTGCTTGTCTTATTCTAACAGGTGATTATTGCAATTCATCATTGGATTATTAGATTTAGCTGTAGGTCCCTTATCCAGTGGTAAGACTTATACCTAGGGCATGTAACTCAAATGCAACTCTGTGGGCCTACAACACTTCAAACGAACCACAGATTTACCAAGGCGAGGCCTGTGTGTGCAGGTTACTGTTACTCAGCTTAGCATTTAAAAGCTCCTTGCCAAAGTTCTGCATGTCCCTCGCTACATCTGAGTACTCCCTGGGTGCAGGATGCGGTGTAGGGAAGAGGGAAGGCATGTGCACGTGTGCACTACATGCCCTTGTAGTGAATACCACAGGATGGTGTGTTCAGTACTGTGAGGCCTGCTTCCCACATTGATTAACATGGGGGATCGACGAAAAGGTTATTGAGCTGTATTTCCCATGTGCAGAAAAGTAGCAGTATGGTTTTTGGTATCAATGAGTTAGTATTGGCAAATCCTCTCTGGTAGTGAGAGTGGATTTGACATTATAAATGTGGAAATGCCACTTTGGGAAAGTGGGCATTTCAAAACTCGCGGCTCTCTGTGTGCCTTTCTCCAACCCACAAGCGGGTGCTTGGAGTTCAGATACATCTGTGCATTTCTTATAGATGGCCATAAACAGTGGACACTCAAGGCAAACTGCATACCTCTGACTCTGATTAGCCTTGCTGGGACAGATAAGAGGGGGTGAAATTGTCACCTGCATTCCAAGCAGCAGGGTCCTGGCCCCACTAAAGATATTGATCAAGCCTCCCAGGACAGGATGGCAGACAGGACAACATTTAGAGGGAACCAGTGCATTTCTAAGGTGGCCTTTTGAACTCATCCGATCTTTAAATGCTGTTGTGGGTACAACTACTCGGGCTCCATCCCCAGGAGATTAAGGACTCTTTTGGAATTGGAACCATACTTCTCTGGTTTGGCACTGGGACATCGACAAGAGGAACTATTTGGGCAGGACGGACTGTAGCTGGATTATCCACAGACTCGTGGTGGCCGGGTGCTTGTTGGGGTCTAGGAAGGGGACTAACACTTGGTGGATTTTGCCTGGATGTTGCTGGCCTGTAGCTAATTGCCAACTGTCGTGGTCCGGGTCCCTGATCACTCTCCAAGAGCCAGTTGGCTGGCCTCCTGTCCACGAGATCCCAAGGGCAGAAATGATTACCTCATTCCCACAAGATTTTACGGAACGCCTAGAGTGCAGCTGGCACGGGTGGAAGTTATCGTTGGTTGGGACAAGGACCGTTCTGACGTATGCAGTAATCACACAGTGCATAGGAGAGTGCTCATAAAGATCAATGGCACATCTGGGGTGCCGTAACATGAGGAGTTCGAGGACTGCTGGGACTTGCCAAGTCTGAGGGAACCGAGCTTGCAACTGGAAACCTGTGCTAGCTTGCACTTTGTCGCTTGTGGTGTCTGAAGGGTTTTGGGGTATGTTTGTTGAGTCCGCGGGACCCAAGACGAAAGCCTGGTCTATCTCCGACCTCCAGATCGGGAGGACAACAGTGTCTGACAGTGCATCCTTAGTCTAAGGTCACCGGCTCCCTCCCACTGGACCCAGGCCACAAGGAACTCTACTGTTGCTAACATCATGACTGGACCCGAGGTGTCCTATTGTGCCTTGTGTGCAACCACAGCTGGCTGACTAGAGCAACTGTGTTTCACACCTCTTTCTGAGGGAGGGACACTTCTCCAAATTGGAAGTGCACCAGCTGCTGATGTCACAGTCTTTTGCCTATGAGGGGGTAGTGATCCCACACTGGTGAAGGTGCTGTTGGGTGCCCTGATGGCCTAATTCGGATGGACGAAACAAACTAACTGTTTCCTTCCACTTTAAGTGGACCCGACAATCTAATCAAAGTGTCCCAGGCGGTTGGAACGTGTAGCGTTGGCTAGTTTACTTTGAGTGGCTAAAGGGCCGTGTCACAAGGCATAGTCAAAACCTGCGATTACAACTGTACGTTGTATGCAATATTTGCAAATGTTGTGGTTTATACTATTGCGATAGTGGGAAGTGGAATACCTCTGAACAGCCTGCATATATGTTTCTGACATTGTTGATGTGGGTGGGATCGCTTGGATTGTGAATACTTTGAGGAAAGGAGGCACATGGGTTTATGTCACCTTCGAGGCTTAGGGGATACTGGAGCAAGTAAATTGTTATAAAGGGTACATATAAGTAAATGCCATTCTGCTGCTAATGGGAGAGTTCGACAATTGCATATAACTGAAAAGCATATATCCAAGGTGTATGTCATTTTGATTTCAATGTGTGTGTAATATAAAGACCAGTGTTTTATGCATATGGTATGGAGTCTTTTTGTAGTGTACTCAGTGTGTTGCGAGGGTGGTGCTTTGCCAATACTTTACACTTTGACCCTGGGGATAAGCTTAACTGCTCTGTGCCAAGCTACCAGCGGGTGAGCACAGATTATCTGATGAGTGTATCGTACTCATCCTATCTATAACGGTGGATTCTGTCTGGCTTCATGTGTCCCAGCTAGCCAGACACTGCTAGGTCTAACTCTATCTGTTTATCTATCTATCTATCTATCTATCTATCTATCTATCTATCTATCTATCTATCTTGTGAACAAATCCTTATAAGGAAAGTAAACTGATTAAAAGAATGGAAATGTAAAAGTAGAGCCCTGCTTGTTTTTTGTAAGAGAATACATTATCTATATGATAGTTCCCCAGTGGAAGTTTCATTTACCCAGCAACATGGTAGACCTTCATGTATTTGCCAATCCTTAGGCGTAATCAAGAGTTGGATTTGATTACTCTTGGGAACAAGTAGGGTTTTAAGTGCAGATACATTAAGCTGGATAATAACAAGAATCAACATTTGTTAGTAAAAATATCTTGAGCTTACTCTTCAAGTCTAATTATGAATTGTGGGGTACCCTAGATATGATTAAAACCATACAAAATGGAAATAAGAGGAGTTGTAATGAATAATCCATCCACGTGATGGATCAATCCACTATGTTAAAAAGTGTATATAGCTACAACATATACTGCTTTCTAATATTAAATACCTAGAAGTAGCAAAAATCATGCGTTTTGATTTATCAGTACTACAAATTCTGAGTGCATCAATTCAATATGTTCCACAATGAACAATGGGGTAGATGTATCAAGCTTTTTTCTTGTCGCAAACGCTGCGATTCGCAAAATAGCAGCGTTTGCGACAAGAAAAACGGGAAATGAGATGTATCATGCAAAAAGTTTGCAATATTAAGGAATCGCAAATTTTGCGATTCCTTAACATTGCGCAAGCATTTAAGAAATCGCGAATTGCGATTTCTTAAATGCTATGCATGAAACATTTCATTTTAGCGAATTTTGGCTAAGAAATCGCAAATTACCACCAATTTGTAGTTGGTGGTAATTTGCGAATTCTTTTACAAATGCACTTTATGCAATTTGTAAAGGTGCCATGTGACGCTCATACATGCCCTTAGGGCATGTATGTGCGCCATATGCGCACACATGTCGTTTTCCGGGGTGCAGCAGGGTGTCCTTGAGACACCCCTGCACCCTTGAAATTATTCTCAATTTGCGATTAGCAAATTGAGAATCGCAAATTGAGAATAATTTCACATTCATTCCTATGGGCCTCCTGGCCCATAGAAATGAATGGGAAATTATTCCTTATTTGCGATTAGTAATTTGCTAATCGCAAATAAGGAATTTTAAGAAATCGCAAAAAAATAGCGAATTTCTACATACATGCCGTTTTGCAATTCCCAAATAGCGATTCCTTAATAATCGCTATTTGGAAATCGCAAAAGGGTATGTTGATACATCTAGCCCAATATTTCTTAGGAGATGTAATATACATCTGGCTCATTGAAGTTAGCATTTAGGACAGAAAAATAGAAATACTTTTCAACCTCTTAAGAACTAGAACAATGTCAACAATATTCATATTTACAAACTGAGAGCCCCATGATTGAGTTGAGAAAACTAACGGTAACATACTGAGCTAGAAATTTGAAATATATATAGATTTAACCTTCGGGGGCTTATCCATTTAAAGATATTGGTCAAAAGAATTTGTATATTTAATGAACAACCAGTTCCTAGTCACTTTACTCAGATGCAAGTGGCTAAGATCTTTTTTGCATTAAACCAGCTCTAATGAGTACACGTTCCAGGCCTTGGGCATGCAAGGATTTATGCACTTATTCGAACCACAAAATTCACTGAAACCTCTCCCTCTCAAGACATCTCACTAAGCATCTCTATGGGGCATCAGCTCTTTGTTGTACAATATGCAAATTCAACACACTGGTGGTCTCAGTCATGTCAAAGGCTTGATGTTTTGGAGACCTAGTTCCAGATGTAAGAGGATGATTGTTGCTCCAAGTGGAAATCTCAGCATGTTTTTCAAGAAACAATTTTTGGAGAGAGCTACCTTAGTCACCATTTTCAAATCAACATATTTCTAAGCCAAATTAACATGGAGACTGAATTTAAGATCTCTACACTTCTAAACGTCTGGATACATTGCATATACAAATTCTGCTAGTAAACCTTAGAAAGGCATGCTGAAGCAATACATTTCCATTCTTGGAAAGCTGCCTGGAAGACTTTGTATGTGAACCCACCCTCATACCCAAGTAGTCATTCTTTAACAGCACTTCCAAAAATGACTTACTGAGAATATTGTATTCTTAAAGACTTTGGGCCCAATTCACAGAACTAACTTAAGACAAAATCCTAAACTTACTACCATTTTGGTATTCACAGAAGGCACTTACTCATTTTGCTATTCACAGAAGGCACTTACTCATTTCGGTATTCACAGAAGTTAGGAGTCCTCACTTTAGGACTCCTAAATGCCTTCTGTAAATACCGAAAGTCTTAAAGTTAGGATTTTTGTCAGTTTAGGAGTAGTAAAGTTAGGACGCCTAACTTTCGGACTCCTAAATGCCTTCTGTGAAAACCAAAAGTCTTAAAGTTAGGATTTTTCTCGGTTTAGGAGCAGTAAAGTTAGGATTCCTAACTTTAGGACTACTAAATGCCTACTGTGAATACCAAAAGTCTTAAAATTAGTATTTTTCTCAGTTTGGGAGTCATAACTTTACTACTCCTAAACGGAGAAAAATCCTACTTTTAAGACTTTCGGCATTCACAGAAGGCAGTTAGGAGTCCTAAAGTTAGGACTCCTAACTTCTATGAATACGGAAATGAGTAAGTGCCTTCTGTGATTACCAAAATGAGTAAGTGCCTTCTGTGAATACCAATATGGTAGTAAGTTTAGGATTTTGTCTTAAGTTAGTTCTGTGAATCGGGCCCTGAGTGTGGGTTCAAATACATACATTATTTCTTTGAAGTGTTAATAATTAAACCAATATATTTGCAGAGTTCTGAGACTCTGTTTTAAAAATGTTGGAGATCCACAGCACTAACTCACATGATAAGAATGTTATCCACAAGTAACAATACTGATATATTTTTACAATATAACCGAGGGGGTTCATTGTTACAGCCCTTTAAGTGTGTAACAATCTCCTTGTCATATAATGTAAAAAAGATCGCTTCTGATGTAAACTACATTTAAATTATGCTATTAAATTCAAACTTTCAGCAGGTCTATAGGAGACCACATAGATGTTTCCACAGAACATTGTGAAAAGAGGATCTTAGATGTAGAAAGGCTACATACATGGACGCTTGTTACATATTATTTCATCAACATATGAAAATGAAAGACCTGATCTACAATCAGATTGACACTGAGGATATATTTTTCATTAGATTGCCCAAGTATTTCCTAAATATACTTGTCAAAGGGTGATAGTTTGCTTGTTTATTCATGCTTGTTCATCCGCAAGTGAGCTATAGGGACTCAATTAAGTATTGGGTTAGCAAGCTGTAGTATTTATGGCCCCAAAAATCCAAAGGCTTTATTCAGAGATTGGCAGAGGCCATACTCAGTTGAAATGTGATGGACATCACGTCCACCATATTACAAGTGCCATAGGCTATGATGCACTAATAATGCAGTGGGCATGATGTCTTCTACATTTGGAAGAGTATCCAATCCTCCACACTCTAAATGAGATCCTAAGTATAATTCATAGCAATGAAAAGGCATTTTTCAGGGCCTGGAGACCAGCCTCCCTTTTAGTTCTTATAATTACATCTGAACTGCCTCTATGACAAAGACTGTAAAGGTGTTGTGTAACCGGTCACAAATTATTCATTTTAATTAATTTCTGAGTAGTCTAATTACACAACAAATTAGAGTAATGTGAATGCAATTCAACCTCTGTTAGGTCAATTTCAGGATTCCCTACAATCACGTGTTAACAGATGCCAGAACACATTTGAGTCCTTTTCTTCAGCAGCTTTAATCAAATCTGACCTCTGTTTCGGGTACCCAATATGATTTTCCCCTTGATCAGATTCTTGTAATCTCTTCTACAAGCATTCACAGCAACCTGTCAAACCTTTACAATAGCTGTCAGTAAATCAGCTTCTATTAACTTCTCTTACTGAGAGAAAAAAAGGATTTGGTAAAATGATAATTAATTATCTCCTCAAGATAATCAGGTTCATGTTTCATATAAAAAAAACAGTTTGAGTATAGAAAGAACCGTATGATTAATGGGAAGAGCATTTGTCACGGATTTTGAGTCCCAAATATATGCTTTAGTGATTATTTCTTTGAAAAATAGTTGTTAGGATAATGATACAAGTAGGCAATGAATACGATTTTTATGACTGTCAAAAAAAAGGGCTCAAGGTCACTTTTAGCCCGATCAATTATCGCCCAAGCTCGCAAATCTTCCTGGGGGAGCATGGTGTAATCAACGTGACCTCAATGTTTTATGTTCTCATATATAGGACAGTGGGAAAAAGACCTGAAGTTGTTCTTTTATTGCGGGCACATAACCTGTATGTTAAAGACAAAGGCACCCATTGATAGGATACTCTGCTGTGGGGATTCCCACAGGGTTTAGATTGAAATGGAATTCCGCAAGCAATATTTTCCTTGTTCATGAGATCAAAAAAATGTCCCTCAATGGTTCAAAGGTGATTTTAAAATCCCTCACATTTTACTGAACATTCAATTTTCATGGGTTTGCTACATAGGACCAATTTACAACATCATGGAGCAAAGCAATGGTCAGTGTTTATCTATTCAATTGCTGGCCCCTCCTATAAGAATTGAAAACTCGGATCATACCTCAGTGTGAAAAAGTAAATGTAACTGCTGTAGATATAAACAGTTGGTGTGTTGTGCAGTTGCTTTGCAATTAAGATCTATATTCAGCCAAATATATGACCACCTGAAGACCCACCTCTCGGTCTGGGTCGGGCTTTGATGTTGTAGTTAGTGTAAGCCTACTTTGAAATCGGTGTGGTGGCCCAGATCTCCCTGACCACCATATTTCTGGTCTCTTTATAAAATCACAACATTCACTTGATACTCTCCTTTGGCCCAACCATGCAATAATCCAAGACAAGACATATCCAGTCACCTTACTGTGCTCTGAATTGTATAGCACATATGTTGGAGCTCTCCAATGGTGGGGTTGTTGAACAACCCCTGTAGAACAAGTACGGTTATCCAACATCAGCTGAGCCTGGCCCACCCCCAGCTGTTTGGTATGATAGCATGGATACCAGGTTCATTCACACGTCCAGGTATTCATCTGAGTGGGCAGCAACTGAGCCAGGTTACCCCTGAGTGTCTGGGATGGGCTGCACCACCCTGCGGCTTCTGAGCTTAGGGCTCACTTCTTAGATGGGTAGGTAATTACTGTCCAAGATGCACTCAGAGCTCAGGTGTGTGTCTAAGATATGCAGTAACTGACCCATGCTCTCTGGAGATAGACCTGTATGAGCAAGATGGACAGACACTGAGCCTAACTCACTCAGAACAAAGGCACAGCTTCATATTGGTACGATGTTATGTGCAAAACTTTCTGGCAAGACTTTCTAGTAGGACTTTGCATGCTGGGGCTTTTGAGTCTGTGCATACATTGTAAAACACTGTAATTCCCAGAATACAGTGCAATGTATGCTGAAAATCAAGGACTGGTTGACGATGATACACATAACATGGGGCGCCTAGCAGCAGCAGTAAGAGTATGTCACCTCCCTCAGTGATGGCATTTGTCACCCCAGGCTTGACAAAATGGCACAAATATGTGTCTAAAACACATATTTTTGCCATTTTGTCACACCCCTCAGTGATGACACCCAGGGCCAGCCGCACCTATCGTACCCCCCTTCCTACTCCACTGGTGTTTAAAATTTTCCGACGCATCACCGCCGCCGAAGAATCGATGAAGCGCCTGCAAGTGGCTAAAGTGTCTGTCATGCGATGAATCCTTTGCACCGATCTCCGACGTCCGAGATCACCACATCTATGCTGATGCAATGTATCGGAAATAGGCGATGCGTCTATTTTCACAGTCCCAAAACAATCTCTAGAGGTCCAGAACACTGGCAGGCACCTCTCAGCAGGTTAGAACTGCCAGCAAAAGAATTCAGCGGTGACTGAGGGTGAAGTCTTTGAGTCCCCGAGACTTCAGAACAGGAGGCAAGCTCTATTTCAAGCCCTCAGAGATCTTCCTCAAGCAGGGAACACAGCAAACATTAACGTCCTTCTCCTGTCCTTGGTAGAAAGCAGCCAATGCAGACCAACCTCAGACAACAGACAGCACCGGGGGAGTATCACTCCTCAGTTTCTCCAGCTCTTCTCCTTAGCAAAGGTTCCTCTTGATTCCCAGAAGTGATCTCAATGTCTGGGGTCTGGGCCTCTCTTTTTATACAGTAAACCTCTTTCTTCTCTGGTGCAGAGAAGCTCTTAGCCCAGCCAAAACCAGTACTGTCTTCTCTGGCGCAGCTTCCTGGCAGGAGGTGGAGACAGCATTGTCCTTGGCAGACCAGGCCCATTCAGGTGTGAAAGAAATCTCCTCCCCCTACTCTGAATGCAACCCAGGTCTATTTAGACCAACCCTCACTCACCCTGGAAAGGCAGGACACACCTCAACACCCCAAGTGGCTGTCTTAACAGAATGCACATCCACAGCCCCTGTCACTCCAAAGCCAGACAGCCAACACACAAACTACCTGAGGCACATTTGATGGTTAGGCAAGAAAACGCCTACTTTCTAATAGTGGTATTCTCAAACCCAGAATGTAAAAATCACCCTCACTAAAAGATGCATCCTAACATTCTGAGTTCAGGCATATTGAACTTTATTTTCCCATTATGTTCCCATGGGCAGTAATACTTATAAAATGTAATGAGCAAACTCCCCATTCTTTCCTATGGGACAGATAGCCGTGCAATAGTGAAAAACTAAATTGGCAGTATTTCACTATCAGGACATGCCACACACATCAGGGCATGTCCTACCTTTTGCATACACTGCACCCTGCCCACAGGGGTACCTTGGGCATACCTTAGGGGCGACTAACATGTAAGAAAAGGGAATGGTAGGGCATGGCAGTACTAAACTGCACACAGGCACCGCAATGGCAGGCCTGAGACCGTGTTGCAAGGCTGCTTGTGTAGGTGGCACAATCAGTGCTGCAAGCCTACTAGTAGAGTTTGGTTTACATGCCCTGTGCACACACAGTGCACTGTACTAGGAACTTAACAGTAAACCATATAGACCAATCATGGAAACACCAATCCACAACAACAATTTACAAAGGAAGCACTTGCACTTTGGCACTGAACAGCGGTGACAAAGTGCCCAAAGCATTTAGCAAACTCACAGCAAAGTAGCAGGAGGCAAAGGCAAAAATACAGGGGAAACCCACGCCAATTATGCCAGGTCTGACACATGATATTTTATTCCCTGTACTGTTCCAACAATTAGTAACTGTTTGAAATGTAGTTTGGAGAAGTGCCTATGACTGACCAACTGACCCCTTCATGACGTCACTGATGAGGCATGGGGAGTTATTGCCTCTGCCAGGCCATACGTTGCAATTTTGAACCCAATATGATTTGGATAATTGACCACCTCTTTTGGCACTTGCCAAACAACTGGCAGTAAATAATACTCTTCAACAATAAATACCGATGCTGAGCACAAGTAACCACTACCTCAAATTAACCAGTGGTTTCCATTGAGGATTATTGCTGAACATTTTACTCAATCCTTATATATTTAATTTGACAAAGTTTCTATCTTAAATGTGCCAGTTCACAGCAACATATTTTGCAGAACACAAAAAAAGTGTAAGAAAACACACTTAAAATATAGTAAGAAATGTGGAAACATCACATTTTTAAAAGGAACAAAATGGTGTTGGTATTACTAAAACTAATCGAGAGTAGATCCTGTCTTGAAAATCAACCCATACAGCCACTAGTGTAGATAGCCTGGTCCTTCAAGTATCCAGTAATTCGGAGAGAGAAATAAAGAGAGGACTGTACATGCTCCAAAAATAATATAACGATTTAGGTAAGCACCCGAACTTTCACAGGAATCTAGTTTTTGATAGCCAAAACCCCAACTGCGATGTGAGAATATAAATATCTTCAACTGTCAGGTAGTGAATGCCTGAGTGTGAGGAAGTTAAACCCTATCTTTCCTGGGGGGGGGGGTAAATGGGACCTCTCAGTCTAGGCTAATGCCCGAACCAGTATTGAAATGCACTTATCGTGAGTGTCATTGTCAGCCAATCTAAGTAGGTGCACTGTGGGATACATGATTAGGCAGACAACACTAAAGCAGAGGTTGGTTATGCCTAAATAATATGCCAGGCGGGAATATGTCATCATGATGAGATTCCAGGAGTATGAATAAAATATATTCCCAAGAAAGAAGACATTCAAATATCTGTTATCAAGTGTACGTTTTCTGGTTGAAGATATGATGGGCAATTGCTTGCCTAAAAATAGTGGTGAATGCACGAGGTACCAAACTACTACCAAAGCGAGAGTCACAGGAAACCGAGATTTAGAGTTTGTGCCAAGGGCTCGAGAAGAGGAGTAGAATGCCGGCCGGGTGGCCTCCATTGGCGAGGCGTAGGTCAGTGGGTTCTGAGTTGCCTCTTCATGCCATGGAAAACAGTTTTGAATTGGAAATTGTGTCCACGCTTCTAAACAGAATAACCTACCTGCACTGTAGGA
The DNA here is from genome assembly GCF_964261635.1 of Lissotriton helveticus. NCBI lineage: Eukaryota > Metazoa > Chordata > Amphibia > Caudata > Salamandridae > Lissotriton > Lissotriton helveticus. Next base: position 1,510,546,129 of record NC_136063.1, on the reverse strand, counting down.
CCGCAGGGGATATGAAGTACTTCTGGTTAGATCAGTCGGAACTAAAAGAGATACATGAGTCAGACCAATGCGATGGGTCTTCCAGGGAAATAGGTATGTCTTCTGTCTGTTTTGGTCTTTAACTCTTTAACTTTAGCTTTATTCGATTTAAGTATAAAATCATAAAAGCACATAGCAGAAATATATACACAGTTACATTTCAAATCATATCACAGTAAATATCAATAAATAACATTATAACATGGGATCTTTAAAAAAGGTCAGGTACCAAAACAATCCGTTGTATATCAAGTCAGAGTCTGGGTATAAAAAAACCCTCACCCCGGAGCCGTTTTTGCCCAACCAAAAATTAGTCTCTTCGATGATCTTGTATCGGGGTAAAGTGATTCTCTGGGATAAAAATCAGACAGTCCCCAGGTGTGTATAGGTCCATCTCCTATCTGTGGTTTCCAAGACTGGAGGTAAGGGACAATGTTACTATTTACAAACTTTATCAGCACCAGATCACCGGATCTCTCTTTTCGAAGCGGACCTAACCATCCCACCCTTCTAACACATTGTATTCTACCGTCGATGTCGGGGGGTAGGGGTCTATTCTTTGTTAGCCAAAATAGTGCCTTGTTTCTCAGCTCCTGTTCAGTTTCAGTTTTTCCCTTTGTGAGTTCAGGCAGCCCAGAGAGGACCCCCACAAATGGGGCAGCCTCTGGTGGTAAGTGGATGTGATTTGTTTTGCTTTGCATGTTCCTTATCTTGGGAGGTGACCTTTTAAGTGATGTGGTTAATTTGTTCAACCCCGGTTTAAAGGAACAGCAGTGTGCTGTTTTTGTTTCGGTGGGAACTTTCTCGCTAGGTTGGGTTAGCAAGCCTGGTGTTGCCTGTCGGATTTGAAGAACACTACTTTGTGAAGTTGTTAAAAACTTTACCGTGTCGCATAAAGGCTGAGATTGGTTAGGGTCCGCGGTATTTTTTTAGGAGTCTTGAGTTTGCCTTAATCACTTCCTCTATTGCCGCGATCCTGACCCCAAGATCGTTCATTCTTTCTATTAATGGGTGTATTGTGGCATTAAAGATAATTTGAATCTGAGCCAAAAGAGATGGTGAAGTGGGAGGTGCAAGCAATTTATTCTCCTTAGCTTGCGTGCCTGTTTGTTGAATGGCTGATCTTTTTCTTTCACCAGAAAGGTCCTGAAAAAACATTATGGGGTTCGTGTTACCTATTACAGGTGGGCAAAGGGAAGTAGCCAGGAGGTTTCCATGGGGTGGGGATGAAGTACTAGGATAGGGGCTTGTGGTGACTGTAGGACAAAAGGAGGCATTAATATGCTCTGATGTTGACTTAACGGCCGCATAGTCAGTTTTGCATAAACTATTAAGTTCCCTCAGAAATGATAGATTTGGTGATGCGACGGCAGACTGAGGGGGAGTGATATCACTATAGGAATGGTCAGTAGACAATCGTTCTCGAGGTGTTCTTGCAGGTTGTTGGGCAGTAGACGGTGTTGTCTTGGTTAAGTAGTGAACCATTGTCCCCCTGGCAAGGTCCCTAGTCACAGTAGAAATTTTCGAGGCCCCCTTCAGAGACATGTTGTGAGTAGCAGCAGGCACCTACAGGGACTGGGAATGCCTTGGCACAAGAGGTCTTACCTATTTAGGTTGCACGGCCAGGGGGGGTGGCCCGTCCCGGCCTCCTCTGGCCTATGAAGGCCTTAGATGGTCCCGCCCTTGTCCCGGCCTTAGCCCGGCCGCTCCCGCGCGCGACTCGCGGTGCGAGAGGTTCTCCTGGTTTTGTCCCGCGCCTCCGGGCGCTCCGCTGACGTCACCCGACCGCCGGGGCACCTGGGGGATGTAGTCCCTTGCCCTCGCGGCGGTCGGGTTGCTGGCCAAGTAAGTAGGTTTTACAGCCGTTCCCCTCACGGCACCAGGTTCGTGTGGCAGGTCCTCCCCAGAGCGTTTGGCTTCCCTGGTGGCAGCTTCCCCCCGCAGCGCTCGCCAGCAGCGCTCGGCTCTCCTGGTTTTGTCCCGCGCCTCCGGGCGCTCTGCTGACGTCACCCGACCGCCGGGGCACCTGGGGGATGTAGTCCCTTGCCCTCGCGGCGGTCGGGTTGCTGGCCAAGTAAGTAGGTTTTACAGCCGTTCCCCTCACGGCACCAGGTTCGTGTGGCAGGTCCTCCCCAGAGCGTTTGGCTTCCCTGGTGGCAGCTTCCCCCCGCAGCGCTCGCCAGCAGCGCTCGGCTCTCCTGGTTTTGTCCCGCGCCTCCGGGCGCTCCGCTGACGTCACCCGACCGCCGGGGCACCTGGGGGATGTAGTCCCTTGCCCTCGCGGCGGTCGGGTTGCTGGCCAAGTAAGTAGGTTTTACAGCCGTTCCCCTCACGGCACCAGGTTCGTGTGGCAGGTCCTCCCCAGAGCGTTTGGCTTCCCTGGTGGCAGCTTCCCCCCGCAGCGCTCGCTGTTTTGGTCTAAATTGGTTTAATTAGCAGTGTTGCAGTTTGGCTAATACTTGTCGAACTTGACTGCCAACCTCCTGCCCCGAATGAAATGTGAAGGCATGTAAATTCCTTTAACAACAGGATTTCCCTCTGAAAACCACATCTAAACTTTTGTAAGAAGCAAAGCTAACAGGACAATCATCTACGTGATTCAATTATGATAATGAAAGTGGTGAATTACTTAGCATATTAATTAGAGCTTGGCATAGATACCCAGTGGATTTCTGATAGACGTGCTATACCCCAGGAGAATTCACCAGTTAAATTTCTTTCAACAAAACATTATTACAATGAAGGCCATTCCATCCTTGGATCCCACTCCGGGTACCACTTCCCCAAGAAATTGGGAGAATTGCCATCAGCACCCAATTGTTATCACTCTTTAATTATTAAAATCGCTACATTTGTTTGTGCCTCGGCATACTAAGGCAAAGAACCCTCAGTTCTCATCCTGATGCAGAATCAAATTCCATTTGTTGTATATTTATGAAAAAGGATTACAAGTTAAGTGGCAAAAGCATCCAACACCACAGTTTACACCCGCAAAATGCAGCAGGAAAAAACGGCCATACATCACAGATGGAATTTGAGTTCTCAGAACCTCAGTAAGTGAGAAATCATTCTAAAATTGTGCACAATTCTCCGTTTCGGGATGTGCAACTCAGAACTGCATGCGTAATGCACACCTCATTAACATACCCTAAAAAAGTAGCAATTACTTGGTGAGAAAATTGCAGCTACAATTTGCGCATGCTCTTTAATCTCGACAATACTGTTCAAAATGTCTATAAGTGATTAGTAAAATAAAACTGAAGGCAGTAATAGAGTACTTTTCCGTACTTGGAAAAAATATAAATAGATTTTGTCTTGGCACTTAAATACGACTTATATTAAGTTTATATTGCATTGCTAACAGTTGATGTATTACATCTACAGTCCATTACTAAAGTTTATGTTCGCAATTCATTTCTAAGTGAGGTTTATCGGTAGCCGACATTTATATATAACAATTGTAATAGGAAATGCCTTTCTCATTTTTTGAAAAGTAGCGAATGTGACAATAATATTGTGATCAGTGGACATACTTTATGACAAGTTTCGGAAATGTTATGACTTAACAATGAGGGCAATTCTATACAAAATGAGCAGCCTGTGTGGTGAAGCTCTCAAGAGAAGCGAACCTGCAAATAATACAAAGGAAAACAACGGAGATGAATGTTTGATGGGCATAAAATGCAAAGATACAACTGGAACCCTTTGAAATGGCAACGTCGTCATAAGCTATAAGGTTCCCTCAATTGTCAGCATATTGGTTTGCAAAGCTTTCCACAGTATGCACAAAATAATGCTTGAAATACAATATTTTACACTGTGATCTAATAATCAAAAGGCGGTCCAATTACGGCGATATTACATAAAACTGATATATGGCGAAAAACCCAGCGCCTGGAGAAAATGTATTCAAAAATTATGCATGAGTTTTTCCGAAAATTATGGATTTTGTAGGAGCAAAATATTCGGGAAACCTTTTCTTTTTTCAACTCTACTGGCTCTATAGGGGATGCTCAAACATCTTCCATATCATTAACTTTTCCTGTTCCACTTAAGGTCAACGAGTGGACATCACAGACTCAGCATTAAACTCTAGGACAGATATGTGGAGCAGTGTAGTATGGCTCCATCCTTTTTACTATATATACACATACACACACACAAATACACACACAGACACACTTGGCTTTATGCACTCATGTTACATAGTAATACAGAAAGTGCATCTTTGTGTGTTTTGACATATATATGTGTGCATATTAATGTTTTTCCTTTTTAGAGACAACTGGATTGCTAATGTTAATCTTTTATAGGTTTAGAGTGCTGCGCTAAAATGCATCTATTGGCGTGAATTCGCCAGGGATTTGTGAAAACAAATCATATGTGTGTTGAACTGATTTTTTATTAAATCTTGACCTGTTATCATTTTTGCTTAAAATGACATTAGTTATTGTGCTACATATAAGTGTACAGCAAGATATAGCTTCATTATCAATGGTTTCATTTATTGAATTATATGTAATTGGAGAACTAATATTTCTTCAAAGAGAAAAGTTAAGTTAGCGTGATTGTGGGTCATAAGCTTACAGCTGAGACATTCAATACTAACTTGATAGTTATTTTTCGGCATGTTTTTCTCCTCTACAGGTGCAGACCAATGACATTCTTATTTAGTGAAAAGCACATTGTATTTCAGAGAGAGAGCTGAGGAAGAGCGGGCAAAGTAAAATGATTTTAATGAAGAATAAAGGGAGTGTTACTACTTGGAACTGTCAGAGGAAGGGAGGAATCAATGACTCTTTGGAAGCAGAGACTGGAATATGGGAGCAGTGTTTAAGGCACCACGGGGCATATTACCAAGCAATAGCGATAATTATTGCTATTGCTTGGTTAGAGACAAAATTTTACCGCTGAGCTGCGGCGATTATTATCGCAGATAAACCGTGGTATTACCAAGGTTTATCGCAAATGCGATAAAAAACGGCCGCAATGCATGAATATTGCTGAAAAGTCAGCGATATTAATGCATTACCGAGCTAATGCTCTTAGCCATGTTATCCACCTCCCATTGGATAACATGGCTGAGAACTGCTCAGGGCAGGTGTTAGCTTTTGGAGATATTCGCGCTTAGCGCGAATATCTCCAAAAGTTGGTAATAGGAGATAGCGATGTTAGCGACTGTTTCCAGTCGCTAACATCTTGGCACGCCCACTTTGCATGTCATTAGTGATAAATATCACTGACATGCAATGTGGTGCCCAAGATGGTCGCTATCTCCTACTAGCTGTTGCTAACTGGTGTTAGCGATAGCTAGGTAATAGGGAGATAATTTTATCTCCGCTTTCTTGGCTTTTAAAGCCAAAAAAGCGGAGATAAACCCCCTTGATAATATGCCCCCAAGTTCTTTTCTGGTAACTGGAAAACATATTATGATGTATATGAGGTAATGTTTTCTTGAATGTACTTTGTACATTTTAATTAGTGAACCCACCTTGGGTGTAGTCACATGCCCTTTAGACTTGGAGAAGTCCAGACCTCTCTTGACATCTCTGATTGTGTGGCTTCATGCTATACACAATTCTCTACTAAGTTTCTACAGAGGTTCTGATACTTACCCTTTTCCTACTACCTTGGTTCAATAGGAATTCTCTTATCCTTATGTTAGTGTATGGTTTAGTAGATGTTGCAAGTCTTTTCCATGTATGGGGAGAAGGATCGAAAACATTTGATGAGTCATCAAATCATTTCCCTTATTTTTTTATCGCTGCTACTGAGATCCTGATATGCTCTTTGCTGTTGAGGCTCAATATTGTAAGACACTTTGGACTTCCTCTGATAATATTTATTATTTTACAGTGTGGCCTTGAGATTGATTTATATTAGTCTGGCTTTGAGTTTGTAATAAACCTTTTAAAGTCAAGTTATTGACTCAAACTTTTGCTGTGTGGTCCTAATGGTTGCACTGTACTTTGAGATTTAAATTGTTGTTAACCCCCCTCTCAGGCTACTACAAAGCTCTATTGACCAGAATCGAATTGGAAGGAATGGCTCAGAGCGTTCTCAGATGGTAGAATATCAAGGATGGTCAGTATCTGAAGTAGAGGGGTTAGAAAACTGTTACTTTAGATTAGTCTAGATCCAACTGCAGTCCCTAAGTACCCATTTTGTGGCTTGGAGAATCGGTGTCAATGATGTTCCAGTGGTTCAACAGTGAATTGTTACACTGGAGGAGTGAGTATCAATATAGTTGTGTGTAAATGGCTTATGCTTAGCTTGGGATGTTTGTGGCGATTGTGTGTTGTATGGAGGAGATTGTATGATATGATAAGGTAATGTTTTAGATTATCGTGTGAGTGTAGTGCTTATTGTGAAGAAGTTGTTATTGGGTCTGAGGTGGCCTAAGATACAGAGATGATATTAAAACGTGTAGAAGACACTGTATTGTAATTGTCTACTGAGGTTTTGTGGGGTGTGTCTCAAAACATCATTTACAGCCCAATTGATATAGGTACGTTTATCTTCTGTGTGAAAGTGAGGTACGATTAGTGTGGCAGGCCTTTTGCGCATGGGAAAGCTGCACTAATCAGAGTGATTTTCCACACAGTGAGGTTTTATTAGAATGTGTGTTACTTTGTATGATTGATTTCTTTTAGTCCTTTAATAAAGCAAACAATTATTTGTCGTTATTGCACTGTATTTAGTTGCAAGCGTGTTGCTGAAAAGAGTGCATGTGTGAAAATTGTAAAGGAGGATGAGTTGCTGCGAGGAGTGAGATTGTCATCCCAGTTTGCCACCCTGGGATAGGTTGGTTGATGTGAAGCCTCGCGGTTATTGGCTGCCTACATCACAAGGTGCCGCGCTGCTATTGGTTGAATATTTGGAACAAGATTTTAGTTAAAATATTGATTTTTATGTAGAAACAAACACATTTCAATTCAAAATGAAATGTTTTAAAGTTGTACGAGATTTGTTTGGAGGAGATGTTCAAATACCTCTTGGGGGGTAGAAGCCCCATCCAAAGACACTGCAGGTCATTATATGGAGATACATGTAGGATTAGACACATGTATTTGGCTAGAACCAATGTTACAAAATCACTGAGAAAGAAAGTGCACTGGCGTATCCATGATAGGTTACATTTATTTTGAGAATTATTGAAAATTTGAGGAGATTTTTATATGAATTGCAACCACAACCTAGTCAATTCGAAGTGCTTAATGCTTAGGAGAGTGCAGCTCATGCAAGAGAAAAAGAGAGGTATAAGGGAAGAGTGAAAAAAGCAGTGCATACTAATGCAGATGCAAGGTGGGATGCAGAGCAGAAAAGTTGTGGACTGACATGATTGAGGAAGCATACTTATACCCATTATTCCAAACAGGAGAAGTGGGAAGAAGTGGAAAGAGGGCCCTAAAAGAGAAAGAAGGATACAACAATAGAATCTGGAGAGAAAGATGAAAACAGTGATAGTGATACTGGTGACAGTCTTTTAGCTGTACTAGTATCTATGCGATCACCTCCGTATAATGAGATTTAAATGGAGTGAAGTATTGAGCGGGGCAGTGCCCCGACAGGCTATTCTCCCTACATGATCAGAACTTGAGGCGGCACACCACACAGATCCACTCTGGCAGGGTAGCACTGCACGCGCTGCAGGCACACACAAGCACTCTTTATGTGCTATATTTTACCAAGACAAGGGGCTTCCAGAAATGTGCAGGGTAGCAGGCCAGCATAAAGGTTTCTCAGGGCAGAGCGATTCAAAAAGGGGGGTGGTGATGGACAGAGTATCTGAATTAAGCAGAACACTCCTACCCAGTCAAAAGATCAGGGCTTGATCCATCACCGTTTTTTAGCTCACTGCACCATCCCAGTTCAGAACCTGGCTACATGCAAATTAGTCTGGCCCTGGCCCAGTGCATCATGGGAACAGGGCAGACCAAACTACCAAGCCAATTCTTTACTGGAAAGGAAACAAGCTTCCGGGGACCGGTTTCTGGCATTACAGCCGTCTTCGGCCCGGCTTGCTTGAATCCTGATGGTGCAGTGAGCAAGGGACTCACATCTGAGCATACCCTTCCACACTTGTGGTGGCCAAAACGATTCGAAAAGGGGGGTGGTGATGGACAGAGTATCTGAATTAAGCAGAACACTCCTACCCAGTCAAAAGATCAGGGCTTGATCCATCACCGTTTTTTAGCTCACTGCACCATCCCAGTTCAGAACCTGGCTACATGCAAATTAGTCTGGCCCTGGCCCAGTGCATCATGGGAACAGGGCAGACCAAACTACCAAGCCAATTCTTTACTGGAAAGGAAACAAGCTTCCGGGGACCGGTTTCTGGCATTACAGCCGTCTTCGGCCCGGCTTGCTTGAATCCTGATGGTGCAGTGAGCAAGGGACTCACATCTGAGCATACCCTTCCACACTTGTGGTGGCCAAAACGATTCAAAAAGGGGGGGTGTGATGTACAGAGTATCTGAATTAAGCAGAACACTCCTACCCAGTCAAAAGATCAGGGCTTGATCCATCACCGTTTTTTAGCTCACTGCACCATCCCAGTTCAGAACCTGGCTACATGCAAATTAGTCTGGCCCTGGCCCAGTGCATCATGGGAACAGGGCAGACCAAACTACCAAGCCAATTCTTTACTGGAAAGGAAACAAGCTTCCGGGGACCGGTTTCTGGCATTACAGCCATCTTCGGCCCGGCTTGCTTGAATCCTGATGGTGCAGTGAGCAAGGGACTCACATCTGAGCATACCCTTCCACACTTGTGGTGGCCAAAACGATTCAAAAAGGGGGGTGGTGATGGACAGAGTATCTGAATTAAGCAGAACACTCCTACCCAGTCAAAAGATCAGGGCTTGATCCATCACCGTTTTTTAGCTCACTGCACCATCCCAGTTCAGAACCTGGCTACATGCAAATTAGTCTGGCCCTGGCCCTGTGCATCATGGGAACAGGGCAGACCAAACTACCAAGCCAATTCTTTACTGGAAAGGAAACAAGCTTCCGGGCACCGGTTTCTGGCATTACAGCCGTCTTCGGCCCGGCTTGCTTGAATCCTGATGGTGCAGTGAGCAAGGGACTCACATCTGAGCATACCCTTCCACACTTGTGGTGGCCAAAACGATTCAAAAAGGGGGGTGGTGATGGACAGAGTATCTGAATTAAGCAGAACACTCCTACCCAGTCAAAAGATCAGGGCTTGATCCATCACCGTTTTTTAGCTCACTGCACCATCCCAGTTCAGAACCTGGCTACATGCAAATTAGTCTGGCCCTGGCCCAGTGCATCATGGGAACAGGGCAGACCAAACTACCAAGCCAATTCTTTACTGGAAAGGAAACAAGCTTCCGGGCACCGGTTTCTGGCATTACAGCCGTCTTCGGCCCGGCTTGCTTGAATCCTGATGGTGCAGTGAGCAAGGGACTCACATCTGAGCATACCCTTCCACACTTGTGGTGGCCAAAACGATTCAAAAAGGGGGGTGGTGATGGACAGAGTATCTGAATTAAGCAGAACACTCCTACCCAGTCAAAAGATCAGGGCTTGATCCATCACCGTTTTTTAGCTCACTGCACCATCCCAGTTCAGAACCTGGCTACATGCAAATTAGTCTGGCCCTGGCCCAGTGCATCATGGGAACAGGGCAGACCAAACTACCAAGCCAATTCTTTACTGGAAAGGAAACAAGCTTCCGGGGACCGGTTTCTGGCATTACAGCCGTCTTTGGCCCGGCTTGCTTGAATCCTGATGGTGCAGTGAGCAAGGGACTCACATCTGAGCATACCCTTCCACACTTGTGGTGGCCAAAACGATTCAAAAAGGGGGGTGGTGATGGACAGAGTATCTGAATTAAGCAGAACACTCCTACCCAGTCAAAAGATCAGGGCTTGATCCATCACCGTTTTTTAGCTCACTGCACCATCCCAGTTCAGAACCTGGCTACATGCAAATTAGTCTGGCCCTGGCCCAGTGCATCATGGGAACAGGGCAGACCAAACTACCAAGCCAATTCTTTACTGGAAAGGAAACAAGCTTCCGGGGACCGGTTTCTGGCATTACAGCCGTCTTCGGCCCGGCTTGCTTGAATCCTGATGGTGCAGTGAGCAAGGGACTCACATCTGAGCATACCCTTCCACACTTGTGGTGGCCAAAACGATTCAAAAAGGGGGGTGGTGATGGACAGAGTATCTGAATTAAGCAGAACACTCCTACCCAGTCAAAAGATCAGGGCTTGATCCATCACCGTTTTTTAGCTCACTGCACCATCCCAGTTCAGAACCTGGCTACATGCAAATTAGTCTGGCCCTGGCCCAGTGCATCATGGGAACGAAATACCGTGACGCGATAAAGTCATACTTTAAACAGATTGCCACAGCTAAAAAGAACTATCTTGAGCAGAGAATTGACAAAGCCGATAATACGAGTCGGGAACTCTTTAGGATTGTGAAGGAGTTTGTCAATCCTGTTGTAGGTACCCCTGTCCATTCTCACACGGAAGAATGGATCAAACAGCTTGCCGTCTTCTTTGTGGCCAAAATCGTAAAGATTCAGGACACTTTTCCATCTGTGGATTCCCGAACGGCTGACGCTGCTTTAGGGGGTAAGTCGACTAATTTAGCTCCCTCACAGGCTGAATCTGGGCCCTTACTCTCTGTCTTTCCCCAGCTGTCCTGTGAGACATCGCTTGAGCTGTTATCCCGGCTGCATTCTGGCTCGCCTCTAGATGCTTGTCCGGCGAAATGCTTAGGCAGGGTGGCCTCAGCGCTGAACAGCTTGCTGAACCCCCTGCTCAATCTATCATTGAGCTCAGGGGTGGTTCCACGACAATGGAAACACGCACTCATTCTGCCGCTGATTAAGAAGCCTCTGCTCGATCCCCTGCAATGGGCTAACTACAGACCGATCTCCCTCCTCCCTGCTCTGGCGAAGGTGTTGGAGAAACATGTTCAGCATACTCTGACCACCTTTATTGAGAACAACAAACTGCTGCATGACTCCCAGTCTGGCTTTCGTGCGAACTACAGCACGGAGACAGCGCTGGTAGAGGTAACCGACGCCATCAGGGAGACGCTTGACCATGGGGGAAAGGCTATGTTGGTCATGTTGGACCTATCGGCGGCGTTCGACACCGTCCCACACGCAGGTCTCCTCTCAAGACTCTGGGAGATTGGTCTGCGTGGGACGGTGCTGGACTGGTTTCAATCCTTTCTTGCCGACCGCCGACAGGTGATCTGGGCTCCGCCGTTCTCGGCCGAAATGCCTTCGCTGGAGGTGGGGGTGCCTCAAGGTTCTATCCTGAGCCCCACCATTTTTAACATATATATGGCCCCTCTAGCGGAGGTAGCGGAGGCGTTTGGGGCCCGGGTCATCTCATACGCTGATGACACCCAGCTTTTTTTCACCTGCAGGAAGGGAGAGGTCTTCAACGGCGGCAGAATCAAGGACTGTCTGAGCGCAGTCTTTGCGTGGTTTCAGCGGCACAGCCTGAAATGCAACTCAGACAAGTCTGAGCTGCTCTTTTTCGGCTGTGCCCCCGACCCGGGCTGGAAGACATGGTGGCCCCAGGACATGTTCCCCCCAGAGAAACCATCTTCTCAGGTAAAAAATCTTGGAGTGGTGTTTGACGAGGATCTCTCTTTCCGTCCACACATTCTGGGATTAACAGGGAAATGTTTCAGCATCCTCAAGATGCTTAGGAAATTCCTTCCTCTGCTTTCACTGCAGTATCGTAGGAATGTAGTCCAGGCGCTTGTGGGATCCCGCCTGGACTATGCAAATGCACTTTTTGCAGGCCTACCTAAGTATCTGCTATCTAGACTGCAGATTGTCCAGAATTCGGCGGCCAGAGCTATCTATGGCCTGCCCAGGAGAGCCAGTGCTTCTGCGCTCCTGGCTAGGCTGCACTGGCTGCCAATTTCTGGGAGAATCAGATTTAAACTCCTCACTTTGGCGTTTAAAGCCCTTCATGCGATGGGACCTAACTATTTGAGGAAGCGAATTGCTTTCTATGTGCCACGGAGGTCGCTGCGGTCGGCGGACCTGGCCAAAATGGAGGTGCCTGTGGTCAAACGTGTCCGGATGGGAGGTCGTTCCTTTCAACACGTGACAGCATGCTTGTGGAACGAGCTCCCACTTCCTCTCCGGAAAGCGAACAACCTCCTGGCTTTCAGGAAGGAGTTGAAGACTCTGCTCTTCACTAAATAATCCGCTGTGACTGTAGTGTGTATGCCTGTGGTTTCTTGTTTCTCTGGGCCTCTTTTGCTAAAGCGCCGGGACACCCTTTTGGGGTAGCCGTGCGCTCAAAAAGTGCGGCTTAACATTAACAGGGCAGACCAAACTACCAAGCCAATTCTTTACTGGAAAGGAAACAAGCTTCCGGGGACCGGTTTCTGGCATTACAGCCGTCTTCGGCCCGGCTTGCTTGAATCCTGATGGTGCAGTGAGCAAGGGACTCACATCTGAGCATACCCTTCCACACTTGTGGTGGCCAAAACGATTCAAAAAGGGGGGTGGTGATGGACAGAGTATCTGAATTAAGCAGAACACTCCTACCCAGTCAAAAGATCAGGGCTTGATCCATCACCGTTTTTTAGCTCACTGCACCATCCCAGTTCAGAACCTGGCTACATGCAAATTAGTCTGGCCCTGGCCCAGTGCATCATGGGAGCAGGGCAGACCAAACTACCAAGCCAATTCTTTACTGGAAAGGAAACAAGCTTCCGGGGACCGGTTTCTGGCATTACAGCCGTCTTCGGCCCGGCTTGCTTGAATCCTGATGGTGCAGTGAGCAAGGGACTCACATCTGAGCATACCCTTCCACACTTGTGGTGGCCAAAACGATTCAAAAAGGGGGGTGGTGATGGACAGAGTATCTGAATTAAGCAGAACACTCCTACCCAGTCAAAAGATCAGGGCTTGATCCATCACCATCCACCATGAGTGTGGAAGGGTATGCTCAGACATGAGTCCCTTGCTCATTGCACCATCAGGATTCAAGCAAGCCAGGCCGAAGACGGCTGTAATGCCAGAAACCGGTCCCCGGAAGCTTGTTTCCTTTCCAGTGAAGAATTGGCTTGGTAGTTTGGTCTGCCCTGTTCCCATGATGCACTGGGCCAGGGACAGACTAATTTGCATATAGCCAGGTTCTGAACTGGGATGGTGCAGTGAGCTAAAAAACGGTGATGGATCAAGCCCTGATCTGTTGACTGGGTAGGAGTGTTCTGATTAACTCAGATACTCTGTCCATCACCACCCCCTTTTTGAAATTATTTTGGCCACCATGAGTGTGGAAGGGTATGCTCAGACATGAGTCCCTTGCTCATTGCACCATCAGGATTCAAGCAAGCCGGGCTGAAGACGGCTGTAATGCCAGAAACCGGTCCCCGGAAGCTTGTTTCCTTTCCAGTGAAGAATTGGCTTGGTAGTTTGGTCTGCCCTGTTCCCATGATGCACTGGGCCAGGGACAGACTAATTTGCATATAGCCAGGTTCTGAACTGGGATGGTGCAGTGAGCTAAAAAACGGTGATGGATCAAGCCCTGATCTGTTGACTGGGTAGGAGTGTTCTGATTAACTCAGATACTCTGTCCATCACCACCCCCTTTTTTAAATTATTTTGGCCACCATGAGTGTGGAAGGGTATGCTCAGACATGAGTCCCTTGCTCATTGCACCATCAGGATTCAAGCAAGCCGGGCCGAAGACGGCTGTAATGCCAGAAACCGGTCCCCGGAAGCTTGTTTCCTTTCCAGTGAAGAATTGGCTTGGTAGTTTGGTCTGCCCTGTTCCCATGATGCACTGGGCCAGGGACAGACTAATTTGCATATAGCCAGGTTCTGAACTGGGATGGTGCAGTGAGCTAAAAAACGGTGATGGATCAAGCCCTGATCTGTTGACTGGGTAGGAGTGTTCTGATTAACTCAGATACTCTGTCCATCACCACCCCCTTTTTGAAATTATTTTGGCCACCATGAGTGTGGAAGGGTATGCTCAGACATGAGTCCCTTGCTCATTGCACCATCAGGATTCAAGCAAGCCGGCCCGAAGACGGCTGTAATGCCAGAAACCGGTCCCCGGAAGCTTGTTTCCTTTCCAGTGAAGAATTGGCTTGGTAGTTTGGTCTGCCCTGTTCCCATGATGCACTCGGCCAGGGACAGACTAATTTGCATATAGCCAGGTTCTGAACTGGGATGGTGCAGTGAGCTAAAAAACGGTGATGGATCAAGCCCTGATCTGTTGACTGGGTAGGAGTGTTCTGATTAACTCAGATACTCTGTCCATCACCACCCCCTTTTTGAAATTATTTTGGCCACCATGAGTGTGGAAGGGTATGCTCAGACATGAGTCCCTTGCTCATTGCACCATCAGGATTCAAGCAAGCCGGGCCGAAGACGGCTGTAATGCCAGAAACCGGTCCCCGGAAGCTTGTTTCCTTTCCAGTGAAGAATTGGCTTGGTAGTTTGGTCTGCCCTGTTCCCATGATGCACTGGGCCAGGGACAGACTAATTTGCATATAGCCAGGTTCTGAACTGGGATGGTGCAGTGAGCTAAAAAACGGTGATGGATCAAGCCCTGATCTGTTGACTGGGTAGGAGTGTTCTGATTAACTCAGATACTCTGTCCATCACCACCCCCTTTTTGAAATTATTTTGGCCACCATGAGTGTGGAAGGGTATGCTCAGACATGAGTCCCTTGCTCATTGCACCATCAGGATTCAAGCAAGCCGGGCCGAAGACGGCTGTAATGCCAGAAACCGGTCCCCGGAAGCTTGTTTCCTTTCCAGTGAAGAATTGGCTTGGTAGTTTGGTCTGCCCTGTTCCCATGATGCACTGGGCCAGGGACAGACTAATTTGCATATAGCCAGGTTCTGAACTGGGATGGTGCAGTGAGCTAAAAAACGGTGATGGATCAAGCCCTGATCTGTTGACTGGGTAGGAGTGTTCTGATGAACTCAGATACTCTGTCCATCACCACCCCCTTTTTGAAATTATTTTGGCCACCATGAGTGTGGAAGGGTATGCTCAGACATGAGTCCCTTGCTCATTGCACCATCAGGATTCAAGCAAGCCGGGCCGAAGACGGTTGTAATGCCAGAAACCGGTCCCCGGAAGCTTGTTTCCTTTCCAGTGAAGAATTGGCTTGGTAGTTTGGTCTGCCCTGTTCCCATGATGCACTGGGCCAGGGACAGACTAATTTGCATATAGCCAGGTTCTGAACTGGGATGGTGCAGTGAGCTAAAAAACGGTGATGGATCAAGCCCTGATCTGTTGACTGGGTAGGAGTGTTCTGATTAACTCAGATACTCTGTCCATCACCACCCCCTTTTTGAAATTATTTTGGCCACCATGAGTGTGGAAGGGTATGCTCAGACATGAGTCCCTTGCTCATTGCACCATCAGGATTCAAGCAAGCCGGGCCGAAGACGGCTGTAATGCCAGAAACCGGTCCCCGGAAGCTTGTTTCCTTTCCAGTGAAGAATTGGCTTGGTAGTTTGGTCTGCCCTGTTCCCATGATGCACTGGGCCAGGGACAGACTAATTTGCATATAGCCAGGTTCTGAACTGGGATGGTGCAGTGAGCTAAAAAACGGTGATGGATCAAGCCCTGATCTGTTGACTGGGTAGGAGTGTTCTGATTAACTCAGATACTCTGTCCATCACCACCCCCTTTTTGAAATTATTTTGGCCACCATGAGTGTGGAAGGGTATGCTCAGACATGAGTCCCTTGCTCATTGCACCATCAGGATTCAAGCAAGCCGGGCCGAAGACGGCTGTAATGCCAGAAACCGGTCCCCGGAAGCTTGTTTCCTTTCCAGTGAAGAATTGGCTTGGTAGTTTGGTCTGCCCTGTTCCCATGATGCACTGGGCCAGGGACAGACTAATTTGCATATAGCCAGGTTCTGAACTGGGATGGTGCAGTGAGCTAAAAAACGGTGATGGATCAAGCCCTGATCTGTTGACTGGGTAGGAGTGTTCTGATTAACTCAGATACTCTGTCCATCACCACCCCCTTTTTGAAATTATTTTGGCCACCATGAGTGTGGAAGGGTATGCTCAGACATGAGTCCCTTGCTCATTGCACCATCAGGATTCAAGCAAGCCAGGCCGAAGACGGCTGTAATGCCAGAAACCGGTCCCCGGAAGCTTGTTTCCTTTCCAGTGAAGAATTGGCTTGGTAGTTTGGTCTGCCCTGTTCCCATGATGCACTGGGCCAGGGACAGACTAATTTGCATATAGCCAGGTTCTGAACTGGGATGGTGCAGTGAGCTAAAAAACGGTGATGGATCAAGCCCTGATCTGTTGACTGGGTAGGAGTGTTCTGATTAACTCAGATACTCTGTCCATCACCACCCCCTTTTTGAAATTATTTTGGCCACCATGAGTGTGGAAGGGTATGCTCAGACATGAGTCCCTTGCTCATTGCACCATCAGGATTCAAGCAAGCCAGGCCGAAGACGGCTGTAATGCCAGAAACCGGTCCCCGGAAGCTTGTTTCCTTTCCAGTGAAGAATTGGCTTGGTAGTTTGGTCTGCCCTGTTCCCATGATGCACTGGGCCAGGGACAGACTAATTTGCATATAGCCAGGTTCTGAACTGGGATGGTGCAGTGAGCTAAAAAACGGTGATGGATCAAGCCCTGATCTGTTGACTGGGTAGGAGTGTTCTTATTAACTCAGATACTCTGTCCATCACCACCCCCTTTTTGAAATTATTTTGGCCACCATGAGTGTGGAAGGGTATGCTCAGACATGAGTCCCTTGCTCATTGCACCATCAGGATTCAAGCAAGCCGGGCCGAAGACGGCTGTAATGCCAGAAACCGGTCCCCGGAAGCTTGTTTCCTTTCCAGTGAAGAATTGGCTTGGTAGTTTGGTCTGCCCTGTTCCCATGATGCACTGGGCCAGGGACAGACTAATTTGCATATAGCCAGGTTCTGAACTGGGATGGTGCAGTGAGCTAAAAAATGGTGATGGATCAAGCCCTGATCTGTTGACTGGGTAGGAGTGTTCTGATTAACTCAGATACTCTGTCCATCACCACCCCCTTTTTGAAATTATTTTGGCCACCATGAGTGTGGAAGGGTATGCTCAGACATGAGTCCCTTGCTCATTGCACCATCAGGATTCAAGCAAGCCGGGCCGAAGACGGCTGTAATGCCAGAAACCGGTCCCCGGAAGCTTGTTTCCTTTCCAGTGAAGAATTGGCTTGGTAGTTTGGTCTGCCCTGTTCCCATGATGCACTGGGCCAGGGACAGACTAATTTGCATATAGCCAGGTTCTGAACTGGGATGGTGCAGTGAGCTAAAAAACGGTGATGGATCAAGCCCTGATCTGTTGACTGGGTAGGAGTGTTCTGATTAACTCAGATACTCTGTCCATCACCACCCCCTTTTTGAAATTATTTTGGCCACCATGAGTGTGGAAGGGTATGCTCAGACATGAGTCCCTTGCTCATTGCACCATCAGGATTCAAGCAAGCCGGGCCGAAGACGGCTGTAATGCCAGAAACCGGTCCCCGGAAGCTTGTTTCCTTTCCAGTGAAGAATTGGCTTGGTAGTTTGGTCTACCCTGTTCCCATGATGCACTGGGCCAGGGACAGACTAATTTGCATATAGCCAGGTTCTGAACTGGGATGGTGCAGTGAGCTAAAAAACGGTGATGGATCAAGCCCTGATCTGTTGACTGGGTAGGAGTGTTCTGATTAAATCAGATACTCTGTCCATCACCACCCCCTTTTTGAAATTATTTTGGCCACCATGAGTGTGGAAGGGTATGCTCAGACATGAGTCCCTTGCTCATTGCACCATCAGGATTCAAGCAAGCCGGGCCGAAGACGGCTGTAATGCCAGAAACCGGTCCCCGGAAGCTTGTTTCCTTTCCAGTGAAGAATTGGCTTGGTAGTTTGGTCTGCCCTGTTCCCATGATGCACTGGGCCAGGGACAGACTAATTTGCATATAGCCAGGTTCTGAACTGGGATGGTGCAGTGAGCTAAAAAACGGTGATGGATCAAGCCCTGATCTGTTGACTGGGTAGGAGTGTTCTGATTAACTCAGATACTCTGTCCATCACCACCCCCTTTTTGAAATTATTTTGGCCACCATGAGTGTGGAAGGGTATGCTCAGACATGAGTCCCTTGCTCATTGCACCATCAGGATTCAAGCAAGCCGGGCCGAAGACGGCTGTAATGCCAGAAACCGGTCCCCGGAAGCTTGTTTCCTTTCCAGTGAAGAATTGGCTTGGTAGTTTGGTCTGCCCTGTTCCCATGATGCACTGGGCCAGGGACAGACTAATTTGCATATAGCCAGGTTCTGAACTGGGATGGTGCAGTGAGCTAAAAAACGGTGATGGATCAAGCCCTGATCTGTTGACTGGGTAGGAGTGTTCTTATTAACTCAGATACTCTGTCCATCACCACCCCCTTTTTGAAATTATTTTGGCCACCATGAGTGTGGAAGGGTATGCTCAGACATGAGTCCCTTGCTCATTGCACCATCAGGATTCAAGCAAGCTGGGCCGAAGACGGCTGTAATGCCAGAAACCGGTCCCCGGAAGCTTGTTTCCTTTCCAGTGAAGAATTGGCTTGGTAGTTTGGTCTGCCCTGTTCCCATGATGCACTGGGCCAGGGACAGACTAATTTGCATATAGCCAGGTTCTGAACTGGGATGGTGCAGTGAGCTAAAAAACGGTGATGGATCAAGCCCTGATCTGTTGACTGGGTAGGAGTGTTCTTATTAACTCAGATACTCTGTCCATCACCACCCCCTTTTTGAAATTATTTTGGCCACCATGAGTGTGGAAGGGTATGCTCAGACATGAGTCCCTTGCTCATTGCACCATCAGGATTCAAGCAAGCCGGGCCGAAGATGGCTGTAATGCCAGAAACCGGTCCCCGGAAGCTTGTTTCCTTTCCAGTGAAGAATTGGCTTGGTAGTTTGGTCTGCCCTGTTCCCATGATGCACTGGGCCAGGGACAGACTAATTTGCATATAGCCAGGTTCTGAACTGGGATGGTGCAGTGAGCTAAAAAACGGTGATGGATCAAGCCCTGATCTGTTGACTGGGTAGGAGTGTTCTGATTAACTCAGATACTCTGTCCATCACCACCCCCTTTTTGAAATTATTTTGGCCACCATGAGTGTGGAAGGGTATGCTCAGACATGAGTCCCTTGCTCATTGCACCATCAGGATTCAATCAAGCCGGGCCGAAGACGGCTGTAATGCCAGAAACCGGTCCCCGGAAGCTTGTTTCCTTTCCAGTGAAGAATTGGCTTGGTAGTTTGGTCTGCCCTGTTCCCATGATGCACTGGGCCAGGGACAGACTAATTTGCATATAGCCAGGTTCTGAACTGGGATGGTGCAGTGAGCTAAAAAACGGTGATGGATCAAGCCCTGATCTGTTGACTGGGTAGGAGTGTTCTGATTAACTCAGATACTCTGTCCATCACCACCCCCTTTTTGAAATTATTTTGGCCACCATGAGTGTGGAAGGGTATGCTCAGACATGAGTCCCTTGCTCATTGCACCATCAGGATTCAAGCAAGCCGGGCCGAAGACGGCTGTAATGCCAGAAACCGGTCCCCGGAAGCTTGTTTCCTTTCCAGTGAAGAATTGGCTTGGTAGTTTGGTCTACCCTGTTCCCATGATGCACTGGGCCAGGGACAGACTAATTTGCATATAGCCAGGTTCTGAACTGGGATGGTGCAGTGAGCTAAAAAACGGTGATGGATCAAGCCCTGATCTGTTGACTGGGTAGGAGTGTTCTGATTAACTCAGATACTCTGTCCATCACCACCCCCTTTTTGAAATTATTTTGGCCACCATGAGTGTGGAAGGGTATGCTCAGACATGAGTCCCTTGCTCATTGCACCATCAGGATTCAAGCAAGCCGGGCCGAAGACGGCTGTAATGCCAGAAACCGGTCCCCGGAAGCTTGTTTCCTTTCCCGTGAAGAATTGGCTTGGTAGTTTGGTCTGCCCTGTTCCCATGATGCACTGGGCCAGGGACAGACTAATTTGCATATAGCCAGGTTCTGAACTGGGATGGTGCAGTGAGCTAAAAAACGGTGATGGATCAAGCCCTGATCTGTTGACTGGGTAGGAGTGTTCTGATTAACTCAGATACTCTGTCCATCACCACCCCCTTTTTGAAATTATTTTGGCCACAATGAGTGTGGAAGGGTATGCTCAGACATGAGTCCCTTGCTCATTGCACCATCAGGATTCAAGCAAGCCGGGCCGAAGACGGCTGTAATGCCAGAAACCGGTCCCCGGAAGCTTGTTTCCTTTCCAGTGAAGAATTGGCTTGGTAGTTTGGTCTGCCCTGTTCCCATGATGCACTGGGCCAGGGACAGACTAATTTGCATATAGCCAGGTTCTGAACTGGGATGGTGCAGTGAGCTAAAAAACGGTGATGGATCAAGCCCTGATCTGTTGACTGGGTAGGAGTGTTCTTATTAACTCAGATACTCTGTCCATCACCACCCCCTTTTTGAAATTATTTTGGCCACCATGAGTGTGGAAGGGTATGCTCAGACATGAGTCCCTTGCTCATTGCACCATCAGGATTCAAGCAAGCCGGGCCGAAGATGGCTGTAATGCCAGAAACCGGTCCCCGGAAGCTTGTTTCCTTTCCAGTGAAGAATTGGCTTGGTAGTTTGGTCTGCCCTGTTCCCATGATGCACTGGGCCAGGGACAGACTAATTTGCATATAGCCAGGTTCTGAACTGGGATGGTGCAGTGAGCTAAAAAACGGTGATGGATCAAGCCCTGATCTGTTGACTGGGTAGGAGTGTTCTGATTAACTCAGATACTCTGTCCATCACCACCCCCTTTTTGAAATTATTTTGGCCACCATGAGTGTGGAAGGGTATGCTCAGACATGAGTCCCTTGCTCATTGCACCATCAGGATTCAATCAAGCCGGGCCGAAGACGGCTGTAATGCCAGAAACCGGTCCCCGGAAGCTTGTTTCCTTTCCAGTGAAGAATTGGCTTGGTAGTTTGGTCTGCCCTGTTCCCATGATGCACTGGGCCAGGGACAGACTAATTTGCATATAGCCAGGTTCTGAACTGGGATGGTGCAGTGAGCTAAAAAACGGTGATGGATCAAGCCCTGATCTGTTGACTGGGTAGGAGTGTTCTGATTAACTCAGATACTCTGTCCATCACCACCCCCTTTTTGAAATTCTCAGGGCAGAGCTGCAGTCCTTCTTCCAGCCCAACAGAGGATTACGGTCCCAAGGCAGCTTCCCCTGGCAATCCAGTATCCCTCTGGTATTGAACATCTGGCTACCAGGCCCACACAATGTCTTCACTCTTTTCATGGGGTCACAGCCCCTGTACTTATAGTGCCAAAGTATTTGTTCTGGGGGCCCTTCAGATATATTGTAGAAATGCATAACACCCCCCCATTCACCTTGTAAGCCTAGCGCTGAGTCACCCAGGAAATGCAGGACACACTTCAACCCCCCTTGTGGCTGTCTAGAGTGAATGCACATCCCCTCTCCCCTATCAGTCAGTACACATCCAGGCAGGGCACAAAGTCACATAAGTACACAGATATGCCCACTTCTAAAAGTGGCATTTCTAAAATAGTAATAATAAATCTGCCTTCACCAATAAGCAAGATTTATCACTACTATGTCAAACATACTAAACATGGTCATGCCACAACTCTCAGATCAGAAATTACCACTGAAGCACATATCAGGGAATCCCCAATACAAACCTATGAGAGGGCAGCATCACATCAGTGAGAAACCAAATGGGCTGTTTGTCACTACAAGGACATGCCACAAAGTTAAGGCACATGTCCGTCCTTTTACCTACACCGCACTCTACCTATAGGGCTAGCTAGGGCCTACATTAGGGGTAACGCATATGTAGTAAAAGGGGAGTTTGGACATGGCAACCACTTTATATGCCACGTCACTGCGGCAGTAATCTGCGCATGCAGGCCCTGCAGCGGCAGAGGCCTGAGACAGGTTTGAAAGGCTACTATGGTGGGCCTTGCAAGCAGCGCTGCAAGCCCACTAGTAGCATATATTTTACAGACCCTGTTTATATGGGGTACCACTGTACAAGGGACTTACAGGTAAATTAAATATGTCAAACAGGTGTAGACCGATCTTACCAAGTTTACAAGAGAGAGCACATGCACTTTAGCACTGATCAGCAGTGGTACAGTGCCCAGAGTCATAAAACCACTTTCAACAGATCAGAAACAAAATACAGGCGGAAGGCAAAACATTCTGGGATGACCATGCAAAAAGGACCAAGTCCTGCAGGTCCCACGTGTGTTGCGGCCATAAAGTGGCCCGAGAGAGAGCAGACAAGAGATCCTGTGACTAATGGTCCTTCAACTATAGTGATGAGGAACTATGATTAGGTGATAAGGTGGTTAAAGTCTAAGGTGTCATCCCAAGATGTTGACTTGGTTAAGATTTATTGAATGACACAAGAACAGAAGGAGACAATTCATGCATGTTATGAGAGATTGTTACAGGCATTTGTCCAGTATAGTGGGATGAAAACACTGGAGCCTTAAGATATGGGACGTTTGGTGCCCAGATTTGTGACAGGATTAAGGCCTGACATTCGAATGATGATTCAACAGCATCTGACTTGTTGGCTGAATAAGTTGTTTGATGAGATTTTCAGTATGTCAAATATTGCAACAATGAGATTGAAATGAGGCAGAAAATTCCGATAGGAAAAATGTATGGTGGTGCAAATGAAGGCTGCTCAAAGAGGATTCAAAATCCACAGTTTGTAGGGAATGCCCTCCAGTGCAGGGAGTGTATCAACAGGGAGCTCCGGAGATGCAGGGTGGTGGTGGATTTCAGTCACAAGGTAGAGGTCAGGGTGTCCCTATTGATACAAGTACTGGAATTGATGTAGCTACTTTGAAGAAGTTTAATCCATACCACAAATGCAATAGGTTGGGGCATTGGAAGCGAGAATGTCATCTTATTTCCCGCAAATCAGGGGCAAAATTCAGGGTTTGTACCACCTTAGAACAGTAATTCCTCGCAGCAAGAATATGTACCCTTACCTAGATCTCAGAATTTTAATGTGACAATAAAGCCCCAGTGATGCAGGTTCCTCAACCTCTGATGCCATAGCAAGCTGCAAATGTACCCAGATTTTCTTCAAAACAAGTCCCGGATTTGAATCATAATGCATTTCAGAATAATAATACTTTCCAATAATTTCCTATGATTGAGACAAGTGAAAATCAATCAGTCCTTCTGACAGTGATTGAGAGGGGAGGAAGACTGCATGCTTGGTGCAGTCTTGGAGGTAGGTCAGAGTGTCCTATTTATAGATGCTGAGCAAACTGGCTATGATGTATCATTTTTGGTTGATACTATGAGAAGTCTCAAACCTACCCCTCTCGGGAAGAACTACCCAGGTCATTGGAGTTACTAATAAACAAATAAAGACTTTTGTTGCATTTTTGCAAGAATTGCAGCTAAGCAGAATTTGTTTTACTGCTGCTAATTTCCAAATCCTAACACTATGTGTGTGATGTATTTACAAGATGTCGCTACATTGCTTTAGGAGCAGCTAGCGGCCAGGATTGCTTAGCGGAATTTGTTTTACCGCTGCTAATCGCCAAATCCTAACACTATGTGTGCGATGTATTTACAAGACATCGCTACATGGCTTTAGGAGCAGCTAGCGGCCATGAAAATTGTCGCTAACACTAGCATCAAGACAATAGACAGTTAGTGTTAAAATATCGACAGTGGGTCAATTAGCAGCAAAAAAAATCATGATATTCAGCCCAACATCACTTTTCAGCATCAAGAGGTAAAAAGATTTTACAAGTACACATCCAAAGAAAAAAAAAACTCATAATGTAGAATGGAGCAGCCAGGACCAAGTTCAGCACAGGTCAACAACACCCCCAAACCCCACAACAGCCAGGATGACCAGCCAGAGTCTCAGGGGAAGAGGAAATGCAGATTCATGGCCTCATTTACGAAAAGTAGCACATTGCTGGGGAAAACCAGTGACGCATCACTTTTCATTATGCTATCCTTTCGACAC
Source organism: Lissotriton helveticus (assembly GCF_964261635.1). Classification (NCBI taxonomy): domain Eukaryota; kingdom Metazoa; phylum Chordata; class Amphibia; order Caudata; family Salamandridae; genus Lissotriton; species Lissotriton helveticus. Next base: position 1,510,522,035 of record NC_136063.1, on the reverse strand, counting down.
CATGGATGTGCTGTACTTACAGTATGGCGCTCCATGTTGCAAGGGCTCTACAGATATTGGCTACTGTGTAGGGTTTGGGGTAGCAGGTGAGTGGCTCTCGGATTCACTCTTTCCGACGAGACGAGCACAAGGGGAGTTCTGCTTATACAGGCTCTTTCGTTGTCACGGACGCCCGCCTGACAACTTCTTACGTGACGAACCCACCGTTACTATTTTACCCGCACTCCGGGTTGGAATTATCACCGGATCATCGATACCTTCACCACGCCTCCTAAGCCCTGAAGAGTAACAGGCATTGACCTGTTGACGAAACACGTGTCGGCTGGCGTTGTTTTTCCTGTGAACATTGTCACATAAAAAAACCTTTAAAGAAAACCACCGGTGTCGACAACATTTACTACCAATTGCTGTATTAACTGTTGATATTTAGATGTGTGCCCAGGTTTCTGTTTTATTGGCTCTACAGATATGTCTGGTGCCGCAATATTGCCACATTGCTGGAGTCTGTCGCATAACTGACGCAACTCCATCGATGTGTCAATATACATCCCATGTGAAAAGTCCTACGTCACTAATTATGCCTGCCTGAAGTAAAGAATGTGATACAGGCAAGTCGTAGGAGTGGCATTCTATGAGACATGTTTTACGTGGGAACGCCCACTCTGCATACATTATACCTGATAGAGGTATAATGTAGGGCAGGGCTTTAGAAAGTGACGCATCTGCCTAGATGCGTCACTTTTTAAATTGGCTGCAGTATGGCGCATTGTTTACGCCGCAGTTGCATCACAAAAAGTGACGCAACGGAAGCACAAGCCCTCATAAATAAGGCCCTCAGTCAGGAGGAGAATCAGATTTTGATTACGTATGTAACAGAGCATCAACAGCAGCTCTTGGTCAGCTCCAAGGTGTCATTGGGGAACAAAAATGCCATTTTGTTAGCTGTTGCATGCATGGCAACTGTCAATGGCAATGGTTTGTGACATATGTTGTGTTATGTGGCTTTCATTGGTCGGATGTCTTTGGTTCTAAATATGTCTAGGCTTTCAACATGCAAACCCTCAAATATGCATGCTGCACCATACTTCCATATGTTTGTTTGGCAATGCATGCAATTGTACAAGTAATATTGTTTTCCATATGTTGTTTGTGTGACTACATATGTGGCAAGTACTTACCCCATTCCAGTAAGGTGTGTACCACTACCATGGGGTTGAGACACACACATATGTGTCAACAAAGCATTTTCTACTTTGTCAAAGATTTGGGACATGCATACAATGCACAAATGCCAATGGGACATCAATTTTATTTATATTCTTGCAGTGTGAATAACATCTCCATATTTACAGCGTTCTGCAAAACCAGTTAACATGGATTTACACCCCTTGTCCATATTTGCCTTACCACAGCAGCCTGCTACAGCAAAGGGGTGGACAATTGGTGCTGTGTTGGAGGTTGCACCAAAACATCCATGGCTTTTGATGTGGCTGCAGATCCACATATCTGGAGCTGTGTCAAATTTGACATCGCTGATTCGACAGGCAAGGCTGGGAGACATGTATTTAGTTCTCGTGCGTTTCATCTTATTCCATGTGTGCTGCATGCTGCAGCACATATGGATGAGGCAATTCCCCTTTTTATATTATTTTTGTGCTGGAAGGTTTCCCTTCACGCACAGAAAATATGAACCATGCACCGCAGTCACCCTTGCTACATGGCACAAGTGTGCCAGCACTGGCACTGCCCAGATTTGTTGGCACCAGTGCAATGGCACGCACAGGGCTGGTTTTAAACTAACTTTAGGCTTTGGCAGTGCACACATGCAAGTGCAGAAAGGCTGTAGGCCTCTAAACGACTATGCCCTATTATTTATTAGGGACTTAGAGGTAGTTTAAATCCCCTGGACCTATATTGTACTAGGGCCTTATATTTATTTTATTTATTTATTTATAAAATTTCTAGAGCGCACAAATACCTTCCGGTGTCTCGGCGCTAGAGTTCGTCAAGATTGCAGAGGGATCCTACAAGACTTATAGGGGAGGTCCTGCCAATCATAAAGGCACCCTAGCCCTTAGTGTCCCCTAGTGCATGTAGGTGTTTTCACTGTATTCTAAGTGTGTCTTCAGAATTGCACATGGCCTGGGCCTGGTAAGGCAGTGCCCAGGGTCAGTAAGAATCAGTTACCACTAGTACCAGTATTCCAAAAATGTGGGGGTGCCCAGGGCACAGGATGACTTAGCAACATTACCTCATCCTTTTCTTCTTCACCTTCCCCACCCTCCAGATGATCCTGCTCTCTATTGTCATGTAGCTATGGGACTTCTGTCTGCACACATTTGTTATGTGAGATGCAGCACACAAATATGATTTCACACATCATTGGCAGTGAAAAGAGCAATCTTCCCACAGATGTATGTATGCACTGGAAGCAGGATATCTTGACTCCTAAACTCAAATGAATGATGGATCTGGTGTAAGCATGGGCGGATTTTGAGAATTGGCAATCCGCAAAATTGCGTATTTACGGATTCGCAATCCGCAAAATCCGCGAACTCTCGCGAATTTGCGGATTTTTTTTTTGTGTTCGCAAGGATTTCTGCCAGTTCGCGAGGATTTTGTACCAGTTCGCAAACGCGAACTTACTTTTCGGGTAGCAACGGTCGCGAATATGTTGTTTCTACATCTGGTTCATCACAGCACCCTCTGTTTCACCACTGCCACCCTCTGTTTCACCACTGCCACCCTCTGGCTCACCCATGCCACCCTCTGGCTCACCCATGCCACCCTCTAGTTCATCACTGTAGATTATGGGTGGAAAAGCACACCTGCCCTGCCTCAACTGACATAAGTGAATTAGGGGCTGATTAATGTGTTACTGAATTTGAACTTCCTGGCTGGAACCTGCTTCCTTATCTGTAATTGCTTTCTCTGAGCCTGCTGTGAGGGTCAGAGCAGGGTCATAGAATAGTTGCAAGTAGGCAACTGAACTCTGGAGGGGCCCCTCAGGAAGCACTACAGGGAATGGTTACTAATGATAAGATTGAACTTTTGCACCTGCTGAGTGCTTTCAGTTTTGCAAAAATCCAAATATCCAGCAGCATCCACAAAAAGTAATCCTTCCAGGTCAAGATCCCTGGCACCTGCTTCCTTATCTGTAATTGCTTTCTGTTGCAGTGTAATTTTTTTAACAGGACCTTTGTTGTATACTTGTAGCTATTCTCTGAGCCTGCTGTGAGGGTCAGAGCAGGGTCATAGAATAGTTGCAAGTAGGCAACTGAACTCTGGAGGAGCCCCTCAGGAAGCACTACAGGGAATGGTTACTAATGATGAGTTTGAACTTTTGCACCTGCTGAGTGCTTCCAGGTCAAGATCCAAATCAAAGTGACCAGCACATGAAGAAAGCACTGAGAGGAGCCTGCTGGACAGGAACAGGAAGTTGGAGACTGTGGGGCACTTCCTTCCTCCCACCCCCCCCCCCCCAAATGGACTCCTTGCAAAAAAAAAGTGCAGGCAAATGTCAACCTGAGGAGTTATTCTAATAAAAATCATAATTTTCAAGGTTTATGCTGCCTGCTGGTGGATTTCTTGTGCAAAATTACAAATTTTGCAATCTCGCAATTGCGAGATTGTCGCTGCCCGCCGCATCTACGTTTTCGCGAGTGTTTACTCCCGCGAAATTGTATAGTATTCTAGTTGGCAAGTGCGACCAAGCAAAAAAATCCGCTTCGCACGGATTTACGAATTTTCGGTAAGTTCGCGAGAGTTTGCGGATTGCGAATTTACCGAAAATCCGCAAAATCCGCAAGCGGAACGGATTTTACGCTCATGCTTAATCTGGTGCTGCATAGAGCACAACACACCAATTACATAGTATTGCCCAAAGGTGCCCCTTCTGCATTTTGTAGTTGACATGACAACATATTTACTGGTAGCAAGTGATGTCATAGGTAGTGCCATATACTCCGCTAGATTATTGGTCTGTGTGATACACTTAAGTGGATCAACTACAGAATGCCAGAAGTGAAATATTAAAATAAGATACATAGTGCTTAAAAGATTTCAGTTAAGTGACTGTTTATTTATATACCTGCTCATTATTTTAATGTATCCATATTTTGATGTGAATATTACATTAATGTGTCAAACAGCAAAGGAATTATTATCCAGGTTGCTGCTGCTGTACTTACAGGTTGCCTCTGTTCTTCTTCTTCTTTCCCTCTATCCTCTACATTTTCCTTATCAACATTTTCCTCAGGTCAAATTAGTCCAGACACATATGTTGTGTCATATACAGACAAGTATGAATTTTCATATCAATGGTGGTGAGTATAACAGTCGACAGATGAGTCCAGGCACCTAAAATGGAATTGTAGGTAACCAAAAGTCCTTTCCACTATGGACCTTGTGCAGCCAAGTGCAACACACCTTTGGGCATTGACAGTATTTGTTATCCATTAATTGTGGGAATGCACTAGCAATAACAATGCAGATTTTCTCTATGACACTCACAATATGCCCTTGGAGACGTAGTTGTTAGCTGTCTGCCTTATGTTGGCATCCAGGACAGTGGGGAGGAACCTGGAAAATGATGCCTGTGGTACTCCTGCTACTCTGACGGTGGTATGTTGAAATGTTCCTGATACCAACATGTGGAGGGCAGTGATTAGCTTGGTCTGTGGAGGGATGTTGGTGCAGCGCTGGGATGTGCAGGCACTATCTGGTTCAGGAGGGGGACAAAGGACCCCCTCATTAGCCTGTAATGGGCTATGACCTCCTCTTGCCAGAGGTGAATGAAGATGATCCTCTGTCAGTAGACCCACTCCCTTCTCAGGCACTGCCATCGTGGTGGTGGTATTCATGACCAGGCTTCCCCCTGTCCTTGCACATTGTGTGCACTCATGCTTGTTGTTATAAATGGGATTTCGGTTGGCTAGGGCATGTGCCTAAGCCAGGCAAAAACCACCACTCTAGTCAGGGGAAGGGAGCTACACGCTAAAGATAACCCCTGCTCACCCCCTTGGTAGCCTGGCACGAGCAGTCAGGCTTATCCCAGAGGCAATGTGTAAAGCGTTTGCGCAACACACACAAACAGCAGCAACACACTAGGCACACCACAAAAAAAATGCACTCAGGAGATCATTATAAAATAGCCTTTTATTATCCAAAACACAGGCAATATTTACAGGGGATTATATACACCTGACAGGGCCAATCGGGCCACTGTCAGAACCACCAGGATCACACAAGTCGTCTCCTCCTCCTGCTACAACACCCTCCGCATGCTCCGCAGGATCTACAAGTGGATCCCCACCGATACCAGAAGAACGGTGACCCAAGCCCTCGTCAGCAGTAGGCTGGATTATGGCAACTCTCTCTACGCAGGAATCCCGGCCAAACACCAACGACTGCAAAGCATCCAACATGCCTCTGCCCGTCTGATCCTCAAAATCCCTCATCGCAGCCACATCACCCCCCACCTGGGAGACCTACACTGGCTCCCCGTCAACAAGAGGTTCACCTTCAAGCTCCTCACCCACACACACAAAGCACTCCACAACAACGGCGGTTGTAACAGGTGGTGGCAGCTCCTGTGAATACTGTTGTGCGCTGAGGGGCAGACTGCGAGGTGTGTGCTTGTGATGATCTAAGATCACCGCGCTCTCTTCTGCCTTCTTGTCTCGGACTTTGCCGCATTTTAATAACCCTTATTTTTGTATACTGACCCACCCTGTTACCGCAGCATTTTCCTGATTTTTAAAATTGCATTCTGTGTTTTAAAATCCCCGCACTGTTCCTTGCACTTATCTGCTGCTAGGTGTGTTCCCTCCCCACCCGATCCATCACGGCTGTATTGCCGCTAGTGTGGCGGGTTGGGGCGCCATCTTAGGTCAGTCTCCTGACCGGTAGTACCAGAGTTAGCGGTCTAGCCAGAGGCGGGGCGAGACTACTTCTTGGCCGTGTGCGAGGGCGACGCTGCGGTTGTAACAGGTGGTGGCAGCTCCTGTGAATACTGTTGTGCGCTGAGGGGCAGACTGCGAGGCGTGTGCTTGTGATGATCTAGGATCACCGCGCTCTCTTCTGCCTTCTTGTCTCGGACTTAGCTGCATTTTAATAACCCTTATTTTTGTATACTGACCCACCCTGTTACCGCAGCATTTTCCTGATTTTTAAAATTGCATTCTGTGTTTTAAAATCCCCGCACTGTTCCTTGCACTTATCTGCTGCTAGGTGTGTTCCCTCCCCACCTGATCCATCACGGCTGTATTGCCGCTAGTGTGGCGGGTTGGGGCGCCATCTTAGGTCAGTCTCCTGACCGGTAGGACCAGAGTTAGCGGTCTAGCCGGAGGCGGGGCGAGACTACTTCTTGCACATGCCTCCTCGGACGCGAGTTGCGCCTGAGTTAAGCCCGTCTGCGCCCGTCCGTGGCCGGTCGGGGCACGGGGCATGTCACTCTGCCCACTCTTATGTTACTCCTTCCTGGGACCTGATTCAGCTACAAGCGCCTCGCTCCCTTGATCCCCTTATTAGGTCTAGGTTAGAGCTTTTAGGTTTATTGTGTGCCCGTGACAGGTTTCCTGAGGTTGCTATTCTGCCATCCCTTGCTCTCCAACGGACCTTATCCCCCACCGCTAGTCAGGTCCTTCTCGGTGCTACAGCACCTGACAATTTGGCCCTTTCAGTGAGCTACCTCAATACCCGTTCCCTGGTGAAAAACCAGTTAGAAATTTTCCACTTTTTGGACTCTGACCGCCCTGATGTCCTATTTTTAACGGAGTCCTGGCTCACCGAAGAATCCACTCCGGATGTTCTGGCTGCCACCCCACCTGGTTATTATATCCTCCTTGCTAATAGAGCGCCCGGTAAATCGGGTGGTGGGGTCGCAGCAATTATCAGACATTCGATTAGATTCTCTTCGATTGTGATGCCTAACATTCCCTCGGTTGATCTCCTAGCACTTAGGCTGGAATCGCCTGTGTCGCCTCTTGTGTGTGTCCTGGTTTATCGCCCCCCCCAACATATGCCTGACTTTGTGACGTTGTTTGGAGACCTGCTCTCCCAGGTGGTTATTAACAATTCCAGAATCTTGGTTCTTGGTGATTTTAATTACTGGCCTTTGTATGAGCAAGAGACCTCCAGCTCACTTGCTTTTTCCGATCTTCTACATAGCATGAATTGCTGTCAACACATACAAACTGCCACTCATGTTAAAGGTCACATTTTGGACCGGGTATGGAATTCGAATGTAGAAATATCCACCCCCCATGTCTTCCCCGGTTTGTGGTCCGACCATTCTGTCATTTCCTTTTCCCTTAAGTCGCTCGCCCGTCACAGTCACTCACGAGAGTCGACATTTTCGGCCCGGAATTGGAATAAGGCCAATCTTGGCGATTATGTCACTCTTCTCAATTCCTCCCCCCCCCCTTGTCCAGGGCTCAATTGATGCCTACGCGTCAGATTTGACGGGCTGGCTTGAAGTGGCCAGTGACAAGGTTGCTCCTTATAAAACTATTAAAGCCAAGCGCCTTCAAGACGCTCAAAAATGGTTTTCGGAAGACCTTAAAACCTTGAAATTAGAACTCAGACAGGCTGAGCGCCGTTGGCGCAGGTGCTATGCCCCTGACGCTAAAGCGGAGTTCTTAGCTCTTATGAAAGGTTATAAATCTGCCATCCTGGCGGCCAAGACCTCGTACTTTTCCAATAAGATCTTAGACTCTGCCCAAAAAGCTAAAGATATCTTTTCCATCGTGGAGGAACTTTCACATCCGGACAGGGTCACTATTAAACCCCTCCCTTCTCAGGCACTTTGTGACTCCCTCAACTTGTTTTTCGTGGAAAAGATTAAGAAAATTAAGGATAGCATCTCTTCTGTGGCCGCTACTGAATCTGGTGTTGCTGCCAATACTCCTCTGCCCTCACAAAATATTCCGCTGTTAACTCAGATTCTCCCTATTCTGGAAGAGGATTTCCCTGCTCTTTTGAGTAAGGTTACCTCGGGCTCCCCGACAGATTGTTGTCCTCCATCGGTTCTTTGCGAGATCTTCACCGTTTGTCCCACCCCACCCCTGACACTCTTGAATCTCTCCCCTTCCTCCGGTTTTGTCCCAAGTTCATTCAAAATTGCGGAAGTGGTTCCCATCTTGAAGAAGCCCACGGCCGATTCTGCGGTCATGAGCAACTTCCGCCCCATATCTCTTCTCCCTTTCCTTAGTAAAGTCCTTGAGTCTCACGTGGCCAATACCCTGAGCTCGTTTGTTGAACAATCTCATTTTTTGGATTCTCAACAGGCTGGGTTCAGGCCTGCCCACTCGACAGAGGCAGTCATTCTTTCTGTCATGGAAGAACTACGCAGGGGTGCTGACTCGAACATCAGCCAGGCCCTGGTGCTCCTGGATTTGTCGGCCACTTTTGACACGGTCGACCATGATATTTTGGTCGGCCGTGTCAGGGAGGCTGGCATCCGGGGCACGGCCCTAGGGTGGGTTTGTTCATTCCTGACCGATCGGCATCAGGCGGTGCGACTCTCCCACTTCTCGGCCGACAGAGTTGGGCTGACCTGTGGCTGACCTGTGGAGTCCCGCAGGGCTCTTCCTTATCCCCTCTTCTTTTTAACTTATATCTTACCCCTTTAATTCGGTCTCTGCGTGGCATGAATGTCACTGCATTCAACTATGCGGATGACATTCAGCTGGTGTTTAATATTGATTCCTCGCACCAGTCAGTCCTTGACTTTCAAACCATCCTCTGCCATATTTGCAATTGGATGGGGGCCAACCAACTAAAGCTCAACCCCGACAAGACCGAACTGGTTCTTGTCGGGGGCCTCTCCAATCCCTGGAACTCCACCTATTGGCCGTCTAGTCTGGGCGCTGCTCCGGTGCCCGCTAAAACGGCCAAAAGTCTAGGAGTCATTATTAGTCAGGATCTAACAATGAATGCTCAGATCAGTGCCACGGTGTCTTCCAGCTTTTATCAGCTGAGGAAAATTAAGAAGATTGCCCGCTTCCTAACGGAAGCCCTTACCCTGGCCCTGTTGGCGTTAGTCATCTCTAGGGTGGACTACGCCAACTCTCTGTACGTCGGGATCCCAGCCTACCAGCTTAAAAAACTCCAGCTGGTCCAAAACCAGGCTGCCCGCCTAATATATCACCAGCCCAGGCACCACCATGTCCGTCCTTTGTTAAAATCACTCCACTGGCTCCCGGTGTCCGAGCGCTGTAAATTTAAGCTAGGCTGTACTATCTTCAAAACCCTATTGGGTACTGGCCCGTACTTCATCTCTGCCTTACTGCACCCGCATGTCCCTTCACGGAACCTGCGCTCCTCTCACCTGGCTCTTCGTAAAGTCCCGAGATTTAAGCGTAAGAGACTTGGTGGTCTCCGGTTCTCGTTCTTGGCGCCCTCCTTATGGAACTCTCTACCCATTGAGTTGCGACTTGCTCCCTCCTACAATCGCTTCAGGTCTTTGCTGAAAACTTTTCTTTTTCACCTGGCCTATGACTAATCCCTCTGGATCTCATCATTTCTTTCTCTTTTTCTCTCTCTCTCGCTATTGCTTTCTCCCCTCCACGCCAAAGCGCCAAGAAACCGTATGGTGTAAGCCGCACTATACAAGTGCTTTTCACATCACATCACATCACATCACAACGGACCAGCCTACTTGAACAGCAGACTCACCTTCTACACCCCCACCCTCCAGCTCTGCTCTGCCAACCTCGCCCTCACCGCCGTCCCCCACATCCAAAAAACGACCTCAGGTGGCAGATCCTTCTCCTTCCTCGCTGCCAAGACCTGGAACACCCTCCCTACCCACCTGCAACAGACCCAGACCTGCTCACCTTCAGAAGACTCCTCAAGACCTGGCTCTTCAAGCAATAGCGGCGCCCCCACCCCTCAGCGCCTTAAGACCCTCATGGGTAAGTAGTGCGCTTTACAAATGATATGATATGATCTATGATATGAGTAAATAAAGCGACCAGTAACTACTGGTATAATAATGACCGTAGCATTATCTCACCTTAGGCATAAGACACATTAAGCATAACCATCCTAAGCATTACATTAGCATAAAACACAGTATGTAATAATCATATTAGGCAATTGAAGTAGGCATAAGCACATTAGCATAAACACCGAGGGCCTCATTTATGAAAAGTGACGCATTGCTGCGTGAAAACAGCGATGCGTCACTTTTCACTGCGCACTCCTTGCGACACCAGTGATGCGTCATATTTAATGTATGACGCATTATGTCGCAAGGAGTTACAGATACGTCAGTATTTCTGACGTATCTGTAAGCGCAAAAGTGACGCATTGCTGGAGTGTGTTACAAAAGTGACGCAACTCCAGCAATGCTCCCTTTCACATGGGGCAAGCCCTATGTGAAAGGACCTGCGTCAGTCTTAAGCCTGCTGGGAAGGAGGGGCAAGATTTTGACGCAACAGGGTCCTAAAAGTGACGCAGTGAAATCTCATAGCTCCATCATTGCACAGATGAGGTCTGCGCGCCCCACAGCTAGGGGAGAGAAGGGGGGGTTGGAGGGGTGGGGTGGGGTGGTGGCGGTAGGGGGGAGAGTGGGAGGGGGGCGGGGTAGGGGCTGGGTGGGGGGAGTGGTGGGATGGAAAAAGGGGAAAAAACGGAGGTGGTATAGCGAAGAGCAAGACAATGAACCGTTGATTCATATTTTGTGGAAGGACTTAAGAGTTGAATTTACAATAAAATACAATGATAAACATTAGAATATGCACTATAAATGCGGGAGGTTTGAATGACTGGAAAAAAAGACAGAGATTGGCATACATGGTTAAACATGAAAAAATAGATATACTTTGCATTCAGGAGACCCATCTACCTTGGGCTAAACGTAAGCAACTCTTTTTGAATGGTTTTGAACTAGCGGTCAGTTCGACGCAGACATCGACAATTAGGGGTGTCGCTATTTTAATTCGGAAATCTCTGGGTAGAATAAAGAAAATAAAAGCAGATAGTAACGGGAGATGGGCAGTAGTTGAATTAGAACTAGGCCTTACGATATGTTCAATATATGGTTCAAACTTTGATGAGCCTGATATTTTCGATTTCCTGGAAACTGAACTAGTAGGGTGGTACACCCCGTTGATAGTAACTGCCGATTTCAATATTTCTGCTGATTGGAATGGCCATACACCATATGCAGGCCGTAAGCCTAAAGTTTTTCAATCTATACAATCCCTGATGGGCTCTCATGGGCTACAGGATGTATGGGGGGCTAAATCTGCTCAGGATCATGGGTTTACGTATTTTTCTCACCCTGCTCAGAGGTATACAAAATTGGATTATTTTCTTATTACCTCATCTGCACTACCAAAAGTGGATATTAGCAAACTTCCTAGACTGGTATCAGACCATAATCCTTTAATTCTATCATATGACTTAGGACTTATAGAAAGGAAAAGAAATCCCTGGTCCTTTGAGAAAAAATTGCTTGCTGATGAGAGATTTGTGGATCATTTGAAAAAATGGGTAACACAGTTTTTTGATGCAAACAGGTACAGTACTTCTAGGAATATGGTCTGGGAAACGTTTAAGGCGGCCCTGAGGGGTGAAACTATCAGCTGTTCCGCTAGGTTGAAAAGGGAAGATAGGGAAAAGGTTGAGGTTTTAATGTTGAAATTACTGAAAGCTGAAGAGCAACATATTAAGGATACAATAGCCAGTTCAGATAGTTCTGAAAGCCAGAATGCACTTTCAGTAGTTAAAGCTGCTCTCCAGAATAAAATAAATGTGAAGGCTACCGGAGAATACCAGACTAATAGGACTAAAAGATATGAGACGGGGGAACAAGCAGGGAGAGTACTTGCTCTTCAGTTAAGGCAGGAAAAGGTAAGGAATAATATTGATCGCATTGAAGAGGATGGTGTAGAGTATACAGAAACCAAGGATATCCTTAAAGTATTTGAGAACTACTATCAGCGGCTTTATGAGTACGAAATGCCTAGTAAGAAACCTGGTGAGGGAATTCAAGATTATGGCCCACAACTCGATGAGTCAATTAAAAATAAACTTGATGAGGATATTACCTCAGGGGAAATTAGTACTGCTCTTCATGAATTAGCCTCAGGGAAAGCCTCAAGACCTGATGGGATTCCCCTTGAAGTATACAAAGCCATTGAAGTAGAAATAGCACCACTTTTATTGGATCTATTTAATGGGGTTATATACTCTGGCTTGATACCTGAGTCTTGGAAGGAGACAAATATTGTAATTTTCCATAAAAAGGGTAAGCCAGCGGAAAAGGCAGGATCATACCGCCCTATATCTCTGATCAATTCAGACACCAAACTATACTCAAAGATACTGGCAAAAAGGCTGAGCAGGGTCATAGGCGGTCTCGTTTCCCCGTGGCAGCATGGGTTTGTCCCCGGCCGGGGTACAACTGATCATATAGGCAGGGCAATTACATTATTTGACGCCCAGGCTGCCACGGGGGGGGGAGATGGCCATGATCCTGCTCGATGCAGAGAAGGCGTTCGACCGCGTTGACTGGAGCTTTCTTTGGGGTGTTTTGGAGGTGAGAGGATTCGGGCCTAATATTATTGGTGCCCTTAAGGCAATGTACTCAAAACCTACAGCAAGGGTGACGGCTATGGGACAAAGATCCGGGGTGATTAACATCAAGAGAGGGACCCGTCAGGGGTGTCCCTGTTCCCCCATCTTGTTCGCTTTATATATCGATCCTCTTATTCAAAGCATCCTCGCCTGTCCCGGAATACCTCCAGTGTACTGTAATGGCTTTCCTAATAAAATTTTGGCATATGCCGATGATCTAGCTGTGTTAACAACTGATCCGCAACAATCTCTCCCAATCTTGGGGGAAATGGCTAAAGTGTTCGGCAGTGAGTCGGGGTATCTTCTAAATGAAGCAAAGACACAGATTATTTGCTCTAAGAATATAAGCAAAACTGATCATAGATATGTTGATTCTGCAACTTACCTGGGTGTTAAAATTAATGCCAGTGTGGAAAAAATTGTTGATGAAAATTATTTACCATTAATTAAAAATCTAGAATCCGAATTAATGAGAATAGACGTGCTCCGTCTGTCTCTGATAGGAAGGGTGAATGCTTTGAAGATGTCTATGTTTCCTAGAGTGCTCTACCTGTTCCGTGCTATTCCATTACTAGTAGAGGATAAAATTATGAAACATCTGGAAGCTACCTTTATTAGATTTGTATGGCAATATGGAAGAGTGAGGCGCTCTACCAATTTATTGTCTCTACCTAGAGAGAGGGGCGGGTTGGCCCTTCCAAATTTAAGATTTTATCACTGGGCATGTCTCCTGCTTCAAATGACAATATTAGTCCAACCCGAACCTGGTGCTATTGATCCAGAACAGGTTGTAGAACAAGAACCACCTCAGATCTTTGAGATGCTTCTGAAGGATAAGGCAGTTGGGCTACTGCATCGTGAGTTGGAACGTGGCTATTATAAAAAGACTCGGCTAAAGACATTATATGGTGCCTGGCAGGCGTGGAAAGCAATTATGACATTTTTTAAAGTCCCTAAATTCAATATATATGTACATTTGTCTAACTCGTCCTTCATCCCTCAATTGAAAAATGATAGAAATTTACAGGAATGGAAGGGATTGGGGGTTAGATATCTGGGAGACATATTGGATGGGGATAAAATCCTCGGATTTGAGGCATTACAGGATAAATTTGGCATTCCTAGCAGCCATTGGCTGCTGTATGGTCAAGTTGCGCGTACGGTCGCTGCGGCAAGGCCTAAGATCTCACGGAAAGCTGACTTTCCTGTGTTGGAGATAATATGCAGAGGATGTAAAAAGATTAAGATTATTTATGACTCACTAATAGAACAAATTCAAGATGACTTAGAAAAGGTAGAGTCAAATTGGGCTTTAAAACTCGATGACCCAGATGTAGATGTGGATCTTTCCCTTCTACTAAATAGAAAGATATTTCGGGCATCTAATCTTCGAGCACAACATTATAAAACTATTTTTAATTTGTATCACACACCGGCTAAATTATTTGCTTGGGGAGTAAGGGAAAATGACAACTGTCCTAGATGTAATGAAAGCCCGGCTGACTTAACACATATGTTTTTTTCTTGTAATCGACTGGATGACGTTAAAAGCGAGATTATGACATTTTGGCAGGGGCTGCTAGGTCATACTATTGATCTATCCCCTACTTTAATGATTCTTGGTAATGACTCTAAGCTGGGCCTGGAAGATGATGAGAGGGCCCTAATATTTATATCTGTCGCAGTATTCCGAATTTTTATTTCTGCAGCCTAGAAGGATGCCATAGCTCCGTCCTTCCAGATGTGGCTGTCCAGATTGTTGGGTATTCATAACATCGAGTCCAATTTGTACAAACTTAAAGGTATTAAAAAACGTGAGAAGGGGGAGCGGCTCTGGGCACCCATAACAAATTGGAGGGCGACAAGAATTTGATGTTTGGAATTTGATCTGCACTGTATTGAGCTGTCTTTTACTTGCTATTTAATATCCCTCTCGCGGAAGTATATATTGTAATTTGTGTAAATATATCAATTGAAATGTTAGAATAAATTTTTTATTTTTTTTTTGTAACCAATTGATGAATCTTTCTATGTCCTTCCATGTACCACTTTCTCAATAAAAAAATAAATAAAAAAATAAAAAGAAATCTCATAGATTTCACTGCGTCACTTCTATGACCCTTCCTTGCGTCAATACGCCTCCCATGCATATATTATACCTGGCGCAGGTATAATGTGGCGCAGGGGTTTACAAAGTGACGCATCTACCTAGATGCGTCACTTTGTAAATATGGTGCAACAAGGCACATTATTTACGCTGCTGGTGAAGTCAATGCTTGGTGGGCTCCCGCAAAAGCGCACCGAAATGCGGGTGGGCTCCCACCTCCTAGTCAGCAATGTGGGGGGTTCCCCACTTCGGGATTCCCTCTGAACAGATCGCTGCGAGGCCCCAGTGTCCAGGGGCAGAAATTCAATGCTCACAAGGTGCTAAGCCCACAGATTTAGGGCAAAGGCTGGGCCCAAGCAGGCCAGCTCACAGGGCCCTCCAGCAGGGAGGCAGCCCCTCGTGGCGGTTTCTCCTGGGGCCCTGCAACAGCAAGTCATCAAGAAGTACAAAAGCACAACATTTTCATGGGGTCACAGCCCCAATATTTATACACCCTTTTCCTGTGTCTGTCCTTGGCACAGGGCTTGGGAGAACCACCCTGAGCTGATTATGGGGGTTTTTGGCGCATTCTGTTTACAGGGCTGCTCTTCCCTATTGTCAGGTGGGGGCTCGTCATCAGGCACACCACAGGGGGAAGAGCCAGCATTCACCCAGGCAGGCACTGACCTACTCAGACTACTCCAAATGCAGATCCCCTATTCAACCTAGCACTGACTCACCTTGCCCTCCCTGGAGCCGCACACACCTCACCCGCCCCTGTCACTCCAAAGCCAGACATGCAATCCACATATTATGCAGTTTTATAAAGCGCTCTCCGCTGCCCCAGCAAAGGGGTGTCCCGGTGATAAAAGCAGAAAATTGCACAGCCTCTAGCAGAAAAAAGGCCTACAACGGAGGGAAGAGGATCGTTTTGATTGCTTTATGAAATGCCATATAATTCTAAAGGTTGCAAATGGAAGTAGGAAGCGCGTTCCAGAGTTTTGGCGCCAGAGCACAAAAAGAACGCACCCCGGCACGGACCCTCCTCACCCGAGGGATAGCTGCCAAAAGCTTCTCCATTGACCAAAGTTGGTTGGGAGAAACATCATCTCCTACGCCGACGACACCCAGCTGATCCTCTCCCTCACCAAAGACCCCGCCACCACCAGAGCCAACCTACTCGAAGGGATGACAGACGTTGCCAAGTGGATGATGAACAGCCGCCTGAAACTGAACTCGGACAAGACGGAAGTCCTCATCCTGGGATCTGCACCCTCCGCCTGGGACGACTCCTGGTGGCCCCCCGCCCTGGGCAGCGCACCCAAACCCACAGACCACGCACGCAACCTGGGCTTCATCCTGGACTCATCCCTCTCCATGACCAGACAAGTCAACGCCGTCTCCTCGTCGTGCTTCAACATCCTGCGCATGCTACGTAAGATCTTCCAATGGATCCCCACCGAGACCAGGAAGACGGTCACCCAGGCCCTCGTCACCAGCCGTCTGGACTACGGCAACTCCCTCTACGCCGGAACCACCGCCAAACTCCAGAAGAGACTCCAGCCGATCCAGAACCCCTCAGCACGACTCATCCTGGACATCCCCCGCCGCAGCCACATCTCCGGACACCTGAGAGACCTGCACTGGCTCCCGGTCAACAAGAGAATCACCTTCCGTCTCCTCACCCACGCACACAAAGCCCTTCACAACCAAGGCCCAGGATACCTCAACAGCCGCCTCAACTTCTACGCTCCCACACGCCAGCTCCGATCGACAAGCCACGCCCTCGCCACCGTCCCCCGCATCCGAAGAGCCACCACAGGAGGAAGGTCCTTCTCCTACCTGGCCGCCAAGACTTGGAACTCCCTTCCGACCCACCTCCGCCTGACCCAAGACCACCTCGCCTTCAGGAAGCAGCTCAAGACCTGGCTGTTCTAACAGTAGCGGACCCTCTCCCCCCAGCGCCTTGAGACCCTCCGGGTGAGTAGTGCGCTATATAAATGCTATGATTGATTGATTGATTGATTGATTGGGTGTGTGAGGTGCAAGCAGATTGGCCAGGATACCTGGAAATGAAGAGTTCAAGATTTTAAATGAAATACAGAGGGACTTGAACTCTATACTTTTGGCCACAGGCAGTCAGTGAAGCTGATGAATAGCACCAGATGCAGAAAATTTCCTGGGTAGGCCAAGGAGAGTTCTGGCCGCAGCATTCTGGACCCTTTGCAGTCTGACGATTTCAGACTTGTTGAACCCCAGATAAAGTGAGCTGGCTTAGTCTAGTCTTGACAGAATCAAAGCCTAAACAATAACCTGCCTAATGGGGGGATAAAAAAACTCCAGCAACGGGTTGAGCCCCCACAGTATATCAAAACAGTTCCCCAACAGGGCAGAGTCGACCCAGACATCCAGATTTTGTACCACCTGTTTGGGGGCAGGTGCATGTCCCAGAGTGCTCGTTCTACAGCTCAGAGTCTTTCCCTACCAGCAGTACCTCGGACTTACTGGCGTGGAGCTGGAGACAGTTGGCAGTCATCCACTCTAAGCGGCCTCAGGATCACTCCGAAACTTGCAAGCGTCCCGAGTGGAGTCGTCAATGAGTGTGACTACCAACTGTGTATCATCCACTTATGATCCTGCAGTGAGCCCTCTGCTCTTAGCCTCCATAGCCAGCGGTTAAACATACAAATTGAAGAGGGCAGGGCTCAAGGCCAAGCCCTGCGGACCCCCTGTTTGGTAGTATAGACTCTAGAAATGAAAGGGGGGGTGCTACCTGGAAGGTCCTCTCTGAAAGAAAAGAGGCAAACAAGTCCAGGGCCGAGTCCACAATGCCTCCCTTGTTGTGTGGCGTTTTAAGCTCCGAGTGAATTTTCCTGATTCATGCCCTTATATAGATACAATTCACATTGCCCTTATATAGGCATAGAAATCAATCCCTTATTTAGGCATAGCCCATACTACCCAAATACAGGCATGGCTACTTACACCCATACCAAACGTCACAACGATTTCTTGGAAAACCAGCTAAAGCAGTTAGGGAACTTCCCCTTGCTTGAATATTGATTTGTCCAAGAACTCAGTTACTTTACAAAGAACAACTATTCCCTAGGGGTTCTTTCCTGACATTCAAATGCCCAACTTTATGTCAAACGATGGCATTCCTAAAGACCTTCAAGTTATAAATATACCTTTACTTGCTCTAGCAATATATGGTGGTTTAGAGCAGTTCGAAGACCTACTTGCCCGACGCAGCTCGCTACAGCAAGTGCCGAAGGATGCCGAGTCTCCAGCTGACGCACTGATCAAGAAACTGCCTTTCTCCTGCGAGAATCCAGCTCCAGTGTTTCCGGCTGCCCTTGCGGGGTGTTGGGAAATCGAGTCCCAAGACAGAGATACCAGTCCTCCTTCATTTTAAACCAAGGTATGGAGCTGATTAGAACCTAGAGAAACCATTGGTAGATTCTTGTAAAAAAAAAAAAAACCTATGCTACACAATATTTACTTCTTCCCGCGTACTAGACTTAAATTAGGTACATTGGGGTTGGCGTATTTTAGAAGCACCAGTTAAGTATTTTAGTTAATGTTATTTATGTATATATTTTTATACGGCTTAGAAACCATACAATGCTCTTACAGTATTATTTCATATTACTGTTTACGCTGTACGAATTATACTTTGCAGTCTGCATAACGACTGTAGCAGTTCACTTATCTTGCATGAGAAAGAAGACTGTTCAATAAAGCTTTTTATTGAAAACGCCCGTCTCTCTATTTCTCTGCAACTATGTAGAAACGAAGCATGCACGATTGACTGAGTGAAATACTTATCTATTGTTTCCCCGACTCTGAGAGATAGTTTATTGGGAAACAAAGTTGTCATATTTATGCGGTTGTCAGAAACTAATCCCTCCTTGTGTAGTTTCTAATGACCTCTGAGTTAGCTGGCACACACACAATTAAGTTTAGTATATTCGATAGCGACCTAGTTGACCTCAGTCCTACGTCTAATCTAGAACCTATTGAGAATATAGGAACTACACTACATGGCGCTCAACATTTGGTAAGGCACTAATTTAACGCTAGATACTAAAGTAACTTAGCCGTGCTTTTCTCAGAGACCCCTTTTTCCGTAATACTCCAATAGACGTCTGGAGTGGGTAAAAGGGATAATATCCACCATAAATGAGTAGGACGAAAATCCTATGTATTCGTTTTTTGTTTGTTCAACGTTGAAGGATACAGTGTTCCAAAATATTGCGCAACTTATCTTTGTTTCCTTAAAACTTGCTCTGCATCTTTCATTAAACAATGTCGAATAACGGTGACAACACCACAACCGGTGAAGTGGCAGCAGATGCAGCCGTACAAGTTTTAATCTTTACAGGTTTCCAAGAGACCGGCGAGGATGCTATAAGCATTCCAGAAACTGTAAGGAAAGCCATCACTTTGAAACTTATAAGAAATGGCCTATCATCTCTAGATGATAGGGTAGTTTTTGTGATAGAGGCACATGAATATAATCAGAAAGAGGTATTCTATCCATGGATAGTCTTCCCTGAAGCAAATCCAAGAACAAAAGTGTTTCACTTCTACAAAGAAAATAAACCACCAGAGGAATACATTCCTTTCGAGGATATTGAAATTCCATTAACATACCAAGAGCATGCACTCTGGTTTAAAGGCACCCTAAAACACATAAATAACATTACCAGGCTCAGTCCACTAGGTAGACCAGGAGCAACGTGGCTAGCTTTGGCCAACTACAGACCTGACCCTGACATTGAAGCAATGTCAGACGATGGATTACTTAGTAATATTCAAAATTTTATTGAATTATATAGTTAAAGGTCTTCATTAAAAACACTCCTACTCCTCCTAAAATGAAGTGGGAGAACACTAAACAAACTTCTAAAGAGAAGCGTTCTCAATCCCGAGGTAGGTCTCCTCAAAAGGAGCCCTCTGAAAGGAGGTCTAACCTCAGGAATAGGGATAATTTGAAAAACACCTGATAGATATCAAGATTTTGATACTGGTTCCTCTCGTACCTTTCAGACTTCCTCATAGAAATCTGAAAGAAGAAGGCAGTCAGACCAAAAGGAAGAACCCGTGAAGTCCAAAGACGACCAGCATGTTCAGAAAAATAAGAAAACTCAATTCCCCAAAAGGAACGTAGCAGGTCTAAAAAATCAGACATGCCGAGGATCTTGAGGACACAACTCAAGAATGGCCTCAAACAATGTTGGACAGAGCAGCAGAAGTCACCATAGCTCGCAAAAGAACATGAAGGATCATCTGGAGACAGTGGACTTGAATCAGTACATCCAAGTTGAAACTGCAGATAGCTGGGTTAGTGTCTCACATAAGTTATATGAAGTAACACTCCGGTTGGAGGGCACACAACTAGAAAAGTAAGAGCTCTCTTTGGGAGCGGCTCTCTCCGGGTTATTACATTCTTCTAGCTGAACATGACTGGCCACCTGAATTTGTCAGGGAGTGCCCACATGGCGAAAATATCATTATGCCAGCTTTCTCCAACCATATTCCAATTCATTTAAAATATACTTATGCCAGGAAATGGGCAGTAGCCCATGCTCCTGCATTATATAAAAATCATGTAGGATGGGATGAGGATTCTCCTCACCATAATATCCAGTTAAAAAACAACCAACTGCGCAAAGGCAGTACCCAGTTAAGCAAGAAGCTTAAAAACAGGTCAGGGAGATATTAGATCAACTTGAATACCAAGGGGTGATTGAAACATGCACCTCGTCCATGAACAATCCTTTGTTTCCTGTCTCCAAACCAGATAATACATATTGTCTAGTTTTGGATTACAGACATCTAAGCTCTTGTTTCAAAACCTTTGCAGTACAAAATGCACACAGTGCAGCACTAATGAATAACATTGTGCGTCAAAAATACAAAACCACATTAGATATTTCTAACGGTTTCTTCTGTCAAAACATTGCACCAGAAAGGTATTTGACCCTTTCTCAATTATGGGGACACAGCGTCAATTTTGTCATCTCCCCCAGGGATTCAAGAATAGTTCAGGGTTATTTTCAGCCAGAGTAACAGAGTTACTACAAACCTATTATGATGAGGCATTATCGTTAAGTATGGGCGAAATTTGCGAATTCGTGTTCCGCGAATTCGCGCGGAATCGAATTCGCAATCCGCAAAATCCGTGAATTCGTGCGAATTTGCGGATTTTTGTTTTTTTGCGTGTTCGTGGGGTTTTTGCGTGTTCGCGGGGATTTTTCCGTGTTCGCGGGCCGCTTGCATGGCGAAGTTACCCATGCGGTCGTGTATGGGCACAGCCCCCTCTGGTTCACCACTGCCACCCTCTGGTTCATCACTGCCACCCTCTGGTTCACCACTGCCACCCTCCGGTTCACCCCTGCCACCCTCTGGTTCACCCCTGCCACCCTCTGGTACACCACTGCCACCCTCTGGTTCAGCACTGCCACTCTCTAGTTCACCCCTGCCACCCTCTGGTTCAGCACTGTCACCCTCTGGTTCACCACTGCCACCCTCTGGTTCACGACTGCCACCCTCTGGTTCATCACAGCACCTCTGGTACACCACTGCCACCCTCTGGTTAACCACTGTCACCCTCTGGTTCAGCACTGCCACCCTCTGGTTCACCACTGCCACCCTCTGGTTCACCCCTGCCACCCTCTGGTTCACCACTGCCACCCTCTGGTACAGCACTGTCACCCTCTGGTTCACCACTGCCACCCTCTGGTTCACGACTGCCACCCTCTGGTTCATCACAGCACCTCTGGTTCACCACTGCCACCCTCTGGTTAACCACTGTCACCATCTGGTTCAGCACTGCCACCCTCTGGTTCACCACTGCCACCCTCTGGTTCACCCCTGCCACCATCTGGTTCACCACTGCCACCCTCTGGTTCATCACAGCACCCTCTGGTTCACCCCTGCCACCCTCTGGTACAGCACTGTCACCGTCTGGTTCACCACTGCCACCCTCTGGTTCACGACTGCCACCCTCTGGTTCATCACAGCACCTCTGGTTCACCACTGCCACCCTCTGGTTAACCACTGTCACCCTCTGGTTCAGCACTGCCACCCTCTGGTTCACCACTGCCACTCTCTGGTTCACCACTGCCACCCTCTGTTTCACCCATGCCACCCTCTGGTTCACCACTGCCACCCTCTGGTTCACCCCTGCCACCATCTGGTTCATCACTGCCACCATCAGGTTCACCCCTGCCACCCTCTTGTTCATCGCTGCCACCCTCTGGTTCACCACTGCCACCCTCTTCCGAGACCTTTTGTGACGCAGCGGCAGCACAAAAGATGCGCCATGGTGCTGGGTATTAACAACGTTACGCATCTGAGAGATGCGTCACGTTGTAAAGCCCTGCGCCATCAGGAGGCGTTTCGGCGCAGGGGAGGGCGTTCCTGCAGAGGAACACCTCCTAAAAGTGGCTGAGTGAAATCTACAAGAATTCACTCAGTCACTTTTAGGCCAATGCTGAGTAAAAACCCTGCGCCTGCTGGCGCAAGGCTTGATGCAGCATTGGGGAGATAGGGCCCCCCAGAGCATTGCTGGAGCTGCGTCGCAAGCGCGACGCAGCTCCAGCAATGCGCTGCTTTTATGGCACAGATGCGTGACGCATCTGTGCCGTTTTTGCCACATGGTGCGCCGCATTGTAAATGCGCCGCACCATGGGTGGCGGAGCTGCGGCTCACAATAACTGGCGCATCCTTGGGGAGGCGCCAGTTATTGTAAATCTGCCCCTATACATTTAGCCAACGAGGGAGCACTTACTGATTAGACAGTAGAAAGTACTCCAGTTGAGTAGAGGTATTGCACAAAAAGGTGGCATCTTCGTGGACAAACATGCAGGGCGGGATTCATTCTGCCCCCTGTTAGACTTGTTTTTTGTGCCCTTCTGCCCTCTGTTAGACTCGTTTTTCCCTTGTTTTTCTGCCCTTCTGCCCTCTGTTAGACTCGTTTTTCCCTTGTTTTTCTGCCCTTCTGCCCCCTGTTAGACTCGTTTTTTGTGCCCTTCTGCCCTCTGTTATTCCCTTGTTTTTGTGCCCTTCTGCCCTCTGTTAGACTCGTTTTTTGTGCCCTTCTGCCCTCTGTTAGACTCGTTTTTTGTGCCCTTCTGCCCTCTGTTAGACTCGTTTTTCCCTTGTTTTTCTGCCCTTCTGTCCTCTGTTAGACTGTTTTTTTGTGCCCTTCTGCCCTATGTTAGACTCGTTTTTCCCTTGTTTTTCTGCCCTTCTGCCCTTTGTTAGACTGCTTTTTGTGCCTTTCTGCCCTCTGCATCACCACATCATCACTCAGCGCTACCCCAGCATCACTCAGCACCACCACATCATCACTCAGCACCACCACATTATCACTCAGCACCACCACAGCACCACTCAGCGCTACCACAGCATCACTCAGCGCCACTACAGCATCACTCAGCCCCACCAAATTATCACTCAGCACCATAACAGCACCACTCAGCACCACCACAGCATCACTCAGCACCACCACAGCATCACTCAGCACCACCACAGCACCAATCAGCACCACCACAGCACCACTCAGCGCCACCACAGCATCACTCAGCACCACCACAGCATCACTCAGCAACGCCACATTATCACTCAACACCACCACCGTACCACTCAGCACCACCACAGAATCACTCAGCACCACCACAGCATCACTCAGCACCACCACAGCACCACTCAGCACCACCCCAGCATCACTCAGCACCATCCCAGTATCACTCAGCACCACCACAGCACCACTCAGCATCACCACAGCACCACTCAGCACCACGACAGCACCACTCAGCGCCACCCCACCATCAATCTGCGCAACCATTCAACAACAACTGGTTAAAACATTTTCTCTCAATGATTCAAACTTTATTACAAATGTCACAAAAAGATGTTAATATTTCACTTCTGTTCTTGGATTTTCGTCACAATAAAATACACTGATCATAATCTTCACAAAAGTTATTTACAAAAGTTTAAGCTATTGCCATTATAAATTAAAATCACTTTTATTTAAGTATTAATTATTTAAAAAAATTAAAAGCCATTGTAATTTGTAATATCAATACAGCTAAGTCACGTAAATACAAAACATGTTGCATTACAAATGCTATCGGTGTCACATTTGCGAAAGTTATAACTATTGGCATTGTAAATGATAAAGCTATTAATTTAGCTATTTTCAAAACCAACACATAAATAAAAAAATTGTCATTTACAAGACCAATAGCTCAAGCTTTCCTAATGCGAGACCTATTGCATTGCAAATGCATGTTTTTATATCTGTCAGTGCTTCCTGTTGAGGTTTAATTTTCGTGACAGGCGCCTCATTGCCTACTTGTAACTATTCTCTGACCCTGCTTTAAGGGTCAGAGCAGGGTCAGAGAATAGTTGCAAGTAGGCAGCGAGGCGCCAGGAAGCACTTACAGGCTTACAGCAGCAGGTGCCCAAGTTGAAGTTAATTTCTTTGTAACCCTTTTGTAAAAGGTTACAAAAAATTTGCTTCAACTTTTGCACCTGGTGCTGTAACCCTGTAAGTGTTTGGCTGAAAATTCGTCCCGCTGATTCGCAAATTTTTCCGCGATTTCGCGAGATTCGCGGATTGCTTAATCGTGGAAAATCCGCAAATTCCGCGAGCGGAACGAATTTTCAGCCCATGCTTAATTATCGTATGTCGATGACATCTATCTAACAGATAATGAATTGGATAGGCACTTGAACAGGGCGAACACCATAATATTGGGCGTCGCCTCTGAAGGGTCCAAATGCAATTCTAAGAAATCACGAATTGCACATTTAAACGTCCTTTTTTCTAGGATACAAATTATCGAGTGAAGGCAAAGTGCGCGATCGTTAAAGGTTGCTTGCGCGATGGTAAATTCCGACCAATGATCACCAAAACGCAATTTCTAGGAGATTGTACAACTCAGCGAGCTGAACTACAAGCATTCAAGATGGCGCTTGAAAATGCTGATCGCAAATTCTCCACACTCATAGTGTGCGATTCGTATTACTGTGTTCAATCTTACAATGAATACTTGCAAAACTGGATTCAAAGCGGTTACAAAGATGCAAAAGGTGGCACAATCAAGCATACGTTGCTATGGGAACAAGTAGTTCAGTTACGGCAAGGACTACAAAAGACTCACGTGATACATACA
Source organism: Lissotriton helveticus (assembly GCF_964261635.1). Classification (NCBI taxonomy): domain Eukaryota; kingdom Metazoa; phylum Chordata; class Amphibia; order Caudata; family Salamandridae; genus Lissotriton; species Lissotriton helveticus. The sequence goes on along the minus strand of NC_136063.1, from coordinate 1,510,497,168 downwards.
CTGAGTCATGAACGTGATGGCGTTCACGTTGCAGGGATTTCATTGGCTGATGAAGCCGCGAAGGCAGCTGTGCAAACAGCTTCCATAGCTGCAATCACTTGTTCAAAAACGAAAATAGACAGCAAAATAATGCTAGCTGTCAATGCGACAAGCAAAGGCAGTGGTGCAGCATTACCTCAAAACTATCCACTCAAATATTCATACATAATTGACGCAAACTCCGTTTCTTTAGCTCAAATTCCTGGAGTGGGGGATAGAGTGATTCCAAACAGGAAACGTAGAGTAGCTTGATACACGAAGCACATTTGGAAGAGGGTCTGACTAAACCCGTCCCTCTCTCCACTTTACAGAGACCCCCTTAGTTTGTAACCTTACAGGTATGTACCTTTTCCTTTAACGCGGCGATGATGTGCACTCTAGAGCTTTTTCTCGCTCCTATTTCTTAGGCTCGATTGTTTCTCACACTCGAATTTTCTTTCACTTGATTTCTCTTTCTATTTAAACTGTCATTCCCTTGATGCACTTAACTGATATTATGCTGTGGTGACACGTTCTCATTTTTCATATGCGATTGCATATTGGTCATGGATGTCCTATTGTTAGATGGTTACATTGCGTTCTGTTTCTCTGATACCGATCACTATTTTAACTCGCTAGATGTTGTATAGTACGCTTAGGCATTTTTAATAATATGTGCATGGACAGCGGGATAGGGTTAACATGTACATGGACACCAAGAAATGTTCAATCCCCTAAAATGTATTGGGGGCAGCGTAATTGTTTTTTGTAGGCACCTCCTACTGCACATTTGTTATTACCTCGGCCACAACTCATAGTTTTTTAACTAAGTAGACGTAGTTGCAGTTATACTTGTTTAGTCACTGTAAAATGCCTTAGATGTGCTCCCAAGTTGATAGGTTTTTTCTAAATCTCTGCATCTCCATACCCGGTTAGCATGTATTATGAGATTATTACTGTCCCAGTTAAGGTCACATGCACCTACCTACTCGTTATGGATACTATTTTCGGCATTACATTTTCAGACCATGAATTTGACTCTAAATGACAGTGGGTTCTATATGGTAATTTCCTCTTGCAATGGATGGTCACTATGCTTGTTTCCATGTTTTGTAAATATGCTGATTTCTGCTTTTCCACCCATGCACCATGTCACTTTTTCTGTCTTAAAGTCCATTAAGTACTGCGAATGTTATTGTGTCTATCGTGTTGGTCAACTTTAACTGACCAGGACTTCTTTCCCTGTGCGGAAGTTTTACTAACTAGAGTATTTCGAGTATGTTTAGCAGACACTTACACTAGGTTCTTCATCCTTTCCATCGTGTGATGTCACCTTTTTGAATATGTATCGATTAGGTTGCCTTTTCACTATATAAGGTTTGGACTCACGTGAAGTTTTTATCGTTTTTCTATACTGTACCATGTTCTTTTTCGTCCCGGGCCCTGAAGAGTCACGGGCCTAGTGCCCGCTTGACGAAACATGTGTCGGCTGGTTGTTTTTTGTTACACATTGATGTCACTCTTCCAGAAAACAGAGTCAATACACTGCATTTTGAAAGAAACCACACATATGGTCTACTTTGTTTCATTTGATTTTCTTTATCATGTACCATTGATGACTTTCTAACGTATCTAGTAGCACCTGTGCACAGGACCTTTTTTTTTTTTTTTTTAAGTAAGAACATCAACTTACTCCTCAAGCCACTCATCGTGAACAAAGAGACTTGTCATCAGTGAATGTCACAGCTGGTTCTATACCTGGTGGTACAGCTCGGAGCTGTTGAAGATTCCACACCAGGACAAGATTTCCTTGAATGACTGTTTTATTTATTTATTTGTATTTATTTTAGGAGTTTTATATAGTGCTAGCTGGACCTGAGGGTATCAGAGCGCTTCACAACATGTACACTTGAGAGCAAAAAGACGGAACAGATAATTGCTATAACATGAGGGTTCTGGCTGGGTAACGAATGCACACAGAAGGGAAGTGGAAGAGGGGAGGGGGAGGGTGTAGGACAAATCAAACGAGTCTCTGAGCGGATTCAATGTTCAGTCATGACGGGAGTCAAAAAAAAAGGAGGAGAAAAAAAAAAGAAGGTTTCTTGATTTGGGACAATGTTGTCGGTTTTGGTTGCTATCTGTTCGCGTGGGATCGTTCGAGGAAGAGGACTTTGAATAGGTTCTTGAATTTTGGAAACGAGGGGTCGTCCTGATGTGGGGGGGGAATGGAGTTCCAGATTTTAGGGGCGTTTCTAGCAAATGTTTTGGCTGCGTTTTTTTTTAACATGTTTTCAGCGGGATGAGTATCATGTTATTGGAACTCCTGAGGCTTCTGGACTGGCCAGCCCTTTTGAGTTTGGCGGCTAAGTATTCAGGTGTACCTGTGTGCAGGGCTTTGTGTGTGAGGCAGGCTGTTCTGAAGCTGGCTCGCAGCTCAATTGGAAGCCATTTAAGTTCTCTGATGGCGGGAGTGATGTGCTCAAATTTCCTGGTTCCAATGATCATCCTCACTGCTGCGTTGAAGGTTGTCTTCAGGGGGGCGAGGTGTGATACTGCTGTCCCGGTTAGAGTTGCAATCCCATGGTCTATTCTGGAGAGTAAATGGGTAGTGGGATCAGTGGATCACTGTCCCATCCTGTGTTGCACACCTTAATTCCTCTTCCAGAAAAAGAGGTTCCAAACTTGTTTTCAACGTTTCAATTATGCTTTTATTCAGCAAAAGTTTCTTGATTTGCGTTTTTACACAAAATTGTTCATCATTTTTTAGACATTTGTGCGGTTTCTCTTTATATGTTTAAACATATCAACACTGTCCTTTTAAAGCCATCCAATGCATTTCGAGGCTTACCGCCTCTTCGTCAGGGAAAAGGATACTGAAATAAAATAAAATGTAGAATGCAATAAATGTTCAATAATTAATGTAAATCATGGCTGGTGTTGGGGGTTGTTCAGTGTGGGAGAGGAAGGGTTGTGTTTGGAGTCGTGCGTATTTATAGTGGCACCTTAGAAAAATTATCCCGCAACCTGTGTAACGTGGTTTACAAGTATCGACTTTGGGCTTACGTGTGGCTCTGTCGTTAGGACTCGCGTATTCTGAAAATTGCAAAATGCCTATTAGAATATTCTTAAAATTACTCAAGCGGGAAAGCTATCAGAAGCGGTAATGCTCCGTAGAGCTGTCGGCTTCCCGTAGGGACTGACCTGTTAGTTCGTGCTTCGGTCTCTAAGCTGGTATCGCGCTTCCGCCATCTTGCGAACCGGGGTCTCAGTGCGAGTTAGGTGCTCGTGTCATGTGATGTTAGTAGCGGTCATGTGATCATAGAAACTAAAGACAGCTTCTGAGTGCGCTTGTTAGTCTGTTGTTCTGTGGCTGGTTAACGGGGTGAATACCGTTTCTAAGGTGTTATATAATATTAACCTGAAGGATGAGGGAAAATTAAAAAGTGGATAAAGTGGTACTGAGGGTTAACAATACATCACATTAAATTTAAAACAGTAGAACATAAATGTGAAGTTCATATTGAGGATGCACAGGGGTCCATTGTCACTCCATTCGTTGGTCCCTTTATATGTTATCATAAATAGCAAGAGAGTTCAATCCTTTCGTTGAGCCCAGATGGTTTCTGGGTAGATAGTCTTTGTATCCATGCATTTTCGCGTTGGAGAAGATATTTTGTGTTATCTCTACCTTCTGCTTTCTCAATAGTTTCCAGTACCATAAATCTCAGTTGAGAAATGTTATGGGAGTGTTCTTGAAAGTGCACGGCCACTGTAGATTTTATGTTCTTTAATCGTATGTTTGATTTGTGTTCGAACAGTCTTGTTTTGATTTTTCTTTCAGTTTTGCCAATGTAGACTTTGCCGCATGGGCATTTTAAAGCGTAAATCAGATTGCTAGAGTCGCATGTGGCGTTCACTTGAATTTTAATTGCATTCCCCCTCGTGGGATGATTGATCACATTTCCTTTCATGACGTTATTACAGTTCCCACAGTTCAAGCATGGTTTAGTACCCATGAATTTGGTGGCTGGTTTCTGTTTGTATTGGACTAGTTCACCGATGTTAGGTGCTCTCTGGAATACTGGAAGAACTCACGATAGAGATCACACAAACATCAACAGAACTATCAAAAATGCTATCTGAAGAAGAATTGAATACCATCTTGGAGGACATAAAAACACAGATGGATAAACACTCTGCGGAAATAAACGAACGAAAAATTCGGAAATACAAAAGAGACACCCTGGATTACCGCCTAGGAGAAGTATACACGTGGGCGGATATATATGCCCAAAAAAGACGCAATAGACCGTACAATTCACAAACAGATACATCCTCTTCAGGTAGTGAGAACTCACAGCGACCCAGACGAGCCCAACCGACAAGAACACAACCGGATAAGGACCAAGCAGAACAACCAACCACGAGCCGACCAGAAGAACCGAATTCTTTTTTAGAACAAGGTCAGTCGCTAAGAGGCGACCCAGGAGAGGACAAAGCAAAGGAAAAAGAGAAAGAAAAAGACAAAGAGAGGGAGAAAGAACCCCCCACCACGAGGAGTACATCAGGTGTGATCAAGGACAAGAAATCCACGAAGAAATAAAACCAGAACAACTAGTCATTAACATTAGCAAATATAAATTAACCCAACAGGAGGAAAACCTTCTACAAAAAGGTACCTCATTTGTACCCACCACCCAAACTGATAATCTAGAACTGGAAGTAGCGTTTTTCAAACTCATGCGGAAGTTACGATTACGTCATTTCTTTGATAACGTGGTGCCCAAGCAACCAACAGATGAACCAGATCAACTATTAGGACTACGTCCCCATAGTACATTCCAATCGCCCGTAAGCCACAAAACACTGGATCTTTTTGAAAACAGAGTAAAGCAAGATCTTAAAAAAATTGGCCATGGAAAGAAACACCATAAAAATATCACACAAAAAGATTTAGACACCTTAAAAAGGATTTCATCAAACGAACACATTAAATGTGTAAAAGCGGATAAAGGGGGAGCCCTAGTCATCATGGATCAAAGCATGTACAACCTCAAAGTTATAGAACACATCAGCGATACTAACACCTACATGAGACTGGAGAATAACCCATCCATGGAATTCACCAAAACACTGACGACCCTTCTAGAAAAGACATATGACCTAGGTATCATCAATGAACGCACTAAGAAATTCCTAACTAAGACAAACCCAAAGAGTCCCACCCTGAAAATGGTGCCAAAAATACACAAAGATCTGATGGACCCTCCCATGAGACCCATTGTCTCTACATGTGGAAGTATACACGAACCTGTGGGACAATTAATAGATAAATATCTACAGCCAGCTGTACAAACAATGAGGACCTACACAAGGGACACCACTGACTTCATCTCCAAATTGCACAGTATTGAAATCAATCCGGATGAGACCTTAATCCTATGTACAGCAGATGTACGGTCCTTATATACATCAATACCCCACTCATTGGGCATTGAAGCGATTGAAAAAACTTTGTTAAACTCTTCAATTGACAGTGGATTTCAAACATTCCTTATGGAACTTATGCTGTTTACTCTCTATCATAGTTATTTTAAATATCAAGACACCTGGTATCTTCAACTTGTGGGCATGGCTATGGGCAACTCGGCAGCACCAGTCTATGCTAATTTGTTCATGCAACAATATGAAGAAGCTCATATTTTCACAAAAAAGGAGTGGACGGACAACCTGAAATTATTCACGAGATATATCGATGATATATTCATCGTATGGAAGAGCAGTAAAGAGATACTATCTAATTTACTAACCGAATTTAATCTGATTGACGAACGAATCCAATTAACTTGGGAAATATCGGACACAAGCGTCAATTTCTTGGATGTAAAAGTCACAGTGAACTCTCAAGGATTTGAAACTGACTTATTCACGAAGCCTACAGACAGAAATAATATGCTTCATTTTTCAAGTTTTCATGAGCCAAACCTCAGGAAAAATCTCCCATTTTCCCAAATGGCGAGAGTCAAGCGTATAATATCAGACCCGCAAAACACCACATTGAGAATCACAGAAGTAGCGGAGAAATTTCACCAAAGAGGGTACCCTCCTCAAATCATCAAGGAATCCATAGAGAGGATTAACACAATTGAAAGATCTAAACTACTTAAACCCAGACAGGATAAAGAACAAAACCGTATAGTGGCAGTGTCTAAATACTCAACCGCCAGTGCGAAGTTCAAAAGCATCATACACCAACACTGGGCATTACTTAATTTGGAACCAGATTTCAACCAGATATTTCAAGAACCTCCATTGTTTGCGTTCACGAGGGCACCTAACATCGGTGAACTAGTCCAATACAAACAGAAACCAGCCACCAAATTCATGGGTACTAAACCATGCTTGAACTGTGGGAACTGTAATAACGTCATGAAAGGAAATGTGATCAATCATCCCACGAGGGGGAATGCAATTAAAATTCAAGTGAACGCCACATGCGACTCTAGCAATCTGATTTACGCTTTAAAATGCCCATGCGGCAAAGTCTACATTGGCAAAACTGAAAGAAAAATCAAAACAAGACTGTTCGAACACAAATCAAACATACGATTAAAGAACATAAAATCTACAGTGGCCGTGCACTTTCAAGAACACTCCCATAACATTTCTCAACTGAGATTTATGGTACTGGAAACTATTGAGAAAGCAGAAGGTAGAGATAACACAAAATATCTTCTCCAACGCGAAAATGCATGGATACAAAGACTATCTACCCAGAAACCATCTGGGCTCAACGAAAGGATTGAACTCTCTTGCTATTTATGATAACATATAAAGGGACCAACGAATGGAGTGACAATGGACCCCTGTGCATCCTCAATATGAACTTCACATTTATGTTCTACTGTTTTAAATTTAATGTGATGTATTGTTAACCCTCAGTACCACTTTATCCACTTTTTAATTTTCCCTCATCCTTCAGGTTAATATTATATAACACCTTAGAAACGGTATTCACCCCGTTAACCAGCCACAGAACAACAGACTAACAAGCGCACTCAGAAGCTGTCTTTAGTTTCTATGATCACATGACCGCTACTAACATCACATGACACGAGCACCTAACTCGCACTGAGACCCCGGTTCGCAAGATGGCGGAAGCGCGATACCAGCTTAGAGACCGAAGCACGAACTAACAGGTCAGTCCCTACGGGAAGCCGACAGCTCTACGGAGCATTACCGCTTCTGATAGCTTTCCCGCTTGAGTAATTTTAAGAATATTCTAATAGGCATTTTGCAATTTTCAGAATACGCGAGTCCTAACGACAGAGCCACACGTAAGCCCAAAGTCGATACTTGTAAACCACGTTACACAGGTTGCGGGATAATTTTTCTAAGGTGCCACTATAAATACGCACGACTCCAAACACAACCCTTCCTCTCCCACACTGAACAACCCCCAACACCAGCCATGATTTACATTAATTATTGAACATTTATTGCATTCTACATTTTATTTTATTTCAGTATCCTTTTCCCTGACGAAGAGGCGGTAAGCCTCGAAATGCATTGGATGGCTTTAAAAGGACAGTGTTGATATGTTTAAACATATAAAGAGAAACCGCACAAATGTCTAAAAAATGATGAACAATTTTGTGTAAAAACGCAAATCAAGAAACTTTTGCTGAATAAAAGCATAATTGAAACGTTGAAAACAAGTTTGGAACCTCTTTTTCTGGAAGAGGAATTAAGGTGTGCAACACAGGATGGGACAGTGATCCACTGATCCCACTACCCATTTGTTTACAGTGTACGCCGTGGGATACGCGACGATACTGTGTTTGCACCCAGAACCACAAATACACAGCTGTACTACATTTGCTGTGCGTCGTGTCAATTTTCCTCTATTCTGGAGAGTACCAGTGCTTGGGTGGATTGTTGAAGGTCCTTGGGAGGGAGGAAGGGTTTGATTTTGTAAAGTAGTTTCAGGTTGAGAAAAGCACTTTTGGCCGTTCTTGAAATATGTTTGTTCATGTCCA